>NC_132920.1:3087757-4287757 GCF_047675955.1 Chlorocebus sabaeus | reverse complement strand
ACAGTCTGCCACAGCTGGTGTGTTGGGCTGTGGGGAACACGTCTTGGGGACCAAGTCGTGGAGCCTCCCTGACGCCAGCAGGGGAAAAGTGTGGCCTGGAGCTATAGAAATGGCTTCCGTCCTTCCCCCGCTCAGGGAGCTTAGTGTGTTAGGCGGTTATGAGTCCCAGTGCGGGCTGCTGCCCCTATCCCAAGGAGCTCAAAGGGCTTAGGCTGCAGGCAGCTGCAGCTGTGGTGTTGGTCACCCCTCCCCCGCCAAGCTTGGCTGGCTGAAGCAGATTCCAGCTGAGGGGCTGTTGAGAATCTGCGCGGCTCCAAGTTTGGGACCCTAGGCCCCGGTGGCATGGGTTTGCCAGTAGGATCTTCCGATCCACAGGTTGCACAGTTCTGTGTAAAAAGCACGGTTTCCCCAGCTGGGTAGCAGCCTCACTCACCGCCTCCCTTTGCTGGGAGTGGAAGCTCCCCTGCCCCGTGTGGCTCTTAAGTGGGCGCCACACCCGACTGCTCTTCCTTCCTCTTCATGGATCACCTCAGGCGCCTGGTCAGTTCTGATGAGAGAACCTAGATATACCTTGGTTGCCCATGAAGCATTCACATGCCCATTACGGTTCTTTTTCACGGGAGCCTGTAATTGCCGCTGTTTCTAGTCGGCCATCTTGGCTCCACCTAGAGCGTAGTCTTTAGAGTAACTCAGACAGGTTTGGTTAATGCTTGTCCACTCCGCCTGATAAAATATATGTAATTAAATTATGTATACATTATATTGGTGCACTGTATGTCTTTTATTATAACCCATAATACAGTCAGATTTGTAGTGTTTGCTATTTTTTCTTATAGGTCTTAATCTAATAGAAGAAAGGAATTACGTCTATTTTCTTAATTAATAAATAATTGATTTTTTGAGATGGGATCTCACTATCTTGTCCAGGCTGATCTTGAACTCCTGGGCTCAAGTGATTCTCCTGCCTCGGCCTCCCAGTTAGTTGGGTCTACAGGTATGAACTGCCATGCCTGGCTACATCTATTTATTGTTTCCATTAGGTTCAATATATTGCATTGTATCTAAAGCTGCTTGGTAGTTCTGTGAAACCCCTGAAATGATAAGCAACATTTTATGTCTATATGTGTTAATACAATTTTCTGGAAAAGGGGTCCATCACTTTCTTTAATTTCTCAGGGAATTTCAAGAAGTCATACAAAGGAATAACCATTGGCCTAAAGATCTCACAGTGAGTCTGTTTATTAAGTAAAGATCTGTTTGTAAGGCACATCAGTTGTAGTACTTGTGCACTAATTTGTAGGTTTTAAGATTTGGATTTCTCTGTACTAGTTGTTCTTGAAATAGGGCTTGCATACATAGCAGTTCCCTGCAGTGGGATGTTTCAGCTTCTTCTTTTGCTGACTGTCTGCCCATGAGCCTTTTCAGTAGCTTCCACTTCTGCTGGGAGATGGAATGATACAAGGATGGGAGATAACACAAACCAGTCAGCGTAGCTGCATTATTAGCAGCTCCAATAAGAGCTTTCAGGGAGGGAGAGTTGAAATTACGGATCCAAATGAAGCTTGGGGATTATCAATGGATATCAATTTTCCATAACCTTCTGGTCTCCCATGACTATCAATGACTTAAAGTTGGCTATAAGCTTAAATGATTTCTTTTAACTAAATGAAAAGGATCAAGTTCATAAAGACTGTGAGCCTTGAGAGTTGTGCTAAGACTCCATCACCTGGGCTGGGGTTTTGGCTCGGGGAAGAATTTGATTGGCAGGAAGTAGCAGACTTTCATTTTTAATGCTCTAGTCCATTAATAGCGTGAAAGCACCACAGGCTATCTTTGGGAGAATGTCCCTAAAAAGCACAGTGCTTCTCAAAGGGGGCGGCATGCTGAAATCTCTACAGAAGAGTGGGAAGGAGAAGCATGAGTGTGTGTTTGGGATTTGAAAAATTTCCAGGGAACTGTCACGTGCTGCCCTCCTTGTCCCCACCTTCAGCTGAGGATGCACTGGTCTGTGAAGAATGAAATAGTATCTGTGGGACACATTGTGCTTCTTGGCAAATTATGTATTTACCATACTGTTGTCCCACTTGCTGGCATTCAGAAGCAAACTTGACTTAACACAGGATATCCAATATGCATATTCTAACGTTTCAGCATCCCCTATTTATGTTTTTTATTCTACATACACCTGCCTTGACTTTGTCATATTCCTGGCATGTGGATTCAGATGGAGACAGTAAAACAGCAAAATTTAGTGTATTTATCTCAAATAATGTGTCTCCCTGGAAAGCAGGAGTCATTTCTTTGGGAAGACTCCTCCATTTTCTTCATTTTTGTTGATGGCTGAGTAACAAAACCCAGCCACCTCTTCTTCCCTTACACTGTGGAGCAGCAAGAGAAAAACATTTCTGGGAAGTTTTCCAAAAGGTGCCAGCATCTTAATGACCAAAGGCAGAGATGTCAATGTCGTTCAGCTGGGCATGTGCCTGGAACATTTGCCCCATTGGAAAAGGAGAAGCTTTGCCTCACAATAGAACTCTGTGTTTCCTGTTAACTTTCTGGAAAAATAGAAAATAATAGCAACATGGGCTCCTTGAGTGCAATGCCACCATGCTATCCGTTTTGTGGCATTTGGTATTATTTAGCACTTTGGGTGCTCTCTCTGTTGCTAGAGTAAGCAGGCACAGAAAAATAGAACAATCAAGGAATGTGCACACGCACACACACATGCACACAGATGTCTTACAACAGTGCCCTTGGGTCTCATGAGCAGCACAAAGCCCAGAGAAGTTGAACACCTGGCCCAATGTCACACAGCTGTGGCAGCGATGGTCACACGTGTTTCTAAATGTGCTCCTTCAGTCCTACGCTTCAGCCCTGGGTGTTGCTGCTTTTGGCTCTCTTTACTTTTAATTTTGTTCTGTTCCTAAAAAAGAACCCAAGAAAAAGAATGCTTACGCTACAAGGAAGAGAATAACAGAATTCTGTTTTTTCATTTTGCTCACAGACCTCCAAACCCAGAAGAGAATTCTGAGTGAGTAACAGGGTCAGAGCTAAGCCCCAGGCCATGTGCACATGACCCCCACCTCCAGCCGAAAGTCATGGTCACATGTCACGCCTCCACGCGGCTGAAGGGCCAAGCATGTATTCAGAGCCCTGCCATGGGCAGTGCCAGGACGGGAGGAGACACACACTGAGGCCAACTGCTCTGGCCCCAGGCCAGGAGGGGCGCATCTGACCTGAGGCACCTTCCTCCTCGGAGCCTTCTGCCTCTGCCTAATTACAGCTGGCTTCTCTGAAGTCAATCTGGTCAAGGTCAACTGGCCACTGTGGGAAACCAAGCTCAGGAAGGTAAATTTAGAGAGCTGAAGGGACACCCTCACTGCCTGCTCCAGCTATGACTCAGCGGAAATTCTGAAATGAAGAGCCAAATGCTTGTGGAAGACAGCGGCATAGAGGCGTGTGGATTGGCAGTGAATGAGTAAACATCAGGACTGGCTGAATGAATGAATGAATGAATGAATGAAAGCATGAGCCCTTCACCTCCGCTGAGCGGCTCTGGGGAAAGTAACTGGAGTTAAGGACTCTCTGCAATGGGTTAGTTGGAGGATGCTTACAGGCCGTGCGGAGTCCTTGGAGGAGCCTGGAGGTGACATTTGCTCCCTCCACGTGACACCCATGCAGTTGGGCAAAACGTCTGACTTTGACCGAGGAGGAAATCCTAAGTGGATGGACTTGGAGAGGGCCCTCAGCTCCCAGTCACCATAGGACATACAGAAACAGGGTCGGCGGGGTGGTCGGTGGCAGTTGGCAGGCATCTCTGGCTGGAGTCAGAGCAGCTACAAATAGGCGGTGACCTTCTGTAGCCATCCTGCTCCCACAGAAGGAGATGCGCTCTGGGAAGAGGCTGCTGGGTGTGTACTGGTGCTGAGGCCAGGGGGAAGGAACTCAGTCTTCCCATTGCAAGGAGCTCAGCTCCTTTGGCTGGTAGAGGGAGGGGGGACACCTGTCTCCCTCTGGGGTGGAGATCCTGGTCTTAACATTCTGACAAAATGAGAGCCTGGAACACACTCAGTGGAGAATCCTAAAGAAGGAGATGTCAGACATAACCCCAGGCAGGGCTCCCGCAAAAGTAGGGCGGGACACTGTCTACTGTGACGGCCATGAAGACTATTCCCTTGTGACCAGTTGGACCCAGTTTTTCTGATGTAGATTAGAGGCGGCAGGGTTGGGAGGCTGAGGTAGGAGAATGATGTGAACCCGGGAGGCAGAGCTTGCAGTGAGCCGAGATCACGCCACTGCACTCCAGCCTGGGCAACAGAGCGAGACTCCGTCTCAAAAAAAAAAACAAAAAAGGTGACAGGAAAAAGACAGAGAGGGGTGCCAGGAAACATCTTTGCCTTCTACTAATTCCAGATTCATTTACTATTTCTTTTAATATTCATCTTTAATATTCATCTTTTAAAGGAGTAAATGTCCCTTTCAGAAAGTTATGCCAAAGTCTAAATTACTCGAGACGCTGCTTTGCTTTCCTTCAACACTCTGAGATGACACATTGCACTCTGCAAACGTTTATTGAGAATAGCTTACGTACAAGGCACTGTGCCAGATCATAAGACCAAACAAAGATTAATATAAGATTCATAACATGGTCATTGCAAGAGCATGGGCTTTGGAGTCAGACTCAAGTTTAAATGTTAATTCTAGCCCTCTGCCTTTGCTTGGTGAAGCTCATCTGTAAACTGGGTATATCAACACCTGCCTAATGAAGTCAGCAAGGAGGATTACATGGAATTCTTATGCAAAACACCTGGCAGCACACCTTCTATGCACCAGGCAGTTTGTAAATGAAGATTCCCTCCGCTTGAGGAGAGTGGCAAAGTTGTTCAGTGGGAGAGAGGGTCTTGGAAACCACTACTGAATCCCAAACCAGGATCGGGATTTATTCAGCAACATGCAAGTAACATGCTAGAGGACTTAATGGGAGGAGCCCCAGGGGCACCAGAAAAGGGGCATTCATAGTGCCTTGAAGGGAAAGAGGGGTTTAATCATTAGAGGGTGGAGTGGGTGGCACCCCAGGCTAAAGGGCTAGCACAGACCCAGGCACAGAAGTGTCAAGTTGTGTAGCCTGCTCTGATGATGGGGACTGCCCT
Organism: Chlorocebus sabaeus; assembly: GCF_047675955.1. NCBI lineage: Eukaryota > Metazoa > Chordata > Mammalia > Primates > Cercopithecidae > Chlorocebus > Chlorocebus sabaeus. The sequence continues at coordinate 4,282,607 of NC_132920.1, read as the reverse complement.
GATGTGGCTGGGAATGGAGTGTGCCAAGGAGGCCATAGGGGTCTGCCGGGCTGGAGCCTTGGCTGACCATAGTATAATCTCCTTGAGTGCATCTCATGGCCCTTCAAGGCTCTCCCAGTAGCAGAGGCTGTGTGTGGGCCTCATTGGCTTCCTCTAGGCTACTCCCCAAAGCTCTGTATCTAGAAGAAATTCCCCAGAGCTCCAGGAGCTGTGACTAGCTCCTTTCCTGGCATGTTTGCTGCAGCTATAGAGGGTTTTAACTAGGCTCTCTGTTCATAGGTCGGCGGAATCCCAAGACATGTTAGAAGAAGCATATTGTGCCAAGCCATTGGTTAGAAGTCATCCTGTTCCTTTGGGCATTAATTAGACCCTATTTATGCATAATGTCCAGTTTTGAACATGATCAAATCCTGAAGATATCAAAGAGGAACAGGAAGGGCACAAGGAAGACCACAGGGATGGGGGATCATGCTGTCCCAGACAGGCTGAGAACATAGGTTGTCTGGGCAGGAGGAGGCTAAGAGCAGTGTTGGGATTCTCTCTACATAGAGAATTTTCACAAAGACAAAAATAATTTTCCTTCTTGTCTTGGAGACTAGAGAGAAATGCAGGCCAAGCAGCATCAACTGGGGTCACACACAGGGGTCTCTTCTTTCCCTCATCTGCCTTGAGCATCATGACAGATGAGATGAGGAGAAGAAGGTTTGCGCAAACCCATGATACTGTCCCCAAGTCTACTTATGAGACCAGGATGGAGCACACAGGCTGGATAGGGACAGCCTTGCATTGGCTCTAGTGAATTCTTTAAAGACTAAGGCATTTACAAGCTTCAAATGAGTTCTGTCTTCAGCTCTTTGAGCAGCACATTCCTTGGTGTATCTCACCACAGATTGCAAAGCACAGGGTGCTGGGGCTGGGAAGATTGGGCAGCTATCCCTAACCCTGAGTGTGTCCCCATGGCACAGGTCCCTCGAGGAAGGGCAAGACAGGGTAATGTCTCTAACTGGCCTCTGTGCAACCAGAGACAGCACCAGGGCACTCACCTGGTGCCTGGAAGCTGGAGAAGAGAGGATCACAGGAAGGGAGGTGAGAAGGTGAAATTCAGGTTGAAGAAAAGTCAACTGTTGCCTCATTCTCTTGCAGACTCTGGCTCTCAATGTGTTCCTGCGAGGTAAAGGATGGTGAAGGTGGCACAGGCCAGGGACAAACTCAGTGCTTGCCAGTGTCTTGTGCATAAGTGTTGGATAAATCTGTGTTGGATAAATGGATTGCCTGGGAGTCAGTTGGAGGTTGATTTTCACCAATTCCCTTCCTTTCCTTCTTCTTTCCTATGAAGGGGGAAGGGGCTGGCATGCTAGTCCTTAAATAGGAGAGTCCCTTGTCCTAACTCTAATTATTGTGAAACTTTGGCTTCCAGGGAGCAATATTCAGAAACATAGGGCAGCATTAACTGACCCGGGAGGACTTGCAGGTAGGCACCAAACAGAGGGTGAGCAGGAGGGAGCATCTCCTCTTGCTAGTGGATGGAAAGCTCAGCTGGATGGATTTATTAAAGAAGACCTGGACCCACCCTGAGAAATCAGATGCTGATACAGACTGGGAGAGGGGACAGGGCTGTGGTCCTGAAGAGCCCTGCAGAATCAAAACTGATAAGCAAACAAAGCGTGAGGCTGAGCCACACTGTGCAGTTCTCGAGTGTTCCATCCTCATGACCGCAGGGGAGACTGAGTATTGTTAGTCCTATTTTCCATGTGAAGAAACTGAGATGCAGAGGCCTAGGACTGGCAGACTATGACCTCAGTGCTCCTTCTTTCCTCTGCCACAGGCCACTCTGGAGAAAGCTAGTACTGGTGCTGGGACCAGCGTTCCCCAAAGCAAGGTATCTGGATTACCCACCTCACTATCACCTGGGAACTTGTTAAAAATATAGATTCTAGGCCCCCAGAGCAGCCTTGCTGAGTCAGAATGTCAGAAGCTAAGGCTAGGGGAGAGTTCCTCCTAGATGTTTCTCTTGCTGAGATTGGGATGAGGGCAAAATGCTTCCCCAGACGCATGGGGCATGTGTTCTACCTCCAACAGCTGTTAAGAATCATTTCCATTTTGTTTAAAGGGGCTTTAAAGGAGGGATAACAAGTTGAGAAATTTGATTCTTGAGCAGAAAAAGATCCAGGAACAGAAAATCATTCAAACAGTGACCAATCTAATCCAAGTTTATTAGTGTATGTGTTCTGTGGCCCCTTTTTAAACAGATGTGTTGCTTTCAGGTGTATCTGGCATTCATCCCCTCTGTTGATGCTTGGTGCAAACAGGAAAGCTAATGGACCAGTGACTCAAACCAGATTTTATGGAACCTCAATCTCCCTTCTTGGCTTGATTTCTCTGAACAATTGATTACCAGGGATTTCTAATCTTGCTTGTAGAGTCTCTGTATCAGTTGAGATGCCTTGAGAAAACTCTGTCTCAAATAGGTTTATCTAACAAGGAAATGGGTTCTCTCCCATCACAAGAGGCTTGGGTGGGTCTCTGGATTTGGTTAATTCAGTGGTTCGACTATATCGGAATGGACCAGGTTGTTCCTTTCCAGCTACCCCTGTGAGGGCTTTATACCAGGCTGGTGGTAAGTTGGGCTGCAGCAACCCAGGCTTCGTGGGGCCACAAACAAGCTGTGTCTGAGACAGTGCCCAGGCTTCGTGGAGCCACAAACAAGCTCTGTCTGAGACAGTAAACTTTCCCAGAAGCCCCCAGCAGCCCTCCTCTCAGGCATCAGGCTGGAGCTTGCTCATCATGGACCTATGCCTAGACCAGCCACTGGTAGAGGGAGAGGGGAATGCCACCATTGGCTTAGACCTCTCAGGATCAGCCCTCAGATCTGGAGTCTTCCCTGACACACAGGCAGAGAGAAGGATAGACAGCTTCACAAAATCAGGATTCTGCTCCAAAGAAGGAGGATGCAGGAGTGTCAGCCACAGTTTCTTTCCCAGAAAAAAACTGCTTTGGAGAAGTCACTTACGTACGGTGAATCCCAAGAGTGCCTATTATCCTAAGTAAGAGGACAGGTTTTACGGCACCCACTGATCCAAGTGAGGGCTGAAATTAAGCCTCCTCTGCTCTCTGCTCCTCCTGCCTACTTCACATGCTGAAAGCAGACACAAGGCAGTGGTTAGGGAGGAGGATGGAACATCCAAGGGAAAGGTACAGAAATCTATTTTTTGTATGTGTCCTGTCAATTCCGTCCAGAGGATATCCTTATCTTATGTTGTCCTTCAAATTGAAGCTTTGACACCTCTAAAAATATAAGACAGTCTCCATGGAGGCTAGAGCTTTCTCCGGCAGAGCCAAGGAGAGGGCCTCAAACATATACTCAATAAATATTTGTTGGGTAAATAAATGCATGGATGAATGGATGGATGGGATGTTTGATGAGCACGATTACATGACACACTTTAGAAAAACTTCTTGCAAACAATGCTGAGTGCTCTGAAGAATGCTGCTGGTGAGGTCAGTAGCAGGGCTGGAACTGTGACCTTGTAGAGCCATCTGTGGTCTGGTCCAACCCCTTAGTGTGCTCTAGACATGATCTGTGGGGACAGCTGCTGAGGTCAGCCCTGGCTTCGGTTCCTATATCAGGAGGGTGAGGAAAACAACAGCTGGCAAGGGCTTTGTCTCAGTAGGTACCCTCAGACCTGTGAACTTCATCCAGCTGAACTTCCCTCCAGGGTCCTGTAGGGGCACAGAAGGAGGGAGAAGCTAAGATTTTAAGTCTACTTGCTTGATTTCACACTCTGGCAGAGTTGATCCAATCATCGAGCTTGGTGAGCTCTGATGGACTGCTATATTTTTTCCTATTAGCACTAGAGTATGGAGGGAAACTCCTTTATTTAAGTTTATTTTTTTTCAGTTAGGAAATATTTACTTTTGGTGGCAGATGTTACATATATAAGAAACTAAGTTGAGCCTAAAATAATACTGATTTGGGAACTCAGTGGAAGTAAATATGGCTGCATCTCATGACCCTAGAGGCCAGAAGTCGAATCAAGGCATCAGCAAAGTCGGTTCATTCTTTTAAAAATGTTTTTTTTAAAAATTTTGATAAAATACATGTAACATGCAATTGACCCTTTTAACAGTTTTAAACATATAGTTCTATAGTGTTAAGAACATTCACATTCTTGTGCACCAATTTTAGATTTTTAATGGAGGTATATACTACTGTAGAAAAGGATACAAATACTGAACACACAGCTGAATGAATTTTCACGAAGCAAACATTCCTGTGTAATCCATCCCAGATTAGAAAATAGAATATTATCAGTACCCCAGGAACCCTGCATGTGCCTCTCCAAGTCACCCCCAACCCATCCCCCAAAATGTCACCATGATCCTTATTTCTAGCAGTGTGGGAGTAAGTCTTATGGTTTTTGAACTTTATATAAATGGAATTATGTAATGTGTATTATTCTGTGCCTGGTCTCTCTTGTCCAATGTCATGTCTGAGGGATCCCTCCGTGTCATAGTAACAGTAGTTTCTTCCTTTCCATCACAGTGTAGTATTCCATTACATGAATATCGCACAGTTTATTTATCCATTCTGTTGTTGATGAATGCATGCAGTTTGTTTTCATTTTGGGGCAATAATGAAAACAGTATAGTATTTTTATTTATATTGTTTATATAATTATAGTGAATAGAATTATATTTATTATTTGCTCAATGAATGCTTCTCTGAGCATTCTTGGAGATACATTCTTTTGGTGCACGTTCGTAATGTAAATCCAGGAGTTGACTTGCTGAATCATAGGATATTCTTGTATTCAAGTTTAGTAGCTACTGTCAGAAGAGTTTCCAAAGCAGTTGCTCCGATTTCCATTCTCACCAGCAGGGTATTAGTGGCCCAGTGACTTTACATCTTTACCAACAGTTTTTCTCATAGTAGCCATTCTGGTGTGTGTTTGGTGGACTCTCATTGGAGTTCTTTTTTTTCTCGTTGGAGTTTTAATTTGCATTTCCCTGCCATACATTTTTTTCATATGTTTATCGGTCATGTTGACATCTTCTCTGATGATGCATCTGCTCAAGTCTTTTACCACTTTTTTTTCCAAATTAGCTTATCTGTCTTTTTTAATTGATTTGTAGGAGCTCCTTATATAGTCTGGGCATTCTTTATATAGTCAACAGGATATATAAGGAATATATATATATACACATTCAACAAGAGTTCTTTATATAGTCAACAGAACTTTTATTGGCTATATGTATCACAAATATCTTCTCCCGTTCTGTGGTTTGCTTTTTCAATCTCTCCCCTAATGGTGCCTTTTGTTCATCAGAAGTTCTTAATTTTAACATAGTTCAAATTATCACTTTCCTTTACAGTCACTGTTCTTTTTGTGTCCTGCTAGAGAAATATTTGTCTGCCCCAAGAGCTATGAAGATATTTTCCTGTTATTCAATAGAAGCTTTATTCTTTTGCCTTTCACATTTAAATCTACAATCCACTTGAAATTTTGCCTTCCTTTTTACAAACACATTCATTGTAATGCTTCAAGCTAAATAATTCAGATGTGCCAGAGAATCCTGGTCCCCAGGGAACAACTTCAGTGTTTATTATTTTTGTCCCTATGAGAAAATACTCTTTTTACCCCAATCTGTAAAAAGATGATGGAAAGATAAGTGAAGCTTCATTTTATTGAGAACTACAAGTGTGAGACAACTGTTAGTGTATTTAAGGTTTCTAGAACTTCCTAGAACTTTATCTTCATGGGTGGGTTCTGACTCTCTGTTTTGCACTCTTGTTGGTGTTTATTTCTCTAAAAGGAGACTGAACATAAGTATTTCCCTTTTGTTTGACACATGGTGCCTGGATCTATAAACTTCTCTCTTGCTGGACTAAATTTAAAGAGCTATGGGCCACCTACCTGACATTCATCTTTTGTAACTCACCTTTACCTGGCTGGAGGCAATGAATGGTCTGTGGTCAGACAGCCTTCTGGCTGCATTGCCTTTGATTGGGGGCATTTTCCTTCTGTTTGGATTATTTACACTCTAGGTCATAAAACTGTCTTCTTCACCAGATGGGAACCTCCTCAATATATCTCAGTAGTTGAAGTGGCTTGTGAAATCCTGTGAAGTGGAGAGCTGTTCGAAATGTTTTTCATGCTTCCTTCTTTCTCCTTCAGTACCACCCGATGTGCCTCCTGCTGTCTTCCAGCTCCACCCTCTCTGTCAGCTTGATGGATTTGTCCATTTATAGTGTCTATTGAAAGTCACTTCTCCTTTGGCATGTACTGTCACATTTTCCTCTGTCTGCCTCTTTTGACTTTTTATGCCCATTCTGTATTTTGTCAATGGCTTTATTGAGCTGCCATTTTGTATTGAAAGTGATCTTGGTCTTTCTAAAAAAGCAGATTTAGCTTTTTGCAAACACTTATCATTTTAGAGTTTTAGGGCCCTTGTTGTTAGTTTGATCTAATGACAACCTTCTCCCAAAAACAAGGGCAAAAATTTTACAAAGGCTGCTTCTAAAAAAGTAACTTTAATTTGATCTTGAGAGAAGAACAACAAGTTTGGAATCTCATTACTAGGGTGATAAGGAGCAGAGTTGATTCTAGTCCCAGCTCTGCCATCAACTTACTATACGGCCTTGATCTTACTTTTCTAGGTCTCAGTTTCCTGGTCAGTTAAATGAAGGAATTGGCTCTCTAGGGCACTTTCAGTTCTACCCTTATGGAATTCTTTAACAAATGAATGTAGTCAAAATTAAAAAGTCAGGACTGTGAGTCAGTCATATAGATTTAGCTTACCTTTCTTAAGATTTTGTTTTAAAATTTTGTATATGGAGACATTCTTATAACAGAAGTCAGTCTTACTAAGTTTCATCACAAGCATACACACAAAATGTAACATAATGCAAAGTCCAAGTAATGGCTTACCTAACTTAGCAATATTCAACATAGCAATCAAAGCCAAGTACAAAAAAAGACATTGGACAGTTTTTTTGGCATTAAACTTCAAATTTGATCTGTTAATTTATTTTGTGTAGAATCATTTAAATGTTGATGCACATTTAAATTTTTAAAATATTTCACCAGGTTTGTTGAAATTAGATGTGTAGTATACACTGCTATTTCTTTCTTTTAATAGATAGTTTAAACATATTTATTTTTAAAAAGCGTCTGGTGACATAGATTTCCAGGGAGTGGTTGCTATGTCAACACACATTCACTAGGCATCATCTATGTGCCAGGCATTGTGGAGACGACAAAGACTTTTATTCCAACATACGATTATTGTCCTTAGGAAGCCTATAGTCTACTTGGACAAATAAGACTTAAGGAAATAAAAATGTAAATAATGATTAAAAATCATGGCTCCCAAGTATTTTTTAAATATATTCATTTTTGCATTTATGACAATTATATCTCTTTTTTAAATTTTACTTTAAGTTCCGGGATACATGTGCAGAACATGCAGTTTTGTTCCATAGGTATACATGTGCCGTGGTGGTTTGCTGCACCATCAACCCATCATCTAGGTTTTAAGCCCCACATGCATTAGGTATTTGTCCTAATGCTCTCCCTCCCCTTAGCCCCCACCCCCTGCCAGGCCTGGTATGTGATTTTCTCCTCCCTGTGTCCATGTGTTCTCATTGTTCAACTCCTACTTATGAGTGAGAACATGCGGTGTTTGGTTTTCTGTTCCTGTGATAGTTTGCTGAGAATGATGGCTTCCAACTTCATCCATGTGCCTGCAAAGTGGGAGAAAAAAATTCTAATCTACCCATCTGACAAAGGTCTAATATCCAGGATCTATAAGGAACTTAAACAGATTTACCAGGTTTGTTTATTTGTTTGTTTTTGTTTTTGAGATGGAGTTTTGTTCTTGTTGCCCAGGCTGGAGTGCAGTGGCGTGATCTTGGTTCACTACAACCCCCGCCTCTGAGGTTCAAGCAATTCTCCTGCCTCAGCCTCCTGAGCAACTGAGATTACAGGCATGCACCACCACATCCAGCTAATTTTTTGTATTTTTAGTAGAGATGGGGTTTCATCCTGTTGGCCAGGCTGGTCTCAAACTCCTGACCTCAGGTGATCCACCCGCCTCGGCCTCCCAAAGTGCAGGGATTACAGGCATGTGCCACTACTCCCAGCTAATTTTTTGTATTTTTAGTAGAGATGGGGTTTCATGATGTTGGCCAAGCTGGTAGTGAACTCCTGACCTCAGGTAATCCACCTGCCTGGACCTCCCAAAGTGCAGGGATTACAGGTGTGAACCACCATGCCCTGCCAGTATTTTTTAAAAGAACCTGATAAACTGATTCTACAGTTCATTGGGAAGATAAATGAACAAGAACTGCCAGGAAAATATTGAAGAAAAAGAAAAAGCATTAGTTAGGGAGACAGTGTGCTTGTACTACCAGTTATTCAGATATTGCAACGATAAAAGCCTGTAACAATGTAGGATCAGAAAAGATAACAGAAACAGATCCAAGTATTTTTGGGTGTGTGTCTGAGTGTGTGGTCAGTGGGACAAGATAATATGAGATAAATGATAAACTCTTGTGAAATAATAACAATAGATGCTTCATAGTATATATTAAAATACATCCGAGATACACTAAAAGTTCAATGTAAAAATGAACAGAAGAAAATATAGGGTGAATCTCTATGTACATTTGGTGTGGGAAAGGCAGTTTAACACAGTTAAAGAAAGTTTGTTCGATTTAACAAAAGAAAGATTAAAATACATTTATTTATCAAAAAGCCTAGACATTAAGAGAGATGGGAGGAATAGGCACTAGTGTTCTACAGCACTGTAGGATGACTACAGTTAACAATAATATATCATATCGTTTCAAGAGCTAGAGGGAGGTATGGAATATTCCCAAGACAAAGGTTGAGATGATTAAACATTGGTTGAGATGATGGATATCCTAATTACCCTGATCTGATCATTATGCACTATAGATAGCAAGACTCACTATATACCCTATGAATATGTATAATTATTATGTGTCCATTAAAAAATAAAACTTAAAAAAGATAGAAAAAGCACTAACCATAAAAATAAATGGATGTGAAAAGAAATGGAATATTTTTTAAAAGCTTATACAATTTTAATCTGTAATGATAGAAAAATGCACAACGATAGTGGCCTGGAGCCAGGGGTGGGGTGGAAATTGACCTGGAAAAGGCTTGCAAAAATTTGGCAAAATGGGCCAAACACAAACAGGAGAACAAAAGGATGGTAACCATGTGGAAACAAATTCAACGCTACTATTAATTGCCAAGTGCAAAACTCAGACATGCAGGTATCATTCTAACTTATCACACTGGCGAGGAGGAAAGAGAACAATCAATGTTTTGTGTCAGTATATGGGGAATATATACTCTCTGCAAATGACATTTTGATGCAGCTTAATAAACAATACATGTTCAGATTTTGAAAATTATTAAGTAAATGCACATAGATATCCTCACTGATTCTGGAGCCTGTCACCTCCATCCTAAACTCTCTTCTCATCTAGGACTCTATCCCATTCCTGTCCTCTTCTTCTCCTTGAGCCTCCCCTGTTCTTCCTTCATCCCTGAACCTCATCCCATTCTTAAACTTCGCTCCATCTCTCATTCCCTATTGTAACTTCTACTCTTAAACTTGTATAAACTTGTATATTCATGATTATTCACTGCAGTATGTATTAGCTTTTGCTGTTAACCAACCACCCCAAATCTTAGAGCAGCCATGTAATTAGTTCACAGTTCTGTGGGTCAGCTGTGCGGTTCTCCTCATCTGGGCAACTTGTCCAATCCCTGCTGGGCGTCTGGGAGAGGATGGCGAATTGGGGGGTGCTGGATGATGGAGGCTAACCTCCTCATAGGCGTGGTGGTTGGCAACCTGTTGGCAGGGCTGAAAGGGCAGCAGGCAAGCCTGGACTTCTTCATACAATGGCAATTGTGGGGTCCTAAGAGCAGCAAGAGAGCCAGTCCCAGTGTGCCGCTCGTGCCAAGTCTCTGCTAGGTACGCTTGTGGACACAAGCAGTGTTGGCCAAAGTACGTCGCACAGCCAATGCAGATGTGAGGAATGGAGACATAGGCTCCACCTCTTGATAATGGGGATACTGTGTGGGCAAGTTGTGTAATCTGCCACACAACATTATTTATGATAATGAATGTTGGAAACCACCTAAATGTACACAACAAGAATGGTCAAATAACCACACACTGCAAAATGCATAATATTCTAGAAAAACATTTTGGTCTATGTAGATGCTGTGTGAAAATACAAAACAAAATGTGCTGCCTAAAACCACTTCCGTGGGGGACATTTAAAAAAATGACTAGAAGGACACAACCTAACATTGTCTACCAGTCTTATGTCTGATGAGCAGGATTATGAGAGGTATGTTACTTTATACTCTCCAGTTTTCTCTTTTTCTGACAGAGCACATGAGGCTGTATTACGTGTAATTAATGTACAGGTCAGTCTGCTCTTACAGCCTGGATCTCCCTCTTGTTACCTATTTGAGTGCAGGTGAGTTACCAAAACTCTTCAGGCCTCAGCTTCTTTATCTATAAAATGAAGGTTATGATGATGCTACCTTGTAAAATTGTGATGAGGATTAATTGAGATATTTCATGTGAAGGGCTTCACATATCACTGGGCACATAATAATTGATCAGTGAATGTTAGATAAGAAGTCATTATTTTTGCAATTAAAGTAACAACCAATATCATTTAGTATGAAAGACATAAATTTATAATAGGATTTGGATTTATTTAGCATCCACTGCTTGAGGAAATACATGAAAAAAAGTAGTCAATAACTTTTAGTAATGCCTTCTATTGGATTTGTATTATTAATACCAATATGAAAAATAGTAATGTATATAATATGTTGGAAGTATTTACTAAATCCACAGATGATTTGTGCTGTGCAAAAGGATTTGAAGCCCAGCCAAAGATTTTTGTCTCACCAGTTGGGAGCCAATTATTTGAGGCAACAAAAGGAAAGATACAATGAAGCAGAGCCTGATCAATTGTCAGTTTGACTGTCTAGGCAGTCAGTGGATAACGCGGGTAGTCTATTTCTTAAACTATGTTAAAGACTTTTTCTCCATTACAATGACACCATAATTGTTTATGACCCTTTAAATATGACCGCCCACAGTTTGGTCTTCTATATTTCCTTTTTTGTTTCAGATGCACTGTCTTAGGGGTTTCTGGGAAGCACAGAGTGCATAGGGTTGCTACTTTCTGGGTACTATCTACTGCTTTTATTATTTTTAAATCTCACATGTGACTTTCAAAGTCCAATTTGTATGGAGACCACAGCAAACATCTCCCCTTATTTGGTCATGAGAATTTCTTCAAATGCCCTTTACTCCCCAAATCACATTAAAACAAAACAAAACAAAACAACACAGAAGTGGGAGCGATGTGATGTACACTGTTAGAAATAAGTGTTGGTGCCACCAAAGAAATAGCACTTGAAATTTTCTCAGCCAGGCAAATTTACTTCTGCAGAAGAGTGCAGCTTGTCCCAGTCACGGTCATAAGAGAACACTGAGTAGGGTAGGGCAGGGGTGTTTATCCCTAATACAATTGGTTCCTACTGCTGTGTTCTTTCTCCATTGGCTGGGATTGGACTGCACAGTCTAAACTGACCTGATTGGCTAATGTTTGAAATTGAACACAGCTATCTAGGCAGGAAGGGGAAGGCTATCCCTTAGGGCACAAGGCATGTCTAGGCTTCTCAGGGCATGTCACGGCTCGGCAAGGGCAGAAAGGGTTGTTTACAGCACGGGTAACTATAGAAACTAGAGAAACAAAGAACCGGAAGGACAGGGAATTAAAACCTTTGAAGAGGAATGTATCATCTCTGACAATGTTCCCCTCTTGATTTTATAGTTTTTCCTCTACAAAATGCCTCAGCATATCTCGGCTCTGCTGTTCTTCTTGGGCATCTGGAAGGGAGAGTTTATTTGAATAAGGTGAGGGTGAACTAGGGAGGTTTTGGTGAGAGCTGTTTCTGTAAGTCTTTGCACAAAACCTGTATTCATATACAGGATATGATACAGCACCCTACAGGAATGAACATGCCTATAACGATTACAAGGGAGGTGAATATTGAGGTCATAATTCCTTTCCATTTCTTGAACCATTTTTCCATGAGGCTTGTAAAGGGGTCATTTATTCCAGAATTTTTAGCTAACTCATTTGATAAGGAGGTAAGGCCTTCTAAGGCTTTTGTTATTGTTCCATTAGGGGCAATGTTATTAGGAATAAAAGTACAATGTTGGACTTCAATCATGACACAAACCCCACCTTTTTTTTTTTTTAGCTAATATCATGTCAAGGGCTATTCTATTTTCCCAGGCCATTTGCCTGGTAGGGCCTAATTGTTCAATTATTCCTTTAGTAGTATTTCTAGTATAATTAGCAAAGTGTTGTTGATGATAATAGACATAATTTACCTAAGTTACATTCTTGTTTACAGTTGATCACCAGAACAATATACACTCGAATCCTGCAGCTATTTGATTTCAGGCTTTGAATTCATCTGGTAACTCTTGTGGTACTCCAATAGCGTCTATATAAACATGAGGATCAAAGGATCCTTGAGAGACATCTCTCTTTTTATGATATTCTGTTTTCAACTTTCTTAGTTGATGAAATGCCAAGGTGAAAGGGATAGCCAATTGAATTAGAGCCTAAGTGCCACTCCAAGTTACTTGGCAGAGTACCCAGCAATAGTCCCCCGCAATACCACCACACATTTGTTCAGGGATGAGCAAGGGCAGACTGATTGGTAAGCTGTTGAAAAGGCTTGGTTTCACTGCACCCTGTTAAGTCTCCAAGGAATGACCACATTTCCCCCTGTTGTAAAAGGCATGAGGTGAAGTTAATATCAGGGGCTGGAGGCTGATGGCCCTCGGAGGCTGACCCACAGGGCTTTTGACCTCAGGGAACAGCAGTGAAAGAGTCTTGCCTTGGGCTGTGGGGCTGTGGAAGAGAGCTCCCATACAGCTCATGCCCGGTCCGTGAGAGGACCACCCAAGTGGAAAGGGGACAGTTTAGGTCTCTGGCCTGCCTGTCGCACAAGAGTAACAGTCGCTTTTATTTAGCCTGTGAACAGAATATTTAATCCATTCCAGCCAAGCATTTGCGTCCTGATACCCTATTTCAATTGCTATAATTTGTTTTAAATCTTTAACCTCTACAACAGCTACTTTGGTCTTATCATTGGGTATATAATGAGAAAAGGTTTGGTTAGCGGAGAATTTAGGAGAGGAAGGGGGTGCAGGAGGTGGGGAAGCAATGAAGCACATTTCAAAGGATCCTATGGGGTCCGTCCCCGACACTTCTGCTCCCATACCACAGAAATGGCTTCATGAAGGGGAAGAACTCTGTGGAGCAGAGATGGTCATCTGTGCTGGATTACATTGGTTCAGTTGACAATTGGGAGGGGTAATTCCTTTAGTAAAATGAATCTATGGTTTTAAGAAACTGTGAGTACTAGTTGGGGAGGTCCATCCTTGCTCTTTAGTATTTCATGGAACATTGCACCAACTTCGGCAGAGAAGCTCTGCTCTGAGGGCTAGATTCCCAGTTCATACTGGAATGTTTGTCAAACTCTTCCCAAACTAACTTATCCCAGTTAACAAATGCCCGGTCTGAGGAGAGCCAGGAAGGACAGAGATACTTTTCTGAGGTGGAGAGTTGCTTTTGACTTGACAAATCTCCACAGGGTATAACATGGCAAGCATCAAAGGTAATAGTTTGGGGTGAGCTTGATTTGGTTACATTAATGATAAGGGGACTAGTGATAGAAGGGGGAAGGAAAGAAATACAGAATAAGAGGGTTAAACCACTTTAGCCTTAGCTTGGTAGGAGTTGGTCCTGGAATAATGGTCCATGATTCTGGGAAGGATGGTGCCCACTTAACTCGAGTGTGACGAGTCCAGCCCTTCTTGGCAGTCTGAACTGCTGTCTTAGTTGTTAAGAGCACTAATTAAGGTCCTTCCCAAGTGGGCTTGAGCTTCCCTTCTTTCCAACTCCTGATGAGGACATGATCTCCAGGCTGGTGGTGGTGAACTGGAAATTCAAGAGGTGGAGTCTGGGCTAGAGTGCCTTGAGTCCTGAGGGAAGAGAGGGCAGAAGACAGACCTAATATATAGTTTTTGAGAAATTGAGTGATGGTTTTCCCAATTAAAACCAAATAGGTCCCAGCTGTCCTTTGCTAATGGACAAGTCCAGAAGGCATCTTTTAAATCTATTACTATAAACCACTGGTGGCTGTATGGGATCCTACTGATAATAGTATAAGGATTGGGAACAGCAGGGTGTGTAGTTTGGACTATCTGAATAATAGCTCTAAGGTCTTACACTAACAGATATGACCCATCTGGCTTCTTTACAGGCAGTATTGGAGTGTTATAGGGAGACATATAGAGTTCAAGAAGCCCATCATGGAGAAGACCTTTAATTACTGGTTTTAAATTTACCCTGGATTCTAAAGGAATAGGGTATTGCTTTCTCTTTACTACTTCCCCAGGGATTTTTACTTTAACATGAATGATAGGAATCTGTAACTTTCCTCAATTCCTGTCTTTTGACCATACCTCAGGATGAATGTGTTCTTTGTTTGCAGTAGTGAGCAAGTTTAGGGAGGGGAGGAATATTCCATGATTGATTTGGAGGCCCAAGCCTAATTTTTAGCATGAAGACTCTTCCTAATAGATTTGTCCTTGCTTCCAGAATTCACAGAAATTTGGTACTAGCTGATCAGTTTTTATATTTCACTTCTGTATCCTACTTACTGGTTCCTTCTCTAAATCCATATTTTCATTCCTGGGTGTTATGTCTTCCCCCATCTCTCTCAGTCCCTATGTCCCACCCAGGACAAAGCACTCTTAGTTGGCCTGGCAGAGAGGAGCTAAGCTGCTGGTGGGAGTGTGCTGATGGTGCTAGTAGGCCCTGACCACAGCCAGCCACACATTTGTAGGGACTCTGGTTGCTGTAAACATGTGACTGGGCTGAAGCCGGCAACGCTGGGCACAAGAGACCTCCAGAGTGGTCCCTCAGTCAACCTGTCCCAGCTACCCAGCTTGCATCCGAACTTGCCCTTCTTCCTCTTTCCTCACCAGCTTCACAGTCATGCCAGGATGGGGTAAAATGACAAGCTTTTATCTACTTGAAACAGTCATGCCACACTGCCAACACAGTTTTCAAAGCATTATAGCCTTTAAAGAGATCCTTTCTTCCTTTCCTAATTTTAAGTTCCCAGACTTTTCTCTTTGGTGCTCTTTATATGGCCTGGAAAGTTGGGGCCTAGGCTCTTTATAGGTGCTGGCCCCATGAGTACTTTGTTGTATGGTGAACAGCAGAATTCTTGCCTTCTGCTTTTGTTTTTCTTCAGCCCTTCTTACATGCACTTTTTGAGCCTCCCTAAGAAGTTCACTCACGGGATGGTTTTCCAATTTTCTATCTTTTGTAATTTCTTTGAAATATCTGGCCAACTGTAAGTATAAAATAAAGTTTTAACATTCCCTGCCCAAGAGGATCCTTGAGACCTAGACGAGCATATTTTCTCTTTTGTCCTTTAATCTGTCCAAAAATTCTATAGGCCCTTCATCTTTCCCTTGCTGTATTTCAAATGCTCTGGTAAGATTCTGGGTTCAAGGGACTGATTCTTTGGTCCCTTTTATTATCATTTCCCTAAGGTCTTGCATGTTTTCTTGACAGGGTGCATTGTTATTGTCCCACTGGGGGTCTTGTGGGGGGAATTTTCCATCTGCTGCAGGAACATTTTGGCCAGGAGTTCACATTCCCAGACTACCATAGCAGCTCTATGGATTGTGCTTCTTTCTTCCCCTGAGAAGAGGATGCTTAGGATGAACATTAGCTCAGCCCAGGTATATAACTGTGGTCCTAGAAACCAGTCAATTTGGTTTGCTACCCCATAAGGGTCATCTAATAGTGGCTTAAGCTCTCTTTTTAGGTTTCATACTTCTGAGATGGTTAAAGGAACATTTACAAAGCCTCCTCCTACGGGCACTTCCCTCAAGTGGAAGAGAGCTAGAGCTGATTCCCCTGAGGTAGGTGGGGGGGAAATTCTGAATATCTTTTTTTACATTGCTCTGTTTCACATTGAAGTCCCTTTAGGGAAGGGTACTTAGGCTGGTAGTGAGTGGGCTCTAGGGACAATTTCCAAGAGGCAGGGTTATAAGGAGGGGGAACAATGGTGGTAGGAGAAGGGTCTGGGACAGCAGTTCTTGAGGGGAGGAAAGATAGGGGTGTTTGGTGGGGGAAGGTGATCTAGCGGGTCCCAAGGCATAAATTGCTTGGAGTTCAGAGTTTCAGTTTCCTTAGGGGAAACATTCTCTGGTTTATGCTTATCTTTTAGAGCGTATAGAAGAACAGGTCCTTGTCACCAACACAAGGCATAATCTATCTCTTCTTGGGAAACTGGACTCTTGTTATTAACATGTTCTATTAGAAGCTGACAGATACAATCCTCATTTGATGCAAATTTTGGCCAGAAAACTGAGAGTTTGGGAATTGGTTCCTAGGTCCAAATAAAACAACAATATTTTAACATTTGTTGCTTTTTCTTATGCTTAGTCCTTTCATTATCTTTCCAATACTTTAACATGAGACCTAGGGGACTATCAAGGGGAATATCATTGCTGTTAGCTTTGTCCTTTTTACTGCCTGTCTTACTTGGGGTATTTCCCATCTTGATGGTTTTGGGGTGAGGCTCAACTTCCCCTACTGGAAATTTTTTGCCTTCCCTACAACTGGAGGTTTGTGTGAGGCTCAATCACCTCTACTGGAGATTTCTCGCCTTTCCTTTCTTCTAGAGGCTCAATCCCCCGTATTAGGGATTTCTTGCTTCCCTTTTCTCTAGAGCCTCAACACCCCCTAGTGGAGGCTTATTGCACTCTTTTCCTTTCATTTCCTCCTCTCTGGCTGCTTCCCTGAAGGGAACGTCATGTCCCTTTTAACATTAGTGGGTCAGTATAAACCCCTGACAGGACTCCCAAAAGGCTGCCATAAGTCATATGAGATGACCACAGAACCACAGATTGGACTCACTCACTCCACACACCAGTAGTGCTTATTCACTCACTTTCAACTTTCAACCTCCGAGATGTTCCAACCATCAGGGAAATACTTTTTCACTCCTGCGATGTTTCTTACTTTGGTCTGTGCACAGAGTTACCTGGATGCCGTAGTATGTGATTACCTTTTTTTTTTCTTTTTTCCAAGTTGTTGGTCTGTTTCTTCCTGTGTTGCTGAGAGTCCAGGTTTATTCATCACACTGAGTAAGTCTCGATTCCTTAACCTGAGGCCACCACAATGAGGCAGCAGGTGCGCCTCCTCATGAGAGAGGACCAGACCCTCCCCCAGAGGAGAAAGGGAATCCCAGACAGGCCCCCAAATTTGTTAGAAATAAGTTTTGGTGCTGCAAATGAAATAACACGTCAACAGAAATTTTCTCAGCAAGGCAAATTTACTTCTGCAGAAGGATGCAGCTTGTGCCAGTCACAATTGCAAGAGAACACTGAGCAGGAGGGTAGGGCAGCAGTTTTAATCCCTAATGCAATTGGTTCCTATTGCTGTGTTCTTTCTCCATTGGCTGGGATTGGACTGCACAGTCTAAACTGACCTGATTGGCTAATGTTTGAAATTGAACACAGCTATCTAGGCAGGAAGGGGAAGACTATCCATTATGACGCAAGGCATGTCTAGACTTGTCAGGACATGTCAGGGCACGGCCAGGGCAGGAAGGGTTGTTTATTGCACGGGTGACTATAGAAACTGGAGAAACAAAGAACCAGAGGAAGAGGGAATTAAAACCTTTGAAGAGGAATTTATCATCTGTGACATACACCCCTGACTAACAATTTATTTAAACAATGTCTTGTTGACAGCAGTGGCACTGTGGAACTTTTTGAGAACTAACTACTTGCACTACTGTCCTTAAAGTAGGTTATTGTGAAAATTGAACTTTAGAAATTCTTAACTTAAGGGCACAACCTGTTACCACAATTTCATAAGTTTTCTTCTTGCTGCATTAAAACAGTATGCTTTCTGTCTTTTCCTTCAGCTGAATCTTACAAACTTTATGACTTTCCCTCTCAGCCTGTATTATTTTGGACAGAAGAGGAATTTTTTTTTTTTTTTTTTTTCCCCTGAGACAGGGTCTCACTCTGTTGCCTAGGCTGGAATGCAGCAGTGTGATCATGGCTCACTGCAGTCTTGAACTCCTGACTCAAGCAATCCTCCTACCTCAGCCTCGCTAGTAGCTGGGACTATAGGTCACACCACCATGCCTGGCTAATTTTTTTTGGTTTTTTTTTGTTTTTATAGAGACAGGGTTGCCCAGGCTGGTCTTGAATGCCTGGTGTCAAGCTCTCCTCTTGCCTTGAGGCCATATTTTTGTTTAGTCTTTTCTCTTATAGAATGCTATCATTTTGGTGAATTTAGATACTTCTACTTGGACTTTCTCCAGAATCCTGGAAAATGTCAGCATACTTAGTGTGATAGATACCCCATCAGCTGAGCCAGGTTTTCTGAGTGCAACATATCTTAACAGGCAGGTTTTATTTTCTTCCTGATTTTGGCCACACAACACACTGAGGAAGTAGCTTCAGAAAAAAACTCTACAAGATCTCAAGTCCCCTTCTTAGACAGCAATAAATCCCACCCTGTGTAAAGAACCTCTGTGAAATTAAGACCTTGAGGTTTCTCTCCCTCTTCTCTACCAGACACCAGTTGCTTCATTCTTGCTGGCTCCGTGACCCCATTTGATTGTCCGATCATTGTCTTTCCACCCACTCTGGGAGGCACACACTGCTTTATTCCTTGTGTGTCTGGGTGTAGAGCCTTTCCTCTGTGGCCTGCAGATGCAAGGGATACAAGATGAAGCATTTATTGACACCCTCCCTGTGTCTGCAGCAAAATGAACATATCTGTATAGCCAGCAGGCATTAGCCTTGGATAGCCATTGAGTGCAAATGAGGCCATGTTCCATTGATCCCTAATGCTCAGCTCTGCCAAGCCCCTATCTTCCACAAACTCTCCCCTTCCCAAGTGTGTGTGAGGCTCCCAATCTGCTTCTGCAGATTTTCAAGTTAGTTTCAATTGGCACTCATGGACAGCCAAAGGGGAATTTCATCAGGTCCCTGTAACTTGAATGACCCCTGCCCCAGCTCCTTCACAGTCCTTGGAGATGTCACTCCCATTGCATAATTCGAAACTGTGGCAGCCACAGCCCCCACCAGGAAAACCTGCTGACCACACTAGAGCTGCTCTCAGCTGTACCAAGGCTTGATAGCCCACCTCCTCTGTCCCTGGCTCCCGTTCATCCATCTGCTCCTGCTGACCTCCAGGTAAACCTTTCTTAGTTCCTTCTGACTCTGGAGCACTGAGAGTGAGAATGATATGTTTCATACAAAAATTGCATATATCCTAAATTGTAATAGCATTTGGCACTATAGCACTTTAAGTTCAAACAAACCTGAAGCCATCTTCTTCCAAATATACCAGGGCACCTGAGTGGGCAGGTCAAGGTGGATTCCAGTATTTGCAATATGCTATACCTAGAATCCATTCCCTCCTCTGACCTTTACAGTTTGGGGCTGTGTAAGGTTTGCTAATGTAGGCTGCCAGGGTTGTCACATATAATTTGCATGTTGTGCACCACAAAAATCTAAAGAGAGATTAAGAAGTAAATGATGCCGCAGTGTTGTTCAGTGCACAGCCTGCACAACTGTTCACCATGATTCTAAGTGCTTTCCTAATTATGAGTTCCCTCTCTTGGGCTCTGTTGTTCTCACTGCAATATGGCCCAGTGCAGCAGAGCTGCCGTCCAATCCTTGACCCTCAAAAGGCTCAGAGATCCACTTTTTTCCTCACCCTACCCGCAAGATACTAATTAGCCATTATAAAAATTTGCAAGGGTGGAGAGATGCTATCAGAACTCCACTCACAACAGCAACTGAGCCCCAACCAGTGGCCAGGCAAAATATCCTCCTCTAGTTGCAAAACCTCTCCTCTCTTCAGATGCTCAAATAACTGTGAAGCATAGAGCCTATTAAGGTTTGACAATAAATGTTCTTCCTACCAGAATCCCTGCCAAATAGCCCGGAACAGGAAATAGAGTCATCAGTAGAGTCACAGCCCCCCTCTTTTCTTGACGTCAGCATCTCTTCTGCTCCTTCCTGGATACAGACCATCTGCTGCAACTCTCTCCTCCATCTGTGTCTCCTTTTGTCACTGCTAATTGGACTTCCAGTGGGAATCTGGGAATAGCCTCTGCATCTCTGTTATTCTCTGCACTTCTTGTGGGTCTTGTGCCTCAGTGACATAGGCCATCTCTGATTACCACTTGGGCCATGTGCCCACAATTCAGGTTGCAGCCATTAGGTACCTTTATTTGTTTGAACAGAGTCACAGTTGGGCTATCAGCAGACAGTGAGATACTCAATAGGCTTAATGATTCAGCATCCACAGATATTCACAGCACAGTTCCTGGCACCCATGGAGAGAGCAGACCAAAGAGAGCCAAGGCTGCTCAGACAAGCTAGTTGAAATAGTTGGTGAACAATTACATCTATATATAGAACTGACCTCGCTTGCCCCTGGCTGCTGGCTTTGATACCATTCTTTCGGGCATTTTGAGGTCCCAGACCTCCTTCAACACTTTGTTCTACTAAATGCTAGGGCTGCTTATGAAGCACTAAGCAGGTACCTCATTATAGTCTTGTTTGATTTCAGGGAAGTGACGATTAGACAATAACCTGGCCCAGACCCCCATGTTGTACTGGGTCAGGTTTTGGTTTCAGCTCTCAGTTGAGCCAGCTGTGTGATCACGAAAGTCACTTAACCTCTTGGGTCTTTGTTTTCTCATATCTAATACACAACGACTAGATCAGCAGAGAGGAGAGAAAATTGCCTTTGCAAGCTAGTATAACTGGGTTTTAACCCCAAATCCCCCCAACTTTGTAGTTGGTCAAATTGTTTAAAACCGAACTTGCTTCCTCTTCAGAAAAATGGTCAAGTTCATGCTTACTGGGCAGGACTGCAAGAGGATGAAATGGGAGAAACGACGTGTGAGACACACAGTAGGTATTCAATCAATGCTAGATTTTCCCCTAGTTCCCTGAAGACTGTGTGTCACTTTGGTAAAAACTCTGGATTTGAAGTCAGAAAACCTAGGTTTGGAGTTTGATCGTCTCAGAGCAAGTCATGTGCCCACGTTAAGCCTCAGTTTTCTTGTCTGTGTAGGGGTATTATCACTGTTAGGATCAAGTAGGATAATACATGCAAGGGCTACTTTTGGAAACATAAAAGAGTGTACCCATCAGAATGTGGGGTACCTTCTCTAGTTTACACTCAGCTGTAATGAACTTTTGCCACTGCACCCTCATACAAGCCCCTCCACTGCACATTGAAAACAGGCAGTGGATATGCATGGGATATGCTTTCTCAGGTGGTTCACATCCATATCTTTATTCCTCAGCCTGCGCCTTGGCTAGGCTTTCTGGAAATCCTGGTCCAATCATCACCATACCAGGAGAGCCCCAGGAACCAGGCGTCAAATGAAGGAGTCTTTACTGATACTCCCTTACCTCAGTTGTCAAACAAATGAGTCTTTACTGATGTTCCCTTACCGTCGGTGATGATGAAGAGGAAGTCTTTATGCCTCCAAAATAAACAGATGAGCCTCTGTTGAAATTCTAGCCGGTTGGGTACTGAGGCTTCTGTGTAATGGATAACTTAGTATAAAAATAGAGCACTCTGCTCGCTGACTTTCGGAGAAGCGTGGGGAAGGAAAACAGCATTTCCCAAATGTCCCTCCCTGGTCTGCTGGAGCATGGCATTCCAGCCCCAGGTGCCCGCTGTCCACCATGGCACACACTGCACAGCACACCTCGTGCTCGGCCTGGTGCTTCCCCCACCTTCTCCTCTCAAGCATTTCTCGCTGCACCCAGCAACCCCTTTTAGAATTTGGTTAAGCTGCCAGGAGCTTACCACTATGGGTATCTGGATACATATTCCTTAAAATGGCTACTCTGGGGACAGAAGAACCAAGTGTATCCTCCTCACCAACACACCTGACCAGTGACCAGAAAGACATTTCAGTAGGTTGATTAGACGTAAGTGAAAACAACTTTTCAATGTTGGGATCTATGTGGAGTAAGTACTAGGTGTCCACTAAAACGATGACATTGTGCAGCTGAACAACCCTTTGTGAAAGTGCCCGAAGAATCTCAGATGCCAAAAAAAAAAAACAAAAAAGATATACAAAATGAAATGTCTCCTAGATGTTTATGAAAACCTGTATTAATAATTCCGTCTAGTTTTCATGGGAATGGTTTCTTGTCTCAGATAAAGAATTGCTCACTCTCTCAGCCAAGGGAGCTCATTATTTTGGCTTTGCTGACAATCAAAGAAAATGTCTGAAGTCCAGTTTTAGTTACATGGTGACACGGTAACGTCCTCCTGTTGGGGGCACAGTACTTGGGGGGCAGTGAGGACAAACAACGGACCCAGCAGTGGTTCCTCTTAAAAAGCTAAAGGCACCCCGTTGGAGTAGTTCCGTAGGAGACAGAGGCCTCATGGCCAGTTTGAGTGCTTCATTTTAAGGGACGGTAACGAACAGGAACGTGTACCGGGGATGCGGACAAAGATGGCAGAAGCTCTGAATCCCACTTCAGTTATGGGAAGGGGGCTGTCCACACAAAGGCAAGGAGTCTTGGGTCATGGCTCGGGGGCTTTTGGGGGCTATTCTTTAAGTTGTAATGGTGACTAGTGGGTGGCCTTTGATATTGGAGTAGATTTGGGGTAAAAGATATCTTCTGAAGAGAAGAACAAATGTGATGGCAACAGGCTGGTGTTCCATGATGGTCTTGCCTCAAGGGGGCTCTCCACTGGACCGACTGGCGCCTGTATGAGGGGTGGGACCATTACAGCCCCGCACTGCCACACCTCCTCCCCTTGGGCTCCTGGGATTCCTGAGACTTGGAAAGCGCTGTCGCCATGGGGTGAGTAGGAAGAGGACAAGCTTGGTCCCGGGGCACAGCAAAGCCCTCTGTTTCTGGATGCTGGCAGGCAGGTCTGGCTGCCCTCACAGGACATCCTTGGGGACAGACGCTAGCAGAAAGGACAGCTGGCCTGCCCCCTCGGGGTGGCAGATAGTGGACACTGGGTTTAGGTGAAAGTCAGGCAAAGACTCCATCCCCAGTGCGGCCTCTGGCCCTTTGCAGATCCCCAACTAGATCCTGGCCGATGGCGACGTGTACTCACTGGAAACTTCCAGCAGTCAGCCCCCACTGAGCTCAGCTCCCCCAGGCCCTTCAGGTCTCTGTGTGGAAGCAGCACCTCCCCCAGGGAGCACCAGCCCACTCTCTCCAGATGGACTCCCCTAGCTCTGCGCTCATCCCTGTCACCTCCATCTTCCCTGGCTCAGAGAAACTCTACTCCCCACAAATCCCTTCTTTTTTTTTTTTTTTTTTTTGAGTTGGCATTTCACTCTTGTTGCCTAGGCTAGAGTGCAATGGCGCGATCTCAGTTCACTGCAACCTCCACCTCCCAGGTTAAAGCGATTCTCCTGCCTCAGTCTCCCAAGTAGCCGGAATTACAGGCATATGCCACCACACTCGGCTAATTTTATATTTTTAATAGAAATGGGTTTTCACCATATTGGTCAGGCTAGTCTTGAACTCCTGACCTCACATGATCCACCCGCCTTGGCCTCCCAAAGTGCTGGGATTATAGGCATGAACCACTGTGCCCAACCTCCACTTCTTATCTTTTTTTTGTCCTTGCCCAGGGCAAGGCATTTTCCACAAGGGCTTTTGGAAACTAAAGCCAAAAAAAGACCCACATGCTATTTTTCACTTTATGCTCCATCTCATTCCTCCCCGGGGGCAACAAGCCCAGGAAGTGTGGCTGATGGATGCCAGAAAGGGCAAAGGGGTGGAGACTCTGGGGAACAATGTTGGTTACCATTCGAAGCCCATTATCCCTACCCTGACATGGAATCTGCTGTGTGCAGGTGTCAGGCACCTCACATGGCACTGCCCTCTCTCAGATAACCATTCATTCTTCCGTTAGTCTTTAAAGAAGCCTTCGCCCTGTGTGCCAGGCACTGTTCTAAGTGCAATGTGTGAAGCACATGAAACCTCAGAAGCTGCTTTCTGAAAGTGAACCTTAGAACCTGGATTTTTACAGATGAGGAATTTGGGATACAGAGAGAGAAAGCTCCACAAGATTCACACCTGGGTTGGTTCCAAAGGCCCCACTCTTTGCCCACCAGTGCGTTGCTTCCCAAGGCAGTCATCAGTGATCATGGTGGGAAGAGCTCCTTGGGAGGCAGTGGCCAGGAGCAGTGCCTGAGCAGGTGGAATCTCAAGACACCATTGAGGACACTCTGCACCCATAGCTGGTGGGAGGTGAACAAGATCTTGTCTAAGGCAGGCTGGACTCTGAAAAAGTCGGGGGGCTTTGCTGACTTCAGGGAGCCAGACTCGGAGTCAGCTTGACGGGGTGGAGGAAGGAAGAAAACTGAACTGATCCAAGGGCAGCCCCAGAGTGAAGGTGAATGATGTGGATATCATCCAGGCAACCTCCAAAGGGCTCCCTGAGGCTCCCCTGATTCCTTGTTCCATCATCAAACATCTGTCTGGGTCAGTCTTTGCCTAGTGGGTAGAGCTGGAGGCAACACATTCCCAGCCACTGAGTTGACCACACTCATGTTCAGAGGTTCTCTGCCTCAGGAGCTTTCAGAGATAGTGACGCCTGTTCCCTATCCACCATGAATCTGATGAGATGGGTCAGGGGGCTAGGGATGGAGGTAAGTCCATAAACAAAAGATGTGGCCAGATGCCAGCATGAGGGTTGTGCTTGTGGCGTTGTGGGATGCACAGAGGAATACAAGATGAACTCAGCTTGGCAAAGTCAGAGAAAGGCCTGGCTCACGAGGCGGCACAGAAGCAGTGTCTTAAGGCATGGGGGGGCCTCAGCCAAGGCCAGGTGGAACAGGAAGGAAGGGCCTCCAGCCCAGAGGCATGGTGTGTGCAGGCTCTGGGGAGTGAAACATTGGAGGATCCATGAGTAGAGGCAGCTCGGCCTGAGGATCTGCCTGCCTGGGCTGCAGCAAGCACATCCTCACGGCACTGTGAGCTCCTGGCGCATCCCAGATCCCACCTCTCACACCTGAGTTACTCTGACTTCCACCTTCCTTGCTGGAATCCTTCTTCCTCACCCACACAAGCATGACCTCAGTGGCTCCCTGGCAGCACTTTTGGCTCTTACACCCCGGCTCCAGGTGCCTTTCCCCTCTCCATAGCTCCTTGACCCTTTGTGGACCACAGCCCCTGGAACTCAGGCCCGGAATCGACTTCTGAACTATGGGGTCAGCAAGGCCAGACTTCAGCCCTATGGAGCCCTGGAGTCCCAAGAAGGGCCTCAAGCCCATAAAAGGAAAGGAGACATGAATGGGCATGTTTCGGGTCCTGCGTCCCCCTACCCCTTGCTTTCATCGGTTTTGTATACCGTTCCAGGATTCCACATGAGGCTTTGTGTGAAAATGAAAAGTGCCCTTTTGCTATAGGAATAACAGCTTGAGAGGCCGTGTAGCCCAGGGATGAAGAACATGGACAGAGAGTGAGCTCTGGCTCCATCACTTCCTAGCCCAGTGACCTCTCTGTGGCTCAGTTGGTTCGTCTCAAAAATGGGGATAATGGCTGGGTGCGGTGGCTCATGCCTGTAATCCCAGCACTTTGGGAGGCCAAGACAAGTGGATCACCTGAGGTCAGGTGATAGAGACCAGCCTGGCCAACATGGTAAAACCCCATCTCTACTAAAAATACAAAAAAATTAGTTGGGCGTGGTGGCACATGCCTGTAATCCCAGCTATTTGGGAGACTGAGGCAGGAGAATCACTTGAACCCAGAAGGCGGAGGTTGCAGTGAGCCGAGATCGTACCACTGCACTCCAGCCTGGGCGACAGAGCAAGACTCCATTTCAAAAAAGAAAAAAAAAAGAAAAGGTTGGGGGGAGGATAATGACAGTACTTTCTTCTTAGGTTGTTGTGAGAGGTGGATACGAGCACAACAGGCAAATTGCTTTGAAGGGGCTGGCGCCCAGCAAGAGTGGACTGATTGCTGGTTATGAAGATCGCTACTGCTGCAGATGGGCCGTTGTGGGGCTCTGAGCAGGGGATATCACAATTAAATCTGTGTTTCAAAACTCTGTGGTCTGGCAGTACATTGGAGAATGGATTGGGACAAGGGTGCTGGGACTCAACACAGAGAGGTCCTTACAGAAAGTTATATTACAGCCTTCTCAATGGAAAAGGAAAGAACCTATGGCAGTGGGTGGCTGGGACAAAGAAGCACAGGGATTCTAAGGAGACCCAGCAGGACATGAGGACCCTGTGGTTGTGGGGCGAGCCTCAGAGGGGAAAGAGTTGGGGGATACTGGCATCCTGCCTTAGGTGAGAAAGGTTTAGATGTTTCAGAAGAGAAGAACATCTACGGGAGTTGAGCCATAATCCCCAAAGGTTTAAGGTTTTACCGGGTTTATTCCTTAATCCAGTCAAGTTAATACCTAATATTAGGTCCCCAAGTCCACCCTTGTCAACTTGGCACCCATATGCATCTCCTGAAAATATATCTAATTTCCAAATAAGGACATCACCAAGGTGATAGTTTTGCAACTATCCTGCACACAACCGAAAACTCAACTAACCCCTTCTCCAGAATTCGGCTTTCAGGATTTCAACATTCCGAATTTTATTCCTTCAGGATTGTGATTTTTGGAATTTCAGGCTTTAGAGATTTTGATCTTTCAGGATTTTAATATCAGGGATTGTGTCTTTCAGGATATGGTTGGCCCTGCTATAATGATGATAAGAAATGTGAAATTGCGTGATGCAGGTGGCCAGTGAGGACACCCACGGGTAGAGCCAGGAGAGGGGTTGCAGATGTAGACTTAGGAACTGCCAGGCTATGGTACTTAAAGATAAGGAGGTGAATGAGGTTGCCAAGAACAAGGATGAAGAATGAGACGAGATGAACAAGGACTGAATCTGGCAGAATGCAGGGAAGAACCTGGTGAGTTAGAAGGCTTTGGAGTCATCGGTGGAGCCCCCTGCTTGTCCCTGTAATTGTGTGAGCGCCTGAGGCCACAGGTCCCGGCTGGCCATGTTCACAGCAGCCCGGCAGCCCGAGGACAAACACACAGTGACACTGGCAGGCTCTTGCTAGGGCAACTCCTCAGGTGGTCTAACGAGTACAGGAGCCTGGCCAGAGCTCATGGAACGGGGCTCAGTTCAGCCTCCCAGAGCACAACAGCTGGTGTGAAACAGAATCCCTCACCATGAGCCATCTGCAGTGCCTTCCCCGAACAAAGCCCAAATAAAATCTGCAGGGAAGTTGGGAGGATGCTAAATTAAGTAGGTGGCAGACACCATTTGATGACACTTCATCTAAGTGACAGGTGAACATACAGCCAAGGTGGGATGAGCAGGTGGCCAATGGAAAATTCAGGGCAGTGAACTGGGTTTTTATCTCAGAGAGAGCAGGGGTTGAGGAGTTCACCCAGATCCATCCCTGGGGCCACTAGCTGCATGGAGGGGAGCTGCCTCCCACTTCGGTGATCCCATGGCCCCAAATGTGGCACTGGGGATTTACTGGGTGTGCAGTAAGTATTCATAGAATTGGACTGAATGGATACTGCGGGCAAAAATATAATTATTCTTGTTTCAGTTCCCTGAGACTCGTCATGTGGAAGGTACTCTTTTTTGTTGTTTTTGCCTGAGGTATTTGAGTGAACATTGCTTCAATTTTCTGAATTATTCCTCTTGTTAATGCCACATTTTGGACTTGCTTTTTTACTTAATAAAAGGAGTTCATTGAAGGAAAACCTCTGAAAGTGTAGTGATGGGACTGATCAAAGCCATTGTCAAGGTCCATTTCCCTGGAGGGCAAGGAAGAAATGCTGGGTAAGTGTTGCATTTCTCATGCTGGCTGGAGTGCCTGGGGAGGGGTGACTGACAGCCGCTCCTGGTTTCCCAGCAGCATGAGCAGGGCCCATCCAGATGCAGGGGCCACCTTTCCATCAACAGTGTCCCTTGGCCTTGCCTTCTCAGGCTTTCTGGAGGAACTGCTTGTCATTTAATCTCCATGATGGACTCTTACCCTGGAGCCCCATGTTGCTCCCTTTCCCTGAATGCCTTCAGAAAGAAAAACAATTGGGCATGAGTTTCTAGATACACAACCACTTATAGTTCATCTGCAGAAGATGATTTTGCTTTACAAAATCTAACATTGCATGTTAGATGCAAGCAGTGTTGTGAATACATGAGTGTCTTCATTTGTTTGCTCATTAATCCATTAAATGGGTATTGAACACCTTGAAAGGCTCAGGCATTGGAAATCAAGGTGAAGAAATTAAGGTGCCTGGAAGGACCAGGAAGCAGCTGGGTGAAATATATACTGCATATGTTTAGTGCAATGTGATAGGTGCAGGGTAGAGGTAATGCGCGTCTGTGGACAGAATGTGAGCACCTTGAGGACAGGATTCTTTGAGTACTTACTGGGCACCAAACATTGCTCTAAGACATTCATTTCATTTTCCCAACAATCCTGTGAGGTGTATACTATTATTTCCCCCCTTTACAGTTGAGGAAACTGATCTTCAGGAACTACATGACCTGCCCCATATCACATGGATTGCAAGTGGGGGATCCAAGGATTTGATGCCTGAGCCAAACTCATCACTAATAATCGTCCCTACTCTTTTCTGTAGAAGCCTTTTGGAATATTTAGCCTTTGGAAGAAATACCTCAGATGGATCGGGATCTGTCTTCAAATACTTGAGGAGTTATCATAGAAGACATCATCCTACCACCTTACTTTTGGGTTAGAGTTGGCTTATTTATTATTTGTGTGCAGTCCCAGTGAGATTGCTAGGGAAGGTGCCTCCCTCCCCAAGTCAAGGGGCAGCATAGAAGCTGAGCCAGCCACACAGAACAGAACCTGGTTAGCCCTGTCCCATGATGCCTGAGGGCCTGTGTAGTGGTTTTGAGTGTTGAGATCCTCAGAGCACCAGGTTTCCTGAGGGGTCAGCTTTCAGAGCTATGGCAGTTCTGTGATGTCTCCTCAGGCAGAGGAGGAATCAAACTTTTCTGTGAGGTTCCAGAAAGACTAATTAGGACCAGTGAGCTCTGCACTGCTGGAAGGCTAATTCTGATTCAGAATTGGGGGATGGTGGGGAGGTGCACACATCAGAGAGGGCTGAAAGTGGACCAAGAAGCCTTGAGAAGTTATGAGATCCCTGTACTGCACGTGTTCAAGCAGGCACAGATGCAGTGGAAGGGATTTGCCCTTTGGGCAAAGGGCAAGCTTGAACTAAGTGCTTGAACTAAGTGCTGTCAACACCCTTTTCCTGAGATGATAGTATCTTTCTACATGTTCTTTGCTGATTCTCTCTACACCTGTGAATGGCCCAAGTGCAAACTTACCCCTGCCATACCTTCCCTATCTATTAACAGATGCACCTTTGGCCTGCCAGCATGTAGCAATAATGCCATTTAACATGTATTAGGGGCTACTTATGCCCTTGATTGCTAGTAGGCACTATTTTAAGTGCTTGACATCTTCTAAATAATTTAATCTTCATAACTACCTATAAGATTCATATTACCAGTATACCCATGAGTTAGATGGGAAAATTAAGTCACAGAGAAGGTAGGTAAATGCCTGAGGTTACACAGCTAGTAACTGTCAAAGAGAAGATGTGAACCCAGGCAGGGTCATGCCCTTAATCTCAAAACTGGGCAGCAGATGTAGTGACGGTACACTTAGTGCCTGTAAGGATGGGTCCTGTTTATTTATAGGCATGACATTACACAACAAAGATAATATCCAAACCCATTTCATACACGAGGGCATCAGAATCTTACTTCGCTGAGATAGGTATCACACATGATAAACTGTAGATGGAGAACTCTTGTTAGTATGATAGTCATAGTCCTTGCCTAAAGATGGGGACATTGACAGGGGTGGGGTGAGTAAGGTGAGGGACGTGGTGGGCTGGAGACTGCTCATACCAGCTCCCGAGCTGTTACTGTGCACATCTCCCCCAGATTCGGTGTCCAGTGACCTCCTGTTGGTATCTTGAAAGAGGCCACAGCAAAAGTGTTTACACCGAGAAAATTGGCAAATGCTACAAATAGTTATGCAATTGAAAAAGAGATTTTTCTCAATTTATGGCAGATCAGGCTACAATATAGACACAATAATTGTGCCATGTCTTGATCTGAGCATGGGCCATTTCAGGTAAAAGGCTGCCTCCTCCGACTGCTTGGAGCATTCTTTTTCTTCCTCTCCCCACGAGAGTCACTCTTCCTATCAGGGGACTGGTGGCTCACTGCCCGGTTAAGGCACACACACAGGGCCAGCATCTAGCTCATCTCAGCAAGCCTTGGAGGAGGCTCTCTCCAGAGATGGATCTTTTTATAGCCACAAAGTGCCACACAGTGCAACGGAGCTCGTCACTTGGCCATGACTCAGGAGATTTGGGTTCCAATTCTGGAACTCCTGTGAATGCGTTGGGTGACCTTGGACAAGCCAGCAACTCACAGTGGGGTCAGTTTCCTCTCCACCAAAGCAGAGACATCAACACCCACTAAATATATCAGAGAGCTTAGAGAACAAGGCATGGTACATCAAGCAGTCTGCTTGTGTAACAGTCAACTATCAGAGTTCCACTGTGTGGGTTTACCAGATGGGGATGGGGGTCTGGAGGTCTCTTGGTGTCTCCATCCTGCCTGGGGACAGGAGGTGGATGGGACATGCAGGAAGGGAAGAGGATGAGGTGGGATCTATAAGGAAGAGGGTGGCAGAGTGACACAGACTGATGGTTAACTGTAGGTGTCAACTTGACTGGGCTAAGGGATACCCAGATTGCTGGGAAAGCATCATTCCTTGGTTTGCCTGTGAGGGTGTTTTCAGAAGAGATTGGCCTTGGGGTCAATGGATTGAGTAAAGGAGATAACTCTTCCCTCTGTGAGCAGGCATCACATTGAGGACCAAGATAAAACAAAAAGGTAGGAGAAGGATAATTTCACTCCCTCTGCTTGAGCTGGGACACCTACCTTTTCCTGCCTTCAGACACTGGTGCTCCTAGTTCTTTGGCCTTCAGCCTCAGACTGGGAGTTACAGCATCAGCTCTCCTTGTTCTCAGGTCTTGGGACTCAGACTGAATTCGTTTCCCTGATTCTCTGGCTTGCAGTCGGCAGATCGTGGGACTTCTTGGCCTCCATAATCATGTGAGCCAATTCCCATAATAAATTCCCTCTTCCAGCCAGGTGCAGTGGCTCACACCTATAATGCTAGCACTTTGGGAGGCCAAGGTGGACAGATCACCTGAGGTCAGGAGTTCAAGAGCAGCCTAGCCAACTTGGTGAAACCCCATCTCTACTAAAGACACACACACACAAAAGCCGGGTGTGGTAGTGCACACCTGAGTAGTTTCAGCTACTCGGGAGGCTGAGGCAGGAGAATCACTCAAACCCGTGAGGTGGAGGCTGCAGTGAGCCGAGTTCATACCACTGCACTCCAGCATGGGTGACAGAGCCAGACTCCATCTCAAAATAAATACATACATACATACATAAATTCCCTCTTCTATCACCTATCATTTATCTATCTATCACCTATTAGTTTTCTCTTGAGAATCCTGACTAACACACTGCTGTAAAAGACTGATGACTCAAGTACATAGAATTTAAGCTAATGGGGCTCTGACTACTCAATCCCTCTATGACTAATTTGCTTCCCTGGACTCCCAAATCAAAGAAAGTGATCTGCTAACTTGAGACCTCCAATGCACAAATGCATCACAAGGTGGAGAGCCTGCTTGGACTCTGTCCATCTCCCCTCCGCCTGCTCTGTGCAGACAGAACTGCATTTCCTAGCATCTGCATAGGTGAAGCCAATTAGAACAAGCCAGAGATTAGAGGGTGGGAGAAGGGACACCCAGAATATTCCCCTTTTCCCTCTAGTTCTCATGGCATTTGTGTCAGCAGCCATATCATTTTTGTGCAGCAACCTCCACTAAACTTCCAGACCCTGGCAACTCCACCTCCTCCCATTGTTTTCCCAGCTCTAGGGGTGGTAGCAGCTTCTGCTGCTGCTAACCTGTCCCTCTGTGCTTCCCAGCTCGCCCATCCCTCTGTCACCAATCCCCTCAATCAGATTGCTTCCGTTAGAAAAACCAAGAGCAGTTTCTATTTCCTGGCAGAACTGACTGGCAAAGGACCACTGGGAAAGAGAGTGTAGAGGAGGAGTCCTGGCAAACTCACTGCTTACTCTGGGGAATAACAGGTTTCAGCTCTTGCACAGTGTCCTGCACACAGTAGGAACCCAGTGAATACTTAGAAAATTAGCCAGGACTATGTTAAGGTTTCTAACCCACATGAGGTTCAATAAATGCCTCTGGACTCTCCACAACCAGATCGTCTCTACTTATTTCCCTCTTCATGTGATGAAATAAAGTGAAAAGCCCAGGAGACGCAAGTCTTCAGGTGGGCTGTCCTCTTGCTTTTCAAATTTCAGCCTATGCCAAATTTATCTCCCTGGCAGTGTCACTTGGTTCATGTAGGCAGCACACAGGCATTTCACGCCACAATCCAGAAAAGGCTGAGGTGGGCACATGGGGGTCCATGAGAGCCAGGGAGCCTGGAGGAAAAGTCTGAATGGCTTCTCCCAGGGCACTTTTTCGAAGCTCTTCTCCTCCTCCTCCTCTTGTCGATGGTCTCCCATCCTGGCCGACTGACAGGCTGTCCATGGACTCTGTCAGTGGACTCCCTTCACTGCTGGCTTCTAGCTGGGTGTGGTCAGTGGGGAAGTCCAGCAGGAGACTGGGGTGAAGGGGGATGAATGAGGTTGGGGCAGTGCTGGGCTACAGCCTGCTCACAGTGGCTCACGAGAGTTGACTGTGCACATCTACTGCCAATTCTGCATCTGGTGACCTCACATTGGTAGCTTGAAATAAGCCATGGGGACAGTATTTAATACCCAGAAAATGGGTAAATGCTACAAATATTTTTTCTCCAGAGGGCCAGTGATTAAACATTGGCCAGCATACCATGGTGCTGGGATATTTATTCTGCTGGCTTCCTCCTTGTGGGGTAGCTTCATGCCAACCTTAACCAAAGGCCACTGTTCCTCTCAAAATAGTCACCTCTATTGCTTTCTCTCCTTCTGGGTATTGCACTATTTCTTGTGGTTTACCAACTCACCCCCAGCTTTGCAGATAGCACCTTTATTGGACAATCTTCAATTGTCTTACTTAGAGTGGACCATTTATTCCCTGCAATAACTATGGTTGGTACACTGGGGGGAAAGAGGAGTCATATCCACTGGTCAGCTTATACCTGGGTGCAGGGTAGGATGGCCACTCATGCCCCTAAGTGTGATTGTTCTAGAAACTGGGTCTAATGCTTCCAGAGGGCCAAAAGAAGTCAGTAGCCTGGAATGATATTCAAATTCTGTTTTAAAAACAACTTTTTCTCAGTGTCTTTGCCTGCTAGGCTTCCTATCCTCATAACTCTTCTCATACCAGAATATGGAAAAAAAATCTCTTCAAAAAGATGACTTTGGAAACCCTCACATTCCACTGCAAATCCTGGGGACGCGTCCTCACACTATGGGGTCAACAATCTCTTGTTCTGGCAGCTGGTTCAGAGTGTGGAGCTCTCAGATCAGTGGCTTCCAGCCCACGCTGCATATGACCATCACCTGGAAGCTATAGAAAACCTGATCCTGGGACCCCTAGCTCAATTAAATCCACTCTGACAGACACTTAAGTGTGTGAACTTGAGAAATAACCTCTCTAAGCCACTTTGCTCATCAGAAAGATGGGAAAAATCAGACCTATTTTACAGGACTGCCTGGAGGATTACATGAGTAGTGAACAGTAATTTGCATTAGCACATTCATTCATCATTCTCCCACCCTTCTCGCTTCAGCAGCCCCTGAGGACAGAAAGGACAGAGCAGGTCACTGCAAGGCATAGAGACCAATGAGAGGGGTCTGTGGGCCAGCACATGAGCTTCGCCTGAGAGCTTTCTAGAAACCCAGACCCTCCAGCCTCATCACAGTCCCACAAATTCACAAACTCTGGGGCTAGCACCCAGCAGCTGGTGTTTTAACTTATCTTCCAGATGATTCTGATACATGCTTAGCCTGAGACCCAGTGGTCTACATGTCTCTCCCTTTATCTGCTGTTGACTTCTGGAAAGCCTAGCTGCACTGTTTTGCCTGCTTTGGCCCAGATTAGTTACTTTGGTAAACTGGACTCTCTCACCCACCTGGGCACTTCAGGCCCATTCTTACCATGCAGTTCAAGACCACCTCTGCTCCCAGCACCTTCAACCAGCTCTGCAAAGGTTATTTGACTTGCCTGAGCATGGAAATACAGGGTTAATTGCTTATGAAACTAGGGATGGGGGAAACGCAGAGACAGAGCCTCCTCTTCCTAGATACCTAGGGCCATTATTTTGGAAAATTACTTTGCTGTTTTACTGTAAAATGGCTACTGTGTTTACAATTATGACGATTGTTGATTGTCTTTCCTCATCAGATGAAGACTCTTGGGATAAAGCTATCCGCCCTGGGAGATAGAGGCATGGAAGGTGTTTTCCTCTCTAAAATTCCGTGGGTAGACGTGTGAGTGTGGTTGTCAGGGTGCACGCTTGTGTGTTTGGATGGGGTGAGCGGGTAGTAGGATCTGAGGAGAAAGAAAAAGGGAAAGAGTGTGTCTTTGTAATACATACATCCCCCTACCTCACGGTTCTTTGAAAAGGTCTGATTTGGAAGTTTGGGACCAAGAGGGTTAGAGCCAGAATGTGTTGCTATGGAGATTTTCCAGCCTAGGATGCTGGATTTCATCTGTGTGCTCATTTTTCAAGCATTGGAGGGAAGGATCTCTCCTTGCTGCTACCCATTGTCCCTGCAGACAATTCTCCACCAGAGAAAGGCTCTCCTTGCCTTGGCAGCTGCCAGACCGGACTGCTATTGTGCTTTCATGAACCCCAACAGGAGAATGAACCTCCTGTCTGGTTAGGTGCAGGCATTCAGCAAGTGTGAATGTTGTCTGAAGAGAAACTGATAGAGTCCCAGTAGGAATCCAGCCTCCTTGGCTGGCTGGCAGGCTCTCATCTTTATAAAACGCCTCCAGTTTTCCCCAAGCTATGTTCATCATCCATCACTGTGAATTTTACTGATGAGCCCATAAGTACATGAAAAGGATTCCAGGATTTGGAGGCCCATCCCTTACACAGTGGATGCACATTAGCTGACACTCTCACTTACTAAACATGAAATCCCCTCTTGGCCTCTGTTCATTTCACGGCCTCTCCCACGGGCAAATTTGGCAGCAGTAACTGCAGGGCATCTAAGTGAATGAGGTACTCCACAAAACAAGTAGCTGAGAGTGAAGAAGCTTCTCTCTGCCGGGCAGCCTGGCTTCTCTCAGTGGTTGCCAATAGCTGAGTCATAAGCCATCTTTGATTGGTACATTTTAAGCTACCATGTGAGAGAAGGGGATGATGCCCAGGTGGAATTTGCAAAAGGCCCTACAGCGGCAGAACAGATGATGGAGACTCACTAGCTGACAAGAAGTGCGCTGCGTTTCAAGAGTAGACAAAAAATATTGCAGCCACACTTTCATGCTGTATGGGACTCACATCATAGCACAAGTGGGAAACAGAGAAACCCGCTACAAATTTATCATTCAGGTCTTGACACGCCAATTCACCTTTCAAATCTGTATCCATGAAGATTCTTCACGCGGCATTATTTTCTCTAAATGATTTTACATCTTAAACATGTAAATCTTCACATGGACCTCTGCATCATTCATCGTATCGTTAGGCTGATGATGATGATTACGGGGTAAATTAAGGACAATAATCATAAACCGCATCGAGATGTTTACGAATCACTGTGGTGAAACTGCTTTATAGCTTTGAATAAAATCCTTGTCAAACTCTAATTAAATGTGTTTTAAAAAGTAATGTTCTGATACAGAGCAAGCTTTTTGGAGCAGCCGTTAACTGAAAGCCCTTGGTGTCAGAGGAGAGGCTGCTAGGCTGCTTGTTGCTATGGGGACTGTCAAAGGCAAACTTTGGTTCCTCCAAGGGCCTTACTAGTTTGGTCAGAGGCAAGAGGCCAAGGGGAATGATTTTCTCCACTAAATTAGAATTTAAAAGATACAGATGAGGATGTGTTGGGCGTGGAGGAACCTTCCTCTGATAGATGAAGACAGCCGAGAGGGATTTCACCCTGGGTGGAGAAGCCTGGTGAGACTAAGGTACTTCTTTCACCGCATTTATAGGAGAAGCTGCAGCCTGGTTGAGTGATAAAGATCCCAAACACCACGGGAGAAGGGGCCAGACGAGGCCAATCTGGTTTACCTATTAGGGCAATTCAAATTGGCCATTATCAAAATGGTAGTGAGGCCTCCAGATACTTGAAGCCATGAATTTGGATTATGTATTGAGATAAGTCACGTAATTATGCTCTCATACATATTTATGAATAGGAATAAGATAAAAACAAAACATATTACAGTGAGAGGTTAGTAAGAAAGGTATCTAGGTACACTTGCTGTAGGTATTATTTTTTGCTCTATACATGGATCTTTTATAATACAGTGTTCTTTAGAAAAACTTGACCGTAGAAAGAAAGATGATAACTTTAGTGCATGTTTCTGGTTGACCCTATGTTGATCTGCTTCACTGTGTTGGTGCACTCACGCCCCCTCCACATTCTCCCTTCCCCCACTACCGTGGGCGCTATGAGTTTAGTTACCAATTGTCCTTGGCTCATAGGTGATCCCTCAGTAGGGAGGCTATGTCCCCACCCGCAGGAGTCATCAGCCCACACCCATGGCTGCCTGACTGATGGGCAGGGGGGTATGGAAGGGTGACACCCTTGCCTAAATGGGAGAGAAGACCAGGGAGAGGTGTGTGCTCCAGAGCCCCCGACTAGGGGTAAGAGTCACATCCCTACTCAGCTCCTCTCCTTCTCTATCCTGCATCCCCCCACTGGCTTATAGATCTTCCTGGAGACAGCACATCTGCAATAAGCACTGAACACAAAATCCCTGTCTCAGGCTCTGGCTTCCACGGACCCTGACCTGAGGTAAGAACCACAGAGCAAACCGAATGTTCCCCAGGCTCAAAAGAAGGCAAATTGCAGGGCCATATACCTATCATAGAAAATACATGACCTTTGAGCCTTAACTTTGCAATCAGAGTCCTATAAAATGAGAGCACTGTGTCACTGACATTTCAAAAACCTGAAATATTAGGTCACCAATGAAAAAATGAGGAAAGGAGTAAAATGTGATCATTGCCTGAAAATTTTAAAAATAAACTATTTTTACATGGCACAGCAATAGACCGTTTGAATGCTTTGTAGTTAAAACTCCATCATGTTTTGGGGTGACATATTCAGTTACTTCTTCTGTTTTGTGGACACTGATATAAATACCACTTAGAATTCATTTTGGTTTTTTGAAATGATTGAGACCAAATTTAGGTCATAACGTTAGTGCATTATAGACAAATTGTCATATTTACTATGTAAAAGCTGAAATCTAAAAAATTATGACCACAGAAGAAACCCAGAGATACCACTCACATAATCGCCCAATTGCAAAACAGGAAGTATGGTGGTTAATTTTATGTGTCAACTTGACTGGGATAAGGGATGTGCAGGTAGCTGGTAAAATATTACTTCCGGTGAGAGTGTTTTCAGATGAGATTAGCTTTTGAATCAGTAGACTGAGTAAAGAAGATCATCTTCACCAATGTAGGTAGGAAACTTCCAATCCACTGAGGGACTGAATAGAACAAAAAGACAGAGGAAGGGTAAATTCATTCTCTCTGCTTGAGCGGGGACATTCATCTCCTCCTGCCTTCAGACATTAGCACTCCTGGTTCTCAGGCTTTTGGACTCAGGCTGAATTATACCCCTGACTTTCTGCTTGCAGATGGTAGATTATGGAACTTCTTGACCTCCATAATTGCATGAGCCAATTCCCATAGCAAATCTCGTACACACGCATGCACACACAAATGCACACACATATCCTATCGGCTCTGTTTCTCTGGAAAGCCCTGACTAATACAGGGAGTTAGTTATTTAGCGATTCAGATTGGGATCTCCATGTAGCTTTTTGATGAAATTGGCTATGGTGTGAGATCACCAAATCTGGTCACACAGCATGTCCCATGCACTCCGGAGCAGGCACAGAGCAGGTGGTGAACATTCGGCCCCAGCACTTGCTGGCTTTGTGACCTTGGTCAATTACTTAATCACAAAGCTTCAGGCTTTTCATCTGTAAAACAGGCACAACAGTGCCTATCTTATTGGGTGATTTAGGGTGTAATGTAAGGATGTCTAAAAAGCACTCAGTTCCATATTTGGCTGAGTAGAAAATCTCAACAAATGGTACGTATGACTCTGAAAGAAGGGCTAGACTCCTGATTTTTGAAACTTCAAGTGGATGTTTATATAAAACACCTTAAAAGTTAAAATGTAACTAACAAAGATTACAACTGAATATAAACTCTGTGTTATTTCAAACTCTTCTGATCTTGTCTGTGTACATTCTTTCATATCGGACACAGAGGTACTAGTATACACATGGCATTTTACATTCTGCTTTTTTTCATTCGGTATTATTTTGCATACACATATCTATGCTTGCTTGGCATAGTCTATATATGCCATTTTTATATTTCATCTATGAATCCAACACATAAGTATCACAGAAGTTGGAGGTAGAACTAACGCGTTACATGAACATTTGCCTCCAAAAAGCCCCAGGGCTCCAGGATGCACAAAATCATTAGGCCAAAGCCGTTAGCAAGTCACTCAGTATCTCCATCAGTCAGCGCAGCTCGGCCTTGCAGAAGTCTGCACACTGGTTCCCCTAAGGAAGGCCCACGTTCTCCTCTGTTTGCCACTCCCCTTGCTGGGACCACTTAATTCCTGACTCTTTTCAGAGCAGGTTTCTCAATCTCTGCATCATTGATGTTTGGGCCACACAAGTCTTTGTTCTGGGTGCCGTCCTGTGTATGGTGCTCAGCTGCATGCCTGACCTCCACCCAGTCAATGCCAGGACCACCTAACCCCAAGTCATGACAACCGAGAATGTCTTCAGACATTGCCAAATGTCCCCTGAGGGCCTGAATCGCCCTTGGTTGAGGACCACTGTGAGGATCTTTCACCATCACGGGTTCTGGGCTCTGACAGTTTCCTCCCTACAGCCCCGGAATATCCTGGCTTTACTTCTGCATCGTTCTAAGAGCTGTACTAGCTCTTTCCCAGGAAATCTAGTTGCCTTTGTAGAAATCAAGCTACATGATTGATATCTAACACAGGGCATGACGTCTGGGGGCCAGAGACAGCAGGATGATTTCTGCTTCGTATAATTACCAGCGGGATGAGAAAGGCAATTGATACGATGGAAAGTCCCTTTACGTTTCCAAGTCTGAGTTCTTCATCTGCGAAATGGAAGTGGGAATGGGAAGCTTGCCTAACTCAGGGCTGTCATGATGGTCAGCACGTTAAGTGATTGACTCATTTGTTCATTCAACATTTATCAAGAGAATGACATGCCAGGCACTGTGTTTGGCACGTGGGATACAGAGAAGTATTAGACAAAGGGTCGGATCTCAGAGCAGAGACAGACACAAACACTTCTCTAACACAGTGGTTTCCTTGGTGAATGTGTGGATCAACAAAATGCGGTGTGTGCAGACAGCGGAACATCATGCAGCCTTAAACAGGAAGGAAATTCCAATATGCTACCACACAGATGAACCTTGAGGACATGATGCTGAGTGAAACAAGCCAGTCACAAAAGGACAAACACTGTGTGATTCTACCTATACACGCTACCTACAGTGGTGAGATTCAGAGAAACAGAAAGTAAAATGGTGGTTGCCAGGGTCTGGGGGAGAGTGGGAGTTATTCCTTAATGATGTTTGAGACGGAATTGTGCCCCCCTAAATTCATATGTTGAAGCCCTAATCCCCAGTGTGCCTGTATTTGAAGACTAGGCCTTAGGGAGGTAATTAGAGTTAAATGAAGGCCAAGCCCCAGTCCAATGGGACTGGTGTCTCTATAAGAAAAGGAATAGACGCCGGAGCCCCCTCTCTCCACGAGCACACAGAAGAAAGGCCACGCGAGGACATGGGGAGAAGCTGGCCAGCCACAGCCAGGAGGAGAGGTCTCACCAGACACCAACCCTGCCAACACCTGGATCTTGCACTTCCAGCCTCCAGTCTGTGAGAAAATAAATGTCCATTGTTTAAGCCGTACAGTCTGGTACTTTGCCATGGAAGCCCAAGCAAACTGATATAAATGGGTAGAGAGTTTCAGTTTGGGAAGATGAAAAATTTCTGGAGATGGGTGGTGGTGATGGTTACACAACAAGGTGAATGTGCTTAATGCTACTGAACTGTATGCTTAAAAATGGTTACAATGGCACATTTTATGTTTGGTATGTTCTATTCAAATAAGAAAGTCACACACCCACGGAGGCCATCAGAGAGATATGCACAGGACATTACGAGCCTTGAGAAGGGGGCCTGGCACAGCTGGGGAGGGGCATGGCAGGGGGGTGGGGGTGGAAGAAAGAGCAGGGCAGATGGGGAAGCCACATAGGCTGAAGGGCAGACAAAGCCGAGATACAGAAGGTGAGAGGAGAGAGATGTGTGTTTTGAGAGCCACAGGCAGTTTGAAGTTCCGGGAGCTTGCAGTGGGAGGTGGGATGGGGAGGCAGCAAAGAGGTGAGAACTGGCCTGCACAGCGAGGAGATGGGGGCCGTGAACACCCTGGGAAGGAGACTGGACTTCCAGCCGCTGAAGGCTGTTGGGCAGGACAGCACGATGGGTGGTCATGGTTGAGTGAGGTGATGCATGTGAAAGCCCTTTGTAGGCTGTAAACTCCTGCGGAAACGTAGAGTTCCATCACTGTGGTTATTGCTAGTGATGACGGCTGCAAGTGGCATAGAGCATCGGGTGGAACAATGGAACCTAGGGTTGCAGGGAGTATTATTTCAGCTGCAGGGCCCCTCAAGGCAAGTTCAGGAAGCTTGGACAGCTCCTCAGAAGACGTAAGAAACAAGGGGCCATAAATATGGACCAAAGATTGTGAGAGCCACCAGGAGACACCTGGAATACAGTCACAGATCCAGACCCACAAATTCCACCCAACAGAGACTTGGTTACTTAACAGAGCTGGCAGTGCAGGGCGGCTTATTGATGAGGCTGTTCCATGTCAAGGAAGCGCTACAAGAATCTACACAGAAAAGAAAGCATGGGACTCTGTTGAGGGAGCAGTAACAAATGTGAGACCTGAGGAGGAAGGAGGGAAGAAGGGTGTGGTTTTGGCTATGGGAACTCATGCAGAAAGCAGTGAGACATTTTGAAGACTAGAAGTGTGTTATGCACTGACATTTATTCAGAAATGGTGGATTGAATAGTTCCTCTACTCCTTAGGGGAGCGGTTCTACCCAGTTCTACCCTATAAGCCCCCACTGTCACAACAAGGCTGGAGTATTGGAAGGTAATCCTGACTTTAGGTGTGAGAGTTGTGACTTACATCTTGCATATAATTCAAATATTTGTAGATGGAATCTTCTCTCTTCACTGACATACATTAGAATCTCGGAGTTGTAGTCAATTTGTTTCTGATTGACCTTTCCCTTCAAGGGAGTTGTTAAAGGCTTCCCTGCAACCCTTGCTTCTCTTGGTAGCCCTCAGAACACACGCACACACGTGCGTACACACACGGAGCCCTGTGAGGCTGATGACTTTTAAAGAAAGCCCTTGACAAATCCTTCTAGGTCATGAGCAATCATTTCCCAGCATTTCAGTTTTGAAGGTTCAGACTTTTCAATTTGGTCACAACTGAAATATGTTAAGCTCAGAAATAAAATAATATGAAGGCAATTCACACTTTTCATCTAAAACTCCAAAGCTAAGAACTCAACAAATATTTATTTGGCATCTACTATACTTATTACTATGTGAAAAATATTTTGTTTATTTTCACTCTACCTGTCTCTAAAGAATATGTGTGGTGACTTTACAAAGAAGTATAAGACCAGGCTTTCTGTTAGGAACAGTATCTTTTCGCCTTTGACTTCCTGGTGTCTGGCACAAGCCGTGGAATATAATAGACTCTCCATAAAAAATTCTTTTAAAAAATGAATGAATATACACAATCAATTCAATTAGGGAATCAGTATACACACATAATAAAATAACTTTAAATATATGTAAACATATATGGATATAATGGATGCTAAAGAAGTCATAAAAAAGTAAGAGGGGGTGAGAGCAAAAGAGGTGGGGCTGGCATCGATTGAGTCCTTACCGTGTGCCCAACACTCAGATACTAAGTTGCATTTCCCTCATGAACCTGTGATCATTTGTAGCAGAAGAAGAAATCTAAGGGCAAAGAGGTTTTGTGTCTTGCACACGATCACACCACAAGTCAGAGAAGGATCTGGAATTTGAGCTCAGATTTGTAAGTCTCATCGTCCCTGTTTTCTCCCCTGGCTCTGCCGTGAAGTGCCACCAAAGACTTCGAGAATGGAAAGAGGCCACTGTGGGGCTGGCTGTCTGGGAAGGCTCAGGGAAAGGAGGGATGTGAGCCACACTTTGAGCCTGGGACTTGGGAAGAGGCAGGAGGGAGAGGGCTGGCTGGCTGGAGGAGGCAACTGGCCAGGAGAGCAGTGGGGGATTGTCTTGGGAAACAAGAACCAAATCTGACAGTCTCGAGAGGCCTCCTCTCCAGGGACAGAGCTGTTCCCAGGACATGATGGTTGGACCACCAGATTGTAGGCCCTTAAATGCCAGCCTAAGAACTGAAACTTTATCCTGTAGCAACGAGAGACTGTGAAGATTCAAGCCTGATTAACTACAAAGTCATCTTAAGGGGAGACTGAAAACTTAAAGAATACATAGAAAGGGCATGGAAAACCTGAAGTCCCCTTTGCTAAGGAAAGCTGAGATCTGAAACACAAGCCTGCTCCTGCCCTTCTGTCTCCCCAGCCTGCCACCTTTCCCTGCTCTTTACGTGCCTCCCTGTCATGACACACATGATCTAGTGACCTTGGTGACTAACGCACAGAACTGGAGAGAATGCATCACACCCACTCATTCCTGTCAGTGGCAAAGGGCTGCCCAGTTCAGATGTTCCCGGCAGGCAGCCACAGCATCCTCTCACTCTGTGTCGAGGGTGACTCAGCATTTGCAGTGACATGAATGTGATGCAAAGTGACTCAACTTCCCCACCCCACAGGACTATCCCAGGCTGTGGGCTCTGTCCCAGGATCAACAGGACAGGTGCCAAGAGGGGAGGCCTTCGCCAGGCCCTGCACTTGAAGAGGCTGGGGAGACCAGCCTGGCTGCAGGCTCCTCTTTGCCGGCC
Organism: Chlorocebus sabaeus; assembly: GCF_047675955.1. Lineage (NCBI taxonomy): Eukaryota > Metazoa > Chordata > Mammalia > Primates > Cercopithecidae > Chlorocebus > Chlorocebus sabaeus. The sequence goes on along the minus strand of NC_132920.1, from coordinate 4,239,071 downwards.
CCGTGTGCCCATCCCTGAACTCTCCTGCCACTGGCCTGTGCGAGAGCTGGGACCCCACTCAGATGAAGCCCTGATTTGGACATTAGGAAAAGGATCTCATTTTTAGTAACAGCACTGCAGATAACATGACGGTGTAGCCATGTGGATTCAGACTTAGAGAAGGTCACAGGTGAGCAGCACTCAGCCAGAGCCTAAGATGCTGGGGGTGGCTTTTGGAGCACACCTCAAAAGAGTAAACATTCTGAGGAGATGCAAAGTATTTATTGATATGCTGACTTTTCATCTTAAAACCTCAATACTTCATTTGTGAAATTCACCTCTCTGATCTGGGGCATCTAAACCATGACAAATAAAATCTCTCACCCCAAGGGCCTCTCCACCTCTCCCATGCTCTCCTTCTCACTAAACCAGTTCTTCAACTCCAGGCTCATTCCTTGCAGATGGTTTCATTCTGACACAACACTCCTGGCTTTCCTTCCTTCCCTCCTCCCTCCTTCCCTCCCTCCTTTCCTCCCTCCCTTCCTTCCTCCCTTCCTTCCTTGCTTCCTTCCTTCCTTGCTTCCTTTCTTCCTTCCTTCTTTCCTTCCTTCCTTCCTTCCTTCCTTCTGCATCTGGGTTCTTTGGCCTTTTCAACACAACACTGCAACTTCCCTCCCTCCCTGGTCCAGCTGTGCTTGTCCAGTCGACCTCCAACGCTGGAGCCATCTGCCTTTCTCACATTTGCTCCCATGCAGCAAGTGGGGTGGAAGAAAACCATGAACTAATTGCTGGCACTGGAGGTTTATTGCTTCTGGTCACAACTGTCCCTAGTCTGGCAATCTTCTTTTATGTCCCTAGCCAGATCCCTTTCTAACACTCTACTGTGCTGATTACAGACCTGCAATGCTCCCAGAGTGGGGAGCATACTGAGGTGGGGGTGGTGGCCAGCATGCTAATGTCTACAGGTGCCTCCATAGCTGAGCCCAGCACTGCAGTGTTGGCAGTACCTGACACACCACAGAGTCATTCCCAGCAGAAACTGAGGACGACAGTGGATGAGGACAGGGCTGCCAGGCACATAACACGCTCCCTATGGGGACTTGCCAGGTCCACTGAAAGCATCTGAAGTCCCTGGGTGTCCCTGATGCAGGTAGAAGTAGAACAAAGGAAGTTCTGTTGCATTTCTATCCTTGGGAAACTGCTCTCGTTCCCTAGATATGCGGCCAGGAAACTCAGAAGACAGTTTAAATACAATGCTCTCCATAAACTTGAAAAAAGAAAAATGACCTCTTTCTTTCTGGAAAAAAAAAAAATCCCTCGTTCCATTTAATATGTTTTTAAGAGGAACAAACTAATAATCTCATCTCTAGGTTGAAAGTCAGAGGGTGATTGGCTATCTCTATAAACTCAACGTCCTTAATGGGAGAAAATATTTGCAAACTTTCATCTGACAAAGGTCTAATATCCAGAATCTATTAGGGATTTAAACAAAGTTATAAGCAGAAAAAAAAAACCCCATTAAAAAGTGGGCAAAGGACATGAACAGACACTTTTCAAAAGAAGACATACATGCAGCCAACAAACATATGAAAAATGCTCAAAATCACTAAGCATTAGAGAAATGCAAACTGAAACCACAATGAGGTACCATCTCACACCAGTCAGAAATTGTATTATTAAAAAGTAAAAAAATAATAAAATAATAGATGCCAGTGAGGCTGTGGAGGAAAGGGAACGCTTATACACTGCTGGTGGGAGTGTAAATTAATTCAACCATTGTGAAAAGCAGTGTGGTGATTCCTCAGAGAACTGAAAATAGAATTACCATTCAACCCAGTAATCCCACTACTGGACATAAACCCAAAGGAGTATAAATCTTTCTACCATAAAGACACATGCACAAGTATGTTCATTGAAGCACTATTCGCAAGAGCAAAGACATGGAATCAACCTAAATGCCCATCAATGGTAGACTGGATTTAAAAAATGTTACATATATATATATACACACACACACACACATGCATATACATATATGTATACATATATATACACACACAATGGAATACTATGCAGCCATAAAGAAGAGTGACATCATGTCCTTTTCAGCAACATGGATGAAGCTGGAGGCCATTATCCCAAGCAAACTAACACAAGAACAGAAAGCCAAATACCACATAGTCTCACTTAAAAATGGGACCTAAACGTTGAGTACAAGTGGACACAAAGAAGGAAACAACAGACAGGGGGCCCATATCTATTGTTGGAGGAGGGAGAGGATTACAAAACTACCTATCGGGTACTATGCTTATTACCTGGGTGACAAAATAACCTGTACACCAAACCCCTTTGACACACAGTTTACCTATATAATAAAACTGCACATGTACCTTTGAATCTGAAATAAAAGTTTAAAAAAATACAACAGCAATAAATAAATAAACAAGGAAACATGTCTTTGAGTGAATACTGGTAAGGTATACAAAAAACCAACAATTGATGCTTTTCTATTTAATAAAGCAGTAATGTTTCCATAACTGAAATGCAAAATATGGCTACCCTCCAGAACTTTAGAGGGCTCCACAGTAACAAACTCCAGGGCAAAGTTTGGGTTCCCAAGGGTGGTGTTTAAGGGCCTAGAAAGCCTAGGGCTAAGCTGCTTCACTGCCCATGGCTGGCCATGCTCCTAAGCCTCTCACCTTCCAGCACATTCTGGGAAGGCTGTGATTTCCTGGCCTCTCTGCACTTGAAAAGCCTTCCTCTCCTCTTCTTGGACATCCTCCCCCTACATTCTGTTGTCAACAGGCAAACACCTACTCAGCCTGCAAGAGCCAGTTCAATTACTAATCTTCTCCAAAGTGTTCCTGAGGATTTCTAGATAAAGTTAGTCACCCTCTTTGCTGTGCCATCAGAACCCCCAGGTCCCCAGACTCTGCAGCTCTTATCCTATTGTATAAGACCTATTGATTCACACCTGTCCCTCCCATCAGGCCACATGAGTGCACAACAGGGGTTGTGTCTTGCTCATCTTTGTGTCATCATTCCCCCTGCAAAACCCATCACTATGCCTGGTATGTCATCATGACTTGATAAATTCATCCTTTGAAAAAACAATTTCTTTTTATATCTCTGAATTCCTTGCTCATCATAGCTTTCATATCAAGAGGAATAGCAATTGGAAAATAACCATCCTCAAGCAGTATTGATATAGTGCCCTTGCACATGAAACTACAAAAGAGTTGGAGGTCTAAAATAAAATTTGAGGCTAGACACAGTGGCTCACACCTGTAATCCCAGCACTCTGTGAGGCCGAGGTGGGCAAATCACTTAAGGTCAGGAGTTCAAGACCAGCCTGACCAACATGGTTAAACACTGTCTCTACTGAAAATACAAAAATGAGCGGGACGTGGTGATGTTCACTCAGCTACTTGGGAAGCTGAGGCAGGAAAATCGCTTGAACTCAGTGGAGGTTGCAATGAGCCAAGATCATGCCACTGCACTCTAGCCTGGGTGACAGAGTAAGACTCCATCTCAAAAAAATAAATAAAAATAAAAAATAAAATTTGGACAATTATGTAACTACCAGTGGCCAACTAGTATATCCTGGATTTCTATGATGTCCCTAGAAATGGATGAACACACAGAAAATATGATCCCTGATATAAGGAGCTTACAGTCTGGTCAGGGAGGCAAGACCTATACTGAATAAAAACATGGTATTTTGAAGTTGGAGGGGTGTCATTAGAGAAAATAAAACAGCAACCACCAAACAAGCAAGCAGTCCGTTGGTTCTGATGTCACAGGTGCAGCTCCAATGCTATTCCACACACATCCCTCCTGCAGGCAGCTGCTCTGCCCACCAAGGCTGCTGCAGGCCTGGGAGGGAGCCCCCACTGGAAACACCTGGAGATCTTAGGGATTCCAAGCTGGACTCATGTCCAAATTGGAGAGAACGCTTCCACTTTGGGTTACACTGTGGTGGAGGGGCACCCTCTAGGGTGTCACAAAGTTTGATGAACATTTTTGTCACATCCTCTGACTTTAAAACCCAAACAGGAGTTCAGGGAGCTGGGCCAACGCTGGCTTCAAACACAAGATGGCATGCTACACTCTGATCCCTGCCTCTCTCTAGTAAAGCCTGTTCCTGAGTCAAGATCCTTAGGCCATCTCTTGTTTTTTTAAGTTGAGTTCTTTCCGGGGAATGTCTTCCTTCTCCCTTGTCAGTTCAGGTACTCTGAGAAGCAGATGCTAGGACTAGAGTAGACATGCCAGAGGTTTATTGGAGGAGACATTTGGTGACAAAGGGGAGGGAGCATAGGAAGGCAGGGAGGACCCTCAGACTGCAGTGCAGGTCTGACCCCTGTGAGGGGAGAGAGGGAAGCAGGATGGTCAGGAGGAGCCTCAGATGTCACAGAAGCCCTGAGAGTCCCAACTGGGCCACTGGGAGTCCCTGGGCCAAAGTTGCCAGGAAGAGAAATCCTCCAGAGTCCTGGCTCTGGCATCCTCTCTGGGAAACCTGGGGAGGTGGGACTTGGCTTGGCTGCCATAATGAATTCAAGGCTTAGCAGCTGGAGGCTGTAGTCAGCAGTGTTCTCCACAGAAGCTTCTCTTGCAGAGAGCTTTGAGCAAGGCATTTCCATGGCTGCCACACCCTTGCAGGTAGGATTTTGTTGGACAGCTGGAGAGCTTACTGAGCTGTGTCTGTGGGCCTTGTCCTGGCACCCTATTCTGTTCGCCCCCCGCATCCCCCATTGTAATGAAAAGCAGGAAAGAATTGATCAAACTGCAAACGCTGTGGAGCGGGAATGAAGTTCAGATTGTTCGCAAGCCTCAGGTGTGCAAAAATAAATTTAGCAATTTCTGAGGCAATTAAGTAATTTCTCTTTCAGTTCAAGGCTTCTCTGTCAGTTTGGGGTTACTTTAGTGAATTCAAGTGTCCCTGATCCTGGCTCCCTGTGGGGTTGCACACAAGTTTCAGGTCTCACCTGCTGTCATGACAGTAGAGGAGGATGGCGCCTGGCCATCACCCTGCCCTGGCTTCACTGGAGGTGTTTGCAGACCAGGGGCCTAGGGTGCTGGCCTCTGTCACCACCGCCTCTCCTGCTGCTGTCCACAGCGTCCCGCAGGTCTGTGGCTCATACCACCCACCTCCCAGCCACTACTGGTATTTGTCAGCTGTGAACCCTAGTCCATTTCTGGTCTGAATTCCTTCTCTCTCCACTTGCAAGTTAATTTCTGCATCATGGCGGGTGTACAGTCTGCATTAGGAAGGGTCGTGCAGCCTAGTCAGACCTGCTCTGTATTCAGCTAGGGTATTTCCAGAAGAGAGCTGTCCGCTGAAGACTGTCCACTGGTGATATTTGCCGCAGTGAGGGGAAGACACCCTTCATTCCAGCAGTGGGAGCTGGGGGGAAAAGCTTCAGTATGAGGGAACCTGTGGGCAGAAGATGTCTCAAGGGCATTGACATTATGGTCCTCGTCACATCCAGTGAAGACGTAAAGGGAATTGACAGTCATGTGAATTTAGACCTGCAGTCCCACTCCTCTCTCTCAAGGGAATATGTTTATGTTGAAGGGACAGTTCATGCATCTGAGGACTATGTGTCCAATGAGAGAACCTTCTCAGCCTGTCCTGTCTGCCTTTGTGTTCTCTTCCGTCTCCTCACTCCCCATGGGCATTTCCACCGCAGACTGTCAGGGAAATCAAAAGCAGGGAAATGCAAACCAGTCCATAGCCAGCTCTGGCCAAAGGCTCACCTGGATGGGACATGGCAGCTGCAGCTTTAGCTAAATGGGTTTGGAGGAATTTCCAATGGCTTTCACTCCCGCAGTTGTCACATGGACAGTCGCAGTGTCTTCTCAGGGCATCTTCCCAGCGTGGCCACTACAGAATCATAAAAAGCCTCTGGAGGCCCTTGACTGCACCCCTGTGCATAAACAGCCCAAAGGAGAATCCTCACATTCAGACAACATAAAATCTGCTTGAGTGGACACAGATTCCTCACTAATTCTCCATGAAATCCATGTCACACTGCCACCTACTTCTTTCTCTATTACAGTAACACATGAATGAGTCATAGTCTGGACGATCTTCTAGAACCCCCCGAGAGCTGCAGGAGCTGGGAAACAAGCCCAGGCAGCGCTGCCGGGCCTCTCGATATAACACTGCTTTCGTGCCAGACCCACCGGGGGCTGTGCCTCTGCAACATTTCAGCTCTAGAAATGCTTCCTCTCCATTTCCAGCCGCCATCGCACACACGCAGATGCCTGAAATTCCCATGGCTAATGACTCACGCCTCCTGGCTCAGCAGCAAGAGTCCTGCGCTCACTTCGTCTTTGTTTAAAATGAAGAAGCCACTGGGAGGGTGTTGCTTTACGTCAGAGAGTGTCAGAGCTGGACAGGATCTTAACGGCAACCCTGTTCTGGGTACTTGTCCAACTGGGCATTGCCCTCGCAGCCCAGCCTGGGGAAGCCACAGGAGAAGCAGGGCTTTTGGACTCTGCAGAGCAAAATGTTCCTTACACTGGAATGTAGTGTGAGGCATCACTTTTGTAAACAAACGAGTGTATGATATGATGCAGAATGCTGAATCTGGGTGAATTTATAAAATAGAGCTTGATGTGTTGACCACTACTGGACAGTTACTGGTTCCTGGACTCATTTACAGCGGCTGTGTGGCTGCTCTGTTGGGAGGTTTGGGAAGGTGCTGCATAAACAACAGCGAGCTACTATATGACCCAGCAACCCCACTTCTGGGTATACACCCCGAAGAATCAAAAGCAGGATCTGGAAGAGATATTTATAGCTTCATGTTTATGACAGCATTATTCCCAGTAGCCAAATGATGGAAGACACCCAGGTGTCTATTAATGATGAATGGATAAACAAAATATGGTCATCTATACAATGAAATATTATTGAGCCTCAAAAAGTAAGGAAATTCTGACATGCTGCAACATGGAGGAACATTGCTCAGTGAAATCAGCCAGACACAACAGGACAAATACTGTATGATTCCATGTACCTGCAGTACTAGAGTAGTCAAAATCATAAAAACAGAAAGTAGCATGAGAAGGGCCAGGAGCTGCTGGGGAAGGAGGGGAAATGGGGAGTTGGCGTTTCATGCAGACAGAGTTTTCATTTGGGGAGATGAAAAAATCCTGAAGATGGATGTTGGTGATGGTTGCACAACATCCATCTAGTGGATATTGCGGCATCCAATACCACTTACTATTCTATGTCTTCTATGTTCAGCATACACAGACTTTTCCTCCTTCTCTGGACAACTCCTGGGGGTTGGGTGATGCCTCATTCACTCTGGCAGTATCATTTTCCTAATGCCACTAAACTGTACCCCTAAAAATGACCGAAATGGCAAATGTTGTGTTATGTTAAAAGGGGGGCTGCGTATGAGAACAGGCGTGAATTGCCAGATCACCTCATCCCACCCCTCCCTGTCCATTTCCAGGTGGTGGAAGCTGAGTGCAGAGAGCTGCTGTCATTTCCTGGGGTGCACGACTGGTTCATGCTGGAGCTGAGCCCAGGCTTCCTGACCTCCGCGTCAGTGTTCTTTCCTTGAAAAAACCCACTGTTGATCATTTTTTTCCATGCTGATTGGAGAGACGGCAGTCAGATGAGGCAGATGTGGCCACAGCACTTGTGGCCACTCCTCTTTTCCAGTCCCACTGCCACCACCCTTGTCCAGGTCTGCACAGCCTGGATTACAGCAGTAACCCTAATTTGCCTTCCTGACTCTGGTCAAATGCGTTTTGCTCGCACTACTGATGAGTAGACTAAGCATTTCACCCCCCTGCCTCCCAAATGTCCATGGTTTCCCATTTTCAAGAACAGAAATAGAGAAAGTTTTAGACTTAAATGTGACACAATTAATTGGTAATGGGCATGTGTCCTCTAAGAAGCAGATACCAAAATAAAATTCGAGGTGCAAGAGATTCTAGGGGATAGACACTTGTGAAGGGTAAGGAGGTGGGAGCAGGAGAAGCTGAGAGGGAAGGAGTATTGGACAGGAAGAGCCCCAGATCTCACAGCGGTCCTGAGTGAGTGCCAATCAGACAGATGGCAAGTCCTTGAGCCAAAGCTGCCTATAAAGGGAATCACCCAGAGGGCAAGAATGGCCCACTTCTAGCACCACTGCCAGGCTCAGTGTTGGCTGGAGGCAGCTGGCAGAAGTGCAGCCAGATGCGAACACCCTGATGGATCCAGAGGTGCAGCTTCTAGGAGGTTTCAATCAGCTGTGATCTCTGCAAAAGATTTGCTTGCAGGCAGGTTCCTCTGTGGCTACTGCAAGATACTTGGTTCTTTTGCTTTTATATACTGAGAAACGTCTGGATTCTGAGGCCATAGTCAGGCCAGGAAAAAGTGCCACAAAGGATCGCTGGTGTTTCTTGGCTTTGTCTAGGTGGGTGGGTACAGGGATAGGATAGTTGTGACGCATGAACAGTGCATTTGGCATCCCTTCTCTTACTCTGTTAGATAGAGTCAAATTCCATAGTCTGGTGTTCAAGGTCATCCATAACCTGTCCCTCCGGCCATCGAATGCTGTGGAGCTCTCACAAGAAAGAACCGTCTCCTCCTTAAATCCTTCCCTTTGTCCTCCGCCTTTGCTCTAAGCCCCCGCAGCCCTCTGAGCCTTACTTATGGCATCTACTATTGTACAGCTCGTATCTTCCCCATGCACAAGCTTTATCTCCTTGTCTGGACAACTCCTGGGGGTTGGCATGATGCCTCATTCCCTCCTGCAGTGTGGTCTTCTTAATGGCACATTCTGTCACATCAATGGCATTGATGTACAGTCCAGTCAAGTTAAATTAACTTTCTCCTCTCAATGGACTCATCACATGGGAACATTGAATTCAATACCAACACCGGGGCTGAGGCTGGGGCCTCCTCCCTCCAAGAACGCAGAGGGTTTGATCATGTGTTCCTGCTACCATGCAGTAAAAGGTGAGGCTTTCCTTCACCCTGCCTGTCGACCTGTCCTTCCGCTCAAATAGGAGCCATCTACAGCAAAGAGCCCTGTGTTTCTGTAAGAACAGACCTCGGCAGAGGCATCTTATAACTTATCACAATATAAGGACCAGCACCTTATTTTTAAAAGATACTTTACAGACGGGGCGCAGTGGCTCACACCTGTAATCCCAGCACTTCGGGAGGCTGAGGCGGGTGGATCACGAGGTCAGGAGATCGACACCATCCTGGCTAACATGGTGAAACCCCATCTCTACTAAACATACAAAAAAATTAGCCGGGCGAGGTGGCGGGCGCCTGTAGTCCCAGCTACTCGGGAGGCTGAGGCAGGAGAAAGACATGAACCTGGGAGGCGGAGCTTGCAGTGAGCCTAGATTGTGCCACTGCACTCCAGCCTGGGCGACAGAGCAAGCCTCTGTCTCAAAAAACAACAACAACAACAACAACTTTGTAAAGCCCTAACAATATATAAATGGTAGGTATTCAATATCTCTTCAGGAATAAAGCAAGCAAGGAATGCCAAAATTGGAGGCTGTGGTGGGGAAGGTGGCTGGCAAGACTCAGAACAAAATGTGCTGCTCCACTGTTTTGGCCTGAGCCAGCTTTGGCTCTATGATGGATCCCAGGCCACTGAGTTTGAAAGTAATGTTCGGTAATTCTATCTCGTCTTCTGCAGATCACTTCCTCCTCTGCCGAGATTTCTCACAGCACTTCATCTCTCTCTGGTCAACCCCAGTATCAGTCATCAGCACGAAATGCATCACTCTAAAGTTAAATGAAAGAGCAGTGGGCCCTTCCTAATTGTGCAGAAATAGGGATAATGAGCTAGCTAGTTGCTCTCCCTTTTAAAAGGGAGAGGAAGAGAGAGATGAAAAAGAGCCAGAGTCACTTCAGGAAGAAATGAGCTATCTTTATAAAAGCAGGGGACAAATTCTAGAAATAACCTCCAGAGTGGAAATTTGATGACTGCCTTATTCAAAATACTTGCTGTAACTTAAAATACACTGTCAGGGTATTATAGAAAAGACATTTGTACTTTGAGGGAAAAAATACGGCTTCACGAATAGGAAAAATATTTTTAAATGATCTATTTTTTCATAAAACCGTAGTGCTCATGATTTGTCCTTGAGGCATGGCACTGGTTTGATCTAGCTGCTCTTATTTGCTCCTGTGATACACCTGTGCTTTCTGAGGACGCCCGGGGGCTGCACCCCTCCACAAGCAATGTTCAAGAGGAGCACGGGGCCAGTGCCCTGCAGCACCCCATGGCTACAGAGCCCTGGGCGGTGGCACTGGCCGCCTGAGACATGCCCCTGGGACATCTGGGTTTCCCTTGCCCATTTCTCCATGCAGTAAACCAAGAGTGGTCGCTGGGTGGCCACCTACCCAAAACCATGGCCATCCATGCCACCAAGCAGTGGTGTAAGTGAAGCCCTGTCCCATTCTGTAGGGCAACCAAGCCTGTTAGAAAATAAGAGCCAGTACTTATGGCTTTCTGCAAAACAGGTAAGACAGCAGGTGAGTTCCTCCTGCCTTTCAGCATCACGCTCACGTCCCTTCTCTCCGCTCCAGATGACCCTAAGTGTCAGCCCAGCAATGGCGCACAAATCCAAGGATGTCACCCAATTCTACTGATGGCTGAAGTGGGTCTGCCCCCTGAAACCACTCTGGGCAGTTTTCTGTTACTCCTGTGACCTCTCCTTTCTCCAGCTATCACCTGTTGGTGGTCCCTGATGCCAGGCAATGGTCAGGGACCCAGAGGGAGAGGAAGCCTAATCCCCAACCTCAAAGGAAAACCTAGACAAGAGGGACAGAGACACAGGAGAAACAGCAAAAGAGACAGAGCCACACAGAGAGAGATACAGGAGACTGCAAGATGGCAAGACAGAGAGCCAGAGGAAGAAAGGCAGAAAGAGAGAGGCGAAGAGAGGAAGACAAGTAAAATAAGGAGAGGGAGGAAAAAGAGCAGATTGAAAAGCATTTTCTTTCTTTTTTCTCTCTCGTGGCTTGAAAGTTCTTTGAAATGATTCATTCTCTGTCGTCTTCAGAGAACAGCAACCAGCCCATGCTCCTGTGCAACCTGGAGGAAGCCTTCCTGGCTTGGCGGAGGAATGTGCTCTTTGTCGCTCGCTGGGCCATTGGCTGGCGCCTGCAGGGCGCCCCTGATAACTACATTTAGACAGGCAGTCACAGGCCTGGGGACTGCAGGCACAGTGAGGAAGGTAGGGAAGGGTCTCTCCAAGGCAGGCCCACCAGGAGCCCCCACTGGGAGTAGTGCAGCCCCTCTCAGGGGATGGAGCATCTGGAATTCCATGACTGAGGTGCAGCAGGTGACTGAAGGTTTGAGGAGGCAGTGCTCCCACTCACAGTCAGAAACAGAGGGGATGAGATGGCCAGATGTGATTGCAATCAGACACAGTGAGGTTTGAATCCTCACTCTGTCCTTTATGTTGTGTGGCCTGTGTGACAGGTCCCAGAGCCTCTCCAGCCTCTGTGGGAAGAAGGATCATCTGATGCCTCTGTAATAAAGTTGCTGAAGGAGTGGAGGCAGCTTTGACGTTATCAGTGGAACCCACCAGTGCAGACTGCTTCATCCAAGGGCACCTGAGGCAGCAGATCTGAGGCTTAGGGACGTCAGGAGCTGAAGCCTGGCTGGAGAGATGGTGCGCACAAGGCACCCCTACATTCCCCAACAGGAGCCTGAAAAAGGTAAGCGGCAGTCAACATAGGTTTCACAGCCAAAAGTGGAGGATTTTATGCAGCAGGCCAGTTCTCTGAAAGCCCACTTGTGAAAGAATACGTTCTTAGATACCCACTCTACCTACTTATGAAAAGCCTGTTTGAAGGAAGAGGCTTTCTGGCCATACTCGGTGAATTTAAATATATTTGCCAGACCGGGCGCAGAGGCTCAAGCCTGTAATCCCAGCACTTTGGGAGGCCGAGGTGGGCAGACCACAAGGTCATGAGATTGAAACCATCCTGGCTAACACGGTGAAACCCTGTCTCTACTAAAAATAAAAAAATTAGCCAGGCATGGTAGTGCATGCCTGTAGTCCCAGCTACTCAGGAGGCTGAGCAGGAGAATCGTTTGAACCCAGGAGGCAGAGGTGCAGTAAGCTGAGATTGCTGTACTGCACTCCAGCCTGGGTGACACAGCAAGACTCAGTCTCAAAACATAAATAAAATAAAATAAAATATAAATAAATATATATATCCACCTTGTGCAATATTTCAATGCTTAGCATGGGAAGTTTTTAATTTTTAACTGATTTCTTTCTAGTCCTTGGTAAAACCATTTTCTGTCTTGCCTACATTTTCGCTTTTTAAAACCCTTTCTCCAGTTTTACTAAAGTGACTGATTTAACCCCCAAAAAAGTTTGTTTTTGTTTTTTATAAAATTCCTAGCAATAGATTTGGAATGGCAGAGGGAAGGGAAGACTAAGAGACAGAGGAGGAGGAGTCTGAGGGTCAAAGAGGGGCAGTTTGGTCACCAGCCTCCAATGAGTTCTACCTTTGGATTTCCCCTTCCTTGTGTCATCCTCTTCCATGCTGGATAGGAATGACTTGTGTAACCAAGAGGCCAATGCAGAAATAACACAGCAGTTTCCCCCTTGCTCTCTCTTGGACCACTTGCACTGGGATAGCAAGACGCCATGTTGGGAGGACACTCAAGCAGTCCTAGGGAGAGGAGCACACGGCAAGGAGCTGAGGCCTCCTGCCCACAGCCAATGAGTAGCCATATGGGGGGTAGACGTTCCAGCTCCAGTCTCAAATGACAAATCACCTTAACTGTGACCTTATAAGAGACTTCAAGCCAGAACCATCCAACTAATCTGCCCCTGAACTCCTGACCCACAGAAATCATGGGAGGTAATAAATATGTATTGTTCTTTCAAGCCATTAAATTTGGGGATAATTGGTTCTGTAGGCAGACAGAGGAGGACTCTGAAAAGCAAAGGAGGATTTGAGAGACCCAAATCCCTGTAGTCCTGACTTTCCATGGCTCTCTTGGGCCCTGCCTATGCATCTGAATGAATTGCTATAAGTTTTATAAGCAGCTGGAAGGAATACATATTTTATAAGTTGGAAAATTTGATGAATTGGTCATTATGGAAATAGATCCTTAGATGAATTGACTTTCAGTGAATTAGTTTTCTGTGAGTAACCTACAGCTGGAATGTCTAGAGTGTTTTTATATTTTTGAATCATAAAGCCAGGGTTTTAGAAAGCATTTCAATTGAGAGAGGTTAAGGTCAGGTTGATGTGAATAAGTATCAAAGTAGTAGTAGCTGAGACAGAGGTTTGGGAGACATAATGTCATCTGTCCCCTCTGTCTCATTCTCATTACATTTATCTGGATCATTGTAAGGCAAATGTAATAAATTCCCTATCCATGGATGACAATACTTATACTTTTTTATTTTTGGTAATCTGTGATTATGTTTGGGAATAAATTTGCCTCTACAGGATGATGATAAGAATGTAATTTGCAGATAGAATAAAAAGAGAAATTGGATTCATAAATAATGTCTCCACAGATGCTTAAAAGATGAAAATTCTACTACTTTCACCAACATGTGGAAGCCCGTTTTCTTTTGCAGATACCCTGTGATTTCCAGCAAGCAAACCAGCTGCAATTGTGGTTTCCATGAAGCACAGCTGGAAAACTGCTGCCCCCACAGAGGAAGAGGAAGATGGGAAGATGGTGGTTACTGCACACCAGGCACCAGCCTCGGGGCTATGAGCTGTACAAACACTACCCACTTGATCCTCATGACCATTTTCTGAGGAGGCTGTCAATGATCTCACTTTAGACATGAGGAAATTCATGCAGACAGAGGCTGACTAAATTGCCATGGTCACACAGCTAGTAGGAACTGGAGCTGTAACTGGAACCCAGGTCTCTTGTTTCTGTGGCTCCTGGTAGCGCATGCTGGGCTTGAAGTGAGATCCGGAGTATGTTGGAAGCAACACTCTCCCTGTCCTGAAAGTCCTTATGATACCAGTGCAGAGTTGGCAGCCAGGAGCAGGGGCTTCCAGAAGCATGGCTGACCCTTGTTGGGATCTTGCTCCTGTGAGCCTTGGAATGTCTAAGGAGAAAGAGCAGCCAAATGTAGAGCTGCAGGAGCTTTGAGATACAGCTCAGTCATCATCTCTGGGAAGTCTTTCCTGGAACCACAGCCTGGGCCCTGTACCTGATTCCCAGCCCCTGTGGCTCTTTTTGCATTTGCTGCCTCCTTTCACAATTCTGTCTCCTTATGTCTTCCACTCCACACCCAAGCCCCTTGAGGGAAGGGCCGTGACTCAGTCATCCTGTGTCCTAGCCCCCAGCCTGGGTCTGCATCTGGAAGGAGCTCACTAAGTGATTATTGAGCCAAACTGAACTGTAGCAGGAGTGAGCAAAGCTAAATCATGGGTGCAGAATGGGAGCACAGAGCTGCCAGAATCCAGAGACAGCTGTAACTGTCCCAGCACAGGGGGCTTCAGGCCACGGTGAGAGCCACTGAAGGCAAGAGCCAGGTGGTGGCTCAGTTCACACTGAGTCCTGCTGAAGAAATAGGCACACCGTGTGTGTTAAAATCAGCACCCCACACACCTGTAGGAAGAGACTGAGGCACCCTGGAGGCCCGTCCCAATAATTAAAAGGCCCCCTGGGGCCTGTGGGAGCCCTAGCTGATGAAATCATGCAGGCCTCAGCCTTTAAAGTGTTTCCAGTAAAATGCTACCAGGATTTTCCTCCCTTGAATCTGGATGAAAGGGCTGTCTGTGCTACAAAACGCACAGCTGGCGTCAATATGCAGTCTCTTGCTGCCTGTTAACCAACCCACTAGCCAACAAGTGCTGCCCACTGCCAGGTGCAAGGACTTATAAAAAATAGTGCCTCCCTCCCAAGGGCTTATGACCTGGTTAAGTGGAAAGGACAGACTGAAAGAAAAGGCAATCGCGGGATAGTATTCAGTTAATTCTTCTCTCTCTCTTGTTCCCTCTCTCTCTTCCTCCCTCCTTTCTATGACTTGTCCTCTCCACACAACTCCTTTTCCATTTTCCCTCCCCTGCCTCCCCACCTTCTTTCTTGACTTCCCATCTTGCTCCCTTTCTTCCTGCCTGTCCATCTGCTTTCCTTTCTCATCTCTGGTACAAATTCTGCATATAGTCGCTCTCCCCATTTCATGACATGCTGTCTTCATCAGTTTCTGAGTTCTTTTGTTATTTGATAATATATTTTACATGCCGTCCTCATATAATCCCCTCCCCCAGAAAAGGCCCATTCAAAAGCACTTACTATACATCCTTTGGCAGGCAATGATCTCTGAAATACATATAGGCTTGTTCTATAGGTAAGTATTTTTGTAAGTACACTTTTCTTTCATTACATATACAGATCTTAATTGTACAGTTTGATGTGTTTTGACCAAGGTATATACTAGTATAACCACCACTCCAACCAAGGTACAGAACACTTTCATCTCTCCGGAAAGTCCCCCTGTGCCACCTTCCAGTCAACTCCCAGCCTCCAGAGGCACCCACTGTTCAGATTTCCACATGCATTTTGCCTGATGCTGAACTCGAACCTTACAGCCTTTTACATCTCGCTTCTTTCACTTAAGATACTGTTTTTAAGTCACCCATGTAGCTCATTCTTTTTTGTCGCAGAGCAGTATTCCGCTGTGTGAATGAACGTACTTTATCCATCAACAGTTGATGAAGTTGGGTTGGCGGTACTTTTTGGCTATCATGGGTAATGCTGCTCTGGATGTTTCTGCACAAGTCTTTATTGTGGATATGCATTTCCATTTCTTTTGGGTAAATGCCCAGGAATGGAATTGCTGATTCATTAGGAAGTCATATGTTTAACTTCATAAGAAACTGGAGAACTGCACTCCACAGTGTTCATGCTATTTCACATTGCCCCCAGTGCCATGTGAATGTTTCGTTCTTGAGGTCTAGAATATCTTACTGCAGTTTTAATTGGAAGTTCTCTGATGACTTTTGATATTGAGTATCTTTTCATATGCTTATTGGTTATTATTTCTTCTTTAAAGAAGAGTCTAGATCCTTTTCCCATTTAAAATTGCATTGATTCTGTGTTTACTGTTGATTCTTAGAAGTTCTTTACATAATTTAGATTTGTGTACAGTAAATATTTTCTCCCAGTCCATGTCTTGCCTTTACCTTTTCTTGACGGTGTCTTTTGATAAGCCAGACATTTTACATTTTCACAAAGCCTATTGTATCGGGGGGTGTTTTTGTTTGTTCATTTACGGTTAGTACTTTTTTTTGGTACTAGTCAGGAAATCTTTGCCTACGTTCTCCTAAGCTCATGAATATATTTTTCTATATTTGTTTCTAGGAGATTTATAATTCAAACTTTACGTTTAAGCCTATCACCCATGTATAACTATGTATAGTACAAATAAGGATTGAAGTTCATTTTTCTTTACATATACTTACCCAGTTATTCCAGCACCATTTGTTGAAAACACTTTCCTTCCCTCATTGAATTTCCTTGAAGCTTGTGCTCATAACTTACATAACAAGTATTGTGTTACAATTTTCATTATATTTCTTAATTTTTCACTTAACACAATGTTTATATGATCTCTCTGCAATGCTATATTCAGTCATTTGAATTCACTCATTCATTTTATCATTCCATAAATCTGCAGTGGTGAAGAAAACAGAACACGGCTTTGTTCTCATGAAATTTATAATCTAGTGAGAGATATTGGCCAAAAAATTATATACACACACCCAGGTAATGATAAGAGCTATAAAGAGAAATAAAGCAAGACAAACAGAAAGAGATTTAACGGGAGGCGCTATTTAAATAGGGCAATGGGTCAGGAAACCTTGCTCCTGGTCCTGACATTGGAGCAGAGAGCCATGGGCTCATTCAGTCTTGAGTTGAGCAATTGCTTCCAGAAGAGTTAAAAGGGCAGAGAGCCCAAAGGATGGCAGATGAAGGGGTGAAGGGCAAGAAATGAGATCAAAGACCACATCATGTACAACCCGAGAGGCCAAGGTAAGGACGCTGGATTTTGTTTTAAGAATGCTGGGAATCCACTGGAGAGTTTTGAGTGGGAGAGTGACATGATATCATTTGTGTACTTCAAGTATTTGGAAACAGAGAAGAAGGGGGTGAGGAGAATGGACATGGAAGGGCAAGTAAGGCAGGAATTGCCATGAGCAAGGTGATACAACGTGGCCTGGGCCAGGGTGAGAGTAGTGGATACATACAGAAGTGGTCACATCCTGATAGACTTTGAAAGTAGAGCTGATGGATTAAATATGAAGTGGAGGGGGAAGATGAGGACTCAAGGGTAACAATAATAAAATGTGGCACATTCAGGAAGGGACAGGTTTGAGGGAGGAATAACAAGTTTGATTTTAAAGAGTTTGAGTTTGGGAGGCCTGCTGGTGATAGAAATGGAGATGTTTAAGAGGCGATTGTATGTAGAAGCCTGGAATCCAGCGGGGAGGCTGTGCAGAATCAGAAGTTTGGGAGTCATTAGTGTGCAGATAATATTTGTGAAATCACAGAACTAAGACATCACTTACAAAGTGAGTGACCCTGGAGGAAGAGTCTGCGGACGCTGCACCGGGAAGGCTTCACTATTCTGAGGTTCGAAGCATGGGAGGACGACCCAGCCAAGGAAGTTGAGGATATAAAGGAAAAGCCAAGAGGCGGTGGGATTCCATGAGCCAGGTGGAGGGAGTGTCTGCATAGAAGCGCCTGCCCCATCGTGCTGGAAGCTCTTACCAGGTGGAGGTAAATCAGGGCAGAGAATTGCCCTTGAGATTTGTCCCTGTGGGAACATTGCTGACCTTCAAGATGTCAGGCTTGAGGAAGTGGCAGGACAGGAGATTATTTGGAGTGTGTACTGGAAAGAAAACAAATGATGAGGAAAGACTGACGGTAAATAGGTTGAGCATCTCTAGTCCAAAAATCTGAAATCTGAAATGATCCAAACTCTGAAACTTTTTGAGCACCAACATGATACCATAAGTGAAAAATTCTACGCCCGACCTCATGTGATGGGTCACAGTTGAAATGCAGACACACGACACCCAGTTTATTCCGTGTCCCCAAGGGAAAAAAGATCTTCCAGGCCCCTTCAGCTGCCAGCTATCTTTTTGGCAGACACCCGGATTCCCCACACAAGCACACTCGCAAACAGTAATAAAATAGCACTGATCCAGGCCAAACACGCTGAATGCAGGTTCCCCTCAATGCTTCACAGGAGGCCAAGACCTCTGTGCATTACTTACTCTGTGTGTGTGTGTGTATTCTCTACTCTGTCGGATAAAGATACTGTTGAAAATGTCAAAAAGGCCTGCAGATAACCCTATGGGTAACAGTGATAAGTAAAAGAGAAAGTATTTATGTTTATAGCACAGGAAGTCAAGCTGTTGGAGAAACTGGACAATGGTGCGTGAAACATCTTACAGAGGAGTACAGTGTTGGAACGACTACAATATGTGATCTGAAGAAACAGAAGGATAAAGCTAGTGCCATTCTATGCTAAAAGTGATAAGCAGAAGTTAATGAAAAGTAGAAAAACACTGGGTAAAGCTGAACATGAAGGTCTTGATCACGTATTGAAAGAGTTGATCTGTCAGCATTCCAGTGAACACATGCCAGTTAATGGTATGCTGAGTATGAAACAAGCCAAGATCTATCACAATGAACTGAAAATTGAAGGGAAGTGTGAATATTCAACAGGCTGGCTACAGAAATTTAAGAAAAGATGCGGCATTATATGTTTAAAGATCTGTGGTGATAAAGCATCTGCTGATCACAAAGTAGTAGAGAAATTCATTGACAAATTTGCCAGAATCATCACTGATGAAAATCTGATGCCAGAAACAGTCTATAACACTGACGAAACATCCTTGTTGTGGTGTTACTGCCCCAGAAAGACATTGACTCCAGCTGATAAGATAGGAATGAATGATGCCAAGGACAGAATAACAGGTCTGGGATGTGCTAATGCAGCAGGCATGCATAAGTGTAAACTTGCTGTGATGGGCAGACTTGCATTCATGCTCTTTTCAAGAAGTGAATTTCTTACGAGTCCAATTGTTATGCTAACAAAAATACATGGATCACCTGGGGCATAGTTTTTGATTCATTTCACAAACATTTTGTACCAGTGGCTTGTGCTCACTGCAGGGAAGCTGGACTGGATGATTGACTGCAAGATTTTGTTTTTCCTTCAACAACTGTTCTGCTCATCCTCCAGCTGAAATTCTCAACAAAATCACACTTATGCTGTGTCATTTCCTCCAAATGTGACATCATTAATTCAGCCATGTGACCAGAGAATCCTTAGATCAATCAAAAGTGACTACAAAAACACTTTCTTGAACAGCATGCTAGCAGCAGTGAATGGAGGCATGGTTGTGGAGGGTTTTCAAGAGGAGTGTAACATGAAGAATGCCATATATGCCATTGCCAGTGTGTGAAACACAGTGACTAAGACACAGTGGTGCATGCCTGGCACAATCTCTGATCTGTAACTATGTTTAATGATAAGAGTTAACAAGGTGGTGTCTTTGAAAGATTCTGTATGTCAAGTGAGAAAAAAAGATGTCTGACTTCCTTACATATGGTAAAAATATTCCTTCAGAGTCCATTAGTAAGCTGGAAGAAGTGGCTATCGAAGAAGATTCTAACATTGATAATGAGGCTCCAGTTATTCTTTCACTGACCAATGATGAAGTAGTAAAAATGGTTCTGAATCAAGATGATTGTGGTAATAGGGACAGTGAGGACGATGTTAATGCTGCAGAAAAAGTGCCTAGAGACAACATGGTGAAGTGGTGTGAGGGGCTTATTGAAGGACTAGGGCAGTATGCATTCATAATAGAACGTGAAGTCATGTCAGTTTATAAAATCAAAAAGAGATTTCTAAGACAAAACCCACAGATAATGAGGCAGATGACTCTGGAGGAAACATTTAGAAAAGCCACCCAGCAGAATGCCTCCTCATCCCTAGAGAACACTTCCTGGTCCCTCAATGCCTCTAATGTTTCCCTCATCTAAAAAAAAAAAATACAGTTACAGTAAACTTGTAATCCCAGCAAGGCATCATGGGTGGAGACTGAAAAGCTGCTTGCTGTTGCTGTTATTTAACAGTTATTCCAGGTGTCTGGCGATGCTACTGTGCTGCTTACACTTTATTCTCTCACTGTAATAATGGTATGTCAATAAGTGTAAGAGAATGATTGCTTATAGGCATTATATAAATTCAGAGTCAGGAATGAAGGTGATGCCAAACAACTACAGACTGTCCACAGAGATGGCCGAGATAGTCACGCCTTTGCTTTCTGATAGGTCAATGTAGACACACTTTGTTTTATGCACAAAATTATTTAAAATCATGCATAAAATTACTTTCAGGCTATAGGTACAATAAATATGCAAAATATATATGAATTTCATGTTTAAACTTGGATCCCATTCCCAATATATCATTATAAACAAATATTACAAAATTCAAAAAAAATTCAAAACCTGAAACTCATCTGGTCCCAAGCATTTTGGATAAGGCTACTCGACCTATATAAGTCTTCGAAGGAGTTTTGTGTCAAATCTACTCATTTTCCCCCTTAACGCTGGTACTTTTTAGATCTTATTTAAGAAATTTATACTTGCCTGAAAGTGACACAAGTTTTGTCTTACATTTTCTTGCACTAACTGTGAGAATGGTTTTCACAGCTAAACGTTTAATCCAGTTAATTTGTGTGTACGATATGAGGTAAGACATTTTTCCACTCATCTAGAAGATGTTTATACCTTCTGCTCTCTCCTCAAAACTTCCTCCCCCATTTCTTCCTCATACTGTGATTTCTACCTCACAGAGAAAAGGGAAGCAATATTGTGAGAATGTCCACAAACCGCAACACTGCATCCACCCGCCTACCTGCATCTGTGTCTGTCCTTGAACTCTCTCCTACTCACACAAGTGAGTTTTCCATGTTCCCACTAAGGGCAACCTCTCCAGCTGAGCCCTCAATCCCACCTTCCTTGTCTACCCAGTGCTCCCCCTCTCCTCCATTATCATTATCCATTATTTCCCTCTGCTAAATTTAACTCATTACCACAAGAACATTATCAGTTCTTCTTTAAAATCAGCAACAACCCATGTTGAGCCTCCTTCTCCCTCCTGGTACCTCACTTCTCTTCTTTTTCTGCATCAAAAGTTCTCCAAGCGTTGTCTATAGTCACTGTATCCAACTTCTATCCTTTCATTCTCCCTTGAATCATGGTTTTGCCCCAACCAAGTACACTTTGAAAGTAAAGCGGACAGAATTTGCTAATGTACATTGTTCCTTTTCAGTTCATCAATGACCTCCACATTCTTATATCCAATGGTCAATGTTCAGTCTTTATTTTCCTTAACCTGTCATTTAAAATGATTGTTCTCCCTCTCTTCCATGAAACACATTCATTCAATGTTTCACTCTCTCATTTTCCTCCCCACTCTCTGGCCATGTTGGAGAGTTCAAGGCACAATCCTTAGTTGCCTTTTCTGTCTGTATTCACTCCCTTTGGAAGGCCAGCCAGTCTCATGGGTCTAACACCATTTATTCACTCATGATTTTCTGGTATGCATCTCTAGCTTGTGCCTCTCTCCTGAATTCTAGGCTCATATATTACACTGCATTTTCACCTCATTTTGATGTTCAACAGATACCTCAAACTTAACATGTCCACAAGAAAACTTCCAATCTTTCCTTTCAAACTGGCTCTGCACAGTCTTCCCCCTAAAAGACAAGTGCGTTCTTTCTGTTGTTCAGAATAAAAATCTTGGATCCTTTCTTAACTCTTTTGTTGTTGTTGTTCTCTCAAGCTTCGCATCCTATCCATCAGGAAATTCTGTAGGCTCTACTGTCAAAATGTGTCCAGAATCGAACTACTTTTCAGTACCACCCAAGTCACAGCCATCATAATCTGTTGCCTGGATTTGCTGAAACTCTCTCTCTCAGTTTATAGGTCTTATAGCATGTTCTTTAATAAAGTTTAAAATATATTTTGCATAAAGTTTTTGTTTTACCTTCTTCTAGATTAATTCCTGGATATTTTATCATCTTGTTGCTATTGTAAATGTGTCTTGTTTCCTAGTAAATATTTTAGGTGATTATTTCTGATAAAGTGCATGTGTAAATTGACCTTGTATTCAGCTACCTTGTTGAACTCTCTAAATATGCTGATAGTTTGTTTATTGAGCCTGGTAGATTTTCTATAAAGATCATCTGGAAATAGTGATAGTTTTATCTCTTCCATTTTAATCCTCACATTTCTTTTTGGTTTTATCCTATTACATTTTCTAGTAGCAGCATTTGTTTTACATTAAAATGTAAAGCAGACAAGAAAACAAGAATTTCAGGTAAAATTAATTCTAATAATACATTTCATTTAATCCAATATATCCAAAACAATATGATTTTTCTAAGTTATTTACTCACCCTTTCTTTCTATATCTCATTGCTTCCTCATAGATTTATTTCTTTACTTTGCTGCAGTTCTTGTTTACAGAATACTTTCATTGTATGTTAAAATTATGAAGACTTGTGTAATTGAGAATATCTATTTCATCCTTATAGTAAAATTGTTTAGCTGCATATAAAATACTAAATTTGAAGTTCTTTGCCTTCATGTTTAGAATCTTTATTTGCTCCTTTCTCAAATCTATCTGACTATATGTAACTATTTTTTCTTGTTCATTTTTGATCTGATCTTTTATTTTTAATTAAATTATTCATAGTTATTTTCTACTTCATTTCAGATAATCCCAGGATCTGAAGCTTTTGGAGTCTAAATCTATTTTGGACTGTTCCCTCTGACTCTTATTCAGGGAAACCTGCTTCCTCATGATTTTTGTATACCTATATATTTTTAAATTTTGAGCTGTTATTTGGCTGAATTTATTCTGTAGGAGACCTGAAGGACCTGACTCTAGGAAGGTTTCCACCAAAGAGGATCTGTATTTGATTCTACTGGATGTCTTAGACTGGAATATTTTTAATTTAATTTTAGATTAATGTTTCTCTGACCATTCAGGAAGTATAAATTCAACACCAGATGGAAGAGGAAAGGCCCATGGTCGCAAATTCTCCGGGGATTATGACTTGGTTTTATCCCTTCTGGCTTCATGCTGGAGACAAATATGTTTCCTAAATGACTCTTTTGTCTCAGGCAAGTGGATTCTTTCATTTTTTTTAAAGCCAACAATTCACTAAGAACATGGACACTTTGAGAGATGGCTTCATAAGAAGAGGTGCAGTGGGCAGCTCCTACAACAGTTCCAAGTTCCCAGGCCTAGTTTCTACTCCCTCTTTGACAAGCTATTCAAACTCAAAGTTCTAAGATCTTGAATAACCATTTGCTCCAGGACATTCCTTCATTCACTCATCCATTCATTCAACATATATGTACTCAGCACTTACTCTGTCCCAGGCTTTGCTCCAGGGGCTGTGCTTTATCAGGAAATAAAATAATCAGAAATCCCTGCCTCACAGAGATTACATTCTAATGAGGGCAGCCTTCATTTCCAGCTTCATTGACTATACTTGTTTCAACTCTCTATTTGTTGAGGGAAACAGAAAGTACAGGCTAGACTGACTTACTTATGGATTCAGTATTATATTTTAAAACATTTAAAAATATATCAAGCATCTAGATGCTTTCTGCGGGGAGTTTTTCAGCATATCTGGTCTGAAATACTTTCAGAAACTGCCAAATTCTTTTTCCTCAAACCCAATAACTTCAGTTAGTTCTTCTCAAATTATTATTCTGCCTTCACGGTTTGAATATCCTTTCTTGGCTTCTTGAAGCTATGTAAAAGCTTATTTAATTGTTTTATCTTTTTGGTCAATTAATTCTTATTTGCCTGGTATAATTTGTTCAGTGTGTCATGTTTCTTTATGGTATTTGTGCTCTTCAAATGTGTCATTATCTTTTCCTCTGAGCTCATATTTCCTTGGTTCTGTCAAAGCTGGTAATTGCCCTCCTACCATAAATGATTAGAAAATTGGAAAACAAAATCTATTAAACAACTGTTTTCAGATATTGAACCACAGGCATCACAAGGCTATGACTCCAGTGAGAACAAAGACAAATGAAGTGAGCCCTGCAATTGTACCAGCTTACTACCTGGCAGCAGTTTCTGGACTACAGGGCAGGGAGGAAAACCCAGTAAATCCCAGCAGTCTTACCTAGTGAGGAGATAGAGATCAGAGCCTGAGAAAGCAGAAGCACCTAGAATTGGCTAGGTGGATAACTGGAGCAGAGGCAGGTACATGGAGTGAGGGCTTAAGAGAACAGAGGAGTCCCCTGGGGTCTTTGGCCAAATTGTGATCTGAGCATGCATGGAAGGAAAATCCATAACACCAGGGAAAGAATCACTGAGAAGCAATAGGTTGAAAAATTCCTGGAGTTCTCACAGGACTGGGGAGAGTTTGCAATCCCACCAATTATGAGCGACCTCATAATATAGAAGGCATTTAATAGAGAGAGTTCTTAGAAGGGCCACACCTTAGTAGTGAGACTATTAGCCTTAGAGTAAGGGCTGCTCTGGATCTACCCTTATAAGCCTAAAAAGCAAGCCTCAAAGGGATCAATCTGATCTGCAAGTAATGTAACTGCAGGAAGAACACAGTCCAACACTCTTTAAAGGAATACAACAAAATCCAGCATTCACCGACCTAAAATTCTTGCTGCTCAACATTTAAAATTTGTTTATAATTTGTATTAACTAATCTTTTCTGGAGTCATGTGATCTTGACTTAGGTCTTATTTAAATCTATTTACTAAGCCTGAATGTGATCAATATATAAGAAATTCAGAGAGATTAAGTGCTCAAATACGCAAAGTACTTGTATTCTTTTAGTATCATATATCCCAAGAGCTATGAACAACACTCAGACCAGTGTTTCCCCATGGTTTTTAAATTATTGCTCCCCTAAGGAGTATTTTAAACAATTTTTTAATAATTACTCCATTGTATAAGATTTTAATATGGCAGATATAATGTATACACTTTTATGTATTGGCTTATGTAAATGTATATCTATGCTTTAGACATTAAAAGAGTAAGATTTTTCCATCCCCTTGGGAACAATATTATTCCCATTGAAAATACATGCTCTAGACCCTCTGCAGTCAGTTATTTCAAACATTAAAAATGTCAGTCCTTTATGCTTATCTGCCTGCGTGTCCTATCTTCTAGCAACAAAAAATTAGAAGTCAAAATTTTCAAAATGCATTTCCAGTGGCATCCAAAACATGAGATATTTGACAAAAGAGGTCAAAAACCTGTACACTGAAAACTATGAAAAGTCACTGAAGAAATTAAATACCTAATTTAAATGGAGAGCTACACTGTGTTCATGCATTGGAAGACTTTAATGTTATGATATCAATTTCCCCCAAAATTGACCTACAGATTGAATATAATTTCTATCAAAATTTCAAATTTTATAAGATATAAATTAACAAACTGCTTCTAAAATTTATATGAAAGGTAAAAAATCTAGCTTGGATAGTCAAAGTGATTTTGAAAAAGAACAAAGTTGGGAGACTTACACTGCCTAATTTTAAGACTTAATACAAAGCTACAATAATCAAGACAATTTGGTCATTGTGTAAGGATAAACATATGGACTAGTGGAACAAAATAGAAAGTCTAGAAATAGACCATACGCAAAATTGCCAAGGTATTTCAATAGGGAAACAACAGGATTTTTTTTTTCAACAAATGGTGCTGTAATAACTAGCTATTCATTTACAAAAATATGAGCTTTGACACTTATCTCACACCATATAAAAATATTAATTCAAAATAGGTCAAATACCTAAATGTAAAATCTAAAACTATAAACTTTCTAGAAAAAAAATATAGGGGAAAATCTTTGTAACCTGAAGTTAGGCAGATATTTCTTAGATATGGCCCAAAAAAGTATAAACATAAAAGAAAAAACAGAAATTGAATTTCATCAAAATAAAAAACTTGAAAATGTTGAAAGATATTGTTAAGAAAATAAAAATGCATGCCACAGACTGGGAGAAAATATTTGAATAACATATACATTATGAGGTATTTATGTTTAGAATATAGAAATAATTATTGGAACTCAGAATAAGAAGACAAACAACCCAATTAAAAATATTAAAAAAAAATTTGAACAGGAATTTTACCAAATAAAATATGTGATGTCAAAAAAACACACAAAAAGATCCACAATATCATTAGTTATTAAAAAGAATGCAAGTTGAAACCATATGTTACTAATACATACTACCAAAATGTCTAAAGTTAAAAAATAAAATAAAACTGACCATACCAAGTGTTGACTAGGATATGGAGCAACTGGAACTCTCAAACATTGCTGTTGGGACTGCAAAGTGGTACAGTCACTTTAGAAAAACAGTTTAGCACTTTTTAATACAATTAAACCTATATTTTCCATATGACCCAGCAATCCTACTTCTAGGCATTTACCTAAGAAAAAGAAAATATTGTACATGAGTGTGTATAGCAGCTTTATTTGTAATAGCCAAAAACTATAAGCAGTTCTAGTGACCATCAACCGGTGAATGACTAAGCAATTTTTGGGATATTCATGGAATGTAATACCCCTCAGCAATATGAAGGAACAAACAACTGATACATTCAATGCAATGATAAATCTCAAATGCATCATACTTAGTGAAAGAAGCTAGACTACTTCTTTCACTACCATATGATTCTATTTATGTAAAATTGTAGTAAAGGCAAAACGATGGTGATAGAGAACAGATCTATCTTTCTGGGGAAAGGTACTAGGGTGGGGTATTGGTAGGGGAATTCTGTAAAGGGTCATTAGTGAACTTTCTGAACTGAAAAAATTGTTGTGTCTTGATTGTGATGGTAGTTATACTAATACACCCACTTGTCAAAACTCAACTGAACACTGAAAATAAGTAGATTTTATACACATTATAGCTCAATAAATCTGACTTTTTTTTTTTTTTTTTTTTTTTTTTTGAGACAGAGTTTCGCTCTTGTGGCCAAGGTTGGAGTGCAATGGCACGATCTCAGCTCACCACAAATTCTGCCTCCCAGGTTCAAGCGATTCTCCTGCCTCAGCCCCTTGAGTAGCTGGGATTACAGGCACCTGCCACCACACCCAGCTAATTTTTTGTATTTTTAGTAGAGATGAGGTTTCACTATGCTGGCCAGGCTGGTCTTGAACTCCTGACCTCAGGCGATCCACCTGCCTCAGCCTCCCAAAGTGCTGGGATTACAGGGATGAGCCACTGTGCCCAGCCCCTGATTTTTTTTAAAAAAAGCCATAGCCCTAAGTAAATACTTCTAATTCTAAATACATTCTGGATTTCAGAATGAGTAAAAGGGATGTGGACTTGGAAGGATCTTCTGGCTTTACAATCTGGGTTCAGCAACTCCTCCCCACTTATTTGCTACAGGTAAACCTGCTGCTAGGTAGATCTGTCTTCCAAGATCTGCTACACGGAATGCAACTGATAACACAGGAGAGGCATTCAGGATGAAGAAAAAAAGAATTCTCAGGATCCTCCTGATCCCGTCACTGTTGTTACTCTTTCACTCCTTACTCAGCCAGTCTCTGGGCCTTCCCTAATTTTTGCCTCTTGCCTTTGGCTGGCTCTAAGCTGCAGCTGCTGCTGTTTTCCTTACCATCCATTTCCCCGTAAAAGCATGAGTAGTAATATGGGTGAGGGGGAGGGCCGGAGGTGGAGAGATATAACTAGAAAGTTTTCTCAAAATCCATTCCTCAATACCAGGCTCTCTCTCACTCTATGTTTTCCACTGCACCTGGAACCACTTTATTTCGCCTTCCCAAAGGCTTCTCACGATTTTTGCACTAGATTCTGGGAACCATCAATATCTTCTGGCTTCTTGGGTAGAGATCATGGGAAAGAGCCAACAGCTGGTGCTTGTCTATAATCATTATATTTACTGAATTCCAAACTAACTTTTATCTTGAATCTTTTCCCTTGAATAAAAGTTGGAATTGGGTTATAAATAAATGCAAGAGTCAACAGCAGCTCTACTGAAGCCAAGGTGGAGCCGGGTCCCATAGTGCTACCCTACCGGGTCGGGAAAGGAAGATTCCAGCATCAGAGATTACTGAAATCAAAGAGGCAGAGACAGAGATGTTGTAATGTGCTTAGGGCAGCAAGAGCAGACCAGTCTGGAGGAAGAAGAATAAAGATAAGGTTGGAAAGCTGGGGGTGGGGTGTCAGTTCATGGGACTTTATATGACAATGGAGGAAGTTTGTTTTCTGCAGGCAGTAAGGAGCCATGGATAATTCGGATGATCCAGCAGCATTACCATCTGGTATGTTGTTTCAGGCTTAAAAGCCAACACTTCCCAATGGAAAGGCAAAGAAGCTGCTGGGGATAGGGGAGCCAGAGCACTGGGCTTTTGTCAAGAATTCTTGGCTGGTGTAATAGAAGGTAGGAAATGCTGGAAGCACAGAGCAAGAGCAGAACTTTCTAGTCCAGCCTCTGAATTTTACAGCTGAGGAAACGAGGCCAAAGACAATCAGACTGGCCAAGTGTCAAGGTGAGTTAGTGGCACACCTGGTTGTGCAGTTGGAAGTAGCCAGTGATTTTTGAAAATTCCTGTTCATGGAGGAAGGCATATAAAATGGTCAGATCATGGAAAAGACATTCCAGTTGGGTCTTTCCAACCCACTGTACAAGAACAGCTTCTCAGACAAAGTGTATTTGCCCATGGTCTTTCCAATAAATTCTCAAGTAGACATCAAGATTGAGCAGTCAACTTGGTCACTTCCTCAAGCAGGCTGCTTTTGGACTCAACGGAAAGTGCACAACCAGCCACCTAAGCACTGGAGCCCAAACCCTGGCTCAACATCTGGTCCCTGTTTCTCAATGTCAGGTTGAGTGGATTGTGCAAAGCACACATGCCTCCTACCAATTTAGCAATTGATAAATTGCTCTGGGGGGGCACTTTCAAGGAGTCCTCTTGCTCTTTGCCTTTATTCTCTGGCTATTCGGGGTTTTTTAGGTCACAAAGAGGGAATGGGACAGAGAAAAAACTTAAAAAATTATTTCTCAGTCTCAAACTGGGAGTCAAGTAACTTAACCTACTAATTGTTCTGAAAGATTTCCTTTGCTCTTTCTCCTTCAACACAACAACCTCTTATCAGAAATCATTCATTGTGGCCTGCAGAAATTACACACTAAATTCTAAGGTTGGCCACTAGTATCAAATAATAGATCATTAGTAGACTTCTATGAATTAAACATTTATAAAATAGTCCAAGAACACCATCTGGAGTGCTGCAGGTCTGCTGCGGAAACAGGTAGGGAGATGGAAGGGTCTGTGTCTTGATTCTGAGCCGGACATTTGATTGATGACTATATCGGACAGTTGACGTCTCATCTTCACTAGCAAATGTCTTCCTATGATCTACTCAATGACCTAAGATCCATGTAAAAAAATGATAATCAAAACCTCTCCTGAGCTCAAAACTTTCATGTTATTTTTTTTCAAATGTTTTGACTGATTGGAAGAATTAAAATGAAATTTACTTCAAAAACAGCAAATATGAGTGGTGTTGTGTGCACATGAACTGAATTTATTAGGTTAAAAAAAAAAGCCCAAATAAACCATCTTAAAATATGCTAATACATGTCCACACCACCCACAACACACTTTTCCCCAATGTTAAATATGAAAATACAGTGCAAATCACCCTGGAAATGTGTGGTGGAAAAAGAAGGTATGCTGTGGCTGAGATAATCAACACACACTGATTACTGTTTTTCTAAGTGCTTATGAGCCTTTTGCATTTCTTCTATATAATTCAGTATCAGAGTTAATGACGTATCATAGTTTTCTCTGATTCAGAAGCACCTCAATTCCTGAAAGTTTTTGCTCCCTTCAAGACAACTTATCTGCAGCAAAATTACCAATAAATCTCTCAGCGTGAGAAATAACAGGGCTGAATGACTTTGTGATGAATAAAGAGGGTGGTTGGCTCCTCTCCATTCATCTTGATAATCTTCATTGCTATGTAAACAGTAAGATACATTATCATGATTCATGTTCAAGTCAGTTCTCAGCTCAACACTGATTCCAGAGAAATGCTACCTAGTAAACTATTTTATTATGATTGCAAAGCAACAGTAAGAAAATGGCAAAAAAAAATGACAGCCTGAACTTGTAAGTGAATGTGTGCGTGAGAAAGAGAAATACTAAGAAAGAGTAATTAATCTCTGTGAGATTAGACACATTTAGCAGCATGTCTAATGAATGAATACTCTTCTAAACATGGTTAAACTATTCACTTTTAATTATTCTCATCAGAATCCATGTTAACCCAAGTTAGGAGATACCAGGAATAAACAGTAAATTCCACAATAAGGGTTTCAAGTCATTTCTGTTTTAACATCCCCAAACTTAGAAGTATGAAATCAATATGATTATTATAGGGGTGCTAAAAGGCTGGGGTTGGGTAGATATTCTAAAAATGTCTGAGAACTGACGGGATCATATTTCCAAACAAGTCCAGACTTCTGTCATCTGTGCCCACTTGGAAGAAAATTCTCAAAGTAAGAAAATGATTCTCAGGCAGGCACCTGGAAGAATCTGTGATTGCCAAAACATTTCCAGTGAACCACTTTCTCTCTCAGGATAGATAGCCCCGATCCATTTGCATAATGTCCTAATGCTAGAAAACTAACCAGAGTAGACAAGATCTGCCTGTCTGTTTCAAGCCAAGAGGAAGCCAGACACTCCTCCAAAGCTCTCTTTCTCCTTAGGATTGCATCAATTCCCACTGTATGGGATTATTTTTAAACGCTGGTTTAAAATATTCCATAGCCCAGCTGTTCAATATCATAACATAAGGTCAACTTTATATAGTTGCACTTCCTTGAAGAGCTAAAGTAAGGTGACCCAAAAGGCCAATTTTCCCCACCAATAAAAGTATTCATTCTTGGAAAGCTGCCATTGTGTAATGACACTTACGTTTCCTTGTTTTACTGATGTAAAATTTGAACTTTGAAATACATTTGTGGATTTACTGTTTGTAGTTCTCAGGCTTGGATCACAAGATCTCAGTGTGTCTCAATTATGTTTGCTAACAATGAACTGAGCCTAGATAAGTCAAATCCAGTGATACTTCCCAACTGCATAGAGCCCAATTTAGCCAACAAAAGTTCTTTCGAATTGTCAGAATTAGCATCTCACCTGTGAAATAGTCAAAAGAGGAGCTACTTTGGGAGGCTGAGGCAGGTGGATCACTTGAGGTCAGGAGTTCAAGACCAGCCTGGCCAACATGGTGAAACGCCATCTCTACTAAAAATACAAAAATTAGCCAGGCATGGTGGCCTGCACCTGTAATCCCAGCTACTCAGGAGACTGAGGTGGGAGAATCAATTGAATCCTGGAGGTGGAGTTGCAGTGAGTCTACATGGCACCACTGCACTCCAGCCTGGGTGACAGAGCAAGACTCGGTCTCAAAAAGCAAAAAAAAAAAAAAAAAAAAAAAGAAGAAGAAGAAAAGGAAGAGGAGCTACTGCAACATAGGATGGTGAGGAAGGGAGGGACTTAACACAGACTGAGGAGCAAGAGCAACTAGACTAGCAAGGTTCAAATCCAAGCACGCCACCTGTTGGTTTAGCTGAGGGGCTGTGCCTCAGTCTTCTCTTTCAAATGAGGAAGGAACTTCCTTCACAGTTCTGTTTTGAAGACTAGATGAGATCATACATGTGAAGCTCTTAGAAAAGGTTTTAGGCTGTGGTGAGTGTGCATGGTGTTTGGCATTAGCATCATCACGAATCAGCAGAGCTTTTTTGTTTGTTGATCCTCACAAAATTCCTGTAAAGAGAGACTCATTTTACAGATGAGGAAACTGGGACTCAGAGTGGTTAAATAACGTACTCAAGGTGATACGGTGAGAAAGAAACATCCAGGAATATTTGCTTGTTTTCTCTTTCGTGCTATTGCTCTCTAGATACTGCTTTTTACTTCTTTTTTGAGCTAACCAAAATTTTTATTTCAAGTACTTTGAATGATCCCTTTTTCTCTTTTTCCTTTTATCACATCTTCCCTTTCCCCCTTTTCCTTTCTTCCTACAAGTATATTTTTAGCATTCCCCATGGACAAAATGCCCTTTTAATCCTCACGAAATAGATATGCATTGTCATCAAAGCAAGGAAGGCCTCCGGTGCTCTTTTCTCCCAGAAGGGAAGAAGGCTCTGTGTCCTTCCCGCTTCTTTGATGTGGCCTAAGATCTCTCAACTTCACTTATCCTTGAGGTTCATTCAGTAGCCCCTAGCAAGGAGCTGTTCCTGCCCAACCAGAGATCTGAAAGTCAAGCTCATGTGCCCACAAATGGCTCCAAAATAAAGTCTCCCCTAAGACCCTCATCTAAAAGTAAGTTGTTCCCTCCCTAAAGAGTGCCTCATTTTAATGATACACAAGATCCTGACTCAGAAGCACTTTATGTTCCAGACTTTCCCAGACAATGCTGACTTCAGTATCATTTTCAAGAAAGATAATTCCTTAAATGTAAGCCTGTAAGAAAAAGTCCTGTTTCCTTCCTTATACTCACACTTAACACAAAACACTTCTGTAACCAAATGTGTGTGGGGTTTTCCCACACCAACTAGTTCCCCAATTCTCTTCAGACACCAACTGGGTGTTCAATAATTCAATTCAATTCTGACACCATCTACCTGGGATTAGCACATGGGCATTTTGTCCCACAGGTTAAGTGTTCAGTTCCTCCTGACTCCTCACCCCACTTCAGATGCCAATCACAAGCGATGGTCTCTAGGTTACCCACAACTCCTGTCTGACTTGGTTACAAATAGGAGGTTCCCATAACCTCCTCCTCAGTTTTGACCATTTACTAGAACAGTTTGCAGAAGTCAGGGAAATACTCACTTATATTCACCTACCAGTTTATTATAAAGAATATTACAAAGGATACACATACACAGCCAGATAAAGAGATGCAGAGGGCAAGGTCTGAAAGGGTCCCAAGCACAGGCACTTCTGTCTCCGTGGAGTTGAGATGCACCACCCCCAGCACATAGATGCATTCATCAATCTGGAAGCTCTCAACCCTCTACTTTAGGGATTTTTATAGACATAGAAAAATCTATGATGTAGATCTTTCATGACATAGGCATGATCAATTTTTTACTAAATCTCCAGCCCCACTCCTCTACCCAGAGGATGGAGAGTGAGGCTGAATGTTCCAAGCTTCTCATCATGGCTTGTTCTTTCTGGTGACAAACTCCATACAGGAGTCCACCAAGAGTCACCTTGTTAGAATGAAATGTGCTCCTGCCACCCAGGAAAGTTCAAAGGATTTAAGAGCTCTGTGCTGGGAACCGGGTCGGAGACCAAATATTAGGACAAAATATTCTCCTAGCACCCCTGTCACTCAGGAAATTACAAGGGTTTTAGTGGCTCTGTGTCAGGAATCAGGAGCAGGGACCAATATCTATATATTTCTTATTATGCCACAAAGCCCAAATGTAATTTTTTAAATGTACGTAATGGCTGCATTTTCTGTAGGAAAAGAAAAAAGTACAAGACAAGTATTCCCCCACCAGAAAACAGAATAACTTCCTGGCGTCATCAACACGCCACCTCCAGGGTCAGCATTGGCCCAGAAATACAACCGTTTTATATTTTCAGAAGCTTGACTTCAGTCTAGCCAAAATGACTTAAGCTCACCTGGTTTTACTATGCATGTGAATGCATGTGTACACAACATGTGATCACGTGAGTTGTCCTTCCAGCAGCAGTGAGCTGCAGAGACTGGTCTTCTAAAACAAAAGGCATGGGCAGCAGGGCTGTGGAAACGGGCTGCCTAGAAGTGCTGTGCTCACACGTGTGACTTTGAATCCCAGATGATAGCTTTCCAAGCTAATGTGATTAATGTGCCTTTGTAGGTGACGTTTCCTGCTATTTCATGTTCTCCAGTAAAAGCTGATCACACCCTGCCTTACAGCCTCCAGCAGGGTGGGGGAGTTGAAACAGGAACTCCGGCATCTCAGCTGCTGTGTAGAGGAGTGGTCCGTTCCTCAAAAAGGAATGCCACCCTTAGGGGATTTAGAGCTGTTGGTCATCCTGGTTTTCCATCATCACTCTCCCTCCCTGCCCACCACCCCAGCCCTGTGGACATCCAGCAGGAAGTAGTGGCCACGAGGCAAGCAGCTGTGGCTGGAGATCAGCCAGAAGGATGTGGGCAGAGGCGGCTCAGAACAGCCTCAGAAAAATGGAGACAGAGTTGTAGAGGACTAAATTCTAAAACTAAAGAGATGAAGGGAACTTAAAGATGGCCTATTCCAACTTTTCCTGCTTCCCTGGAAAAGAACTGAGGCCTGGCATCCAACTGACTAGTGACAGAGCAGGCTGGACTTGCTACAGACTGTCCAGTAGAGGACTAAATAATTTTTAAAAATGTAATGGGTGTCAAAGAGGAAATGAATGAAAATGCTTTTGCCAAATGGGGAGAGGAATAATGAGAGGCTTTTAAAAATAAATCTCCAAAAGATCTAGCACTAGATGGGTGGAGCTTCATCTGCCACTCTAACCAGTTAGGGTAAAAGGGTCAGCACCCAGGCTCCATCCAGAAACCTTCCGGCAAACCCAAATCGTCTAAGCCGCTGACTCTCAAACCTTCCACACAGCGCCATCACCTTGGAGATTTTAAAGAATTCAGGTACCTGGTCCCACCTCAGAGACTTTGATTTGATAGGGTTGGGTGGGCCTGGGTGTGGGGATTTCTCAGAGTTCCCCAGGTGATTCTGATGTGAGGCCAAGTTTGAGAACCGTTGTTAAAACATGAGCATTTCTCCACTTTTCTCCTCCCAGAGCTTATCCTCCTCCAACCCCCTTTATGACATTTCTTACCACCTGGCTCCTGGGGCTCCCTGGTGCATTCACAGATGTGGCCCACATCACTGTGGTTCACTTTTCTGAGCCTGATCCCTGAGTAGATCGATGGATCTGTCTCAGGAAGAGTGATCCTTGGAGAGACACATAATGACTCCCTGCAAATTATTCTCCTATTTGAAACACAGCTCAAGCCAACTATTATTGCCCTACAGGGGAGAATAAAAAGAAAGGCATGCTCACTTAGCATGTGAAATTGTCCTCTATCCTTTGACCTCCTCAGCCTGGCTGTGATATTATAAGTTGGTAGAATACCACCGCATTCCCCTTAGCCACAGAAAATAAAGGAAGGGGCTTCATCAAGAATAGCTTTAAGTGAGGGAGGGCATGACCAGGTTTGCTTTCAGGAAAATGGCTGCAGTGCGTTGGTGTGGAAGACGGATGCCACTCAGGAGACTAGAGTTAGGAAGCCCACTTTGGAGGCTAGTGGCACAGAAGGGGAGAGAAGATGGAGCCTGAGCTACAGCCACCCATGGGGGACTGACGTGAAACACTTGCCTGTAATAAATCCTGTGCATTGGTAATAGAGTTGGGGGAGGGAATGGATTTGTTGATGTAAGAATTTAGGGAAATTTGAGTGTCTACATAAAATGACTGAGAATATTATGATCCAGGAAAGGTGAAGAACCACTCATCTAAGAAAACCGACACAGAAAAGAACCACTAACTGGCAGGGAGAATAGCCTTAGATTCTGTGTGATGTTCTACACCTTCTTTTTAAATCCCCCAGCTAGTGATCTGGAACTTTATGTATAACTCTAGCACCTGCCAACAAACTCTAAGGTTAGCCTATGCAAGAAAATGAGGAGAAAGAGTGAAATAACTGTGTTTAATGTTTTCTGGTTTGACACTCCACATGGGGCTTGTGACCTTAGCTAAATGAAAGACTTGGATGACTGTGAAGGGGACAAACATGAAGTTGACCCTGACCCCTGCTTATAGTTCCTTAAAGTCTTTGTAGTAATGATTTTATTAAATAAATAGCTTTGCAAAGCCTGTACAATTATTGTTGTCATAATCATTAATGTAAATTTATCAAATGGTAGAAACTACTGCAGCTTGCTTGGTTACTTAAAAGGCATAGGAAATTTGTGGGAAATGCCAAAATCCTGAAATGGTTTTTCATTACAACTCAAGAGAACAATGAGGATATTGTTGTCAGATAGCTCAATGAGGCAAATAAAGTATAGAAAGAAGAATTCCTGTTCTTTTAAAAATAACACTTTTTCTGATTGTAAAAATAACCCATAGCCATTGTAAAAGCTGTAAAAATGTAAAAACAGCAAAAACAAGTAAATAAATGCCAACCATATCCCAACAGCCATACATAATTATTATAAACATTTTGATGTGTTTTTCATCTTTCTTATAAAAATATTTTTTTGTATAATTGCAGTAATATTATATTGTATATAACATTTTTGTTCCCTAAGATTTTTTTTCACTTAGTATTATAATTAAGATCTTTCCTACCATTATTAAATATTTTTCAAAAACATGATTATAATAGCCATTCTTCCTTCTTTATAAGTGCTCCTTCAGTAGGTATATTGTGATGAGTATAAAATATGTTTCTTACATTCTCAGGATATAGCATTAGTTTTATGTTTAAATGCAATCATAGGAACTGGGCCTTTCTATTGCCTTCTTGTCTCTTTCATGTAGATCTCTCAGCAGAAGCTCTCTTAAATGACCTTTGCTTAGCTGACTCTCCAGATTAATTGACTGACCTTCTATTTATTCTATTTGTTCATGACCATGCTGAATCCCTATAGTCCAGTAGTCTACTGTGACACACTGACATACTTTTGCTCCTCCTGTTCGATTTATATGCTTACCAAGAGTTGATTGGGTTTGTTCCCAACCTGTTTCTGTCACCTGTACATATTATAATGATTACACAATTTAATTATATGCTTCACCAGCCCATAAAATCTCAGGGTGAAAAGAGTGTAATTTCCATGAACATAAAGTAGAATCCTTCAGAAAGTCTGTAAAGAAAAGTCACAAGATATTTTTATTTAAAAATAATTGTTCACAAAAATCAATCATTTCTATACACTAGCAATTATAATTTGAAACTGAATGTTAAAAAACAACCCTTATGATTGTTCACAGGATCTATATGCTGAAAACTACGAAACATAGATGAAAGAAATCAAAGATCTAGATAAAAGCAGAGATACACAATGTTCATTGATTGGAAAACTCAACATAATAAGGATGAAAATTTTCCCCAAATACATCTATAAATTTACTGCAATTCCAATAAAAAGTTCAGCCATATATGTACACAAGATGATTCTAAATTCAGGTGAAAAGGAAAATGAATTAGGATAGGTAAAATAATTTTTGAAAAAAAAGAATAAAGTTGGATTAATAGCACTACTAAAGTAATCAAGACAGTATAACAGAACTTTTGATTTCAAAATGACAGAGGAAAAGCAAGCTGGTTTCACTCTCTCCTCAAAAAACAAAAACAAATACACGGTACTGAGATAATCGCCAGCAATATCCCAGAACTCAAATATCAGAATGAGACAGTTCCCAGGGCAACAGAGCAGTGAAATTACTCGGAACAGATAGTAAAAAGACTTCCATATCCATGACACCCCTCCCTCCAAGTCTGCCTGGCACAGCACCAAGTGTGAGAAAAATTTCTCCCTGACTCACAGTTTCTACAATGGAAAAAGTGAGACCGAGGTGGACAACCAGCTTCTTTATCAACTTGGGCTCCCTAGGACAACAGTCCCTGTCTTAACCCATGGGGAAGCATCAGGAGTGCCTGAAAGGAAAAATAACCCTGATTACAGCCAGTGACAAAGGTGGGGGTATTACCATTCCAAGGCCTGGAAGCTCTGCTATGTAACTAGGCCAAAGGAGATGCCAAATTAGAGTGACTGTCCAGCAGCACCACACTGTGGAAGGTTTGTTCCCCAAGTTCCCTGGGCATAAAGTCCTAGCCAACCTTCCCACACTACCAGGATGTCCCCTTTGAGATTTCTCCCATTTGGAATGGGCAGCACTCTGGTTGTTTACTACAACTGAGGCAACCCTGGGCTTAAGGCACCATCTAGTGCCAAAAAAGAGGCAACAACATAATTGCGGGGAAAAAAGACAATCTACAATTAAATTACAAAGAATTTCTAGGAAAACTTATCCAATAAAATTCAAAATAACCCACGCAGAGAAGACTGAAATAAACAATCTTTCAATGCAAAGATGTAAATGTACATCTATAAAAAACAACAGCAAATGGGGAACTATGACCTCCCCAAATGAACAAAACAATAAACCAGTAACTGACCCTAATGAAACTGCAATATGTATGCTCTCAGACCAAAAAATGAAAATAGCAGTTTTAAGAATACTCAGAAATGTCTAAGATAACACAGAAAAGCAATTGAGAAATTTATCAGAGAAATCTAACAAAAAGATTGAAAAATTAAAGAATCAAACAGAAATCATGGAACTGAGAAATACATTTGCTGAACTAAAAAATGCAACAGAGGTTCTCAATAGCAGAATGGATCAAGCAGAGGAAAGAATCAGTGAGGCTGAAGATAGGCTATTTGAAAATACAGAGAAAACAAAAAAAATGAAAAGAAACAAAGATCATCTACAAGATATAAAAAGTTACCTTAAAAAACCCAAATCTAAGAATTACAGGTGATCAAAAGAGAATTGAGTAAGAACAAGGGATAGGTTTATTCAAAGGCATAATAACAGAAAACTTTTAACACTTAAGGAAAAAATAAATATCCAGGTACAGAAAGGTCAGAAAACACCAAACAGATTCAACTCAAATGAGACTAACCCTAGAATAAAGTAATCAAATGTTCAAGAATAAAAGATAAGTAGAGACTCTTAAAAAGCAACAAAAGAAAAGAAGCAAATAACATATAAAGGAGCTCCAATTGATCAGCCAACAGATCTTTCAAAGGAAATCCTACAGGCCAGGAGGGAGGAGAATGACATTTTCAAACTTCTAAAAGAAAAAAAAGACTGTCATCCAAGAATACTATATCCAGCAGAACTATCCTTCTAATATGAAGGAGAGAAGTCTTTCCCAAACAACAAAAGCTGTGAGAATTTGTTACCAGATCCATCTGACAAAAAATGCTAAAGAGAGCTCTTCAAACTGAAAGAAAAAAATACTAACATGCTAAAACAAAACAAAAACAATAACAAAACATGTAAATGTATAAAATCCACTGGTAAAATTAAGCACATAACAAACCCAGGATACTCTAATACTATAATTGTTTGTGCAATCTACTCATAACTTTAGTAAGAAATCTATTAAAAACACTAATACCTACATCAACCCACTAAAAGATAGGCAATACAAAAATATGTAAATAGGAGAGTATACAATTAAATGTGGAGAAGATGGAGTTAAAGTATGGAATATTTTTTAAATTTGTTATTCCTTTCTTCCCCTTGTGATCTAAAATAAGTTGTTATCTCTTCAAAATAATTTGTTATATCTATAAAATGTTTCTTTGTAAGTCTCCTGGTAACTACAAAGCAAAAACATGTAACTGATTCACTAAAAATAAAAAACAAATTAAAGTATACAACCAGAGAAATTCACTTAACCACAAAGGAAGATGGTAAGACAGAAAGAAAGGAAGAGTTACAAAACAATAGCAACAAAATGGCAGTAGTAAGCTTACTTATCAGTAAGAATTCTGGATATAAATAGACTCAGGCCTCAAATTAGAAGGCATATAGTGACTGAATGAATAAAGAAACAAGACCCAAATATATGCTGCCTGCAAGAAACCCATCAAGAAACATCACCTATAAACACAAGCATACACTGAAAGTGAAAGGGTGGGAAAATATATCTCACATAAATGGAAACCAAAAAAGAGCAGGAATAGCTATCCTTATAGTAAATAAAATAGATTACAAATCAAAGACTGCAAAAAAAAAAAAAAAAAAAGGACAAAGAAAGGCTCTATATAATGACAAAGGCGTCAATTAAGCAAGAGGACTTAACAATTCTAAGTATTTACGCATCCAACACTGGAGCTTTCAAAAATATAAAGCAAATATTATTAGATCTAAAGGGAGGGATAGACTGTAATACAATAAAGAGGAAACTTCAACATCTAACTCCCAGCATTGGACAGATGATCTAGACAGAAAATCAATAAAGAAATATTGAATTTAAACTACATACTAAACCAAATAGGCCTAGCTGACATTTATAGAACATTTTGCCCAACTTCTGCCGAATGCACATTCTTTTTATTAGCATATGTAACATTCTCCAGAATTGACCATACCTTCAGTCACAAAAGAAGTCTCAACAATTTTTTTTTAATTCAAATCATATCAAGTATTTTTTCTGACCAAAAGGAATAAGACTAGAAATCTATAACAAAAGGAAACTTGAAAACTACACAAACATGCGGAAATTAAACAATAGGCTCCTGAATGAACAATGGGTCAATGAAAAAGTTAAGATGAAAATTTAAAAATTTCTTTAAAACAATGAAAATTGAAACACAACATACCAAAACCTATGGGGCCCAGCCAAAGCAGCATTAACAGGGAAGTTTATAGTAATAAATGCCTACCTCGAGAGGCGGAGGTTGCGGTGAAGCAAGATTACGCCATTGCACTCCAGCCTGGGCAACAAGAGTGAAACTCCAATAAATAAATAAATGCCTACCTCAAAAAAGTAGAAAAATTTCAAATGAACAACCTAACAATGCACTCAATGAACTAGAAAGGCAAGAGCAAACCAAACACAAAATTAGTAGGAGAAAAGAAATAGTGGCTGGGGACAGTGGCTTATGCCTATAATCCCAGCACTTTGGGAATCCGAGGTGGCTGGATCACCCAAAGTCAGGAGTTTGAGACCATCCTGGCCAACATGGTGAAACCCTGTCTCTACTAAAAATACAAAAATTAGCTGGGTGGTGGTGTGTAGCTGTAGTCCCAGCTGCTTGGGAGGCTGAGGCAGGAGAATTGTTTGAACCCAGGAGGTGGAGGTTGCAATGAGCTGAGATCATGGCACTGCACTCCAGCCTGGGTGACAGAGTGAGACTCCATGTCGGGGGTAAGAAAAAAGAAGAGAAAAGAAGTAGTAAAGATCAGGGAAGAAATAAAATTGGGACAAAAAAACACAAAATATAAAACAAAAAGTTGGTGTTTTGAAAAGGTAAACAGAATTAACAAAGTGTTAGCTAGACTAACTGAGAAACAGGAGAAAATGTGCACATCAAATCAGAAATTAAAACTGATGCTCTTTCCCTTCGGCACACCACTGAAGATCCTGGTGTCACCATGGGCCGCCGCCCCGCCCGTTGTTACCAGTATTGTAAGAACAAGCCGTACCCAAAATCTGGCTTCTGCCGAGGTGTCCCTGATGCCAAGATTCACATCTTTGACCTGGGGCGGAAGAAGGCAAAAGTGGATGAGTTTCCGCTCTGTGGCCACATGGTGTCAGATGAATATGAGCAGCTGTCCTCTGAAGCCCTGGAGGCTGCCTGAATTTGTGCCAATAAGTACATGGTAAAAAGTTGTGGCAAGGATGGCTTCCATATCCGGGTGCAGCTCCACCCCTTCCACATCATCCGCATCAACAAGATGTTGTCCTGTGCTAGGGCTGACGGGCTCCAAACAGGCATGCGAGGTGCTTTTGGAAAGCCCCAGGGCACTGTGGCCAGGGTTCACATTGGCCAAGTTATCATGTCCATCAACACCAAGCTGCAGAACAAGGAGCATGTGATTGAGGCCCTGCGCAGGGCCAAGTTCAAGTTTCCTGGCCGCCAGAAGATCCACATCTCAAAGAAGTGGGGCTTCACCAAGTTCAATGCTGATGAAGTTGAAGACATGGTGGCTGAAAAGCGGCTCATCCCAGATGGCTGTGGGGTCAAGTACATCCCCATTCGTGGTCCTCTGGACAAATGGCGGGCCCTGCACTCATGAGGGCTTCCAATATGCTGCCTCCACTTAATACTCACCAATAAATTCTACTTCCTGTCCAAAAAAAAAAAAAAAAAACACTGATACCACAGATCCAACTGATACCACAGAAACACAAAGCATCTTCCAAACTTTTAAAGAAGAACTAATTCCAATTCTTCCCAAACTATTCCAAAAAGTTGAAGAGGAGGTATTTTTTTTTCAAAACTCATTTTATAAAACCAGCATTACCTTGATACCAAAACTAGACAAGGACACAATGAAAAAGAAAACTACTATCCAATATCACTGATGAGCATAGATGCAAAGATTCTCAACAAAATACTAGCAAAAAAATCCAATAACACATTAAAGAGATCATTCACCATAATCAAGCAGGAATTCATCCCAGGAATGCAAGGATGGCCCAACATATGCAAATCAATTATTGAAATATATCACATTAATGGAACCAAGAAAAATCATATGCCAATTTCAGTAGGTGCTGAAAAAGCATTGGATAAAGTTCATCATCCTTTTATAATAAAAACTCTCAACAAACTGGTTATAGAAGAAACATATCTCAAAATAATAAAGGTTGTAGATGATAAGCCTGTAGCCAACATTGTACTGAATGGGGAAAACATCAAAAGACTTTTCTTAAAGATCTGGAAAAAGATAAGAAAGCCCACTTTCACCACGTTTATTAAACACAACACTAAAAGTCTTGACCAGAGCAATTAGGCAAGAGGAAAAAAGTAAAGTGCATTCAAGTTAGAGAAAAAAGAAGTCAAATCATCCCATTCACAGATAATTTATGATCTTATACTTAGATAAACCAAAAGACTACCAAACAATTGTTTTGCATTTATTTCTGCATCCTCTATTCTTTACCATTGGTCTACATGTCTGTTTTTATTTCATTACTGTGCTGTTTCAGTTAGTATAACTTTGTAGTGTATTTTGAAGTCAGGTAGTGTGATACCTCCAGCTTTGCTCTTTTTGCTCAGATTGCTTTGGTTACCTGGAGTATTTTGTGGTTCTAAACAAATTTTAGAATTGTTTTTTCTGTTTTTGTGATGAATATCATTGGCATTTTGATAGGGATTGAATGTACAGAATTGAATCTGTACATTGTTTTGGGTAGCCTGGTAATTATAGCAATATTAATTATTTCAATCCATGAACATGGTATGTCCTTCTATTTTGTTTTATTGTGTTCAATTTTGCTCATCAATATTTTATTGTTTCTCTTATGGAGATCTTTCACTACTGTGGTTACATTTATTTCTCAGTATTTTTTTCTTTGCTATTGTAAATTGGATTGCTTTCTTGATTTATTTTTCAGCTAGTTC
Organism: Chlorocebus sabaeus; assembly: GCF_047675955.1. Lineage (NCBI taxonomy): Eukaryota > Metazoa > Chordata > Mammalia > Primates > Cercopithecidae > Chlorocebus > Chlorocebus sabaeus. The sequence continues at coordinate 4,195,850 of NC_132920.1, read as the reverse complement.
ACTGTTGATGTATAGAATCACTACTAATTTGCAGCAGAGAGGTGGATCTCGATTTTCTAAAAATTTCTTTAGCCAGTCCATATATATATATATATATTTTAATTTATTTATTATTATTAAACTTCAAGTTGTAGGGTACATGTGCACAATGTGCAGGTTTGCTACATATGTATACTTGTGCCATGTTGGTGTGCTGCACCCATCAACTCGTCATTTACATCAGGTATAACTTCCAATGCAATCCCTCCCCCCTCCCCCCTCCCCATGATAGGCCCCGGTGTGTGATGTTCCCCTTCCCGAGTCCAAGTGATCTCATTGTTCAGTTCCCACCTATGAGTGAGAACATGCGGTGTTTGGTTTTCTGTTCTTGTGATAGTTTGCTAAGAATGATGGTTTCCAGCTGCATCCATGTCCCTACAAAGGACACAAACTCATCCTTTTTTATGGCTGCATAGTATTCCATGGTGTATATGTGCCACATTTTCTTAATCCAATCTGTCACTGATGGACATTTGGGTTGATTCCAAGTCTTTGCTATTGTGAATAGTGCTGCAATAAACATACGTGTGCATGTGTCCTTATAGCAGCATAATTTATAATCCTTTGGGTATATACCCAGTAATGGGATGGCTGGGTCATATGGTACATCTAGTTCTAGATCCTTGAGGAATCGCCATACTGTTTTCCATAATGGTTGAACTAGTTTACAATCCCACCAACAGTGTAAAAGTGTTCCTATTTCTCCACATCCTCTCCAGCACCTGTTGTTTCCTGACTTTTGAATGATCGCCATTCTAACTGGTGTGAGATGGTATCTCATTGTGGTTTTGATTTGCATTTCTCTGATGGCCAGTGATGATGAGCATTTTTTCATGTGTCTGTTGGCTGTATGAATGTCTTCTTTTGAGAAATGTCTGTTCATATCCTTTGCCCACTTTTTGATGGGGTTGTTTGTTTTTTTCTTGTAAATTTGTTTGAGTTCTTTGTAGGTTCTGGATATTAGCCCTTTGTCAGATGAGTAGATTGCAAAAATTTTCTCCCATTCTGTAGGTTGCCTGCTCACTCTGATGGTAGTTTCTTTTGCTGTGCAGAAGCTCTTTAGTTTGATGAGATCCCATTTGTCAATTTTGGCTTTTGCTGCCGTTGCTTTTGGTGTTTTAGACATGAAGTCTTTGCCCATGCCTATGTCCTGAATGGTACTACCAGTCTATATATTTTAATTGAAGAATGTGTTCTATTTAGATTAAAGGTTATTACTGATAGGTGAGAACTTACTCTGTTATTTGTATTTTGATGCCTTCGCATATTTTTTGTTTCTTTCTTCCTCTGTTATTGTTTATTTTTGTGGTTTGGTGGTTTTCTGTAGTGATGCATTTTAACTACTTTTTCTTTCTTCTTTATGTGTCTGTTCTGCTAGTGAGTTTTACACGTTCGTGTGTTTTCATGATGGTAGATACCATTCTTTTGCTTCCAGATATAGGTCTCCCTAGTGTTTCTTGTAAGGCCAGTATAGTGGTAATGAACTCCATTTTTGTTTTCTGGAAAAGACTTTATTTCTCCCTTCATTTTTGAAGGATAGTTTTTCTGGGTGTGGAATTGTTGGTTGCAAGTCTTTTTCTCTTTCAGCACTTTGATTATATCATGCCATTCTCTCTCTGCCTGTAACGTTTCTGCTGAGAAATCTGTTAGTCTAATGGCCATTTCTTTATATGTGACTTGATGCATTTCTCTTTCTGTTTTTTGGAATTTTTCTTTGTCTTTAACTTTTGACAATTTTACTATAATGTGCCCCAGGGTGAAAGTTTTTCAATTGAATATATTTAGAAACTTTTAAACTTCATGAACCTGGATGCTCATTTAACTCCCAAGATTTGAGATTCTTTTCAGATATTGTTTTATCAAATAGGCTTTTTATGTTCTTTCTTATCTCTTCTCCTTCTTAAACTATCATAATGTGAACATTTGTTTGCTTTATGGTGTCCCAGAAGTCCTGTAGACTTTTTTTTCTTCTTTGTCTGCCTTGGTTACTTCAAAAGACCTGTCTTCACTTTTAGAAATTCTTTTTTTCTGCTTTATCTAGTCTTAGCTCTTAATTTCATTGTTTATTTCCCTCATGAAATCCTTCAGCTCCAAGATTTCTGTTTGGTATTTTATATCTACCTTTGTTGAATTTCTTATTTCATTAATTTTCCTGATTTCCTTGAATTGTATATCTGTATTTTCCTGTATCTCACTGAGTTCCCTTAAGGTTATTATTTTTGATTATTAATACTTCTCTGGCATTTTGTACATTTTCATTTCTTTAGGCCTCTGTTCCTAAATAATAATTATGCTTCTTTGAAGTATCCTGTTTCCTCGCTTTTTCGTGTTTATTGTATCCCTATGTTGATATCCACTCAACTAGTGGAATAGTTACCTCTTTCAGTTTTATAAAATAGCTTTCATAAAGACTTTTATTCCTGTAGATGGATCCTAGGTTATTGGCTGGGTAAGGTACACTGGTTTTGGTTCTGGAAAGACAGGGTAGTGCAATGTTCATGCAGTTTCTTCAGCTATAATTTATGTTAGTGATGCTTGCGAGTGCCCCAGTGACCTAGGCTATAGGAGTTTGTGGTGGCAGTGTTGTGGCTTAGCCAGCGATGGGCTTACCAAATTGCTTCATAGGCAAGGGGCATGCATGTGCACACGGTGGCTGGACTGCTGGGTTGTTTTTCCAGCTAGGGGTGCAGTGCACGGTATGGTGTGTTGGCTGACTTGAGAACTGGCTCACTGGGGGCGGGGCCACCAGGCTATGTCTCCAGCTGCAGGGATGGGCATGTGGTGGCTCCATGACTTGGGGACATTTTCTCAAGGGGCGGGTCAATTTGGCTGTTTCTCCAGCCAGGGGCACAGTGGTCAACCGATTTTGACAAAGGTCCAAAGGCAAAGAAATGGAGGAAGGATAGTTTCTCCACAAATGTGTTTGAAACAATTGGACCTCCACTTTTTTTGGAAATCCCTTTTTTTCTTACCACACCTTTCCCTCAAGCCTCTTTGCAAGTCCCACATAAATTATTTTTTGCTTATAAACAGCATGTCCCTAGAGAGGAGCAATGGTAGCAACCTGCCTCATATGCAGCCAATAAGGGAGTACCTTGTCTGCAGAATTTAAAAATAATAACGACATTAAGAGATAATACGCTTTTTAAATCACTGTTACAGCAACTCTAAACAATGCCACTGATGATATGCACCTCTCTCAAGAACATCTTTTTATGGGAGTCTAAGTTCTAATCACTTCTGTTGAGTTTAGTAATGTACATGTGAGCTTTAAATTAGCACATTTCTATTACTTATCCTTGAATAGACATTTTATTGCACATTGAAGTCGATTTGGAGAATTCTTGATTATTATAGTCAGCCCGCAGCAGACACAGATTTAGCTACACACATTCCTCTTCAAAGTAAATTCATAAAGGTATGGACACTAGATTTAAATTAACCAAGAATAGCACAGTAATTGTAAAAATGAAGAAACAGAAATTGGGTTACTTCTATTCTGTCGTTATATACAACCACTTGGAGTTTCCATTTGCCTCTGAAATTTCTGGAATGTATTGTGAAATGGAATGTTTATGATTCATTGCCAAATTTATTCTCACATTTAAAATATTTTCTATCTCTGCATATACCTGCTGTTTTATGTGAAATAAACTTTTCAAAAACAAAGTGGATAAATATTATTCCTTCATGAGTGAAGATGGATTGATGACTCTTTCTAGTACTGCTATTTTGATGAAGTCAATGACAAATTTGTAGACGCTAAGGCTCTGAAACAGAAACTGTAATGTGATTATCTATTACTGTAATAGACTAATATGCAAGTATATGGTTTTTTTGTTTAAATAATTTAAACATGCTAATCTACTAATAGTTCCTGTTTGTACTATAATATTTATTTTATTTTAATTTTTAATCAGCATAATTATACAAAATTCAGTAGAAGAAAAACTTTACTGTCTATGTTTCTTTTCTGGCCATTATTATTCATTTCATTTCTTGATTATTAATGAAAATTATTTTAGTTGTGTTGGGGAAAGAGGTGTTAAAAATTATCTGCTTTGGGTATTAAATGGGCCACTTATGCTATTTCTTATTAAACTCGTATTGCGATATAGACCTCAGTCTTTTTTCTACTTTTTTTGTAGGGGAAGCACTGATTTTCAGATTGATCTGGAGCTGTATGTGCACATCTGGCCCTGAGTGGTGAGCTTCCCCCACACTTTCCCTACTCACACTTCTACCAAGGCGGCCGGCTCGTTTCAGCTCCTCTCCACCAGGATGAATTCTCCTTTCTTTGCCCCTGCTGGGATGTGATATACACCTAAACCCGTGGCCACATCTGTCTATCTTGCCACCGGCATCAGACAAAGGTCCCTTTGCCTTCACAGCCCCATCATCCTACCTCTTAATTTTTTCAAGTCTACTCTTATAAACTGACAACTCGTTGTAGATTTATTTGCATTTCTCTGATTAGTAACAGTTTTAAACATGTTTTACACTTGCTAGCCCCTTGGGATTCCTGTTGTGTAAATTGCCTGTTTGTGTCCTTTGTCTATCTTTCCTTTCTGCGATTGTCATCTTCTACTTGTTGACTCAAAGGCACTAGTGATTCCAGACACTGATTCCTCATTTTAGAAATTGCAAATATCTTCTCTCCTGCTGTCATCTTCTTTGATCATGATATCCTTCTTTAAATAGAAATTCTGTCCACACACTTAGTCACTAATGAAGCAGTGTCTTTAGGTGCTCACTGTCGTTGCTGCCAAGACTGGACAGATTGAGTTATTTGATCCAGGAATATCTCTTCCTATACAGTATATTACAATTACTTCTAGTGCTCATTCATTTGATCTCTTTTCTGTATTTTTTACTTTCCCTCCTCAATTCTTTATTCAATAAAATATTTTTGAGCACATATTATGTACAATCAGTATACTAGTCATTGGGATGTAAGAGTATACAAATAGGCATAGTCACTATGCTGGAGGAATGGGAAAAGAGAGACCAAATAAATAAATAAAGAGAAAAATACATTTATGCTCCAAAACTTGTGAAGCAACCAAGATATCCTTCAGTAGGTGAATGGACAAATAAACTCTGGTACATCCAGACAATGGAATATTATTCAGCACTGAAAAGTAATGACATGACCCATCAGGCTGTGAAGACATTGAGGAAACTTAAATGTGTACTGCTAAGTGAACGAAGCCAATCTGAAAAGACTGCATACCTGATGATTTCAACTTCACGACACTCAAAAAGGCAAAGCTATAGAGACAGTAAAAAGATGAGTGGTTGTGGTTGCCAAGGGTTGGAGGAAGAAGGGAAGCATAGGTAGAGCACAGAGGGTTTTTAGGGCAGTGAAAACACTCTGTATGATACCAAAATGATGGATACTTGTCGTTATATATTTATCCACACCCATAGAATGAACACCAAGAATGAAGCCTAAGATAAACCAAAAACTTTGTGTGATGAGGGTATGCCAACGTAGGGTCATCAGTGGTAACAAATGTGCCACTCTGGTGGAGGATGTTGATATGGAGGAGGCTGTGCATGTGTCAGGGAAGGGGGAATATAGGAAATCTCTGTACCTTCCTCTTAATTTTTCTGTGAACCCAAAATGGATCTAAAATATACAGTAAATTATATATAACATATATATAATTGTATATGTATAAAATTCATCCGTTGATGATAAGTGTTATGAAAACAAATTATACATGGAAGGTGATAACGAGTGATGGGAATGCTTTTCGAGCTGGTCCAGAAGCCCTCTCTAAAGAAGTGCATTTGAGCAAAGCTAAAGGAAGCCAGCGAATAAGCTATGATGAGAGTATCAAGGGAAGAGCCTTCAGGCAGAAGGAACAGCACGTGCAAAGACCCTGAGGCAAGAGCAAGCCTTGTGTGTGTTGCAGGAACAGCAAGAAGGTCTGTGCAGCTGGGGGCAAGTACATGAGAGAAAGAGTGGCAGAAAATAAACTGGAGGAGTAGGTGGGAGCCAGATCACGCAGGAGTGAAAATGCAGGCATTAGTGAGGACTCTAGATTTCATTCTTCACCTGATTGGCACAGACATTCTTTCTTAAGTTAACACCTTAAGCTCAATCTTTTCTTTCTTTTTTAAAAAACTTTTATTTTAGGTTTGGGGTACATGCGCAGGTTTGCTACATAGGGAAACTTGCGTCATGGTGGTTTGTTGTACAGATTATTTTATCACCCAGGTATTAAGCCTAGTACTCAATAGTTATTGTTTCTATTCCTCTCTCTCCTCTTAAAACAGACCCCATGTCTATTGTTCCCTTCTTTGTGTTCACGAGTTCTCATCATTTAGCTCCCACTTATAAGTGAGAACATGTGGTATTTGATTTTCTGCTCCTGAATTAAGGTGCTAAGGATAGTGGCCTCCAGCTCCATCCATGTTCCTGCAAAAGACACGATCTTGTTCTTTTTATGACTGCATAGTTGTCCGTGGTTTATATTACCACGTTTTCTTTATCCATTCTGTCACTGATAGGCATTTAGGTTGATTCCCTGTCTTTGTTATTGTAAATGGTGTTGCAATGAACATTCTTGTGCACGTATCTTTATAGTAGAGTGATTTATATTCCTCTGGAAAAAAAAACTTCAATATCACTGATCATTAGAGAAATGCAAATCAAAACTACAATGAGATACCATGTTACACCAGTCAGAATGGCTACTATTAGAAAGTGGAAAACAAACAAACAATGGAGGCTGGCAAGGTTGCAGAGAAAAGGGAATACTTACACACTGTTGGTAGGAGTGTGAATTAGTGCAACCATTGTGGAAAGCAGTGTTACAATTCCTCAAAGAGCTAAAAGCAGAACTAACATTCAACCTAGCAATCTTTCCTTTCAAGATGATTGTATTTCAGCTCTGATTCATTACATACCTATTTTATGGTTTAAAATGAGAGACAGTCTTAATTTATCATCCTTCCAGATCATCCCCTCCACATCAACCACCAGTTAAGTGATGCTGGGAAGCTTAAAAAGATAAAAATATGTGCAAGTGATATATTAGCCCCTGTATAAATATAGAGCATGATCATCATTGGAATTGCACACATTGACACCAAGAAGCCAGGAAGATTTTTATTTTTAATTAGCAGAGATAAATCATTTGTAGTCAACTGAGAGTTCAATAGCTCTTTTCAGTAAGAGTTTGGAGAAATTAATCCTTTGAAATCTGTGATAATTTTTTATAAAAATAAAAAAAATAAAGATTTTCTTAGCCCTAGCATTGCCATTTCCTGAGTAATTTAGTGCAATATGCTATTGGTTCAAAAGTGTTTTCAATTAAGAAAGACAAAACTTCCTATCGCAGATTAATCAAAATTCACTTTAAGTGACTTGAATTAGCAACAGGAAATGAAGCTTCATCAACTTGAAAATTAAACTAAGCAACATTCGGTTTATTATTTGGAAGTGCAAGTCAAATGAAAATTTAATAGAAATTTTTAAATAAACAGCATGTGGTTTAAATTTCCTATTGCAAACTTCAATAACAAGTATGGAATCAGAGTATATATCAGGGATCGGGGTTCAGAAGACATCTCCAAAAACATCCTTCAGTCCCCCCACCTCATGTGAGGCAGACATGCAGACAAGTCATGACTTGGACCAAAGGGGAACATGATTTGCTATTTCCCCCATGAAGGCTATCTTTCAGTAGCTTGCACCCACCTCTGTACGTGGAGCACCTTTTCATTCAGTTCATCTAGTTCTCCCCTACTGGTCTTCCAATCTCAGCTCACTGTCATCTCCTCAGAAAAGACTCCCCCTGACCTCTCAGACCACAGTGCCAGAGTCCCTCTGTTTGTGGGGCTTGATGCAAGTGGCATTTGCAAGGCAGAGTTCATGTCATCTGTTCACACTGATCTCTAGTTCATGGCACCAAGTAAATGCTCAATGAATATTTGTCAAATGAATGAAGGATGTGAGGAATTTGTGAAATCGCCATGAAGGCAATTGCTGTTGAAGTACTTGAACTAGCAGATGGATGCAAAGATCCAAAAATGTACTATCTGGGAATTCTAGCTTTACTGTGATTAAAGATGGGATCTTCAGTTTTTTTCCTGATGACCACATGCTTTTGGTTTTCCCCAAGTTTTTGGAGCCAGGGTTTGGTGCTATCAGTGACAGGTAAAAGTTGCCTTGGGATGGCTCCTCCCTTTCTGATAAAAATTCCCAAAAGCCAACGAGAGGGGGCTCCCAATTCACGGCATGTGGACATCAACTGGGCCAAGCTTTGAGGTCAACTGTGGGGTGGCCCTGAGGGCCTGGTTCCCATTTACTTCTACATTTGTCAGATGTTTCACTTACTGATTTTGCCATTTCCAATCAAGGGAATCTAAACATAAAGAAGAGATGAGGGAGATAGGATAAGAGGGAAATGAGGGGAAAAAGAAAATATTTCAAAAGGAGTAATATAATGGAATGTAGTTCTTCTCTAAAATATTTTCTTTAGACTATCTGATATACAGCCAACTTCTCACCTGTTTTCTTTGTGTATTTACCTCTGCCCAAAGAAATTCAACTTAGAACTATTGCGCTCTCAAATGCTTCCAAATGTTATTGTGATAAATTATTGTAAATTCCTCAATAATTTAAAAAAAAAGCTTTATGTGTATGATAATAAAGAGAACTCTAAAGCCAACCAGAGATAATAAAATTTAACATCACAGCCAGGGTCCAGCAGAGACTCTTGGGGCTGGAAGTTTTCTATCTGCTCCCAGTAGTTTCCCAACTGTGGTCCATAGAACATCAGTGTCAACATCAATGAGGAGCTTTTAAAATGAGAATTTCTGGAAATTGCCACTGGGGATTACACATTGCCCAGATAATTATTAGAAACTCCCTGGTTTGGGCCAGGAGCGGTGGCTCACGCCTGTAATCCCAGCACTTTGGGAGGCCAAGGCGGGTGGATCATGAGGTCAGGAGTTCAAGACCAGCCTGGCCAAAATGGTGAAAGCCCATCTCTACTAAAAATACAAAAATTAGCCAGGTGTGGTGGCATGCACCTGTAATACCAGCTACTCAGGAGGCTGAGGCAGAGAATTGCTTAAATCTGGGAGGCTTTAAGCCTGAGAGTTTGCAGTGAGCCGAGATTACACCACTGCACTCCAGCCTGGGCAACAGAGTGAGACTCTGTCTAAAAAGAAGGAAGGAAGGAAGGAAGGAAGGAAGGAAGGAAGGAAGGAAGGAAGGAAGGAAGGAAGGAAGGAAGGAAGGAGGGAGGGAGGGAGGGAGGGAGGGAGGGAGGGAGGGAAGGAGGGAAGAAAAGAAAGGAAGAAAGAAAAAAGAAAGAAAGAAAGAAAGAAAAGAAAGAAAAGAAAGAAAGAAAGAAAGAAAGAAAGAAAGAAAGAAAGAAAGAAAGAAAGAAAGAAAGAAAGAAAGAAAGAAAGAGAGAAAGAAAGAAACTCTCTGGTTTGAGAACCACTGGCCTCACCTGGCCCTCGTGTCTTATAGATGGGGAAGATTAGGCACATCTGGGGATGACACAGCTGGTGAGAAGCAGGGAACAGCCTGACTCTGACCAGGACCTTTCTCTGCGATCACCATCAGACCCAGAGCTTTCGGTGAGGTCTGCTAGTGATAAAAATAAAGCCACACTTCCTACAGACCTGCAGTAGAGCTGCTTGCTGCCCACACCATTCTGCAATCCGTGGATTAAATGTCTTGACTGTCGGAACTGGCTACAATACCAAAGGCTGGGGTCGCAGCACGTCTCCAGCTGGCGGTGATTGGTGGGCTTTGAAAATGTGCTCCAGCAAGTGTTCCTGCTCCAGCTTTTATGGCCCAGGACACTCCAGGTGGGGTGCAGTGGGGGACACAGTGGCAGAGGGGCAACTCACTTCAATGGAGCTTGAAGCACTAGGACTGCGGGAAGACTGTGGGCACAATAGCCTTTGGGTAGCAATTTCCCCATGTGTTCAAAATGACCTCCGCCTCACCATATGAGCTGAGAATGTTTTTTCAGATTTACTGCAAAATTTCACAGCCAGCCCGGAATGTCACTAGTGTTTTTGAAGTTCAGGCCCTGCTATGTCTTCGGAACACACAGTCCTCACAGAGGTCAAGGAAAACCACCCAGGAATGAAAAGCTGCGTGATCGATACAGGCAGTAGAAATCCCATTGCCCTTTGGAAAGCAATTTATTTTTCTCTCCAGCACTGAGAGCTATGTTCACTGAACATGAAGTCCTAAGTAGGAAGTAACACTTTTTCACTGTGGGGCTCAAGGAGAAGGAAATAGTTATTACTCAGAATAACTTTCCCATCTTAAACAAGAGCTTAACTGTAAAGAATGAACTGGAGAAGTCTCTCCTCTGGGAGCTGAGCTATTCATAACTCTAGGAAGCACAGTACGCACCCTGCAAAGGTCACTGTGGTCCCCTCCTCCTCTTCATCACCAGTGGAGTTGGTACAGCAAACAGTCCCTGGGTGGGGGCTGATTTATTTCAGTTGAGATAAGGTTACAAGTGGGCTAAAGGCCTTCTGGAAACCAGTGAGTAAGCCCATATGGGCGAATGTGGGCAGGGGCTACTCTGTCCAGGGCAAACTCTGAATAGCTCAATGCCACATCCAGGCCAAGCATTGCTCACTTTCTTTCTGAGAATGGAGGATTCCTGGGTCAGATACAGCCCTTGCCCCTCTCGACCAGGTGACTGGACCTGGAGGCTGGTGGACAGGGGGCACTTGAGCCAAAGTTGTGGGATTAGTATTCTCACCTTGGTCAATGCACGCCTCTCCCTGGCACCTTCTCTCCACTACCTCCCAAAGCAAAACACTCCGGGCACCCGCATTGTGTCCCTTTGCCCACATTTCCAGTTCCAGGACCTCAATTTTTAAAAATTTTATTTTTGTGTTAAAAGCACTTATTAAGATCCCAGAGTGACTTTTTAAAAAGACAAAGGTTGACAACATCTTGGTAGACTTCACTGATACCGTGACACCGGTTTAAACAAGAATGCCTCCCAACTTGCTCTAAAACATGCTTTCTGAACCAGGGTCACAGGAGGAAAAACCCCCAAAATGCTCCCTTTTAATAGTGCTTACCAGTTCTAACCCCGTCCCAACACCATAATGACCCATGAGGCATGACATGGACTGGGGGGACATTATGACGAAGAGAGATGAGAGGTGTCACTGAGTCATGCAGCCTTCCCTGTTTGGGAGAGGAATATTCTTGGATCTCCTCTCCTACCTTATTCTTGGGAGCAGTTTCCCTCACGAGGCCCTCCAGCCACAGGCTGTGGTGGAATTTGAACCTTATCAGACACGGTATCAGTGTTATCATGGGAGCCCAAGAAGTCATGTTAAAAGTGAAGAGATCAGATGATTAATGCAATTAAGGCAAGATGTTCTAGGACAAAGGGCAATGCGTGTAGTAGCTCTGTTTAAGAAAACGCAGTGGCCTGGAAAAACAATACAGAGGAAATAGTCACTCAAAGGGTTTCACCACCACTGAAGCATAGAGCTCAGAAAATTCTAACTCTTCTGATGAGTGTGGGCAACGGTTGGTTATTCTTCCTGCCAACTTGCTGGTAACAGTTACAACCCTCCCAAGAAGGGCTTTGGATGCCCTGAAGCCTCAAAAGGCTATGGTGATGACAGGCTGGGGTGGGTTTGCCTGCTTGGGCCTGCAAATACCCCACCATGGTCTGACCTAGGCCTTCCTGGGCTCCTGTGATCAGCACAGTGACTGCCTGGGGTCAGAGGGAGTTTCTGCCTCTCCATTCTTCCCAACCAATTCAATGACTGTGTATTAGGTTCTATTCACTGAGGTTCCCTACAGTTTGTCAGGGAAGTCATCTCTACCCCAGGCCAAGTTTTCTCCAAAGTATCCTACATAACCTGGCTTCAATATCTGTCCAAACCTGTTGACACATTCTACTTTGTTAAAATCCCAGGACAGGAAAGTGCAAACATCCGTCACTGTAGTGTTGACTCCAGCTAGATGAGGACATGCTCTGACAGGATGTGACCATTGCTTAGAAGCTTAGATTCCCTGCTTCTGCAGTCCCCTGTCACCACAGCTCATGCTGGATCCCATCCTGGTTCGAGATCCCATCCTGCCTGTAGTTTTCAAAAGGGGAATAAGCTAGATCCTACTAAGCGCATGAGGCTATCCTTTTTGGGTGCAAAGCCCTGTGCAAATCAACCCAAGGACCCAACCTCCTCTGTCCTATCCCAACCTCTTTATCCCTGGGAGATCAGGTTAAGATAGTGTATTAGTCAGGATTCTTCAGAGGGACGGAGTCAATAAGACACATATGTATGAAAGGGAATTTATTAGGGAGAATTGGCTCACATGATCACAAAAAGGAAGTCCCACCACCAGGTAGGCCATCTGCAAGCAAGAGAGAAAAAGAGGCCAGTAGTGTGCCGCATTACAAGTCCGAAAGCCTCAACACCAGAGAAGCTGACAGTGCAACCTCCAGTCCAAGGTTAAAGACCCAACGTCCCCCAGGAGGCTACTGGTGCAAGTCCCACAGTCCAAAGTCCAAAGAACCTGGGGTTCAGATGCCCAAGGAGGGCAGGAGAAAATATACCTACTACTCCAGAGAGCATTGAAAAGAAAACCAAGCAAGCTGAATTTCCCTTTCTCCTGGTTGCTTTGTTCAAGATGTGTTTGCCAGCAGATTGCATGGTGCCCGTCCACACTGAGGGCAGGTCTTCCTCTCTCGGTCACTGACTCACGCATCAATCTCCTCTGGAAACATCCTCGCGAACACACACAGAAACAATGCTTCACCAGCCATCCAGGCATCCCTCAGTTCAGTCAACACCTAAAATTAACCACAATCGATGGACATCCAGAGTTTAGGAAGAATAGAAAATGACTCCTTCATCTTTAGGTGGTGTGTGAATGGCCTTGAATGCAAACCTCAAATGTAACAAGGAAGAATGTTCTTGCTCTTTCTATTGCATAACAGTACACATATAAAAGGGCTTTTGTATTTTTCTGTTGAGTTTAGTATCATTTAAATGCTCTACAGTATGGTTACACAGTAAGTGGCAGAATCAGGACTCAAATCCGGATCTTTTCCTTCCAAGGCCCTTGCTGACAGAAAGACTGAGTTTTTAAAATTAAGTAGGTCCAAATAGCTGGGCCAAATCTCATACTTTGAAAAAGAGGACAAGCATTTGTGTAGAGGAGCACTTTGGATGCCTACCCTGGGACAGTGCAGTAGGGTGAGAAGATAAATAGAAATTTTTCACCATAAATTTCTATTGTTCTTCAGGCCCAAGGATCTGGGGATTTCTAGGACAATGCAGTTTTGAATATCAGAAGTCTGCCTCATTCCTCCAGGGCTCAAGTCTGAAATATATTCAAGACCTCACCAATAATCGCTAATCAAGGAAATCATATCCGCAAAGAGAAGCATTTTATCTGACAAATAGTCTCCCCCCTTTCTTTTAACACAGAAATGGAAAATAGATTGAATCCTGAATCTCTTGAATCCTGAATAGCCCTATTTCAAGGAATACCCTACTATTTATGATAATCCTATGGCAAACACAATGCTGCTTAAATGAAATGCATTTACCCTGGGGCCACTCAGTGAAATTGTCTTACGGAGTCCACTTTAGTGGTTGAGGGATGGCCCTTCAATAATGCATTATTTAAGCTAAATGGATTTTAAAGGCCCTATTAAACTCTTGATAATTTTTTTTTTTAATTGAAGGTAGTGATGGTGAAATGGATATTTGAAGTGACCTAGAAATTGTGAGGCAGGAAAAATAATGATGGAACACACTGATACGCTCTTTTGTTTCTGGAGCTGTTACAACCTAAGCATAAATGGGACCATTGAGAGGGGTCTAATTATTTTTCCCCTTGGAGAAAAAAACAGCAGCTATAATGCAAACAGTGACACCTGAATCAAGACATTCCATTTTTGTTTAGTTCTAGCTTCTCACAGTCAAGTTAAAAAAAAATAATAAACTACTATCTGAGATTAGAAGGCTCAAAATAGTAAGGGTAGAATAGGGTCCCAAATACACGGCTTTCATCATTTTTAATGTGAATTTCCCTCCATTTTATTTCACATTTTCTCATCTTATTAATACAATAGCATGGGTATAATTTGGCCTCTAGTTGATGGGTCAGAGTTCTTATCCAGAGAAGTGTACCGGTTAGCGGTGGAATGTATCTGAGTCACACGACACACGAGTATGTTACCAGCGGCAAATCCATACAGATCTGCAGCAACCTCAGTTCTTGCCTCCCCAGAAGAAAGAATTCAGCCAAGGGGCCCAAGGCAGAAGGAGAGACCAAGGCAAGTTTTAGAACAAGAGTGAACATTTATTTAAAAAGTTTTAGAGCAGGAATGAAAGGAAGTAAAATACACTTGCAAGAGGGCCACCAGGTGACTTGAGAGATCAAGTGTGTGGTTTGACCTTTTGACTTGAGGTTTTATATGTTGGCCTACGTCTGGGGTCTTGGGTTACTTCTCCCCTGATGCCTTCCTTGGGGTGGGCTCTCTGTGTGCGCAGTGGCCTGCTAGCCCTCGGGAGGGAAGCACGCGCAGTGTGTTTACTGGGGCTGTGCGTGTGCTCGCTCGAGGCATTCTGCGCTTACCAGTCTAGCATTTCTAGAGGAAGGTAACGTACTAGTTAAACTCCACCATTTTGCCTCTTAGTGCACATGCTTGAGCCCACTTGCCCAACTCCGGAGATCTTGCAGGGAAGCGGCCCATCACCAGTTTCAGGTGTTTTCTATCTACTGGGAGCCCGCTTTTTCCTGCTACCAGCTGCAACCAATTATTATTAAAGAGACAGTTAACAACCACCTGACCACCACCAGATGGCCGCTTGACATTCCTGGTGTGCATGTGTTGGGAGGAGCCCTCTCCTGCCTGAGAGCTGCTGTGCTCTGAGAGCTGCTTGCATTTTACATTTTCCCAGTTTGAGCTAAGCATGGGTCTAGACCTCATTCTCTCTTCTTACTCTGTGTGGTGCATTTGCTCCTAAATGCAAACGCTGAGCTCAAAAAGCGCCCAGTAGAAGAGTTCCCACACAGGGGAAAGAGCATTCCTTACTGAATTTCTGCCTCATTTGTTTTATTCTTACGTCTTTAGACTGTCCTTAAACATAAATTACTGGCAAGCAACAAATAGCGATTGTGTGGCACACCATATGCTTTCCGCATGTCAATAAAACCAGCCACTCAAGGGTCTCATTTCTATGTCACCTGTCTGTCCCAGCTGTAGATAGCTATAGGTACAAGTGTGGACCTTTATCATTGTCTCCCCTTTCCCCGTGCAGCCCTTCCTCCAGTTTCTCTAACAGTAACCTGTGTACTTCTCCTTCATAGACTCTTCCAGCTGTGACTGTCTGTAATAATTTGTTTAAAAGCCACCTCCTCAGCTAAACCGTAGGCCCCAGGAGGGCTGGAATGACATTTACCACTGTATCCGCAGGTTAAGCACACTGTGCAGGATCTATAATCAGTTGTTTTAGTTCATATTTGTTGAATGAATATAGAATGATGGGAGCCCCCAGAGCAGGCTGTATCATCCAGGTCAGGACCTGACCAACTGCGCTGCCATTGCTCTCACTGTCTAACTGCTGCTTCCGGGCTGTGTTCCACACATCACTCCAGTTGCATTGCTTGGGCTCCAGGATGACGTACTTCTTCCATTTTTGTCACGTACTTCTTTGCTTCTCCAGGCTCTGAGCATTCTCGGGACTCTAGGGGACGGTGGTTGTCATGAATTAAACAGTGTTTCTCTCTATGCCACTACACACCTGGCTGCTAAATCCCACTTATGAACCAAGCTCAAATTTCCATCCTCAGGGCTCCTGGGCCTAAGGTAAATCACAAGGTGTGCTTAGACCCCTGCTTTCACCATTTCAAATGTAAATTTACCTCAGCTTTATTTCATGTTTTCCCATCTTATTAATAAAATAGCATGGATGTAATTAAGCCTTTCATTGATGGGTCACAGTTCTTATCCAGAGAAGTGCACTGAATTGCCAGATACAATGATGGCTTCTTCGGAGGTAAATGGGGAGAGAGTCAGGGCAGTGGGGGCAGGGACGAAAATGGGGAGGATTGATTCCAGGAGTCCCCTCTGATACCAGAATCCACAGATACTCAAGCCCTTGATATAAAATGCCATAGTATTTGCACATAACCGATGTATATCCTTCCATATACTTTAAATCATCTGTAGATTACTATAGTACTAATACAATGTAAATGCTATGTAACTAGTTGCTATATTGTGTCATTTTTATCTGTATTATTTTTTATAGTTGCATTGGTCTTTCATTTTTTTTTTTCCAATATTTTTGAGCCATGGTTGATTGAATCCATGGATGCAAAATGTATGGGTGTGTAGGGCTGATTGTATCTCTGAAGCAAGCCTCTCAGACTCCAGTGGCATCAGCCTCACCTGGAGGGTTTGTTACAACACGAATTGCGAGGCTTTACCCCAGAGTTTCTGGTTCAGCAGGATTGGGGTGAGGCTGGTGGATTTGCATTTCTATCCTGTTTCCAGGCAGTGCAAAGCTGATGCTGCTAGTCCAGGAACCCCACTTTGAGAACCCCTGCTCTCACTTGACCCCAAAAGCCCTGTGTTGAAGTCCAAGCTCTGTCTCCACCAAGTTCACTCTACTACATTTATAAATCATTTATCCTATTTCAGAGCATTTGAATGCCTTACCCTCTACTCTGCTTTTCCCGGCTATCAGCTAAGTGGCTTGGAAGCTGAAGTGACCCTTTCAGGCCCGCAGGATCTGATTCATCAGCTTGAATGCGTCCTTTATTTTATACATTTACAAGTCCAAGACTGGCAGGGCACTGAAAGCCCCAGCTCACCCGTGAGTGTAGCCTGTGGCCTCAGAGATTGCGTGCTGCTGCCTAAGAAGCCTTGTAGCCATGGAGTCAGCACTGTCAGCATTTGGTGCAGGGTCAGGCAGCCTAATTTCTAGAGAAACCCTCACTCTCATTTAAGGAGCCCATCACCGTAAAATGCAAACTTCCCCAGGAGCCTGAATGTTAGCTGGGACCTGAGAAGAAGTCCAAGAATATGGCCCAGGCCCCTCTGGGACTGTGAAGAAGGCCATTTGTAATACAGCTGGTGCAGGAGGCGAGGCCACTTGGGTGCTCAAATAAATTCCCTTTCTCTGTTTTGTAGCAACCCTCCAAGACGACATCCCCTGACACCCTAAGTGATGTGAGTTGGCTGAGCGACACCCACTGGAGGTAAGCCAGATTGGACCAGCATCAGCCATGCCTTGCAGAAGGGGTGAGGGCGTGAGGGCAAGGGGAGGGCAGCCTAGAGCAAATAATTCCTTCCAGAAGAAATGATGGGGTGTAGCAGTCCCCCTACCCCTGCCCCTCACCGCTGTATGTGAGAAGGACTGTGCTGCTATTCTTTGCACTGGGCTAAGTAGCAAGGTGGCAGGGCTGGCTTTGGATGCATCCGCTGGTGTTAGGATGCAGAGAGATGGTCCATGCATTGGTGCCCACCAGCCTGAAGGGCCAGAGTGGAGGACCTGTCTCACCTACCACAGGATGTGGCCCCAGAGGCTGCCTGCAGAGGTGGGGCAACCCGCAGAGAGTGGATCCCAAGGCCGGGGTCTAAAGGCATCTCAGAAGTGGGCCCCAGAAGGAGGGGTCGTGTTGCCCAAGTCTTGTGTAGGGCAGCAGCTGGCCATACAAGAATCACTGAGAAACAATCCCGCCCCTGATCGCTAAGTGAACGACTTTGAACAGCTGCCAAGCCCAGAGAACATCAAAGCAGAACACGCAGCCCAGGCCTGGAAGACTCTGTCCCTCCCTACAAGGGCTAGAACCTGGATCGCTACTGGTGCAGTCTCTGGGGGCAAGGTGAGGGAGGGAGGAATCCCCCATCTTCCGTCTTCATGCAGACTTGGGAGCTGGGGTAACATTCACCTCCAATTAAGTTTGGAGTAATATACATTAGATTGAACATTTTGTTTTATGAAATGAGACTATTCCTGTGGCTAGAGAGCCAGAAAAGGCTTGAGACACACAGAGTTTATCCAGGTCCCAGGAAAGAACTAGCCCAGACAGGACTACCAGGACCCAGGGAGAACAGGGTCCGGTTCCCTGAGGACAGAGGACAAGTGTCTTCCTACACTGGGAGCATTTATCTATTTATAAGGGTTTCTTTCCCAATTTAGGGAGAGATATTTTTCATTTTGATCATTGAAGCTTGCATTCATTATACATTTTACTACATGCCAAGAACCTTGCTAATCATTTAAATGTACATTTTCTAATTTCAAGCATCCCTAGGAGATACAACCATCTACTATACGGACAAGGCATCTGAGGCAGTTATTCAGTTACTTGCACAGGTTAAGAGTGGTGCAGCTGGGATTAGAACCCAGGCAGTGGGATGTCCAAACCTGGGTTTTGAATCCTCTGCAACAGTGGTTCTCAAACAGGGCACTTCAGCCCCTCAGGGGTCATTCAGCAATGTCTGGAGACATTTTTGGTTGTCAGAACTTGGGGTGGAGGGTGCTATTGGCTTGTACTGGGTGGAGACCAGGGATGCATACCCTACAAAGTACAGAACAGCCTCCTAGAAGAAAGGCTTCCCCAGATGTCCACACTGCCCAGGCTTAAAAATTGTGCTCTGCTGCCTTCCTTTTATTGATTATTTATTTATTTATTTATTTATTTATTTATTTATTTTGAGAAAGGGTCTTGCTCTGTCACCCAGGCTGGAGTGGAGTGGCACGATCTCGGCTCACTGCAGCCTCGACCTCCCAAGTTCAAGTGATTGCTTGTGCCTCAGCCTCCCAAGTAGCTGGAATTACAATCATGCACCACCATGCCCGGCTAATTTTTGTATTTTCAGTAGAGACAGGGTTTTGCCATGTTGGCCAGGCTGGTCTCAAACTCCTGACCTCAAGTGATCCACCCTGTGGTCCTCCTAAAGTGCTGGGATTACAGGCATGAGCCACTATGCCTGGCCAATTTTTCAAATGGAAATAGTTTTGGTTTTCTGAATATAAACATAATACATCATTATAAAAAAATAAGTCCATATGGAAAAATACACATTAGAAAATGAAAATGACCTGTAATCTCACTCACCAGAGACACTTGTGGTTAATGTTTGTTTACATATGTTCAGGTGTTTTCCTCCCTGGACATGCACACATACACAGATTTTTCTTTCATGCAGTCTTTCTTTATGTTTGTCCTTTTCCAAAAATGGAATCATGTTGTAGGTGTTGATCCTTAAGCCTACGTTTACTTAACCATACGTCATACTTCACAATGCATACCGTAGACTTCTTTCCCGGTCAGTAAACACATGTCAGTGGTCACTGGTTCTCAGGGAGGCCATCCTGCCCCCTATCAAGGGTAGGTTGGAAATGTGTGGGAGATTTTCTGGTTGTGGGGGCTTTTCGGGTTCCTGGCATTTAGTGGGTGAGGTCTCAGGGAAGTCAGTCTCTCCTTTGACAATTACCCCACATAATTTTGAAATATCACACCGGACATTCATGTGGTTGAAAATTCCTGCCTACAATAATCTGAGCCAAGACATAAACTTCATTTTAATTTAGACACGACTGATTTTGGCATGTTTTTAACATGCAACATGTTTTTCAGGCATGTTGAGGGATGCTGAGGGAGGATTGTACCTTGCTTTGTTGGAAAATCCCATCCGCAATTGCCACGCAGCGGGATCCTGAGATCTGAGCTCCCAACGCACACGTTTGAAGGGTCAGCTTTCCTGGCTGGGACCTTCCTGGTGGTTTTACACAGGGCAAACTTCACGCACTCGGCATCTCCTCGTGTATGCATGCCTGTGCATTCCCACGCTGAAACGTTTCATTCTAGATTCCTCTTCTTTTATTTCTCCTTTATATTACAGTGAAGGCAATGTATTGATTTTTTAAAACTTATGTGCGTGTCATTGGGCCATTGTATTGATTTTTTTAAAAATCATATATATAGGTTATATTATCTATGAATTTCATTTCAGAATAGTAAAAGGGGCATTACAAGCACCTATAAAAAGGAGGCATTGATCAGCTTGGGTGTGCGGACGCTGAGAACCACCGATCCGCCTCACCACATTTAACTCAGCCCCACCCCCACGCTCACGGGCATCACGGTTTATTTGGTAAATCTATCACTGATGCATATTGAGGTGTGTGGGTTTATATAAGCAATACTCTGATGAACAGACATGTTTATAAATATACTCTCTAGGCACTCACTGAATTAATTCCTTAGGAAAAAACTTCATAGGAGTAGAATTGCTGAGTCAAAGAGCATGCACATTTTCCATTTTGGTGTAGTTTTTCCAAGTGATCTTTTTACTAACGTATGAGTCACACCCGTGTGAGACTCGGCGAGGGGAAGATGAGGTCAGGCAGCAGGCACTGCAGGTGCTGGCTCCTGGGGTGGGGGACTGCGGAGGTCTCCTGCGTGGAGCCGGAGGTAGGGGACAGTAGTTCTCTGCTTCAACAGAGCCGTGCCTCGTTGTAGTTCGTGTCCTTCCTGACCCAGTGGCCCCTGTGGAGTTAGCGAGGATCCTTTCATACATTTCTTTCCAGCATAAACTATAAACAGGCATGAGTGGATTCTGTTAATTGCAACAAATACAGTCGGTGTCACTGAGTGACAGAGATGCATTCTGAGAAATGCATTGTTGGGTGATTTTGTCGGTGGAATGTACCAGGGAATGTACTTACCTACACACCTAGGCTGTATGTAGATCCTATGGCTCCTAGACTACAAACTGTGCAGCAGGCTACTGTGCTGAATACTGTAGGCAATTGTGACACAGTGGGATGTCTTTGTGTATCTAAACATGTTGGGACATAGAGAAGGTACAGAAAAAAATACAGTATAAATGGTAAAAAGTGGTCCACCTGTATAGGGCTCTTACAAGGAATGGAGCTTGCAGGATGGAGGTTGCTGTGGGTGAGTCAGTGAGTGAGGAGTGAATGTGAACACTTGGTGGTACATTAGCGTGCGCTACTGCAGACTTTATACACATTGGACACTGAGGCTACACTCAATGTCTTTTAAAAAATGGTTCCGTCTTCAATGAGTTCACCTTAGCTTACTGGAACTTTTTTACTTTATAAACTTTTTACCTTTTTAAAACTTTCTGACTCTTTTGTAATAATACTTGGCTTAAAACACCAACACAGCCAGGTGCAGTGTCCCACGCCTGTAATCTCAGCACTTTGGGAGGCTGAGGTGGGAAGACTGCGTGATCCCAGGAGTTATAGACCAGCCTGAGCAACATAGCAAGTCCCTGTCTCTACAAAAAATAAAAAAGTTTAGGTCAGAAATAGCGGCTCATGCCTGTAAATCTCAGCACTTTGGGAGGCTGAGGCAGGTGGATCACTTGAAGTCAGGAGTTTGAGACCAGTCTGACCAGCATGGTTAAACCCTGTATCTACTAAAAATACCAAACAATTAGCTGGGCGTGATGGCACCCACCTGTAATCCCAGCTACTCAGGAGGCTGAGGCAGGAGAATCACTTGAACCCAGGAGGCAGAGGTTGCAGTGACCTGAGATCGCACCATTGCACTCCAGCCTGGGTGACAGATCAAGACTCTGTCTCAAAATAAATTAAATAAATAAATAAATAAATTTTAGCCAGGTGTGGTGGCATGCACTTTTGGCCCTAGCTACTCAGGAGGCTGAGGCAGGAAGATTGCTTCAGTCCAGGAGTTTGAGGCTGCAGTAAGCTATGTTGCAACCACTGTGCTTTAGCCTGGAAGACAGAGCAAGACCCTGTAAAAAAGAAAAAATCAAAAGAAAAACACGCAAACACATTGCGTAACTACCCAAAAATGTTTTCTTTCTTTATATCCTTATTCTATATGATTTCTTCTATTTAACTGTTTTATTTTTATTTTTTTACTTAAAATTTAGTTTTGGTTAAAAAGTAAAACACAAACACACATTAGCCTAGGCCCACACAATGTCAGAATCATCCACATCACTGTCTTCCACCTCCGCCCCACTGGAAGGTTTTCAGGGGCAGTAACATACATGGAGCTGTCATCTCCTATGACAACAATGTCTTCTTCCGGAATCCCTCCTGAAGGACCTGCCTGAGGCTGTTTTACAATTAACTTTTTATAGATGGAAAGAATATCCTCCAAAATAATGATTAAAAAGTATAGACTAGTAAATACACAAACCAGTGACGGTAATTTATTATCATGATCAAGCATTATGTGCTGTACATAATTGCATGTCCTCTACTTGTATGCGACTGTCAGCACAGGAGTTTGTTCACACAAGCATCGCCACACACACGCAAGTAATGCGCTATGACATGAGGATGGCTACAACATCACTTGGTGATAAGAGGTTTTCAGCTCCATTACGATCTTGTGGGCCCACCATTGTTTATGCAATCCATCATTGCCCAAAACATTGTTATGCAGTGCATGACTGTATTCCCGACTGATGCAGAAACTTAGCTCAGTTTCAAGTGACTTCAGTCTGTCATAGTGCTGTTTTTCACTTGGACTTTGTTATGTGTTGGATTGAGTCCCCCCACAAATTTCTGTGTTGAAGCCCTTACCCCTGGTATCTCAGAATGTGACCTTATTTGGAAAGAGGGTTGTTGCAGATGCGAATTAGTGAAGGTGGGGTCATACTGGGATACAGTAGGCCTCTCATCCAATATGACTGGTGTCCTTATAAAAAAGGGACATTTGCACGCAGACACGCACACAAGGAGAACGCCATGTGACGATGAAGACAGAGGTCAGGAGGATGTTTCTGCTAGCCAAGGAACATCAAATCTTGCCAGCAATCCGCCAGAAGCTACCAGAGCAGCACAAAACAGATTCTCCCTCCCAGCCCTCAGAAGAACCAACTCTGCCAACACCTTGACTTTGGACCTTAAGACAATCAGTTTCTGTTGTTAAGCCCCAGCTTGTAGTATTTTTTTTTTTTTTTTTTTGAGATTTTTTTTTTTTTTTGAGTTTTGCTCTTGTTGCCCAGGCCGGAGTGCAGTGGTGTGATCTCAGCTCACTGCAACCTCTGCCTCCCAGGTTCAAGTGATTCTCCTGTCTTAGCCTCCCGAGGAGCTGGGGCTGCAGACACACACCACTACGCCAGGCTAATTTTTGTATTTTTAGTAGAGATGGGGTTTCACCATGTTGGCCAGGCTGGTGTCAAACCATGCTGGCCAGGCAGGTCTCGAACGCCTGACCTCAGGCGATTCACCTACCTCGGCCTCTCAAAGTGCTGGGATTACAGGCGTGAGCCACTGCACCTGGCCTGTATTACTTTCTTATTGCAGCCCTAACAACTAGTACAGACTTCTAAGCTTCAATTCCTGAATGTATTAAGACCTGACAGCAGAAGTGCCATCACTGCCCAGTAGAATTGTTGAATGTTGAAACTTGAGGCCATCTCAGGTGTCATCTTGTCCACCCACCAACTCTGACATACAGAGAATTAAAATCCAAACAGGGCATGTGACTATCCAAAATCAAACAGCTGGTTGGCAGCAGGGCCAGGTCTAAAACCCTGATCTTTCAGGTCCTTCCCGACATCCCTCCTGCTGTGATGAGAACTAAAAGGGCAGCAAAGCTCCATAGGTAGGTCTGGGCAGAAAATGCCCTGTGAGGCTTATAACTACTATGTCATTATATCCCATCAAAATCACCTGGGGAGTCTTTAAAAGAAGAGTGTGGGCCTCGTCCCAGGACTCACTGAATCACATTTCTGAGAGTGTGATCTGAAAATCTGCATATTTTAAAATTTCAACTGATTCGAAAATTCTTGCACGCCACCTTCTCTATGGCTGCAAATGAGAGGGGGTGGGCCTGGCTGGGGGGCAAACAGCCTGGGTTGGGTGCTGCCAACTGTGTGACCTTGGGCACACTAGTGAATTTCTCTAAGTCTCAGCTTCCTCATATATAAAAGGAAAGGACAGTGATGCCATTTATTGCCTCGTTAGGCTGTATAGAATCAAAATAGAAAATTCAGGGACAGCACACAGCAGGTGCCTGGCACGTAGTAAACACTCATTAGAATTCAGCTATTATTATATTGTTATTCATAAAGAAGTGGGCATGACATTTACGATGCCTCATCTTCAGGCCCCACCACTCGCAGATGTCCGGGGCTGTGCTTTGCCTGTGTTTTCCTCCTCTAACAAGGTCATAGGCTCATGCTAGTTGCCTGGATATCTTTCTCCATCTCCCCAAATCCTACTTACCCTTCCAGGACAAGTGTCACCTTCTCTTGACACCTTCCTTTGTCCCCAAAGTCAAGTGCTGGCTTCCTCCCTGTGTCCCCAGCCCCTTGTCCAAACATCCTCTTGACCTCGTTCCCAATCTGATCGATGGCAGGGTAGTGGTTCTGTGTCTCAGCCCTCACTAGTCTGTAGTCCGGTACTGAGTGCTGCGGCTCAGAGGAGGTGCTCAGAAACGTTAACTAAATCGGATTAAAATGCATGCTCATTCCATTCCAAACAATGCCCTGCTAGACTTCTCTGTTGGCGGACAGACAGCATTCCAAATGACTCTGTTTCGTCGACACCCCCTTTTATAGGAGCACAAGGGAGGAACAGGCAAAGTGCTCAGGTCAAAGGTGGCACTTACCCTCAAATGTAATTCCTAGGGACTGTCACAAAGATTCTGGGTCATGGGTTTCCAAAAGATGCTTCTTTCAAGGTGCAATGGACAGCTCGTGGTGATTTCCATGGAATCTGCACCGCAGATGCTAACTCTAATACAGAGTGATGCGCGTCAATTCCCCAAAGAAAAGAGCGGTAGTTAAGGAATAAAAACATCACTGTGCGCAGACGCGATATTAATCACGGCCACTGCTCCACAAGAACGCTGCTTCGTAGGACACTATCTGTGCCTACGTTTCTTACCATGGAAGTTTCAGGGTATTAGGTCAGGCGAGATGAAAGAGGGAGACAGAGAGAGAGAAATTGATTAATGGTGTACTGCTGAGTTATTTTTCTCTTAAATATCTTCTCCTTTTCATCTGTTATAACATCCTGACCTGAAGGAAATTTCTAATGCCCTCTCCTCTTAATGAGATGTGGCTGCACAGGCTTGAGGTAGATGCTGTCAATCAGGTGGACCACTGTGAACAAAACTAAAGGCAGCTCCCCGGGTTGAGGTGATGGGCAAGAAGGATGACACCAGATGATTAAAATCCCCCAAAAATCTCCGGCCTCCTATTTACCTAACTTTTGACTGCTCTCCTCCTTCCTGGGTTTACCAGAGCCGCTAAGGATTTGTCCTGCCTTCCTGGGTTTACCAGAGCCGCTAATGATTTGTCCTGCCTTCCTGGGTTTACCAGAGCCGCTAAGGATTTGGCAAATGCTTAGGCACTCCATGACTTGGAGTTTCTCTGTCACTGTGCAGCAAACTAGTAACTCCTGGAGAGAAAGGGGGTTTTCATTTCTTTCTAGAGGGCCTATTCCTCTTAAAACCCACTGTCTAAACTTTGTCTCCTCCTGTCCTTCTTTTCACTGTAGGTTATCTATTCATTAATAATTACCTCCTCCTCCTCTGCAGTGCATCTTAAATTCATTCCTTTCTCTCTCTGCCCAAAGGAAAATATCTGCACTTTAGCCTAGAACCTCATTCTCTCATCTTGGAACCCTGCAACCTCCTTCCTGGTTACAGACAACCTCAGCCACAAATCTTCACGCAGACACCAACAAACTCTTCATCCTGACGGTCAAAGCTCTCCTGGTCCTGACCCCTCAGGCCTTGTTAAATATTGCCTGCTCTTTCTCCTTTATCTATTATCCATCTATCTATCTATCTATCTATCTATCTATCTATCTATCTACCTACCTACCTACCTACCTATCATGTATGTGTCATTTGTCAATATATACCTATCATTTATCACTTATCTCATCTATCATTTATCACCTATTTATCATACGCATCTGTCATCTGTCTATAATACATATCTATCAATCATATGCATCTGTCTATCAATCATTACCCTCTAATCCTGTCCACTTTACCTGAATCAGGACCTTATTCTCTCTGCCCCTGGAACAGCATGGTGGCCTCAAGACTTCTTAAATGGGGGCTTAGGGCTCCAAAGGCAAGTTATCCCTAGAAAACCAAAGAAGGGCTTGCCTTTTATGACGGAGCCTCATAAGTCACACATTACCATCACCATCATAGCCACAGCCCATCCAAATTCAAGAGGAGGGAATACAGAGCACAGCTCTCATTCGAAGGAGTGCCAACGTCATGTTGTAGTAAGAGTGTGGGTTAGGAGGTATCACGGAAACCATCTTTGGGAAACACAGCATGCCACACCTCACTGCCTAGGTTAGGTAACTTAACTGCATAATGACATTTCAGTCTATGACAGACCAAATATACAATGGTGGTCTTATAAGATTATAGTGGAGCTGTCCTATACAGTGTACCATTTTTAATCTTTTAAATTATTTCTTTACTGTACTTTTCTATGATGAAATATGTTTAGATAAACAAATCCCTTACCATTGGTGTTACAATTGCCTACGGTATTGAGTACATTAACCTGCTGTCCAGATTTGTAGGCAAGGAACAATAGGCCATACCTTAAAGTCTGGGTGTATAGGAGGCTACACCATCTCCGTTTGTGTAAATATGCTCTATGATGGTCAGACGATGATGAAATTGACTAATGATGCATTTCTCAGAACAGATCCCTGCCGTGAAGGAACACGTAACTGTACTACCTGAACCAGTCATTGAATTCAAGAAAATAAATAATTTGTCAATTGCATATTAATTTAATCTGCAGCACAAATCAAGTAAACTTTTATTAGGCTTCCTATTTAAAATGTTAAAACTCCTGTTAGAATTTGTATAAGAGAAAAGATCGTCTGCAAGATCAAAACAGACAGGGAGAGGCTAGGGATGACCATTTAAGGACTTGAAATCATAAGTGGAAGTAGGATTTGTCTTGGGAAAGAAATGCCTCTAGGAACCATCCAAGCAGTTTTCCAACTTTTCCATAGTCTGGCTCCCTCTCCAGATTCTTTAACCACCCTTATTCTTACCTTTATTCCCCTATTCTTTTAATTTCTTAAACTCTGCAATCCAGGCATATCAATTTTTTGTAGTTTCTTAAACTTGCTGGAAACTCAGTCTCCTCAAGACCTTTGCACATGCTGCTCCCAACCACCTAAAAACATTTCTATTCCTAATTCAGGGCTAGCTTAGGTATTATCTTCTCCAGGAGGCCTACTAAGACACACTTCTCTTTCCTGCCATCAGAAAATATCCCATCTTTTGGGCTCTTCCTGGTTACTTGTCTATCTCCTCTACTAAGCTATTAGCTCTATGAAGGCAGAGACAAAATCCATCTATATGATGGTGACCTGACAGTGCCTGGCACATAGCAAGTCCTCAAAGAATATGCTGCACATTCTGTCACTGCCCCATCCATAGCCCCTTGTGCTTATCCCTTTAGTAGAAGCAGGTCCGACTTCCAAGTGCCAGCCCCTTCATTCCCTTGCCCTAGGGCTTTCTCTGTCCACCAAAGCCTTCTTTGCCTATTTCAGGATCAAGGCATAAGTTCCAGGAAATTCATGCTCCGTAGGAGGAGCCTCAACCAGTGTATAAATACCCCAGCTTCCTCACCCCTTGGTGAGATAACTCCGAGGCATGTATTCTACACTGGATCTTAAAGTTTCCCAGTATGATTAAGCTCCCGCAATGGTAGCAGACTCAACAATGCACCCTTTATTGACCACCTTCCTTTCTGTCTTCACTTCCAGAGTGCCAATAAACTCCTTGCTCTTGAATCCTTGACTCAGCATCTGCTTCCCTGAGAACCCACTCTAGGACAGAATGTTTGCTGAATCAATGAGTGAGCCTCTGTCCCCGTCCCTGACGCCCACTCAGCACACCACAGCTGGTGCATGAAAACTGATTGCTAGTAGCCATACGTGTTCTGAGAAGCGGAGAGCACATACACAACAGGAAATTTCAAATCTTCATTTCTGTCTCTACTGGCATTTGTCATTGAGACACATGCAAAGAAACGTTATTTTATTTAAGTGCAGTGTTGAAGATTGGCACTGAATAAGATGATTAAATCAGTAAGTAGCATGGCACCTGTGACTGTAATTAGCTCTAGCAATAGAGACCAAGACTGGCTAGATTATTTGCCAGAGAAATAATATTACTTGGTTTTCATCTGCCTGGCAACAGACTGGCATTGTATAATCCTTCTCCCATCCTGCTGCACTAATGGAGACTGAGAGCCACTCCAAGTGGGTCACCAAACAGTGGACTGGATGAAAATGTTGAATGCAGGAACGAAATTCAGTCTTTTTCTTTTTTTCCCTCCACTACAAATCACTATCTGTAATTTGGAGAGGGAATTTGCAGTGGATTCTACATGGCTGTAGGGTCAGAGAGGGTACCTCCTCTTTTATTCCCCTGACACACTTCATCCTTTAATTCTCCATTTTTTCTTAGCAGGGGAAGAATATTGCACTGGTTCTTCGGGAGATGAATACTAGAGATACTCGAAAAGTATGCCGCTTAATCCCGAAAGGGGTCCTTTAAGGTCGGAAAATCAATGGTCCAAGATTTGAAGTTCTCCTTGGGCCAAAACCCAGCTCCATCTCAAAGGGTGAGGGCAGAAGGGAGAAGAAGGCCTACAAAAAATGGTATTTGTACTTCCCTCCCATTCTCAAAAGAAAGTGATCTTAATTAAACATGAGTGATTCTTGACAGGGTAAAGAAATCTTAAGAAACTAAGAACTCAAAGAGTTGAAGAAGAGAGAGCAGTCTTGCCATACTCAGAGTGTGTGCCTGAGTGTACCTGCATGCACATGGGTGGGGAGTGGAGGGACAGGTTTCCCGCTTTACTTGAATCTGGCCCCTCCTCTCTTAGGCTGACTGACATGTCTCCCTGCTTCCATTCCTTTCCTTTCAAATTTAATCACCTCACCATTTTACCAGCCCAGATCTTACCACTGGACTCTCCCAACAAGTGATAAGTGTGTCCCTGTTGCCCCCAGGGGGTGTGCTGAGACCCCCTGCAGAGCCCAGGCAGGATCCCAGGAAGCCTGAGGGAATGGCAGGGACTGAGACAAAGGACAAGCTGGTGCCTAATTTCCAGAAGGCAGCTGCAACCTGGAGCCAGCTTATGGGAGGGTGGTGAGTCCAGTGACATCAAACCCTCCAATTTTTCCAAGAGATGCCAGAAAGGCACTGACTTTTAAAACTTTATAAGAATTAAACAAAACAAGTCTGTAGGGTTAAAAAAAAAAAAATCATCTCATGGCCACCAGCTTGCAAGCTCCAGCCTACAAGATAAAGCTTAAGTCTTTAAGCAGGACCTCCAAAGTCCTTTATGGTCTTGTCTGCTCCTGTTGTAGTTCCAGAACTACTTCTCAACCCTTTGTTCCCAAAGCCCCAACCCACACCTCTCCCTGAGTGTCAGCTCAAGCTACTATGTAGGATTGAAAACGGCAGCATAGACTTGGCCTGACGTGGAGTTCACTTTTCAGAGAGCAAACTCGCTATTTATGCTTAGAATGCTTATTTAAGTAGCTTTGAAGGGTTGAGGAGATTATGGGAGGGCACCAAACCCCCGACTCCCGTTTCCTCTAACGCGAATGTTCTTCTATGCTCTTGGCCACCTTGCAAAATTGTATCTGTTCTTCAAAACGCAGATTGGGCGTCCCTGGAGACTTTACTGACTCCAGAAAGAATCACTCTCCTTCCCCCTCCCCGCTCCATCCCCCCTCCCCCCTCCCCCCTCGCCCTCACCTCTCCCCCCCTCGCCCTCTCCTCTCCCCCCCCCACCCCCCACCCCCGCACCTTGCATACATTTTTCACTATTACATGTGTGGTAATGCGCTGTATTATTACTCCCACGTCTGCTCCCCTGCGGACTGTGAACTGCCGAGTTTGAGGACGGTGTCTCATCCTCAGGGCTTGGTGCCCAGAGCCCTCCCTCTGCTTCTGTATTCCGACGTGGAGTCATCTCTCACACTTCCGCGAACACACCAGACATCCAATAGCTGCTTGTTGCAATGAAACCAAAAGGAGAACTGAGAATTCACGTCGCCAGGCTCCTGATTCACAACTTCCTTGTAGAACGCACCTCGCCCGCCACCTGCCTAACCCACTTACGTAACCCAGTTCGGCGTTTCCTGGGTCTCACTGGGCCTGCGAGGCTGTGCGGCGGCCCCACCTGCTGCGGGGCTGGGGGACTGCCGCGGGGGAGCAGGGGGACCGCAGAGCGCAATGACGCAGAGCCGTGTCTGGCCAGACTGGGAGGGGGAACAGCGCTGTCAGACCGCCTGGGTGCAGCACCTGGGCTGTGAGAAAGGCGAGAAGGGAAGGATGAGCCATCTCACCGCGCTTGCGGAGGACGCGGCGCTGGAGCGTGGGCAGGGTCTGCGGCGTGCAGGCAGCGGGACTGGCGCAGCTTCCTCAGAACCACCTGGGTTTCTGGGGAGGAGGAGTCCCGGGAAAGACCTTGCATGGGTGGATGAAACCATCTTCTATTTCTGGTGGACGCCAAGGGCAGTGTTCGGAGACGCCCAGGCATGTGGGCAGGGGAGGGTGGCTGCAACGCCTTCGGCACCTGGGGTTCTTGCACCAGCTGGGCCATACCAGGGACGGAGACACAGATGGTCCTTCGTCTCCCAGTGCCTGTCCAGGTGAACGTACGAGGCAGCGATTCTGCCCCTGCTTTCGATCTACCTCCTGGACTCGAATGGAGTCACACACGTCCATGGGAAGAAAAGGGGTTGCCCCAAACAGTGTTCCCTGGAACCACAGGCCCAGGCAAATTTCCACTGAGGCAGTGAGAAGTGTTTGGAAAATAAATGCACCCTTTACCAGAAAAAGGACCTCGTCGTCTTTGACATTTTGAAACCCTGAGGGAAATGTCTTTTTGGTGCCGGGACTTACCTTGCATTATTTCAGTTAATTTCACACCACCTCCTGGGGTAGGTACCATTTAAAATCATCAGAGACCTCACGTTTGCCCCCAGAGCAGGCACCAGCTGCTGCTGGTGAGATCCACACACGGTCCCCCACCCCCTTTCCCCCACGCCAGTTTTCTTTTGGTGGGCTTGCATTAATCCAAGCTTCTATGTGGTGACCTGGGAGAGAGGAGCAGGCTAGGTGACTGGGAGAAGGTGGTGATGGGATGCTATCTTTCCCCCCTCTAAGAGCTTCCGCTGGTTGAAGTCTGGCCAGGAATACAAGGGTCTGATGCTGACAGGATTCTTCAAGTATGAGTCAAGGACTCCAGGGCTGAGCAGAGTTGCTTGCTGCATTTGGAGTGGAGGAGACTATTCTTGTCTGCATTGAAACAGCCCTGCTGTGGGGCCCGTAGAACAGGGAGCTTTGAATGAATCCCAAAACAACAACCTTGCCTGGTTTTGGCAATGCAATGACAAGCACTCCTTGTGGCCCTGCAGAAGCAAGCGGGGTGGAGGTGGGGAACAGGTGCAGGAGAGTCAACGGGAGTGATGTGATGGAGCAGATCACTGCAGCTAACAGACTGGCTCTGCAGGCAGAAGACACTCTTTTGAGACTCAGAACAAATAGGGGACACTCTGAAGAGGGTTTCTGGAAGCCAGGCTGGGGAGAGTATAACTTTGGTAACTCTAATTTGTCATTAAAAGTGAGTGTGTCTTATATTACAAACACAGGCCCATGAGGTCACCTGGTCACCTGGGATCACACCACTGTAATAAAGATGAAAAAACAGATTCAGAGGAATTAAGTACTTTTTCAAAATTCCACACCAAGACAAGGGAATGCAGGAAAAGCAGTTGGGATGGGAAACAAGCTCTTGCTAATTCCTAAGGAGAGCACAGTAGTGGGGGAACTACAGTCTTTCATTCTCATCACAGATCTATCTGTTCTTCTGTGGCAAGTAAGGTAATTTCTTGAATGTTAGTTTTTTGCCTTGACTTCTTCAACTTTTTTTTTTTTTTTTGAGATGAAGTTTCACTTTTGTTACTAAGGCTGGACTGCAATGGCACGATCTCAGCTCACTGCAACCTCTGCCTCCTGGGTTCAAGTGATTCTCCTGCCTCAGCCTCCCAAATAGCTGGGATTACAGGTGTGTGCCACCACGCCCAGGTAATTTTTGTATTTTTAGTAGAGACGGGGTTTCACCATGTTAGCCAGGCTAGTCACGAACTCCTGACCTCAGGTGATCCACCCGCCTCGGCCTCCAAAACTGCTGGGATTATAGACATGAGCCACCATGCCCACCTGACTTCTTCATCTTTCAGTGAAATTCATGTAGTACCTACCCCTAATTACCATAGTAAAATGGAATTGTTAAGGTCTAATAAGGAAATATAGTTGAGCTCATCTTGTACAAACAAGATAATTTACAGACAAGGTGAAGCATTCCATTTTTTAATGTAGCTGGAGTAAATAGGAGTGACTTACATTGCAGAGAAACTAAACTGTTGCAAATGGAAGTTGAGTGACTTGAAATTTGTGATTTGTCTTGTTTTTTAAGAACAACACTCTGGAAGACAATAACGTTAACATGGCAATACTCCTTGAGTTGATCTACAGATTCAACACAATCCTTATGAAAATTCCTGCTGCCTCTTTTGTCTAAATTGACAAACTGATCATAAAATTTATGTAGAAATACAAGAGACCCGGTATAGCCAAAACAATCTTGAAATAAAAACCAAGTTGAAAGACACAAGCTTTCCAATTTCAAAATGTATGACAAATCTACATGAATCAAGACAGTACAGTACTGCCATAAGGATAGACATGTATTGAGAGTCCAGAAATAAAATCATATATTTATAGTTAATTGGTTTTTGACAAGGGTTCCAAGGCAATCCAATGAAGAAAGAATAGTCTTTCAAACAAATGGTGTTGGAATAACTGGATATCTACATGGAAAAGAAGGAAGTTGGACCTGTACCTCACGCCACATACAAAATTAGCTCAAAATGAATCAGAGATTTAAGTGAAAGTGCTAAGACTGTGATACTCTAAAAAGAACACAGGAGTAAATCTGTGTGACCTTGGATTAAGCAATGATTTCTTAGACATAACACCAAAAGCGTTAAGCAAAAAAAGAAAAAGAAAGATAAATCAAAATTATGGATTTTATAGATGAAGTCAGAAATAGACTTCATCAACATTAAAAACTCTTTTGTGACAAAGGGCACTATCACAAAAGTGACAAGACAGCCCACAGAATAGGAGAAAATATTTGCAAATTATATATATGATAAGCATCTAGTATTTAGAATATATAAAGAGTTCTTATAATGTCATCATAAAAAGACAAAGAACAAAAATTTTGTAAACAACCGATTTGAGTAGACAGAAATTACATACAAAGAAGATATACAAATGGCCAGTATGCAAAGAAAAGATGTTCAGCATCACTAGTAATTAGGAAAATGAACATCAAAACCACAATGAGGTACCACTTCGCACCTACCAGGATACCTATAATAAAAAAGATAGACAAATAAGTGGCAGAGAGAGCGTGGAGATACTGGAACTCTCACACACTGCTGGTGAAAATGTAAAATGTTTCCCTCTGGAAAACAATTTTGCTATTCTAAAGTAAATTAGACAGTAATTCTGTTCCTAGATACATGCCGAAGAGAACTGAAAAGATACATCCACATAATAACCTGTACACAAAGGTTCACAGAGGCATTATTCACGATAGTCAAAAAGTGAAAACAACTCAAATGTCTATCGATTGATGAATGGATAAACAAAATGTGATCTATTCGTACAATTGAATATTATTCAGCCATGAGAAGAATGAAAAACCAATATATACAACATGGATGAACCTTGAGGACATTATGCTAAATAAAATAAGCCAGACTCCAAAAGCCACATGTTATAGATTCCATTTATATGAAGTCTGGAAAGGCAAATCCACAGAGACAGAAAGTAGATTAGTGGTTGCCAATGGCTGGAGGAGGGGAGCATGGGAAGTGACAATTAACGGGGTTGGTGTTTCTTTCTGGAGTAAAAAAAATGTTCTGAAATTAGTGGTGATGGCTGCAAAACTTTGTGATTACGTTAAAAACTGCCAAATTTTACACGTTTAAAAGGCAAATTTTAAGGAATATTAATTACATCTCAGTAAAAAAAATGCTCAGGTGTAGAAGAGAGGAAGGAAAGAAGGATGGAAAGAAGGAGGGAAGAAAAGAAGGAAGGAAGGAAGGAAGGAAGGAAGGAAGGAAGGAAGGAAGGAAGGAAGGAAGGAAGGAAGGAAGGAAGGAAGGAAGGAAAGAGGGAAGGGAGGGAGACAGAGAGAGAGGAAGAGAGGGAGGGAGGGAAGAAGGAAGGAAGGAAGGAAGGAAGGAAGGAAGGAAGGAAGGAAGGAAGGAAGGAAGGAAGGAAGGGAGGGAAATAGAGAAAGAGAGAGAGAATAACACTTTTAGAAGTGTGTTGTCTGTCCCGACAGTGCAACCCAGACTCTTCCAAGAAAAAAGGGGGGCATGTCCCCCACAGAGAACGAGAAGGGTGGTCTCCATTGTCTCACGTATTAGGGTTTTTCACTCAGACTAAACCAATAGGATGGATGGACAGATGATACATAATGAGAGAGGATTCATTAGGAAAAACAGCTCATGTGATTCTGGAGGCTGAGAAGTCCCACGAAGAGCCAACTGTAAGTCGGAGGCCCAGGGAAGTCAATAGTGTGGCTCAGACCAACACTAAGGCCTGAGAACCCTGTGGGGTACGTGCAAGTTCCAGAGCTGAAGGCCAAAGAACCTGGAGTGCTGGTGTCCAAGGGTAGGAGGAGAAGGGTGTCCCAGCTCCAGAAGAAGGGAAAATTTGCCCCTCCTCTGCCTTTTTGTTCTATCAGGACTCTCAGCAGATTGGCGGGTGCCCGCCCACATCAGGTGAGGGCGGATCTTCCTTACTCAGTCCTCTGATTCAAATGTCAATCTCTTCTGGAAACACCCTCACAGACTTACCAAGAAATAATGCTTTGCCAGCTATCTGGGTACCTCATAATCTAGGCAAGTCGACACCTAAAATGAACCATCACATTACTTATGCTCAGGCAGTTCAGACACCTGTACCTAGAGCTAGTGCAAAGAAACTCCTGTCCGGGCTTCAAGAATCTCCGCTATCAAACATGGGACTCCTCGTAGCTCACATTTGACCTTCCCATGCTGCTATATTCTGGAAACCAGGTCGTACCTAAGAAATGTAATAGGTTTCTACATGTTACCCAGATCCAAAACCTGAATGACCTTAAAGAATTCAAATTGCAAAGGAAGCAATCCACAGTTTACAGATATGTTCACTGCAGCACTCCTTATAAAACTGAAAACCTAGAAACAACCTAACTAACTAACAACAGGGAAAATCATGGTACATCCTTACAATGGAATAGTGTAGAACTCAAAGTCATGACTGTAAGAGCTGTTAGTGATATGGGAATTGCTATGATCATGACAAGCAGAACATAAAATGTAAGCTACCAAATCATAGTGTATGATGTTCTCAACTATGGCAAAAAACATATATATATACTTACCTTAAGAAATACAAGAATTTTCAGCAGCCTCCACTAAAAAAAAAGAAAAAAGGAATATGAGGATTCAGCCAGAGGCGAGAGATGTTTAAAAAGAAAGAAAGAAGAAAGAAATACGGGAAGACATATGCCATAATATTGTTAATGATCATCTTTAGTGGGTGGATGTTTTTACTCTTTTCACAATAAAATTTTCTTCTCAAAATTTCCACAATAGGCATGTAATCCTTTTGTTATCAGGAAAAAAAGGAATCATATGGGAGGGAAATTCCAGGTAGCAAAGTAGAAGAAATGTAACAGAACGTCAAATATGCCACTAGGGATGAGCTGGAAGAGCTAATTGACCTCCTGGCCGGCACTGCCGCATCCCATCAGAGAAGCAAAAGTGTGAGGAATGGTGTCTGCTTGGACATGCACAGGGTCCCTCACGGGGCTTGAGGAATGACTTGTGGGTTCAGGCCTCCTTCTCGTTGGGGAGCCTCACTGAGCATTGACCAGGACCAAGCATACCATGGATCTAGGGGGCTGCCAGCAGGTGCAACCAGGTGGATTAACCAGATTGGTAATGAAGACTTGTAGAATTTTTTTCTTTTCTTTTCTTTTTTTTTTTTTTTTTTTTTTTTTTTTTTTTTTTTTCTGAGACAGAGTCTTGCTCTATCGCCCAGGCTGGAGTGCAGTGGCGCGATCTCAGCTCACTGCAAGCTCCACCTCCCAGGTTCACACCATTCTCCTGCCTCAGCCTCCCGAGTAGCTGGGACTACAGGCACCCACCACCACGCCCGGCTAATTTTTTGTATTTTTAGTAGAGACGGGGTTTCACCATGTTAGCCAGGATGGCCTTGATCTCCTGACCTTGTGATCCGCCTGCCTCAACCTCCCAAAGTGCTGGGATTACAGGCGTGAGTTACTGCGCCCGGCAAGGACTTATAGAATTTCTAAAACCATTTCCTATACATTATTTCTTTTCACCTTTATGACACCTAAGATAAGGATCAATTTTTACCTCCATGATATAGACAAGGAAAATGTGCCTGTATCAGTGAAGCTAATTCTAGATGCAGTAATACATAAATCTCAAATTATCAGGGGCTCAGCACAATAAAAGTGTATTCCCTGCTAACACACAGGCACACCCACAGACCACTTCTGGCACGGTGGCTTTTCATGTGGTGTTTCAGGACCCAGGCCCCTTCTCTCTGTGGCTCTGTCCTTCTCTAGTCATCAGCACCTTCTCTCTCCAGCAGGTAGGGGAAGAGCTGAAGTCGGGGAGCACGTGGACGTGTCAACGGCCAGGTCTGGGCACAGCAGACGTGCCTCCCATGGACATCCCATTGGCCAGAGTCAGTCGTGGGGGCGTTCCTGGTTTCTCTCCTGTGCCCAGTGGAAAAGTAAATGATTTGACGATGAACAAGCCATCTCTGCCAGAGTCCCAGCGTGTAAGGCATTGGTTGAAGGCCACACAGCTAATAAGAGACAAAGCAAAGACTCAAAATCAGGGCTATGGTGTCCTCGTCTTCTACCTGGTCATCCTGCCCTCTTGCAGGTCCCTGGAGTCTCTCCCTTCAGTGATGTTCAATAGACCCTGGCTATGAGCATCCACTCAGGGCCTTGATGCCAGCATGACCACTGAAAGGGGTAAAAAAAAGTCTAATGAAAACAATGATTTTAAATACAAACCCATCAATAATTCTTGTACAATATTTTTCCCTAGGTTTTATTCTTCCTTGATTAACTCCTGCAACTCCCCATCAAACATAACACCAGTTGTAACACAATTCCTTTCTGTGCTTTTGATCTGTGTTGCCATATAGAGGTTGTGTTTGCAAGAGTGACCTTTCAAAGGCTCCTGCCCTGCTTCTGAGGGCCCCTCCTAGCCAGCGGGATCTGCTGCCACTGGTTGGAGGGTGGTGCTGGATATTCTGCCTTGTGTTCTGAATGGTAATTGTTTCCAGGAATGTTTGCAAAAAAAAAAAAAAAAAAAAAAACAGAGAGAGAAAGAAAGAAGAAAGAAAAAGCTAAGTATAAATATGAACTGGGCTGACTAATCATCACCATTAACCAAAAGATTTATCATCCCAACATGGCTTAAAGAAATACAGATACCTGGATATGCCTATTTACTTATAAACATTTATTTAAATAAATGAGCAGAGATCCAATTAATATCATCTAGACATTTCAAACACATTTTCTTATCTGACCACCACATGAACCCTGCTGAGACAGTTTTCCTTTCCTTGTTATGTCAATGCTGGCTGGCGATATTGGATGGTGAGTAAGTGGGTTGGTGTTTATCTTCTTGGCAACCTCTTGCTGCTGGAAACCTTTTGCTCCCTGAACCTGCTTCTTGTCTGCAGAATGAAGAAAGAGCAAAAATTAGTAATAATAATAATAATAATAATAATACAACACCTACTTCTTAGCATCTGTAAGAGAATTGAATGGGATAATAGATTTACAGTATCTGGGACATGATCAGAGTGACTATTTCAGTTACAATTAATGAAATGGAGACTCAGATGGGTAATTTTTTCAAAGCCAGATAGCCAGTGAGTGGTAAGGGTGAGATTTGAACCCAGGTCCATCTAAGTCTAATGCCTGAACTCTTTTTACCTGCTGCTGACTCTTTCTACTAGGAAACTAGTTCGCAGGGAACTAGCTCCTAGTTCGCGGGAAGCATCCTTTCCACTTAATTCGTAAAACATCTCAATCACTGTGTAATCAAACTCTATGACTTTTCAGCATTGCTCTTCATTCCAGCTTCTTGAACTGAAAGCTGAGCTCATGTATGTGCAATCTTTCTCACCTGGGATGAAGGCTCATCTGGAATTACTGGAGTTTCTGGAGCCATCTCTGAAAAATGCAGCAAAAATGGATCAGGGTCTCCACCCATCTCAGCCCGCTGAGCTCGTGGTGAGGGCTGGAGGACAGCAGCAGAGGGAAAGAGCATGCCATCTGGAGCCACAGACCCCCAGCACCAGCTCAACCACGGAACAGCCGTTTATCCCCTCTGAGTCTCAGTTTCCTGAACTGTGAAATGGAGACACCTATAACACACCTGTTTGCCTCACAAGGTTGAGAGCATTGGTTGAAGTCAAGCCGCTAAAAGCACACTGCAAACTGTA
Source organism: Chlorocebus sabaeus (assembly GCF_047675955.1). Classification (NCBI taxonomy): domain Eukaryota; kingdom Metazoa; phylum Chordata; class Mammalia; order Primates; family Cercopithecidae; genus Chlorocebus; species Chlorocebus sabaeus. The sequence continues at coordinate 4,157,149 of NC_132920.1, read as the reverse complement.
AAGTTCTATATGATTTGTTTTTACCAACCAAACCACAATCCATTGCCAGACCATTCTTCAAATAAGAGACAGATTTCTGGCCGGGCGCGGTGGCTCATGCCTGTAATCCCAGCACTTTGGGAGGCTGAGGCGGGCAGATCACCTGAGGTCAGGAGTTCAAGACCAGCCTGGCCAACATGGTGAAACCTCGTCTCTATTAAAAATACAAAAATTAGCTAGGTGTGGTGGCGGGCGCCTGTAATCCCAGCTACTTGGGAGGCTGAGGCAGGAGAATTGCTTGAACCCAGGAGGCAAATCTTGCAGTGAGCCGAGATCACGCCATTACACTCCACCCTGGGGTGATGGAGTGAGGCTTCATCTCAAAAAAATAAAAAATAAAATAAAAAAATAAAAAAGAATGAAAAAAAGAGAGACAGATTTCTTTCCCTTAGCCATAATCATGACTAATATATTCCAGGATGTTTTGCATTTTCCTAGGCTTCAAACAAAACTAAACCCAAACAAGAATGTTGAAGCGGTCCTTAATTCTACAGCTCTTGTGGAGTATCTCCTGTGCGAGGCCCTGGGCTGAGCGCGCTGTGGAAGGCAAATATGACTAAGACTTAGCTCCCTGCTTGAGGAGCTCATGGCCTGGTGGGAGAGTTCAGACAACTACATGAAGTGTGTCATACCAGAAGAGGGGAACAAATAAAGTGTTAGAAAAGTGTAAGGAGGCAGAGCTTACTGTTAGTTTAGTGAACTCAAGAAAAGCTTTTTGGAGGAGAGAATATTTGAATTGAGCCTTAAAAGTTGACTAATATTTGGGCAAGTAAAAATAACCACTTGAAAGCCAAGCCAGGTGTAATCCCAGCTACTCAGAAGGCTGAGCTGGGAGGATCACTTGAGCCCAGGTGTAATCACAGCAACTTAGAAGGCTGAGATGGGAGGATCACTTGAGCTCATGTGTAATCCCAGCTACTCAGAAGGCTGAGCTGGGAGGATCACTTGAGCCCAGGTGTAATCACAGCAACTTAGAAGGCTGAGATGGGAGGATCACTTGAGCTCATGTGTAATCCCAGCTACTCAGAAGGCTGAGCTGGGAGGATCACTTGAGCCCAGGTGTAATCACAACTACTCAGAAGGCTGAGATGGGAGGATCACTTGAGCCCAGGTGTAATCCCAGCTACTCAGAAGGCTGAGCTGGGAGGATCACTTGAGCCCAGGTGTAATCCCAGCTACTCAGAAGGCTGAGCTGGGAGGATCACTTGAGCCCAGGTGTAATCCCAGCTACTCAGAAGGCTGAGCTGGGAGGATCACTTGAGCCCAGGAGTTCAAGGCCAGTCTGGGCAACAAAGCGAGACTCCACTTCTAGGAAAAAGAAAGAGAGAACCACGTAAGCAAAGGTTTGGGGCAGAAAAACGTAGGCTATGTAGGCAAACAGGAGACAGACTTGGACTTGACTGACTCAAAGGGCACATAAAGAAGAGGCTGGGAAGCAGAGACACATAAGTGGGAATTGAAAGCCAGCGCCATGGCTTGTTTTTTGAAAAGGAAATAGAAAATTGATCCAGCAAGAGATTGCAGAATGATCTGGAGCAGAGGGAGACCCAAGGCAGACAACACATTCCCGAGTTCGTTGCAGTGGGCCAAATACCAGGAAACTCTGAATGAGGACAGCAGCAGTGGGAACAGGAAGATGCCTTGTAAGAATAAAATCCAAAAGATGTGTCAGAAAAAATAGCAGAAAAGACCTGGGACTGTAAAGCCTGGTAAGCAAATGGGGGTTTGTTTCACTATTTCCAAAGCTTCACAGATTCATCCGTGCAACAAAGATGGGTCAGACGCATGCTGGGGTGGAAGGCACAGCAGTGAGTAAGACAGACAGGATCCCTGTGGGGCTCACGTGTTCAGGAGGCAAAACCTGACCAAGTAACTCAATGCAGAAACACGGTGGGCACGTGGCAGTGTCCCTGAGGCGGGGCCAGGGAGGAGGGGAGCTATCCAGGGAGGTGGGGGGCCTCTCTGAGGAAGTGGCATTTCATCTAAACTTAAATAATGAGCATGGAACAGCTGGATGAAAGTGGGGGAGAAGCGATCTTCAAGACTTTTTATTCAAATAGCATTTTAAGGAGTTACTGTTTGTTTATTTGTTTATTTTTGAGACAGGGTCTCATTTGGTCACCCAGGCTGGAGCGTAGTGGCGTGAGCAGAATTCACTGCAGCCTCAAACTTCTGGGCTCAAGTGATCCTCCCACCTCAGCCTCCTGAGCAGCTGGGACTACAGATGCACACCACCATGCCCAGATAATTTTTTATTTTTTCATAGCTATGTTGCCCGGGCTAGTCTTAAACTCCTGGCTTCAAGTGACCCTCTCACCTCAGCCTCCCAAAGCACTGAATTACAGCCATGAGCCACTGAGGCCTGGCCATGGGAGTTACGTTTTGGCGTCAAGACACCAAGGTCCCTCTGTGGCCCGAAACAAGGGAAAATCTCTTATTTAGTATCCTATGGAATATCCTGTGTCTTGCATACAGTATACTCCCAACCTCTGATAATGTCTTCTTTCTCCCAACGTAGCTATGAGACAATTTCCCATCTTTTCTTCCAAACAGCCGACCTTTGAATGTCCACATGGGTTTTCATTTTCTCCAAAAATCCAGCTTAATAGGTAATACTTATTACCAAACTTAAGCGTCCCAGAAGCTCACAGACACTAGATAAATAAGACTTGTTCATCAATGTAGAAGATGACAGATGTCCCTGGTCCATTTAAGAGAACACACAGGGTAGCTTTTAGAATAAGACAGGTGAACTTTTCTATCCAAAGGGTGAGTCAGCCCATCTGGTATGACAAATTCTGTTCCTGGCTTCATTCCTTGCCTGAGACCATTTGCCAAAACCTTTTTCATGAATCAGTAGTGAAGATAGTCTGAGCTGCTCCCAGTAGACTCACTAGTGCATAGGTTCCAGGCATAGGACATCAATTTGGTTTGGTTATAAAATTTAATATTCTACAACTCACACAGAATCTAATTCATTTGCCATCTGGTTTGGGAAGAAAGACCTCTGGAAACATTCGGGGGCCTTCAGGATTAATATTTCTCATCTTCTTCCCGGTCTTCCTCAAGACCTTTCCATTCACACTAAAAGGTAATAATCTACCTGGAGTATTACCCTTTATTTCAAAAGCGGTAAGTTCATTCCACCTGGTTTACTTTGTAATATATCTATGGATTTTCTCATTCTCTTACCCTAACAGTTTCAAGCCACATTACATGTTCTCTACCCCATCCTTGAGGGCTGTGAGTGTATAAACACATCACGTTACAACCTAATTATCTTAAAACACCATTTTATACTTTCGTAACCTGAAAGGTTTACAAAACACCTTCACTTACGTTATCTCAATTTGTTCTCATGCTGACCCTGAGAACACTCCTATGAAACAGGAAAATCATGCATTGTTATTTGCCTTTTACAGACGAGGCTATTAAAGCCCAGGAAGGTGACATGGTCAAGGTCTGGGATTCCTTCTTTGGTCTTCAGTGTGTGTCCTGCCTAAAACACTTAACAGCCCTCATCCTCAGTACCTCACTAGGTTAGGGTGATGTCCCCTAACCTCAGCATTCCAGCCTTGTCTTCTCCAATATCAACCATCTGTTCCAATGCAGCTGGTGTTTCTAGTGTTATCTGAGTCTCTCATCCCTGGAGGGCTTTAACTGGCTGCTCTGCATCCCCCTAGGAGCTGGTGGGTAGGCTGCAGGGAGCCTGAGTACCCTGCAGGGATGCAAGTGGCACTTTGCATGTACAAGCTTGTGTGCATTTGTCTGAATTCATAACTTTCATTAGATCCACAAAGAGGTCTGTGGCATTCTCCCCCTAAAAAAGGTTAAAATCAATTTCATACAGTTTTCCTTGCCCCTAAATGTCCTTTCCACTCCTCTTGACCTATTTAATGCTATGCCTCTTAATATTTTTCAGAACTTAAACAAAGCCAACTACTAACATTAGTGACCTGTAAATGTCCCTTTCTAGACTAGTTTATCTGTTCTTTTCTTTCCAAGGATTAATTCAAAAAGGGAGAAGCTGAAGTATTCCTAGGGTGGCTTTTACATATGCAAATAACATGCCATAACTTATCCCAATTGATAGAACAATTAGTTGTAAACCTTAATCATTCCCTCCAGGGTTGATTTAAATCCTTCCATTAGCCCAATGGTCCTGTGTGATAAAGAGCATAAACAGCTCAATAGATACATCTAACCACATTGATACAGATAGGGTATCAGTTATGAAAACTATACTCTCCTCTGTAAGGATTGCATAATGATATGCCAGATGAACAAAAATAGCAAAGGTTCAGCCATCTCCCTAGGCACCAAAACAGGCCTCACTGCTTATGGGGCCCAGAGGACATAATGAGCCTCGTAAGAACAGATTTTCTTTGGGGAGTATCTTAGTGCATTTTGTGTTCCTTATAAGAGAATACCTGAAACAGGGTAATTTATAAATAAATAATATTTATCTTTTACAGTTCTGGGAGCTGGGAAGCCCAAGGTCGAGGAATCACATCTGGTGAGGGCCTTCTGTCTGGTGAGGACTCTGCAGAGCCCTGAGGTGATGTAGGGCATTACATGGTAAGGAGGCTGAGCGTGCTGGCTCCGGTCTCTCTTCCTCTTCTCTTAGAGCCACCAGCTGCACTCCCATGGTGATATGGTTATATGTGTGTTCCCTCCAAAACACATGTTGAAATGTGATCTCCAATGTTGAAGGTGGGCTTAGTGGGAGGTGTCTCAGTCATGGGGATGGATTCCTCATGAATAGTTTGGTGCTGTCCTAATGATAATGAGTGAATTCTTACTTTGAGTTCACACAAGATCTGATTGTTAAAAGAGTGTAGCACTTTCCTCCTCTCTTGCTTTCTCTTTCACTGTGTGATTTGCTGGCTCCCACTTTGCTTTTTACCATGAATAAAAGCTCCATGAGGTCTCATTGGAAGCTGAGCAGATGCCAGCACCATGCATCCTGTATAGTCTACAGAACTGTGAGCCAATTAAACTTTTTTTCTATGTAAATTACTCAAACTCAGGTATTTCTTTACAGCAACACAAAAACGAACTAATACAGACAGTTGATATCGAGCAGGGCATCATTATAAAGATATCTGAAGATGTGGAAGTGGCTTTGGAACTGGGTGACAGGCAGAGGTTTAAAGAGATTAGAGGGCTTAGAAGACAGGAAAATTAGGGAAATTTTGGAAGTTCTTAGAGACTGGTTAAATGGATGTGACAGCTGAGCTTGATCAGAAAAGTCCTATAGCCATGGCATCTGTATTAGTCATGGTTCTCCAGAGAAACAGAACCAATAGGAGATATAAATATATGTGTATCTAGGGAGAGATTTATTATAAGGAATTGGCTTATGTGATTATGGAGGCTGAGGAGCCCCATGGTTTGCAGTCTGCATGCTGGAGACCCAGGATAGCTGGTGGTGTAGCTAGAAGGCCTGAGAACCACAGAGCTGATGGTGCAGATTCTAGTCCTGAGCTGAAGGCTGAGAACCAGGAGTGCCAAAGGCTGAAAACCGGGAGTGCTGAAAGCAGGGGAATATCATCAGTCAGACAGAATTCAAACTTCTTCTTCCCTTTTATCCTATTCAGGCCCTCAACAGATGGGACAAGGCCCCCCCTCATTGGGGAAGGCCATCTACCTCACTCAGGCTGCCAATTCAATGCTAATTTCTTCCAGAAATGCCCTTGCAAATACCCAGACTAACCAAATATTCGGCCATCCCACAGCTCAGCCAAGTTGACCCATATAATGAACTATCACAGCAGCTACTGGATGCTGCAGCCAACTCATCAGTGTCTCCCTCAGGAGGGTTTGAGAATCCTGCTACTTGTCATCAGGAAAGGATATTTTCTCATTCTTATCAATATCTATCCCAAACCTTAAGTCCTTACTCCCAACCATCTCCATCTTCCTCATTCGCAGGAGACAAACGTCACCCACTTGAGCCTATGGAGCCCAAAAAGCCTAAACACCTACTCTTCTGCTTTCTCCATTCTCAGAGTGGGGTGCTGTTTCCCTTTTCTAGACCAACCCCTCCATCCTTGCCCCTCATCCAGTCCATCTCCCTAGAGCCTTGATCTACCACATTTAGCAGACAGTACTCCATCTTCAGACTCTTCTCTTGTGACACTACAGTTGACCCTTGAACAACATTGGTTTGAACAGCTTGGGTCCACTTATGCGTGGATTTTTTTTCAATAAAAGTTACACCAAGTGTGCCTCCTTCTCCTGCTTCCCCTTCCACCTCCTCTGCCTCTTCTATCTTTGTCACCCCTGAGACAGCAAGATCAACCCCTCCTCTTCCCTCTCTTCCTCAGCCTACTCAATGTGAAGACGATGAGGATAAACACCTTCATGATGATTCATTTCCACTTAGTGAACAGTACATATATTTTCTCTTCTTTATGATTTTTCTTAACAACACTTTATTTTTTCTAGCTTAATTTATTGTAAGAATACAGTACATAATACATATAACACAGAAAATATGCATTAATTGTCTGTTTATGTTATTTGTAAGGCTTTGTGTCAGCAGTAAGTGATTAGTAGTTAAGTTTGGGGAAAATCAAAATTATACATAGGCAGATTTTCCACTGCGAGGGGAGCCAGGGCTCCTAACCTCTGCATTGTTCAGAGACCAACTATACCTTCTTTTGAAGCTCACACCACTGGCATACACCACCTACCATTTTTTTTCCTCAGTCACCACCTCCAAACCCCTGCACCATCCCTGTGGCCATTATTCTATGTCATTAACTCCTGACTCTGGTGACCCTTCCCCTCTTTGTCATTCCTTCATTTTGGTAACTTTACCATCCTTGTGAATGTCCTAGCCCTTAGAGGTTTGATGCCCTCTGCAGCAACCTTTTCCTTCCTCTCTAGCAGTCGCCCTCTCCCAAGATCACACCCTAGACCTTGTCTTCACTAATAACTATGCTATGCCTGAAATCCCTTTTTCAAATATTCCACAATCTGATCGCCACCTCTCATCCTTCAAACATATTGGTTCTAGTAGCACCACAACATAATTTTTTACCTTATCAAGACTGACAGTCTATAAGCCACAACTTTTTGCAATGTTCATCATATAATTAAAATCATCAACTTGTAATCACTCTCAATTTCCTTGTCCTTTTCTCTCTTCCTCAGACACATCAGGAAAAAGTCAAGATTGAGCAAATCTACTTTTGTGTGATTTCATCCAAGCAACCAAACACTGCTCAAGAAAAACTACACAATTTGGCTGGTTGGTTGGACAAGTTCAAAACCATGAATATCGAAAGGACACCCATGCTCCCCAGCAATCCTACCACCCAGTGAGTTTGCTTTCACACTCTCCTTGGGGACGACGGTATACTCTCTCTCTCCTCAAATCTCTTTTACTCTCTCCACTCTCAACTCATGGACTTAGCTCATCTTTATGGGAAAAATAGAAGCACTCTATAGTTTGATGGCAGCATAATTAAGTCCCCAGCCCTGAGCTCTAAACTTGTGTATCCAACAGAAGACTCAACGTTTTCCTTTGGATGTCTGATAAGCACCTCAAACTTAGTGTATCCAAACAGCACTCCTAACTTCTCCCAAAGAAACTGTTTCTGGACCTGTTTTTTCAGTCTCAGCAAATGGCTCCACTTTCTACTCTGCTGCTTATTGAAGGGCTTACAGCCTTCCTATATGGCCCCGTTGCTTGCTGCCTAGGCAATATCCACTCTCCTCTTCTTCCTTATTTACACGACTTGAGTCCAGGGGGGTCAATGTGAAAAGCTAAAATGCTTACCTCCCCAAACTTATTTACAGAGAAGACTGGTCATGTGACCCCAGTTTTGGCCAATGAGATATACTCAGACATTCCTGGGTGGGCTTTCCGAGGAAGCTCTTAAAAAGGGAAGACCCACTGGGTATTACTGCTTTTGTCATTCCTCCTTTCTCTTTCTTCTTGGCTAAAATGCACGCATGACGCCTGGAGGCACAGCAGCCATCTCACCAGCAGAACCAAAGTCTCACAGGTAGGAATGGGGAGCTGAACGGGTCCAGGTCCCTGATGGCATCACGGGGCAGCTGTATTAGCCTTGAACTGCCCATCTATGGACTTTTTTGTTGCTTTTGAACAAATTAATCCCTATTTACTTAAGCCATTACAATGAGGTTCCTGTTATGTGCAGCTGACTGTAATTTTAAATGCATGACACTGTTGAAAACACAGGGCAATCCTTGCTTCAGAACTAACCATCTCCTCCCAAGACAGGTAGACACTTTTACTGGGTATTCATTACAACTGGTTTCTTTAAAAAATGAGTTCTTAAACCCAAATGAGTTCCTAAATATACTTTTTCTCCTTTTTCTTACATTTAGGACACTAAGTTCTCCAGCTTTGGTTTTGAGTTGCCACAAAAATATGTGCTTTTCTCCCCATGATTTCCCCACTAATACCTTTGGAATCTGGCATTTGGGATCCTCACATGTTCATTTGTGTGAGGTTTTTGTCCATCTAAGCCCCTCCATGTACATACACATCAGAGATTTTCTAAGCTAAAGTTCTTTTTTTTTTTTTTTTAAACAAGCACCTATATGGTTCTCACTATTAATATGTGCCAAACCCCTGGTATAAGTGTTTTACAAATACAAACTCACTTAGTTTTCACAACACCCAGGTACTATCTTTATCTCCGTTATTGAGATGAGGAACTGAGGCACAGAGAGGTTAACTAAATTTTTCAGTATTGCTTAGCTAGTAAATAGCAGAACTGAGTTCAACCCCAGGCTTCAGAGACGGTGCACCATGCTAAGCTCACATGAATGGGGAAAAACTAAACTAACCAACCAAACACAGAAACAGCAAATATTCTTGCAGAACTTGAAAACCTACCACATTTAAACCACTGTCTAAACTGCAAAGAAATCCAGGAATTAAATAACACGTGTTCTGTATTTTCCAAGAGCTTACAACAGAGCAGAGAGGACCCATGTATCCAATCACTTACCGAAAGCAAAGCGTGATGACTCCTCTGGGATGAAAAGAGGCACAGAGTACACACTTAGACCATGCAGGGACATGGGATAGCATTACGATGAAATTTCCCGGGAAGCATCCAGATGTCCCCGTCCAGGTTGTGATGGGGCCATGGAGAACAATTTTTCTCAGCAAAACGCAGCCATCTCACCAGCAGAACCAAAGTCGCACAGGTCAGAACGGGAAGCAGAACAGGTCCGGGTCCCTGACGGCATCATTGGGCAGCTGTATTAGCCTTGCACTGCCCGTCTGTGGACTTTTTGTTGCTTTTGAACAAGTTAATCCCTATTTCCTTAAGCCATTACAATGAGGTTCCTGTTATGTGCAACTCTCTGCTTCATTGGCTGTGTGACTTTGGTCAACTCACTTCCTTTCTGGGACTTGGACTTGAGCATATACAGAATGAGGGATCTGGATTTTACAAAGTTACTTCCAGTTTGACAGTTGGTGGGTTGATGTTTTCGGCAATGTTCTTGTTATGGAGCCTCACGTTACTCACTCTGTAAGCCCAGGCTGGAGCTTCTGTCCTTCCAATTGGCTGTGATGTATATTAATATTATTGTTAAATTGGGAACCGCTATCCATGTCAATAAACATAACACTATGTCATGATTTTAATGCCTGCATAATATTATGTTGTATATACTCTACTTCATTTAACCAGTCTTGTTTTATTCACAGCTAGATTGTTTCCAAATTTGCTGCCATGAATATCTGTGTATCCATATCTTTATGCCATGTCCAATTACTTCCCAAGAAAAATTCCCAGAAGTGATTTTTTTTATGTCAAAGGGAAAGCACATTTTAAAGATTTTTGGTGCATATTGCCAAATGTCTTCCTGAAAATTTGCCCTTTTTACACTTGAACATACGAGAGTTCTTTCTTTCTCCCCATAACTTCATCAACCTGTAGTACCAATTTAAAAATAAAATAAAAAAGAAGAAAATAAAAGAAGAAAAGTTTTTGCCATTTTCCTGGAAAAAATATTTTTATTGGCTTAATTTGTGTTTCCTTGATTACTAGTGGTGTTATCAGTGTTTCCTAGGCTTATAGGCCAGTCAGTCCTTTATTAGTGAACGGGCTATGTGATGGTTACTATTAGGTGTCAACTTGATTGGATTGAAGGATGCCTAGATGGGTGGTAAAGTAGTTTCTGGGTGTGTCTGTGAGGGTGTTGCCAGCTGAGATTGACATTTGAGTCAGTGGACTGGGAGAGGAGGAGCCACCCCCAATGTGGGTGGGCACCATCCAATCAGCTGCCAGTGTGGCTAGAACAAAACAGATGGAAGAAGGTGGGGTAAGCTGGCTTGCAGAATCTTCTGGCTTTCATCTTTCTCCTGTGCTGGGTGCTTCCTCCCATTCCTCCTGCCCTTGGACATCAGACTCCAGGTTCTTCGGTCTTTGGACTCTGGGACTTACACTAGTGGTTTGCTGGGGGGTCTTGGGCCTTTGGCTGCACTGTCAGCTTCCCTGCTTTTGAGGCTTGTGGACTCGGACTGAGCTGCTACTGGCTGCTTTCTTCCCCAGCTGCAGATGGCCTATTGTAGGACTTCGCCTTGTGAACATGTGAGCGCATTCTCCCTAACAAACTCCCTTTCATATATACATATATCCTATTTGTTCTCTTCTTCTGGAGAACTCTGACTAATGCAGGCTATTTATGGCCTTTATCCATTTCTCTGTTGGTGCTATTCATATTTTGCTTATTGATTTAGAAAGCAATATATTTTGCATTTTTTATTTTATTACTGTTATATTGTATAGCTATTTTAAAGCTATTAACCCATGATTTATTATATGTGTTGTAAATATTTTCTTCATTTTATTGTTTGCTTTTTGATATTTTTTTATGGTTCTTTAGTTGAACTGAATTGGTTAACTAAAGTAGGCAAAGGTTTTCTGTCGAGGATTGGATAGCAAATATTTTAGGCTTTATAGGCCCTGCAGTCTCTGATACAACCACTCGACTCTGCTGCTGTAGCTACAGACAATTCATTAATAAATGGACATGGCTGTGTTCCAACAAAACTTTATTTACAAAAACAGGTGGCGGGCAGCTGGATTTGGCCTACAGGTTGTAGCTTGCTAACCCCCAATCTGTACAACTGTTTAATATTCCCCCTGAGGTTCTGATGGTTACCCTTCTAACTTTAGCAATATCTCATCCTTACTCAGATCTGTTCCTTGAGGAAGCCCACAATGAGTGGGACACAGAGCCTGCAATCCCCGAATTGTCTCTTTCCCAGGACAGTTCACCATGTCTATGCCATTCAATCGGTGCTGCTTTGTTCAGAGCAACAACCCCCAACCTTTTTGGCACCAGGGACCGGTTTTGTGGAAGACAATTTTTCCATGGGGGGCGGGGAGTAGCTGCGGATGGGGTGGGAGAATTCAATTCTTTTAAGGAGCTCATAAGGAGTGTGCAACTTAGATCCCTCATATTTGCAGTTCACAATACAGTTTGCACTCCTGTGAGACTCTGATGCTGCCACTGATCTTACAGGAGGTGGAGCCTAGGTGGTAATGTTCACTCGCCCAACGCTCTCTTCCTGCTTGCGGCCTGGTTCTGAACAGGTCAGAGACCAGTACCAGTCTACAGCTCGGGGTTGGGGACCCCTGGTTTAGAAGACCAAATGCTGCAATGGTTCTAAATCTTTACTTCTAATTTGTCATTTTATGAAATAAAAAGGTAAGATCATTCCTTGATTTCATATTTCTTTTGAGTTTTTCCAAAACATATTTTGGAAAAAGATTATTTCCCATATTTCCAAAGAAAAATCGTGACTGTCTCTGATCTGAGTTTCCATAAATTCATTGTTTCACTTAATCACATGTGGCATTTGCCATTGTCTTATGGGTTCCGTTTGTGAGGCTGGCTCCTTAGAGATGCATACTTTCCCTTTGGTTCCTTGCCTGCCATCAGGATGGCTGCCAACAGGTGAAATACAGGGCCTTGGTAACGGCCTGTGATCTGAATTATTAGACGTCCTCTAAGTACATTCAAGTGAGAAAAAAAGACAGTATCACACTTTCCTGCTCAATTATACGTTTCATTTTATGTTACGAAGATAATACTTTATTAAGACAGACAAGCATAAGTATTCAAAAGAACTAAAATTACTAAATTTAAACTGATAATGTACTACTGAGATTATTCTTTAAAGAAGGTAAAACACTGAGGTAATGATATGAGAAACACAGTTAATGTTTTGGAATATTTACTATGTGCCAACACTATGCTAAGTACTTTTCAATCATTCACTTATTTAACCCTGCAACCCTACAGAGTGTATCCTAAAATCAACCCATTTTATAGACAAAGTAACTGATGCTTACAGATATGCATTTCGTGCTTATGTTCACACAGCTAATAACAGAGCACAAACTTAAAACCTGGTGTGTCTAAATTTAGGGTACATGCTTTTTAAATTGCTTTTCTCAATAATTCTGAATCATAATTCTTAAAAAGTCCTCCCCTCTCCACACCCCCCATAATAGTAGTAGCAGCAAGAGATGTTTGTACAGTGCTCATATGTGCCAGGCCTTGTTCTAAGAGTTTTCCATGTACCAACCTACTAATCCTCCTGCTGACGAAGAGTCAGACTCTGTAAAACTATTTTAAGATATTTATTCTGAGCCAAATACGAGTGACCATAGCCCATGACACAGTCCTCAGGGGGTCCTGAAAACATGTGCCCAAGGTGGTTGGGGTACCGCTTGGTTTTATATATTTTTGGGAGGCATGAGACATCAATCAAATACATTTAAGAAATACTCCGATAGCAGACTTCAGAGAGAGCAGGTTGTAAAATATTTCTTATCGGACTTAAAAGGGTGCCTGGCTCTTAGTTGTTTATCTCCTGGATCTGGAAAGGAAGGAAGGAAAACAAGGGGAAAAGGGAATTCTCTACAGAATGTGGATTTTTCCCACAAGAGACTTTGCAGGGCAATTTCAAGATATGGCAGAGAAACATGTTTTGGGGTCAAACATTTTATTTTCTTCCTCATTATACCAGAGTCAGATTGGAAAGTAAATCACGATATACAGGGTTAAATAAAACCCATCTGATGAGAATTTATGGCTTGCAGGGTATGACTCCCCAGACCCCTTAGATAGGAATTTGGGCAAGATAAAAAAATCAGAGCTTAGTCCACGCTCCTTAAAACCTTTATTAGGTAGGTACTATAAGTATCCCCATTTTTCGCATGAGGAAACAGAGGCACAGAAAAGTTAAGCTGGTAAATATCAGAGCCAGGAGTTAAACCCAGACAGTCCTAGTTGGCTTCAGAATCCATGCTTGTAACAGCCATGGTTCAGTTATAGGATGTTTAGAAATCACAGGAAAACATGAAATCACTAACCACTGTCAATTACAGCTTAATATATCTCTTGTCGATTTGAAGAGGATACACAGCTTCATTCTAAAGCATATCAGGTAATCCCAACTACTCGAGAGACTGAGGCAGGAGAATTGCTTGAACCCAGGAGGCAGAGGCTGCAGTGAGCTGAGATCACACCACTGCACTCCAGCCTGGGTGACAGAGCCAGACTCTGTCTCAAAAATAAATAAATAAAATTTAAAAAATAAAGCATATCAAGTTTTTCTTTCTGTTGGACCTTCCCATGGCTTTTGGTGGCAAAATCCCTTGCAAAACAGCTTTCTTCCAGTCTTAGAACACTTTGAGCAAGTATGGTCCTCCAAGTACTTCCAAATTAGGGCCTAATGTTGCTTTCTTAGAATGACCCCATCATCTGTTTGAGAAGCAAGTATTCTTGAAATTTTTTGTATGCAAATTAAAAAGGAACATAAAATCCTACCACCGACTTAGATAACTTGCTGTTGGGAAAGCAGTGATTTCTGTGTTAGTTCTTCCTAGCAGAAGGAAGTCATTTCCCTTTCTTTTAACCTGGGCGGTTTGCTCTGTGAAGTTGCCACTGAAGTTGGTCCTCATATTTGTCCCTTGGAAGTCATCAGTAATTCTGACACAGCCCGCTTGAGCAAGAAAGCTTTCAATTAGCAACATAGGCTTATCAGTTCATAATTTTTTATAATGCACATAAAATGAACCTAACAGTTTGAAACATGGAAGAAAGAGGTTTAGCCCAGTCCAGACATGAGCTTGCAGTCTAGAGAGGAGAGGACTGTGCACCCATGGTGGGCATGCTACTGCAAGTTGATGCCCTGGGGACATTTGGTGGCAGTTTTAAGATGTGTCCCAAGACCTTCATTACAACCATCTTTTCTGTATCACCCCTACCATTGCTAAATGTGCCTTCACTCCAACCTGTGAATGAGCTGGGCCTATACCTAAGGGACTGGCCAAGTTACTTCGAATAAGCTCTCACGCAATTGAAACAGGACATTAGGGCTGACCTGATAAATGATTGCAAAAGGAGGTTTTGATAATGAAAATCTTAGTCTGGGCACAGTGGTTCATGCCTGTAGTCCCAGCACTTTGGGCGGCCGAGGCAGGTGGATCACCTGAGATCAGGAGTTCGAAACCAACCTGGCCAACATGGTGAAACCCCGTCTCTACTAAAAATACAAAAATTAGTGTGGTGGCGGGTGCCTGTAGTCCCAGCTACTCAGGAGGCTAAGATATGAGAATCACTTGAACCCAGGAGGAGGAGGTTTCTGTGAGCTGAGATCACACCACTGCACTCCAGCCTGGACAACAAACAGCAAAACTCTGTCTAAAAAAAAAAAAAAGAAGAAGAAGAAGACGAAAAAAGAATCTTAGTGTGTCACAAGTGGAGGTTTTGACCCCTGTTGTCAGCCAAAGCCTTTGACAATGGAGATAGACAAGGAGGGGCCACTGAAGGGCAGCCCGGGAGCTTACTGAGAATGAAGCTGTCATTCTCTGGCTGACAAAATGTAATTTGCTAACCATCCTGCCAAATAGGGGCTGACTATTCTATTATCTCTAGTCCCACCTTTCTGGATTTAAGAGCCTCAGAGGCTGGTTTATAGTTTACACTTCAGTGAGATCTCAGATCAATTCCAACACGCAGGGAAATCCAATAAGCAGGGACACTGAAATTTATGTGTTTATTTAAAGCTTGCTGTGAAACAATTACATGAATCTCACTTATAATCATCTATTACAGTTTATAAGTTACTATCCACAGCAGATTTTGCTTGAGACAGGAAAATAAATTATGTTCTCAGCATCTTGTAGAATGTCTGTCTGACAGTTCAAGATGAGAAGCTGTGAAGTCCCCTCACGAAAGTATGAAACCAGGGGCTGCATTGATTACAGCTGTCGTGTGTGTGTGTGTGTGTGCGCGCATGCACGCACGCGTGTGTGTGTTCTCCACTTCAGTAAACGGAGAGCATAGTTAAGGAGCAGGATGCTGCAATCAGCCAACCAACTGCTATCTAGTTATGTCTTCTCTGTTCAGGGCAGTCCGCTAGCTCTCCAGGGGCTATATGGAAGCCCAAGGCAGCACCCTTTCAGGAAACTGAATACCCATGTAAAAATAATAGTAACACCACAAGACAGAATGTGCTGATGTTCAAAGGAAGACGAAACAATAGGCATCGTAGGAGAAAGACAAGTGCCTGCTGGGTGACCCAGGAAGACTTCCTAGAGAGGATGGAATTTGGCATGGGTTCTGAGAGTGGGTGGTGGTTGAGAGGCAGGGACAGAGGACATCCAGGAGGGGAAACCACCTGAGCCGAGGCACAGAGCGGCAGTGCCTGAGGTATGTTGGGGAAGAGCAATGGCTCTCACTGGGGGCAGAGGACTGGGGTAAGAAAATGAGGGGTTAGGCCAGAGAGGAGGTATAGTGGGGAAAGATTCGAATGCTGCCCTTTCTCTGTATCAGAAATAGTCTTCTAACAGGTACTGATCTAGAGTACCTATTAGAACGCCTTTACCCTGAGAGCCGCTCAGGGGAACTTCAGAAGCCTCGTGCACTCCTCCAGGTTCTGAGAGACCCTTGGGAACCCCACAGTCTTGTACAGTAATTGGTTCCCTTGTGCCCTCCATGAGTGACTGAGGAATTAAGTAAGACACCGTTCACCCCAACATGGGTAGATATTATGTAGAAATTCCACCTTCCGATCGCTCCTCTTCATCATTATTTTTTAGATGAATACACTGAGAAGCCAGGAACAGCATCAGAAAGTCTCTCGCCCTCACACAAGGAGCAAACTAAGCAGAACATCAAAAGGATGGCGCTAGAGCTATAAGGAGAAACTTCATTCGTGTGTTTAATTGAGCTCCTGTTATTTTGCCGGGCAAGGGGCTGGGCCTTGGAGATACAGCAATGAAACGGACCAGGCAAGATCCAAAGCTTCATGAAACTTGCAAACCATTGAACAAGATAGATAGTAAACAAATTAATGCATAGATAAAAGTTGGAAAGAAATATGCAGGCAAAGTTTTGGGAGCCATCAGAGACTACAACAGGGAAGGTCAGGAAGTGCCTACTGGAGGAGGTGACATTGAGGCTGAAATCTGAAGGGCCAGTGAGCATTAGCCCAGTGAAGGGAGTAGGAGGAAGAGCATTTGCTCCTTCACTCATTCCTCACTCTCTATGCCTGGATACCTTCTTTAGTTATCTTGACCTTAGAGACTACAGTGACTCTATGGCTCTAATTCCTTGAAAGCTGAGACAGTCTATACAGCCTGAAGTGAGTCTACAATATTTTTTTCTCTTCATAATACATAGGCACCTCCCACATCCCAAGATGTAGCTATGTTGGCAGGCCTTGGGTATTTGCAGGTGCTGCAGCGGGTCTTCCCACAGTTTGCTTTACAGTTAACCTGAGACAGTGCTTGCTTGAACCCACCTACAGGCTGTTCAATCTTTGTCCTCAGACCTCATCATCTTTCACATTGTAGGACACCTCCTTTCTGAAATTCTGCCCTTGTCTCCATGTCACCATCTTTCCTCTGTTCAAATTCTCTGGCAACTTCTCCATCTGCTGTTTTCCATGCTATCAGTTGAGATCGTATTTGGCTAGAAGCAGAGGCCCACAATAGCAGTGGCTTACACAAGATGGAAATCCATCTCTCCCTCACGTAAAAGCCTGGGGATTGGCAATCCAGGGCAGGCATAGCAGATTCCCAAAATCATCTAGAGGCCTGGCCCCGTGCCAGCCTTTGCTGCTCCATCTTAAGGTGGAACACATCCTTGTGGTCCAAGAAGACTGCTAGAACTCCAGCCCTTCACATCAAGATTCTAGGAAGCAGGATGAAACTTTGGACAAATAAAAAGATGACAAAAGAAGCCAAATGTCTATTAGGACAGGTTCATGGAAATGATTACATGACACTCACTCTTTTTAAAAATATATCTGTTTTTAATTGATATATCATAATTGTGTATTCTTAAATCTCCTGGCCAAAACTTAGTCCCATGGTTACATCTAGTGATAAAAGAACGTGGAATATATAGTTTTTATTTCAGATAATTCTGTGCTCAACTAAAAATGTGGGTTTTGTCATGGAAAAAGGTGAGAATAAATAATAATGAACAACCATCTTGGTGGGTATGTCTAGTTACTTGGTTGTGGTGATGGCATTATAGGTATATGCATATATCCAAACTCATCAAGATATATGTAGCAAATGTGTACAATTTTTGTATATCAATCATACCTCAATAAAGCTTAAAAAAAAGATAAGCGTGAAAGCACTGATCTGTGCTACACACCGATGAATGTGGCTGTCATCAAGAATTTCGACATGTATAGTCCCAAACTTGCCAGTCTCATCCAACTGGGACTGTGTGCAGACGATGTCCACATTTCTCACTTCCTTTTTTTTTCTGAGAGTCTAACTCTGTTGCCCAGGCTGGAGGTCAGTGGCATGATCTTGGCTCACTGCAACCTCCTCCTCCTGAGGTTCAAGCAATTCTCCTGCCTCAGCCTCCTGAGTAGCTGGGATTATAGGTGCCCACCACCATGCCCAGCTAATGTTTGTATTTTAAGTAGAGACGGGGTTTCACCATGTTGGCCAGGCTGGTCTCAAAACCCTGACCTGTAGTGATCCTCCCACCTTGGCCTCCCAAAGTTCTGGGATGACAGGCTGGACCCACTACACCTGGCCCACATTTCTCACTTCTTGACTTTCTCCTAAGCTCAGTCACTGCATTCCAACTATCTGCAGTATACCTCCGCCTGCTTGTCTACAGATCTCAAAGTCAACACCTCCAAAATGTCAATCATTCAATTCCTTCCCACATCCTGCCTTCCTTCTCCTGTGTTTTTACGCTGCCATAAAGTGATCCCAGACTTTCCTCCACTCAACACACACTGCTGAGCTCCTACTGCATGAGATACTCCATTCCAAGTGCTTGGGATACATTGCGGAACAAAACAGACACACACACTGAGTTCCCACCTGAGGAGCTGGTGTTCTAACTTCCTCCTGTTTTGCCTCAGTCTTCTTCATACCCTTCATTCTAGGCAAACTGAGTTACCTGCTATGTTCATGCAGGACCTGTCCTTTGTGTTCTGACTCTTTCCAGAATGTTCTTTCGTTGATGTCTTACTAGCAGTGGCTCTCAACCAGGGTGATTTTACCTGGAGATATTTTTGGTTGTCACAGCTGGATGGGGTCCTGTTGGTATGCTGGTGGGTAGTAAGCCAGGGAAATCATCCTGCAATGTACGGCAACCTCACAGTACAAAAAAAGATCTGGTCTGAAGTCAGTAGTGCTGAGATTGAGAAACGCTGTACTAGAGTCAGGTCATACGTATTCTTCAATGCCAGCTCTAATGTCACTTTCATGAAATGTCCATGATGTTTTTCTCCCATTTCTGTGTGCTCAAACCTATCTATGTCTCTACTGAAATCCTAGTTCCCCCGCGTGTACCTCTGTGATGACGCTCATCGCTTTTCACAGGCCGTAAAAGTCAACAGGGCTGAATTTACGCCTGATTCATCTGAGTTCTCGGGGGCTAGCACAGAGCTTAGCCTACAGCAAAAAGGCGCTCAAATACGTGTTCTGTGTAGGAGTGGGAAATACGCAAGTGTCTGTCTCTTCTCCCAGACTGCATTTCCTAGGAATTAGACTGAAGATTCTCGCTCCAGAAGGGAAACTGCCAGACTCCTACAGCCACATCTGGAAGTTTCAACTGGCATCAAGCCACAAGAAAGACTCTGCCTCTACCAGCCTGAAAGGGAAAGGGCCAGTGGAAAAAGAGACTAAAAAACATGGCAGGAAATATGACTGTGTGCACCCTCAGAGGCTCCCTGCAAAAGTAATCAAAAGCAGGAAGAACCTTTGCTTAGATGGGAGCTTGACCAGCTTTGCAAGTGGGTTAGGGCAACAAGTAACCTCAGCTGCCCTTGGAATCCTCACAAAGCAGAAACCAGGAGCCACGTGCAGCTAGCTGCACCCAGGGCAAGCTCCCAGCCAAGGAGCTCTGTGCTGTTTCTGGGCCACTCCTGGTGAGGGCCTGAGCACAGACCTTGCTGTGGCTGAGTTGAGGATGGTGTGTCAACTCTCACTTATTCACTGAAGTTTTTTTGGCCAAGTCCTTGAGTTGTCTGGGAGGCTGGAGCGTCCTGGCAAGCCTGGAAAACTGCGGAATCTAAACAAACTGGCTCAGTTATCTCAGGTTCCTGTTGAATCCAAATGTGCCAGCTTTAGCCTTCTCATCTAGCTGCTGAAAGCCAGGAGCTCTGCTAGGCACCGGTGTTAATCTTCCTGGCAGCTGAAATGGCAATAAGGTCTGCGGGGTCCCAGGTCTGAATCTCTGAAAGCAGGCACAAGGGAGCTTTGGGGCTTTTGCAAAAGGAGTGATTGAAGTCAGATGGAGGAGAAGAAAATGGCTCAAAGCTGCAGTCAAAGCCCAAAGCCACAGAGCTTTCGGTGAGCACTTTACTGCAGATCTGTGCCACTGGGGAGTATCTGTCACTCATCCAACTTAACGCAGAACAGACTCAACAATTAGTGAGGTCTCTTACCATCACCTCATTCTCTGCTTCCACGTGCACCTACGTCTCTGTTTCCGCGTTCGTGCACTATGGCGGGGTTGAATGTTGAGAGAGGGAGGGCCAGGAGGAGGTCTGCTAACACGTTTTCTTTTCTTTTTTCTTTTTCCTTTATGCAGGATTTTGGAGGCTTAAGCAGGAAGCAGAGAGTGGGCGTGCTTTCCAGGAAGGAAACAGTGGTACGGGGCGTGGACCATGCGGTTGGCTTTCTGCTTTAAGGTTCAGCCATGGGATGACTCTAACTCTACGTCCTAAATCAGCCTGTCCAACGGAAATATAGTACCAGCCACAAATGCAAGCCACAAATGTGATTTTAAATTTTCTCATAGTCACGTTAAAAAAGAGAAATGAATGTAATTAATTTTAATAAAATATTTAATTTAAGCCAAAATATCAAAAATATCATTTCAACATGTAATCAATGTGAACAATATTATTAATAAGACACCTTACCTAATTTTATTATACAAAGTCTTTGTAATTCATTGTGTATTTTATACTTACAGAATGTGTCCATTTGAACTAGCCACATTTCAAGGGCTTAATACCCTTGTCTGAAATGCTCACCTGCAGTGCAAACCCAGAATATTTTAGTGCTTTCACAAGGCACCAACTGGTGCCCAGGCACTAGCATATGAAATACACAACAGGGGGCTAAAATAGCACTTAAAATATAGTGAGATGGGGATTTTTTTAAAAAAATTTACTAGAATCCTCTCAAGGGGAACATGTATCATATGTGGTTGTGAGAAATCCTTTGAAAAGTTTGCCGTGGCCAAAAGAAGGGTAGGAGTTGGAGATGGAGAAGCTCCCATGAAGAACTCCTAGGTCACAGGTCAATTGCTGAACTTGGATCTCTCAGAGATTTCACCATTTTTAAAAATTACTTTTCTAGGGCCAAGACAAAGGTCAATAGTGACTCAATTTATTATTGGAAAAATTTTAACAACTTCAATCTCTAATAAGAGGGCCTGAACAAAATTGTGAACCACCCACATGAAAGAATATTTTGCCATGATTAAAATACTATTTAGAAACATGGGGATATACCTAATGTAGAACAGCAAGTAGAGGAGGAAAGCAGGACTGAGTGTAATTATTCATACAAGCTGAACCATATTTAATAAGTGCAAAAGAAATATGCCAAAATATTGCCATTGTTTTTATTAGGAAGTAGCATCATGGGTGATTTTTCTGGACTTTTCAATGTTTTTCTAATGAACACATATTACTTTGAGGATTATCAGAAAGGGGATAAAACAAAACCCAATGACTCACTTGCCAGAACTTCCCCTGTTCTGTAACTACTTAATTACATATGTGTATTTACAATGCGTGTGTCTTTGTAGTTATGCAAGTGTGTGTGCACATGTGTGTACATGTGTGCATGTGTATCTTCCTGAGTTGCCTCCTGAACATGATCTCAGACTAATGCTCCGGAGATCTAGGAAAAGGCAAACTTCTTCCACTCTAACACAATTATTTCCTTGAATTTTATTAATTTGGATAGAACATCATGTCTGTAGCCATTCTGTTGTCATTTCTAATCCCCACATCCCCGATTGCTTTTGGAGAGATAATATCTCTTACGAACATTTCTAGCTAGATATAGAATGATTTCTCCTCTTCACTTTATGTGTAAATAAGACAATAAATCATTTCTGATCTCCAGGTTCCCTCTCCTAAATTTCAATCCAGAAGCAAAGAACGTGAGGTGACTATGCAGCCAAAAAATCATGCCACATCGCTTTCATGACATCTAATCATACCAGCCTGACTGAACGGCTTTTCAGAAGATCATTTTATATAGTCTGTTTTATACTATAGGGTTAAGAGGGAGAAAGAAAACTGATAATAAACAAGAAGTAGAAAATTTAAACTATTTGGAAAAAATCCCCCAAGTAATGATAAGAAATGGGGTAATCATTAAACACTTTAAGACTGCAACATATTCAGCTAAGAGACATATGCTAAGATGATAAAAGTTTATAGAAGAAAATAATATGTTATGAGTAATTCTTTTTCCAGGAGCACGGTAAATTAGATTCCCTGACAAGCCCACCTACATAAAATAACTCAAATACTGAATAATAAATGTTTTAAAATATATTTTGTACATTAAGTTGTGTAAAAGTAAGTATATATGCCAATCTCCCAAGTGAAGTAAGACACAGAACTCTAGAAGTACCAAAAAGAGCACCTATCATGGAGAATTTTGCCAAAATCCAGAATCCTTGAGTTTCTGTTTTAATGACTACACCACATACAGGTGGCAGAAAGTAAAGCCCAAAACATACCCAGGTGTGGAATAAAAATGAGATCCCCTTAAAAAACTGAGATTCCAAAGAACTTTACCCACAGTGAAGCCCCACTGAAAAGAAAGGAATAGCAAGGAAATTGACTATCTCAACCCTAGCGTTGGAAGGAGTAAATTAAAATAACCCCCTGAGAATTCATAACTATAAGTTGGGCTTCATGTGTATTTGAGTTTCTGTTATCTGTGTAGTCTGAAAACTCTAAAAAGGAAAATTTAATTTGAGGTGGACGTTGATGGATAGTGTTTCAAAGTGACTGGCCGAAAATAGTCAACTTTAACCTAGACCTCAAATAATCTGCATAGACACACTTGTTGTAAAAATGAGCAGTTCATGGTCAAAATAACAAAATGCAAGAAAACATGGTACATTCTAGTCCCTTTAAACAATGGATTAGTTATCTGGACAAACTCTCCCAATAAAAGATAAAAACTAAAAATTCTGATGTTAAAAAGCAAACAGCATTAAAAGGTAGGAGAGTTCTGCTTCTGGGGAGATGAAGTAGGCATACTTTTCTCTATTCTTCCCACTAAGCGCAAGTAAAAACCTTGGTAATTATACATAAGGCATTCTCAGATGAAGGAAGACCAAGAGAATCTATCACTAGCACACCTACCCTAAAAGAATGGCTAAACGAAGATCCCTAAACAGAAAGGAAACAATAAAAGATGGAACCTTAGAACATGAGGCAGGAAAGAACTAACATTGTAAGCCAAAATATGGGTAAATAACAATAGGCCCTAATTTTCCTCTTGAGTATCCTAAATTATGTTTGATGGCTGAAGTGAAAAATTATAACGCTGACATTGCTCTAAAACTCTTTGCAAAAGCACAAAAGATTTGGCAAGAACACAAAAAAATCAAGATTTGTAAAATTCATATCTTGAAATAGAGTTAACAAACATTAAAAACTTAGAAAACCCTACCCTCTGTCTAATTAAATTCTAGAATAAGACAATAGGAAATAGGATATGTTCTGTGGATAACAGCTGAAAATTTTCCAGAATTATTGAAATACATTAATAAGCAGGTGAAGGAAGACCAACAAATGTACCCCAGAATCAATACCCAGACTTACTATGGTAAAATTTCAGAACATTAGATAGAAAGAGACATTAAAAGGAAGTCAAAGAGATCATTGACAAATAAATAGCAACTAGACTGACTGCTAGTATCTTGTAGCAACCACGGAAGCGAGAAGATCATAGAAAAAATACCATCAATAAGCAGGAAAGAAAATTTCTACCTAGAATTGTATAACCATAAAAACTCACTTCCAAAGAAAAGGACCAAAAAACCCACAAAAACCAACAGAGACAAAAGTAAACATGTATCACCAAAATGTTCCCACTAAATTAAATTCTAAAGTGGATACTTCAGTAGAATAAAGAGATCACAGATGGAAGCATTGAGATGCAAGAAGAAATAATGAGCAAAGAAAGTAAATTCAAAGAAACATGGATTCTATCAAAAATAATTATGATAAATGGGAAAACAGTCTAGAAGTAAAATGCTGTATAACTGTAGTTTGTAAGTTTGGATGGGGGTGATTAAAGTTAATGCACTTCAAATCCTCATATTGTTGAAAAGAAGGGTAAATAATTTTGAATTGCAAATATTTGAAAGTCAAATATGGAAAACGATAAATCAAATAAATAATATTAACCAAAAAAACCAGCACTACATATGACAAACCCACAATTAAAATCGTACTCAATGGTAAAAAGTTGAAGGCTTTTCCTCTGAGATCAGAAATAAGACAAGGATGCCCACTTTCACCACTTCTATTCAACATTGAACTGGAAGTCCTAGTCACAGGAATTATTCAAGAAAAGGAAATTAAAAGCATCCAAATCAGAAAGGAAGAAGTTAAATCGTCACTGTTTGCAGATGACATGCTCCTGTATGCAGAAAACCCTAAAGCTTCCACTAAAATAAAAAATCAGAACTAATAAACAAATTCAGTAAAGTTGCAGAATACAAAGTCAACATATAAAAATCAGCTGCATTTCTTTACAACAATAACAATGTATACTACAGAGAAATCAAGAAAACAATTCCATTTATAATAGCATCAAATACTTAGGAATACATTTAGCCAAAGAGGTGAAAACTCTGTACACAGAAAATAAAACAATAATGAAAGAAATTTAAAAAGGCATAAATAAATGGAAGAATATTATGTATTCATGGATTATAAGAATTAATATCACTAAAATGTTCATGCTACCTAAAGCAATACACAGATTCAACATAATCTCTATCAAAATTCCAATAAATTTTCTCACAGGAACAAATAAAATAATTCTTCAATTCATATGGAACCAAAAAAGACCCTGAATAGTCAAAATATTCTTAAGAGGGGGGAAAAAAGAGGAGGCATCACACTTCCTAATTTCAAATTGCATTACAAAGCAACAGTAATCAAAACAGTACAGTGCTGGCTGGGCACAGTGGCACACACTTGTAATCCCAGCACTTTGGGAGGCCAAGGCAAGTGAATTGCTTGAGCTCAGGAATTCAAGACTAGCCTGGGCTACATGACTAAACCCCATATCAAAAATAAATAAATAAATAAGTTGGGTGTGGTGGTATGCACCTGTAGTCCCAGCTACTTGAGAGGCTGAGGTGGGAGAATTGCTTGAGCTCAGGACGTCAAGGCTGCAGTGAGCTGAAACAGCACCACTGCACTCCAGCAAATACCTTGTCTCAAAAAAACCACAGTATAGTACTGGCATAAAGACATATACACAGACCAATGGAACAGAATCAGGAGCCCAGAAATAAATCCAAGCATACATGGTCAACTAATCTTTGGCAATGCCACCAAGCAGACATGATAAAGAAGGGATGATCTGTTCAATAAATGGTGTTGGAAAAATTGGAAATCCACATGCCAAAGAATGAAACTGGACCCTTACATTACACCATACACAAAAAATCAACTCAAAATGGATCAAAGATCTAAATGTAAGACCTAATACCATAAAAATCCTAGGAAAAAAAAGCATAAGAGAAAAACTCCTTGACATGAGTCTTGGCAATTATTTTTTGGATATGACACCAAAGGACAGGCAACAAAAGCAAAACAAAAAATGAAAAAGAAGTGGAACTACATCTGACTAAAAAGCTTCTGCAGAGCCAAGAAAACAATAAACAAAATGAAAAGGCAGCCTATGTATCAGAAGAAAATATTTGCCAACCATTTATCAGGTAAAGGGTTAATCTCCAAAATATACAAGGAACTTACGTAACTCAACAGCAAAAAAGTAAATAACCTGATTTAAAAATAGGCAGCCCAGGCCGGGCGCAGTGGCTCACACCTGTAATCCCAGCACTGTGGGAGGCCGAAGCAGGTGGATCACGAGGTCAGGAGATCGAGACCACCCTAGCTAACACTGTGAAACCCCGTCTCTACTAAAAATATAAAAAATTAGCCGGGCATGGTGGTGGGCACCTGTAGTCCCAGCTACTCGGGAGGTTGAAGCAGGAGAATGGCATGAACACCACAGGCAGAGGTTGAAGTGAGCCGAGATCGCGCCACTGCACTCCAGCCTGGGCGACAGAGCAAGACTCTGTCTCAAAAAAAAAAAAAAAAAAAAAAAAAAAAAGGCAGCCGGGCACAGTGGCCCATGCCTGTAATCCCAGCACTTTGGGAAACCGAGGAGGGTGGATCAACTGAGGTCAGGAGTTTGAGGCCAGCCTGGCCAATATGGTGAAACCCCATCTCTACTAAAAATAAAAAAAATTAGCTGGGCATGGTGGCATGTGCCTGTAATTCCAGCTACTAAGGGGACTGAGGCAGGAGAATTGCTTGAATTCGGGAGGCAGTGGTTGCAGTGAGCCAAGATCATGCCACTGCACTCCAGCCTGGGCAACAGAGTGAGACTCCGTCTCAAAAAAAAAAAAAAAATAGGCGAAGAACCTGAATGGACATTTTCCCAAAGGCATACAAATGGCCAAGAATATGAAAAGGTGCTCAACATCACTAATTCACAGGGAAATGCAAATCAAAACCACAATGAGCTATCATCTCACACCCATTAAGATGGCTATTAACAAAAATACGTGATATAATAAGTATTGGCCAAGGTGTCAAGAAAGAAAACCTTTGTACACTGTTGGTGGGAATGCAGATTGGTGTAACTATTAAGATAAACAGTATGCAGGTTCCTAAAGAAATTAAAAATAGAACTACCATATCCTCTAGCAATCCCTCTTCCAGATATATACCCAAAAGAAATAAAATCAACACTTTGTAAAGATATCTG
This sequence comes from Chlorocebus sabaeus, assembly GCF_047675955.1. Classification (NCBI taxonomy): domain Eukaryota; kingdom Metazoa; phylum Chordata; class Mammalia; order Primates; family Cercopithecidae; genus Chlorocebus; species Chlorocebus sabaeus. The sequence goes on along the minus strand of NC_132920.1, from coordinate 4,130,549 downwards.
CACTCCCATGTTCACTGTAGCATGATTCACAGTAGCAAAGTTACGGAAACAACCTAAGTGTCTGTGGACAGAAGAATGAATAAACAAGTTGTGGGATATGTATATACGTGTGTGTGTGTGTGTGTGAGAGAGAGAGAGAGAGAGTGATATTCAGTCTTAAAAAGGAAAGAGATTCAGCAGGGCGTGGTGGCTCACTCTTGTAATCCCAGCACTTTGAGGGGCCAAGGCGGGCAGATCACAAGGTCAGGAGATCGAGACCATCCTGGTTAACATGGTGAAACCCCATCTCTACTAAAAATACAATAAAAAATTAGCTGGCCATGGAGGCAGGCGCCTGTAGTCCCAGCTAGTCGGGAGGCTGAGGCAGGAGAATGGCGTGAACCAGGGAGGTGGACCTTTCAGTGAGCTGAGATTGCACCACTGCACTCCAGCCTGGGTGACAGAGTGAGATTCTGTCTCTAAATAAATAAATAAACAAGGAAAGAGATTCTGCCATCTGCAACAACATGAATGAAACTAGAGGACATTATGCTAAGTGAAATAAGCCAGACAGAAAAAGACAAATACTGCATGATCTCACTTATATATGGAATCTTTAAAAAATTCAAATATATAGAAACAGAATAGAACAGTGATTACCAAGAGTGGAGGAGTGCAGGAAATAGGAAGATATAATGACAAAAGTACAAACTTGCAGTTATGTCATAAGAATAAGTCTACAGATGTAGTATACAATGTGAAGATTATTAATAATATTGTACCATATGCTGAAAATTTGCCAAAAGGGTCTGTTTCAGGTAATCCTACGAGAATACCTAAAAGGAAAGATAACTATGTGATATGGTTTGACTTTGTGTCCCCACCCAAATCTCATCTCAAATTGTAATCTCAAGGGGTTTAGGGAAGGACCTCATGGGAGGTGATTGAATCATGGGGTGGTTTCCCCATGTGGTTCTCGTGATAGTGAGTTCTCGTGACAGTGAGTTTTATGAGTGTTTAAAAGTTCCTTCTTCACATGGGTTCACTTTCCTGCTACCTTGTGAAAAAGGTGCCTGTTTCGCCTTCTGTCATAATTGTAAGTTTCCTGAGGCCTCCTCAGCCATGCAAAACTGTGAGTTAATTAAACCTCTTTTCTTTGCAAATTACCCAGTCTCAGGTAGTTTCTTTATAGCAGTGTCAAAATGAACTAATACAGAGAATTGGTACCAGCACATGGGGTACTGCTATAAAGATAACTGAAAATGTGGAAACGACTTTGGAACTGGGTAGAGATTGGAACAGTTTGGAGAGCTCAGAAGAAGACAGAAATATGTGGGAAAGTATGGAACTTCCTAGAGACTTGTTGAATAGTTTTGACCAAAATGCTGATAGTAATATAGACGATGAAGTCCAGGCTGAGGTGGTCTCAAATGGAGATGAAGAACTTACTGGGAACTGAAGCAAAGGTCACTCTTGCTATGCCTTAGTAAAGAGACCAATGGCATTTTGCCCCTGCCCTAGAGATCTGTGGACTTTTGAACTTGACAGAGATTATCTGAAATTGGAACTTACATTTAAAAGGGAAGCAGAGTATAAAAGTTTGGAAAAGTTGCAGCCTGACAATGCAATAAAAAAAAGAAAACCCCATTGTCTGGGGAGAAATTCAAGCCTGCTGCAGAAATTTGCATGAGTAATGAGTAGCCAATGTTAATCACCAAGATAATGGGGGAAATGCCTCCAGGGCATGTCAGAGATCTTGGTGGCAGCCCCTCCCATCAGAGGCCCAGAGGCCTAGGAGGAAAAAATGATTTTGTGCGCCAGGCCCAGGGCCCCCCAGCTCTGTGTAGCCTCAGTACTTGGTGCCCTGTGTCCCAGCTGCTTCAGCTCCAGCTCTGGCTAAAAGGGGCCAAGGTACAGCTTGGGTAGTTGCTTCAGAGGGTGCAAGCCCTAAGCCTTGGCTGATTCCATGTAGTGTTGGGCCCGTGGGTGCACAGAAATCAAGAATTGAGGTTTGGGAACCTCCACGTAGATTTCAGACAGTGTATGGATGTCCAAGCAAAAGTCTGCTGCAAGAGTGGAGCCCTTGTGGAGAACTTTTACTAGGGCAGTGTGGAAAGGAAATGTGGGGTTGGAGCCCCAACACAAAGTCTCCACTGGGGCACTGCCTAGTGGAGCTGTGAGAAGAGGGTCACCATCCTTCATACCCTAGAATGGTAGATTCACTGAGAGCTTGCATTCTGCACCTGGAAAAGCTGCAGGCACTCAATGCCAACCTGTAAAGAAGCTGCCCAAGGCCATAGGAGCCCACCCCTTGCATCAGTGTGCCCCAGATATGAGAAATGGAGTCAAAGGAGATCATTTTGGAGCTTTAAGATTTTTGAGACCATCCTGGCTAACACGGTGAAACCCCATCTCTACTAAAAATACAAGACAATTAGCTGGTCGCGGTGGCAGGCATCTGTAGTCCCAGCTGCTCTGGAGGCTGAGGCAGGAGAATGGCGTGAACCCAGGAGGCAGAGCTTGCAGTGTGCCAAGATTGCGCCATTGCACTCCAGCCTGGGCGACAGAGCAAGACTCCATCTCAAAAGAAAAAAAAAAGAAAGAAAGAAAGAAAAAGATTTAATTATTAACCTGCTGGATCTGGGACTTGTATGGGGCCTGTGGCACTTTTGTTTTGACCAATTTTTACCATTTGGAATAGATCTATTTACCCAATGCCTGTACCTCATTATATCTAGGAAGTAACCTATTTACTTTTGATTTTATAGGCTCATAGGTGGAAGGGTCTTGCCTTGTCTCAGATGCGACTTTGAACAGTGGACTTTTGAGTAAATGCTGAAATGAGTTAAGACTTTGGGGGACTGTTGGGAAGGCATGATCGGTTTTGAAATGTAAAAAGGACATGAGATTTGGGAGGTGGCAAGGGTAGAATGATAGGGTTCAGCCTTCTGTCACCACCCAAATTTCATCTGGAATTGTAATCTCCAGGTGTTGAGGGTGGGACCTCATAGGTAATTGAATCACGGGGGTGGTTTCTGCATGCTGTTCTCATGATAGTGAGTGAGTTTTCATGAGATCTGATGGTTTTATAAGTGTTTGACAGTTTCTCCTTCACATATGCTCTCTTTCCAGCTGCCTTGTGAGGAAGGTGCTTGCTTTGCCTTCTGCCATGATTGTTAAGTTTCCTGAGGCCTCCCCAGTCATGCTGAACTGTGAGTCAATTAACCCTCCTTTCCTTTATAAATTACCCAGTCTCAGGTAACTCTTTATTATAGCAGTGTGAGAACGGACTAATACATTATGTGAAATGATGAATATATTAATTAACTATAGTAATGACTTCACTATATATATGTATTATCAGGGCACCACATTATATATCTCATATATATACAAGTTTTAAAATAAGAAAAATAAAATAAAACAAAACTACTATTTGTTCCCCTTTTTGAAAACACACACACACACACACGGAACATTGATGAAGATACACTGTACGCTGGGCCATAAAGCAAGTCTCAACAAATTTCAAAGGATTGCAATCATACAAAGTATTGAATTAAACTAAAAATTAAGATTTTTTAAAGTCATTAGAAAATCCTGGGCCAGGCACAGTGGTTCATGCCTGCAATCCTAGCACTAAGGGAGCCCAAGGTGGGCAAATCATCTGAGGTCAAGAGTTCGAGACCAGCCTGGCCAACATGGTGAAACCCCATCTCTACTAAAAATACAAAAATTAGCCAGGTGTGGTGGCAGCTGCCTGTAATTCCAGCTACTCGGAGACTGGGGAAAGAGAATCATTTGAACCCAGGAGGTGGAGGTTGCAGTGAGCCAAGATCTTGCCACTGCACTCCAGCCTAGATGACAGTGAGACTAGCGAGACTCCATTTCAAAAAAAAAAGAAAGAAAGAAAGAAAAGAAAACCCTATATACACCATGGAATACTAGGCAGCCATAAAAGGGAATGAGATCATGTCCCCGGCAGGGACATGGATGAAGCTGGAACCCCTTAGCCTCAGCAAACTAACCCAGGAACAGAAAACCAAACACTTCATGTTCTCACTTATAAGTGGGAGCTGAAAGATAAGAACACATGGATACATGGTGGAGGGAACAACACACATTGGGGCTTGTTGGGATTGGGGGAGGGAGAGCATCAGGAAGAACAGCTAATGAATGCTGGGCTTAATACCTAGGTGTTGGGTTGATTTGTGCAGCAAACGGCCATGATACACCTATGTAACAAACCTGCACATACTGCACATGTACCCTGAAACTTAAAATAAGAAAAAAAAAAAGAATAAATCTCCCCAAACTCAGCAATATATCACAAGTCTTTTAAAGTCTTTTAGAGGGTTGATGACCCTTAGTCTGCTATTCATTCATTCTTGCCTTCTTTTGAACACACACACACACACACACACACACAATGAAAATTTAACTCCAAGTCTCTGCACCTGAGAAAGGAGCTCCATTGCCAAGTATTTTGCCCCCAGGAATGCCATGTTGTTTTAACATCTCCATGACTTCCTGCAGGTCAGGCCTTCTTGGCCACCATTCTGACCCTGTTGGTAGTTATAATAAGAACCACCTGGCTTCTGGGCCCTAAGCACTGCCATTTGTCCTCAATTGCTTCAGGCTCCATATCTCAGTTGCTATCAGTGAGCCCAGTCCTGTGACAACTTCTTTTGCCATCATTGCTCCCTGCTGAGGGAGCCACCATTGGCCACCAACACCCCTTCACAGTTAGATCTGGATGGCCTTGGTGGATGATGTGTCCTCTAGGCCTTCCCATGGAATATAGTCCTCTAGTGAGCTGGTTGGCCTCACAGAATATATCCATTTTAGCATGCTCACTTCTTGTTTAATCCCTTATTCTATCATCTACCAGAGAAATTCAGGTATTTCAACCTTGCTAAACATGGGACATTGCCTTTTCCAATCTTCTAGGAGCCACCTTAGCAGCAAGTTTACATCATTTCCAAGTGTTAAATCCCAAAAGAATTTCCTCTAAGTTGGTCAGGAGATCAAGACCATCCTGGCTAACACGGTGAAACCCTATCTCTACTAAAAATACAAAAAAAATTAGCTGGACGTGGTGGCGAGCGCCTGTAGTCCCAGCTACTCGGGAGGCTGAGGCAGGAGAATGGCCTGAACCCAGGAGGCAGAGCTTGCAGTGAGCTGAGACAGCGCCACTGCACTCCAGCCTGGGCGACAGAGTGAGACTCCATCTCAAAAAATAAAAATAAAAAAGTTTCCTCTAAGTCAAGAAACTCTCATCTCCAGTGCTATGATCACTCCTCCACCTTGATTAAGCACCCTCAGAATCTAGTCCCACACTGCTGGTCCATGCTGTCTAGGGCTGTAGACCCTTTCCTCTCTTAGCTCATGCAGCATATGCCCTGATGGGCTTATATTGCAACATAGCTCTGGTTCTAAGTCTGGCAGCACCAAGACAGGGGAACAGTTCCTGAGTTGGGCACCTATTGCCTTGCAGTAGAGAGACTTCTGTTCTGTTGCTCTGTGGAGTGCTGGTTTGTAACGGGATGGATGAGCCACTCAGGATAGGCCAGAACTATCAATCCTGAGCCTCATATCCCACGTTTTCTATTAGTCTACTGCAAGGCATGAGAACTGCTTTGCAAACTCTCATACTTAATTTTTTATTTGTTAATTGCTCTCAGGTTTCTAAATTTGCATTCACTGTTGTCTTATCATCCTGTAGGGCTTGGATGCAACTTGATAATGACCATCCATAACAACCAGCAGGATTGGGCAGGGAGCCATCAAATCACAAGGCAGATTTAACTCCATCTTTGCACCTCAAAAAGAGGCTCCGAATTTTCTCTCTTGCTCGTCTGCTTTGTATCTCATTGCCTTCTGCTCTTATCTTTATTATTTCCATCCTTCTATTCTGTTTGTGCTTAATTTGCTATTCTTTTTCTAGCTCCTTGATACGGATACGTGAATAATTGATTTTTTTTTTTCTGAATAGGCTGTAGTAGACATAGAGATGTGCCACTCTGATAACCCTTCAAAAAAGAACTCTGGGCCAGGTTGGGTGGCACATGCCTGTAATCCAGTGCTTTGGGAAGCCAAGGCGAGAGTATCACTTGGGGCCAGGAGTTTAGGACCAGTCTGGGCAACACAGCAAGACCCTATGTCCACAAAAATAAGAAATTAGCCAGGCATGGAGGCATACACTTGTAGTCCTGGCTACTCAGGAGGCTGAGGTGGGAGTTCAAGAGGTTGAGGCTACAATGATCTATGATCATACCACTGCACTCCAGTCAGTGACAGAGTGACACTCTGCCCAGCTGCTTATAAGTGTGGTCATATGACAGTCTCTAGAAGGCAATAGAAGAGAAAGCAGCTGGATAAGACAGAAAACACAGAAGTCAAAAGTTGGTTGTTTGGAAAGACTAATACAATTGATAACTTCCTAGCAAGATTTATTAAGAAAAAGAGACATAAAGAAAGAGAATACTAACTGCCAATATCAGGATTCAATATCGATGAAAAAGATAAGAAAACACATTATGAATCATTTTTGCCAATACATTTGACAACTTAGATAAAATGGGCAGAATACTTTAAAAGCACAACTTACTAAAATAGCCACAGAGAAAATTGAAATTTTAAATAATCTCAAATCTGTCAAAGTAATTGAATCCATAATTTAAAAACTTTTCCACAGAGAAAACTCTGGTTCCAGATAGTATCACTGATACATTCTTCCAAACATTTGAGGAAGAAATCATACTTACCTTGTATAAACTCTGTTCGAAAATAGAGATCAGGGACTACTTTCTAGCTTGTTTTATGAGGCCTTGATAGCATAATATGTCAAGAATATTATAAGAAAGTAAAATTATAGGCCAATTTCTGTCAGACTAAGGCAGAAATTCAAAACAAAATAAAAACACATCAGATTCAGCAAGCGTGGTTTATCCTAGGAAGGCAAGATTGATTTAATATTCAAAAATCAATCAATGCAATTCATCACATTAACAGAATAAGTAACAAATACATAATCATCTCAGTAGATTTAGAAAAGGTATTTGATTAAATTCAATACCCATTCATCATTTTAAAATCCCTCAGCAAAGCAGAATTGAAAGGAAACTTCCTCAATATCATAAAGGGTAGAACAAAACACCTACAGCTAACAATAAAGTTGAAACACCGAACATTTTCCCCTGACTATCAGAGCCAGACAAGGATGTCCACTATGGTTTTTCTTTCAACTGCTAATTGTTCATTCTTGCCACTGTAATGAAGCCAGAAAAATAAGTAAAACATATAAAACTTGTACAAAAAAATGTAAAATGCTCATTTGAAAATTATGTGACTGTTAACATAAAATGTTCAAAATAATCTACAAACTATTGAATTTAATGACTGAATTGAGTGAGATTACTAGATGCATGGTCAACATATGAAAATCAGATCAGTTAGGAGGTAGTGTCACATATTCTAAAAGTTGACTTCAAGCTCTTTCCTACCCTTGGCAATTTATCTGGCTTCTCCATACAGGTGATCTTCTTAGTTTAGATGGGGCGAAAAGCCTGCTAGAACAACTCCAACATTCTTTGAGAGTGAGGGGTGCTCCCAAGAGAAGAAATTGATCTTTTGTTTAGGGAAACAAATATTTAGTGAGTTGTTGGTTATGAAATGTAAGATTCAAGGTTTTCACCAGAATGGGGAGGATCTATAAGAGAGAACTAAAGTTCTCTTCATAATAATATAAAAGACTAACCTCTGAGGAGAGAGTATTTTGAGTTGTTTCCTGTTTTGTGTCTTATTTCCTGTCTGTTGTCCTCCAATGCAACAAAACTATATTAATTGCTTAATTAGTGTCAGATGTATTTTGGAATTTTCTTAGGAAATAAAGGAAGGGCTGTGATCAGATTGGTGGGTGAATTGAACCACAGAAAACAGAAAGCAATAAAGTATAGCAAACCAGGGAGAGAACCCAACAGCCAAAAGTGGTCTAGAATAATCTGACAACTGGAATTTGCAGTTGACTGATGCTGTCTGGGAATTTTCAGAAATATTTAGGAGGGGACTTAATTCACTAAAATCAAAAGTGAGATGTGGACTCAAGTTATTTTATTTGGATATAAAAAATAGTTACACCTCAGTTATCTATAGACTTGGGGGCACTCAGTTTCATTATAATTACTGTATTGATGAATAACTTTTGTATGAAAGTAGAATATCACATAGCTTGCAAAGCACTTTACTTCACAGATAATTCATTACCATTTTATTCTCCAAATCTGTCCCTATACTTGGAAGAGATGATATATATTTTCCCTAAATAATACTTTTAAGGTGTTTAAACAGAACCTAACACCATTTTAGAATACAGCCACACAATGATTTCTTCAGGATTATTATGTAATCCATTCTCTTTACCATAGAGCAAACATCCAGCTCATTTGAAATTGTTTGCTTGTTTGTTTTTTAGAGATGGGGTCTTGCTGTGTTGCCCAGGCTGGATTAGAACTCCAGGCTCAAAAGATTCTCCCATTTCAGCCTCCTCAGTAGCTGAGACTATAAGCATGTACCACCTTGCCCAGCTGAAATAAGATTTTAAATTTGAAAGCAGACCTAACCTTTCAGGGACATCTTTATTAGAGAGCGTGTTGATACTCTCTAGTGGCATGGGCCAGATGGCCCTATAATTCTCCCTCTCTCAGGTTCCATAATGCATGGAGATGGAAGAGAATGAATAAAGAGAACCTCACAAAGGCTCAAGTGTCCAAAGAGAAATGTACCAATTATACTGCTTCCTTTAGCAAAAGTGAACCTGGGATTAGCATGGCAGAGATGGAGGTCACATCTGTCTGTGATGAGCAGAGATGTCATTAAATAGTTTTTGTTTTATCAGTGAATAATTTCATCTGGCTTTTCTTCCCTTATATTGGAGCTAATTGATCAGCTCTCTCTTCCTCAAAAAAGGTCTTAATCTTACACATTAACTGCAAAAACACTTCCAAAGTTTTTCCTTGTGCAGCCCACAGCAACAAGGAAAGAAACAGGAAGTTGTGAACAGGAAGTTGGGATCACCTAAAATTCTTTTTGGGATAAGGTTAGTGTCAAAGTAGAATTTTCTAAATGTTAATGACATGACTCTCACACAAATATAGAATGAACATGCTTCAGAAATTTATTTTACTCATTAATGAAAGAACAGAATTGTAAAGCTGATTCAAAGGGAATTGGGAAGAGTGAGCATTATAAATGCTATAATTATAAATTATAGTTACTGAAAGAAATAAAGCTGAATACGATTGTTAGGTTAGATATAAAACTAGTTACTGGCCCACAGGGCAATAAAATGATAATCTTGTGGCTATCTTTTCTAAAGGGGAGAAATTATGTTGTATCTCTACTGCAAAAAGAAAAAAAAATCATTTCCACCTTGTAAATCTGCAAGATAACATTTAATTTTACAGAATGTGAGCCCTTGCTGATGGTAAACAGTAAGTGAAACAAAGGTACAGAACCTGTAGACAATGCTCATGTATGGCAATGAGAAGACATGGTCACCTTTACTTCATATCCAAGTCTTGGGTGTTTTTTCTTAACACTTGGAATACACAAAAGAATGAATGAATAAACTTTAAGCACATAATTGTAAGAATTTAACCTTATCAATCTATAAATGCCATCAAGTTTCTCTGGGATTTATCTATTTCTTGGTGTGCTTGTTTGTTTAATTATTTACTTTTGCAACAAGTAAAGAGACTCTTAAGACTGTATTTCCCAGGAGGAAACACTCTTTACAAAAATATCATCTCTTTGCCTTCACTATTACTAATGTCATTAAAGGAGTACAGGCTCTGCTAGAAGGAGTACAAAGTTCAGAACATTCAGAAATTTCCTTGAACTGGTCAGCCAAATTGAAGGAAATTGGTTACAATATGTTTGAAAAAAAGAGAATAAATCTTTAGGAAAACAAGTTTTACCAGTCCATTTTCTCCCTGTTGAAAAAGAAATACCAAAGACTGGGCAATATACAAAAGGAAGAGGATTAATGCACTCACAGTTCCACGTGACTGGGGAGGACTCACAATCATGGTGGAAGGTTAAAGGCATGTCTCACCATTGCGGGATCAGGAGGACCAGAGAGAGACCTTGGGGTGTATACAGAAGGATATCTTTATTGAGTACACTCAGACCCAGTGGACTTAACATCCAAAGACTGGACCCAGAATAAAGAGAGCACTTCATGTTTTAAATTATTATTATACTTTAAGTTCTAGGGTACATGTGTACAATGTGCAGGTTTGTTACATAGGTATGCATGTGCCATGTTGGTTTGCTGCATCCAGCTCATCATTTGCATTAAGCATTTCTCCTAATGCTATACCTACCCCAGCCCCCCAGCCCCAGACCAGCCCCAGTGTGTGATGTTCCCTGCCCTGTGTCCATGTGTTCTCATTGCTCAGCTCCCACTTATGAATGAGAACATGTGGTGTTTGGTTTCCTGTCCTTATGATAGTTTGCTTAGGATGATGGTTTCCAGCTTCATCCATGTCCCTGCAAAGGACATGAACTCATCCTTTTTTATGGCTGCATAGTATTCCATGGTGTATGTGTGCCATATTTTCTCAATCCAGTCTATCATTGATGGACATTTGGGTTGATCCCAAGTCTTTGCTATTGTGAATGGTGCCTCAATAAACATACACGTGCATGTGTCTTTATCATAGAATGATTTATAATCCTTTAGGTATATACCCAGTAATGAGATTGCTGGGTCAAATGGTATTTCTAGTTCTAGATCCTTGAGGAATCGCCACACTGTCTTCCACAATCGTTGAACTAATTTGCACTCCCACCAACAGTGTAAAAGTGTTCCTATTTCTCCACATGCTCTCCAACATCTGTTATTTCCTGACTTTTTAATGATCGCCATTCTAACTGGCATGGGATGGTATCTCATTGTGGTTTTGATTTGCATTTCTCTAATGACCAGTGAAGATGAGCATTTTTCATGTGTCTATTGGCTGCATAAATATCTTCTTTTGAGAAGTGTCTGTTCATATCCTTTGCCCAATTTGATGGGTTGTTTTTTCTTGTAAATTTGTTTAAGTTCTTTGTAGATTCTGGATATTAGTCCTTTGCCATATGGGTAGATTGCAAATATTTTCTCCCATTCTGTAGGCTGCCTCTTCACTCTGATGATAGTTTCTTTTACTGTACTGAAGCTCTTTAGTTTAATTGGATCCCATTTGTCTATTTCTACTTTTGTTGCCATTGCTTTTGGTGTTTTAGTCATGAAGTCTTTGCCCATGCCTATGTCCTGAATGGTATTGCCTAGGTTTTCTTCTATGGTTTTTATGGTGTTAGGTCTTACATTTAAGTTTTTAATACATCCTGAAATAATTTTTGTATAAGGTGTAAAGAAGGGATCCAGTTTCAGGTTTCTACATACGGCTAGCCAGTTTTCCCAGCACCATTTATTAAATAGGGAATCCTTTCCCCATTTCTTGTTTTTGTCAGGTTTTTCAAAGATCAGATGGTTGTAGATGTGTGGTGTTATTTCTGAGGCCTCTGTTGTGTTCCATTGGTCTATATCTCTGTTTTGGTACCAGTACCATTCTGTTTTGTTTACTCTAGCCTTGTAGTATAGTTTGAAGTCAGGTAGTGTGATGCTTCCAGCTTTGTTCTTTTTGCTTAGGATTGTCTTGGCTATGTGGGCTCTTTTTTGGTTCCATATAAACTTTAAAGTAGTTTTTTCCAATTCTATGAAGAAAGTCAGTGGTAGCTTGATGGGGATAGAACTGAATCTATAAATTACTTTGGGCAGTATGGCCATTTTCATGATATTGATTCTTCCTATCCATGAGCATGGAATGTTCTTCCATTTATTTGTGTCCTGTTTTATTTCTTTGAGCAATAGTTTGTAGTTCTCCTTGAAAAGGTCCTTCTCTTGCCTTGTAAGTTGGATTCCTAGGTATTTTATTCTCTTTTTAGTAATTGTGAATGGGAATTCACTCATGATTTGGCTGTCTGTCTATTGTTGGTGTATAGGAATGCTTGTGATTTTTGCACATTGATTTTTTATCTTGAGACTTTGCTGAAGTTGCTTATCAGTTTAAGGTGATTTGGGGCTGAGATGATGGTGTTTTCTAAATATACAATCATGTCATCTGCAAACAGAGACAATTTGACTTCCTCTTTTTATAATTGAATACACTTTATTTCTTTCTCTTGCCTGATTGCCCCAGACAGAACTTCCAACACTGTGTTGAATAGGAGTGGTGAGACAGAGCATCCTTGTCTTGTGCCAGTTTTCAAAGGGAATGCTTCCAGTTTTTGCCCATTCAGTACGATATTGGCTATGGGTTTGTCATAAATAGCTCTTATTATTTTGAGATACCTTCCATCAGTACCTAGTTTATTGAGAGTTTTTAGCATGAAGCGCTGTTGAATTTTGTCAAAGGCCTTTTCTGCATCTATTGAGATAATTGTGTGGTTTTCGTCATTGGTTCTGTTTATGTGATGGATTACATTTATTAATTTGTGTATGTTGAACCAGCTTGCATCCCAGGGATGAAGCTGACTTGATAGTGGGGGATAAGCTTTTGGATATGCTGCTGGATTTGGTTTGCCAGTATTTTATTGAGGATTTTCACATCAATGTTCATCAGGGATATTTACCTAAAATTCTCTTTTTTTGTTGTGTCTCTACCAGGCTTTGGTATCAGGATGATGCTAGTCTCATAAAATGAGTTAGGGAGGATTCTCTCTTCTTCTATTGATTGAAATAGTTTCATAAGGAATGGTACCAGCTCCTATTTGTACCTCTGGTAGAATTCAGCTGTGAATCCATCTGGTCCAGGACTTTTTTTGGTTGGTAGGCTATTAATTATTGCCTCAATTTCAGAGCCTGTTATTCGTCTATTCAGAGATTCAACTTCTTCCTGGTTTAGTCTTGGGAGGGTGTATGTGTCCAGGAACTTATCCATTTCTTCTAGATTTTCTACTTTATGTGTGCAGAGGTGTTTATAGTATTCTCTGATGGTAGTTTGTATTTCTGTGGGACAGGTGGTGATATTTTCTTTATCACTTTTTATTGCATCTATTTTATTCTTCTCTCTTTTCTTCTTCATTAGTCCTGCTAGTGGTCCACTTATTTTGTTGACCTTTTGAAGAAACCAGGTCCTGGATACGTTGATTTTTTGAAGGTTTTTTTTGTGTCTCTATCTCCTTCAGTTCTCCTCTGTTCTTAGTTATTTCTTGTGTTCTGCTAGCTCTTAAATTTGTTTGCTCTTGCTTCTCTAGTTCTTTTAATCATGATGTTAGGATGTTGATTTTAGATCTTTCCTGCTTTCTCTTGCGGGCATTTAGTGCTATAAATTTCCCTCTACACACTGCTTTAAATGTGTCCCAGAGAATCGGGTACGTTGTGTCTTTATTCTCACTGATTTCAAAGAACAACTTTATTTCTGCCTTCATTTTGTTATTTACCCAGTAGTCATTCAGGAGCATGTTGTTCAATTTCCATGTAGTTCTGCAGTTTTAAATGAGTTTTGTTTTTTTTTTTTGTTTGTTTGTTTGTTTTTTGAGACGGAGTCTTGCTCTGTCGCCCGGGCTGGAGTGCAGTGGCTGGATCTCAGCTCACTGCAAGCTCCGCCTCCCGGGTTTACGCCATTCTCCTGCCTCAGCCTCCCGAGTAGCGGGGACTACAGACGCCCGCCACCTCGCCCGGCTAGTTTTTTGTGTTTTTAGTAGAGACGGGGTTTCACTGTGTTAGCCAGGATGGTCTCGATCTCCTGACCTCGTGATCCGCCCGTCTCGGCCTCCCAAAGTGCTGGGATTACAGGCTTGAGCCACCGCGCCCGGCCTTAAATGAGTTTATTAATTCTGAGTCCTAATTTGATTGTACTGTGGTCTGAGAGACTGTTTCTTGTGATGTCTGCTCCTTTACGTTTGCTGAGGAGTGTTTTACTTCCAATTAAATGGTAAATTTTAGAATAAGTGTGATGTGGTGCTGAAAAGAATGTATATTCTGTTGATTTGGGGTGGAGAGTTCTGTAGATGTCTGTTAGGTATGGTTGGTCCACAGATGAGTTCAAGTCCTGGATATCCTTGTTAATTTTCTGTCTCTTCAATCTGTCTAATATTGACGCTGGAGTATTAAAGTCTCCCACTGTTACTGTGTGGGCGTCTAAGTCTTTTTGTAGGTCTCTAAGAACTTGCTTTATGAATCTAGGTGCTCCTGTATTGGGTGCCTATATATTTAGGATAGTTAGTTCTTCTTGTTGCATTGATCCCTTTACCATTATGTAATGCCCTTCTTTTTCTCTTTTGGTCTTTGCTGGTTTAAAGTCTGCTTTATCAGAGACTAGGATTGAAACCCCTGCTTTTTTTTCTTTCCATTTGCTTGGTAGATCTTCCTCCATCCCTTTATTTTGACCCTGTGTGTGTCTTTTCACGTGAAGTGGGTCTCCTGAATACAGCACATTGATGCAGTCTGTGTCTTTTAATGGGCATTTAGCCCATTTACATTTAAGGTTCATGTTGTTATGTGTTAATTTGATCTTGTCATTATGATGTTAGCTGGTTATTTTGCCCATTAGTTGATGCAGTTTCTTCATAACATCGATGGTCTTTACAATTTGGCATGTTTTTGCCATGGCTGGTACCAGTTGTTCGTTTCCATGTTTATTGCTTCCTTCAGGAGTTCTTATAAGGCAAGCCTGGTGGTGACAAAATCTCTCCGCATTTGCTTGTTTGTAAAGGCTTTTATTTCTCCTTCACTTATGAAGCTTAGTTTGACTGGATATGAAATTCTAGGTTGAAAATACTTTTCTTTAAAAATGTTGAGTATTGGCCCTTACTCTCTTCTGGTTTGTAGGGTTTCTGCAGAGAGATCCTCTGTTAGTCTGATGGGCTTCCCTTTGTGGGTAACCCGACCTTTCTCTCTGGCTGCACTTAACATTTTTTTCCTTCATTCTAACCTTGGTGAATCTGATGATGATGTGTCCTGGGGTTGCTCTTCTCGAGGAGTATCTTTGTGGTGTTCTCTGTATTTCCTGAATTTGAATTTTGGACTGCCTTGCTAGGTTGGGGAAGTTCTCCTGGATAATATCCTGAAGTGTGTTT
This sequence comes from Chlorocebus sabaeus, assembly GCF_047675955.1. Classification (NCBI taxonomy): domain Eukaryota; kingdom Metazoa; phylum Chordata; class Mammalia; order Primates; family Cercopithecidae; genus Chlorocebus; species Chlorocebus sabaeus. The sequence goes on along the minus strand of NC_132920.1, from coordinate 4,115,444 downwards.
TCCAACTTGGTTCCATTCTCCCTGTCACTTTCAGGTACACCAATCAAATGTAGATTTGGTCTTTTCACCTAGTCCTATATTTCTTGGAGGCTTTGTTCATTTCTTCTCACTCTTTTTTTCTCTGATCTTGTCTTCTCACTTTATTTCATTAAGTCAATCTTCAGTAACTGATAATCCCTTATTCCACATGATCGATTTGGCTATTGAAGCTTGTGTATGCTTCATGAAGTTCTCGTGTTGTGTTTTTCAGCTCCATCAGTCATTTATAATCTTCTCCACATTGCTTATTCTAGTTAGCAATTCGTCTAACCTTTTTTCAAGGTTCTTAGCTTCCTTGAGATGGTTTAGAACATGCCCCTTTAGCTCAGAGGAGTCTGTTATTACCGACCTTCTGAAGCCTACTTCTGTCAATTCTTCAAACTCATTCTCCGTCCTGTTTTGTTCCCTTGCTGGCAAGGAGTTGTGGTCCTTTGGAGGAGGAGAGGCATTCTGCTTGGAATTTTCAGCCTTTCTGCACTGGTTTCTCCCCATCTTTATGGTTTTATCTACCTTTGGTCTTTGATGTTGGTGACCTACAGATGGAATTTTGGTGTGGATGTCCTTTTTGTTGATGCTGATGCTATTCCTTTCTGTTTGTTAGTTTTCCTTCTAACAGTCTGGCCTCTCCGCTGCAGGTCTGTTGGAGTTTGCTGGAGGTTCACTCCAGAGCCTGTTTGCCTAGACATCACCAGGGGAGGCTGCAGAACAGCAAATATTGCTGCCTGATCCTTCATCTGGAAGCTTCATCCCAAAGGGGCACCCACCAGGAGGTAGCCAGAACTTCTCCTGTATGAGGTGTCTGTTGGCCCCTACTGGGATGTGTCTCACAGTCAGGCTACATGAGGGTCAGGGACCCACTTGAGGAGGCTGTCTGTCCATTATCAGAGCTCGAACACTGTGCTGGGAGAATCACTTCTCTCTTCAGAGCTGTCAGGCAGGGACATTTAAGTCTGCTGAAGTTGTGCCTACAGCTGCCTCTTCCCCTAGGTGCTTTGTCCCAGGGAGATGGGAGTTTTATCTATAAGTCCTCAATTGGGGCTGCTGCCTTTTGTTCAGAGATGCCCTGCCCAGAGACGTGGAATCTAGAGAGGCCATTGTCTTGCTGAGCGCAGTGGGTTCCACCCAGTTCAAACTTCCTGGAGGCTTTTTTTACACTGTGAGCATAAAATCGCCTACTCAAGCCTCAGCAATGGTGGGTGTCCCTCTCCCATCCAAGCTCCAGCATCCCAGGTTGATCTCAGACTGCTGTGCTAGCAGCGAGAATTTCAAGCTGATGGATCTCAGCTTGCTGGGCTCCATGGGTGTGGGACCTACCAAGCCAGGCACCAGAGGCGATCTCCTGGTCTGTCAGTTGCAAAGACCATGGGAAAAGCACAGATTCTGAGCACCAGTGCACTGTTCCTCCTGGTACAGTCTCTCACAGCTTCCCTTGGCTAGGAAAGGGAAATCCCCCAACCCTTGTGCTTCCTGGGTGAGGCAACACCTCACCCTGCTTTGGCTCGCTCTCCGTGGGCTGCACCCACTGTCCAACCAGTCCTAATGAGATGAACCAGGTACCTCAGGTGGAAATGCAGAAATCACCCATCTTCTTCATCAATCTTGTTGGGAGCTGCAGATCAGAGCTGTTCCTATTCAGATATCTTGCTGGAATTCCCCATCAGTCTCTTTTATTTTAGCTATTCTGGAGGATGTATGTTGATATCTCATTGATTTTAATTTGCATTTACATGATTATTGAGGAAATTGAACACATTTGAACATCATTTTTTATAAATTATATATTCAGCCTTCTACTCATTTTTCTATTATTTGTCTTTTTATTGTTTATAGGAGTTCTCTGCACATTCTAGATGTGATCCCTTTGTCGGTTACGTGTGTGTATATGTTTTCTCCCACTCTAAAACTTGCCTCTTCACTTTCTTAATGGTGTCTTTTGATAAATAAAAATTATTAATTTGAATGTGGTCTAATTTATCAATCTCTTCCTTTACAGCTATTAGTTTTTGTAATCTGTTTAAAAAATATTTCCCTACTCAAAGTTATAAAAATAATTTATTTTATTTTTTAATATTTATGTATAAAGCTACATTCCTTCTGAAATGGATTTTTGTGGGTAGTTTAGGATACATTTCAAGATCTTCTTTTTATACATGGCTATCTAATTGATCTATCAGCGTTAATTTCTTAATTATATTTTTAATTTTTTTGTATTTTTTGTAGAGATAGGGTCTTACTATGTTGCCCAGACTGGTCTCAAACTCCTGAGCTCAAGTGATCCACCCACCTTGGCCTCCCAAAGTGCTGAGATTAAAGGTGTGAGCCACTGTGTCTAGCTACTTGTATTTTTGTACCCGTTAATCAACCTCTTTTCACTCCTCTCTCCTTCCCACTACCCTTCCTGGCCTCTGGTAATCATTGGATAGGGTATATCTTCATGAGATCTGCTTTCTTCAGTTGCATGTGATTGAGAACATGTAGTATTTGATTTTCTGTTTCTGCGTTGTTTCACTTGGGATAACAGCATCCAGCTCCATCCAAATTACATTACTGCAAATGACAAGATTTCATTCCTTTTTATGGCTGCATAATATTCCCGTGTGTGTGTGTGTGTCACATTTTCTTTCTTCATTCATCCGTTGATGGGCATAATCTCGGCTCACTGCAACCTCCGCCTCCCAGGTTTAAGCAATTCTCCTGCCTCACCCTCCTGATTAGCTAGGACTACCGACATGTGCCACCACGCCCAGATATTTTCTGTATTTTTGGTAGAGACAGCATTTCGCCATGTTGGCCAGGCTGGTCTCAAACTCCTGGCCTCAAGTGATCTGCCCGACTCAGCCTCCCAAAGTGCTGGGATTACAGATGTGAGCCACTGCACCTGGCCAAACTTTGATTATGAAGAGTACTGCACTAGACATGGAGTGCAGAATCTATTCCATATGTTGATTTCCTTTCTTTTAGGTATATACAACGTAAGTTTTAATCCTCGAAAGCCCTATTTTAACTTACATAAGCCTATATTAACTATTTTAATTATGGATCTGTGGGATCACATTTATTTATTTATTTATTTATTTATTTATTTATTTATTTGAGAGGGAGTCTCCATCTGTTGCCCGGGCTGGAGTACAGTGTTGCGATCTCAGCTCACTGAAACCTCTGCCTCTCAGGTTCAAGCGATTCTCCTGTCTCAGCCTCCCAAGTAGCTGGGATTATAGTACAGGCAGCCACTATGACTCTTGGTTATTTTTTGTATTTTTAGTAGAGACAGGGTTTCGCCATGTTGACCAGGCTGGTCTTGAACTCCTGACCTTAGGTGATCTGCCTGCCTTGGCCTCCCAAAGTGTTAGGATTACAAGCACGAGCTACCATGCCCAGCCACTAGGATCCCATTTTAGTCAAGCCAATTTGTAAGTACCAAAAATTTGACTTTTTGAATTTATTATTCATTGTGTTAGCACATCTATTCCCAATATCAGATATTTTAGGGCAATGGCTACTATGACTATGGGACAGTTAGGCAAGAGTGTAGCTAAAGTGAGCCACACCTATTTTTCCTCTACTTTATATTTACTTTTCTAAGATTATAGGGGGTACAGTGTTTAAACTTAGTGGGATTTCAAAGTATAATTTGAGTTTCTGCATTGATTAAGTCTATGAATTAGAAATTTTTGGAAATTTGAATGTTGGCCTGCCTTGCTAGTTTAGGGAAGTTCTCCTGGATAATATCCTGAAGAGTGTTTTCTAACTTGGTTCCATTCTCCCTGTCACTTTCTGGTACACCAATCAAACATATATTTGGTCTTTTCACCTAGTCCTATATTTCTTGGAGGCTTTGTTCATTTCTTTTCACTCTTTTTTCTCTAACCTTGCCTTCTTGCTTTATTTCATTAATTTGGTCTTCAATCACTGATACCCTTACTTCCACTTGATCAAATCGGCTACTGAAGCTTGTGCATGCGTCACAAAGTTCTTGTGCCATGGTTTTCAGCTCCATCAGGTCATTTAAGGTCTTCTCAACACTGTTTATTCTAGTTAACCATTCATCTAACCTTTTTTCAAGGTTTTTAGCTTCCTTGTAATGGATTAGAACATGCTTCTTTAGCTCGGTGAAGTTTGTTATTACTGACCTTCTGAAGCCTACTTCTGTCAACTCGTGAAATTCATTCTCTGTCCAGGCTTGTTCCCTTGCTGGCAAGGAGCTGTGATCCTTTGGAGGATAAGAGGCTCTCTGGTTTTTAGAGTTTTCAGCTTTTCTGCTCTGGTTTCTCCTCAACTTTGTGGCTTTATCTACCTTTGGTCTTTGACGTTGGTGACCTACAGATGGAATTTTGGTGTGGATGTCTTTTTTGTTGATGTTGATGCTATTCCTTTCTGTTTGTTAGTTTTCTTTCTATCAGTCAGGCCTCTCCGCTGCAGGTCTGTTGGAGTTTGCTGGAGGTTCACTCCAGAGCCTGTTTGCCTGGACATCACCAGGGGAGGCTGCAGAACAGCAAATATTGCTTCCTGATCCTTCCTCTGGAAGCTTTGTCCCAGAGGGGCACCTGCCTCTTTGAGGTGTCTGTTGCCCTCTACTGGGGGGTGTTTCCCAGTCAGGCTACACAGGGGTCAGGAATCCACTTGAGAAGGCAGTCTGTCCATTCTCAGATCTCAAACATTGTGCTGAGAGAACCATTGCTCTCTTCAGAGCTGTCAGATAGGGATGTTTAAGTCTGCAGAAGCTGTCTGCTGCCTTTTGTTCTACTATGCCCTGCCCCCAGAGATGGAATCTGTAGAGGCAGTAGGCCTTGCTGAGCTGAGGTGGAGTCTGCCCAGTTCATGCTTCCAGGCCTGTTTTTTTACACTGTGAGCTACTCAAGCCTCAGCAATGGCAGACACCCCTCCCTCCACCCAGCTGCAGCATCGTAGGTCGATTTCAGACTGCTGTGCTAGCAGTGAGCAAGGCTCTGTGGGCATGGGACCCAGCGAGCCAGGAATGGGAGGGTATCTCCTGGTCTGCCAGTTGCTAAGACTGTTGGAATAGTGCAGTATTTGGTCAGGAGTGAACTGTTTCTCCAGATACAGTCTGTCACAGCTTCCTTGGCTAGGAAAGAGAAATCCCCTGACCCCTTGTGCTTCCCGAGTGAGGTGATGCCCCACCCTACTTCAGCTTGCCCTCCATGGGCTGCACTCACTGTCCAACCGGTCCCAATGAGATGAACCTGGTACCTCAGTTGAAAATGGAGAAATCACCTGTCTTCTGTGTTGATCTCACTGGGAGCTGCAGTCCGAAGCTGTTCCTATTTGGCCATCTTGGAAGTGACTCCCAGCACGTGGCTTTTATACACACTTTAAAAGGGGGGTGGGCTAGCTTGAAGTAGGCTTACGGTTACAGTGGCACAAAAGCAAGGATATGGAGGCAGAACAATTAATTAAATTGTGACAGGTTTATCACTCAGGATTACACATGACCGTCATCAAGCAACCCAGATGTCGGTTATCTAGATTTTGTTCAAAAGGGCCTTGCACTGGTTTATCTTATAACCTTCACTGTGGTGCCCAGAGAGCTGTAGTTCAGGCTTTCTTAGATAAAACAGAATATTTGAAGTTACCAGTTACAGAGAACAAGAATCTATAAACTCATACCATGAAACAAAGGAAAATTTGTCTTTCTTCTCCCTATGTTGAGGGAGTGCTGGGAGAGTGTCCAGAGCACATTCCTTTGTGTCCTGGCTTCTTAGATAGTATTATCAAGACTTTCCCTGGGTCTGGGTTGTGCCCATTGCTGCCTCTGGGAAAAGTCAGCCTAATACAGGAAAGCTTATTTCTTTCTCTTTTTAATTTATTTTTCTTTATTTCTTTAATTTATCACCTCATCACATGGTGGAAGACAAGAGAAGCATGACAGCCAAGTGAAAGGCGTTTCCCCTTATAAAACCATGAGAACTTACTCATGGGGGAATGGTGGTATGGGGGAAACTGCAGCCGTGATTCAATTATCTCCAACCAGGTCCCTCCCACAACTTGTGGGAATTATGGGAAATACAATTTGAGATAAGATTCGAGTGCGGACAGAGCCAAATCATATAATTCCACCTCTAGCCCCTCCCAAATCTCATGTCCTCACATTTCAAAACCAATTATGCCTTCTCAACAGTCTCCCAAAGTCTTAATTCATTTCAGCATTAACTCAAAAGTCCACAGTCCAAAGTCTCGTCTGAGACAAGACAAGTCCCTTCTGCCTATGAGCCTGTAAAATCAAAAGCAAGTTAGTTACTTCCTAGATACACAGAAATTATAGACATTGGATAAGTACACTCGTTCCAAATGGGAAAAATTGGCCAAACAAAGGGGCTACAGGCTCCATGCAGGGCAGTCAAATCTTAAAGCTCCAAAATGATATTCTTTGACTCCATGTTTCACATCCAGGTCACGCTGATGTAAGAGGTGGGTTCCTATGGCCTTGTGCAGCTCTGCCCCTGTGGCTTTGCAGGGTAGAGCATCCCTCCCAGCTGTTTTCACAGGCTGGTGTTGAGTGTCTGTGGCTTTTCCAGGCACATGGTACAAGCTATCAATGGATCTACTATTCTGGGGTCTGGAGGACTGTGGCCCTCTTCTCACAGTTCCACTAGGCAGTGCTCCAGGGGGGACTCCGTGTGGGAGTTTTAACCCCACATTTCCCTTCCACACTGTCCTCGCAGAGGTTCTCCATGAGGGCCTCACCCCTGCAGCAAACTTCTGCTTGGGCATCCAGGCATTTCTATACATCCTCTGAAATATAGGTAGAGGTTCCCAAACCCCAATTCTTGACTTCTGTGCACTTGCAGGATCAACACCACATAGAAGCTGCCAAGGCTTGTGGCTTGCACCCCCTGAATACATGGCCTGAGCTCTACTTTGGCCCCTATCAGCCATGGCTGCAGCAGCTGGGATCCAGGGCACCAAGTCCCTAGGCTGCACACAGCATGGGGACACACAGCTGCACATAGTAGGCCTGGCCCACTAAACCATTTTTTTTCCCTAGGCCTCTGGATGTGTGATTGGAGGGGCTGCTATGAAGACCTCTGACATGCCCTGGAGACATTTTCCTTATTGTCTTGGGGATTAACACTCAGCTCCAAGTTACTTATGCAAATTTCTGCAGCTGGCCTGAATTTTTCCTCAGAAAATGGGATTTTCTTTTCTATTGCATTGTCAGGCTGCAAATTTTCTGAACTTACATGCTATTTACCTTTTGAAACTAAATGTCTTTAACAATACCCAAGTCACCTCTTGAAAGCTTTGCTGCTTAGAGTTTTCTCCAACCAGACACCCTAAATCATCTCTCTCAAGTTCAATGCTCCACAGATCTCTAGGGCAGGGGCAAAATTCTGCCCATCTCTTTTTTAAAACATATCAAGAGTTACCTTTGCTCCAGTTCCCAACAAGTTCCTCATCTCCATCTGAGACCATGTCAGCCTGGATTTCATTGTCCATATGATTGTCAGCAGTTTGGTCAAAGTCATTCAACAAATCTCTAGGGAGTTCCAAACTTTCCCACATTTTCCTGTCTTCTTCTGAGCCCTCCAAACTGTTCCAACCTCTGCCTGCTACCCGGTTCCAAAGTCACTTCCACATTTTCAGGTATCTTTTCAGCAGAACCCCACTCTACTACTGGTACCAATTTACTGTATTAGTCTGTTTTCATGGTGTTGATAAAGACATACCCGAGACTGGACAATTTACAAAAGAAAGAGGTTTAATGAACTAACATTTCCACATGGCTGGGGAGGCCTCACAATTATGGTGGAAGATGAAAGGCACATTTCACATGGCAGCAGACAAGAGAAGAGTAAGAGCAAAGGAAAAGGGGTTTCCCCTTATGAAACCATCAGATCTCGTGAGACTTATTCACTACTATGAGAACAATATGTGGGAAACAGCCACCATAATTCAATTATCTCCCACTGGGTCCCTCCCACAACACATGGGAATTATGGGAGATACAATTCAAAATGAGATTTGGGTGGGGACAGAGCCAAACCATATCACAGGCCAAGCCAACTCAGAAAAACAAAAACAAACACACTTTTCTTTAAGGAGAAGAGTTCAAAGTTCATTTGACTTCTTCAAGGAATTTTTCTATAAAAGTTTACCAGAACAGGTGGTTAAGAAAAGGCAAAACAGATGGTTGGGCAGCCTGCATTATCTCAGAGTGATGATCAAGTGGCCCTGCCTCAGCTGGCATCACTGCTGTAGAGTGGGGTTAGATATGATGTGACACAGAAGTCCAATGGTGTGACACAATGAGGGATCCATCCCCTGCTTAGATTCTGAGCAGAAAGGGGCCCCTGAGCACCAAATGCTGGCTATGCAGGGAGATCACAAGCAACAGAGAACATACCAGGGCAAGGTGTAGAACTTAAATGACACCGAGAGAGAATGAGCTGTAGCACTGTGCCGCCAGTCCGATTAACTAATGAAACAGATAGCCATAACATCTCGTAGGAATATTTAAAGGGAAACAAGCGTGACCACAGAAATCAATACATGAACTTTTGGTATTCAATGACTACTTAATGTCCAAGCTGGTTTGTAATCTTAAATCAGAAGCCCACAAATTGTTTTAAATGCTGGTGCAAGGCAAACAAAACACATCTATTATGAGCCAACAGTTTGTGACTTCTGCATTTATGGTTCACTTTCAAGCCATATCCAATATCACCAGATCGCTATAAGAGTCCCCCTTTCGAACGATCTGGTCCCCATTCCAAGATACCTCATCCCCAGATTATCTCTTTCTGTCTTGTGTCTTTGAATGGAAGACCCTTTGCCAAACTTTTGATTCAGTGTCTCCTAAGATTTGCATTTCAAATCATCTTTCTTGGCTTGGCCCACTGCAGTCTTTGAATGAGTGATGTTCCACCTTTGTGTTTGACCTTGGCATCCAGGGAATACACCCCAATTTTGGGGCTTGGCATCTCTGTTACTGTTTTTGTGAAGAGAGATTCTGAGCTAGGATGTGTGTGTGTGTGTATGCGTGTGCATGTGCACGCACGTGTGTGTGTGTGTATTTCCTTGGCCACGCTGTAATTAATAATTACAATTAGAGGTTCTCAAACTTTACTGCACATTACAATTACTTAGGAATGACTTAGGAATTATGCAAATGCTTGGGCCCCACCCTAGAGATTCCGATGCAATTTGTCTGGATTATGCAATTTTGCATCAATACTTTTTAAATGTTTTCCAGTGATTTAAATGTGCAGCAGGGTTACAAACCACTGAAGGAAAGGCAGCAGAGCATATGATTCAGAAGGTAGACTTACCTCCAGGGCTACCTGAGCTCCCATTCTGGTTTTATCATCCAATGGCTATGTGACCTCAGCCAAGTGTCTACAGTGTCTAAGGCTCCCTCAATCACACAAAACACATAACAGGCTGCTTCATAAGGCTGTGTGAGTTAAATTAAGCACTGTTTGTGAAGTGCTTAGCAAGTATGCAATAAATGATGGCTATTATAATTATCAGCAGCTGTGAGAGAGAATTTTATAGCCATTTATTATTTAACAATATTTTCAGTATTCTTGCTATTTAAAAAAAATTTTAAACATCCATGTTAAAGTCCTATTGGATTAGTCACACACACACGCACAAACACTTATATACACACATATAAACTAAGTAAAATGTGTACTCATTTCAAAATACTGTTTCAATAAATCATTTTCATGACAGCATAGAAATTACAGTTAAAGAAATCCTTTGAGCATTGTGATATGTAGATACCTGAGCAGAATAGTGTCATAAATTTGTTAAATATGGTTGCTGCCTGATATGGTTTGGTTGTGTCCCCACCCAAATCTCATCTTGAATTGTAGTTCCCATAATTCTCACATGTCATGGGAGGGATCTAGTGGGAGGCAAATTAATTATGGTTGTGGCTACCCTCATGCTGTTCTCATTGTAGTGAGTGAGTTCTCATAACATCTGATGGTTGTATAAGGGGCATTTCCCCCTTTGGCTCTGCACTTCTTCCTGCCACTATGTGAAGAAAGACGTGTTTCCTTCCCCTTCAGCCATCATTGTAAGTTTCCTGAAGCCTCCCTAGCCCTGCAGAACTGTAAGTTAAATCTCTTTCATTTATAAATTACCCAGTCTTGGGTATTTCTTCATAGCAGTGTGAGAACAGACTAATACAGTAAATTGGTACCACAGAGAGTGGAACACTGCTGTAAAGATATCAGAAAATGTGGAAGTAGGATTGGAACTGGGTAACAGGCAGAGGTTGGAACCACTCAGAGGGCTCAGAAGAAAGGAAAATGTGGGGAAGTTTGAAACTCCCTAAAGACTTGGAGGGTTCAGAAGACAGGAAGATGTGGGAAAGTTTGGAATTCCCTAGAGATTTGTTGAATGGCTTTGATCAAAATGCTAATAGTGATATGAACAATGAAGTGCAGGCTAAGGTGGTCTCAGATAGAGATGAGGAACTTGTTGGGAACTGGAATAAAGGTGACTCTTGCTATGTTTTAGCAAAGAGACTGGCATCATTTTGCCCCTGCTATTGAGATCTGTGGAACTTTGAACTTGAGAGAGATGACTTAGGGTATCTAATGGAAGAAGTTTCTAAGCAACAAAGATTTCAAGAAGTGACTTGGATGCTGTTAAAAGCATTTGGTTTTATGTATTCACAAAAATAGACTTTGGGATTGCAACTTACGTTTAAATGGGAAGCAGAGCATTAAAGTTCAGAAAATTTGTAGCCCAACGATGTGATAGACAAGAAAAAACCATTTTCTGAGGAGAAATTCAAGCTGGCTGCAGAAATTTGCATAAGTAACAAGGAGTCAAATGTTAATGGCTAAGACAATGGGGAAAATGTCTCCAGGGCATGTCAGACAACTTTGCAGCAGCCCCTCCCATCACAGGCCCAGAGGCATAGTAGGAAAAAATGGTTTTGTGGGCTGGGCCCAGGGCCTTGCTGCTTTGTGCCATCTTGGGACTTGATGCCATGCATCCCAGCCATGGACAAGGTACAACTTGGGCTGTGGCTTCAGAGTGTGCAAGCCCCAAGCCTTGGCAGTTTCCTCAGGGCGTTAAGCATGCAAGTGCACAGAAGTCAAGAATTGAAGTTTGGGAAACTCCACCTAGCTTTCAGAGGATGTATAGAAATGCTTGATGTCCAGGCAGAAGACTGCTGCAGGGACAGAGCCCTTATGAAGAACTTATGCTAGGGCAGTGCAGAAGGGAAATGTGGGGTTGGAGCCTCCACAGAGTCCCTACTGGGGCACTGCCTAGTAGAGCTGTGAGAAGAGGGCCACCATCCTCCAGACCCCAGAATGGTAGATCCACCAACAGCTTGCGCCATGCACCTGGAAAAGTCACAGACACTCAATGCCAGCCCATGAAGGCAGCCAGGAGATGGACTGTACCCTGCAAAGCCCCAGGGGCAGAGCTGCCCAAAGTCATTGGAGCCTACCTCTTGCCTTGTCTCAGATGAGGCTTTAGGCTTGGACTTTTTAGTTAATGCTGAGTTAACTAATGAGTTAACTAATGAGTTAAGACTTTTGGGTATTGTTGGAAGGGCATGATTGTGTTTAGAAATGTGAGGATGTGAGATCTGGGAGGGGCCAGGGGCATAATGATATGGTTTGGCTGTGTCCTCACCCAAATCTCATCTTGAATTGTAGCTCCCATAATCCCCAATGCCATAGGAGGAACCTGGGGTGAGGGGTAATTTAATCATTGGGGTGGTTACCTTCATGCTGTTTTGTGATAGTGAGTGAGTTCTCACAAGATCTGATGGTTTTATAAGAGGCTTTTCCAGCTTTGCTCAGCAATTCACTTTCCTGCTAACATGTGAAGAAGAACATGTTTTCTTCCCTTTCCACAATGATTGTAAGTTTCCTGAGGCCTCCCCAGCCCTGCAGAACTGTGAGTTAATTAAGCCTCATTCCTTCATAAATTAGCCAATTTCGGGTATTTCTTCATAGCAGCATGTTCATATCGCTATCAGCATTTTTGTTAAAGCCATTCAACAAGTCTCTAGGAGGTTCCAAACATTCCCAAATCTTCCTGTTTTCTGAGCTTTGCAAGTCTCCAGGAAGTTCCAAATTTTCCCACATTTTCCTGTCTTCTTACATGACTACAGGACTCTGGTGTTGATGGTTAAAAATTTTAAAATGAAGAGAAAGATAAGTTGGATTAGGCAGAAAGTAACAAATACAAAAGATAGGTAAAGGAAATGGAATTAATGAATAATAGATGTTCCTGCAGAATAAATTGAATCAAGAAAACAGAACAAACATTAAAAACTATAATTCAGGAAAGTTTTCCTGAAATGAAGAGATTTAAAACTACCTATACGTTTGTAAGGTACCTCATGTCTGTTTCTAGTGAGGGGCTCTGGCTGCTTCCACTCATGGCAAAAGGTGAAGGGGAGTCTGTGTGTACAGAGATCACATGGTGAGAGAGAAAGCAAGAGAGAGGAGGAGGTGCCAGGCTCTTTTCAAAACCAGGTCTCAGAGGAATTCTCATAGGAACTAACAGAGCCAGAACTCATTCATTATTGCAAGGACAGCACCAAAGTTTCCTAGGATCCAAACACTTCTCATCATAACACCTCCAATGCTGGAAATCAAATTTTAAATGAGATGTCAGGGTCACTATGTCCAAATCATAGCACAGGGCTTTCTTAATACTCCTGAAGTCATACCAAATAAGTAATTCCAACTGCAATAAACTATCACTCAAACAAAAGAAAATCAGTAGGATTGACATGGTTTGGCTGTGTCCCCACCCAAATATCATCTTGAATGTTAGTTCCCACAATGCCCACGTGTAGTGGAAGAGATCTGGTGGGAGGTAATTGTATCATAGTTGGGGGGAGGTTTTGTCCATGCTATTCTTGTGATAGTATGTTCTCACAGGATCTAATGGTTTTATGAGGGGCTTCCCCTTCACTTGGCTCTCATTCTTCTCTTTCCTCTGCCATGGGAAGGACATGTTTGCTTCTCCTTTTGCCATGATTGTAAGTTTTCTGAGGCCTCCCCAGCCATGCTGAACTGAGTCAATTAAACCTCTTCCCTTTATAAATTATCCAGTTGGGTATATCTTTATTAGCAGCATGAGAACAAACTAATACAGTAAATTGGTACTGGATACTGGGTAGTGGGGGTACTGTAAAGATATCCCAAAATGTGGAAGTGACTTTGGAACTCAGTAACAGGCAGAGATTGGAACAGTTTGGAGGGCTCAGAAGAAGACAGGAAAACGTGGGAAAGTTTGGAACTTCCTAGAGACTTGCAGGGCTCAGAACACAGGAAGATTTGGGAAAGTTTGGAACTTCCTAGAGACTTGTTGAATGGCTTTAATCAAAATGCTGATAGTGATATGAACAATAAAGTCCAGGTTGACATGGTCTCAGATAGAGATGAGAAACTTGTTGGGAACTGGAGCAAAAGCGACTCTTGCTATGCTTTTGCAAAGAGACTAATGACATTTTGCCCCTGCTCTAGACATCTGTGAAACTGAACTTGAGAGAGATGATTTAGGGTATCTGGTAGAAGAAATTCTAAGCAACAAAGCATTCAAGAGGTGACCAAGCATAAAAGTTTGGAAAATTCATAGCCTGACTATGCAACAGAAAAGAAAAACCCATTTTCTGGATAGAAATTCAAGCTGGCTGCAGAAATTTGCATAAGTAATGAGAAGCCAAATGTTAATTGCCAAGACAATGGGGAAAATGTCTCTAAGGCATGTCAGAGACTTTTATGGCAGCCCCTCCCAACACAGGCCCAGACGCCTTGGAGGAAAAAATGGTTTCATGGACTGGATCCAGGGCCCCCTGCTGCATGCAGTCTAGGCACTTGGTGCCCTGTGTCCCAGCCACTCCAGCCATAACTAAAAGGGGCCAAGGTGGTACAGTTCAGGTCACAGCTTCAAAGGGTGCAAGCTCTGAGCCTTGACAGTTTCCACATGGTGTTGGTCCTATGGGTCCACAGAGGAGAAGAATTGAGGTTTGAGAACCTTTGCCTAGATTTCAGAGGGTGTATGGAAATGCCTGGATGTCCAGGCAGAGGTGTGTTACAGGGGTGGAGCTCTCACGGAGCACTTCTGCTAGGACAGTACAGAAGGGAAATGTGGGGTTGAAGTCCTCAAACAGAGTCCCCACTGGGGCACTGCCTAGTAGAGCTATGAGAAGAGGGCCATCGTCCTCCAGACCCCAGAGTGGTAGATCTGCTGACAACTTGCACCATGAGCCTGGAAAAGCCACAGACACTCAATGCCAGCCATGAAAGCAGTCACGAAGGGGGCTGTATCCTACAAAGCTACAGGGACAGAGCATCCCAAGGTCACGGGAGACCACCTCTTGCATCAGCATGACCTGAATGTGAAACATGGAGTCAAAGGAGATCATTTTGGAGCTTTAAGATTAAATGACTGCCCTAGTGGATTTCAGACTTGTATGGGGCCTGTAGCCCCTTTTGTTTTAGCCAATTTCTCCCACTTGGAATGGGTGTATTTACCCAATGTCTGTACCCCTATTGTGTCTAGAAAATAACTAACTTGCTTTTGATTTTAGAGATTCGTAGGCAGAAGGGACTTTCCTTGTCTCAGATGAGACTTTGGACTTGGACTTTTGAGTTAATGCTGGAAAGAGTCAAGACTCTGGGGGACTGTCGGGAAGGCATGATTATGTTTTGAAATGTAGAAAGGATGTGAGATTTGGGAGGGGCCAGGGGCACTATGATATGGTTTGGCTGTGTCCTCACCCAAATCTTATCTTGAATTGTACTTCCCATAATCCCCACATGTCATGGGAGGGACTCAGTGGGAGATAATTTAATCATGGGACAACTTCCCACATGCTATTATCATAATAGTGAGTAAGTTCTCATGTCATCTAATGGTTTTATAAGGGGCTTCCTCCTTCACTTGGCTCTCATTCTTCTCCTTCCTGCCACCATGTGAAGAAGGATGTGTTTGCTTTCCTTTCCACCATGATTGTAAATTTCCTGAGGCCTCCCCAGCCATGCTGAACTGTGAGTCAATTAAACTTCTTTTTTTTTTCCATTAATTACCTAGTCTCAGGTATGTCTTTATTAGCACTATGAGAACAGACTAATACAAGGACGTTATGTGTCATGGTGATGTTTTATCAGGCAACACTTTTCCTATTTTTACCACCAGAAAACACAAAATAAGCACATTACTTCTATTTGGGAACAAGTTAGCCCTTGTCAGAAAATAGAAGTTATTCTTGTTCTGCCAAGTGCTTGACTTTTGCACAGAAATTCAGAAAAGAAACAGAAGTACAAAGATGATGCACAGAGAAGACAGTGACAGAGACACTCAGACAGAGAAAGCAGGGACATGTGATGTGCTGTAACAGACACTGAAAACCGGATTCTATTTTCACGACCCTTGGCACAGACATCACGCCACTAACATTGGCACCAAGTCAGAATTGAAGCTGGCTGAAGGAAATGTGTCAAAGGTCAGAGACACATTACTGTAATCACATTAGAGGCACATTAGAGTTGTGGAAACTTATTTGAAGTCTTCCCACAATCCATTACAGTGGTACACCTCCAGGCCATATCAGCCCCTTATTGGCATGTTAAACATAAGTATGTGCTTATTGAATTTGAGTATACTGAAAGCTCTGTCCCACTCTGTTTATATTTAATCAATTTTCTGCAAAGATAAAAATTATAAGAGTAGGAACTGTATGTCTGTGTGTGTGTGAGTGTGTGAGTGTGTGAGTGCATGTGTGGTGTGTGTGTTTTGCAGTAGCTGGAGGAGGAAGGTGCTAGGAATGGGATCTTCCAATGGTTCTAAAACGTGGCTGCACACTAGAATCATTTGGGAAATTTTTAAGAATTCCAATGTCCATGCTCTCTGGACTCAAACCAAGCTAATCAGAATCTCCAAGACCTGGAGGGAGCAGTAGTATTTAAAATGCCCTTGGTGATTTGCATGCTTAGCCAAGGTTGCAAACCATTGTCTCCTCTCTGTCCCACTCATCTAACTCTTCTGGATCATCTCCAAAACTATAAAAGCATGCCTTACTAAAATCTTCCTTTGATTAGGGTTGAGACTCGGGACTACAGATTGAGTTTCCTTAAATTCACCACGGTATAGATTATGTTCTTCTAACTGCTTATTTTATTTATTAATTCATCTGTTTTAGAGATAAAGTCTCACTTTGTCACCCAGGCCAGAGTGTAGTGGAGCAATCATAGCTCAGTGCAGTCTTGAACTCCCACCTGACTAGCTAGAAGCACAGGTGCATTCCACCACGCACAGCTAATTTTTTTAAAACAAATTTTTAGAGATGGGGTTTCACATGTTGTCCAGGCTGCTCTCAAACTCTGGCCTCAAGCGATCCTCCCATCTCAGCCTCCCAAAATGTTGGGCTACAGATATGAGCCACCACACCCAGCCTATTTGTTTTAATATAATAGAGCAGTCAAATAAAAAAAAAGATTGGTTTCTAAAGGTAAGATGATTGGCCTACAGCAGGAGTCATGGCTGCATCCTGCCCAGTTGTGTGGGTCCCATTCATTCTTTGCTTTGATGTACTATTGCCCAGTGTGCCCATCTCACCTCTCCAAAGAGGCTGCAAACTCCCTGAGGTGAGGTCACATCTGCCACCTGGGTCCTTCCCTCCACTTTGCATCACGCCTCATACACAGTGGGCACTCTATGGCCTTCTGATTTCTCTAGGATGTGTCACTCCCATGGAATAGCAACATTTAAAAACATTTTTAAATTTTAATGTGCTTTCGTACTGCCTCAGTACATTTTTGTTCACATTTCTAACATAATCCTGACATAACTGCCTTCTCTACACACCCCTCTTGTGGTTTTCACCACACCTTACACCACAAACTCTACCTCTCCAGAACGTTCCCCTTTGGATTGGTTTCCATGGAAACCTGTCTCTGGGGGAGAAAAGTGTGTGTTTGCTGAAGGAGAACCATAAAGACAGGTTGCCTCCTGGTGTAAAGAAGTCACCAAGGGAGATGGAGAGAGAGTTGAGGCAGAATTGCACCAACTCTAGTGGGAAGCTAATGCACTTTGTGCCAGTTCAATCCTGTAGACATAGGGACAGATTTGAAATCCCAACTCAAGGCAGAGGTGAACTAATAGGGTTGCCTTGTCACACTGAATTAAGCCGTCCAATTTAGAATACTCCTATTCCAGGTCACTCAGTCTTCAGTGGGTGAGGCAGGGTGGGGCGGTAGGAGGAGAGGAGACTATACTGAGACTTGTCAGTGGAGAGTGAGCCAAGGTGGCCCCAAGCAAGGCATGCGGCCTACTACTTAGAACAGAGGTTGGGGTGCAGTCCCCACACATGCCCACAAGGGGTCACAGTTATTCAAAATAAGGCTATTCCTCACTGCCTTCATGACAAAAAACAAAAAACTGCCTTAGAGCTAGCAGTCTTCAAAGATACAAGGAGACTCTCAGAGAATCTCTTTGGTACATTAGAAAGGAAGCTATGAGAGGGGGTGCAGAGGCCATGTGAGCCGAGCCTCCAAGTCTACCTGGGATGTGCATACCATTCAGTAGGAGCCACAATTTAAGATGCAATGCCATGGATGTGTTACAGGTCTACTACACAGGAACAGGGATTGGTGGCAAACTTTTCAATAAGCCACTCCAGTTACACGAAGTTACTCTCCTTGTTTCCTCTGATCAATCATTTAATAAATACTCGTGAAGCTTCCACCTAGCCATACACAAGCAATGTGCAAGATGCTGAGAAATTAAAGAAAATAAAGAATATTGGAGACCTCCCCTCTAGGAGCTCAAAATCTAAATGTGGAGATCATTTTATAACCAAAGATGGTGATGGTTGTGGGATCACTCAGCTATTGGGGTGACCTATTTATCTGCACGAGTCCCCCTGAATGGAAACAATGACTTAGAGCACCAGTATTTACTCTCAAACAAGGGTCCACAAGAGATGTTACTAATTTGGGTAAGTATCCTAGAAAAAAGCCACACACTTGCCTTTACAATGGTCCACCAAGCAAGCGGGGACTCTGGACACCAAATCAGTTAAGCCTCACTTTTTAAGCCCTATGTACCATGTAAGGTCTGAGCACTTTAGCAAGTCAGGAGGCTAAAGTTTAGGAATCAAAATTCAATTTACTTAGTCTACTGAAGCGGACCTCAAATAGGTTCTAAATCTGTTACACTCAAATTCCAAGTCTTGATTTTTATATTTTTTATGTATTTATTATATTAAAATTAACTGAATTTTAATATAATTGACTCTGCCTCTCTTTGACCTCTTGTTTTGCTTCCTCCTTCAACTGCCTTTTCTGCACTCCCATTCCAACAGTAACTATGACCGTGTGGTTTACTATATACAATGTTTTTATTTATTTTATTTATTTATTACCATTTATTATTGTACTTTTGATGTTACCAAAACTCCAGGGGTTCGGTCTAGGCCCTGCCTCTCACTGCACAGACAGCCAATCACTGAGATGCCAAGTATTGCCAAGGAAGAAGGCTTTAATCAGGTGCTGCAGCAGAGGAGATGGGAGCTCAGTCTCAAATCTATCTCCTTGACTGACCAAAAATAGGGGTTATAGAGCAGGGAGGAAATGTAACAATGTATAAGAAAACAGGAACTAGGGTGGGGCAAGGAGGTGTCTGGTGCAGTGATCTGGTGAGTTTCAGTTCTTTGATACTTCCTGAAGGTCCTTTCCTGAGGAAGGAACTTATAAAACAGATACAAGTTTCAAGCTTTAATAGCAGAAGGGTCAGTTTCTATGTTTATCCCAAAACAACTGTCTATCGGACTATTGGGCCCATTTCATTGAGCAGATATTGCCACGGTGATACTGAAACATGTTAGTACCAAAATTTGGCTACAATAAACTTACAGGTTCTTAGTATGCCTTCTAGGGACAATTCATCCATTGCTGAGATTCAATAAGTTCAAACAGTGGTTTGGTATCCTTCTATCTCCAGCATCTGTGTGTTTTACAGGTGAAGCAAAGTTGAACCGACTAGATTTGAGGACTTAGTAATACATAGTTTAGGGGAAGAACCTTTTGAAGATTTTTGTTGTTGCCATGAACCTGCTTGCCCAACACATTCATGAAGGCTTCCCCTCTAGCCATGAGACTGGCACAGAGGGATAGTTCTGGGAGTGACCTTAGGTGGTGTTATCCAAATGTCCTTCAATTCAACTGTTGAGAAATTCCATCTCATAGGAATCAGCTAGAAGCAGGGGCTGCACAAATGAAATAATATATTGACTACTGTGTAGGAACTGTTCCTGCCAGAAGTTCTTGCCACCTGACTCTTCGAAGAGTTGCACTTATTAATTTGAAAGGAAAGTCTGGCCCTCACCAAATCACCCCATTGGTAATAACTGGAGGAAAAAAGAGCAAGAAAATAGTAATAAAGATAATAGCAGAACTCTCATTTGGCCAGTCATACTTGTTGCAGGCCTACTCTGTGCCAGGCACTGGGTAGGTACTGGAGGCCACAGAATTGTCACTTTGGGCTGATAAGAAAGCAGAAAGTCAAGAACTGTACAGCAAGAACATTTTTAAGACTGCAGAGGCAAGGCAAAATCAGAACCCAGAGTCAATGGAAGATAAAAAAGGGCTTGAGTATGTCCATATGGCCTGGGGAAATGAGAGACAAGTGGGTAATTCTAACTCAGTGTGGCCAGTGCTATTTATAGAGGCAGGAACAGGGTAGTGTGCGAGCACAAAGAAGAGAAGTTACTCCCTCATCCTCAGGGAGAAGATAGCAAGAAAGTCATGAGTTTTGCATTTAACCGTGTCGGCCCCTGATGGCCACGTGGAACCCCAGGAGGCAGATGAGACTTGCTCAGAAAGTTGCACAGATACTGCTTGTGGCACCATGGGCTCTGTCAATGGCCTGCAGAGTTTCTCAGGTGAAGGCAAACCTACTATTTCAAACCCTTACAAAAATTGCTGTTGGACTTCCAGAAAAATAGTGTTCACAGGCAAGAAGCACAGGTTTAAAGAGGAAAATCTACGTGCAAACATGACCTGAAAAGTATTTAACTCCTGGGTCTCTGCCACCTCCTTTCAATTATCTGAAAAGGAATCCCTTGCTCTTTAATTACAGTGCTTTGGCGTCCACAGGGCTTTCCAAAATAGTCACTTCATGTGGTTGGAATCAGGGCCCTTCCTTGGAATAAAAGTTTAATTTAAAACGCTAGGAACAGGAAAGGGAGCTAGGAAAGCCACAGGGCCCCTGGCTCTGCACCCTTAGGCACTCGCTGCTATGCCTGCCACAGAACAGTTCAAACAGGGGATCCATGAGCTCCCCATAGAGGAAACTCAAAGGGACAACGCTGGCCAGGTGGCTGTTTAGATTTAAATAACACGTAACATTGTACCCAAGGACCTTCCCAGGAAAAAGTAAATGAAAATCATTTTTTTTAAGTCTTAAAATGGCACAGTGGCACACAACTGTGAGGCAGAAGTGGGAGGATCCCTTGAGCCCAGGAGTTCGAGACCAGCCTAGGCAATATAGTGAGACCTCATCTCTACAAAAAATTTAAAAATTAGCCAGGTGTGGTGGCATGTGCCTGTAGTCTCAGCTATTTGTGAGGCTGAGGTAGGAGGATCGCTTGAGCTTAGGAGGTTGCGATTGTAGTGAGCTGAGACAGTACCACTGCACTTGAGCTTGGGTGACAGAGAAAGAGAGAGACACTGTCTCCAAAAAAAAAAAAAAAAAAAAAAAGTCTGAAAGCAACTGTGGGAAAGCAGGGTACATGAACAGACTCTCCAGCAAAATGTGCAAACGAGAAAAAAATAAGCAGAATGGAAGAAAGGAGGGAGGGAGGGGAGGAAGGAGGATGAAACTGAAGTTAACTTTGCATACATATATAAAATAAGTAAAATCTGTATGTCTATGTCAAGAATAATGTTTACTGCAGATAAACAACAACATAACCACCTATAAAAAACCAGTTAACAGAAAAGCTTAAGACTGATTCTGTCAGATTTACCACACAGTTTGGAGTCACAACTTACTCTATATTCTCTGTAGCGTAAGCTACATCCAGGGCAGAGAAAGATTACATGGTAGAGCTCAGAAACAACTGAAAGCAAAAACTGGACAGAATCAGAGTTCTTAAAGGATAAGCTCTTTCCAAGACGCTCAAAACTGGAACAAATGATGTATTAGATGGTTCTTCTTGGCCTTTAATTTTTCCAGCCTTCACTGTATCAGGGCCCCTCCCTGATATTAATACCACCTTCTGTAATTGTATGGTCACTTCTTTCTTTGTATTTTTCACCTCTACTCTAGTAATGTGCAGTTCTCTCAGACAGAA
Source organism: Chlorocebus sabaeus (assembly GCF_047675955.1). Taxonomy (NCBI): domain Eukaryota; kingdom Metazoa; phylum Chordata; class Mammalia; order Primates; family Cercopithecidae; genus Chlorocebus; species Chlorocebus sabaeus. The sequence continues at coordinate 4,094,098 of NC_132920.1, read as the reverse complement.
ATACAAAGTACTAAGATAAGAAATCTATGTGAAGGCTATTTTCCTGGTTTTGCTTGCTCGGGACTTCAGTATTTTTAACTATAATTGTTGAGGTAGGGTCTGTAGAATCCGGACATTACATATAATAATTCTCATAGCAATATTTTTTTAAAAAACTCAAGACTTTAAGTAGACAATAAAAGTATTAGTTGACAATGATTACACTTACAACTGTAATAAGAATTATACTCAAGTCATGACATGATTATAAGAAATATACAGGGAGCTCTGAAATGAATTTTTAATCCCTCCAAAGGAACAAGAGATAATTACCCGAGCGACCTCTGAATGTTTTTCTCCCACATTGTTCCCCCATGCTCTGATCTGAAGAATGACTGATCAGAAAGTTCTAGGCCACATTGCTTCAGTGAAGTATAGGAGTGGAAGGTGAAGGGAACACATAACCTTTCAGGCTGATAGAAAAGTAGAAAAGTACATGAAAATAACTAATCATGAAATCAACTAAGTAGATTGTAAAATCAATGCATAGTTCCTCACTTTGCTACAGAAGTGCAACTTTTTCTTCAAGGTGCAATAAAACCCAAGAAGGACCCTAAGGGGCACCATGTAAATAACAACTGATTATCTGCACTCTTTTCCTTCTCCAGTTTTGTTTCATTTTTTTCATGATGGACAGGTTTGTGTGACAGTTAAGCAAGGAGCTAAAGACCACAGCATGAAGGAAAATCCACATTATCTCGAGTGAAGCAGGTCTTAAGTCACAGGAGGAGAAAGATGCTATGCTGAGTGTGAGGGTAAGGGACCAGGTGACATGAATATAGAGGCAGGAGCCAGGAGAATCAAAACAAGGGCAGAATGCTAAGGCTAAGATGTGACAGTACACAGCAGAAGACAAAGTTCAGGGTCACTGGAGGGTTTTGGAGGTCTGTTCATATGTCAACCTGCTATGTGACACTTTAAAAAGCTGAATGACTTCAATGACTTTAAAAAGCTGAATGCCTCAGGCCGGGCATGGTGGCTCATGCATGTAATCCCAGCACTTTGAGAGACTGAGGTGGGAGGATTGTTTAAGGTCAGGAGTTTGAGACCAGCCTGGGCAACAGAGTGAGACCCCATCTCTACAAAAAATTTAAAAATTAGCCAGGCATGGTAGCATGCGCCAGTAGTCTCAGCCACTTGGTAGGCTGAGACAGGAGGATTGTTTGAGCCTGGGAGTTTAAGGTGGCAGTGAGCTATGACTACACCACTACACTCCAGCCTGCGGACATTTAAAAAAAAAAAAAAAAGTTGAGTGCCTCAAAGGAAGACAAATAGAACAATGGAACAGAATAGAGATTATTTGGGAGTTGCAGGAAAGTGAAACGGGGAGGGAGTAGCCTGTAAAGGGTGAAATAGCTGAGCCAGCTACAACAATGGGCTATGGAACTATTTCCCATGGGAAAACTTGGGGAAAAGGTCTAAATTTTTTCTCAGAATTACCCTACCTGAGGAGGCGGGAGCTGTGATTTCATGAGCCAACTCTTCTTTGGCTTTTGTTATGAGCTGCTCCCATGGGATGCTGAATCCCAGCACTTTTAGCCTCTGTGGTTCTGTAAAAGTCCCCAGGCAAAGAGCTAAAATAATGGCAGTTGGAAGTCATCAGGAACACAATGATAAGGTAGACTACATGTATGTTACATTTGGTGTATGAAAGTGGTAACCCTACAAACAAGTGAGAAAAACAATGAACTCTTCAATAAATGATGTTGAGACAAATGACTACCCATATGGCAAAAGATAAAATTAGTTCCCTATCTCACACCATATGCAAAATGAAGTTCAGATGGATTAAAGAGCTAGATGTAAAAATAAAAAAGAGAAAAAAATATGTTAAAAAATTATGGGCAAATATCTGTGACCTCCAGATATTGAAGGGTTTCTTAAAGGATTAAGATCAAAAACAATAAAGAAAAAATACATATTAATTTGACTTTCTCAAAAATTAAAATGTCTAGAAAAAGTTCTAGAGATCCATTTCATAACAGTGTGACTCTACTTAACCCTACTGAACTGTAAACTTAAAAATGGTAAAATGGGTACCAAAAAATAGTTTGACAGAATGAATAATACCTAGTATTTGATTGCACAGCAGTGCGATTATAGTCAAAATAATTTAACTGTACATTTAAAAATAAATAAAAGAGTATAATTGGATGGTTTGTAACACAAAGGATAAATGCTTGAAGTGATGGATACCCCATTTTCCATGATGTGAGTATTATGCATTGCACACCTGTATCAAAACATCTCATGTACCCCAGAAATATATCTACCTACTATGTATCCACAAATATTAAAAATTTTTAAATAGTTAAGATGATAAATTTAATGTTATGTGTTTTTACCATAATAAATACATATAATAAAGGAATCATAAGCAGCCTGAAAAAAATCAGCCTACAGATTTAATGAAGTTATTGGCAGCCAACAAATATGGTAAAAGATTAATATCTAGAATATACAGTTATCCTTTTAGTTGATAAGAAGAAGGCAATGAGCCAGGTGGTAAATGTGCAAAGGATATAAACAAGATTCATGGAGAAAATCAGTGTCTAATAATTACATTTTTTAATGTTCCACTTCAATAAAACTCAAGGAAATGAAAATTAAAATGACAATAAAATAACATGGCACACCTATCAGATGGGCAGAAATTAATGTCAGATAACATAAAGCATTAGCAAGAATGTGGAGAAGTGAAAATTTCCATATATGGCTTCTGGGAGAGTGAAAGGAAACAATCCCTCTGGAAAGCAGTTTTGCGGTAGCCAGTGAGGTGAGGATGAACGGTGAAGTTAAGGTGCTCTGTAACTGAGCAATTCCACGTGTAAAGAAACATCCCAGGGGAAACTCTTAAACACGTAGTCCAGGAGACATCCAAGAGGATAACCATTGCTGTGCACAACAGAAAAGCAAAGAAAAGGAAGGAGAAAAAGAGGTAGAAAGTAGGGAGGAAGAGAGGATCGAAATGTCCATGAGTAGGAGGAATACATAAATAAACCAAAAGAAAAAGTAATTTATCTATTCATACTCAAGGAGGAATAGATAAATAAACCACATTGGATTGTATGATAAATACTGTTCGGCAATTAAAATGACCGAGGAAGTTATATGTATATGAACATGATTAAGTTTCAAATGCATAGAGTGAAAAAATTATAATTTGCAAAGTATATTTAGATTATATATCATTATACCATCTATTTAAATTTTTTAATCAAATTAAGCAAATGGTGTAATTGTTTATGGATATAAAAGAGCCAAAACAATGTTTAGAAATATTTTAATGCTTCTTAAAAGGATCTAAAAATGTGGCAAAATATATACATTTAACATCAGCAGTGGGCATATGGGGCGACTTCAGAAAGTTCATGGAAAAAATGAAATTAAAAGGTTAAAAACTTAAAAAGAAAAAAAACAAACAAACTTCTTTTCAGTATAAGCTCCATCAAGGTCAAGACACTTTTGTAAGTGATGATGTCAGCCATTTAGTTCCTCCCTAAAGAAGCGAGGGTCCTGGGAATTTAACCATGTCAATGCAGTCTTTCTTACCTTATTAACTGAAGAAAACTAGGTGCCCTTTAAAACTTTAAGATTAGGAAACAAAAAGACGTCAGAAGGACCCAAATAAGGACTGTAGGGTGGACACCTACTGACTTCCTAGTAAAACTCTCACAAAATTGCCCTTGTGTGATGAAAGGAATGAGCAGGAGCATTGTCACGGTGGAGGACTCTCTGGTAAAGCTTTCCTGGGCATTTTTCTGCTAAAGCTTTGGCTAACTTTCTCAAAACACTCTCATAATAAATAGATGTTATCATTTTAATGCCCTCCAGAAAATAAAAAAGCAAAATTCCTTGAGCATCCAGAAAATCTTTTGCCATGGCCTTTGCTCTTGACTGGTCTGGTTTTACTTTGGCTGAAGCACTTCCTCCTCCTGGTAGCCATTGCTTCGATTGTGCCTTATCCTCAGGATTGAAATGAAAGCTATGTTTCATTTCCTGTTCTAATTCTTCGAAGGAATGCTTCAGGATCTTGATCCCACTAATTTAAAATTTCTATTGAAAGCTCTTCTCTTGTTTGCAACTGATCTGGGTGCAATGGTTTTGGCATCCATCAAGTGGAAAGTTTGCTCAATTTTAATTTTTCAGTCAAAATTGTGTAAGTTGAACCAACTGAGATGTCTACGGCATTGGCTATTGTTTCTGCCATTAAATCCCCTTCAAAACTTGACATAGATGGTCTGCTGCTGGGACCTTCATCTTCAACATTCTCGTCCTCTCTTGAAATGAGTTATCTGTTTGTAAACTGCTGACTTCTTTGGGGCATTATCTTCATTATGATTGTCTTAAATCATCAGTGATTTCACTATTCTTCCACTCAAGCTTCACCATAAATTTGATGTTTGGTCTTGCATCAATTTTAGCAGAATTCATATTGCTCTGATAGGTGCTATTTTCAAACTGATGTCTTATTCTTTTTAGTGCCTCAAACTAGATCCTGTTCAGACATATTACAAGTTAGTTTCAGTTTACTTTGGTGCAAAACAATTTTGAAATCCATGCATAGTTTTTTCATAATACTCATTTTCCATGAACCTTCTGTAGACTCTTCATGTAAGTGTCTATTATTTTTGTGTTTGGGGAAGTGTCTGAAATATTTCATAGTTTAAAATGTAAAAGATAAAGTATCAGTAAGTCATAAGCAGCAGCTATGAAGTCTAGAGCAGTCTACCATAGTGGTTTTGTGGGTTATTACCCACAAAAATGTCACTATTATTGTCAATTATGAAGGTCCCTGGTATGCATGTCTAAAACCTTGCCAAAGATCATTCTTTATCTCCAAAAGCAGATCAATGTAAATCAGGTTTATTTGCTAAGCTTGGTAAAAGTTAATCTTGTAATTTATAAAATTATTAATAAGTAGCCAAATGATAACAGCTAATATGACTCCTCTTAGCAATTATTATACATAAAATTATATATTACAGTCATTCCTCAGTATCCATGGGTTATTGGTTCTAGGACCCCTGTGGATACTAAAATACAAGAATGCTCAAGTTCCTATAGAAAATGATATCGTATTTGCATAAAATCTTTGCGTACAACCCATGCAATCATCCTACGTACTTTAAACCATCTCCTAGATTAGTTTTAAGATATAATAGAATCTAAATGCTTTGTAAATAGTTGTTATACTGTATTGTTTGGGAGATAAGAAAAAAAGTGACAAGAAAAAAGTCTATAGATGTTCAGTAGAGACTCAACCAACCTTTTTGCTTTTTGTTTTTTGGTTTTTTTTCTTTTTTAAAATGGAGTCTCACTCTGTCACCCAGGCTGGAATGCAGTGGTGCAATCTCAGCTCACTGCCTACCTCCCAGCTCAAGTGGTTCTCCCATCTCAGCCTCCTGAGTAGCTGGAACTACAGATGTGCACTGCCACACCTGGCTAATTTTTGTATTTTTAGTAGAGAAGGGGTTTTGTCATGTTGCCCAGGCTGGTCTCAAACTCCTGGACTCAAGCAATCCACCTGCCTTGGCCTCTTAAAGTGCTGAGATCATAGGTGTGAGCCACTGTGCCTGGCCTTCTACTTAGAAAAATAATACTTTCAATCCACATTGGTTGAAATTTTTTTTAACAAAGTGTCTTTTTTTGACATACAGATACAACCAATACAAAAAGAGATGACTTTTTCTCTTTGATTCCAGTGATAAGTTGCTAAAGAAGATATATATATATTTTTTCTTTATATACAGGGACCAGACTGGGTGAGGGAGGCCCTGTGTATGCAGGCCTCTGCACAAGTAGGAATCCGGGTGAGAATCAAGGACCACTCTGGGGAGATCTACCAGGATAGACTGCCTGAGTTGAGCAGAGGGTGAGATGTGAGCAGACGCTGAGGTCAGAGAGACCAACAGATCTCCAGGACAGCAATTTCATGAAGGCTAGAACCTTTACGATACTCCCCAAAGCAGAACTCACGGATGTCCAAGGGGAAGTGTTGGGTGATTTTTCCTTGATAAGGATTTGTTTTTTCTTCCCTGGAAGGGGAACAAGGCCTCGAGATCATGATGAGTATTAGTTCTGAGGCTGCAGGCTCTTTATCCTATTAGAGGAAGGCCTTCTCCGAACCCTGCTGCAGCCACAGGGTGACCTCAGAAAGAAAAGCAGCTGTTTTGGCCACTGAGAGGCATTCCTGCTGCAGCTTTACCTATGGCCTGGCTGGGTCATGGCAGTGGCACTAATGCCTCACTGAGGCAGTAAGAGGCAAGGCTGGAGAGTGAGGGCAGGGGGACTGCTGCTGTCTGGGGGCTCTCTGAAGAGGGAGGGTGGTGGTGGGAAGGGATGCTCTTACCCTCAGCTATCAGCACCAAGAGATGAGAGGAAAAGGCATCTCTAATCTCTTGGTGCTGATAGCTCTGGGAGAAGATGAGGGGGCCCCTGATGTTATTCTCCCCTGGAGACTAAGAACAGAGGTATCTGGGGTACAGGCAAGAAGCCGAGGAGAATGAATGGTAGGGACTGGCAGAGAGAAACAAGCAGAACCTCTGGTTTTCTTCTATGAATAAAAACCTCAAGTCACTGCCATGAAACCAAGATGTTAAGCTTAGAATGCAGCAACATCCAAGAGCCTAGAGAAGCAGTTATCCCCATGGCGGGTCCCATATAACACATCATTCCTGGTTCTTTCAGCCTCTCTCATACTGACAGTATGATGACAGAGCCAGCCTTCCGCCCAGAGGCTGCTGGTCCCAAGCTGAGTCCACTCCATGGATCCATAAAAACAGCAGGAAAGAGCTTTCCTCACTTCCCTGCATCTTGGCACAAAAGCTCTTCCCACAGTCTCCATCAGAGCATTCCACCTGCGAAAACCTTAGTCTCTCTGAAGCCTCTCTCTATGCCCAGATGTTACACCCAATGCGTTCCTCTTTGGGGCTCCAAACCACAGACCCAGGACTCCAAGATTTTCATAAAAGTGAACATAAACATTCCACTTTCCCAAGTGTTTACGTGTAGGGCAGGGGAGTTTGCCAGTTATCTAGGAGCTGCAGAGAAGTGGGAGAACCTCCACCCCAGGGCCCAGGAGCCTCACTATGTGAGGATGAGCTTCACGGCCAGGACTCCACCCACTCTTCCCTCTCCTCTTCATTCTCTCCTAGCACTCTGGTCTCCCAGGAGACAGGAGGAAGAGCTCATACCACTTCTCCCAGGGTTCTGCGTTCTTGGGGTGCAGTCCGATAGGTGCAGGGCTGAGGAGGCCACAGCTCTGAGGGCACCTGGCAAACGGTGAGACCAAGAGAGATGACAGACCTTAGAAGAGAGTACTGTGATTTGCAAGTGGCTCTGGGAGGTCAGTGGCAGCAGCCACCACAGTGCCCACCTGCATGGGCATGCTGGCTGTCCCCAAACTTGGTTCTTATAGCTCAGGATCTTACAGGAGCAGTCCTCCCCACAGCAACCAGACATGCTGGGGCAAGAGTCATCAATTTCAAATTGCAGGCTTCTCTGAAGAACTGGTAGGGGCCATGGTTGTGCCTGAACACCATTAACATAACCTCCTTCATCTGTGTGCTGTTGGCCATGAGCTGCAGGCTCTGTAGGAGGAAGTTCCCCCAGGGTTTTCTGCCACACCTTGCTTCCCATGCAGGCCTTCATCCCCTGCAGTCCACATCAAAGCAGAAGAAAAGGCAACAGAAGGTAACTGCATTCCCAAACGACGAAGTACCAGGCTGGGTCTTTCTGTCCTTCCAGCCCCACTCCCTCTGCTCATACATGGTCTGCTCATACATCGCTTTTGGTCAGGTCCAAGGCCCAATCCATGGTGGCTGGCTGCAGTCCAGACCCTCGCCTATACTCAGTGGTGACATTTAGTCCGGTTTCAATCAGATTTGCTGAACAGCAGGAAAGCCTCCAGAAGGTCTCCAAGCCTGTTGACGGCATCCCCTTTGGCACAAATAGCATCCATGGCTGTTGGCTCCCCCAGCCACTTCTGTTTCTTCTTCTTGGCTTTGCTGGACTTTCTCCCCACAGCAGAGATGCCGACGCTCAGGTCTTCCCTCAAACATTTGCAGGCAGGCGCTCACGACCTGCGGCTGTGGCTGCGGTGAAGACAAAATGGAGGGGTTCTGCACTGCGCTTGCGCCTCACGGGCTCCCGGCCCCCTTCCCACTGGGCCCTGGTGCCCACTCGCGCCCCCTGGCGGGCCACATTGGTTAAACTAATGGATAAGAGGGCCTGTGGCTATAAAGGGCTGACTGGATGTAGAAGTTTATGACATAATTTTGTTTATAAATTATATTGATTTAATTATTTATAACTTTTTTTGTTTTACAAGCCTATAGAATTATATGTAATTATTGTAGTTTATCCTTATCTTTACTTCACAGAGAGGTAAGTGATAACCAGGGAGTTACAGCACTTCATAAGTTTCTGGTGAGTACCAGGGAGCAGAGCCAGGATCTAAACCGAAGTCTGCCTTTTTTTGAAGCCACAGTCCTCTTCTTTACACCAAGCTACTCTATAGAAAGAGCATTCTCAGGCCAGAAGCAGTGGCTCACACCTGTAATCCCAGCACCCAGCAGGTGGAAGTAGGAGAATAGCTTGAACCAGGGAGATGAAGGTTGCAGTGAACCAGGATCGTGCCACTGCACCAGGATCGCACCACTGCACTCCAGCCTGAGCAATAGAGACTCCATCTCAAAAAAAAAAAAAAAAAAAAAAAAAAAAAAAAAAAAAAAATTAAAATAAAAAATATAGGAAGAGCATTCTCAGAGAAGCTCAGTTCCAACCTTCAACCTCAGTTTTTTTTTTATCACTTTATGTTTTTTATTTAGGGAATGTGTATTGAAGAAAAAATACGAGAGTCTGGCTAAAGAGATGAAGAGCTCATAAGGGCGTGTCTCAATTTAAACAAGAGTAGCATTGGCAATTGTTGTCCTTATGAGCAGCCAACAAGGCGGAATTGGAATGGTGCTGCCCCTGACTACCTCTACTCCACGCTAGGCTTAGGGGCTGGAGTCACCCAAGCCCTCAGGGTAAGAATACTCCAATTTGGAACCTAGGACCTGATGACTGGGAACATTTAAACCATCAGTTCCTGCCTTAATCTTATCCCTTCTTCCTCCTCGTGACACCATTTTTGTTCCCCTAACAACTCAGGGCTTTTCCAAACTCTGAGGCAATTCTTACCCCAAGCAGAATTTTGAAAGCCTTTTTCCAATATCATGGTGCTCAACAACAAGTTCACTTTGCTGTCACCACAGCCGAGCACATGTTCCCAAAGTCTGAAAGCTGTCTTGTTTGTGATTGAGACCCTGCCAGGCACCCTGGTGTGTCTGGAATCGGTTCCTTCCAGTGGGTTCTTGGTCTCGCTGACTTCAAGAATGAAGCTGCAGACCCTCACAGTGAGTGTTACAGTTCTTAAAGATGGTGTGTCTGGAGTTTGTTCCTTCAGATGTTCAGATGTGTCCAGAGTTTCTTCCTTCTGGTAGGTTCATGGTCTCCCTGACTTCAGGAGTGAAGCTGCAGACGTTCACAGTGAGTGTTACAGCTCATAAAGGTAGTGCGGACCCAAAGAGTGAGCAGCAGCAAGATTTATTGTGAAGAGCGAAAGAACAAAGCTTCCACAGCATGGAAGGGGACCCAAGCAGGTCTCCACTGGGAGTGGCCAGCTTTTATTCCCTTATTTGGCCCCATCCATGTCCTGCTGATTGGTCCATTTTACAGAGTGCTGATTGGTCCATTTTTACAGAGTGCTGATTGGTCCATTTACAAACCTTTAGCTAGACACAGAGTGCTGATTGGTGCATTTACAATCCTTTAGCTAGACATAAAAGTTCTCCCAAGTCCCCACCCAACCCAGAAGCCCAGCTGGCTTCACCTCTCAATCCCCCCTTTAAACAGGACACCCCAACTGCTGTTGGGAATTGGGCAATGACCGCTTTAGCTACTTCCTGCTGGATAGGGGCAAAGAAGGGGCCCTGCAGTTGTAGTGTCCTCCAGAGGGAAACTCTCTAGGCCAGTGAAAGGGCCAGTGGGTCTGTCCAGGGGTCCTCGGTAGAAGTTGTTAGTTGAGCTCTTCCATTTGTAAGACCATCTGTAGATTGATGGCCTCAATTCTAGAGGAAACAAATTTAACAAGGAGGTTAAAAATATAGGGCCCAACAGCAAGTAATAGCAATATGGCTGCCATGGGACCTAGAAAGCAGAGAAGCCATGTTGCCCAACTCCAGAGGTTGGTATAAGAGTTTGAAAGCCATTGTCTGATTTCAGAAGCCTTTTCCTGTAAACACTGGGCAGCATCTTGTACTATCCCTGACTGTTTAGTGTAAAAACAACACTCTTCCCCTAAGAAGGTGCAGAGTCCTCCTTTCTCAGCAGTGAGGAGGTCTAGGCTTCAGTGGTTTTGGAGAGTGACTGCTGCCAAAGAGTCTATTTGGGATTGTAGAGTAAGGATAGATTTTGTTATTTCTTGCAAACTGTCTGAGAAATCCTTTGAGAGTGTGTGGTAGTAGGATAATGAAGTAGATAAACTGGCTATTCCAGTTCTGGTAGCAATAGCCATTCCTAACCCTATAAGTAGGGGTATTAGTTGTATGACTCTGTGCTGATGGACTTGAGCTTTGAGAGGTACTGATAGGATCTGATCTCCTGGGGCAATGTTAATGTTGGGACTTAGAAAGACTAAGGTGCAGGTGCCTGTCCAGTTAGTGGGGAGGCAGATATAGGTCAACATTCCACATAAGAAGAATATATCTTGGCTGGGTAGACAGAACTGGTTGTATATGTTTAAAAGGTGTGAGAGTTTGTTTTCATTTTCCCATACTCCTAGAGTACTTGCCAAGGTAGCTCCAGTGAGCAGCTGGAAAGACGTGTTGGAAGCAAACTGAGTGGCTCCGTGTGTTCTATTTTTCCACTGGAGAAAAAAAATTTTGTATCTACTGGGAACCATTTGAGAGAGTGATTGAAAGAGGGGATGAGAAAGCATCACTAGTGGTGGGGGCACTGCTGCAGGGGGTCCAGGGGTGAATGGTCATGCCGGCAGTATGTTTGCCATTACAAAGCCCAGACTGTTTGTTAAGCAGGGAGGAGGTGATGATTTTGGGAGGCCCTGAGAAGCGGACAAGCCATCTGAATGGAGCTGTTTGGGTGACTCGGAAGTTACTATGATCAGTTGGGGCTTGAAATTGTAGGGAGTAATTACACTGATGGGGTAGTAGGTGCCCCAGGGGCAGGCCTGATAACAGGTTGCATTGGATGCATAAAGGGGCTTGGAAAGTTATGATGGTATTCGTAGCTACAGGGCCACGTATGGACTTTTCATTGCTTGTGTAATAGGTGAGGTTGGAAATATAAGAATGTAAAAGTTGGATTGCATGTCCTGTTAGGGTATTCTTGGTCCTATCAGAGATGGGGAAGTTGACTAATGATTGCATATTTAGAAGTCGGAAAGGGTCTTTTCCTTCATAATGAGGGTGGTAGGTTAAGTTGGTAAAGACCCAGTTTTTTGCGAGAATGGGAGTGGCAACATAAGAAGTTGATCAAGAGATACAACGCCAACAGTCATTTGCCAGGGAAGGAATGGACTGGTTTAACAGAGAGTGGGTTAAGTTGAGAGTCTTGTAGAGGTAATAAGGAGCTAGTGGAAGGGGAGGGATGATTTTATAAGGTATCCAAGGAAGCAGGAGGGATGGATAGGGAAAGAGTAAATGGGAAGGTTAAAGAGGGTGCTCTGGACGACGAGATCATTTTATCCAGTCTGAGTTAAAGGTAGGGGTAAATTGCTGTCGGAAGGAAGGAAGACAGAAAGAAGATTGATGTGATTAGGATTTTCGTCCCAGCAGGAGCTACAGTATATAGTCCTATCACAAAGAGTATGGTTAGTATGCTACTTAATAATATGATGAACTAGCAAAAGGATTCCATTAAAGGGGTAAGGAGAGGTGTTAAAGATTTCATAAGTTTTCACTTATCTTTTTTAAGGAGGAAGGGGTTTTTCTTCAGGATCATTGGGAGGAGCCTTTTTAGTCTGGGATGTTTCCTTCCAAAATAGGAGATGCAAGTCCTCCAATAGTTCACAGGTGTATCGAGGCTGGTCTGGTTGATCTTGGGACTCCTGAGCTGACCGTCCTGCAGGTTCCTCAGGGGGTGTCCAAAGTTTAACTCGGGTGTGACGAGTCCAAGATTCCACTCCTGCCACCTTAACTGCACTGGGGGTAGAGGGGATTACCGAGTATAGTCCTTCCCACAAAGAGTCCACAGATGGTGAGGCAGAGGGGAGAGATTTGACCAACAGTAGACCTCCTGGTTGAAACAACTCTGTTCCCTTTTCTCTGAGACATCCTTCAGGTAGGTTTTTAAGGTTTCATTGATATTTTGCCAAAGAAATCATATCTTTGACCAAGTTGGCCATTTCCTGATCAAGTAAGAGGTCATTTGTGAGAAAAGGTCATCCATACAGCATTCATGTGGACTGAGCCCCATTTTGTGAGGAGATTCTCAACAAGGCCATGGACGAAAGAGTAGGCCATGGGAGATGAGTTTCTTGTGTAAGTTTCCTTAAGTGCCTCTGGAGTGTTTCATTTGCCTTCTCGACCTTCCCTGAGGATTGTGGCCTTTGAGTGCAGTGAAGGTAAGATTGTATCCCTAGCACCCTGGAAATTCCCTGAGTTATCGTGGCTTCAAAAGCCGGACCATTGTTGCTCTCTTAAGCTTTGGAGAAGCCCAAATGTAGGAATTATTTCATGAATTAGGACTTTAATCACTTCCTGAGCCTTCTCTGTCTTGCAGGGGAAAGCTTCTATCCAATCTGTAAAGGTATCAGCATAGACCAACAAGTATTGAAATCCCTTTGACTTAGGCATATGGGGGAAGTCTAACTGCCAGTCCTCTCCAGGATAGTGACCTATTCTTTGTCCCCTAGAAGGGGTCTTACAATGGACCAAGGGATTATTCCTTTGACACATCTCACGGGCTTTGACTACCTGTCGGATGGTCCGGAGGAGACTTGGCCCTGTAAATAGCGATTTGGCCATTTGATGAGTGTTTTCAATACCCACATGAAAAGTCTGGTGGAGAGTTTTAAGTATTTACCACTGGTTGGCTTCAGATATAAGTACCTTTCCTTCTTCTATCATTAACCACCCAAAGGGGAGAAAACTATGTCCCCATGAAAGTCCCCATTCTGTTTCAGTCGGGGAATACTGAAGCTTAATCTCTTGGAGGGGGTTTTCCATAACAAGGGTCCTTCCATAGGTATTTCTAATGGGAGTTTCCACCTGGCAGCAATTTTGGCCTCAGCATCTGCCCGACAGTTTTCTTCTGCTTTTTCTCCTTCACCTTTCTGATGGCTTTGGCATTGTAAGACTGCCACCTCCTTGGGTTTTTGCACTGTGTGCAATAACTCCATAATTTCCTTGTGGTATTTAATGGGGATTCCCCTAGAGGTTAGGAACTCCCTTTCTTTCCATATTGCAGCATGGGCATGTAGGATTAGATAAGCATACTTGCTATCTGCATACACATTTATTCTTTTTCCCTTTCCCAGTTCTAAGGCTTGGGTAAGTGCCACTAGTTCTGCTAACTGGGCGCTGGTCCCGGGGGGAAGAAGCTTATTTTCAAGTACGGTTACATCACTATGGCATAACCTGCCCTTCGTATCCCATTCTCCACAAATGAACTTCCAATGGTATATAGGTTAAGGTCAAGATTAACTAAGGGGACTTCTAAGAGATCATCTTGGGCAGCATAAGTCTGGACTATAATTTGTTGGCAGTCATGCTTGATTGGTTCCTCATCCTCTGGGAGAAAAGTTGCAGGGTTGAGGGCCACACACACATTTTTTGAAGCACTGGTCCCTCAAGGAGTAGCACCTGGTATCTAAGTAGGCAGTTGTCTGATAGCCATAAACTTCCTTTGGCACCTAGTATGCATTTACATCATGAGTAGTCCAGACAGTGAGATCCTTTCCTTGTATTATTTTGATAGCCTCTGACACTAAAACAGCCACCACTGCAACTACCCATAAACAGTGAGGCCAGCCTTTTGCTACTGCATCAATTTCCTAACTTAGGTATGCCACCGGTTGTGGGGTTGTCCCACGAACCTGAGTAAGGACTCTAAGAGCTATCCCTGCTCTCTCTGTGATGTACAAAAAGAAGTTTTGTCCTGTGGGAAGGCTTAAAGCTGGAGCTTGTACTAGGGCCTGCTTTAAGGGTTTGAAGGCTGTTTCTGCCCCTGGTTTCCATTCTACTAGATGAGTATTTGCCCTCTGGGTCTCCTTGATTAGAGTATAGAGGGGCCTGGCTATCTCACTGTATCTGGGGATCCATAGTCAGCAAAAGTTGGTGATTCCAAGGAACCTCCGCAACTGTTTTAATGTCTTAGGGCAAGGATAAGCCAGTATAGACTGTATTCATTCCTTGCTGAGGGCCCTGGTCCCTCTGGCTAAGATTAGGCCTAAATATTTGACCTGCTGTAGCAAAGCTGGACCTTCAACCTAGATGCCTTGTACTCTTGATTAACTAGAAAGTTCAAGAGATCTAGAGTAGCCTGGTGGTATGAGGCTTCTGAACTGGTAGCCAAAAGTAAATCATCCATGTACTGAAGGACCAGACTGCCTGGACCTGAAGTCCAGATCTTGGGCCAGTGCCTGACCAAACAGATGAGGGCTATCTCTAAATCCCTGGGGCAAGACTGTCCACATAAGTTGGAATGTGTGGTCTGTGGGATCCTCAAAGGCAAAGAAAAACTGGGAGTCAGAGTGCAGGGCAATACAGAAGGCGGCATCCTTGAGGTCCAGAACAGTGAACTATTCTGCTTCCTACAGTATTTGAGAGCAGGTTATAGGGGTTGGGTACAACTGGATATAGAGGAATTAATGCCTCATTGATGAGTCTAAGATCTTGCACTAGTCTCCACTAACCATTCGGCTTTTGTACTCCTAGAATCGGGGTGTTGCAGGGACTGCTGCATTTCCTTATTAAGCCTTGAGCTTTTAAGTGTTTAACAATATCCTGTAATCCTTTATGAGCTTCAGGCCTTAAAGGATATTGCCTTTGATAAGGAAAAGTGGTGGGATCTTTTAGCCTGATTTGGACTGGGCAGGCAAAATTGCCCTTCCAAATTATCCTTCCAATGCCCAGACTTCAGGGTTGACTCCCTTCTCAAGCAAGAGACAACAAATGGGTAACTTGTTCCCCATATTCATGTAAATAATAGCTCCAGTTTTGGCTAATATGTCCCTCCCTAATAAAGGTGTGGGACTTTCAGGCATAACAAGAAGGGCATGTGAAAAGAGCAAAGTCTCCCAATTACAACTGAGGAGGTGGGAGAAATACCTGGTTACAGGCTGTTCCAGAATTCCTCAGATGGTAACAGACCTTGAGGACAGTCGTCTGGGACAGGAGATTAACACTGAGAAGGCCGAGTCAGAGTCCAGGAGGAAGTCAATTTCCTGGTCCTCAATGGTTAAACTTACCTGGGGCTCAGTGTGGATGACATGAGCTGGCATTTGCCCTGGGCACCTTCAGTCCTGTTGTTGGATCATCTGGCTGGGGGCTTCTGGCCCAGAGAACCATTGTACTCTGGGGCAGTGTGCCTTCCAGTGATTACCTCAGCATAGCAGACATGGATGAGAGGGCGGCTTGTTTCTCATTGGACAATCTTTTTTAAAGTGTCCTTGTAAGCCACACTGATAACAAGCCTTACCAGGTGATTGGCCTGCTCCATTTCCTATCCTCTCTGAACCACCAAGGTTTGTTTGTCTGAGGGCCACAACTGAGGCCGCGGCCTTTCTCTGATATCGCTTTTCCTTTTGGGCTTGTTTCTCTTGGTCCCTATTATAGAACACTGAGGTTGCCAGGTTTAATAATGCCTCCAGATTTTGTTCAGGGCCCAGGGCTTTCTTTTGGAGCTTTCTCCTGATACCTGCTTTAGAATCAAATGACCCTCTAGTGAGTCAGGTAACAGGGGAGTATATTTTCTTAAGGCTTCCCTTAGCCACTCAAGGAAGGCCAAAGGATTTTCTTCCTTTCCCTGAGTTATGGTGGACATCATTGAATAATTCATGGGCTTTTTTCTAATTCTCCTTAGTCCTTCTAGAACACAGGTCAACACATGTTTATGACTCCAGTCCCCACGATCTGAGCTGAGGTCCCAGTGGGGATGCATACTGGGGATGGCTTGCTGACCGGTAGGGAATTTGTCCCTTTCTTTGGCTGTCATTCTATCATTTACTTGACTAAGATACCAGCTATCTCCAAACTCTCGGGCTGCAGCTAAAGCCACATTCTTTTCATTAAAGGCCAGGATTTGATCTAACAATAGCCTGACATCTCTCTAAGTGAGATAGAAGGTTTGCCCTAGACCCTGTAGGACATCTATGTACCTATCAGGATCATCTGAAAACTTCCCCAGGTCTGCCTTGATCTCCTTTAAATCAGAGAGGGAGAAGGGGACATGTACCTGGGTTGGGCCAAATTCCCCTCCCCCTACAGCTTGAAGGGGACATAACCGATAGTCTGGGGGATTTTGTGGTCCCTTGGAGATTTCTCTGCTTATTTCCTTCTGGGAGGGGGAGATTAGAGGAGGCTTATTATTAATAGGAAGGGGGGCTATAGGGAGGCTAGGCTATGGGGGTAAGCTGAGAGGTTCTCCTGTGGGATGTAAATTCCAAGCTTTGCATAGTTGTGTATTCTCCTTCAATGAAAAGAAAGCTTGGACACAAGGTATTTCATTCCATTTACCTTCGCTCTTACAGAAAAGGTCAAGCTGCAGGATAGTATTGTAATTTATACTTCCCTCAAGTGGCCATTTTTCCCCATCAGAGAGAGAATATTGGGGCCAGGCCATAGTGCAGGAAAAAAATGGGCCACTTCTTTTTCAGGGTTTGTGGGTCAAATTGGTCCCAGTGGCTTAGGATGCATTTCAAGGGTCAGCTTGTTGATGCCTGAGTGTTTCCCATCTGGAAGACAAAACTGTCCACGGTTTTGGTTTGTTTTGTTTCTCCCCCTGCCCAAGAACCCGCAATGGTCCTTGGACCCTGCTGATCAGAATAGTTGTGCTCACCAACGCAGCAGCAAAAATACCAGTTTTCCTCCTAGACCACAAGGAGGACTGAGAAAAATCGAATTTACTGGCCCTTACCGACTCATTCTCGAAAACCTGTTAGAGTCCTAAGCATTCTCCTGTTAGTGCTGGGACTTTACTCCTGTCCTATAAAGATGTTATGCCCCAAAAATGAAGTGGATGGCCATACCCTGAGGGAGGGAAGGGATCTCCAGGGTTGGAAGAGTGACGCCTTTTGTCCTCACTTGAATAAGAAGGATATCATTTCTGAAGCTCCCCATATCCTAGCTTCAGGAATAGTTTCTGTTAGGCCTGCTTGTCTGAGGAGGGATCCTAGAATTCCAGATAGTCCCCCTTCCCCAACAGGGCTTTGGGCAAAAATTATGTCTTTCTGATTGGTGAGCCCAGGTGCCTAAAGAAGGTAACAGTCCTGAAGTTTATACTAGAAATCATTCTTATAGGAGAAACTAGAAAAGCACCAGAGACAGGGAGTGGTTTTTAGAAGTGGGACTAGCCAAGGAGAAGAGAGGGGAGAGGAAGATTATCTGACAGGCACTAGGACCCAGGAGGCAAGAGTCAGGATAGATAGGATAGATGGGTGAGTCTCGCTTGGACAACATGACTTTGAGAGTTCTGCTCATGGCTGCAGGGTCAACCAACCTGTTGTTGGGACCCCAGGGTTGTATGGCTTTCCTCTCTGTTGACCCTTGGCTCAGCCCAGAAGTACAGGAAAAGCAGAAGCTGGTTCCAGGCAAACCAACTCTCCCACTCCCAAAGAGTCGGGGGTTGGTAGAGAGCCCTTTCCCTGACACCCGTGTCTTTAGTCCAGTGGCCACACTAGTCACTTTTAACTGGCTGACAGGTGCCCGGTATTTAGCCCCAAAATTCTAAGGAAAAATAGGACAGAATAGCAAGTGAAAGGGGTCCAACGGTACTCACCGCTTGGTGATTGTCCCATTTGGGTAGCCAAAATGTGTCCAGAATTGGTTCCTTCCTGTGAGTTCTTGGTCTTGCTGACTTCAAGAATGAAACCTTGGATCCCTGCAGTGAGTGTTACAGTTTTTTTGTTTGTTTTTCTGTTTTGTTTTGTTTCGAGACGGAGTCTCGCTCTGTGGCCCAGGCTGGAGTGCAGTAGCACCATCTTGGCTCACTGCAAGTTCCACCTCCGGGGTTCATGCCATTCTTCTGCCTCAGCTTTCCAAATAGCTGGGACCACAGGTGCCTGCCACCACGCCCAGCTAATTTTTTGTATTTTTAGTAGAGACAGGGCTTCACCGTGTTAGCCAAGATGGTCTCCATCTCCTGACCTCGTGATCCACCTGCCTCGGCCTCCCAAAGTACTGGGATTACAGGTATGAGCCACCACACCCAGCCGAATGTTACACTTCTTAAAGATGGTGTGTCTGGAGTTTGTTCCTTCAGATATTCTGATGTATCCAGAGTTTCTTCCTTCTGGTGGGTTTGTGGTCTCACTTGACTTCAGGAGTGAAGCCGCAGACCTTCACAGTGAGTGTTACACCTCTTAAAGGTGGTGTGTCGGGAGTTGTTTCTTCCTTCCAGTGGGTTCGTGGTCTCACCGCCTTCAGAAGTGAAGCTGCAGACTTTTGCAGTGAGTGTTACAGCTCTTAAAGGTGGCACGTCCAGAGTTGTTTGTTCCTCCCAGTGGGTTCATGGTCTCACTGACTACAGGAGTGAAACTGCAGACCTTCACAGTGAGTGTTACAGCTCATAAAGGCAGTGCAGACCCAAAGAGTGAGCAGCAGCAAGATTTATTGTGAAGAGCAAAAGAACAAAGTTTCCACAGTGTGGAAGGGGACCCCAGCGGGTTGCCGCTGCTGGCTCAGGTGGCCAGCTTTTATTCCCTTATTTGGCCCCGCCCATGTCCTGCTGATTGGTCCATTTTACAGAGTGCTGATTGGTGTGTTTACAAACCTTTAGCTAAACACAGAGCGCTGATTGGGGCATTTACAATCCTTTAGCTAGACATAAAGGTTCTCCAAGTCCCCACGCGACCCAGAAGCCCAGCCAGCTTCACCTCTCACTGGGGCCTGACAGCTTTTACCTATCTGGGGTACCTCATCTGCTCATAGATCCTACTGGGTGTTGCTCATGAGCCAGATTTGGGCAAGAACATTTTAGGTTTTATTCTGGGTTTCTATTCCTACTTACAAGCTGTCAAAGAACCAACTTTCAACAAATTGAGATTAAAAGATCTAACAGACAATTATTAGTGACTCATGAACCAGACAGCATCCAGCCCACAAAATAGAAGGGAGCTCAACTGAGCTGAGCATGGAGGGCAGGCTTCATAGGGAGCTCAACTGAGCTGAGCATGGAGGGCAGGCTTCATAGGGAGCTCAACTGAGCTGAGCATGGAGGGCAGGCTTCATAGGCAGAAAAGGCTGAAGAAAGCCGAAACAAGGAACATCAGGTGGACTTGTCATTTCAAAGTTACTTTCCTTACAGAGAGTCTTGGTGGCTTAGTGAGGTGTGGCTATCATATCTCTTCTGATTTCTCAAAAGATCAGACTTTACAAGTAAACAGCTTAGCATCTGGTTTGGTGATGTGGAACCATAGTATGAGTAACTCTATTTGGGGTAGGTCTGTTGGGGCCTAGAGCAGGAATTCAGTCCAATTCAATGGCCTCCCATAAACATTATTTAACAGAGTTCTGTGATGTTGAGCAAGTTACTTCACTTCTCTGGACCACAGCTTCCTCATTTGGGAATGGAGATTGTAATGCCAGCTACCTCCTAGGCTTATGGTGAGGAGTAAATACATAGGGATGGAAAGTGTATATCAATACAATGCCTGTCACTGAAGGACTCATTAGGTGTTAGCTGTTATTAGACTATGGCTATTGTGAATATCAGGCTTCCCCTCTGTGTTGTCTGGGGCTTCTGAATATCACCTTCTCCTGAGCTTCCCATTGTCCTGTTTGTCCCCCTGCAAGGCCCTTTACCATACTGGGTGAGAACCCCCAGGATACATCTTCTCTGTCTTCATGCTCTTCAATTGCTGTTTCATTTCTACAGTTGGATTTTTTTCCCCAGGAATGCAGCTGCTGAAATCTTCTCAGCACCTGCAGTATCCCAGAGGGCAAAGACAGGGCCAAGTATTGGATTCTGGATTCTCTTCATTGTTGTCCCCCTGCAAGTGGAGAGGTATCCAAGCTGGGCCTTGTCCTGAGATATGACGGAACTGATCTTCCAGCAAGCACGTGAACTTAGAAGAGAACAACATGCACCACATGAGAATGCATACTGGCCAACACCCTGTGCAAACATCCTGAGAAGCTGTGCTCAGACTCCTGACTCATGAAAACAGTGAATTTATAAATGCATATTGTTTAAAGATGCTAAATTTGTGGTGATTTGTTACATGGCAATAGAAAACTAATAGAGATAAAACTTGACATTTGAAGTGCATCACATAATGAAATTAGTAGATGAGAATCTCTCAAGAAACAAGTAATATTTTGAGTTAAAATGAGAGATTGGATATATAATTCCTCCTCTTCCAAAATCCCAGGAAATGAGTAGTTAAAAAATTATTTAATCTTACAAGATAAGAACAACAAGCAGAGATGCTTGAAATAGGGGCTGATTCTTCCTCACTCCCTTTCTTATGTAACTGAACTTCCTCACACTTGAGGAGAAGTACATTTCCCTGCTCCTTGACTTTCAACTCAGCCATGTGGCTTGCTTTGGCCAATCAGTTATAGGTAGATGTGATGTGACCAGAGGCTTAAAACTCATAACTGATCTTGACACCACCTTTGCAAAATTATGACTGAGACAGCAAAAGAGATCTAATTTAACCAGCTCCATCTTCTTCTAACCTGCAAGCTGTGCTTGTTCATTCTGGGTGTAGCTGAACTAACTTTGGGAGAAACTTAGTTTATAGTTTAAAATAAAGATCATAAGAGCCCTTTCCCAAAGCAGACCTTCTTTTTGCCTGGGGACTAGATTGCTTTTGTAGGACTGAGAGTAGCCATAAGATTAGAAACTATCATTTAGGAATCATGCAGCTGGAAGCTACAAGATTCTGACCCTCCCTAAATTGCTCCTAAGATCAATGCTTGAAATATTTTGCAGACCCTGCGTTTGATGGCACCACTTAGATCAATAAACTGGCTCATCTGATCTTGCAGCCCCTTATCCAGGAACTGACTCATCACAAGAAGACAGCTTCAACTCCCTATGATTTCATCTCTGACCAATCAGCACTCCTGACTCACTGGCTTCCCACACACCCACCAAGTTGTCCTTAAAAACTCTGCTCCCCAAATGCTCAGGGAGACTGATTTGAGTAATAATAAAATTCTGTTCTCCCACACAGCCGGCTCTGTGTGAATAACTCTTTCTCTATTGCAATTCCCCTGTCTTGATACATTGGCTCAGTCTAGGCAGCAGGCAAGGTGAGCCCATTGGGCAGTTACAATCTTGCCTTTTATGCTTCTACCATCACTATGTGAAGAGCTGCACTGGCTAGCATTCTGGTCCAAGTGGAATGGGAAAGACATTGAGTAGGTCTGGACAACCTGCTGCTTAGAATACATCCCAGCTAACATCTGCGAGAAAATAAATGATTGTTTTCTTAAGCCACCAAAATTTGCAGTTGTTATTCAGTAACATTGTGAAAAGAGGTGACTAATACAAGAGAAGAAATGACAGTAAAAAAAAAAAAAATTTGGACATGTAAAGCAGATGGTAATGTCCACTTTCATTTTTGACAGTATAACATATAAAAACTAATGCCGGTTCTAGAACTGAGACATAAAACATCTAAAATTAAAAATGTAATAGGTGGTTTTGAAAGCAGAGAAGAGGATTATTGAATTGGAAGACAGGTTAATAGAAAATATCCAAATTGAAGCAGAGAAAGAAAAAAATAAAAATATAGGTAAAAGTATATGTGAAACACAAACAATCTAAAATTCATGTAAAAGGAGTTCCAAAAGAAGAGGAAAAAGTTGATGAGCAGAAATAAGATTTGAAAATAAATTTTTGAAACTGACAAAAAAAGGTCGAAACTCAGATTTAGGAACTTCGGGAACCCCAAGCAGGATAAAGTCAAAGAAAATTGCATATAAATACATCAAGATAAAACAGCTAACAACCAAAGATAAAGAGAAAAATCTAAACAACTGCTGAGGGTGGAGGTAGAGGGTGCTGGGAAACACATTACCTTCAAACCTCCAACAATAAGACTGAAAGCTTACTTCTCAACAGAAATGCAGGAAGCAGGAAAAGATATTTGGAATAGTTTTTCCAAAATATTTGGAATAGTTTCTCTAAAATATTCCAAAGGAATATCTTTAAAGTATTTTAAAAGAAAATATTTGCCAAGTTACAATTCCAAACTCAACAAAAAATATCCTTTAAAAATAAAGTAAAATAAACGATCACCTGCTGGCCTGTACTGAAAAGAACACTGAAGGGAATTCTTCAGAAAAATGATATCAGACAGAAATGAAAAAATGCAGGTAGGAATGAAGAGCACCAAACAGTATATATGTATTTAAAATACAAATGAATATTGACCCTACAAAACAAGAGTAATTATGTCTTTTGAAGTTTCAAATGCAGGTTGAGTATTTCTTTTTCAATATGCTTGGGACCAGAAGTGTTTGGGTCCATATTTGGGATTTGTTTTTTTGAATTTTGGAATATTTGTATATACATAATGAGATATCTTTTATTTTCCCACAGTTCTGGAGGCTGGAAGTCCAAGATTAAGGGGTTAGTGGGGTTGGTTTCTTCTGAGCCCTGTCTGCCTGGCTTGCAGAGGACTGTCTTCTCACTGAGCTCTCACATGTTCTTTACTCTGCATGTGCAACTCCCTGGTGCCTCTTGCTCTTCTTATAAGGACACCAGTTCTATTGGATTATGGCTCTGCCATCATGACCTCACTTAACCTTAATAACCTTTTTAAAGGCCCTATCTCAAAATACAGTCACATTGTGGGTCAGGGTTCAAATAAGAATTTTGAGGGGATGCAATTTAGTCTATAACATTTATCTAGAATTAAAATTCAAGGCAAGAAAAGTCAATGGAGAGGAAGAAAATAAGTGGAGTTAAGATATACCAAAGTCCCCACATTATCAGGGAAGTTGAAAATATACTCAACTGTAGTTAGTCATGAATGTTTACTGTAACTTCTAGCATAATTTCTAAAAGAAGATGTATAACTAACATAAAATAGTATTTAAAAAGTCAATTCACTTAAAAGAAAGCAAGAATAAAAACAGAACAGCTGAGTCAAATACAAAGGAAATATTAGATGGCAGATATAAATCTGAATACATCAGTATGGGGTTAAATATTTCAGTTAAAAGATTAAAATCATCAGACTAGATTAAAAGTTAAAAAGAACTACATACTGTTTTCAAGAGTGCCTTGTAGTTATGTTACAATCAAAGTCAACTTTAAAGCAAGAAACACCACAAGAAATGAGGAGGATCACAATATAATGAAGAAGTACTCAGATCACCATGAAGATATCACTTCTACCAATTCTAAATCATATGCATCCAATAACATAGCTTCAAAATACATAAAGAAGAAATTAGTGAAACCCAAAAAAATACACAAATGCAAATTGTTGAAACTAAAAAAGAAATAAAGCCAAGCAAAAAAAAAAAAAAAAAAAGTAGGAGATTTTGACACAGTCTCTGAAACTAGTAGAACATGCAGACAAAAATAAAATCAGTAAAAATGTAGATGCTCTAAACAACACAATTAACAGATTGGCACCTACAGAATACTATTCCAACAATGGCAGAATACAATGAAATGAAAACTCCAGAAAATACATCAGTGAAGTCTTCCAGACTAATTAGGAAGAAGTAATGTCAGTCACATACAAACTCTTTAATATTGCATATATTTATGGAAAAAGATTAACCTGGGCCACTACCTCACACCATATACAAAATCAGGCCCAGGGAGAATTTTTTAAAATCTGGGTAAATCTAAATCTGAGAGGTAACACAAATAAAGCTTCTTAAAAATAAAATAAGGAGATATCTTCATGACCCTTGAGTAGACAAAGACTTATTAAATAAGACATGTTTAAAAATCATCCCTAAAGGAAAAGATTAATGAATTAGGAAAGTGAAGAATTTGTGTACATTGTGAAAAAGCATGTCATCAAAAGGCAGAAAAATATTTACAATGATGTATCTGATTTTAAAACTTTTTATCCAGAAAAAACAATTATTAATTAGTAAGAAGATGACAGATAAGCCAATAGAAAAATGGACAGAAACTTAAATAGGCACTCTCTGAATAAGATATACAAATGACCAGAAACATATATCATCATAAGTCATCAAGAGATGTAAATTAAAATCGCAATGAAATACCAATATGCACCCAATTAGAATGGCTCATATTTTAAAACCAAAAATATCAAGTACTGGTGAGGATGTGGGGCCAATGAAACTGCCAGTAGGAGCATAAATTGGTGCAGTTACTTTGGAAAACTGGCAGTATCAACTAAAACTGGAAAAACCCATTCCTAAGACCCAGAAATCCCCTTTCTACATATCAACCCAACAGAAAAGCACACACATGTACACCAAAAGACATAGACATTAATGTTCACAATGGCATTACCTGTACAAAAGAAAAAAAGGCATGAGATCCAGAAAAACAGAAATATAGCACAGGATAAAGATAAGGGGAATTCCAAGAATTAGAGCAAACAGAAATCCCAAGATTAGAGCTGCCCAGAGATCCCAGGAAGCTAGCAGCACAGGGAAGAGAATGGAAGATTCTAAGAGATGGCTTCAGGGAAGAAAAATGGGATTAATGGATTCCCTGATGCAAGTCAGCTCGAGGAAAATTACACTGTGGGCTGTGAGATGTGTGCAAAGAATGAGCAATGAGCACAAAGAAAACTAACTAAAGACATGGGCCATTGTTACTTTCAGGAAAAGAAACAAAAAGAAGGAAATGTCACACTCCAACCTTCAGCTGTGAAGATTATTTGTATACGTATATTAATATTCTGAATACTGTCTCCAACAATGTGGAATGACTACGTTGGCAGGATAAGGAAAGGAATTCAGAGACGGAGACATTGTAAGAAAGCTAAATCTTCATTTGCTACAATAGGAAGTCAGTAGATAATCTCTAAATTTTGGAAACAATCAGATGTGTAAGGGCCAGAAGAGACAGATAAAATAATTGAAAGTGCTTGTCCTTAGAGTGGAAAAGAAATGTGGAGGGATTAGGGAAGGGAGAGATGGAACCATTGCATTTTACAAAAGCCTGTTAGAACTATTTGAGTTTTTCCAATTCTGTTGATATTACTTTGATAAAATAAAAATCAAGTAACTAAACAATGAGTGAAATGAGAAAAAGTTCTAGAACATAAACCAAAATAGTAACAGTGTCTCTAAGTAATGTGATTATGTCATTAGTTTTCTTTCT
Source organism: Chlorocebus sabaeus (assembly GCF_047675955.1). Taxonomy (NCBI): domain Eukaryota; kingdom Metazoa; phylum Chordata; class Mammalia; order Primates; family Cercopithecidae; genus Chlorocebus; species Chlorocebus sabaeus. Next base: position 4,068,553 of record NC_132920.1, on the reverse strand, counting down.
TTTTTCTCCTCTGATTTTTCTACAATGAATATTTTTAACAGTTAAAAGATCCAGTTTATTATTAAGCAGAATATTTTATTTATCTGAGGTCATAACTGTTTTCTGTGAACTCCTGAGGGAACTGTTACAGGTTGCTCAGCAATGAAATCAGAGCTCACGGAGCTCCAAGCTGGGGCCTGGCAGAAATGACACTGCTGGGCCCGAACAGAGCAACAAGTGAGCCAAGCAGTGTCCATAAGGGCAAGCCAGGCATTCATTTCCGCAGTGGTCAGTGTACAAGTCTGATGGGCAGGCATGGGCACAGAGTGTGGGTGGGCACATGTGGAAGCCGGTCAGAGGTGGGGCACCTAGAAGCCCAGCAGCAGACAATCACATGTCACATACACAAGAGGCTCTGCCTTTCAGGCTGTAGACGCCCAAGCAGGGTCTGGTTTCAGGAAGCATCACTTAAGCTGAGGACAGGTGAGGCTTCAATCTTACCAGGAGAAACTAGATGTTAGGCAAGTAACCCATCTGCCCTCAATGAGTTCAGAAAAAGCCAACATGGGAAACTGGGGGATCTCTCTAGGGTCCAAACTCTAGGATTCCTGGCAGCAAGAGACTTGGGGGTAACTCAGGGAGCCCAGCCATTGCAACCAAACCCCTGGGAACTGTGCCCAGAGTCATCAATTCATTACACCCTGTGTTAGTTTCCTACAGCTGCTGTAACAAAGTACCACAAACAGAGCATATAAACAACAGCAATTTATCGTCTCACCGTTCTGGAGGCTAGAAGTTCAAGATCAAGGTGTCAGAAGAGCCATGCTCCCTCTGAAGGTGCTAGAGAAGGATCTGTTGCAGGCACCGCTCCTAGATTCTGGTAGTTCCTTGGCTTGTGGCGGCATAACTGCAATCTTCGCGGGATTGCTCGCTCTCTCTCTCTCTCTCTCTCTCGCTCTCTGTCTCTTTTTCTCTCTCTCTCCGTCTCTCTCTTTCTCTCTGTCTCTCTCTCTCTCTGAGTGTGTATGTGTGTTTCTGTCTGTCTTCATGTCCAAATTTCACTTTCTCATAAGAACACCTGTCATATTTGGATTAATGGCCCACCCTATTTCAGTATGACCTTATTTTAACTTTATTCATCACATTAATGAATTAACCCTACATTTACAGTAACCCTATATTCAGACAAGGTCACATTCTGAGGTCATGGGGGTTAGGACTTCAATATATGAATTTGGGGAGGTGGGACACAATGTAACCCATAAGACAGCCCAGAGTGATATAGGTATTAGAGTTTGGATTCAGCCTCAACCAGAAAGTGGGGCATACCAGTGGATCCGGTTTCAAGGAGCTGAGGAAAAGTGCGGCAGGATAAAAGAGCAAAGCCATACCATCCTTAGGTGCATATATGAGAATGAATGAATGAATGAATGAATGAATGACTTCAGGTGTGACATGGAAGTATGGTACAGTAGGATGACACAAAGGAGTTGTCATTAGCATCGCTGCTGTGATCATCATCAAAATCACAGCCAACAAGTCCTGAGCACCTACCTAAATGAACTGTTTTACATGATTCGACGCAGCTAATCCTCAACTTGGACCAATGGGATAGGTATGACTATTATCCTGTGAACAAAAGTTTTCCGAAAGGGAATTTAGAGGAAAGAGACTTTGTTCCCATAACAGTTGGCAAACTGAAGAGACACAGCCTTCAGTGTAAAATGAAGGTACGTCCCAGAAAGCAAAGGAAAGGTTTTTCTTTTATAGTGAAAGATCCCATCCAGGTTCCCGCTCAGGTCCACTTAGTCAAATAAAGGATTCAAACTTGCTTAGTTCTGACTGGTTGATGTTTTGTGAGTTCTGATTGGTCAACATTTTCTGAGTTCTGATTGACTGACGTAGGTCACAGCCTATTGGTTGGCTCAGGCAGCACAAACATGAACAGGCAGCTATGAAAGCCCCTAAGTTAAGCAGAGATGCAGGTTTTCCAGGAACTCCTAGTATGTGTGTGACCTCTAGTAAGCAAATGGCCACTTGGCTCTTGAATTTAGGCTACTAGCCACTCAGGATTCATCTGAGGGACTGGCTCTTTCAAGGTTCAAATCCACCCCCCTCCCCGTTTATCAATAGTGCTATCAGATAGCACTGATGATTGATTAGGTTGGTTGCATCCCATCATCGTGCTAGAGTGGCTGGCAACCTGTTCCAGATTCTTCTAGTCCCGTGCAGAAATCCTTTGACAATGCAGTGACCAACTGAGCAACTAGAGCCATTTACTTATGAGAGGCACTCAGGCACCCGTTAAATTTGAATTAACATCTCTTGGCTTAACTTGGCTTCAGTTTCCAGCTGGAACGAGTCTAAAGTCTCAAGGTGTTGGGTCAGCACGATTCTGGTGAGGGTCTCTTGTAGGCATCTGTTAAAGCAGACTAGAATGATTTTAAAGGGGAGCCAAGTGCTTAGTCCAAGGAGATTCACTACGATTTGTAGGGTAGAACACAGAAGGAATCCTATACCAGAAGATGACGGCTGAAAATATCTGGAAATTGGAATTCTAATGCAGCAAGCCCAGCCAGGAGGCTTTCTGAAGGTGTCCTTTTCAGACGGCCAGCTGTAGGATTTGGCCAACTTTGGATCTCAGATGTTTCTAATTCAACCTGACTGGAAGTATTTACCCAGGTGCAACAGGAAGTGTTAGTGACAGCATAAACACCACCACATGCCATGAGGAGACAGTCTCATGCAATGTGGTTGTGCAGGATCACATGGGCAAGGGAATCTAGAAATCTCTGTTGTGCCCTGATGGTAGAAGCAGTGGAGTGGGCAATTCTGCTAACTGCAGGAAAGGTTTCTGATCCTATATTCATTCTAAGCAGGGTCTAGCCCAAGCCAGGACCCAAGAATCCTTTCCCATTTAGATCCTTCACTAGGGTTAAGCCCACCAGGTAAATCACATCCTTGAGGGTATCCACAGCTATCATCTTTATAATCTGAGTGGTTCTCACCAGCATAGTCATCAGTTATTGGTAGAGCTCTTTTGGCCCTGGGATGTAGAGTCTATATTCCCTAAGTTACAGAGTTAATAATGGTGATAGGAGCAACAACTTGACCCGGAAAGTAAATGCCTGTGTTTTCTCGGGACCTGAGGCAGGGGTAGAAAATATCTTTTTGGATGATGTAGCTGCAGCCAAAAACACAGTCTGAAGGGGCACATAATTATCCTGAGAGGTTATGAAAATTCAAGGAGCTGTTTACAGGCAAAAGAGGGTATGTGGTCAAACCAAGTACCTGTCTTAGGTAATGACACAGTGGTACGATCCAACCGGTAGATTTGGGGAGCCATGGAGGAGACTCTTAAGCTTTTTTTGGTATATTCTGCAGAGAGGAGTCTTACTAAGTGTTCTGTTTCTATGGGATTTTGCAAGACATGGAGTAGAAGTGGTGGTGAGTATTCAGAAGAAGGGGAGGAAATGCAAGGTAGGGTAATAGGAAGGTATTTATGGGATATACCAGTGAGGAGAAAACAAGGATGAACCTCAGGAGCATGAATATGCACCCAATAGTCAACAGTCAGTGGATCAAACAGGGGTACCAAGCAACTGAGCACATTAAGGAAGCTGGTCACTAGGATAATTATAGGATTCCTGTTTCCTCCAATGAATTCAGCACGGGGAAAGGTGGTGCATCCAACATTCAGTTAGCTTGCCTGCAGAAGCAAGGGATGGGGATTGCTGTGTCTAGGCATTATCTTCCCATGAGTAGGAAGAACTGGAAAGCAGAGTCAAGAAAGGAAGGAAAAGGAAGAAGTACGGCATGGTGTAAAAAAAGGGGATTATAAAGAGTCCAGCAAGGCAATGAGTCCCATGGTGTGTCTAAATAGTGGAATATATGGAATTACCCCAGAGTGGCATAAGACACCCAGGATGCACAAGATTCTCAAAGCTGTGATAATTAAAATCATTACAAAGTAAACGTAAGGACTAGGCATGTTAGCTCAAGATAAGAAAGAGGTTATACAGGCCTGCTCTGGTATCTTGGGAGAAAGCAGTCTACCTCAGATGTTGTCTTCTTCTTGTCCCGGTAGCTGTAGTTTGATTAACTTGAGTTTGATATCAGTGACCAGTTGGGAGGTTCACTTGGTAGAAGGATCAAGAGCCTTCTTTTTAAATGAGAAATATGGATCCATGACTCAATGCCCTGTAATTTAGCAGCACACAGGCACTGGTTAAAAGTACCTGATAGGGTCCCCTTCCAGTGAGGCTGGAGGGAATTCTTGGTGTCTTTTCCATGAATTTCCTTGACGAAGCAGCAAAATTTTTGGACTGTAACTGATTATATAAATAGCTTTTTTAGAAGAATAAAAGTAAAACCATAATTGTCAGTGGATTACATAAGACTTAGAATGGCCATAAAGATGCAATTGAGAAAGAAATTTGATTATTTCTGTCACATACAAGCTAATAATAATCAAAATCATGACTGATAGTACATATCATAACAGATCAGAATCTTAGGAATCACATACGATTTTGGAACATATATTAATAATGCGTTATACAAATATAACTTAAAGGAAATTAAACACTATTTCTTGTTTGATAATGCTTCCCACGTGACTTGCCCAATAAGTCTAATCATTTAATATCTCTACAAGATGAAAAATACATTATTTGATGCTTCTCCAGAGACCCTACTGGGAAATCCTAAAGTTAATTTTAGGTCAAAAACACTTAATTTAGAATCTTGTTCCTGGGGGAAACCCACCAAATATGTAAAAAGGTTCAAAATACTTGATCAAAAGAGAATCACAAGTCACTACTAAATAGCAGTTATTCATTTAACCAGAGTGATAATAAAAAGACTTAAAAAGCAATAAAGAATGTTACATGGATATAAAAATTCTAACCTTTTAAAGCTCAGTTTTCTTTTTTTTGTTTGTTTTCTTTTCTTTTTTTTTTTTTTTTTTTGAGATAGAGTTTCAGTGTTTCATTCTTGTAGCCCAGGCTGGAGTGCAATGGCATGATCTTGGCTCACTGCAACCTCCACCTCCCAGGTTCAAGCAATTCTCCTGCTGAGCTCAGCCTCCCAAATAGCTGGAACTACAGGCACATGCCACCATGCCCAGCTAATTTTTGTATTTTTAGTAGAGACGGGGTTTTGCCATGTTGGCCAGGCCAGTCTCGAACTCCTGACCTCAAGTGATCCACCCGCCTCGGCCTCCTAAAGTGCTGGGATTCCAGGAGTGAGCCACCATACCTGGCCAGTTTTCCTTTTTTTTTAGAGACAGGGTCTCGATCTGTCACCCAGGCTGGAGTACAGTGGTGTGTTTGCTGCAGCCTCAAACTCCTAGGCTCAAGTGATCCTCCTGCCTCAGCCTCCCAAGTAGCTATTAGTTTTCCTAAGTAACCAAAAATTCAATAAAGATAACATGAAACACAGGAAATTATCTTAGTAAACACAGAGTCTTTGTTTTCTAGGTTACCTAAAAGGTAAAGAAAAAACCTCCTGTAGGTTTTTTAGATAAACTGAAAGTTAACCTGGTATTTGAATTTAATCAGACACAGGAAGAGTGTGTCCAGGGTTAAGAATGTACTCATATTATAGAGAGATGTAAACAAGAAAACTAGCACCTTGAGCAGGGAAACTCATGGCTCTTAGTAACAGCATGGGAAGATTCCTGGCTACATGGAACAACTCAGACACATCAAGAAAACCCAAGAACACAGAATCAAGTTACACTGAAGAAAACATTGCTTCTCTAGACCTTCAAGGTAAACATTTCAGCATCAGGCCATAACAGCAGAGTTAGAACGGGAGAAAAAAAGTTACAGTAGCCAAAGAAAAGGTTGAAGAAAAAAGATATTACCCCAGCCAAGCAAAAAGATAGACCTTTTCAAGGTTAGAAAGAAGGAATGCATTTCTTTTTGTTTTTTGGGTTTTGGTTTTTTTTGAGACGGAGTCTTGCTCTGTCAGCCAGGTGGGACTGTAATGGCGCAATCTCGCCTCACTACAACCTCCACCTCTCAGGTTCAAGTGATTCTCCTGCCTCAGCCTCCTGAGTAGCTGGGTTACACATTGCACTAACCTGATGAAGCCATCCCTCTAGTGCACCTTAGAGTGTCCTCACAAAACCTGATGGAACAGCTGGGTCTGCAACCTTATGAAGAGGCCACTTCGGCAAACCAGATGGAGAGGCCCCCCTTCCCGGGGAGGTCTGTTTCAGGATCCAGATGAAGAGGACTGGCTGAGGAGGTTTAATAAAGGCTCTGAGGCTTAGATCAAAAGCATGGGAGGAGCCAGGCACAGTGGTTCACGCCTGTAATCCCAGCACTTTGGGAAGCCAAGGCAGGTGGATCACCTGAGGTCAGGAGTTTGAGACCAGCCTGACCAACATGGTGAAACCCCATCTCTACTAAAAACACAAAAGTTAGCTGGGCATGGTGGCGCATACCTGTAATCCCAGCTACTTTGGAGGTTAAGGCACAAGAATCACTTGAACCTAGGAGGCGGAGGTTGCAGTGAGCCGAGATCCTGCGACTGCACTCCAGCCTGGGTGACAAGAGTGAAACTCTGTCTCAAAAAAAAAAAAGGCGTGGGAGGTCTGAATTCAAGGGCTTACCTGAGGCTTCCTGGCATCTCTGAGAAGACAACTGAACTCAAAGGACCCTTGCAGATCTCAATGTGTTGGTTCAGGACAGCGTCAGGAGAAGAATTGGTGTTGCTCGAATTCCACTTCTGATTCCAAAGAATGTGAACCAAAGCTCTCTGAAAAGGAATTTAGAGGAAAGAGACTTTATTCCAGTAAACAGTTTTCATACCAAACACAGCTTTCATGTAAAATGAAGGTGCAGTCCAGAGAATAATGGGAAATTTGACTTTTATGGAGGAAGTTCCGACCCAGGTTCCCGCTCTAGTCCACATATACACATGAAACATTTAAATTTGCTTAGTTATGATTGTTTGACATTTACTGGCTCTGATTGGTTGATGCAGGTCACAGCCTATTGGTTGGTTCAGGCAACATAAATAGGAACAGGCAACTATGAAAGTCCCAAAGTTATGCAGACATGCAGGTTTTCATGGAACTCAGAACACGTATGTGACCTCTAGTCAGCAAATGGTCACTTGGCTCTTACTGAATTTAGGCCCAGTCACCCACTCAGGATTCATCTTGAAGGAATGGCTCTTTCAAGGTTTACAATCCCCCATTTCATAAATGAGGAAACTGAGATGCAGAAAGATTGAGTAGCTTTGTCTAATTTCCCAGTGATTAATGACGTAACACAGGATCCCGCTCTGTCTGGCTGGCTCTAAAGCCTGTGCTCACCACAGCCACTCTGCTTGTGTGGACTCCCACTGAGGTAAATGGCTGCCTGGATCTCTGAAGGAAGAAGCGACGTTGAGCGGAGGCCGTGCTGGGATTGATTGTGGATGTCTGCCATGGACAGGAATGTGGGAAGTTGGGGTGTGTGTGCTGCGTCTACGCCACGCAGTGGAAAGAGCTCTAGACAGGGACTCCAGAGAGCTTGGCTCTAGACCTGACTTTCAGTTTATGGGCCACAGGTGCCACTCATCTGTGTATCAATGGCCTCACTCACCAAACAAAAAAAAATAAGATGATTTCAAATTTCCCTTTTGCCCTATAATTCTATGGCTTTTATATAGCTATTTTATTTATGTATTTATTTAATGAGACAATGTCTCACTCTGTTGCCCAGGCTGTAGTGCAGTGGCACATTTTGGGCTCACTGCAACCTCCACTCCTCAGGCTCAAGCAATCCTCCTGCCTCAGCCTCCTAATTTCTATGAGTACAGGCACACACCACCTACAAAGCTAATTATTTAAGGTTTTTGTAGAGACAAGGTCTCACTATATTGCCCAGGCTGGTCTTGAACACCTGGGCTCAAGCCATCCTCCTGCCTTGGCTTCCCAGAGTGCTGGAATTACAGGCATGAGCCCCCCAGCTGGGCCTGTGGCTTTTATAATGAAAATAATTGAATTACTCCTCCTTTCTACTGAGAAACAATTTATAAATGTATTAAATTTACATATAGGTGCATAGCTGTACATAAAAGAAAAAGAGTTTTTTAAGAAAAAAAAAACAAATATTTCTATCTGAACAGGATTACCTACAGAAGTTGCAGGATGTCTTTCTCAAAAAATGTTTAAGTTTATAAGAGAAATACCTGTCTGCCTGTTAACAAGAGCCTTCTGGATGACCAGGATTCAGACCCATGTGGATGACAGGTGTTCTTGGGTAAGAGCTCTGGAGAGCTCATCAATCGCCCATGAGCACGTACGAATGAATTCCACCATCATTCATTGTTCAGTTTGGGAATGAGTGAGCCTAGGTGGGTGGCCGTTTGCATTCATCCAAACCAGACTGTATTCTTCATTTCACAGGGGTGCTGGAAGGATTAATAACTGTCTGGAAATGTAACATTTGTAAAGTATTTTGTAATCCTTGAAGAAAAGACACCAGATACATGTGAGATCATTGGCAGCCTGAAATAACAACATTGTTTTTCCCCCCTCTTCCAGAACCTGCCAATAAACTCTCTTTTTTATATAAATGCTGTCATGCTGCTGTGAAGAAATTTCAAAGAAAAGCCATGGGAACTTCTCCCACCCTTTCCCCCGTGATTCACCGTTGTTCTCAAAACAACTGTTTTTATGTCTGAAACGTTCAGAGCTTGAGAACTCGAGGCAGAATTTGACTGTATCTTTCCTTTTGGAAGCTGGCACACAGGCTACTCAGCAGGCACCTCCCCGGTCCAAAACTCCCCATGAGAAAAGAGCAGGCTGCTTCTTTCCTTGCCCCTTCTACACACTCTGCTCTGCCCTAAGGGCTGCTTCCCCAGACCCCACCTGGGGACAGGCAAATCCAGGCAACGCATGAGTTGAGTTGAGCTGGAAATGGGGTTGGGAGACAGTTTTGCCCACTCAGGATCAGCCGCTTATTCAGAGTGGTTAAGAGCTAGTGGTTAGGGCTAATCCTGATGAGATTAGCCCTAATACACATTAAAAAATATTGCAATCCCTCAGTCATTAAAACAATGGATCCAAGGATTATGATGTAGAACAGTCAAAACAATTTTACCAAGAAAGAACCAAGTTAGAGGACTCATTCTACCTAATTTCAAGCCTTATTATAAATATACAATAATGAAGATATTGTAGTTTTAATATAAAGGCAGACAAACTCATGACTAGAACAGAGGATCTCAGAAATAGATTAAGATATATATGGTTAATTGTCAAAATGACTTTGACAATGGTACCAAGGAAATTCAATGAGGAAAGAATAGTCTTTCCAACATATGGTGCTAGAACAATGAGATAGTCACATGCCAAAGAATCAACCTTTACCTGATACCGTATGCAAAAATTAACTGGAAATGGAGCATGGACCCATTTGTACACTTAAATGTCAGAGTTAAAACTATAAAATTTCTAGAAGAAAATAGAAGAGAAAACCTTACTGACCTTGGTTTTGGCAAAGGTTTCTTAAATATGAAACAACAAGCACAAAGTATGAAACAGAAAACAAATTTGACATCATCAAAGTTAAAATGTTTGCCCTTCTAAAGGATATGAATATAAAAGTAAAAAGACAGAGATTGTGAGAAAATATTTACAAAACATATGCATCAAAGGACTTGTATCTAGATTATATAAAGAGCCCTTACAACTCAATAATAAGAATTCAAGTAAATCAATAAGAAAAAAATACCCAAAAGATTTGAACACACACTTCAACAAAGTAGATTGACTGATGACAAATAAACACATTAAAAACATGATCATTGGCTGGGCGCGGTGGCTCAAGCCTGTAATCCCAGCACTTTGGGAGGCCGAGACGGGCGGATCACGAGGTCAGAAGATCGAGACCATCCTGGCTAACACGGTGAAACCCCGTCTCTACTAAAACTACAAAAAAACTAGCCGGGCGAGGTGGCGGGCGCCTGTAGTCCCAGCTACTCGGGAGGCTGAGGCAGGAGAATGGCATGAACCCGGGAGGCGGAGCTTGTAGTGAGCCGAGATCCAGCCACTGCACTCCAGCCTGGGCGACAGAGCGAGACTCCGTCTCAAAAAAAAAAAAAAAAAAAAAAAAAAAAAAACATGATCATTATCCAAAGTCATTAGGCAACTGCATATTAAAAGCAACTGCATATTAAAACTACAATAAGATGCCACTTTACTCCCACTAGAATGGATAAAAGACTAACCATACTAAGTGCTGGCAAAGACATGGGCAACTAAAGTTCCTATACACTGTTGGTGAGAATGTAAAATGGTACAACCACTTTGGAAGACAGTTTTTTCCTAAAAAGATGAAACATACACATACCATATAACCCAGCCATTCAACCTATGCACAAGTGTACATGAATGTTCACAGCAACTTTATTTGTAGTAACAGCCAAAACTGAAAACAACCCTAATGTTCATCAACAGTTGGATGGATAAACACACAGCAGTATAGTATCCATAAATGAATATTAACAATAAAAAGAAATAAATTATTGATACATGTAAAAATATGGTGGAATCTCAAAATCATAATGCTGAGTGAAAGAAGCCAAACAAAAGAGGCTACATGCTGTATTATTTCATTCATACAAAATTTTAGGGGCCAAGCATGGTGGCTCATGCCTGTAATCCCAGCATTTTTTTTTTTTTTTTTTTTTTTTTTTTTTTTTTTTTTTTTTTGAGACGGAGTCTCGCTCTGTCGCCCAGGCTGGAGTGCAGTGGCGCAATCTCGGCTCACTGCAAGCTCCGCCTCCCGGGTTCACGCCATTCTCCTACCTCAGCCTCCCCAGTAGCTGGGACTACAGGCGCCCGCCACTGCGCCCGGCTAATTTTTTTATATTTTTTAGTAGAGACGGGGTTTCACCATGGTCTCGATCTCCTGACCTTGTGATCCGCCCGCCTCGGCCTCCCAAAGTGCTGGGATTACAGGCGTGAGCCACCGCGCCCGGCCAATCCCAGCATTTTTGAAGGCCGAGACTGGAGGCTCACTTAAGGACAGGAGTTCGAGACCAGTCTAGCCAAAATGGTAAAACCCCATCTCTACTAAAATATAAAAATTAGCCAGGCATGGTGGAACACACTTGTAGTCCCAGCTACTCAGATGGCTGAAGCACAAGAATCGCTGAACCTGGAAGGTCGAGGCTGCAGTGGGCCAAGATTGTGCCACTGCACTCAAGCCTGGGTGACACAGTGAGATTCTGTCTCAAAAAGAAAAAAAAAAAAAATTAGAAAATGCCAACTCATCTAAAGTGATAGAAAGCTGACCAGTAGTTGCTTGGGGAGGGAATATTCCCAGGAGGAATGAGGAAACCTTTGGGGGTGGTGGATGTGTTCATTATCTTGGTTGTGGTGATGGTTTCACAGGTGTTTACAGAAATAAACATCACTGAATTGTACAATTTAAAGATGTAGTTTATTGTATGTTAATGTCATTCAGTCTTTTAAAATGCTATCTTGATCCAGTTTTTTGGGTTTTATGTTTTGTTTTGTTTTTTGTTTTTTGGGCTTTTTTTGTTGTTGCTGTTTTGTTTTGTTTTGTTTGAGACGACTCCAGGCTGGAGTGCAGTGGTGCGATCTCAGCTCACTACAACCTCCGCCTCCCAGGTTCAAGAGATTCTCCTGCCTCAGCCTCCCGAATACTTGGGACTACAGACACGTGCCACCACGTCAAGCTAATTTTTGTATTTTTAGGAGAGACGGGGTTTCACCATGTTGGCCAGGATGGTCTCAATCTCTTGACCTCGTGATCCGCCCGCCTCAACCTCCCAAAGTGTTAGAATTACAGGCGTGAGCCACCACGCCTGGCCCTTGATCCAGTTTTTAGGCCCTAGCTAGAGGCCTGTCATTTCCCTTTCTTGAGCAGCTAATTTAATTCCACACCCCAACCAACTCCCTTAATGGGCTCTCACACTCCAGGCCACTATTCCTCTTCCCTAATTAACCCAAGGCTGAGTACCAGACAACCAAGGATAGCCCATATGTCACAGAGCCCTGAAATGATTCCAACTGGTCAATCCTAAGCATGCTAGCCCTGCCTCGCCTGTTCCTTCCAGGAGAAACCACAATAAGGGTACTTGCTCACAGCCCCCCTCTTTCTGCCTTCTGACCAACCCCAGTGCTTCCCTCAGGCAGCCCTCCTGTGCTCATACAACCTGTAACACTTTGTTTCCTTTCCCATAATCTGTGTCTGGCATTATGCCTCATCCAAGGTAGTTTGGTTAAAACAGTCCATTGTACTTCCATGAAGCTGCTTAAAAACAAAGGCACAGTTGGCTCTCTCTATCCTTGGGTTGTGCATCCACGGGTTGTGCATCCGCAGGTTCCACCAACCTCAGATCAAAAATATTCAAAGAATAAAAGTAATACAACACTAAAAAATGATGCAGGCTGGGTGCGGTGGCCCACACCTGTAATCCCAGCAATTTGAGAGGCTGAGGCGGGCGGATCACATGAGGTCAGGAGTTCGAGACCAGCCTTGCCAAAATGGCAAAACCCCATCACTACTGAAAATACAAAAATTAGCCAGGTGTGGTGGCAGGTGCCTGCATTCCCAGCTACTCAGGAGGCTGGGGCAGGAGAATCACTTGAACCCAGGAGGCAGAGGTTGCAGTGAGCCAAAATTGCGCCATTGCACTCCAGACTTGTAAAAAAGCAAGGCTCTGTCTCAAAAAAAAAAAAAAAAAGAAAAAGAAAAAAAAAAAGCAAATAGAAAACAATACTTCCATAGCATTATGTTGTATTAAGTATTATAGGTAATCTAGAGGTGCATGCAACATAAGAGAGGATGCACACAGGTTATCTGCACATGCAGCATCATTTTATATCAGGGACTTGAGCATCAGCAGATACTGCTATCCTGAAGGTCCTGGGACCAGTCCCCTCTGGATACCGGGATGACTGTAAAACAAAAACAGGAATGTAAAGATGATATGAATCTATTGCCATCATTTTACAAAGGAGAAGGAGGAGGAACAGAGAAAGCTATCTTCCTGCCCCCATCATCAACTCATCAGCTGTGTAAGTGGGAGAATCTTTTAACTAGACGTATCTGAACTTTACCAGATGAGAGGAGGAATGAGTGGGGGAAATGTAGGCTTTTGGGAATAGAAAACATCTCTTTGTAAAGAAAGTGACAGCAACAAACCCCGGAACAAAGAGAAGAGAACTGGTATGTGAAGAGGCGATCCAGTGGCAAATATCTACATATGAATACATGGCAGTGATGACAGGTGCAGCAGCAGAATCAATGCCAAGGCCAGCTAGTGGGAGCCCACACAGACAGCAACCAGGGAGCTCAGACAAGCCTGGCAGGGCCCATCCGGCCACAGGAGGCTTTTCCCTTAGGGGAAGCTTGGGCAGCCAAATTGTCTCAGATAATGATGGTCTTGTCAAGCAAAGGACAGCAAATGCACGGATGTGGAGCAGGGCCACAGGTGACTCACCACATACCCACCACAGCAGTGGGGACACAGCGTGCTCTGTCTGAACCCTCCCACTCCCAGTGGCCATTCAAAACAGTCCCTTTTCTTCTTGTCCCCAACACCCTCATGGTGTCATTTCCCAAAAGCCATCTTCTCACCTGCAGATTTGCCCACTGACTCATGCAGCAGCCCAGCCCTGCCTCGGGGGTGGAAGATCACAGGGCACAGAGGCCTCGGAAAAATTCTGCCCACCTGCCACACAGCACTTTTCAATGCCAGCTCACAATGGCTGAGCAGCGCTGCTCTGTCCATCTACCCTTTCCTACCTCAACTGCATTCACTGGACTGTAAGGCAGGCCCTGGAGGGTTTCTGCTCATTCCTCCAAAAATCAATGCTTCAAAAACCAATCTACCAAATGACCAAACTCACCAAAGGCCAGATTCATTAAAAGCCGATTTGCTGAGTTGTTGACTGGGACTCACAATTACTGACTGGGACTCAGCAGGCCAAGGCCAGGGGCTACTTACAGGGTTGGAGCCAAAGCCACAAAGTAATAAACGGAGATTTGGCCTCGGGCATCCACTCATGCATTCTGCCTGGATAACTCTGCTGAAGGCCTGTGGATTGAGTTGGCTTCTGGTCCGAGGATTCGGGGACCCTGGGTCCCCACTGTTGCTCTCTCAGCCTCCTTCCCAGGCGCGGTGTCTCCCGAATGGCTCTCTTGTCATTTGTCGCAGTTCCACTGGTTTCCGGGTTGGAGGTCCAGGCTGCTCATAACCGAGGGTGAGCAGGCACAAAGCCTCCAATTGCACTTGAGCCTGCAGAGATGCAGGCAGTCACCTGCTATTCTTGATAGATAAACCCTAGGACACAGAGGGTTATCCACTGCAATGAAGGCAGTTTTCACAGCTGCCTCTGGCCTTTTATGTTCCTGCACCCTCTACACTCCAGTCTCAACACTGCAAGAGATAAGCCTGTCTGTAATTTAAATAATAATTTTGAAATATGCCCTTATCTGTGCTGGAAACATATTCTATAGATTTTCTCATGGCCTGCTTGGAAATTAGAAGGGATTTTGTCACTTGGAGCGCATGATTGACGGCATATGACGACTCTCTGAAGTGTGTTTTGCCTTTTTGTGTCCAATCTGAAAACCTGAAGGGCCCCCTGAGCCACAAGAGGGCTCAGTCAAGTGAAGGAGTTCCCCTTTCCCTTGGAAACTAGAAGGGATTTTGTCACTTGGAGCCATTATGTCTAGATTTCATCAATATAGAACGATCTGGCTTCCTGAAGCCAGAGCTGCATGGAGACCGATTTTCACTCAACCCGATTCCAGCTGCAGACCCTTGGTGAGGATGAGCTCACACTGTCTGTCCCACCTCGTTTAAGGCTTCTGTGGAGACTTTTGGAATCTGTTTTACTGACTTTTTTCGTGGTGATCACTTATTACTCAGCATTTCAGCATTATTCAGCTTTGTATAATCTATTCTAGCACCAACATTTTGTTAATTCCAGGATTTATTCCATTTGAGAGACACCCAGGCTGTTTCAGCTGCCTCTGTTTCCCTCCAGCTGCCGTCTTCCAGCCTTGCCACTGCTCAGTGCTGCTGAGGGCCGTCACCCAAGAGGAGACCTCCCTGCTTTCCTGTAGCAGGCCCCTGGCTTTTGGGTTGGAGGTCAAGGCTGCTGACAATCAAGGGGTGAATGAGCACAAAGCCTGCATTTGCACTCTAGCCTGAGAATAGTCCAGCCTGGGCTCCTCCCACCCCAGAAAAGGGAGAGCTGACTCTATATTTAAAAGGCTTGTCATCAAAAATAGCCTGTCTCTGCGCTCTCCTCCAAATTTCTTACAGCAGGAAAAGAATGAACTTCGCTGTGTACTGGAATCAGATAAGACTGCCCACAACTTAAAAGTGTTGAGGAAAATAGAGGGCAAGTGGCTGGGTCAGTATCTCTGTTATTCCTCATTTTATCCATTAAGGTGCTTTTACAGAAAACCTTTCCAAGCACGTGAGAAACCTTTTAACGTTTTCCTACAAGAGAGTGAAAAGGAACAGGGGTGTCCATGGCCACATGCTTCCGTCTGGGTAAATGTCACCGCTGAAAACCTGTCGACTTGGCACTTTGAGATGAGTGTCTTGAAGACCTGCTGTTTCCCTGACCCTTGTTGTTTCCCTGAGAGGCTTGGAGTGGGAGGGCAAAGTTCAAGGACAACTAACATCGATATTGGTATTGAAATTAGACCGCGCGTCATTCCCACCATCAGGACTGGGACCGCTGCCTTTGTTGAACTTTGTCACTAACTAGGACTCGGGGCTGAGCTCTCCCTTTGGGAGTAGCTGCTCTTTCTGGGATGCATGGGGAAAAAATACCAAAACATTGACTAATCTAAGTCTCATTTTTCCCAGACCACGCCCGTCTTGGGATAATCAAGGACTTAGATGATAATCCCACTAGGATTTGTCTCCAGCAGTCACCTAGACACCGCCATCCATTGCCTTATACTTACCCACAGTTGGGAACCTGAAATGTTTCTCCTTTCAGCTATTTTTCCATTTCACTTTTCAGAAGTTTTATTATCATTCCTTCTGCCCAGGGCCTGGTGGGCCTCTGCTATTCCTAAAAGTCAAGAGGAATTCCTTTAAATCCTAAAAGTGAAGAAGAACTTTTTTAAATCCTAAAAGTCAAGAAGAATTCCTTTAAATCATTACAGGCCTTCTAGCCAATGAGTGCCATCCAGCTGGTCTTTCAGTAACTCCTTCACTTGATTGAGCCCTCTTGTGGCTCAGGGGGCCCTTCAAGTTTTCAACCTGGACACAAAAAGGTAAAACACACTTGAGAAGAGTCGTCACATGCAGTTGGCCCTCTGTATCTGCAGGTTCCACATCCACAGATTCAACCACCCACAGTTAGAAAATATGCAGAAAACAATGTTTTCACAAAGTACCAAAAAGCAAAACCTGAATTTGCTGCATGCCGAGTATTCCACTGAATCCACATGAATGAAGTCCTGTGGAGGGACTGTATTCAGTATTAGAAATAAGCTAGAAAGGATTTAAAATACGTGGGAGGATTACATAGGTTATATGCACATACTATGCCATTTTTTATCAGAGACGAGCATCCGCAGATTTTGGTATCCATGAGGTGGTCCTGGAACCAATCCCCAGTGGATACCAAGGGATGACTGTACTAGGAAAAATACAAGCAGGTCATTAACGGCTATACCAGAGAAATAGGTCGACGCTAAGAACTGAGTTCATAGCAGACAGCTCTGATCTGAAGGAGGTCGTTATACTAATCCAAGGCCAAGGGCAGGCTGAGAACAGAGGTGACTGGGCTCAAGAAGATAGAAGGGCAGAGAAGGAGGTTCCTACTGGGTGGTCGGTGCGTGGACTGAAGGAAAGGCACAGGCATCTGACCTAGCATCTAACAGCCCATCCTCTGATGGTCTTTACATGATCTAGACTGCATGATTACTGCCTCCAATGTTCTTAATATTCTCAATATGCTCTCATCGTTCAGATTTCTAAATCCATCTGCTTAGAAACGTCAAGCATTGTTCCTTAAACCAATTCCTCTGTAATGCTGCCTAGTTTTCTAAGCAAGGGAGCTTGTCTTCCAGCACTTACTGACTCGTGGCAAGTGACGCCCCAGAGATGAGGACACTACATTTATCAAAATGTTTTTTTGGTTATGGATGACAGAAACCCCACAAAGAATAGCTTAAGCTATTTCTTAGGAATTTAATTACTTACTATAAATTCTTTATTAAATAATCATGAGTTTGCCGGGCATGGTGGCTCACACCTGTAATCCCAGCACTTTGGGAGACTGGGGCCAGGAGTTTGAGACGTTCCTGGCCAACATGATGAAACCTCGTCTCTACTAAAATTACAAAAATTAGCCAGGCGTGGTGGCGCATGCCTGTAATCCCAACGACTCGGGAGGCTGAGGCACAAGAATCACTTGAACCCAGCAGGCGGAGGTTTCAATGAGCCAAGATTCTGCCACTGCAGCCTGGGCAACAGGATGAGACTTTCTCTCAAAAGAGAAAAAAAAAATTATTGGAAGGTATTAGAATGCATTGTGGGATCCAGGGAAGGGTGGACCAGCAAGCTGTGAGAAGAACGGAGATGTGTTTGGGTCTCAGGGATAACTGCAGTCAGGGTCTAGATACCCCCAGGACTCCTCATCTCTATCTGTGCCTCTCTTCAGAAGCCTGCACTCTCCCTCTCTGCAGGACAGCTTTCTCCAAAGGCGAGAAACACGAAGGCCAACTCGTGAATCTCACATTCTATTGCTCTTACTGCCAGAAAGAAACTCTCTGTTTCACTAATAATTCAAAGCATTCTGGGGGAAGATTCTCCAGGCTCAGTGTGGCAGTGTGCCCACCTGAATGCCCACTTTTGCCACTTAGCTCACCCATAACACCAGTTAACTGTGGGGGCAGGGGAGAGCATGCCATGAATGCAGCAGCTCCCAGGAGCGCCATGGAGTAGCAGCACAATCCGTGTTCCCAGGAGAAGCAGAGAAGCCGGGTGTCTCGTAACACAGACGTCCAGAAGGCTCAGAAAATCCTTCTTCACCTGGATAATGCCCATTTTCCCCAAGGCTCCTCTCAGGTTACACCTCCAGAAAACTTTCTCTAGCCCCAGTGGATCAGGTACCCTACCTACATGCCCCCATCACCCAGCACAGGCACCTATCTCTGGCCTATATTTTTGATTCCCCTCCTCACCTGTACCACCCCGGGGAAAACAACTGTGGCTGTGCATCTTGGCATTTCTAAGACGTAATCCAGTGCCTGTCCCGTGACATGCTTTCAATTCACATTTCTCAAAACATGCATCAAAGAAACATTGAAAAATATGAGATAATACCATGGAAAGAGGCTACAGACCCACTGTATGAGTCCGTTCTCACATTGCTATAAAGACATACCTGAGCCAGGGTGATTTATGAAGAAAAGAGGTTTAATTGGCTCATGGTTCCACAGGCCGTACAGGAAGCGTGGCTGGGGAGGTGTCTGAAAACTTTCAATCACGGTGGAAGGCGAAGGGAAAGGAGGCCAGGTCCTACATGGTGGGAGCAGGAGGAAGAGAGCGAAGTGGGAGGTGCTACACGCTTTTAAACAACCAGATCGTGTGAGAACTCAGTACCAAGAGAACAGCAAGGAGGAACTCTGCCCTCATGACCCAGTCATCTCCCACCAGGCCCCTCTTCCAACATTAGGAATTACAATTTAACATGAGATTTGGGCAGGAACACAAATCCAAACCTTTTCACCCACCAAGTGTAACGTGGCTTGCGGGCCACTGGGTACAGAAGATGAGGATGTGAGGAAGTCCTGGGCAGCATCGCACACGAGCCCAGAGCAACCGAGGGTACTCACAGAGGCACCAAAACAGGCTGGGTTTGTTTGGTTTACGTTGTTTAAAGAAGAGAATGTCTAATTTTCAAGATTTTCATTAACAGTGTTTTAAAAATTTGTATTCCGTCTCTATAAACGTCAATTTCCTTCTGTGATTTCTGTGAAGCTGTGCTCTCTGGATTGTCTTTTCTGTTTATTTTGAGGAGAGAATGCAATAAGCATTTATCACATGCCAATTATGAGGCAGGAATGGTGCTGGGCACCAGCAAGACGTTCAAAGCTCTCAGGCACCAGCGATCACATCAGAGTCACACCGTCAGTGCTTTGGTAGAAGCACCCAAAGGGACTTTGAGAGCAGGGGAGAGGGAATTCTCCATCCGGCTGGGGCATCTGGAATCTTCCAGAAGCTGCATTGTGGAGAGTGAGAGGTGTGTTGACTTGGGTTTTTTGATTACAGCACAGAATCTGGCTCTGGCCAACTCGGGCAAAATGGAACCACATTAGAATGAATCTATGAAGACAGACTCGGCAAAGGCAGGAGTCACAGCAAATCAAGGGATCTGGCCAGCAAGACTCACAGGTAACCCAGCTGGAGCTGCAGAGCTGGCTGAATGAGCTCCTCACACTTCGTTTCTTTCTTTATGTCACTTCAGTCACATTTCCAAATCCTGAGATGAGGATCCAGGGGCCTGGGCTGAATGACACCCCTTTCCTTTGGCCAGGAGAGGACAGAGGGTGTTACTGACACCCCCACAGTGTTGCACAGGATGGTGGAGAGAAATGTTCCCTGAAGAATAAGGAGAAAGAGACACTGATAGTAAAACAAGAAATAATCAGTAAAGTGAAAATTAGTTAAGTGAGGAGGTAGAGAAGAACATTGCAATTTTACGGAAATACAGTTGCTTATGTGATTGGAGCAAAAGCCCAGTGTCAGAGAGTCACAAGAGTTAGCAAGATGAGTAGGCAGGGGTTGACCTCAAAGAACTTCCTGAGCCAGGCCACAGTCTGTATCCTCTCCTGACAGACGGGAGAACCACTGGGAGGTTTGAGGCACAAAAGAGACATAATGAGACTTGCATTTTTAAAAGATCTCTGGCAGAGATGGTACTGGATGGGAGGAAGCTGAGCTACTGGAAGCCGCTTTAGGATCTAGGTGGTGAGTGAGGCGTTCAGGAAGGAGGTGGGGGCAGGAAAAGACTAAGAACTGCTGAAGGGGAGAATCCTAGGACTTGATGGCTGAAAGTGGAAAATGGGTGGGGGAGGGCAGCCAAAGGATAAGGGGATTTCTGGCTTGATGGCTAAGGGTGTGTTGGAGGGGAGCGGTACAAGGTAAGCGCTTTTTTGGACACGTTGAGTCTGAGGTTCTTACGAGGCTTCCCAGGGTCTCAATAATCCAAATCCTACCCACTCCCAGTTATAAATAACAGCAAAAAATAATAAACAATAGTATTCCCTCATTCATTTATTAATCAAGCATTTAGTGGCCACCTATAACGTGCAGGTGTTGGGAGTATAGCACATAATAATTTCGCTCTGTCAGGACTCACAATCCAGCACAGATAAGTGAACACAGGAATACAGTATGATAATATTCTGCTACAGATAGTAAGATACTGAAGTAAATTTCCTCTTTTGCTATGAGACTTAGGTGGAAAGAAAGAGTAGAGACAATTTTAAATATTATGGCAGTCCTGAAGTCATTCTCTTGCATTCCCAAAACTGACATACTCAACTCTTCAAATGTCTTTAATTTTTACATCATGAAAACATAAACTTATCCAAAAAATTCTTCCTCCACAATTCCTTTCAGTTTGTTTCCACTAAATAAGTATGTTCATATTCACACATGAAGATACATTACACTGCTGAACACCAAGTAACTGAGGAGAGGATGCAAATAGCTGCAGTGAACAGTAAATTGATTAAACCATAAGTTGATAGAAAACTCAGACGTTGCACAAACCCCGATCGCTCGCACGACCAACACCAGCGCAGCCCAGGGAGCGTATCTTAAATCGGCAATCTGGAAACTCCCCCGTGGCCACCTGTTCCCCTTGCTGTTCTCAGTCCCAGGCTCTGGACTTCATACTCACAGGCACACACACACATCCCTGCAGACATCTGTTTTTAAGAAATGGTGGTGCCACACTCCTCCTGGAAAATGTGCTGAGAAAATTCCTCTATCCATCAGCTGTGAAGAGCTCAAAGCAAACGGGAGGCGAGGGCCCTTCCAGCTGCCCTGTGCTCTTGCCCAATGGATGGCTGTCGTCCACCTGAGGGCTCTCATTTCACTGACAGCTGCTAACATCTTCTAATGCTTCCCTGGTGTCTTGCTGTGACAGTTAATTTTGCGTGTTAACTTGGTTAGGTTGCACTGTCCAAACATTTGGTCAAACGGTATTCTGGATGTTTCTGTGAGTTTTTTTCAATGAGATTAACATTTAGATGAGTAGATGTTGAGTAAAGCAAATGACCCTTCATAATACGGGTGGGCCTCATCCCAACAGTTGAAGGTCTTCATAGAACAGAGACCGACTTCACCTGAACAGAAGGGAATTCTGCCAGCAACCAGCCTTTGAACGCCACCTGCCACTCTTCCGTGGGTCTCCAGTGTGCCAGGCCACCTTGCAGATTTTGGACTTGCCAAGCCTCCGTGATTTTATGGGTCAGTTACTTAAATCTCTAGTTACTTAAATCTCTCTCTGTCTCTCTCTCTCTCTCTCTTCATCTCTCTATCCTGTTGGTTCTGTTTCTCTAGAGAACTCTGACACATATACTTGGCTCATCTTCAGCTGTGTTGCCCAGATGTTTTGCCCCCAAGACCTGTAGTCAGTCTCTAGGGCCTCAATCCCAGCATGGTATCTGCACCTGCCATGCCGTGGTGTGGAAGGAAAGGGGAGAAGAAGGTGGGCTGCAATGGCACAACCGTGTTGGGAAGAAAACCCCATGCTCAGGCCTTATGTGGGCCTTTCTGCCCCCAATGCCCACCTCAACCCATCTAGGAGAACGTGAGGCTTCCAATTGTGCTGCATTTAATTGGAAAGAGTGGCAGAGCGAGACTGTACCAGAAAGTTCCCATTGAACCCTGGCGATCGACGCAGCCCTTATAAGGGGTCAAGAGCGTGCCAGTCCCTTGCTTCTCTGCGTTCATCAGCATTGGCTGAGTACATGCTGTGACTGACTGGTGTTGGTACAATGGGCACAGAGACTAATAAGACACAGTCACTGCCCCCAGGGAGCCAGAATTTCGTGTCCCTTTTCTTTCATTCTTCCACAAAACTGGAAACATCATCCAGCCATCAGAATTTCAAGCTTTTTTTTTCTTTTTAATCCTTTCAGAAACCACTTAAAGGGAAAACCTACTGACCACCAACTGAGGGCTGAATTTTCACAGCCCCTAACATCCAGGTGACTATACCCAGGGGCACAACAGAATTCAAGTGCTAAGGAACTACAGGCATTTTAAAGATAAATTTAGTAGCATTTTTAGGCACTGCTGTTAAGCTTGTCTGTTCTACCCCCTGATTTGGGGGCATAGCTTGTAGGTTCTTGAAAGTGAGGCTACATCCATTACAGGTTAGATTCTTAGAAAGGGAGATGCATAAGAGTTTATAGAGTTTTAAAATATATATATATTTTAAAATTATAGTCAACATAGAGCACTCGGAGGGAATTACAGGTTTCCTTTGGAAGAGGTAAACATGCTTCAAAACTTCTTTCCCAGGAGGCTGCGTAGTTGTATTCACATTGTCGTCACTAGGTGGCAGCAGAGGTACTTCTGTGACTTTCAACCATTGGCTTTGGAAGGGATGGGGGAGGGGAGGCAGCTGACTCAGGCTTCACTTTGGTGTAGGTGAGTGTGGGACTTTTCCTCTGGGCATCAACTATGTCAAACCACCATAGTATCTATTAATGTCAAAGTCAGTACCCCACAGTATAGAATTGATTTTAATACATCATTATCAATATGTGGCCAACAGGGAAATTTCCTAGATCTCAGATGCACTTTGTCCCCCTTGTGTGGCCTTTCCTTGGTGTTCCTGAATAGTAGAGATAATCTAGTTTTAAAACTGGTCCTTTTGTGAATGTGTACTTTCATAGCTCCACGTCTCAGGCACCCCTAGAGTATTCACTTAGAATATTAAGTGAATAATATATAATACCCCCAGGGGTATTCACTTCTCTATTCCCAGACTGCCTTGGTGCAGACAAATATATTGTCCCCAACTTCCTGCCTTGTGCCCCAAGAGAAAAAATGCTCATCATCACTGGCCATCAGAGAAATGCAAATCAAAACCACAATGAGATACCATCTCACGCCAGTTAGAATGGCGATCATTAAAGTCAGGAAACAACAGGTGCTGGAGAGGATGCGGAGAAACAGGAACACTTTTACACTGTTGGTGGGACTGTAAACTAGTTCAACCATTGTGGAAGACAGAGTGGCAATTCCTCAAGGATCTAGAACTAGAAATACTATTTGACCCAGCCATCCCATTACTGGGTATATACCCAAAGGATTATAAATCATGCTGCTATAAAGACACATGCACACGTATGTTTATTGCAGCACTATTCACAATAGCAAAGACTTGGAACCAACCCAAATGTCCATCAATGACAGACTGGATTAAGAAAATGTGGCACATATACACCATGGAATACTATGCAGCCATAAAAAAGGATGAGTTCATGTCCTTTGTAGGGACATGGATGCAGCTAGAAACCATCATTCTGAGCAAACTATCGCAAGGACAGAAAACCAAACACCACATGTTCTCACTCACAGGTGGGAATTGAACGATGAGAACACCTGGACACAGGAAGGGGAACATCACACACTGGGGCCTGTTGTGAGGTGGGGGGAGGGGGAGGTTTAGCATTAGGAGATATACCTAATGTAAATAATGAGTTAATGGGTGCAGCACACCAACATGGCACATGTATACATATGTAACAAACCTGCACGTTGTGCACATGTACCCTAGAACTCAAAGTCTGATAAAAAAGAAAAAGAAAAGAAGTCGTACTAAAATAGTGCCTATGGAAACAGCAGAATTTGACTCCGTTCTCTGTGTCTGGAAATGAATGGATCAACCCCCAGTTAGGGATGCTGTAGAGATGTTTCCTGGATTGAGAAAGATGAATATTGAATTAGAAGGTGACCAAAGTTCCTTCTAATTCTAGGATTCCATTACTCATAAACGCATGGCAACTACAATAAACCAGCACTCCACAGTACCTTCCAATGAGCCCGCTTTGGGGATACCCTCCTTAAGACATGTTCAGATCATGCAGTAGCTACAGTTTATACCACTCAGCCTTGAGCTAGAGGAGCTGCTCCACCAGCCCCTTCCTCTGTTTTCCGCCCCTGCATGGGCCCTTCCTCCATGGTTTTTATCACTGCATGGTCTTACATTTACTTGTGTGCTTGTTGCATCAATGTCTACCTCCTATCCTTCACTGAAATCTGCAAAGGACAGAGACTAGGTCTGTCTGTGGTATCCCCAACACTGCACAGAGTAGGAGCATCATTGTTGAATGAATGAATGCACGCCAGTCCCCCTCGGGCCCATCACTCTTCAGGCTGGAAACCACCTGCAGACCGGGCATCTTCATGTCCATTTCTCAGTTCAGTGAGCTGGTCCTGGCTTTCTGCAGCTCAACCTGGCGCTCACAGGAGAGCTTGAGAACTCTAGAGAAGCAGGTGATGGGCCCTCTGAGTAAGGTTCCTTCCAGCGAAGTTGACACTGTTTGACCTGCCAAAACAAAGGCTTGACTTGAACTGTTCCATGACATTGTAGCTCCAGTGTCTTGGGGGGACCCTCCGATTCAGAAGACAGTTCTTTATGTCTGCAATAGACCCACATACCTCTCTATATCTTTAATCAAAACCATCAGAACACTGCCACTTTCGTTCTGCTTCCAAAATTCCTAAAATGGGTGATTTTTGCCCCCAAAGGACTCACGTATCAGTGTAGCCCTAGTGGGAAGCAGGACAGAGGGCATCTCCCAGGCGTATCAGGCAGCACAGAGGGAAAAGATGCCAACACAGAGCTAGGATGTGACCTGATGTGACCTAATATGACCCTTGACAGGTTCTTACTTCACATGTTGGCTTTAGTTTCTTCCTCTGTAAAAACAGAAGGTTTGGTCAGATAGCATCTCAAGTCTCTTCCACTCCTGAAAATCTGTAATTACGCCTGGGTCATGTGGCTCAAGGGCAACTACCCCATCCCAGGTGAAGACATCCCATGTCTAGACACACTCATTTGAGGCCTGCTTTAGTAGAATATTTCAATCCCCAAAAAAACTATAAAATGATAGGAACTTTTCCCTAGATTTCTAACCTTCTCCTTGACACACTATGGCTGAATCTCTTCCAGATGTTTCTTGACAGATCATAGTGAAATTACTTCTCAAGAATGATAATCAAATGGAACTTGGTCATTTTTTAATTTAACATTCACTATTTTGAGTTTCCTCAAGGATTTCCAAAGGCCTACATGATTATGGCACAATGGATAATTTTTCTGGGGCCCGATTTTAGTAGCAGATGCTACACTGAGCCGCTTAGCCAATCGATGGGCCTGCCCACCTCCAGTCTCCACAGGGAGAGGCAGTCCTGTTTTCCTCTGCTTCCCTTAGCACACTCAGCAACTGTCAGGCAGTGATAAAAGTTTCACTTCTTTAATGAAAACAGCACCCAAAGACAGCCTAGTGTTTATGCTGGCGATGAAAGTTGAAAGAAAGTGAATAGTTGTAAGAAAATGACAGTTCTTCCAGAAAGTGGAAGTTTTAGCTAATTATGGCATGGTAGTAGCTGTAGTCTTTTAAGGGACAGAGAGTGTGGGAAATCCCTCAGTATTTTTTTCTCTCCTTTTTCTCCATTCTCCGGTGCCCCAACCCTCAGGCAAGCCCACAGCAGGCTCGGTGCAACAGTGAAAAAGGCCAGCAACAGGAATCCGCAGGAGCTACAGCTCTAAGGTAGAGAAGCCTTGCTCTCAGTTCAGCAGAACTGCAGCTCCAAGAAGGTGGCACAAACCCTGTTGCCTCTCTCTCTTCCTCTCTCTCCCCACCCCCCTCACTGCTGTAAGGCAGTCACAGAAGTGGGTAGTTACTGGCTGGACAACCATAAAATAAAGTCTCAGGGAACCAGAGGTGCTAAGGAGAGAGCAGAGAGAGGAATTTGGGAAAGCATACAGCATTATCCTCAGAGAAGTAAAAAAAAAAAAAAAATATATATATATATATATATATAAACAAAATAAGAGTGTCTGGGAAAGGAACTCTATAAAGAGGTTTATGAACTCCTGGCTAACCCCTGGCCCGAGCATGTATAAATCTGATCCTAATTGGCATTCAAAAGACTTTGAGAACTGAGATTAAGAGACAGGTCTCCCCAGGTTCCAGTCTGACCTCTTGGGTAGGGGGCACTCACAGGGGGCACCCACTTGGGAATGATCTGAGTAGCATTGAAAGGCTTTGAAAATTGAACTAACATCGGAATTTCAGCTCAGAGAAGATGGGTTGAAATGTGAGGCCTGAACTTAACCAGGTCAAGCGCCTGCCAAAACAAAAATGTCAACATCTTCTGTAGGATTTAAACAAGACCTGAAGTCTTAAATATAATAATCAAAATGTTCAGGGTACACTCAAATAGTATTCAGCATATAAAGAACCATGAAAACCTCAATATGTATGGGAAAAGTCAATCAACAGATGCCAGTGCCATGATGACACCAACATTGGAAGTACCCGACAAAGTTTTTAAAATGCTTCTATGAGCAATCTTGAAGACTCTTGAAGAAAAAGCAAAAATACAAGGCATCATTAAAGAAACAGAAGATATACAGACAAAAATTAGAAATTTTAGAGTTGAAAGTATAATAACCAATATTAAGAAAACCACACATTAGATGGGTTCAATATCACAAAGGATGTGACAGAGGAAACAGTGAACTTGAAGACACATCAAAAAAAGAGGGAAAAAGCGTTGAAAAAAATCTAGTGGAACTTCAGGTACACATAAAACAATAATAAAAGTTCTAATGTTTGTGTCGCTGGAGTTTTAGAGGACAAGAGAAAGAGTGCAGTGCTGAAAAAAAGTTTGAAAAACCAATGGCTGAAGACTTTCCAAGTTTGGCAAAGGATATAACCTACAGATTTAAAAAGTTGACTGAACTTTACACAGGATACACATGAATAAAATTATGCACAGATGCGTCACAGTGAAATTTTTGAAAAATAAAAAGAATGAAAAAAGTTTTAAAGCAGCCACAGAAAAACAGTGCATTGCAAATAGAGGATTTTCAATTTGAATAACTATAGATTTTTCATCAAAAACTATGGAGACCACAAGGAAGCACAACAACATTTTAAAGTAGAGAGAGAGAGAGAGAGAGAGAGACAGAAAGAAAGAAAGAAAGAAAGAAAGAAAGAAAGAAAGAAAGAAAGAAAGAAAGAAAGAAGAAGAAAGAAAGAGCTATAAACTCAGAATTCTGTGAAATAAATACATTCTTAGATGAAGGACAACTAAGAGAATTCATGACCAGTGTACCTACTTAAGAGATTTGCTAGATAAGTTTTTCAGGCTGAAAGGAAATGATCCAAGAAGAAATCTCAGAACTTCAGTAATAAAAGGGAACAACAGAAATGGTAAGTATCTGGGTAAATACAATAGACTGTTCTCTTTTTGAGTACTTTAAAACATATCTGATGTTTGAAAGCACAGGGTATAACATTGTCTGATGGAGTTTTCAATGTGTGCAGATGTAATACATAAAAGAGAAAGGTAACGAAACCTAGTGGTAAGTTTTACCTATTCCAATTAAAGTGGTAAAATGCTGATTATAAATTGCCATTAAAGTGTTAAAGTTTGTATTTTTTTAAATCCCTAGAGCAACCACTAAAAATGTGATATGAAAAGATATGGTTAAAATCAAAATAAATTCAGATGGAATGCTAAAAACAAAAACGTTCAAATACTACAAAAGGCAGGAAAGAGAAGACAGACAGGAAGAAAACACAAATAATAAAATGGAAGACCTAAATTCAAACATATGATAATTACATTAAATGTAAATGGTCTAAACAATATCTAGTTTTTACCTCAACTTCGATCCCCATTTAGGGAATCCTAACTAAAAGGTTTTGGAGACTTCCAGAAACCACTGGACCATACTTTTAGAATCACTGCGTTTGAATTTTTATCATTTAAAAATAACCAAAAGTGTTGAAAATGGTTGCCTCTGGAGAGTTGGCATTCTGATGGCTTTAGGGAGAGGTCGGAAAAGGAACTAATTTTTTGTTTAATCTACATGATCTGACATAGGCTGCAATACATAAGTTAATGTCTTTTACTACCATATAGTTTTCAACTATTTCTCTAGGATGGTGGTGGGCACCTGTAATCTGAGCTACTTGGGAGGCTGAGGCAGGAGAATCACTTGAACCCATGAGGTGGAGGTTGCAATGAGCCAAGATCGTGCCATTGCACTCCAGCCTGAGAAACAAGAGTGAAACTCTATCTAAAAGAAAAAAGAAAAAAAAAAATCAGACTTAATCTGCACTATAGACCAAACAAATCTAACAGATATTTACAGAACATTTCATCAAACAGCTGCAGAATACACATTCTTTTTCTCAGCACACAGATCATTTTCAAGGATAGACCATATGTTAGGTCACAAAACATGTTTTAAAACATTCAAAAAATTGAAATCATGTCAAGCATCTTATCTGACCACAAAGGAAAAAAACTGGAAATTAATAACAAGAGGAATTTTGGAAACCATACAAAAACATGGAAATGCAACAATATGCTCCTGAATGGACAGTTGGTTAATGAAGAAATTAAAAAGGAAACTGAAAAATGTCTTGAAACAAATGATAATGGAAACACAACATACCAAAACCTATTGGATACAGCAAGAGCAGTATTAAGGGGGCAGTTTATAGACATAAGTGCCTACATCAAGAAAGAGGAAAAACTTTAATCTAATGATGCATCCTGAAAAATTAGAAAATTAAGAGCAAACCGCATCCAAAATTGGTAGAAAAGAAATAATAAAGATCAGAGTAGAAATAAAGAAAACAATACAAAAGATCAATGAAACAAAAAGTTGGGCTTTTGAAAAGTTAAACAAAATTGACAAACCTTTAGCCAAACTAAGAAAAAAGAGAGATGATGCAAATTAATAAAATCAGAAATGAAAAAGGAGACAACACAAATGATACTGCAGAAATTCAAAGGATCATTAGTAGCTACTACGAGCAACTATATGCCAGTAAATTGGAAAGTCCAAAAGAAATGGACGTACTCCCAGATACATACAACCTACCAAGATTGAACCAGGAAGAAGCCTAAAACATGAACAGACCAATAACAAGTAACAAGATTGAAGCCTTAATAAAAAGTCTTCCAGTCAAGAAAAGCCTGGAACTCACGGCTTCACTGCTGAATTCTACGAAATATTTAAAGAACTAATACCAATCTTACTCAAACTCTTTCAAAAATAGAGGAGCAGGGAATACCTCCAAACTCATTCTATGAAGACAGCATTGCCCTGATACCAAAACAAAGACACATCAAAAAAAAGAAAACTACAGGCCAATAGCTCTGATTAGTATTGATGCAAAAATTCTCAAAAAAATACTAGCAAACCAAATTCGACAATAGATTAGAAATATCATTTATCATGGTCAAGTAAGATTCACCTTGGGATGCAAAAATGGTCCAACACATGCAAATCAATGTGATACATCATATCAACAGAGTGAAAGATAAAAACAATAATCACTCCAATTGATGCTGAAAAAACATTTGATAAAATTCAACATCCCTTCATGATAAAAAAAAAAAAAAAAAAAAAAAAAAAAAAAAAAAACCTCCAAAAACTGGGTATTACAGGAACATACTTCAACTGTAATAAAGTCATATATGTCACACACACGGCTAGTGTCATTCTGAATGGGAGAAAAAATAAAAGCCTTTCCTCTAAGATCTGGGACACGACAAGGATGCCCACTTTCACCACTGTTATTTGACATTGTACTGGAAGTCCTAGCTAGACCAATCAGACAAGAGAAATAAGTAAAAGGCATCCAAATTGGAATGGAAGAAGTCAAATTATCCATGTTTGGAGGTGATATGATCTTGTATTTGGAAAATCCTGAAGACTCCATACACAAAAAAAAACTATTAGAACTGATAAACAAATTCAACAAAGTTGCAGGATATAAGATTGACATATAAAAATCAGTACCATATCTATATCCCCCACTATGAACAATGTGAAAATTTAAAAAGTAATACCATTTACAATAGCTACAAATAAAAGTAAATACCTACGAATTAAAAAAAGAACTGAAAGATCTCTACAATAAAAACCATAAAACACTGATGAAAGAAACTGTAAAAGGCACTAAAAAAATGAAAAGATAATCCATGTTCATGGACTGGAAGAATCAATATTATTAAAATGTCCATACTACCAAAGCGATCTACAGATCCCATGCAATGCCTATCAAAACACCAATAACATTCTTTACAGAAATAGAAAAAAGCAATCCTAAAATGTATGTGCAACCACAAAAGCCAAAGTTATCCTGAGAAAAAAGAATAGCCAAAGCTATGCTGAGAAAAAAGAACAAAACTGGAGGAATCACATTACCTGACTTCAAATTATACTACACAGCTAGAGTAACCAAAATAGCATCGTACTGGCACAAAAACAGACACATAGACCAATGGAACAGAATAGAGACCCCAGAAACAAATCCATTCATCTACAGTGAGCTCACTTTTAATAAAATGGAGATCATTATGTCAGGTAAAAGAAGCCAGGCACAGAAAGACAAACACCACATGTTCTCACTTATTTCTGGGAGCTAAAAAATCAAAACAACTGAACTCACGGATATAAAGAGTAGAAGGATGGTTATCAGAGGCTGGGAAGGGTAGTAGGTGGCTGACAGGGAGGTGGGGATGGTTACTGGGTACAAAAACAAGTCCTTAGAAAGAATGAATAAGACCTACTATTGACAGCACAACAGAGTGACTACAGTCAACAATAACTTAATTGTACATTTTAAAATAACTAAGAGTGTAACTGGATTGTTTATAGCATAAAGGATGAATGCCTGAAGGGCTGAATACCCCATTCCCCATGATGTGATTATTTCACTTTGCATGCCTGTATCAAAATATCTCATGTACCCCATAAACATATACACCTACTACACACCCAGAAAAATTAAAAATAATTTAAAAAATAAGTATTGGATTGCCAGGCACAGTGGCTCACGCCTGTAATCCCAGTACTTTGGGAGGCTGAGGTGGGCAGATCACGAGGTCAGGAGATCGAGACTATCCTGGCTAACGTGGTGAAACCCCATGTCTACTAAAAATACAAAAAATTAGCCGGGTGTGGTAGCATGCACCTGTAGTCCCAGCTACTCGGGAGGCTGAGGCAGGAGAATCACTTGAACTAGGGAGGCAGAGGTTGCAGTGAGCCAAGATCACGCCACTGCACTCCAGACAGAGCGAGACTCCGTCTCAAAAAATAATAACAATAATAATAATAAACAAATAAATAAAAGTATTGGCAAGTTTGTGAAGAAATTAGACCTTTTGTGCACTGTTGGTAGGAATGATGCAGCCATTAAGGAAAACATTATGGCAGGTCTTCAAAAAATTAATAATAGGTTTACCATATAATTCAGCTACTCCACTCTTGAGTATATACCTCCCGAAATGGAAAACTAGGAGTCAAAGAAGTATTTGTACACCTATATTCATAGCAGCATTTTCCACAATAGTCAAAATGTGGAATCAACCCAAGTGTGTCCATCAGCAGATGAATAAACAAAATGTGGTATATATACATATATATATATAATCAAATATTATCTAGCCTTAAGGAGGATTAAAATTCTGACATGTACTATGATATAAATGAACCTTGAAGACATGCTAAGTGAAATAAGCCAGTCACGAAAAGACAAATACTGTATGATTCTACTTATATAAGATACCCAGAAAAGTCAAATTTATAGAAACAGGAATAGAATGGTTTAATATTAAGAAATATATTAGTTTTAGGCAAGGCATCAGTAAAAAAACAGAATCTTTTCATGAATACCAAGAAAGTATTCAATAAAATCCATCATCCATTCCTGTTGAAAACTGTTCAAAAATTAGAACCGAGTAATAATGCATTAATATGAAATGGCTCTCTCTCCTAAAAACCAAAAAACCAACATCACATTTAAAACCCTAGAGGATATCCTCTATAACCATTACTAATTTATGTTTTAGAAATTGTAGCCAACACAAAAATATGTAAAACAAATAAGAATTATATTTATAGTAAGAAAAAGAAAACATATATCATTGTTTGTAGGCAATATTTCTAGTGATCTAGAAGTACATTCTACACTTTACAGAGAACCCTTCTTTCTGTTCGTCTTCACTCCTCCCACCTTGATTCCAGTTCATCTTTTATCTGAACATTTATCATCCTTAATTACTCGTTCTTGCTTTAATCCATTTTAAAATATTGCAGCCAGTTTGGACTGTTAAAGACATCTTTCTGCAGACAGTTATCCAGGTGACCTTGAATCAACCCAGTTCTTCTACTTTTCTCACTTGTAGTTTTCGAGAATAAGTATAAAATGTGCTGGGAATGCAATGTCCTGAGATAGGGAGAGGCTGGCCACAACAGCCTGGGCTTTATTCCAGTTCCCCTCCTGAAACAGGATGTCCTTCGGTGCTTTGGTCCAGTAACCCCCAGGACTCCGGAGTGTAAAACACAGAGCGGGGTGCTTTCTGGGATCCCTCACCTGCAGTGCAAGTGGAGGATGTACAGCCAAGACTCCACCTGCCTAGGGCAGCTTTCCTGAGCCTTGAGGGACCAGCTTACAAGGGACCTTAGGCTTCGGTTGTTCCTGGCTACCTTTCTGTGAGTAACGAACCCACTTCGTGTAACCTGATGTGTGGGTGGGTGATAAGTTGATAACCAGTGTATAGTGGGCCTGCTTACGCTTTCCACTTTAAATTCCCAGTAACTTCTCTTTGTTCTTAGAATGAAATCCAAACTCTGAACACACCCTATAAGGTTTTAAATGAGCTGGCCATTTTCTACATAATATTTAACACCTGCAATTATTTTATACATTTGTCCACCTATTACTTTTGCCTTTCTCCACTGGAATGTGACCTCCATAGAAGCTGGGCATTTATGTGTCTGGTTCACCCCCATCTCCCTAGTGCCCAGGACAGTTCTGGTACATAGTAACCACTCAATAAGCACCTCTTGGAGACATAAAGGAATGAATTTCAATTCTGAGCATCTATAATTTATGAAATAAAGTAAACACTTTTCTCTGGAAAGTTTCATGAGGAAAGGTTTTATCACAGCACGCGATAGCCAAACATTTCAACATGAAATTAATGAAAAGAAATGAAATTATCCAGAATACAATGGAATATTTTTAAATGGGTTTGAGATCAGCAATTGTACTTAATATGAGTTTTTGAAAGTATGACAGCAACAGAAAAGTTGATCTTAGCTTCTGAAAGTTAATAAAGCTGAGTACAAAGTTTAAGAGATTACTGCCTAGAAATCCACAATTAATCAAATTAACTCCAGCTACATTAAATAGATTTGTGGCCTTAGGCATATCTGCCATTACTTTATTTAAGTTAGGAAGGAATTTATTGCTTTTCAGTAAGCAGGGTCAGTGACAGAAAAGCTGAAACATCCATGGATCATCTCACGTTTTTACCCACTATTTCTTTTGAATGAGTAAGTAGATGTTGTCAATTTACCGCTCCTATAGTTTGATATGGTTTGGTTGCCCCCTCCAAATCTCATGTTGAAATGTGATCCTCAGTGTTAAAAGGGGGGCCTAATGGGAGGTGTATGGATCTTGGGGGCAGACTCTTCACGAAGAGATGGAGGATGGGGGTAGTAGGTATCAGTGAGTTCTTACTCTGTTAGCTCCCAAGATAACTGGACATTAAAAAGAGCCTGGCACCTCCCACTTCTCTCTCGATTTCCCTCTTGGAAGTGATCTCTGCACAAGTCAGCTCCCCTTTCCCTTTCACCAGGAATGGAAGCAGCCTAAGCTGCTCACCAGAAGCAGATGCTGGTGCCATGCTTCTTGTATAGCCTGCAGAACCATGAGCCAAATAAACCTCTTTTCTTTATAAACTACCAGCTACATGTATTCTTTTATAGCAACAAAAACAGACTGCAACACCAACCTTGCTAAATGCTGCCAATACCTTAATGAAGTAGGTGATCACAGGAGATAAACGGCAGATCATTTTACATAATCATGTTTTATTATTTGTCTTAATCTCATGTGATTAATAGCAGCACTAATATATTAATTCCATCTGGCCTGGCTACCTGTAGAGTCACTGTAAGGCATATAATTAGATTTATAAGGGCTGTCTGCAATTATAATTTGGCTTAAAACATTTGGAGGTATGAAATGTGCACTACATTTCTGCCCCATGAAATTCTACAGATGCTTTGGAATGAAAACCGTTATTCAAGAGAATAATCACATTGTATTATTATAATGAAATGTTACATTGGCTGAATTGAACCCGTGATTTTTCTGCAATTTTTCTATCAATGAAAGCACTGACAATTTAATTCAGCTTGCCCGGCATGATCAAAGATACCGTTGAGGGAGAGAAATCAGCAAGGATCCTAGCCTAGCTGGGGACTCAAGACATGACTTTGACATGATATTGTCAATTGCAGGCCACAGCAGTGAGGGTGGGGAAGTCCAATGGACAAGTGGAGTCCCAAAACAGGTTCACTGGAGGCATAAAAAAATGCAAGGGGTCATGTGCAAGAGACCAAATGCATAGGGGTCAGTAATTTAAAGCAGGCATTATGACCTTCCTCTATGAGGTGAATGTAAGCACTTCCAAATATAAAAGAAAGACATGAGTAGTCAGCAAAGAAAGAGAAACTATTTTTTAAAAAGCCAAATAGAAATTTGAGAATTGAAAAACAGAATACCTGAAATTTAAAAATGTACTAAGTGGGCTCAATAACAGAATTGAAATGAGAGAATGATGTCGGTGAATTTAAAGATAGATCAGTAAAAATTACCTTTCCGTAAAACAAAGAGAAAAAGGATTAAAAGTAGGTAAATAGCCACAGGAACCTGTGGGACAATCTCAATATCACTGGAGTCCCTGAACAAGAGATGAAAGATATCAGGACAGACAAAATATTTGACAAAACAATGAACAGAAATTCCTCAAATATGGCAAAAGACATAAATGCATAGATTCAAGAAGTCTACAAAAACCAAACAAAATAAACTCAAAGAAAACCATGCTAACACACATCAAAATTAAACTGCTGAAAACCAAAGATAAATATCTAGAAAGCAGCCATAGCAAAATGATATATTTTGCATAGGAGGGCAACAACTCAAATACTAGTGAATACTAATGATTCCTCATTAGAAACCACAAAGGCAGTGGAGTAAAATCTTTGAAGTGCTAAAAGAAAAAAAAATGTCAACTCAGAATTCTATATCCAATGAAAGTATCCTTCAGGAATGAATGTAAAATAAGGATATTCTCAGATGAAGGAAAACAAAGAGAATTCATTGCCAATGTATCTAAGAAAAATTCCTAAAGGAAGCTAATGTGGAAGAAAAATGTTCCTAGAAGAAAACCTGAAACTTCAGGAATGAATAAAAAACAGTAGAAATGATAAATATCTAGTTAAATAATACTTTTTTAAGTTATTGAAACTATGTATGAAGTTTGAAAGCAAAAATTGTAACACTGGGAGGGTGTCAATGTATCCAAATGTAATACAGATGACAACTATAACATAAACACGGAAGGTAAAGAAACCTATATGGTTGCCAGTCTTCAACATTTTACTTGAAGTTGTTAAATATTAAATCCAGATAAACTATATATAGTATGTATGTGTATATATATTCACACACACACACATATATGTATATGTGTATATATATAAAATATCATAATATTATATATTCTTTGGAACAACCACTGAAAAAAAATACAAAGAGATTGATATGGTTTGGCTCTGTGTCCCCACCCAAATCTCATGATGAACTGTAATCTCCATGTGTTGAAAATGGGGCCTAGTGGGAGGTGATTGGATCATCGGGGCAGATGTTTCCCCTTGCTATTCTTGTGATAGTGAATTAGTTCTCAAGAGATCTGGTTGTTTAAAAGTGTGTAGTTCTTCCCCCTTCATTCTCTCTCTCCTGCTCTGCCATGTGAAGATGTACCAACTTCTCCTTCACCTTCTGCCATAACTGTAAGTTTCCCGAGGCCTCCCCAGCCATATTTCCTCTACAACCTGCAGAACCATGAGTCAATTAAACCTCTTTTCTTTATAAATTCCCCAGTCCCAGGTAGATTGTTGGTTTGGGGTTTTTGTTGTTGTTGTTTTGTTTTGCTTTGCTTTGTTTTGTTTTACAGAGTCTTGCTCTGTCTCCCAGGCTGGAATGCAGTGCCACAATCTCAGCTCAACCTCTGCCTCCTGGGCCCAATCAATCCTCCACCTCAGTCTCCTGAGTAGCTGGGAGTACAGGCATGTGCCACCATGTCTAGCTGACTTTTTTGTATTTTTTGTAGAGATGGGGTTTCACTATGTTGCCCAGGCTGGTCTCAAACTCCTGAGCCCAAGAGATCCACCTGCCTCAGCCTCCCAGAGTGCTGGGATTACAGTTCAGGTAGTTCTTTATAGCAGTGTGAGAATGGACTAATACAGACATAAAGGAAAAAAAAAACACCCTAATGGATAAATTAAAATGCAATACTAAAAATAATTCAAAGAAGGTAAGGAAGGAGAAGAGCAAAAACAAACAGAAAAATAACAAAATAGGAGGTCTACATCTAATAATATCAATAATCATATTAAATGTAAATGGTCTAAATATATCATTTAAAAAACAAAGATTGTCAGATTGGATTTTTTTTTAAAAAAACTAACAACTATATGTTGTCTACAAGAAACCTACTTTAAATATAATGATACACATATATTAAAAGTCAAAGAATGAAAACAGATAAACCATGCAAACACTAATCCAAAGAAAGCTGTGTTGTCTACATTAATATAAAAAATAGACTTCACATAAAGGAAAATTACTTACCAGGGATAAAAAGGGACAGTACAAAATAACGAAGGTCAATTCATAAAGAAGACATACAGTCATCAGTTTGTATCCACCTAACAACAGAGCTCCAAAATGTATGAAGCAAAAACTGATTGAACTGAACAGAGAAATAGTCACATTTACAATTACATATGGCGACATCAATATTCCTCTCTCAGTAATTTACGGAACAAGGAGACACAAAATCAGTAAGTGACAATGAATGATAGGATGCATACTCTTGTGACGACACATGGAATGTTCACCATGATAGGCCACATACTACTGGATATAAAACTACTTTAACAAATTTAAAAGAATTGAATTCATACAAAGAATGTTCTTGGAATACAGTGGAATTAAACTAGAAATAAGAGAAAGATCATGAAAAATCCTCAAATACGGCCGGGCATGGTGGCTCACACCTGTGATCCCAGCACTTTGGGAGGCCAAGGTGGGCGGATCACGAGGTCAGGAGTTTGAGACCAGCCTGGCTAACACAGTGAAACCCCATCTCTACTAAAAATACAAAAACTTAGCTGGGCATGGTGGCAGGCACCTGTAGTCCCAGCGACTTGGGAGGTTGAGGCAGGACAATGGCTTGAACTCAGGAGGCGGAGGCTGCAGTAAGCCGAGATTGCTCCACTGCACTCTAGCCTGGGTGACAGTGTGAGACTCTGTCTCGTTAAAAAAAAAAAAAATCCCCAAATACTTAAAAATATCTTACCTTTCCTCCCTTCAGGAAGGATACCTGAGGCACATGTTCTTCACTGGCGCCCAGGATACTACAGTAGAATTGAGTGTCAGTTGTCCACAGAGGTAACTTGCTTGATGATTTTACCCTTTAATGCCTGCCTTTCCTTGCCTCTTTTAATTCTCTACTCTTACACCAAGGTTTCCTGGAATCATTCCCCAAATAAACTCCTCTCTTGGGGTCTGCTTCTGGGAGACCCTAACCTAAGACAGTTGCATATATAGTTAATTCTCATTATTCATGATAATTAGATTTTCTAAAGTCATAGCAAACACTGAATAAGTCAATACTGAACCATTGTTTCTAGGGGTAATACAGGATTAGTTTCCTTTGAGTCTCTGGTTACATTTTCATCAACCAGTCAATACATAAGCTTACCTGATGTGTGTTTCTGTTGAAAGACACATCATTTAAAAATATATATATATACACACACACACACACACACAAACATATAGTTGATTCAATAATACTGAATTTGCTAACAGCATTATAAACTCAGGCCTGAATGAAGTCTATCTCATTTTCTCTATGAGGCACATCACAGCCTTATTGCTTTTATACTAGATAGCAATTCAGCATTAAGCTTGCAGGCCATTTTAAACAGCAAATCACACACACAAAAAAAGCACAAAAATATGAAAATATGTGGCACTAAGTAAATCCCAACAAGGACATTTGTTTACAGTATGACAGTTGAAAGAAGAAGGCAGAAGGTCACCTTGTTTGACCTCAGCCGTGAACATGTGCTTCAGGCAAGTCAAATTTTCCAACACTCTGGACATGTTGCAAATGCCCCATGAGTATTGATTTAAAGTTTACAAATAGGCCGGGTGCATATAATTGTCTTTGTGGCTCTCTGTGGTTGACTAAATTGTAGGTATTGTTCTTCTTCTTATGTATTCATTAGGACAGGTAAATTTATTCAAACTGTGGTGTAAACAAGAAAAAAATGGAATTACTCCAGAAAAAAGCCATTTCTTACACAGTGTATCTATCAGTTCCAATCATTTTCAGAGGGAGAGTCCTCCAAAAATGACTTTTTTGCTACAGAAGGATAGTAGAAAAGTAATCCTCAAATACAAGGTCAGGTTAAATGCTTGTGCAACATATAGAAAGAGTGGATAAAAGAGCCTTGGATGAATGAACAAATCACGCAGGTGTAAAGCACTTAGACAGAGGTGATAAAATGAGTCAAACGTTTACTTTTGAAATGACTTTCTTCTCTAAATTATAACGATGGGAAATAAGAAAAATGCCCCAAAGCAGGTAATATTCCAGCATATTATTTTTAATATCACTGACATATAAGGTTTTGTAGGAAGGCAATACAAAGTCTAGCTAGGAAGAAGAAAAGAGGATTAATTTTGTAAAGGAAGCATAATAATGTCACAGGTTTAATTTATCTCAAGCTGTCATCCAACTAAAGCAGGAAACAATTATGATACAGAACGTCGCACATGGACTAATCATTTTAATGACTAATGGAAAAAGCTATAATAGATTTTTCACCAAGAAATTTATAGTTAAATAACACCATAGTTTCCTTCGTACCACTTTTCCCAGTTCATTTCGGCACAGGAACTTGGCAATAGTCAAAGTCCTTTGCTTTAGCTACCACTCACTGGAAAAGCAACAAAACACACAAACCACAAGAACACTCATGTTAACACCTTCTGACAACTTAATAAAAAGGTAGCAACTGACTCACAACGTATTATCAAATGTGGAAAAGCACGCTCTAGAAGGAAACTTTCAACAGCTCATCCGTCATCCAACAAACCTTCACAGAGTACAGTATTTTCTGTCAAGCAGTGTGTCCGGAAATGAGAAACGGGGTTGAATATAGGGTAAAATTCTTCCCAGGATAGACCCCTTGTAATAAAACAGATTACTAATCAGACATAAAACACAGTGATAAGAAATGCCCAGGAGACTGCAGGAGCTCAGAAGAGAAGTAACAGTGGGTGGGTCAGAGGAGATTCCTGGATATGCCAGTGCCTGGAATGAGAGAACCTGGAAACTCAGAGAAACTGGGCATCCCAAGTTCACCTGAAATGGGAAGTTAACGTGTGGGCTGGAAAGAGGTGCCTGAGAAGGTAGGCAGGGGAAATCCTGTGGGCCTTATTTGCCAGTGCTCAGGAGCTTGGGTTTGTTTAGCGGGCAAAGGGGACTCACTAAGAGATGTTCAGTCTTGGGGACAGACCGGGGAGAATTGTGTGGGGTGTAAGATTTAAAATTTAGGGAGACCAGCCAGGAAGCAGGGAGAGAACGGATTGCAGAGGTGGTACTAAATTAGCAACACTGGGAAGTGGCTGCTACAGGAATCCAGGTAACAGTAATCTCAACATCAATGAGGGCATGAATTAAGACCATGTAGAGGGGTATGAGATGAGGGGGGGAATTTAAAAATGTATATTTAGGAGACAGAATCACTAGTATTTGGTGAATGATAGATGTGAGGTGTCAGTGAGGTAAGGGAATCAAAGACTCTTCCAGATTTCTAGCTTGCACTGTTAATTGGACAGTGTGTATCAGAATAGTTCCTCAAGACTGAACGCGACAGACTTTGTATATGCTGTAATAACAGTATCTGATGATGCAAATATTGGAAATAAAAATAAAAATGATCATGACTGCCAGAGTCATCATGTAACATTCTACTCTGATATAATCTACTCTGTGATCTCAGAAAAGAAACATCCGCACTACCACTGAGCACAGCCCTGTGAGGCTGATACCCTGAGCCCAAAGATTCCTTACAGCCGGAGACAACATCTCCTGGGCACCTGCTAAGAGAGTCTGAGATTCTCTGAACCCAAAGAACATCAACGGCCCTCCTAGGCAGCATCAGTCCCTGCAATTCTACCACTTTAAGGCCACCGCCGTGTTTCGGTTTTTTCCCCTATACACAGGTTAGACAGGATCTAACCAGACTGGAGGACCCCCTCCCCAAGGTTTTCATAAGCGCCGGAGGAAGCTGGTTATATAACAGGGTGAAGATTAGCACTTTAGACAGGTCTTGACTGAGCTTCTGCCTTTCGTCCTCTTATCCAGAAGCATCACACCCTGAAGATATACCTGGAGTCCAGGATTTCCCTGAGAACTGGATAGCTGGGCAGGCCAATTGTATCTTCAATGGCTCTCTGCTTGCGCTCGGCACGGAATGCAAACTCCTTAGCACAGATACAAAGCTCTTCAAGCTCAGGTGGAGCATTTACCCAAATCACAATGGTTCCCTTTTGCTGCAACTGGCCCTCCCACCCACAGGGCCGTGGCAGCCATGTTTACAAGGCATAGTCTGGAGACCTCTTAACAGTTTAGTAAACCAAACATGGACCCAAGATGACCCTCTGCCAGGAATGTCTGTCTCTTCAACCATCTCCTTTCTCTCAAATGCTGGATATAATGGGACTTTAGTAAATGACAGCTGGTAGAGGTGCAAATAATTTACCCAATAGGAAAAAACATTCCTCCCGAGGTTATGGTTTTATTGCTCTGTAGGATATTAACCAGTTTTGTTTCTAACTTTGCAATCTATTCCAGCATTCTTTTTTTTTCACATGGACTATATTAACTAGTCTTTTAACTTCTTCTTTAGCACCCTGTTGGTTCCCTAATTAATGAGCTAAGTAAATCTTCGACACATGCTCTTTCTATATTTTTAAAATTATACTTTGAAAAAGATAAGCTCATTTCCCACACCCCACTCTTTTCTCTGGTAGGTATAAGCCTGAGAGTAGTTTGCTTGTATTGTAAAAGGTTTCACCATCAAAATATGTTTACCAGTACGAGATTTTAAAAATATTTCCACGACAGTCGTTTCATCTTCTGGAAATGAATGAGTCTTGTATTATCTGCAATATCTGATTACTGCATTTCCATTACCTCTGAGGGTCACCTAACAGCCTTGGAGAGAGTCAAGGTCTCTGAGAGAGGCAGCTCTGCCTACCAACTACCACTTTGTAGTATCTGGAGAGGCTGGGTGTGGTGGCTCACGCCTGTAATCCCAACAGTTTGGGAGGCCGAGGCGGGTGAATCACCTGAGGTCAGGAGTTTGAGACCAGTCTGACCTACAAGGTGAAACCCCATCTCTACTAAATACAAAAAATTAGCCAGGCCTGGTGGCTCATGCCTGTAATCCCAACTACTCAGGAGCCAGAGACAGGAGAATCACTTGAACCCGGGAGGTGGAGGTTGCAGTGAGCTGAGATTGCGCCATCACACTCCAGCCTACGCAACAAGAGGGAAACTC
This sequence comes from Chlorocebus sabaeus, assembly GCF_047675955.1. Taxonomy (NCBI): domain Eukaryota; kingdom Metazoa; phylum Chordata; class Mammalia; order Primates; family Cercopithecidae; genus Chlorocebus; species Chlorocebus sabaeus. The sequence continues at coordinate 4,026,549 of NC_132920.1, read as the reverse complement.
CATCTCCAAAAAAAAAATCTGGAGAAAGGCTTTGGGATAAGCCCAAATTGTTCCGTTTGACTTTCGGTGTTGCCCCATCTACACTATTACCCAGATCTACCTGATGAAACTTACTGCTAAAGTTACTTGAGACTTGGATTCTGCCCACCTGCAAGCCTCATGTCTTTGGGGAATTCACCAGGTTAATCTTTCTGGTTCTCAGTTCCCACATCAGCTCAACAGGGCAATATGCTCAACAGGGCAATTTCCACATCAGCTCAAAAGGGCAATATCGTTTTCCTTACAGGGTTGTCAAAAGACTTGCAATTAGCCTGGCTCACTATCGGTGGTCCACAAGTGTCAGTTACCTAACACTAAAACGCCTAAGCATGCTTGGATAGGACAACTTGGGCACAGAATTGAGAGGGGTGGTTTTGTTTTGTTTTGTTCTTTTTTGTTTTTTGGTTCTCTGGGAACTGCACAAGGTGACACAGCCAAGGCCCTTCCAACTCTTAAGAATTCTTCCCCAAAGAAAATACTTTGCATATGCCTCAGCAGAACTCAAAAATATCCACGAACTCTTAACTGACACTAAAAAGTTGCGCACTCCAAAAATCACTTCTGATCCCCAGGTGTCCTACCAGGTCTGCAAACCTTCGATTTGGGGGTGCATGACCTAGCTGCTCTTAAGCATACGCCCTCAATTTTTACCCCATCTCCCGGCTCACGGCTGGCCCTCGGGATGCAGCGACCCCTCCTCGCCAGGCTCCGCGGGACTCCGGGCAGGGCACTCAGTGCTCCGGCAACGGCAGGGTTCGCATTGCTGAGGTCCGCCCAGAGAACAGCCGCGCCTCCAGCTCGCAGTTCCTCGGAGCCAGGCCCGGGAGCATCTGTGCCCCGCCCCACGCGCCGCGCAGGTCCGCCCCATATCACCGTCCCCGCACCCCGCGCCCTTCCTCCACTCCCGGGTGATACCCCGCCTCGCTCTGGCTCCGCCCCCGCATCTCAGTCCCGGATCCTGACCGCCTAGAGACCCCGCCCCGCCCACGCCGCGACCCCCGGCCCCACTCCCGAGCCCCCGCAGCCCCAGAGCCGCCCACGGGCTACTGACGCCGAAAGCGGCCTGGTTACGCTCTCAGCCTGGCCCCGCCCCAACCCTGGCCCCGCCCATGCCCCAGGCTCCTGCCTGGGCTCTGCTCTCGGCCCCGCCCCGCACCCAAGCCCCGGCCCCACCCCCAAACCTCCGAAGCCCGCGAGCCCAGGCCCCGCCCCCGAGCCCCGGCCCCGCCCCTGAGCCGCCCACGGGGTAGCGATGGCGCCCTTGGCCTGGAGACTTGGACAGCGTTGGTGTCCGAGGTAAGCTTGGAGCCCCGGCCTCCCGGCCCAAGGTCGCCCGCAGGATACCGCTGTCCAGGCGAAGGTCGTCGCCGTTGGAAGACCCTCCTTCCCTATTGTCTAGGTGGTAACAGGATTTTCTTTGCTGGTTTTCCAGCGAGGCAGTACTAAAGGATAACCACGTCACTCGCGCGCCCTTCTGCACCGATGGGCCCAGAGGGGTCAGGATGGGCGCGTCGGAAGGTCAGGGCTATGGTTCTCTGTCCGCCGTCCCCGAGGTCTCCGCCTGCGTTCGCGCACGCTCCCATCCTCCGGGGGCCGGACTCCGGGCGGGTGAGCCGCCCCAGCTGGGCACGGTGGTTCCCCGGACACCCGGGCCTGCACTTCCCAGCCAGGCTGCCTCTGGGGTGCAGAGCGTTGCTTGCTAAAAGCGAGGTAAACGCAAGCCGTTACCACTCGTGTGGACTGAACACTCTTTGCTCTTTGGAGAACTCGTGTGCTATAAAGTGAAATGGCCGGGTACGCAGTCACGGCTAAGAAGCACGCTCCACGTCCCTGGGGTCCCGGGAACCCCGCACGAATCTGTGTGTAGGGAACAAAACCGAAACACGGTGGTGGCCTTGATAGTGGTAAAATTATTAGTGATTTTCCCGACTTTATGTATTTCTTAAATGGTCGTGTTTCTGCTATTTGTTTTTAAAACTCATGCTTTATTTAAAAATAAATAAATTTGTTCCACATTTTGTGGAAACTTGTACGTTTCTTCTTTTTGTGGACATTTTAAATTTTTCTTTCGTTTTCTACTTGTAATTTGCCATATAAGATGCAGTTTTTCCCTTTACAGAAAATCATTTTAATATAAAACTAACTGTAGGTTGATCTTACTGAATCAGTTACTAATAGTCCAAAGTTTGAACCTAGAGTTCATTGTACCATTTTCGAGTTACGTAATTGTGTTTGTGTGTGAGGTTTGGACTTTGTAACCTGTATTATTTTAATCATCTTTGATGCCATTAACTCTACTATTCCGGGTCATCGTCGTGAACATCCATTTTTTGCTTGTGGCCTGAGTCCTGTGCATTGAAGTTTGCCACTCCACCCCCGCTCACTATGTGTGCTTAAAAACCTGTTCATCACCCCGCGGTGGTTGCTGTTTCTGCTCTGCTCCTGGCTGGCTAGTTAAACATCCCCACAGAAAGGGGCACGCCTGCTGAGCCTCCTTCACTGACTCCCTTCCACTGCAGGTAGATTCCCTCCCATCTGCTGAGAAGGCTGTGGCTCTGTCTGGAATGCCAGCAACTGTTCCTATGCCCTTTTGAATATTTCTTGTATATTCACATCCATTCTCCCCTCCTTCCACCTGTGTGTATGTTGGAACACCGGTTTTCCAGCAAAGAGACAAGAATTGACCTGATATAGTTTATGGCTTATCAGTGAGTGCAGAGGCTGTTTCAGGACTTTGGGACACGTTACAAAATTCTGTGCACTTTAGCTTTTTGGTCTCTTGCTTTCACTGTCTTGCATGCGCTTCACTTCTTGCCTTTGGCAAAATTTACATGGTAATTCCTGTTCTGGCTGTTTTTATCTTAAATTGCTTACAAATACACCTCCCTGGATGGTTATTTACTTTTCCTTTTATTTAAAGTTAGTACTGTTAGCTTCCGTATTGAGTTACTATCTTGGAATCCTTACAGCCAATTATTTGCAGCCAGTTTGCTGAGGCAAGTATAAAGAAAATATGGACAAACATGGCATTTTAGTATGTATGGGCTGGGAACAATTAGAAATCAGGTTGCAGAAATGTGAGGGTTGGGAACATATAGAAATCAGTCTGCCTAATTGTAGTTCTCTGCAGGTCATTAGTTTCCCAGTACTTCAGCTGCACCTGAATAGAACAGCAATGAGAGCCAGTCAGAAGGACTTTGAAAATGCAATGAATCAAGTGAAACTCTTGAAGAAGGATCCAGGAAATGAAGTGAAGCTAAAACTCTACGCACTGTATAAGCAGGTAAATGCCTACGGTCTGACATTTAAATAATTTTGGGCAAATGACTCCTTAAGTAGATAACTGTGTGTTTACTAAAATGTAGCCTTAATATTTTGGGTTCGTCTTATATGTGCAAGTTTTTTAATATTAGACCTTGAAATATTATCAAGGCACAAAGTGCCTCAGTGTCATGCCAGAGTAAAAGAGACGAGATATAATATTCACATTTGTAGACCTTATTTAGCTCTTGATTAGAATAAATCAATTGAAAAAGGTATTTTTAAGATAATTGGGGAAGTTTTGAATAAGGTCAGAGTGTTAGAAGATACCTAGAAATCATTGTTAATGGTGTCAAGGTTATATAAGAAAATGTTGATATTTTTAAGAAGTGCATACTAAAGGATATAGGGGTGAAACAGAATGGATAGTTGAAGTTCTCTAAGCAAAAAAAGAGAGAAAAAGATAGATGAGGCCAGGCATGGTGGCTCACTTCTGTAATCCCAGCACTTTGGGAGGCTGAGGCAGGCAGATCCCTTAAGGTCAGGAGTTTGAGACCAGCCTGGCCAACATGGTTAAACCTCGTCTCTACTAAAAATACAAAAATTAGCTGGACATAGTGGCATGCACCTGTAATCCCAGCTACTTGGGAAGCTGAGGCAGGAGAATTGCTTGAATCAGGTTGCAGTGAGCCAAGATTGCACCACTACACTCCAGCCTGAGTGACAGAGCAAAACTCTGTCAAAAAAAGAAAAAAAGAAAAGAGAGAGAGAGAGATGAAGCAAGTAAGGCAATTTGATCGTTGTTGAACCTGGATGATGGGTATTGGGAATTCATTATCGTATTCTACTTTGGTATGTTTGGAAATGTTTATAACAAAATTTAAAAACTAAAGCTTTGAAGTTTCAATGCCAAAGACTTCCCTGACGTATCTGCCTCTCTGGGCTCCTGTGTTATCTGTTTTTCTGTGCTATGATGGGTGTGAGCTTCTCTTTCATATGGGTGTGTATAGTAAAAAACTTAACCTTGTCCCAGTGGAGGTGTGGCTTTGTCCTTAGCTTCTGGGAAGTGAATCTCTAAAGCCTGATAGGAGTGTCTTTGCCTGAATTGTCTTAACAATGTGATTTAGGGTGGGGGCTTCAGGTTATACGGTCAGGCAAAGGTGATGGAGCCCCACTGAAAACTCTGGACACTGAGACTGGATGAGCTGAGCGTCTCTGGTTGGCAGGACTCCCTGTGTACTGTCACATCAGTTCGGGGAGAGGTGCCCTGTCCTGACTCCATGGGGAAAGGACAGTGGAAACTCCACAGTTGCTACTGCCCCAGACTCCATCCTGTGTGTGTCCTCCCTTGGATGATCCTCATCTCTATCCTTTCCCTTAATAAACTATTAACTGTGCATTTAACAACTTGCAGTGAGTTCTGCGTGTCTTTCTAGTAAATTATTGCACCTGAGGGTGGTCTTGGGCGCCCTCCAGCCTTGCAGTCGGTGGTAGCATTGAGGACAGTCAGGAGACAAGGGCAAGCCCTTATGCTGTGGGCTGTGTTCCCTCTAACTTCTAGGTTGGTTAACTCTTGCTAGATGACACTATCTCTATCTAAAGAAATTCATAGCCTCCTTTACTGCCTTTTTCTTTTTCTTTTTTTTTTTTTTTTTTTTGAGACAGTTTTGCTCTGTCACCCAGGGTGGAGTGCAGTGGCACCATCACAGCTCACTGCAACCTCTGCCTCCCAGGTTCAAGCAGTCCTCCTGCCTCAGCCTCCCGAGTAGCTGGAATTACAGGAACTCACCACCATGCCTGGCTAATTTTTGTATTTTTAATAGAGATGGGGCTTCACCATATTGGTCAGGCTGGTCTCGAACTCCTGACCTCAGGTGATCCACCCACCTCAGCCTCCCAAAGTGTTGGGATTACAGGTGTGAGTCTCCCGGCCTGTTTTCCAAAGACTCTTTCTTCTTTCCTCTTTTAGCTAACTGTATTATAAAATTTTAAGTGGAATTTTAAATTGCCATTTCTGAAAAGTAGCTGAATGGGATATAATTATTCATCTCAAAATACCCACTCCGTCTAGCCTCAAAAATAAAATTTAATTCCTTTTTGCATTTTACTTACATGTTTTTCAGTTGAATTTCCTAAGAATCAGTGGCTCTGACAGCCCCACCCTAGCCCCTCAGCTGCAGTTTCGTTGCCCAGGTACCAAAAGTCCACCACTGAATTCGTGGTGTCTTTTTGTACCTTTAGATGGGCTTTTGGAATATGCTGTCGGTTTCCAAATATTTGTTGACTAGTTCCTTTTAAAGATTGTTTGCTTGAATATTTTGATTGTTTGTGGAAAATATGATTACCAATATAAAACTAATGAATCACTAGATTTTTTTAGAAAGTACTTCCCCAAAACCTTTATTTTCATAGACAGGCAGTTACTTATTTCCAGTCTTTTTTCTGTTGTTTGTGCATTTTTGGCAATAACACCAAAAAGACTGGAGGGGAGAATTCAGATCAACTTACATACCCTGTGAAAGGATTTGGGGGAGGCATTCATGCGCCTGTGGATTTTATGGGTCTTAAATATTTAGGGGTCCGGTTTACATGGTCGCTTGACTATATTGCCCCTCTCCTTTTCACAGGCCACTGAAGGACCTTGTAACATGCCCAAACCAGGTGTATTTGACTTGATCAACAAGGCCAAATGGGGTGCATGGAATGCCCTTGGCAGCCTGCCCAAGGTGAATTTACTAGTTACTCTGCTTTTATTTGCTGTCATTCTAAAGAAGTTTGGTGCTTCTCATTAAGCCATTATCAGTGGAGCCTTCAAGATCTTGATGTGCTTCTATTCTTTCGTCATTGCAAGATGCTAGTTATTAGTCTAGTAACTTTCTCAACATGCTTATTCATTGACCATGGGCTGAGGCTGTTTGTCATCTTCCATTCAGGAAACTGCCAGGCAGAACTATGTGGATTTGGTGTCCAGTTTGAGTTCTTCATTGGAATCTTCTAGTCAGGTGGAGCCTGGAACAGACAGGAAATCAACTGGGTATGAAACTCTGATGGTGACCTCCGAAGATGGCATCACTAAGATCATGTTAAACCGGCCCACAAAGAAAAATGCCCTGAACGTGGAGGTAATGTTACCTGCCCTCGGAGTTTGTCCTGTTTTTCTTTTCTTCTTCTATGTGTTTCACGCAAAAGCTGTAGAGTTTCAGCATCATTCCTATTTTATGGTATGTCTTGTTTGATTTGTGCAGGAAGGTTGGTAATTGTGGCTACTTCATATAACAGAGTCGAGCGTTCATTGTTTAGAGTTTGTGAACTTCAGGTAGGTTCTGATATACCCAAAAGGCACCGTGATTTTCCTAATGATGGAAGCACAAATAAATTAATATAAATGAAACATGTTGCTGTGAGAGAATTCGCATAGAAGCCATCTATGTTGGTGTAGACTGCTCCCAGAAGTATCTTCATGTCACTTAGACGTGAAAGTAAGTCTTTCTGCTTGCATGGGGGCTTCATTTTTTACAAGTATAGGGAGAAAGGAGAGAAGGACTTTATCTTAAATCATTACCCAACTCGGCTTTAAAGTAGCTGCTTCACTCGGCAACTTCAGTCTTTGAATCTCTCATTGAACTAGAATGATAATAAAATAACCACTTTAGCCCCTTCTCCTTGAAAAAAATTATAGGGAACTAATTGGATGCTTGGTGCTCCACTGGGACTAAAATTTGAGAGGACTATAGCTGTTGGGTCAGTAACCTCCATTGTGGCAGAAAGAGCATACTCACTTTAAAATCATCTTCAGAATTTCCTGAAGTGGGATATATGTCATTCAACTCATAAAGCATTTAATGCTTAAACTTTATTTCCACTTTCCCCTGACTCATTTCTCTACAGCTATGGTAATAACAGCTACTCTGTACAGAGTGCCTAATGAGTGCCAGCACTCTCTACACAGACGTTTATTTAATCCTCACAAGGAGCCTACTGTTATCATTTCTTAATAATAAGATAATTAGATTAAGAAGTAACTTGCTCAAGTTCACATAACAAATAAGCAGCAAAACCTAAATTGAAACCCTGATAGCCAGTCGTGGTGGCTTACCCCTGTAATCCCAGCACTTTGGGAGGCCAAGGTGGGCAGATCATTTGAAGTCAAGAGTTCAAGACCAGCCTGGCCAACATGGTGAAACCCCATCTCTACTAAAAATACAAAAAATTAGCTGGGCGTGGTGGTGCGCACCTGTAGTCCCAGCTACTGGGGAGGCTGGGGCAGGAGAATCTCTTGAACTGGGGAGGTGGTGGTTGAGCTGAGATCACGCTATTGCACTCTAGCCTGGGCCTTGCAGTGAGACTCCATCTCAAAAAAAAAAAAAAGAAACCCTGATAATCCATCTTCTAATCCTGGTCTCACCAGTTGCCCTGCTGTGTTGTGTTATAACTATAATAATGATGGAGTGAGTTCCTTATCACTTCCCTCAGGAGAAATGCTTAGATGCTTATTCATGTACAGTCATCCCTTGGTATCTGATGGGGATTGGTTCCAGGACCTCCTTATGGACACCAAAATCCGCGGAACCTGTAGTCCCCCATAAAAAGGCGTAATATTTGCATATAACCTCTATATACACTTTCATATACTTTAAATCATCTCTAGGGTACTTATAATACTGCATACGATGTAAATGCTCTATTAAAATAGTTGTTATACCTTATTGTTTAGGGACTAATGATAAGAGAAAAAGTCTGTACATGTTCAGTATAGACACAGAATTGTTTTCTAGATATTTTTGATCTGTGATTGGTTGAATCTATGGATGTGGAACCCGTGGATACAGAGGGCCAGCTGTTTTATGTGAAGTCCATGTTTCTTTTGCAGTGTATTTGTATCTATAAGTGTCAGGCCTCTTCATTCTTTCCCACACTTAAATCTCATCTAAGGTTGAAATTGCACCTGTTTTAAATGCATTAAAAGCTATATAGTTGCATGTCCAAGATTTTCAGAACTGTTGCTGATTTAAAATTTTGAGGCCCCTTCCTTGAATATCATTACAGTGTCTTGAAAATTCCAGCCAGACACTTCCCAGACTGCCAGGGGCTTCCTTGAGGTCACAACAGAGACGTTGCTTTGTAGAAAGTTTTCTCTGACCACCTCTCACTCTGCCCATTCTAGATAAGCCTCAGCACCTCCTCTGAGTTCCCTGCTGCTTCAGGCTTTCCACCGCCCTCCTCATTTGAATATGATAGTCCTCTGTTAATTCCAAAAGCTCAAGGACTATTTCTTTCTTGTTCCCTTTTGGAAAAAAAGTGGTTTATAGCCAGCAGCTCCTGCCATAGCACCAGGTACATAATATGCACCAAGTAATTGTAAAAGGAATGAAAATTCTTTCAGGTGTATCGGCCTACCTTTTTTGGTTATAAAATACAACCAAAATAAATGTTAGGCACTTTGCTGAGAGCAGGCTTCCAGCCTGACATTTAGTGAATCCATTGATGGATGATTCCTGTGTTCAGAGTTCTTTTCTTTTCCTTGTCTTCCCATTACACAGATGTATCATGAAATTATGCACGCACTTAAAGCCGCCAGCAAGGATGACTCAGCCATCACTGTTTTAACAGGTAAGAGATTTTCTCAGACATCCTAATTAAATTCCTATTTTGAGGGGCGTCTTAATAGATAGGAAATTGAGTTAAAAAGCTGTAAGACCTGGAGGCCGAGGCGGATGGCTCACGAGATCAGGAGTTTGAGACCAGCCCGACTAACATGGTGAAACCCCATCTCTGCTAAAAATACAAAAATAGCCAAGCATGATGGCACGTACCTGCAATCCCAGCTACTCAGGAGGCTGAGGCAGGAGAATCACTTGAACCCGGAAGGTGGAGGTTGCAGTGAGCCGAGATCGCAAACCACTTTTTTTCCAAAAGGGAACAAGAAAGAAATAGTCCTGGAGCTTTTGGAATTAATAGAGGGCTATCATGTTCAAAAGAGGAGGAGGGTAGAAAGTACGAAGCAGCAGGAACTCAGAGGAGGTGCTGAGGCTTATCTAGTGTGGGCAGAGTAGGAGGTGGTCAGAGTACTGCACTCCAGCCTGAGCGACAGAGCAAGACTCTGTCTCAAAAAATAAATAAATAATTAAAACTCTTAAGTTCTTTTCCAGTACTGTCATACTCTGATTTATAAATATACAAAAAATATTTTTAAAAACCCACAGATACCCACTTCTTTGCAATTACCCAACATAAATTAAGACACATAGCGTCCACAAAAAGACTTCACAGGCGCACTCATGGTAACCTGATTTATAACTGCCAAAACCAGAAAACAACTCAAATGTTCAAAAACACATGGATAAATAAACAAATTGTTGACTATTTGTACAATGGAGTACTCAGCAATAAAATAGAATAAATGATACAAGAATATGGATGCATCTTTAAAACGCAGTTCAGCAAAATAAAGACAGGAGTTTACATATTTGTATGAGTCCATTTGTAGAAAGTTCTACAGTAGGCAGAAGTTCTTCTCTGTGGAAATTGAAGTCAGAAAGTGATTGCCTTGGAGCAGGTGGGATGGGATGGCTAGAAAGGAGCCTACGGGAAACTTCGGGGGTGATGGAGATGTTCTGTATCTTGTTTTGGATGGTGATCTTGTGAGTATTTAAAAATATTAAAACAACTAAATGAACAATTAAGAACTGGTTGTTTTATTATATATAAATTATACTTTAATTAAACACACACACTCAGAAGCACACTTTCAGTGGCTCTTAGAATAAAGGAAAAACTTCCTCATGGGATCTACAAAGCACCGTCAGGTCTATTCTGCCGGTCCTCACCCTGCACCAACTTCCCCCTGGCTTTCTCTGAGTCAGCTACAGTGGTTCTTACTTCATCTACACTGGGGATAACCTCTCCGAAGAGCCTTTGCACAGATCTCAATTCAGTTGTCCCTTCCTTAGGAAAGTTCTTTCCTGAACTCCCTGATTAGACCAACCCTCCTGGTACGTAGCCTCATTTCATGATGCACCTCTCCTCTATTTCAGCAGTAGCATTAGCTACATTTATCTGTGTGTTTTTATAGCTCAGTGTCCAGTGTACTCACTAGTTTGTAAGTTAGGGCAGGAACCATCGCTGGTTCTCCAGTGTATTTCCCGTGCCTAACCATAGAGTTTTGCATGCAGTAGATGCTCAAGAATTACAGGATGAATGAATGAGGGATCTGTTGATTTTCTTACTTATAGGAAATGGTGACTATTACAGTAGTGGGAACGACCTGACTAACTTCACTGATATTCCCCCTGGTGGAGTAGAGGAGAAAGCTAAAAATGGTGCCATCTTACTGAGGTAAGAGTAACTGACCTTCCTGTGATCCCAGAGCGCCCGTTCTTAGTCATCAAAGTGGTATTTAGTTGAGCAAAAGTGAAATATCTACTTCTCTGTGTCAGTGCAGTTAATTGTGACTTTGGACAAGCATATTTCTCTAAACTGCCTCCATCCATAGGTGGGCATTCATTCTCTGTCTTTGACCTCTGTTACCTGTTCATCTTGCTGGTCTCATGAGATTTGACTGGAAAACATAAGAGTGAGCTATAGTTGTAAACAAAATTACCTTGCACTGAGGTAGAGGAAAGTGGCAAATTCTCCTCCAGCCAGCGGAATGGGCGATTTCCATGAATGCTCAAAGTAGGAGACTTGGAGGAGTCTTATAAAACACAGGAGGCTCAAGCCTGTAATCCCAGCACTTTGGGAGGCCGAGACGGGCGGATCACGAGGTCAGGAGATCAAGACCATCCTGGCTAACCCGGTGAAACCCCGTCTCTACTAAAAAATACAAAAAAAATCTAGCCGGGGGAGGCCGAGACGGGCGGATCACGAGGTCAGGAGATCGAGACCATCCTGCCTAACACGGTGAAACCCCGTCTCTACTAAAAATACAAAAAACTAGCCGGGCGAGGTGGCGGGCGCCTGTAGTCCCAGCTACTCCGGAGGCTGAGGCAGGAGAATGGCATAAACCCGGGAGGCGGAGCTTGCAGTGAGCTGAGATCCGGCCACTGCAGTCCAGCCCGGGCTACAGAGCGAGACTCCGTCTCAAAAAAAAAAAAAAAAAAAAAATCTAGCCGGGCGAGGTGGCGGGCGCCTGTAGTCCCAGCTACTCGGGAGGCTGAGGCAGGAGAATGGCGTGAACCCGGGAGGCGGAGCTTGCAGTGAGCTGAGATCCGGCCACTGCACTCCAGCCTGGGTGACAGAGCGAGACTCCGTCTCAAAAAAAAAAAAAAAAAAAACACAGGAGGACGTCATGAAGCCTTTCCTCTTTTTTCCTGCCAAATCTGCCATTGCCACTTGCTGTGATATTGCAGCGTGTGCTCAGTCACCCAACCTCATCTCTAAGACTGCGGCTGGTTTACAGCCCTGCACTCGCTGTCCAGAATACAGGATTCAAACCAGGGTTGACCCATAGGTCTCTCTGGTTGGTCTTCCATCCACTGCCATTCAAATGGATGCCCTGGATGAATCCGGTGCGGAAGATCAGGGAAGTAGCAGGACAGGGAGGCACTGCCGGTGGTGGCAGTGGAAATACCCAGCCTGACAAAAGGCTTTATCTCACAGTCAGACCGTCTTGCCCATGCTTCAGTCATGCTGCTTTGGCACATTTCATGATTTTCTGTTTCCATTTCTGTAGGGAATTTGTGGGCTGTTTTATAGATTTTCCTAAGCCTCTGATTGCAGTGGTCAATGGTCCAGCTGTGGGCATCTCCGTCACCCTCCTTGGGTTATTCGATGCCGTGTATGCATCTGACAGGGTAAGTCAGCTCCCAGAAAACAAGAGGTCAGGCAAGCGGCGCGAGACGGGAGCCTTTGAATCCTCCTTCAGCGTTGCCAGTCATAAGCAGGTTACATGTTGTTTGTGGTAGAATTAACTGAATTTAGATTTTTCCCGAAGCATTAGTCTAATTTGACTGATTTTATTTTTCTTTCATTATTAACTTGCGTTTTGTTGTAAACATGGTTCCAACTCTGATTGTTCTAGATTCTAATCAAGTTCCACAACAGGTATTCAGTTTTCATGTTACTCTGAAATATTCAGGAGACACTTGAAAATTTTTTATGGGAGGGAGGAACAGCATCTTTGCAGGTTGTGCAAGGGATTATTTAATCCTTTTTACTGAGTAAATGGATATAGAATTTTAGAATGAGAAGGAACTGTGAGCATTATCTACTCTCACTCCCTTTGCAGGTAAGAAAACTGAAGCTCTGAGAAATTCCTTGCCCAGAACACAATTCAGCCTTGTGTTCACCATTGCATTATATAGATTTTAGTTTTTAGTTTTACTATAGTAGTAATATATATGTCACAGTGGAAAATAAAATTTTGAAAGATATGAAAAAGTACCAAGAAAAGCTACAAGGTAAAAATCACCCCTTATCTTGCCACCTAGAGATAACCAGTCCTAACATTTGGGTTATTAACTTACCTTGTTTAACCAGTCCCTGCCTGCTGGAACCCTAGGCTGTTTCCAATTTTTATCATTACAAGCACCTAATAACCACCTTTAGGGCATCAGATTGTTCCAGTGACTTACGCTTATGTGATGGTAAAATGTGCTGATTACAGCCTTCTAGGAAACATGGTTTTTACCACTGAAGAGATTTCTAGTTTTGTTCAGAGGTATTTTCCCCACTGATACACAGGACCATATAATAGCATCCTTAATTCTTTGAATTTTCTTTTGCTGGATTCCATTGAACCAGATTGGATGTATTGACAGACCTAATTCTTATGAATAATTTTCCCACAAAAAATAGCAAATGAGATTCGAGGTGCCAGGCTGCCCAACCTTTGTAGGTGGAGGTTTCTGTTCAAAGGCAGAAATCAATGTCTTTGTTCACAGTCTTGTGTTATATGACTGATTAGTCATCGACCTGCTTTTAACAGGGACTGGGTCAATAGTTCCTGACCTAAAATTGGGGATCTCTTTCTTTAATACTTGGAGGGCAAATATTGTATTTGAATCTTGTTCTGATTCTCCCACTGAATTGAAAATTACTTTCAATATACATCATTTTTTTTTTAAGAGATGGAAATCTCAGTCTGTCACCCAAGCTGGAGTGCAGTGGCATGATCTTGGCTCACTGCAACCACCAGCTACCGGCTTCAAGCGATTCTCCCACTCCGCCTCCTGAGTAGCTGGGATTACAGGTGCACGCCACCACACCCAGCTAATTTTTTTGTATTTTTAGTAGACACAGGGTTTCACCGTGTTGGCCAGGCTGGTCTCGAACTCCTGACCTCAAGTGATTTGCCTGCCTTGGCCTCCCAAAGTGCTGGGAGTACAGGTGTGAACCACCAAGCCTGGCCTACGTCATCCTTTTAAAAATTTTGATGACTTCCATCTTATGATATAAATGATAAATGTTGAAATCAGAGAAGATATATACACAATATATATAAAACGTATCTAGTCTATATATTATAATATATATTGCATATGTATATTAAATGTTAAAAAATTTGGCCAAAAGTAAAATTTATTTGTCAAATAGTATCTGCTGATAAAAGTTTACCCAATCTAATAAACCAAGCATCAATTTAAAATAAAGGAAATTGGGGTGGGCAGATCACCTGAGGTCAGGAGTTGAAGACCAGCCTGGCCACCATTGTGAAACACCATCTCTACTAAAATTATAAACATTAGCAGGGCTTGGTGGCGGGTGTCTGTAAGCCCAGCTACATTGGAGGCTGAGGCAGGAGAATTGCTTGAACCGAGGAGGTGGAGGTTGCAGTGAGCCAAGATCGTACCACAGCATTCCAAGCTGGGTGACAGAGCGAGACTCCATCTCAAAAAAATATGTAAGTAAAAAATAAATTAAATAATGGAAATATGCTAAAGGAAAAGGCTGTAGAAAAAATCGTTTTATAGGATTTATCATTATTGGCTTCAAGAATAAATATATTAAATGATGGGTTAATATTTAATCCATATAACCAAAATATTAATTAGTACATTTTATCTATTTTGTACTGTGGGCAATCGTTACTAATGCCTATTAGCTCTGTCAGCAAATGATACATTTCCTGTATGAGTTTAAAAAAAGGTAGAAATCATAATGATAAATCTTTGAGTGGTCACTGTTTAGGCACTCTGTTAACATGCATTGTATTTATTATAAGTATACGCATACACGCATACATATTCACATCATGTACAGAGCAGCCCTATGAAAGAAGGACTTGGCCGGGTACAGTGGCTCACACCTGTAATCCCGGCACTTTAGGAGGCCAAGGCAAATGGATCACCTGAGGTCGGGAGTTCAAGACCAGCCTGGCCAATGTGGTGAAACCCCATCTCTACTAAAAATACAAAAATTAGCCAGGTGTGGTGGTGGGCGTCTGTAGTCCCAGCTACTTGGGAGACTGAGGCAAGAGAATTGCTTCAACCCAGGAGGCAGAGGTGGCAGTGAACTAAGATTACATCACTGCACTCAAGGCTGGGCAACAGAGCGAGACCCTGTCTCTAAAAACAAACATTCTCCTCCAGTGTGGCAAAAATAATTTTTACAGTCTAGGCTGGGCATGGTGGCTCATGCCTGTAATCTCAGCACTTTGGGAGGCCAAGGCAGGTGGATCACTTGAGGTCAGGAGTTTGAGGCCAGCTTGGCCAACATGGTGAAGCCCCGTCTCTACTAAAACTACAAAAATGAGCTGGGTGTCATGGCACATGCCTGTCATTACAACTACTCGGGAGGCTGAAGCAGGAGAATCGCTTGAACCCGGGAGACAGGTTGCGGTGAGCCGAGATTGTGCCACTGCACTCAAGGCTGGGCGACAGAGTGAGACTCCGTCTCAAAAAAAGAAGGTTCCCATTTTACAAATGAGAAAACTGGCCCAGAGAGGGTAAGAAACCTTCCCAAAGTCACTAAGTAGTCTGATGCCAGAGCCTAAACCCTAAACCCTTAACTCCATCTTCTGCTGTCTTTCTGAAAATAAGCATTTTAAATGCTGCTTATTGGCAACTTTGCATGTACCTGTTTGTGTCCCTTTAGCTGTTGTTGGCAGTTTTCTCAGTTTCCTGCTTACATTCCTTAGGCTGTGTCTTCTGGGTACACTTTTTTGAATAAGTTTTCTTTTGGATAAAAAAAGAAGATACATGACATTAACAAACTTTTTAAAATATTTTGATTTTTTGATTATTTTTATTTATATGCTGCATAGCATACATTATAGTTTTATATCTTCTAACAATCATGCATTAAAAACAACACCGTGTCTGGTTATAGGAAATGAAATCTAAATATTCTTAGTATTGAAGTTAGATAAAATTTAGATACATATGGCCAAATTATGAAGTTAAATATGAAAATTTAGATAAATTTAGATATTCTTATCATCTAAATACATATTATAAATTTTAAATTAACATTCTTTCATAATTTACTCAAGAAACACAAAAATGTTTCTTAAATGTAAAAAAATGAAAAAACTAAAAATGACTATATACTAAATAACCAATATTGAATTAATTCCAGTAGTTAAAGCCAATCAAAAAACCACTGGGGCAAAATTAAGACAAATGACAGATTGAGAAAACAGTTTTTCAACTCATGTAACAAAAGCTGATCTCTCTACAGTATTTTTAAAAGTTTGTCTATAAAGCTAGAATAAAAATGAGCAATGGTGAGGAATGAATAGGTTAGACAAAATGAAATGTAAAGGGCTATTAAAACCATATGAGAGAAACCATTGAGAAAATGAAAAGATAAGCCACAGACCAAGAGAAAAGATTTGCCTGAAGCCACAGAGCAGGAAAAAAGATTTGCCTGATGCTCTAATAAAAGACTTGCAACCTGAATGTGTATCTTAAAACTATATAATAAGAAAGTAAACAGCCTAACTTAAAAAATAGTGAACAAAATATCTTAACAGTTGCTTCACCAAAGAAAATATACATATGTCTAATAAGTACATGGTAAAAGACTTCATACCATTAATGGTTAGGGACACGTAAGTTAAAACCACAGTGAGACCCCACTACACACCTACTAGCATGGTTAAAATGAAGAAGACTTTTAATAGCTAGGTTTGGTGAGGATGTAGAGCAATTGGAACTTTCATACATTGCTGGTGGGAATGTCACATGGTACAACCACTCTAGAAAACAGTTTAGCGGCTTCTAATTTACCACACAGCCCAGCCATTCCACCACTTAGGTATTCACCTGTGATAATTGCAAACACTCAGTTTTCACCCAGTGACCTGTACACAAGTGTTCCTAACTACCTTTTGGTTAAAATTATCTGAACATTTTTATTTTTTATTTTTTTTTTTCAGTTTCATTGAGGTATAATTGACAAATAAGAATTGTACAGTCAGGTGCGGCATAACAACATTTCAGTCAATGACAAACTGCATGTAAAACGGTGGTCCCCTAAGATTGTAACACCATATTTTACTATACCTTTTTTTTTTTTCCACTCTGTCACCCAGGCTGGAGTGCAGTGGCATGATCTTGGCTCACTGCAGCCTCCTCCTCCCGGGTTCAAGCAATTCTTGTGCCTCAGCCTCCCGAGTAGCTGGGACTCGAGGTGCACACCACCACACCAGGCTAATTTTTGTATTTTTTAGTAGAGATGGGGTTTCACTATGTTGGTCAGGCTGGTCTCAAACTCCTGACCTCAAGTGATTTGCCCACCTCCGCCTCCCAAAGTGCTGGGATTACAGAGGTGAGCCACCACACCCAGCCTACCTTTTCTATGTTTGATATATTTAGATACACAAATGCCATTTGTTATAACTGCCTAGAGTATTAAGTATAATAACATGCTGTCCAAGTTGGTAGCCTGGAAGCAGTAGGCTGTACCACATAGCTAGGTGTGCAGCAGGCTCTAGTGTCCAAGTATATGTAAGTATACTCCGTGACGTTGGCACAATGACAAAATTGCCTAATTAGGCATTTCTTAGAACATATCCCCATTGTTAAGCAACACACGACTGTATATTTAAGGTGTTCAACTTGTTTTTCATGGCAACCTTCTAGTAGCCTTTCATACATTGCTGGTCGCAAATGTGAAATGGTACAACCATTTGAATACTAGAAACAACACCAATGACATTAACTGGTGAATGATAAACGTATTATTGTACCTGCATACAAAGGAATACTACTCAGAAATAGCAAGGAACAAACTACTTATACAACAGCATGGTGACTCTCAGAAGTCAGACTCAAAAGGCTACAGAATGTAGGATTCCACTTACACAACATTCTGTAAAAGTCAGAACTGTGGGGACAGAAAACAGATTAGCAGTTGCCTGTGGGTGGGAGGGAGGGACTGACTACAGAAGGGCCCCCAGAACCTTTCGGGGTGGTTGAAATGTTCCACATCTCAATAGCGGTGGTGGCTACATAAGTCTGTATTTGTTAAAACTCATCCAACTATACACTTTTAGATGGTGAATTGTGTGTGTATATTAACCACATAATCTTAATTTTTAAATAAATATTATTAAGTATTGTGAAGTTATAAGCAAATCATGATTTTTTAAAATAACACACGAAACCAGGCGCGGTGGCTCACGCCTGTAATCCTAGCATTTTGGGAGGCCAAAGGCAGGTGGATCACCTGAGGTCAGAAGTTTGAAACCAGCCTGGCCAACATGGCAAAACCCCGTCTCTACTAAAAATACAAAAATGAGCCAGGCATGGCAGCACATGCCTGTAATCCTAGCTACTCGGGAGGCTGAGGCAGGAGAATTGCTTGAACCTGAGGGGCAGAGGTTGCAGTGAGCCGAGATCACACCACTTCACTGCAGCCTGGGCAGAAGAGCGAAACTCTGTCTCAAAAAAAAAAAAAAAATCACACATGGAAAGATGGTTTTCTTTTCTCTCCTGCCCCTGCAGGCAACATTTCATACACCATTTAGTCACCTCGGCCAAAGTCCGGAAGGTTGCTCCTCTTACACTTTTCCGAAGATAATGAGCCCAGCCAAGGTAACTTTTGGAATGTTTAAAAATAAAATTGTATGGGTCCCTCCGTTCTTTCCCTTGCTAATGTGGACAAAAGAGAAGCTAATTATTTGCTCTTCAACTCGAAGAGTTTTACCCATGGAGGAATCAGGCTATGGGAAGTATCTGCGATGCAGGAAAATTAGACATTCTCCCTGCACCTCCCGGAACTGGGATCCTCCTCTTTCAGCTGGCTGCTTAGTGCCAGCTGCATTGCAAGCAGTACACCACCTCCGCGTTGCAGCTGTGTGGCTTTAGTCCCTTGAAGGACCAGGGCTGTGCCGCCTCCCTTGGTCCCCTGAGTTTGGAGGCCACTCGGTTCCTTTATGGATGACCAGTGTCTCCTAAGGAGAAACACGATGATGTCTTCATTTTCAGAGTTATGGTAGGTACCAACAGATGGGAGGTGTTGGGGGCTCACTGCTGCCAGAGCCACTCTCAATCACAGCAGCCCCTCCCTCGGCCTGCCTCACAGCTATTCTCTCCCAGGCTGGTTAAGTGGCTGCTCAGGTCTTTCACTGTGTTTGCTTGTGGCCAATGCCCTGTGGCATGACTTAAAGGGGATTGTGACAAGACTAGAAGCTGAGTTATAGGAAAAGGCTTGGCAAATATTCTTCAAGATCTCAAAGTGGGGCAGCGGGAATTGAGCCTGTTTTCATTGCCTATTAGGATTTTGTTAAAAACTTGTATGTTTTTACTCTCATTAGGCTATCACAGACCCTGAATTGAACTTGGGAAGGGGGCAGAACTGACTCTACAAGTCTTAGAGCATTTAACTAATTAGAGCATTCCTTGGCCGGGTGCAGTGGCTCACACCTGTAATCCTAGCACTTTGGGAGGCCGAGGTTGGTGGATCATTTGAGATCAGGAGTTCAAGACCAGCCCGGCCAACATAGTGAAACCCCATCTCTCCTAAAAATACAAAAATTAGCCGGGCATGGTGGCGGCCACCTGTAATCCCAGCTACTCAAGAGGCTGCAGCAGGAGAATCATTTGAATTCAGGAGGCGGAGGTTGCAGTGAGCCAAGATCATGCCACTGCACTCCAGCCTGGGCAACAGAGTGAGATCCTGTCTCAAAAAAAAGAAGAGCATTCCTTTTCTGGAAAAGAAATTGCAAATGTAGAGAGGATATCCGCTTAATGTCTTCAGTTTTTTCGGAAGCGTAACTGTAAGTCTTTACTTTCCTTCAGTCAAATAGAACTAATTTGAGTACCAATGCACGTAAAGAAAAGTCTCAGAGCCAGATCACTGGGTAGAGTTTCCAGAGAATGGAATTTTGAAAGTTTCTAAAGGTTGACCCAATGACCGTGATTTTTCTTTCCTTTTTGCCTCTTTAAAATAATAGTTTATAGTGTATAAAATGGAAAATCACAGTTGCTGTGGGTTATAGAATCAGGCATCTGCTTCAGATCATTTCTGCCCTGGGCCCCCTAATCTTGCCCCTCCAACAACGACACACACAGGAGCAGCAGCCCTTACAGACCTTCCCGGGAGCCTGTCTCAGCACACAGTTTGCAAACCATTGCCTGCTGAGGTCATCAGCTTCTCCCTTACTGAGAAATACCAGCAACCTCAAAAGACCATGAGTAAATCTCTCTCAGCCTCCTGAAAGCAGTGAACGGAAGCCTTGTTTTATTAAGTTACTGTCTTAACCTTGCTTCTTGCTTTTCATTTCAGGCAACAGAGATGCTGGTTTTTGGAAAGAAGTTAACAGCAGGAGAAGCATGTGCTCAAGGTCTTGTTACTGAAGTTTTCCCTGATAGCACTTTTCAGAAAGAAGTCTGGACCAGGCTGAAGGCATTTGCAAAGCTTCCCCCAAATGTTAGTAGTTATCTTTTACTTCTAAGAACCTTGAAAATGATTTCCTAAGGGAAAAATGTATTTGCCTTCAGAGAATAAGTCATAAACACAAGACACATCTTCAGTTACCTCTAAGCACATCGAAATTTGGGATTAAGAAATAACTGTAGTAATGTTGGAAATACAGTACTGATTTTTACAAAACTTATCAAATAGACCTTCCATTTCTGTGTGGGGACGGAGGGGCAATTCTGTATGGGGATTGCTTGAGCAGGATGCTAGGCAGTATTTGCTGAGCACTTTTACTTTGGAATCCAGGTGAGAAGCGTGGATTAGCTACTTTAGGAGAGTCTTACTATGTAGCACTTTTGTTTTTATATGTGGTAGTGAGTGAGTGACTGCTTTTATATTCTTGCTATTCAAAATGTAGTCCTGGAACCAGATGCTTGAGCAACTACTTGAGGCTTTTTGGAAATGTGTTATCACAGGTCTGCCCCACACCTACTGAAGTGATTTATATGCACACTGAATTTTGAGAAGCCCTGTCTTATATTACACATGCAGCTTAAGATTTAACAGCATTAGGGCCGAGAACGGTGGCTCATGCCTATAGTCTCAGTACTTTGGTAGGCAGAGAAGGGCAGATCACCTGAGGTCAAGTGTTCAAGAACAGCCTGACCAACATGGCAAAACCCCATCTCTATTTAAAAAAAAAAATACAAAAATTAGCCAGGCATGGTGGTGGGTGCCTATAATCCCAGCTGCTCTGGATGCTGAGGCCGGGAGAATTGCTTGAACCAGCGAGGTGGAGGTTGCAGTGAGCCAAGATAGCATCACTGTACTCCAGCCTGGGCGACAGAGTGAGACTTTGTCTCAGAAAAAAAAAAAAAAAGATTTAACAGGATTCATTAAATGAACATGGGAGAAACAAGAACCAGAATCATAGAATAATCCCACTCCTGTTAGATTAACTTTTTTTTTTCTTTTTGAGACAGAGTCTCACTCTTGTCACCCAGGCTGGAGTGCAATGGTGCAATCTCGGATCACTGCAACCTCCGCCTCCCGGGTTCAAGCGATTCTCTTGACTCAGCCTCCTGAGTAGCTGGGGTCATAGGCATGTACCATCACAACCAGCTAATTTTTGTATTTTTAGTAGAGATGGGATTTCACCATGTTGGCCAGGCTGACCTTGAACTCCTGACCTCAACTGATCTGCCCGCCTCGGCCTCCCAAAGTGCTGGGATGACAGGCATGAGCCACCACCTCAAGCCTAGATCAACTCTTCACCTTATTGTTGGTTTTGTTTTTCCAGGCCATGAGAATTTCAAAAGAGATAATCAGGAATAGAGAGAAAGAAAAACTACATGCTGTTAATGCTGAAGAGTGCAGTGTCCTTCAGGGAAGATGGCTGTCAGATGAATGCATGAATGCAGTGGTGAGCTTCTTATCCAGAAAATCGAAACTGTGACGACCACTACAGCGGAGTGAAGCATGTCCAACGAAGGATGTGCTGTTACCTCTGATTTCTAGTACTTGAACTAAATAAGCTTCACTGTGCCTTTTGCAGTACTAAAATATCAGTTACAATGATGATATTTCACTACAGCCCTGATGACTAAAAATTTTGTAAAACAAGCTTAAGAATCCACATAGGTTTTTGGTAGTAGAGAGTCTTACGTCTTTTGACATGAATCGTTGTTGCCAGGAACACTGGAACATGGTGCCTGGGGTCCTACTTTGAAAAGCACTCACAGCATTACAGGCTGAAGTCATGTCTTTGAATGCCACGATAGCACTTTGACGTCCACAAACAGTGACTGACTGAATTGGGCCAAACGCGGACAGCCTACAGATCACTGACTTGAGGTCTTCGGTGGGTTGCATGTTCTTTTTCAGCCATCTAGCAAGGGAGCAAAATGGAAGGAATAGTATTACTAGAAAACAAGAATCTTAGTTGGGTTTTTTTTTTTTTTTTTGGACAATTTAATAAAGAGGCATGAAGGGAAAATTGGGTCATTTCATTGGAAAGCAATGCTCTGCATCAGTAATTGTTTTCTTATTTGTTAGAAAGTCCCATTGTTTCATGTGGTAGTTTATGGAAGGCATACCTGCAAGCTCCCTTGATTGACCTTGCAACATCCTGTCTTGATTTCATAGCTATCACTTGACAAGGACTGAGGGTGTAATTCCAAGGGCTACAGAAAAGGATGGGATATTTTGCTTTTCCTAGTCTTCCGTTTGACCTTTTCTTCAAGGTCAAAGTTAGCTAACTCACCAAATCTCTTAACTTTTTAGTTCTAAATTGTTTATTCCAGTAATTGTAATCCAAAATGTTCAGTTTTATCGAAAATAGAATAGAAATAAGCATTAGTTTCGATTGAGCAGTTACTAGTGCTTAATGCCCATTATCATATTTTATCCACCAAAAGCAATGCCAAAAATTAAAAATGAGGTCTGTTGCTACTACCCATTTTCAGGTAGGCATCCCGAGACATAGAGATTAGCTTCTCCAGAGTCAAATTTCTGGTAAATGTCAAAATGAAGATAAAAACCCAGGCAGAGTTTTCATTCCACAGTGGCCGCACAAGCCAACTACTGCCCATTCCTCCCACAAATTACAACTAAAATCTCTACATGAAATATGAAAAAGAACTACTTGAGCATGCTGAAATTAATCAAAAGCAGGTGGATTGTGGAAGGGTGTCAAAATACAGAGAAGCAACTACACAAGGATACGTTTCCCAGATTACAAGAAATAAACACAATTGCTGGAATCTATCTCCTGAGCATGGTGTTGGAAGTAATGGCAAAAACTGCAATTACTTTTGCACCAACCTAATACTTTTGCCTCAAAGGCACACCCCTATTGTGGAGCAGTGCTGTGACGACCATGGAGTGGCCAGCCAAATAGAAGCTGAGGAAAACAAAAACACCTTGAAAAGCAAAAGGGCCCTCTGGGGGCTAAAGAGTGAAAGCAAGAAGAGAATCCCAGAGCGGAGAGAAAGAAGTTCTAATTCTGCATATGAACCCAGATAAGTCTGATTCATAAGTGAGACAGACTCAAACTAGCAGAGCAAAGGCTTTGTGAAGTGTACTGGGATTTTAACCACCACCCACAGAAGATCAAGACAGCTTGAAGTCAATCTAACCAGATTGATTTCTTGCCAAAACAAAAACAGCATTTTCCAGATGATTGTAACATGATCCACAAAAACATAACTTCCATCCAATGCCACAATATAGTAAATATTATACCTTGTAGATCCTGGGATCCCTGTGCAGTTGCTTCTCTGTCTATTATGTCATATGGATCCACAATCCATCCATACAACAGAATATCTAAGGCCCTAAGAAGAATATTTACAAAATTATGTGACATAGAAACAAACATGGAAATGTGAACACTTGGGTGAAATAGACAATCTGCACATGTCAATCCTGAGATGACCTGGACTTCGGAATTTTTACACACAGTCTTATAGTTCTTATTACTACATCCCATGAGGTCAAGAAAAATACACTAGAAATGATTTTAAAATATATGAATTTTCAAAAGAGAAATGTTGAAAAGAGAACCAAACAAAATTTAGAACTAAAAATGTAAAAAATAAAAATTCACGGAAGAGACTCACTAGATGCAAACTAGATGAAAAAGGAATGAGTCAGTGAACCTTGAAGATATATCAATAGAATTTAATATGAAGAACAGAGATAAGGAAATACAAGGAAAAAATGAATTAACAGTGATATCAGCAAGATGATGAAAGAGGAAGTTCTAAGCCCTCATACTCCCACAGAAACATCAAATAAATACAGACCGACTAAAATAACTTGATGAGTTCTGGAAACTAGTCAGATACCTCCAGCAAACAAGTGAATGCCCAATCAAGAAAGTCACCTTAAAAATGGTAGGAACTGGCAGGGCACAGTGGCTCATGCCTGTAATCCAAGCACTTTGGGAGGCCGAGGCAGGCGGATCACAAGGTCGGGAGTCCAAGACCAGCCTGGCCAACACGGTGAAACCCCATCTGTACTAAAAATATAAAAAATTAGCCAGGCTTGATGGCACACACCTGTAGTCCCAGCTACTCAGGAGGCTGAGGCAGAAGAATCGCTTGAACCTGGGAGGTGGAGGTTACTATGAGCCGAGATTGTGCCACTATATTCCAGCCTGGGTGACAGTGAGACTCCACCTTAAAAAAAAAAAAGTAGGAATTTGTGGGGAAAAGAAAGAGAGATCAGACTTACTGTGTGAAAAGAAAAGGGGGAAATGTAGGGAAAAGAAAGAGAGATCAGACTGTTACTGTGTCTATAGACACAGTAGAGATCAGTCTGATCTCTCTTTCTTTTCCCCACAGGAATTTTTGTAATATTTGCTCTTACCCTCCTCCCTGTGTGGTGCAGTCAGAGGCAACTGGCCCAATCCCCTGTTCCCTCCCTCAGGACAGGAGCAGAGTGAAACTTGTTGTAACATCCTGGCCTGTCTGTGGGCTGCCTATGGAACTGGTGTCTATAATGTCCAACTCAGATATCAGACAGGAAACAGCAAATAGTTTTGATTTCAGGCTGGAAGCCACAGAAGGCAGTGGTGAGCAACGCAGCACATGAAAACTACACAGGGATTGCTGCCCTGTGGGCTTCTGAGGGCAGGAGATTACAAACAGAAGAATACAATAGAGTATCTAAGGCCCTAAGAAAGAGCTGCAGTGAGACTTTAGGAAATGAAAACCTTTAAAATCACCTGCGATGGGGAGGAGGCGCCACAAACACATTCACCGGAAGGAAGCATGCCTAGAAAATACCCGAGAAGACCTGGACTAATCTCAGATTAGTGAAGGTCTCATGGGCTCACAAATTAGTGAGGTCTTACATGCCAGTCTGCAAAGACTGGGAGAGTGGCCACATTTTTTTTAAATACCCAATTTTCAAAAAGAGATCATAAGGCATGTAAAGAACCAGGAAAAGATGGCCCATTCAAATGAAAAAAATACATCTCCAGAAACAGTTCTGGAAGAAACACAGGCATCAGGCTTACTAGACTTTAAAACAACTGTCGGCCAGGTGCAATGGCTCATGCCTGTAATCCCAGCACTTTGGGAGGCCAAGGCAGTCAGATCACTTGAGGCCAGGAGTTTGAGACTAGCCTGGCCAACATAGTGAAACCCCATCTCTACTAAAAATACAAAAAAATTGAGACATGGTGCTGCACACCTGTAATCCCAGCTACTCAGGAGGCTGAGGCATGAGAATCACTGGAACCCAGGAGGCAGAGGTTGCGGTGAGCCAAGATCACATGACTGCACTCCAGCCTGGGCAACAGAGTGAGACTCTGTTTCAAAACAACAAACAACAACAAAAAAACCCCACAACTGTCAAACATACTCCCAGAACGAAATAAAAACAGGAACAAAGAACCAAAGAAAGGAAAGCATATGAACAAAATGAGAATATCAATAAAGATAGAAATCATAAAAAAAAATTCTTGAGCTGAAAAGTACAATAACTGATTTGAAAATTTTATTAGAGGAGTTCAACAGCAAACTCAAATAGAAGAAAGAATAAGCAAATTTGAAATCAGCTCATTTGAAATTATTGCATTTGAGAAGCATACAGAAGAAAAATACAGTGAACAGAGGCTTAGGGACTTATGAGTTGCCATCACGCTGACCAATACATGCATAATGGGAGTCCCAGAAGGAGGTGAGAAAAATGAGAAGAGCGACTATTTGAATAAATAATAGCTGAAAACATGCCAAATATGAGGAAAGACATGGATATACAAATCCAAGCTCAATGGTCTTCAAGTAGGACAAACCTAAAGAGACCCATACGGAAATACATAATCAAAGCTGGCAAAAATGCCAGATAAAGAGAATCTTGGAAGGTATCAAGAGAAAAGTTACTCATTATGTACAAGAGATCTGCAATAAGACTATCAGTGTATTATTTCAGTAAGAACCTTGGAGATTAGAGGCAGTAGGATGATATATTTAAAGTGCTGAAAATTAAAAAAAAAAGAAAAAACAACTGTCAACTGAGAATTCTATACCTGGTAAAATATTTCTTCAAAAATGAGGGAGAAATTAAGACATTCCCATAAAAACAAAAGCTGAGGGAGTTTATTATTACTACACCTGCCCTACAAGAAATGTTAAAAGAAGTCCTTCAGTTTGAAATGAAATAATGCTAGATGGTAACTGGAAGACATATGAAAATATAAAGTTCTCCAGTAAAGGTAAATATATGAACAAATATAAAAATAGTAGGAATGTAATTTTTGTTTATAGCTCCACTTTGGATTTTCTACAGGATTTAAGAGACAATTGCATAAAATAATTATGAATCTATGTTAATGAGTATATAATATTAAATGGTATAATTTGTGACATCAATAATATAAGGGGAGAAGAGCTTTAAGGAAGTAGAGTTTTTATACACAACTGAAGTTAAGTTGGTATCAATTAATATAGATCATCATAACTCTAGGATATTATATGTAATGCCCAAGGTAAACACCAAGAAAATATACACAAGCAGAAGTGAGAAAGGAATCAAAATGTGCCATTACAACAACTTTAAACATAAAGGAAGGAAGGCAGTAATCAAGGAAATGAGGGAGAAAAAAAGCTGTAAGGGACAGAGAAAACAAAATGGCAAAAGTAATTGCTTTCTTAGCAATTACTTTAAATATAATTGGATTGAAAACATATCAAAAATCATAAGTTGGCAGAGTGGATATAAAACCAGAATCAACTGTATACTGTCTAAAAGAGTCTCACTTTAGATCTGAGGATATGAGTAGGGTGAAAGTGTAAGGATTAAAAAGATATTCCATGCCAATAGTTATAAAGAGACAGCAGAAATGGCTATACAATTGATAAAATAGACTTTAAGTAAAAGAGACAAAGAAAGACATAATATAATGCTAAAAGGCTCAATTTACCAAGAAGATATGACAATTATAAACATATACACTAAATATTAGAGCTCCAAACTATATGAAGCAAACATTGACAAAATTGAAGAATAAATGGCTCTGCAATAATAGTAGAAAACTTCAATACCTCCACTTTCTTCAGTGGATAGAGAACCAGGCAGAAGATCATAGGGGAACACAGGACTTGAAAAATACTATAGACCAACTGGACCCAACAGACACATACAGTACACTGCACTTAATGACAACAGAATATGTATTTTTTAAGTGCACATGGAGCATTTTCCAAGAAAGATCATACGTTAAGCCATAGGACATCTTAATAGATTAAAAATTGAAATATGAAATAGCATTTCTGATCACAATGAAATGAAACTAGAAGTTAACAGCAAAAACCTGGACAATTCACAAGTATGTAGAAATTAAATAACACACTTTTAAATAACCAATGGGTCAAGAAAAATCACAAAGAAAAAAATTTAAAATACCTTGACATGAATGAAAACACTACAAACCAAAACTTATGGGAGGATGTGAAAGCAGTGCTAAAATGGAAATTTGCAGCTGCAAACACATTAAGAAAAAAGAAAGATTTCAAATAACCTAGTTTTACACCATAAAAAACTAGAAAAAAGAACAAACTAAAACCAAAACTAGCAGAAAGAAGAAAAAAATAAATATTAAAGATAAATACTAGCAATGAACATTCCAAAAAAGAAATTGAGAAAAACCATTCAATTTATAACATCAAAAATAACCAAGTTTAGGAATCAGTTTATCCAATGAGGCAAAAGACTGTGTGAAAACTAGAAAAAATTACTGAAATAAATTACAGAAGACATAAATAAATGGGAAGACTTCACATGTTCATGGATTAAAAGGCTTAGTATTACTGAGATATTAACACTACCCAAAGTGATTTGCACATTTAATGAAATTCTATCAAGATCCCAACAATGTGTTTGCAGATATATAAAATGTATTCTAAAATGCATATGGAATCTTAAGGAACCCCAAATAGGCATAATTACCATACGATCCCTCAATTCCACTTCTGGGTATGTCTTAGTGCATTTTTGTTGCTATGATAGAATACCACAAACTGAGTAATTTATAAAGAAAATGTATTTATTTGGCTCATGGTTCTGGAGCCTGGGAATCCAAGATTGAGGGGCCACATCTGGTAAGGGTCTTCTTATTGCATCATATCATGGCAAAAGGCATAGCATGTCAAGGAACCACACATGTGAAACAGAAAAAGGAGGTTGACCTTCTGACATACTAACCCACTTCCACAATAATGGCATTCATCCCCTCATGAGAGCAGAACCTTCATGACCTAATCACGCCTTAAAGGTCTCACCTTTCAATACGTCACATGGCAATTAAATTTCAACATAAGTTTTGGAGAAGACATTTAAACCATAGCAGAGAATATACCCCAAATAATTGACCAGCAGAGACTTGAACAGATATTTGCATACAACGCATTATTCACAAGATAGAAAAGTAAAAACAACCCAAGTGTCCATCAACAGAGGAATGGATAAACGTAGTCTATATTTAGAATGAAATATTATCAGCCTTAAAAAAGAATAAAACTCTGATACATGCTACAACATGGATGAACCTTGAAGACATTATGCCAAGTGAAATAAGCCAGACACAAAAGGACAAAAATTGTATGATTCAACAGGCAAATTCGTAGAGTCAGAAAATAGAATAATGGTTACAAGGTGCTGAGAAGATAAAGGAGTAGGAAATTATTGTTTAAAGGAGAAACAGTTTCATTATGGGACGATGAAAATGTTCTAGAGAAGGATAGTGATGATAGTTGCATAACAATGGGAATGTACTTAATGCCACTAACTTAATTACACTGAAGCACTTAAAATGGTAAATCTTATGTTATGCACATTTTACTGTAAGAAATATTTTTTAAAAAGCAATGCAATTCACCATATTAATAGAATAAAAGAAACATATTATTCATAGATACAGAGAAAGCATTTGACAAAATTCTACATTCATGTGTAATAAAAACAACTAGAAGCAGTAGGGAATTTTCTCAAACTTATAAAAGGAATCCGCAGAAACTTAGAGTAAACAAAACACTGAATTGTTTTTTCTGTGAGATTGAGAAAAAAATGAAAGATGTCTGCTTTTACCACATCTGTTCAACACTGTGCTGAAAATCTTAGTCATTGCAATAAGGTAAAGAAAGGAAATAAAAGAATAAAGAATGGAAAGGAAGATGTAAAAATGTTTCTGTATTTGCAGATAATATGACTATTTACATAAAAAAAATCCCAAGGAATTACATGATCCAGCAATCCCACTTCTGGGTATTTATCCAAAAGAATTGAAATCAAAATCTTGAAGAGACATTAACACCTCTATATTCATTGAAGCACCATTCACAATAGCGAAAGTATGGGAAAAATGTAAATGTTTGACAGAGAAGTGGATAAAGAAAATGTGGTGTATATATACACTGAAATACTTGTCAGCCTTTTAAAAGACAGAAATTCTGTAATATGTGACATCGTAGACGCACCTTGAGGACATGCTAAGTGAAATAAGCCAGTCACAGAAATAATGCATGATTCCGTTTATATGAGGCATCTAAAACAGTCAAAATCATAGAATCAAAGAGTGGAATGATGGTTACCAGGGCCTTGTGGGAGGGGGAAATGCGAGTTAATAATCAACCGGCTTAAAGTTTCACATAATCAAGGTGAATAAGCTCTAAATATCTGTTTACAACACTGTCCACAATAATGTATTACGTGCTTAAAAATTGTTGAGAGTTTTAAGACCTCATGTAAAGTGTTCTTATCACAATAAAAGAGAAATCCCAGAGAATCTAAAAAATAGCTACCAAAAGTAATACATTAATGTACAAGTTTGCAGTATACTATGATAATAAACAAAAATCAATTGTACCCTTATATTTCATATTTTTCATTTACAGTGGTGCTATAAACTATAAAATACCTAGTGTCAAGGCTCAGAAAATGATACTCCAGAGTATGGCACTTTGGCATGTTGAATGCTTTGGATTAAATGGAAGGCCTCGAAACCAAGGTCTCTCTAACCTTCCCTTGTTTCTTCCCACAAGTGCAGGGAGGGGCTCTCTCTAAAGTTCCCGTATCTGACTGAGGGAAGTTATTCTCAAAGAAAAACAATTGCCTTTAATATTATGTCTGAACTCTCATTAACCAGGAAAGATTAATCACCAAAGAAAAAATAAAGGTTGTCACCACACCCACCTAGACAGACTTCTCATGTACTCTTCTGAGGGCTATTCTGAGAGACTTTATCTGCATAAGGCAAACTTTGTTCATGGTGTAGTTCCACCCCTCACCTTCCCATAACTTGTTGCCATCTCTCCCAGAGCTCAGAGGGACTCTGTCCCAGGCTATTGTCTCTTTTTTGGGCCCAGTCATCTCCCCTAAATATAATTTACTTTTCCTCTAAAATTCCTTACATCCCCCACCTTCCTCTCCTCTATGAAGGGGGCATTTAGTCATCAACCACCTGGCCCTTCTTTGAATTTTCATAACTTGTGTGACTCTCATGCACTTGCACCTTAATAAATCTGTATGCCTTTTCTCCTGTTAATTTGTCTGTTGTTGAGTTTAGCAGACTGCTTTCATCAACCTTCAGAGGGAAAAAGGAAAGCTCCTTTTACCCCTGTGCTAGTAATAAATATAACAAAAAATATCTAAGACTTCTTCACTGAAAACTACAAAACATTGTTAGGAGACCTTAAAGAAGACCTAACCAAAGGGCAAACATATCTTGTCCATGTTGAAAGTCTCAATATTATTAAGATGGAAGGTCTTCCCTATTGATCCTGATTCAACTCAATCCCAAACAAATTCTAGTAGTCTTTTTGTAGAAACTAACAAATTGGTTCTAAATTTTTATGGCAATGCAAAGAACCTAGAATAATCAAAGCAATTTTTAAAGCAGAAGATCAAAGTCAGATGCCTAACACTACCTTATTTCAGGACCTGGCCGCAGTAAGAAAGTCTTGTTTGGGCAAAGACATACAGATAAATGGAGCAAAATAGGATCCAGAAATACACTCAAATATACGTGGAAAATCATTTTTTATGAATGTGCCAAAGCAGGCCGGGTACAGTGGCTCATGCCTGTAATCCCAGCACTTTGAGAGGCCAAGGTGGATGGATCACTCTCAAGTGAGTTCAAGACCAGCCTGGCCAAACATGGTGAAACCCAGTCTTTACTAAAAATACAAAACTTAGTTGGGTGTGGTAGTAGGCACCCGTAAACCCAGCTACTCTGGAGGCTGACACAGAAGAATTGCTTGAACCCGGGAGGCAGAGGTGGTGTGAGTCAAGATCGCACCACTGCACTCCAGCCTGGGTGACAGAGTGAGACTCCATCTCAAAAAAGTGGGGGGCGCCAACCCCCTTTGGGTCTCCTCCCTTTGTATGGGAGCTCTGTTTCCACTCTTTTAAATCTTGCAACTGCACACTCTTCTGGTCCGTATTTGTCATGGCTTGAGCTGAGCTTTGGCTCGCTGTCCACCACTGCTGTCTGCCACCATTACAGGTCCGCGGCCGACTTCCACCCTTCCGAATATGGCAGGGTGTCCGCTGTGCTCCTGATCCAGCAAGGCACCCATTGCCACTCCTGATCGGGCTAAAGGCTTGTCATTGTTCCTGCATGGCTAAGGGCCCAGGTTCATTCTAATCGCGCTAAACAGTAGTCGCTGGGTTCCATGGTTCTCTTCTAATAGAGCTATACCTCTCACCATATGGCCCAAGATTGCATTCCTTGGAATCCGTGAGGCCAAGAACCCCTGGTCAGAGAGCAAGAAGCTTGCTGCCATCTTGGAAGCAGCCTGCCACCATCTTGGGAGCTCTAAGAACGAGGATTCCCTGGTAACATTTTGGCGACCACGAAGGGACTCTCCAAAGCGGTGAGTAATATTGGACCACTTTCGCTTGCTATTCTGTCCTATCCTTCCTTAAAATTGGAGGAAAATACCGGGCACCTGTTGGCCAGTTAAAAACTATTAGCGTGGCCACCAGACTTAAGATTCAGGTGTGAGGCTGTCTGGGGACGCACTTTCTAACAACCCCCAAACCTTCTAGGTTGGCAGCGTTGGTCTGCCTGGAACCAGCTTCCGCTTTCAATTTTCCTGGGGAAGCCGAGGGCCAACTAGAGGCAGAAAGCTGTCATCCCGAACTCCTGGCGTTAGCTGGTTGAGATCATGGCACAGGCAAAGTCTCTACTCAACAGTCTCCCGTGTGTGTGCCCCTACTTTTCCTTCTGACCCATACCTCCTGGGTCCCAACCATGATTTTCTTGAAAGTGTAGCCCCAAAATTCTCCTTACCTCTGAATCTACTTCCTCCGATCTCTGTCTCCTAGGTACTAATGCTTGAGACCTTCACTTCCTCTCCCAAGTATTAGAGCAAGTTTTATCTCCAAAAGCTTCTAAGGAAGCTCTACACTGTGTCCTTAGGCATCTAGGCTATGAACCCAGGGAGTCTTTTCCCTGGTGTCCCTCCCAATTTAGGCATACAGCTCTAGACATGGGCAGTTATGTGAGACCCATTCCCCACCACCCTTGCCAGGGCCTTAGAACTGATGACCCAGTACTTTAACAACTGGAACTGGGTCTAAGACAACATAATAGATCAGGATGAAAGCAAATTGAGTAAGTCAAGGAGAGAAGAGACAGAGAGAGACAGAGAGAGAGAAAAGAGACAAAAGAGAGGGAGAGAAAGAAAAAGAGAGATAGAAGTAGTAAAGAAAAAACAGCATGCCCTATTCCTTTAAAAGTCAGGGTAAATTTAAAACCTATAATTGATAATTGAAGGTCTTCTCCGTGACCCTATAACACTCCAATACTACCTTGTTGCCTTCTCCGTGACCCTGTAACACTCCAATACTACCTTGTTGTCAGCGTAAACAAGGGTGTAGCCTGAAAACACTGAGACCACTGACAACCAGTAAATTTCCTATCAAAAATCCTTAACCCAGAAACCCGCGGATGGTCCAAATGCATTCAATCTGTAGTGGCAACTGCTTTGCTAACAGAAGAAAGCAGAAAAGTAACTTTTAGAGGAAATGTCATTTGGAGCACACCTCACCAGTTCAGAATTATCCTAAGTCAAAAAAGCAAAACGGTAGCTTACTAACTCAAATCTTAAAGTATGGGGCTATTCTCTTAGAAAAAGGTGATTTAACATTAACCACTGAAAATTCCCTTAACCCAGCAGATTTCCTATCAGGGGATTTAAATCTTAATTACCATACAAAGGTCCAACCAGACCTAGGAGGAACTCCGTTCAGGACAGAACAATAGATGGTTCCTCCCAGGCGATTTAGTGAAAAAACCACAATGGGTATTCAGTAATTGATAGGGAGACTCTTGTGGAAGCAGAGTCAGGAGAATTGCCTAATAATTGTTCTGCTCAAAAGTGCAAGCTGTTTGCACTCAGCCAAGCCTTAAAGTACTTACAGAATCAAAAAGTTTCTATCTCAATCCTGACTCAAAAGGTTACCTACACCCTCTCTGAAATGAATTTGCATAAGAATTGTTGTTTATGGGAATGCATCTTGATGGGGCAGCTGGGTTGTTATGAAATACTCAGGAACCCAGCCCAGCTCCAGAACTCACTTCTGAGAACAAAGGCAATGTTGGGCATGCTGGTAAAGGACCACTAGAATCCAGCAGCCCGGACCTCTTTCTTTGTGATCAAGAAAGGCGGGAAAACAGGTGCAGGACTGCTACATTGGTGAGTGTAACCAATCCAATAAGCAGAGGTCCATGGGTGGTTACGCACCCTGGAAAGGAATAAGCATTAGGACCGTAGAGGATGCTCTAGGACTCATGCGCATCAGAAAATGACTAGGGGTGCTGGCATCCCTATGTTCTTTTATCAGATGGGAAACGTCCCCCGCAAGGTAAAATGCCCCTAAGATGTATTCTGAAGAATTCGGCCCAGTCAGAGTGTATGTACCTTTTTCCCTGTCAGACTTGAAGCAAATTAAAATAGACCTAGGTAAATTCTCAGATAACCTTGATGGCTATATTGATGTTTTACAAGGGTTAGGACAATCCTTTTATCTGACATGAGATATAATGTTACTGCTAGATCAGACACTAACCGCAAATGAGAGAAGTGCCACCATAACTGCAGCCTGAGAGTTTGCCAATCTCTAGTATCTAAGTCAGGTCAATGATAGGATGACAACAGAGGAAAGAGAACAATTCCCAATAGGCCAGCAGGCAGTTCCCAGTGTAGACCCTCATTGGGACGCAGAATCAGAACATGGAGATTGGTGCCACAGACATTTGCTAATTTGTGTGCTAGAAGGACTAAGGAAAACTAGGAAGAAGCCTATAAATTATTCAGTGATGTCCAGTATAACACAGGGAAAGGAAGAAAATCCTACTGCCTTTCTGGAGAGACTAAGGGAGGCACTGACGAAGCATACCTCTCTGTCACCTGACTCTACTGAAGACCAACTAATCTTTTTTTTTTAGATTTGTAGAATAAAAATATTTATTCACATAATTTTAAACTAAAGTTGAGGCTAATAAATCTTCCGTGGTAATGATTTAAGTGCAAGTGATGCTTGGCTTTCTTTAACATTCATTTCTTTTCTTCTTAGTGAAGGCATATCAGTTATTCTTGAACAAGTCAATACAGCTTTGCAAAAGGGAGACATCGTTCTGTGGGGGAAAAAGTCAAGGCAGACCAACGAATTATTAAAACTTGCCATATACCTGTAATGACGCAAGTCCACCAACATAGCTTTTCACAGGAAATTTAAAGTCAGCCAGAGCAAGCTGGCCCTTCTCTTCATTAAATCTCAGATGAACTGCAACATACCACTCATCCCAATTTCATGTGGGAGAGCTCCTCTCCCTCCGTGGGTAAGGCCACCAGCCAAAGAGCTGACGTTCGCTCCAGCACCTCTGCCCTCACCTGCTTGCTCCTAAATGTGATCCTGCTTACTGTAACTTCTTAGACGCTATGTCAGTGCGTTGTTTTATGAAGGCGAGGGCCTTGGAAAGATAGCATAAAAGTTGCCAGAAATTAGGGCTGGGAGCCGTAGCTCACACCTGTAATCCCAGCACTTTGGGAGGCCAAGGCAGGTGGATCGCCCGAGGTCAGGAGTTCAAGTCCAGCCTGGCCAAAATGGTGAAACCCTGTCTCCTGGCATGTTTTATTTCCAGTTCAGACGTTTCCATTAGATTCTTTCTAAATGCTGCCACTCCTTTCTGTTTGAAATTTATCAGTTCTTCTTTTGCAGATTCGAAAGGTTGTTCAAATTTCTGGCAGCACTCCTGCTGGTGTGCCTCAGCCAACTTGATGTCTTTGCTCTTTAACCGGACCTTATCCAGAGATTCGTTTGAGTTATCATAGTCAATG
Organism: Chlorocebus sabaeus; assembly: GCF_047675955.1. Lineage (NCBI taxonomy): Eukaryota > Metazoa > Chordata > Mammalia > Primates > Cercopithecidae > Chlorocebus > Chlorocebus sabaeus. The sequence goes on along the minus strand of NC_132920.1, from coordinate 3,991,093 downwards.
AGGGCTTTGGTGCGTCTGTATAAGAGATCCTTAGCAACTTCGATGTTGAGCGTGTAGTATCAGAGGAGCTCTGTTAGCTTCAAATCTTCATCTGACAAAACTCGACCCTCTACTCTCCTAAGTTTATCAAATAGCTCAGCAACCTTCAATAGGTACTTTTTGATGACTGTGGCTCTTCTAAAGCCAGGCTATGTAAGCAGGCTGCAGTGTGGATATAGTCATCGGCAACATTTTTATGAGATCTGGTCATTTTGTCAGCTTTCACACAAGAATCTTTGATCCTATTGTAATAGTTAATAGGGAAGTTCTTCTCTTGATCAAGGAAGTCATCTACCTCCTTAACTCCAGTAAAAAGGACTTCAGCACTTTTCACCACACTTTTGAAGAAGCCTCCAAACATCCCTTTAGTATTTTTCCACCTAACACTTAGATCCTGATCATATTCTAGGAAAACATGGGAGTGGCGATCTTTACTGAGAACAGGGTGAGATGAAAGCCATTGAAGAAAGCCTTCATGGGAGGACACAGTCTTCTTAAAAACATCGAGATACTCAGCTTCCAGTTCTTGTATCATCTTGGCAAATTCTTCTTTGGTCATAGACCCTTCACCTTCTCCCAGTTTCTGCATCTTCTCTTGAGGACCATCAAAGTCGGGCTTCGTAGGAGCAGTTGGAATCTGAAGCAGAGGCAGGAGCTCAAGAGCCTCTTGTCTCAGCAGTGATGTTTTCTAGTTGGTGCCTTATTCTACTCTTGCTGGTTCACAGGAGACAACCACTCCACACCTGTGGGGCTACTTAAAAGTCAACTCCTGTTTTTTCTTAACCTTCCTTATTTCTTCTGGCCATTTAGAATGAGGTGTCTTCCTGAGTGTTGCGTATTCACTTTGATGGCAATCATTTGTTCAGTTTTTCCATTACAGACAATCATTCCGAGCACAACAGTGTTTATACTGCTTCAATGTTGGCCTAAAACTAGTACAATGAATGCTAAGCACCAATGATTAGCCGTCAAGATTATAAAGTCTCCAGTATTCCAAAGGAATTTTTTCCTAATCCTAAAGGATAATCAAGGACTCTAATTTCGAATGAACAGAACATATCTAAATATAAGCTTGGGTACTAATTTTGTTTTATTAAGAAATCATCATTTGGACAGGTTCTTCAGTCTGCCTGGCAGGACAAAATGCATGGAAATCTCCTTTAAAATCAGTTAAGACTCTGTTCCTGCAGCCAAGAATTAGCAATCAAGGGCTGAAAAGTGCCTCCTTGAGCACTTTTTTTGTTTTTGGCAGACAGAGTTTTGCTCTGTCACCCAGGCTGGAGTGGAAGGCCAACTAATCTTAAAGGATAAGTTTATCACTCAGTGAGCTGTAGACATTAGAAAAAAACTTCAAAAGTCTGCTTTAGGCCAGGAACAAAATTTAGAAACCCTATTGAACTTGGCAACCTCAGTTTTTTTATGATAGAGATCAGGAGGAGCAGGTAGAATAGGACAAACGAGATAAGAAAAAGGTCACTGCGTTAGTCATGGCCCTGAGGCAAGCGGACATTGGAGGCTCTGGAACACGGACAGTCTGGGCAAATCGAATGCCCAATAGGGCTTGCTTCCAGTGTGGTCTACAAGGACACTTTAAGAAAGATTGTCTGAATAGAAATAAGCTGTCCCCTTGTCCATGTCCCTTATGTCGAGGGAATCACTGGAAGGCCCATTGCCTCAGGGGATGAAGGTCTTCTGAGTCAGAAGCCACTAACCAGATGATCCAGCAGCAGCACTGAGGGTGCCTGGGGCAAGCGCCAGCCCATGCCATCACCCTCACAGAACCCCGGGTATGCTTGACCATTGAGGGCCAGGAGGTTAACTGTCTCCTGGACACTGGCATGGCCTTCTCCATCTTACCCTCCTGTCCCGGACAACTGTCCTCCAGATCTGTCACTATCCGAGGGGTCCTAGGACAGCCAGTCACTAGATACTTCTCCCAGTCACTAAGTTGTAACGGGGGAACTTTACTCTTTTCACATGCTTTTCTAATTATGCCTGAAAGCCCCACTTCCTTGTTAGGGAGAGACATTCTAGCAAAAGCAGGGGCCATTATACACCTGAACATAGGAGAAGGGGAAACCAAGCCCCAGTACTCAGCAGGAGAAATAGAATGGGGAACCTTATGAGGACATAGTTTCCTTCCCTCAGGATGGCTAGCCACTGAAGAAGGAAAAATATTTTTGCCTGAAGCTAACCAATGGAAATTACTTAAAACCCTTCACCAGACCTTTCACTTAGGCATTGATAGCACCCATCAGATGGCCAAATTATTATTTACTGGACCAGGCCTTTTCAAAACCATCAAGCAGATAGTCAGGGCCTGTGAAACGTGCCAAAGAAATAATCCCCTGCACTGCAGGCCATACATTTCAATCCCTGTATCTTTAACCTTCTTGTTAAGTTTGTCTCTTCCAGAATCGAAGCTGTAAAACTACAAATGGTTCTTCAAATGGAGCCCCAGATGCAGTCCGTGACTAAGATCTACTGTGGACCCCTGGACCGGCCTGCTAGCTCATGCTCTGATGTTGATGACATCGAAGGCACTCCTCCTGAGGAAATCTCAACTGCATGACCTAATTCACCAGGAAGCAGTTAGAGTGGTTGTCGGCCAACCTCACCAACAGCATTTGGGTTTTCCTGTTGAGAGGGTGACTAAGAGACAGGACTAGCTGGATTTCCTAGGCCGACTAAGAATCTCTAAACCTAGCTGGGAAGGTGACTGCATCCACTTTTAAACACAGGGCTTGCAACTTAGCTCATACCTGACCAATCAGGTAGTAAAGAGAGCTCACTAAAATGCTAATTAGGCTATAACAGGAGGTAAAAAAAGAGCCAATCATCTATCGCCTGAGAGCACAGGGGAAGGGACAATGATCAGGATATAAATCTAAGCAATGGCTACCCCCTTTGGATCTCCTCCCTTTGTGTGGGAGCTCGGTTTTCACTCTATTAAATCTTGCAAAAAAAAAAAAAAAAAGTGCCGAAACAATTCAATAGGGAAAGGAAAATCTTTTCTTTTTCTTTTTCTGTGAGATGGAGTCTTGCTCTGTCACCCAGGCTGGAGTGCAGTGGTGCGATCTTGGCTCACTGCAAGCTCTGCCTTCCAGGTTCATGCCATTCTCCTGCCTCAGCATCCTGAGTAGCTGGGACTACAGGCACCTGCCACCACGCCCGGCTAATTTTTTGTATTTTTAGTAGAGACGAGGTTTCACCGTGTTAGCCAGGAAGGTCTTGATCTCCTGACCTCGTGATTCACCCACATCGGCCTCCCAAAGTGCTGGGATTACAGGTGTGAGCCACCACACCCGGCCAGGAAAATCTTTTCAACACATGCCAATGGATCAACTAGATAGCCAAATAGAAAACAGAAATTAACATCAAACCAATGAATATCAAAACCTATACAAAAATAAAGTAAAATGGCCTACCAACCTAAATTTAAAGCTTAAAACTACAAAACTTCAATAAGGAAATATAGGAGCAAATCTTGGCAACCTTGGACTTGTCAAAGGAGTCTTAGAATATAAAATGCAAAAACTGTAAAAGAAAAAAAATTGATGAATTGAGAATATAAAACCTTTGTTCTTCTGTATTATCATGAAATAATGAAAGGCAAGCCACCATCTGGGATTAAATATTTGCAATGCTTATATCAAAGAATTTTACATTGAAAATATGAAAAAAGCTCTCACAACTTAATAAGGCAAAGAAAATTTAAAGTAAGCAGAAGATGTGAACCTGTTGATTTAAATGTTTATCTCATCTGAAAAACATTTTTACGGCAACGTATTGGTTTGTTTGTTTGTTTTTGAGACGAAGTTTCGTTCTTGTTGCCCAGGCTGGAGTGCAATGGTGCGATCTTGGCTCACTGCAACCTCTGCCTCCCGGGTTCAAGTGATTATTCTGCCTCAGCCTCCTGAGTAGCTGGGATTATAGGCATGTGCCACCACGCCCTGCTAATTTTGTATTTTTAGTAGAGATGGGGGTTTCTCCATGTTGGCCAGGCTGGTCTCGAACTCCTGACCTCAGATGATCTGCCCACCTCGGCCTCCCAAAGTGCTGGGATTACAGGCGTGAGCCACTGTGCCAGACCTACAGCAACATCTTTACTGGTGTTTGACCAAACAGCTGGATACTGCGGCCTAGCCATGCTGACACATAAATTAAACCATCACATGGAATGTCCATCAGTGCAAGTTTAGCCTGCAGATAAACCCAAGAACCTTGATGGGCATATCAATGTTGGTGAATCAGAGTAGACTAGGAACCCATCATGCTCAAGGGTGGCTCTAGTCCGTGCTCTGCCACTCCTACATGGGCACCCCTGAGAAAGCATCTGTTTCTCCTGGACTCAGTTTCTTTTTCATTTCACAAGGACCACGTGGCTGTGCCAAGAGTTCTTCCAGCTCTCAGAGCATATGTGTCCTGTCTCAGTTGAAGGAGCAAGTAACAAAAGAGAGGGAAAAGAGATGTGAGAGTCTTTCGTTTGGCCACGTAGAGTCAGTTATATTTTTAATTTATCTTAGGATATTAGTTTAGAAAACATTAAATGTGGCCGGGTGCAGTGGCTCACGCCTGTAATCCCAACATTTTGGGAGGCCGAGGCAGGCAGATCACGAGGTCAGGAGTTTGAGACCAGCCTGGCCAACATGGTGAAACCCTGTCTCTACCAACACAGAAATTAGCCGGGTGTGGTCCCAGCTACTCGGGAGTCTGAGGCAGAAGAATCGCTTAAACCTGGGAGGAGAAGGTTGCAGTGAACTGAGATCGTGCCGCTGCACTCCAGCCTGGGCAACAGAGCGAGACCTAGACTCTGTCTCAAAAAAAAAAAAAAAAAATTAACCAGGTGTGGTGGCGCATGCCTATAATCACAGGTACTCGAGAGGCTGAGGCAGGAGAATTGCTTGAACCTGAGAAGCAAAGGTTGCAGTGAGCCGAGATCATGCCACTACACTCCAGCCCAGGTGACAGAACAAGACTCCATCTCAAAAAAAAAAAAGAAAAGAAAAATGGCCAGGCATAGTGGCTCATGCCAGTAATCCCAACACTTTGTGAAGCTGAGGCGGGAGGATCACCTGAGGTCGGGAGTTCGAGACTAACCTGACCAACATGGCAAAACCCCATCTCTACTAAAAACACAAAAATTAGCTGGGTGTGGTGGTGCGCACCTGTAATCCCAGCTACTCGGGAGGCCAAGGAGGAGAATCACTTGAACCTGGGAGCCAGAGTTTGCAGTGAGCCAAGATTGTGCCATTGCACTCCAGCCTGGGTGACAAGAGCGAGACTCCATCTCAAAAAAAAAAAAAAAAGGAAACATTAAACGTTTTTCTTAAATGCTTACACAGCCCACAAGTGCAGTAGCAAATCAATGCAGACACTATAACATGGTAAGTACAATATACAGGAGGAGTGGCCCCAAGTCAGGATAAATTGCAAATGTCTGTGGCAGAGAGGTGGGCAAAGTAAAACCCATTGACTACTAGCTCCTGTCTTCAGTTGCTACCACACTGATGCAACAAAAACATTACGGAATGTAAACTGAAGTTCTCATATGGCACAAACAGCCGTCTTCTGTGCAAGTACTGCTTTTGTCACACTTACCAAGAGAAAAAAAAATTAAGCCCTAGAGTTCATATAAATACGGCATATTGAGCCAGTAAATACAGTTTACAAGTAATTATAATTTACATGCAGTATCCAGTAGGGATTTACAGTATTATAGAGCTGGGGGTTGGAATCCTGCCAGCTTCACCAACAGGGATAAGACACCACCATCTGCAGCTCTAGACTTAGCAAATCTGTTTACCAGCATGGTCCCGGGACTCCTGGCTTTTGTGCCTGCTGATTTGTTTACATAGCATAGCACTGAAGGAACTTCGTCAAAATCAACAGGCCTCATGTATGGTCTGCCTGTTTTGTGGCCCTAAAACTGCTATTGCCATGTGAGAGAGAAGCCTTATCCTCTCTGTGCTAGTGGGGATTAACAGCATAAACTGAGCAAATGTTGGCCAGGGCAGGTTCAAGGTTAGGACCTACAGTTGGCTCAATCTAACATGTGAAAATACTGTAGAATGCATTCAAATAGTACTTCATACTTGTCAAAACTCAATTTCACAGTCATTGCTCTATCAGCGTCACAACTCTGATACAACACGAGGTATTAGTAGCACCATTTTACAGGTGGTCAAGGACATGAATCAGTAGTGTTCAGTAGTTCTTAGATAAAAACAAAGCTCTTCTTCTATTAAATTGACATAATAATTGCACATATTTATGGGCTATTGTGTGATGTTTTGATGCATGTTTACAATGTGTAATGATCAAGTCAAGGTAATGAGCATATCATCACCTCAAACAATTTTCATTTCTTTGTGTTGGGAACAGTCAAGATATCCTCTTCTAGCTATTTGAAAACAAACGAAAAAAAGATTGTTGGCTATAACCACCCTACAGTGTTATAGAACACTAGAACTTATTCCTCCTGTCTAGCTGTACTTTTGTATCTGGTAACCAACCTCTGGCTATCCACCCCTCGCTGTTACCCTTCTCAACCTCTGGCAACCACTATTCAACTCTCTACTTTTGTGAGATCAGCGATTTTAGCTTCCACATATGAATGAGAGCAGGCAGTATTCTTCCCCACTTCTTCTCACTGCCCCCACTACTCTTCCCAGCCTCTAGAAGCCATTCTTCTACTCTCTACCTCCATGAATACAATTGTTTTAATTTTTAGCGTTCACAAATGAGTGAGAACAGTGTGAAGTTTGTCTTTCCGTGCCTTGTTTATTTCACTTAATATAATGTTCTCTAGACTCATCCATGTTGCCTCGTATGACAGGATTTCGTTCCTTTTTATGCTAAAAAGTATTCTTTTGTGTATATACACCACATTCTTAATTCATTCTTCTGTTGATGGAAAGCTAGGCTGATTTCATGTCTTGGCTGTTGTGAATAGTGCTGCAATGCACATGGGAGGGCAGACAGCTCTTTGACATACTGATTTACTTTCCTTTGGGTTCATACCTAGTAGTAGGATTGCTGGGTCATATGGTAGTTCTAGTTTTAAGGATAAAGCTATTATTGATGATTCTTAATAATAGTCAGGCTTGCTTTGGCTAAAGAATGAATTCTCTCAAGGGTGTCAGTTAAGTCACAAAGAATTAAGAATGATAAAGTTATCAAATGATGATATTTACCATGTTACCAGGTAACAGGGGAAGAATCATTAATGCCAGGAGGCATCCTCAGAACTAGAAGAGTTAATTCAGCAGATCCTTCAGGAATCTGGAGTCATAGCAACCATGACAAGGTTCATGATTGATTGATTGCAAAATGGGCCTAATTCTCCAACCTTTCCTGTACCCAAGCCTCCTGCAACACGACTTTGCAGCTCCTTCCACTGAGGCGAAGCCTGTTTCTCCCCTCTTGAATCCCTGCCCAATACTATTTTCCCACTTCCACTTTGATACAACACCACTCCCAGGAAACCTTTTGCATTCTTATTTCTGTCTCAGCACTTGAGACTCCAACTTGTAACACTAGGAATACAAAAATAAATAAGATAGACTGACAGTCCCTGCTTTTAAGGAAAGCAAATAAATGTTTGTAGAATAAAATGTTAAAAAAAAAAAAAAAGAGTATCATTTCCTGTGTTCTCAGAAACCAAACTAGGATGTAAAGATCTATAACTTCAAATGAAGACATCAGGACCTAAAACTGAGGTGTATAAACTTTCTAAGGTTGTGAAACTTGGATTTTTAAAAATAGGCCTTGTGTTATCCTGTCTTCACATTGCTATAAAGAACTACCTGAGACTGGGTAATTTATGAAGAAAAGAGGTTTCATTGAATCATAGATTCACAGGTTTAACAGGAAGCATGACTGGGAAGCCTCAGGAAACTTACAATCAGGGCAGAAAGCAAAGGTGAAGCCAGGCACATCTTACCGTGATGGAGCGGGAGAGAGACAGAGAGCGAGCGGGGAGGTGCCACACTTTAAAACCAACAGATCTCCTGAGAACTCACTCACTATCACGAGAACAGCACGCAGGAAATCTGTCCCCATGACCCAGTTGCCTCCCACCAAGCCCCTCCTCCAACATGTGAGGATTGCAGTTCAAAATGGGATTTGGGTGGGGACAGAGCCAAATCACATCAGGCTTCCAAAGCAAGGTCAAATAATCTTCACTTGAGTAATCAGATATCATCACTTAATATATCCTTTACCTACTTCTGGACAAAAATGTAGTGTCTTTGCATTGTCCAGAAAACACCCTGGTTCCACTGACCACCTTCTTTTATAATATATCTTTGCCTTCTTTGGCTACGAATATTTAAATCAAATTGGCAAATTATGCCACCGAGGACGCTGAAAAAAATGTAGACAAGGACTCTATTTCACCAGGGCAATGATCCCAGGGGAAGCTTCCAGTTCAGGCAAATTCATGAGCTGGGACTGTCTCCCGGTTATGTTACCTTCAAATCAGAACTGATCCTGTCTTTGTAGCAACATATACATTTATCCTGTCAACCTGGCAAAATTGCTTGAATACCTACTATGTAAAAAGTGTAGGCATCATTGCATTGTACAGCAATACGTGCAGCAATATGAAAGAAACAAATATAGACCAGGCATGGTGGCTCACGCCTGTAATCCCAGCACTTTTCGGAGGCCAAGCGAGCGTATCAGTTGAGGTCAGGAGTTTGAGATTAGCCTGGCCAACATGGCGAAACCCCATTTCTACCAAAAATACCAAAAAAAAATTAGCCCGGTGTGGTGGCACCCGCCTGTAATCCCAGCTACTCAGGAGGCTAAGGCAGGAGAATCACTGGAACCCGGGAGGCAGAGGTTACGGTGAGCTGAGATAGCACCACTGCACTCCAGCTTGGGTGACAGTGTGAGACTCAGTCTCAAAAAAAAAGAAAAGAAAAGAAACAAATATAGAAACACCATCTATCTGGCATAAGCAGGCAAAGAAGTGCACCAAAAAAGATAATTTGTCAAGGAACCGAAGCTTATGACTTTGAGCACCACAATCCAACCAACTCCACATCCACACTGTTACCACCTGGGCCACCATCCCTGGCCTGTAGATCTGTAAAATCTCCCAACCGCTCTCCTCCACCCACACAATCCTTGGGAGGCCAGAGAGGATGTGAGTCAGGTCATGCCAGCCCTCTTAAGTTAAGGCTGTCCAATGGTGCTCCAGTTCTCTCCACGTACAATCTGGCAGGCCAGGGATAAAGCCAAAGCTCCACTACATCCTGCTATGGTATCCTAGCCCCTGGTCATGCCAACGGTGGGCATGAAAAACCAAGTTGCTTCACAACTTATGCAGCCAAAAAGCCCCACAGCTCACTGGTTGGGTTTCTCTCCAAGTTTCCCACTCTGTTCTTGCTAGATTTCTGCTCACTATTCTAGACTGCAATGGGCCATGGAGGACCCACACTCCTGCTCCCATCTCCATGAGTTTACTCCCAGTAAGGGCTCCTCTAGCAGCTTGGGGGTGGGTAAAAATGGGGCCTCTGTGCTTTTACATAGAGCAGTGCTTATCATTTTTTAGCTAAGGCATGTAGAGATTTTGTGATCACCCTGTGTGTCCCTAAATATATCCACGTAAAGCAGAAATCAGAGGCTACCTGACAACTATGGTGGACATTGGAGGCTCTTTCGTGTTTCTTGTCAACAAGTGACATTTCTTCCACCCGTCAGTTACATTGTTGATGATTTTTCTTTTCCACAGGGGCATTCTGTTCGGCTTTGGGGTCAGATTAATCTCTTTTGGCAATTCATGTCTTGCTAAGATTCTTTCCAAGCCAGAGAGCTCAGGATTCTCACCTGGTAATAGAATAAGCATTAATACATTCAATGTTCCTCTCCATCTTTGCATAGCAAGAGTAACAAGGCACTGATTTGAAAACATATATATGCAGCTTGATAATTCCTATTTAGCTTTGTCATTCCTTTATTCCAACAATATTACTGGGCACCATTTAGATGTTAGCCTGGTCCTAGACATCTAGCAGATACATTGTAAGTAAATAAAAGAATGAAAAAGGCCAGGCATGGTGGCTCACGCCTGTAATCCTAGCATTTGGGAGGCTGAAGCGGGCGGATCATGAGGTCAGGAGATCGAGACCATCCTGGCTAACACGGTGAAACTCCGTCTCTACTAAAAATATAAAAAATTAGCCTGGCGTGGTGGCGGGCGCCTGTAGTCCCAGCTACTCAGAAGCTGAGGCAGGAGAATGGCGTGAACCCGGGAGGCAGAGCTTGCAGTGAGCCGAGATCACGCCACTGCACTCCAGCCTGGGCGATACAGCGAGACTCTGTCTCAAAAAAAAAACAAAAAAAAGAATGAACAAGCAAACAAGCAGACAGGCTGGAACCACACAAATAGAGTTGGTTATGTGTGCATTCTCAAACTAAGAGCAAGTTACATACAATTATTATTATTATTGTGATTCTTATTTTCCCTTTAATTGCATACTTAATTGGAGATGCACATTTTGAAGCTTCCCGGAAGAAACAGGGTGAATGTTAACATTATTGTCAGGCCGCATAACTTGGGGCCCCCTTTTACTGGTGATTTTGCCTGAGCAAGGGTTACAACATGGATTGAACTGAAAACAACAGCATGCTCTGTCAGTTAGAATGTGGGAGTGTAACTTACTGTTCTTTTTGATTCCACAAAATTCATTTCTGGCCAGAAATGAACTGTTTGTTCTCGCTCTGTTATAAGTGTGTCTATTTTCAGCTATGTCAGTGGGAAATGCCTTCCTTCTTTTGGGTGTTCCAATAACTGAGACTTGAGGTTTGGATTGTTGCAGCCTGCTGTAGGAACTCTGGATGGCCAGCGGTACAGTTACAACGCATGGTAGAGCCACTTGGAGATGAAGTCAATACCAGAGGGGCTTAGATCCCATGTTATCAGAAATGGAATCGCATCCCTCCCTGGTCAGCCAGCACCTCCATGAGAGCTCCAGGATGGAGTGCAGTGGTGCAATCATACCTCACTCCAGCCTCGACCTCCTGTGCTCCAGCGATCCTCTGACCTCAGCCTCCTCAGCAGCTGGGACTACAGGCATGCACCACCACACCCGGCTAATTTTTGTTATTATTTGCAGAGATGGGGGTCTCATTTTGTTGCCTAGGTTCATCTCATTCCCAGCTTCAAGTGATCCTCCTGCCTCAACCTCCCAAAGTTAACTTTATATTTAAAATACAAAAGAAAAATCTGGGGTTTTTTTTTTTTTTAATTATGGGTGTTTAGTTCTTTTTCTTTCTTTCTTCATGTAATCATTTCTGGGTGACCAATATAGAGTGATATAGGCAAAGCATCCTTCAGGTGAAGAGGAGATTGACAGGAAAAGGAACAAAACCTATTTTTAAGGTCAAAAGAAATTTCTTCTGGAAGGAAGGCCTTCGACCCAGCAGCAGCAAGACAGCAGTCTCCATGTTTAAATTCTTGGTCTGATGGATGAAAGTCAGAGAAACAGGGCCATGTCTTCAGGACGCATATGCAAGGAAATCACTATATGTTTGGAAACGGCATCTTGGCAATGGAGCAAACTTTCAGTGATGAATTCAAGACCTCAAAGGCCAATGTGTTCCCAATGACTGACTGGACTCAGCCTGAGGTCAGGTCCCTGAAGGCACAAACTCACAACTCTGAGAAGTCATTTCTTACCCCTTAATGTCATTCACCTCAGCCGCATGAACCTCCTTAAACTGGCTTCCAACCATAGCAAAGAATCACTGCACCCAAATATCTCTGAAACAAAGGCACCCCGCTGCTGCTTGGCAGTTGCACATGGCAGGAATTACCAGCTGCTAAACGTGTATGGACGTCTATCGCTGTCTACATTGGGAGGCTACGGAGACAAAATGTAAATCAACATAGAATGGGAATGTCTCTAGAAAATCGAAACCCATTTCTCCAACTTCACATAAATAATTACTGCATTTCTCAATGTTAATGTTGCATTTTAATTACAAAAGTAAAAGGTTTCCATTGGAATAATTAAAATGAAACAACTCAGCAAAGTCTACACAGTAAAAAGGGGAAGTTTTGCTTCGTTTTCCTTCTCCAAACTCTATCCTTTCTCTGGAGGTAGCCGCTGCCCTGAATTTCCTAAGTCTCCTTCAAAACTCTTTTCTGTGCATTTATAGACACACATATATATATGTAGAAATGTAGAGTTTTCTTTTGGCTTACATGGATCCATACTGTGTGTCTTCCTTTGCAGCTTCTTACAACTCTAGAATATGTACTGGAGATATGTTAATGTCAACCTTCTTTTTAACAGTATTCCACTGTGTGGATATATGCCTTCATTTAATTATTCAGCTACTGAATGTCATAGGTTGTTTACATTTTTGACTATTATAGACAATGTTTCAGTGCACGGCCATGTTTATCTATTTTTGTGCTCAGGTACAAGTTATTTCTATAGGATAATAACTAGAAGCGGAATTGCTAAGTTGAAGGACATGTACATGTAACAGGATGTGAAAATATACCTTTTTCTGTTGGGTCTGTTTTCTCCAAGGCCCTAAAGTCTGCGAAAACTTGAGTAGGTGCCAGACACCTATTCATGCACAAGATATCTATCCATATGTGAAAAAACGGAGCATTCGTTCAGGATTCCTTAAGGCACTTGAGGATTTCTTTAGGCACAGAGTTGGGGCAGTGCTGCGTACTATGTCATTCCCCTTCCCCCTCCTGGCTTTAAGGGGACTTTAGAGAAGTACCTGGGGAATGGGACTATGTCTCCTAACACTGGTGCGTCAGTCTCCTAGGGCTGTCCTAACAGTACCACAAAGGGGGTCGCTTAAAACAACAAATTCATTGTTTCACAATTCAGGAGGCTGGAAGTCAGAAATCAAGGTGGCAGCAAGGCCATGCTGAAGCCTTGAGGGGAGAATCTGTCTTTGTCTCTTCCTAGTTTCTGGAGTTTGCCTGCAATCCTTGGTATTCCTGGACTGTGGATGTATCACGCCCATCTCTGTCTCTACTGTCACAAGAGATGTCTCTTTCTTCTTATAAGGACACCGGTCATACTGGATGAAGAACCCTCTCTATACTTATTATGACCTCATCTAAGTCTAATTACTTCTGCACCCTGTAAAGACCCTATTTCCAAATCTAGTCACATTCTGGGCTGCTGGGAGTTAGGACTTCAATGTGTCTTGTTGAGAGACAATATATGTTGTCGAGGGACATCTATGTATTTTGTTGAGCCCATAACACCTGGAAACATAGTGGTGAATGGCTGGGATCACAGCTGCCTGTGGTCACAGAGAAAAGAGGGCAGTGTTGGAAGCCAACTGTGCTTTCATTAACCGGGTGAAGGTATGGGGAGCAAGGGCACAGATTTTCTACGAGCTAAATGTAAACCCCAGCCAGGCTTGGTGGCTCGTGCCTGGAATCCCAGCACTTTGGGAAGCCGAGGTGGGTGGATCACTTGAGGTCAGGAGTTTGAGACCAACCTGGCCAACATGGCAAAACCCTGTCTCTACTAAAATTCAAAAATTAGCCAGGTGTGGTGGCACATGCCTATAATCCCAGCTACTCGGGAGGCTGAGGCAGGAGAATCGCTTGAACCCCGGAGGCAGAAGTTGCAGTCAGCCGAGATCACACCACTGCACTCCAGCCTGGGCAACAGAGTGAGACTCTGTTTCAAAACTAAAGAAACTAACTAACTAACTAACTAACTAACTAAATAAATAAATAAATAAAAATGTAAACCCCTTAGAAAATACAGTTGACCCTTGAATAACGTGGAGGTTAGGGGCTCTGACCCCTGCCCAGTTGAAAATAAGCATATAAGTTTCTTTTGTTAAAGAGTCTTGGCTGGACTCGGTGGCTCACGCCTGTAATCCCAGCACTTTGGGAGGCCGAGGCGGGTGGATCACAAGGTCAAGAGATTGAGACCATTTGGCCTACATGGTGAAACCCCGTCTTTACTAAAAATACAAAAATTAGCTGAGAGTGGTGGCACATGCCTGTAATCCCAGCCACTCGGGAGGCTGAGACAGAGAATTGCTTGAACGCGGGAGGTGGAGGTTGCAGTGAGCCGAGATTGCGCCATTGCACTCCAGCCTGGGCAACAAGAGCAAAACTCCATCGCAAAAAAAAAAAAAAAAAAAAAAAAAAAAAAAGTCTTGCTATGTTGCCCGGGCTGGTCTCGAACTCCTGGACTCAAGCGATCCTCCTGCCACAGCCTTCCGAGTCTTTGAGCGTGGTAGTCTAGCACCTGTACCATGCCACCACATCCAGCTACTTTTTTGACTTTTGATTCACTCAAAACTTTTACTAATAGCCTACTGTTGACCAGAAGCCTTACTGTTAACATAAACAGTTGATTAACACATATTGTAAATGTTATATGCATTATACATCACACTCTTAAAGTAAGCAAAAAAATGTTATTAAGAAAATCATGGCCAGGCGCAATGGCTCATGCCTGTAATCCCAGCACTTTGGGAGGCCGAGGCGGGTGGATTGCTTGAGGTCAGGAGTTCAAGACCAGCCTGACCAACATGGTGAAACCCCATCTCTACTAAAAATACAAAAATTAGCTGGGCATGGTAGCGGGTGCCTGTAATCCCAGCTACTTGGGAGGCTGAGACAGAGAATCACTTGAAATCGGGAGGTGGAGGTTGCAGTGAGTCAAGATAGCACCACTGCACTCCAGCCTGGGAGACACAGCAAGACTCTGTCTCAAAAAAAAAAAAAAAAAAAAAAAAAAAAGAAAATAATAAGGAAAAGAAATACATTGACACCACTGTATTTATCAATACTACAAGCTTACACCATCTGTTTACAAGAAAAATTGTCTGTCTGAAGTGGCAGGCAACTATTCAATATACAGTACATATCAAGCAACTCAACTTTTTCTTACAACATCCTGACTTTTTGCTGCTTCTTGGGGGTACTTCCAGCATCACTAATGGCACTCTGTGTGGGTCCCATGGTGTTATTCAAGTTTTATGGTATTGCACTAAACACAAAAAAATGCATGAGAACTGTGAAATCACTTTACTGTGATATGTAATTTACTAGAGAGATGAGTTGCTCACACAGAGATGACTGACATCACATGGCATTTTAAGTGGCTATTCACACCACTTGAGCTCACAGCAAGAGCAACGGGAGGTGGCTATGAAATTACTACAGCACTACGGTATTGCTACAGTTACTTTTCTACAGTTAGGATTTAATACTGCATCTTTTTTTTTTCTTTTTTTTGAGGTGGAGTTTTGCTCTTGTTGCCCAAGCTAGAGTACAATGGCATGATCTCAGCTCACTGCAGTATCTGCCTCCCGTGTTCGAGAGAGTCTCCTGCCTCAGCCTCCTGAGTAGCTGGGATTATGGGTGTCAACCACCATGCCTGGCTACTTTTTGTATTTTTAGTAGAGACTGGGTTTCAACATGTTGGCCAGGCTGGTCTTGAACTACTGCCCTCAGGTGATCTACCCCCTTGGACTCCCAAAGTGCTGGGATTACAGGCATGAACCACTGCACCTGGCCTAATACTGCATCTTTATTCTCATTTACATTTCCCTTGACTGTGAATGACACCAAATACAGTCTGTAAGTGCTTGTGTAAGTTTTTATAAATTTTAACTTTTCCTAATAGGTTTGAGTACATTTTATGGTAGTAAATGATAAAGTAGACTAGTATCTACATATATTCTATGCAGTCACGACATTCCTTTTTCTCTTTTTTTTTTTTTTTGAGTCTCACTCTGTTGCCCAGGCTGGAGTGCAGTGACACAATCTCAGCTCGCTGCAAACTCCACCTCCCAAGTTCAAGCAATTCTCCTACCTCAGCCTCCCAAGTAGCTGGGATTACAGGCGTGTACCACCACACCCGCCTAATTTTGTGTTTTTAGTAAAGAGAGGGTTTCACCATGTTAGTCAGACTGGTCTCGAACTCCTTACCTCAAATGATCCACCCGCCTCAGCCTCCCAAAGTGCTGGAATTACAGGCATGAGCCACCGCGCCCACCACCCTAATTTTTTCTTAATTTTTTGTTATTTCTGGACTATATGATTGGTCTACAAATTTTTTCAAATTATGGCAAATCTTCAAAAAAATTTCCAATATATTTATTGAAAAAAATCCACCTATTGTTGTGGGATCAGGAGGACCAGAGAGAGACCTTGGGGTGTATACAGAAGGATATCTTTATTATCGAGTGCACTTAGACCCAGCAGATTTAACGTCCAAAGACTAGGCGCGGAACAAAGACAGTACTTGACTTTTACACTTCATAAAAGGGGGTGGGCTAGCTTGAAGCAAGCTTACAGTGGTGTGAAAGCAGGGATACAGAGGCAGGATAAAGACAGTTAATTAAGCTGGAACAGGTTCATAACTCAGGATTACACATGACCGTTGCCAAGCAACCCAATGTCTATTATCTAGATTTTGCCTAGGCATGGGCTTACCCTATAACCTTCATCATGGCGCCCAGGTGGCCACAACTTAGGCCTGTTTAGAGGCTCATGACCTTCACTCTACTGCTTAGACAAAACAGAATTACTTTAAGTTACTATTTACAGAGAACAGGAATCTATAAACTTATTCCATAAAACAAAGGAAAATTTGTTTTTCTTCTCCCTGGGTTGAGGGAGTGCTGGGCGAGTTTCCAGAGCGCATTAGATAGTATTATTAAAACTTTTTCTGGGTCTGGGCTGTGCCTGTTGCTGCCTTTGGGAAAAGTCAGCCTAATCCAGGAAAGTTTATTTCTTTTTTTTGTTGATTTTATTTTTCTTTAATCTCCTGCCACACCATAAGTGGACCTGCACAGTTCAGATGAGCTGTTCAAGGGTCAGCTGTAGTCGTTTGGCGCCTGCTTGAATAGGAGGATCTCAGGAGGGTTTCCGTCAAAAGATGATGCAATTTCCGTTGAAATAGGATGGAAGTGAATCTTACAAAAGCTGGGGAAGGCAGTGCTATGGTCTGAATGTTCATGCCCCTCAAAATTCATATGTTAAATCCTAACCTCCAAGGTGATGGTATTACATGGTGTGTAGGCCTTTAAGAGGTGATCAGGTCATGGGGGCGGTGCCTTATAAACTAGGCCTGAGAGAGATACCCACCCCAACCCCTTCCACTACATGAAGACGCAGCAAGAAGGTGCCATCTATGAACCAGAAAGTTGTCTCCAAACATGGTATCTGCCTTGATTTTAGACTTCCCAGCCACCAGAACTATGAGAAATAAATTTTTCTGTTTATAAGCTACCCAGTCTATAGTATTTGTTATTTTTGTTTTTTTTTTTTTTGAGCGGAGTCTCGCTCTTGTCGCCCAGGCTGGAGTGCAATGGCACGATCTCGGCTCACTGCAACCTCCACTTCCAAGGTTCAAGCGATTCTCCTGCCTCAGCCTCCCGAGTAGTTGGGATTACAGGCAGCCATCACCACGTCCGACTGCTTTTTGTATTTTTAATTGAGATGGGGTTTCACCATGTTGGCCAGGCTGGTGTTGAACTCCTGATCTCAGGTGATCTGCCCATCTTGGCCTGCCATAGTGCTGGGATTACAGGTGTGAGCTACGGCTCCTGGCTTCGGAATTGCATCTTAATCTCTGTGGCAGCTGCTATTTTGTTTTCTAAGTTCATGAGCACAGGTGGCTGCCTCTACCTTTGTCTTCCACTTAAGCAGGAGCAATTTAGGAAGCAGACTCCACCCAATGCTGCAAATTGACCCCATTATCAATGACCCTGACAGAATTTCAGGAGTGGCAGGCCACTCCAAACTGCACAAAGTACAGGTTGCTTATAATCCCCAGGAGAAAAGAGAATATCCAGCTTCTTCGTGGTGCAATCATGGCCATAGGAGGAAGGACTAGCAGGAAACAGAGCAAAGGAACAAAGTTCAAAGCCTGCCCTCTTTCCACTTGGAAGTTCTCTCCCTAATCTTAAAATCAAATATAAAGCTTAAATTGTAAATTGAGCAGCATTTCCCTCTCAGTACCCTTTCCATTTTCCCACAGGTAAGCTTTGCCTAAAGAAGAGGGTCAGGCCTGGCCGTGCGCAGTGGCTCACGCCTGTAATCCCAGCACTTTGGGAGGCTGAGGCAGGCAGATCACGAGGTCAGGAGATCGAGACCATCCTGGCTAACACAGTGAAAACCCGTCTCTACTAAATATACCAAAAAAAAAAAAAAAAAAACTAGCTGTAGTCCCAGCTACTCAGGTGCCTGAGGCAGGAGAACGGCATGAACCCAGGAAGCAGAGCTTGCAGTAAGCCAAGATTGCGCCACTGCACTCCAGCCTGTGTGACAGAGACAGACTGTCTCAAAAAAAAAAAAAAAAAAAGAAGAGGGTCAGGCCTAACTTGGCTTACAAAAGACTATGAAAAAGGAACATGAAGAAGCAATGGATAATCAGCACGTGAGTACATTCCGGAATAAGCTCGGAAGCCCATGGATGGGGACATGTGTCTAGAGGACCAATCACCCCAACAATGTAAAGAACAAGTTCTGGCCGGGTGCAGGGGATCCCCCCTTGAATTCCAGCACTTTGAAGGCAAAGGCAGGCGGATCACTTGAGCTTGGGAGTTTGAGACCAGCCCGGGCAACATGGCGGTGTGGGGGGCTGGGGGCATCTCTACAAAAATTTAAAAATTAGACATTGTGGTGGCAATGCACCTGTAGTCCCAGCTACTGGGGAGGTCGAGGTGGAGGATCACATGAGCCCAGGAGTTTGAAGCTGTGGTGAGCCATGATTATTGCACTCCTGCACTCCAGCCTGGGGGATAAAGCGAGAGCCCCATCTCAAAAAATAATAAAAAGAAACTAAGTAAAATAAAGAGTAAAAGTTCTTGCTTACGGCTTAAAGTAGAGGCAGTTTGTATCAAGATAAAGTGTATGCTTACTGAAAAGAACTCATGCCCACCCTCCACCCACATACATTTTTTCTTGTCCTCTTCACTCCTGTATGAATAAAGCGTCTCCATTAGGTGATTAGGCAGCAGCTTGTGGATGTTAGACAGCATGTCAAACGTGTGACACAAAACTTCTGGCTGGGCATAGTTTTTCGGCTTCTTACACTCGTCAAGGAGTGAAAATTTCATCATGCTGGAGCTGCTGCTGGCTGTTCTCATGATACCGGTTGCATCAAAGAGAACAAACTGAGAACATGAGGAGTGGAGGGATGTGCAATTGTTCTCCTGGCAAGCTTTCCTCCATCTCAAAGATGCTTTGAGATCTCTTACTGCCTGGCATTCTGAGAGTCACAATGGCCCAGGCATTGGTCCGGAACCCTGAGTGCTCATCCTACGTTTTCAAAGCAGAGAAAACCAGCCCATTGAAAATATCCTGCCAAGCCATTCAGGGATTTTTGGCAGAAACTCCAGTCTTGTGTCTGGACATGGACCATTTCTGGGGAAAACTGAGAGCTTTGCTAAAAGGAAGAGAGGAAAGTGGGGGCACGCATATCCGGTGATATTTTCCCATTTGGTACTTTGTAGAAGCCTTGCTCCCAGTATGTACCTAATTAAGGCTCCACAGACCTACCAGGCCCCAAGAAAGAGTGGTTACATCAGTGCAGTCCTCAGCATAACCGAGGAAAGAGCTTCATCGTCCAAAACTGAGCAAATGCCCAGATTAACACAGGTAAGAAGCCAAACTGCTTCTTATGTTCTTATCCAAACTAATACCAAGAAAACAAAGTAAACAAATGCTCAACTGGAGCTTTCCCGGTAAGAAGCCATTCTTCATTGTAGACCAAAATGCACAGAACAATAGAAGTATTAAATAATCTTAAATCACCACACCTGATAGCACAGCCCAGCGCAAGATAGAAGCTGCTAAGAACTACTATCAGATTTAGAACAAAAATGCAAATAATAGAGTTTGTTACAGCTACCTTTAGATTTCAGCATGCTTTACCAGGAGCCAGGTTCCCCATAATTGTTCTACTCTTCATGAACCAGCTGGAGAAGCACACTGCAGGCTGGTGAGAAGCAGAGAAGGCGTGTGAGCCTAGCATGCTATGGCAAATCTGGGAGCTTGGACCAGCTTTTCACCAACCTTAAAAACATTTGGCCAAGACTATTAAAGCATCATTATTATACCATATGACACATTAGTGGCCAGAGCGGCAAATATAAAATTCCATTCGTATATGCATACATATAGATCTATAGATGTGTTTTTTTTTTTTTTTTTGAGATGGAGTTTTGCTCTTATTGCCCAGGCAGGAGTGTAATGGCGTGATCTCGGCTCACCGCAACCTCTGCCTCCCAGGTTCAAGCAATTCTCCTGCATCGACCTCCCGAGTAGCTGGGATTACAGGCATGCGCCACCACGCCCAGCTAATTTTGTATTTTTAGTAGAGATGGAGTTTCTCCATGTTGGTCAGGCTGGTCTTGAACTCCCGACCTCAGGTGAGCCGCCCACCTTGGCCTCCCAAAGTGCTGGGTTATAGGCCTGAGCCACCTCACCCGGCTTTCTTTTCTTTCTTTTTTCCCTTCCCCTCCCGTCTCCTCCCCCTTCCCTCCCTTCCCTTTCTTTCTCTTTCTTTTTGAGACCAAATTTTGCCCTCTGTGGCCATGCTGCAGTGCAGTGGTGTGGTCACAGCTCACTGTAGCCTCGACCTCCTGGGCTCAAGCAATCCTCCCACCTCAGCCTCACAAGTAGCTGAGTCTATAGGTGTGCACCACTACGCCCAGCTAATTTTTGTTATTTTTATTTTGTAGAGATAGGATCTCTCTATGTTGCCCTGGCTGGTCTCAAACTCCTGACCTCAAGCAATCCTCTTGCCTCAGCCTCCCAGAGTGCTGTGATTACAGGCACAAGCCACTATGTCTGGCCTATTCCATCTCTTAACTTTTAACTTGCAAACTCAAAAAGTCGAATTTAAAAAAAAAAAATACTTTAAATGCAAGTACATATTTAAAATATGTTATATAACTAGCAAGAACCAGTTGAATTCAATGTGATTCTCATGATTTTACAGGTGTTTTTGGTGGGGAGAAGTGGGGTAGAATATTCTGGCAGCCGGAAGACATATCCCCCCGGCTTCTTTCTTCCAAGCAAAGTTGAGTGCATTCCTCTAAATCTTCATTTATATAAATAGCGAACAACAAACCATGTTTTAAGTAATTCAACATGCCAAGGAAGTGATCTACTAAAATGTAATTCTTTACACTTCATGTAAATTGACTCATACGTTCTTAGTCGATGCTCTCAATGACTATTCCATTGCAACTGATGGAATGTTTATAGTTATCTGATGCATGCTGACCTTGGTTGAAATCTGAAGTAGGTCACAATTATTAAATTTTGTTTTTAAATAAACTATCAGATGGATATATACTTTTTACACATATATATATTTACAATGAATAACACTTCTAGGAATCAATCTCATTCATTTTCTCTAATTACGGTGTGATTAAAGAACACTGTTTAGGAGAGACGTGTCATGAATGACGCCTGGCAAATATTCTGCTGCTAATCAGCTGTGTGATCTTGATCTGCGCCAACCAGGCCTCAGCCCATGGTACTAATATTCCTGGATGGAACAAATGCTTTCATTTTGTATTTTGTTTTGTATTCCTCTTACTTCCAATTCTATTATTCAGTAGCTAATATATTTACCTTTTCAAAACTGGACTTTTAACATATTATTATTTTCTCCCAAGTCTTTTGTTGTTGTGATGAGAGCTGCTATGCCGGGCCAGCAGCCCACAGAGGTGCTAGCAGTGTGTTATTAACGAAATTGGTCCCGCGGCGCAGCAGCTGCATGCCTCTGGGTTGTTTTTCTAGTTAGGCTGATCTTTTATTCATGACTTTCAGGTAAACGCAATTCCTTTTTCTGTTCCTAAGAGGGTTTCTGTGTCTCCTGAATACCTTCTTCTTCCCCCCTGCCATGGTGGGTGTGACAAGATCAGCTGGCTTCCAGAAGGCAAGGTGTTCGGTAATGTTCAAAGAGAGAAGATTATCTCCAAGTTTTTTAAGGAAAGCATTCTAAAGAAAGTGTTCCATTCACAACAAATGAGGTGGGAGGGGTCTGACGACCAGAAAGGGACTTCAAGTTACACCTTTCCTGGCACCAGAAAGTAAGTTCTGATACTGAAACGTTAACCAAAATTTAAAGTGAATTTGTGATATAAGGCTAGGAAAATAGAGTTACAGAGTATAGGTATCTGAAAAATAGAAAGGCTTATGAAGCAATTCAAATTGCAGAAATCAAGTCTTAAATCAAAACAAAGGAGAAAATATATGATTGAGAATTTATTCAGAAGCACTAGCTGCAACATATGCAGATGTGAAATTCAGTGATTGATGTGTTTATTTTGCTTCCTTTTGGAAATATGTTCATATACATCACTATCATACGTTCTAGGAATAAATAGTTTTTAAACAATATTTCTTAACTATTTGCAACAAAACACTGGCCTCCCAAATAGTACATTGCTATGGGAGCAGAGTGGTAAAGGTTAATTTTTAAAACTTCAAATTAGAAATATTTGCATAGATATTTCTTAAAAAGGAATTATACAAACACAAGAAGGTATATTTAAGATGAATGCTCATAGAATCGAGTTCTAAATCAGGATAAATTAGCCACTACTGAAAGACAAAGCAGTTGCTCAAAAAGCAAAAACAAAAAAAAGACTAGATTGCTAAACTGTATGCTAAACACAAATTGCTCATAATTGAAATGGAATGTTTCCCATTGACTTAGCATCTTATTTGAGAACAAAACTGCATATTATTAATTAGAAACTATTGTCCTAACTTTCAGAAAATGTTACATAATATATTGAACAAGATTCTGCTGTAGGCTGGGCACAGTGGCTCACAGCTGTCATCCTAGCACTTTGAGAGGCCGACACGGGTGGACCACCTGAGGTCAGGAGTTTGAGACCAGCCTGACCAATATGGTGAAACCCCGTCTCTACCATAAATATAAAAAAATTAGCCAGGCGTGGTGGCATGCGCCTGTAGTCCCAGCAACTTGGGAGGCTGAGACAGGAGAATTACTTGAACCCGGGAGGCGGAGGTTGCAGTGAGCTGAGATTGCGCCATTGCACTCCACCCTGGGCAACAGAGTGGGACTCTGTCTCAAAAAGGAAAAAAAAAAAAAAAAGACGCTGCTGTACATGACCAGCCATGACCTTGGCATTTCTAAAGGGAACAGCAAAGGAAGATGAGGACAAATGCATGGGTAATATCCAAAGGTGAAAGATACTGAAGGAGGTAGACTGAAATCGAAGCCTTTTCCCTCCAGAATAATTAGAATCTAAGTAATGTTGCTACTGACATATCTTTGCGTAATTCAGGACAATGAAAAGCAATGTTATCTCAAGGTGCTTTCCGAAGTAGTTACGTGGTAGTCAATGTCATCGCCTTTGTTATAGGAGGAGAAACTGAGGTGGGCAGCAAGCTGTGCTTACTGGACTGCTAAGTGACTGACCCAAGGCTTGCCTTTGTCTCCTTAGCCTGCCTCGCTTGTAATTAACGCAAGAGTTTGCTAAATGCCTGAGATAGAGCGCATCTGCCTCATCCTATTGTGTTTATGAAAGAATGGTTTCACTCAGGATCAGCTAAAGAGGTGCAGATTTAAAGTAAGGGAAGCTGAGGCTACCACTAAAATCTGAATCCTGGGAATGGCCATGAGATGGCTGGAGGTGCAGGGGCCAAGGGTTTGGCCCTCTGAAGATTTGCTGAAAAATCAACTTGCAAAAGGCAGAGTAATTGGGGAAAAGGCATACAGATTTATTTAGCATGTGTTTATACATGGGAGTGTACAGAATGAAAACTCAGAAATAGAGGGGAGAGTTTCCAGTTTTATGCTTAGGTTCAACAAAGTATGGACAGCTGTGTAAAATACGATTGGACAAAAAAGGTTTGATCTAATGCTAATAGCCTGAGCGGGGGAACCCAGCAAGGCCTGTCTTTCTAGATTCTTCTTGGCCTCTCTGAGCAGTATTCCTTCCTTCTGGGTATGGGACAGGGCACTCTCTGGAATGGGGGTCTTATGACCTACAGTCAAACAAGCTAGGTCAGATAATTTCCTCATGGCCAGTTTTTACACAGAAAGGCAAAGGGAAAATTAGAGTAGTATTTTTAGGTTTCCTGGCTGGCTTTGGCAAAAAAGCATTCTGATTTCTGTAACTTGCATTGGAAAAGAGGGATTCTAGTTTCTCAGGCTAGCCTTGGAGGGAGAGTAAGACTGAGAGACAGGAGGGCAGAAAAAGGTCAGAGAAAAACTTTTGCGTCTGAGGTTATTTCCTAAGGCTTCATTTTGGGGAACTGTTTTCTGAGCCCCAACAGAAAGAAGGTGCATTTTCTTGGCCTTGGGATTGATGTTAAGCTGGGTCTGAGCTGCTGTAGAAAATGACCCACTGTCCAACCCCCTACACTGGGCCAGAGCCAGACCACACCCAAGGGTTTGGAGAGGGCACCATTTCCAAGTTGCTGCTTTCATATTTCACACCACCACGGCCGTGCACATTTAGCAATGAGGGAAGGGCCAGCCATGATTTTGATGCTGATGTCAAAGCATTCAAAAGTCTCCAGAGAAAGGAAGACCAGTGGAGTGGGGGTGATAATATGAAAGGAATGTTTTTAAGAGTAAGTTCTGTTAAGGAAAAGAAAGAATCTTAGAGGATGCATTTATGGATGACAAATCTCAGAAGGACTCTAAGGGATCAGGAATCAGTTTTAATTTTGAAATAACAGAAAAAAGGCATGAACAGAAACATAAAGCAAGGAAGATGGGAAATGTGTAAGCCAGATATGTGGAATTCACACACACGCACACATAATTTCTGTCTCAAGAATGGGGAACATTTCCCAGCTAGATATATTTGTAGAAAGCAAAAGCTGGAAATACATGAACCCCAATATTTACCCCTATTCGCAATTTTTCTAGTAATTGTAAATTGGGAAACATTACATAATACATCTAAGGCTCAGGTTACTCAGTTATAAAATAGGAATAACTAGGCTGGGCTCAGTGGTTCATGCCTGTAATCCCAGCACTTTGGGAGGCTGAGCCTGGCAGACCACCTGAGGTCAGGAGTTCGAGACCAGCCTGGCCAATATGGCGAAACCTCTCTCTACTAAAAATACAAAAAATTAGCCGGGCATGGTGGCAGGTGCCTGTAATCCCAGCTACTAGGGAACTAGGGAGGCTGAGGCAGGAGAATTGCTTGAACCTGGGAGGCAGAGGTTGCTATGAGCCGAGATCACATATTGCACTCCAGCCTGGGTGACAGAGCAAGACTCTGTCTTACAAAAAAGAAAGAAAGAAAGAAAGAAAATAAAATAGGTATAACTAGTGGTACTTGCTTCATTGGATTATTAGGCATATACATTGGTTAATCCATATAAAATATTCAGCACTATGCCAGGCATATAGTCACCATACCATACATTTCAGAGAATACTATTTTTGCAATAATTAAATCAATTCAAACATTTATTGAGTGCCTTACCTACTACATGCCAGGCACTCTGTTAGATAGAAGATGGGCAGATATCACCTTCAAGATGTTGAAAAGAAAGTGATTGAGATATTGTAAATGAATAATTATAATGTAACTAAGGGACTGTAAATAAATCATTATAATATAACCAAGTAGGGATCTTGGAGGAGATAGCGACTTACTTTTGTTTTCTTTTTCTTTTTTTTTTTTTTTTTTTTTCTGTATGTTTTCTAGCAATGTACTCTTCCTGAACAATTAGGAAAAATGACTTGTGAGTTTGAACCGTATGACTAGAATTTAGCCAGCTTAAAAAAAAAAGGAGATAAAAAGGAGGTACTATTACAGGAAGAGTAACAACGATATATGCCCTGGAGGAGAGTGTTTAGGAAAATTGTAAAATGTCCGATGTGCTTGACATGAAGTGGGTGCTGGGAAGATGATGAGCAGATACCTAAAGGATGGCTGCAGAATTTGGGTTTCCTTCTTCAGGCATTAGGAGGCAGTTGAGCAGGTCTGTATGTTAGAGCAGCAGTATGGAAAACAGCCGAAGGAGAAGAGGGCCTAGAAGGGAAACCTCCAAGGAGCCTGCAAGGAATGAGGCCTGCGCAAATCTTGTCCATTCACTTACATCGATTGTGCTTCTACGACTGTGCTTCTACTATGTGCCTAGCACAGTTTTAAAGGGTTGGGGATGTAGAAATGAACTAGACAGGCAAGGCCCCTGCCCACATGGAGTCTGATAATCTACGGGGGAGAGACAGGCAATACAAAAACAAACTAGTAAACAGCAACATTCTGAGGAGTACAAAGAAGAAACTAAAAACAGGGTGTCATGAGGTAGAGTAAGGCAGGTGGTAGGTGGGAAGGGTTTCTTTAAAGGGAAGGTCTTTCTGAGGAGAAAATGGAAATGCAGAGGAAAGAGTCAGGAGTCAGGGATCAAAGAACCTGAGAAACCCTTGAAATTGTGTTCAACATGTGGTATATAAGCGCATTTTTATGGGGAGATTCTCAAAGGGGCATGGCCGTGATGTCGTCCCCCCATATGATATTTAGTATTCATTTGCTGTACTTACATATAGAATTAATTTTGTTTTAAATTTTTCTCTATATCAAAAGGTGGGGGAGATAGCTATGTAGATACATCTAACTAGATATACAGATATTCTTCCCCCACCCCTCCACTTATTTCATGGAGCTGTAATAAGAGATACGCACTTAGGGGTACTGTGATTTAAATGTATCCTCTACATGAAAAAAGAAAAAAATTATCTTTTGTTCTTCCTATTGAAAGGCCGACAACGGACCTGAAACTGACCGGATGGACTTGGTGTCAACAAGGATGCCTCTTCTTCTATGTTAATTAATATATTGTACAAGCATAGCTATAACTTTTCTATTTTAGCCTGGTCTGGAGGACTACGTACGGGGCGGTGCTCCTGGCTTGATGTGAGCAGGCGGTGGGAGTTGAGGGGGTGGGCCAGGCCCCGGGTCCCAGAGGCCTACTGGCCATCTTGCAGAGAGTTCAGCCTAGAAAGGCCCAGGGAAGGGCCTGGAGGTCTCCGGAAAGGCCCGGGGAGGGTCAAGGAAGCCCGAGGAGGCCCAGGAAGGCCCCAGAAGGTCCAGGACGCTGAGGGGAAAGTCAGAGAAGGCCCGAGAAGGCCCGGGAGGCTCAGGCTTTCCCGCGAGGCGCGGGGCGGCCTCTCCAGGCCAGGATGGCCGAGTGGGCTGCGCAGCCCCGGAGGGGGCCGTGGGGGGCGCAGGGGCAGGGCCTGAGGCTTGTCGTCCTCCCCTGGCGGCCGCGTGCATCCCGCGGGCTCGGCAGCCGGGTGACCCCCGAGAGGCTCTGCGCCTGGCGGCCGCCGGCGACCCCGCGGCCCGCGAACACCGGTGGACCTGGTGGAACGCGAGGCCTCCCGGGGCGCCCCCGCTCGCTGGTAGTTGCCGGGAGACCCGGCCGGTGGGGAAGCCCGCTGAGCCGCAGCCCCGGCCCCGGCCCCGGTAGGTCTCTCTGGGCCCCGCCTGGGCCCTGGGCCCGACTCCCACCCCTGCGCCGGCCCGCGGGTTTCGCAGTCCCTACACCGCCGACCCGGCTGCGCTCCAGGCCGCCCGCCGCCCTCTCTGTCCCCCACTGCAGGAAGGCCGAGGCAGAGGGGCGCCCTCCAAGCCGTCAGCCACGCACGCGGAGGCGCTGGGGCCTCGGGGCCGCGCACCAGGAGAGAACGCCGGGGAGGACACAGGGGCCTTCGGCGAGGTGGGGTAAGAGCCCCGGCACCGGGGAATCCCGCATCCCCTCCTGCTACCCCTGAACTGGGCTCCCCACCCAGTCCGGCCACAGCTCAGGAGGAAAAGGCGATCCCTCTTCCCGGGGGCCTCGCAGCTCCCTGAGACACGCGCCTTCACGCACTCCAGCCCCTAAAGCTCCTGTCCCCCCCTCGCAGTACTCAAGGCGTCCTTTGTCCCCAGGGCCGTCCCTCCGGTGCGGTGGCCTTGTCCAGGAACTGGATGCCCTCCTCCTTGACACACCCCCGGTGGCCCCAGGCAGCGCCACCTGCTCAGCCACGCCTTCCTCCTGCATTGAAACCCAGTGTCTGGCGTGCACACACCCGGTGGACCAATACCGGCGTTGGCTGAAAACCTCCCTAAACTAAATCTCCCATTTCTTCCTACACTTTTCTGTAGGAGACAATCAATTGTAAACGATTAGCAGATAGACCGATTAGTGCGGTGGCTTTAATTTGTAATTCTTGGCCAGACGCAGCACGCCTGTAATCCCAGCACTTTGGGAGGCTGAGGCGGGTGTATCACGAGGTCAGGAGTTCAAGACCAGCCTGGCCAACATGGTCGCTTGAACCTGGGAGGCGGAGGTTGCAGTGAGCCGAGATCGCGCCACTGCACTCCAGCCTGGGCAACAAAGCGAGACTCTGTCTCAAAAAAAAAAAAAAGAAAAAGTTATTCTTTCCAGATAGCCATACCTTAATCCAGTGACTGTTTTTGCTTGTTACCTTAGAGTTCTCTAATTCTTTTACCTTAAACGGCAGTGGGTTAAAACGTTTTAGGTACCTTGACTGATTGATGTGGAAAATATTGTTTGGTCCTGGGGGCGATTTGGTGTCTCCGAAATATGCACGAGGTGCTTGCCTGGCCTAGTTGTAAGGGTTCAATCCTGCTTTCAAATGGAGCAATTGTTTTGAATGATTAAAAGGAGACTTTGTGCCCCTGTTTTCTAAGTTCTGGATAATTCACCATAGTTTGTTCCAATTTGTATTTCATCTTCTTAGCTGGTGTTTGCTTTCTCACCTCTGATCTGGATTTCCTCATCTTCTGTTCTGAGATCTGCTAGTTTGCTGTTGTCTGTGCTCCTTTTGAGTCAGGCTTGCCCCTTGTTTCTGGTTGGTTTCGTACTGTCACCCTCGCCCTGCTCATCTAGCCCCCCTCTTCTGCTTTCTAAGCATTCTCTTACCTCCTTTAGATGGGAAATCAAAACTCACACTTTTTCTTTTTTATAAATGTTGACCCTTACTCATACATGTGCCTGTCCCACAATCTGTATAGGATTTTAAGGAAACAGAGCAGCAGCTACAACAAAATGGGGAGAAGAAATGAGACCTGTGGTAACAGCCTACGTATGTCAGACATCTCTCAGGAGGTATGGCAGGCGCTGTTGAACTTGAGTGTTTGGGCAGCGGCTCCTGTTGCTAAGACAACTCCCTTGGAGTTTTCTTGCAGTGATGCCCTTGCTGCTTTTGCGTCGTGGGCAGTTTATCCTGTGTTTTCCTTTTGGCACGTTTGGAACGGCAAATGGAAATTTTCTCTTTCTTTTAACAAAGGAAAAATTAGCCAGCTCTTCTCCAAATGCCAAACATTTCAAGTTGCACTTTGGCTTCATTAAAGGTGCTACCTTGTTATCCACCAGGCAGTGCTCACTTCCTTTGTTTTCACAGACACGCCCTGTGTGAAAAATATTGGTAAGGCAGGTGGGATATCACAAAGCATAATCAAGTCCCAACTCTTACGAAATTTGCACACTGTCAGACTTCATGTTCAGTTAATGAGCCTTCTTTACCAGTTGATCAGTTTGGTTATGTTAATTTTCTTTGTTGTTTTTGGCTTTTTTTGTTTGTTTTGGAGACAAGACAGTCTTCCTGTGTCTCCCAGGCTGCAGTGCTATGGCGCGATCCCGGCTCACTGCAGCCTCCATCTCCCAGGTTCAAGCGATTCTCCTGCCTCGGCCTCCCGAGTAGCTGGGACTACACGCATGTGCCACCACGCCGGCTAGTTTTTGTATTTTCAGTAGACATGTTGGCCAGGCTGGTCTGGAACCCCTGACCTCAAGTGATTCACCCGCCTTGGCTGCCCAAAGTGCTGGGATTACAGGTGTGAGCTACCCATGCCTGGCCTGGTTACAGTCATTTTATTTTATAATTGCAACAACACAGTTTCATCAACTGAGGATGTTTCTTTCACATGTTCATTTCATACAAGAGTACCAGGATTTATATAGCTGAAAAAAGCTTAAAAATCCACCAGATATCGTGAAAAGGTTTGAAGGGGCGCATCTCACACATGAACGGAAAAACCCAGTCATCATGCTGTGAACTACAAAAGGATCTTTTAAATACAAATAACTGGGCCTCACCCTCATTCTTTTTTTTTTTTTTTCTTTTTTTGGAGACGGAGTCTCACTCTGTCACCCAGGCTGGAATGCAGTGGCACTATCGCAGCTCACTGCAACTTCTGCCTCTCGGGTTCAAGCAATTCTCCCCTCAGCCTCCCGAGTAGCTGGGATTACAGGCGCCCGCCACCACGCCCGGCTAATTTTTGTATTTTTAGTAGAGATGGGGTTTCACCATGTTGGCCAGGCTGGTCTAGAACTCCTGACTTGAGGTGATCTGCCCGCCTCGGCCTCCCAAAATGCTGCGATTACGGGCTTGAGCCACCGCGCCCGGCCCTCACCCTCATTCTGTAAAATCAGGATTTTTTTTTCTCAACAATTATTTTTAAAAACCTCCTCCCCAGGTGATGATTCTCATGTAGAGATTAGCCCTTGTACCTATCATGTCAGAGAGCAGAGTGTTAGTTGTATTGTATTTTTCATAAATCTGTAGAGAAAGATAATCTGCAGCCTCCCTTCCAATGTTCAACTGCGCTCCGATCAGGAGATATCTCTTTGTGGATAAATTAAGTCCTCAGCTGTTTTGAAGCTTATTTCTCTCTGTTCCTCTTTAATGAAGAGATGGTATCTAATAATACCTAACATTTCATTTGCTTAGAGTTTCATTTACAATGCTTTTTTGAGACAGGAAACAATTGGGTTCATTCCTAAAAAGTTACTTTCTTATAAACGAATCACCTCTTCACTTTCTGTTTTCCAGAATAAATTGTTACAGTCTTCTACACACCTCCCACATTTCCCCCCACAGCGCTCTGCACAATGTCTGGAACATAAATACTCAGTTGTTATTAGTACATTTCCCTTTTGATTTTTGGCTTTCTTTTGAATATTTCCTAAGTGTTTCTCCACATCTGGAAGTCAGAATGAGTAGTGGGCTGGTTAGTGTGGAATATAATGTGAGGGTTACAGACTTCCTGTGCTTGATGGAAAGATTTTTATATGCTTTCATTTTTTAAATTTTATTTATTTATTTATTTATTTATTTATTTATTTATTTATTTTGAGACAGAGTCTCACTCTATGGCCCAGGCCGGAGGGCAGTGGTGTGATTGCAGCTCACCGCAACCTCCACCTCCTGGGTTCAAGCGATTCTCCTGCCTCAGCCTCCCAAATAGCTGGGATTACAGGTGTGTGCCACCACACCTGGCTGATTTTTGTATTTTTATTGGAGACAGGGTTTCACCATGTTGGTGTCTTGAACTCCAGACCTCAGGTGATCCTGACCTGCCCCGGCCTCCCAAAGTGCTGGGATTACAGGCATGAGCCACCAGACCCAGCTTTGTATAGGCTTTTAGATCTGATACTCAGATATAGAAAGTTTGATTAATGCATGATTGTGTTCCAGAGACACACTGAACAGGACATTTTATTCCATTTTAAAAATCAATTTTGAAAACCTGTGTGTTATCATTTTTAACAAAATGTGAATGAAACCACAAATTATTGTAAAACCCTTTCTAATTCCTCAACAATAGGTGTTATCAAGCTGATAAGGGCTTGGTTAAGAGAAAATTGCTTTCTCCTCAAAGATGCTGAGAAGTTCTCTATAATGAGGGGTGAGAGTCATGAAGCTCTGTGCCTTTTGTCATACTTTACCCAAAGAACGTGTGAAATTACTGAGATTTTTATGTTTTCTTAATGTTAAGTTTATCCTAAAACAAATATTGTTTTAGAACTTACCTCACTGGAATTTGGATTCAGAAGTACCTGTTCCTGAAACTAAAATCCTCCCAGCTGGAAGGGATAGAGCAGCAGGTGGTAAGAAATCGTAGATATGTATACTTATACTGAAAGAATCACTCATATTAAAAGGGGGTTTGTTTTGAATATAATCAGTTTTATGTAACTATTAATTGTCATTTTTTATACACATTTCAGGCAAAATTAACAAGGTAAGGATAAATGTTTGGTTTTAAAGTATTCATAAAACATACTATTTTAAAATTATAAGTATGTTCTTTAAAAAAAAATTTCCTTCCTGAAAGTTAAACTGTAAATTTCTTTTCTGTAGAGTTCTTCACACAAGTCAAAGTCAAATATTTTACAGAGTTTCAAATTGGTTATTACATTAATATTCTGTCATATTAAGTATTTTTCAGTATAACAATGCTATAAATGAAAATTGAGTACAGTGTTTTTTAGTTATTGTCAAAAAGGAAGTAGTCCTGTTCTTTAAAATGTCTTGAAGCAGGCTGGGTGCAGTGGCTCACGTCTGTAATCCCAGCACTTTGGGAGGCTGAGGCAAGTGGATCACTTGAGGTCAGGAGTTTGAGACCAGCCTGGGCAATATGGTGAAACCCCATCTCTACCAAAAAAAAAAAATTAGCCGGGCGTGGTGGCACATGTCTGTAGTCCCAGCTACTCGAGAGGCTGAGCTCAGCAGGAGGATCGCTTGAGCCCAGGAAATGGAGGTTTCAGTGAGCCAAGATTGTGCCCCTGTACTCCAGCCTGGGTGACAGAAGGAGACCCTGTCTCAGTAACAAAAACAAAAAGTCTTGAAGTAGTTGAAATGACCAATATCTTGTTCTGAAGTAGTGGAAAATTAATCTTTTTGTTTATCCTTTTTGATCAGAACATAAAACATTTAACTGCAAAATAGACAATCTTAACGATATTCAAGTCTTATTAACAGTTTGGTTGGTATTTGTAATAAATAGGTTATACTAATTTTTGCTGAAATCAGTAAAAACAAAAGATTTCTTTATATATAAACAAAATATCGTTCAATTTTACCATGTATTCCTTGATTAGAACAAGAGCTATACATTGTTAGAACAAGAATAGGGAACAGAGATACATTATGTTTAAAAGTCTTCTGCTGCCTTATAGAACTATTTGGAAATTCCAGTGGAGCAGCTGACGCCAGAACCTAATTTGTTGGCACATACTCAAAAAAGTACACAGGTGGGATTTGATTCATCATACCCTTAAAATATTGTATTTTAAAAATATATGCAGCTACTAAACTATTTCCCATTATTTTTCTGTCATCAGAATAATAAACAAGGGATCTTTCAATTATGGAATTGTGCTCTTAATGAAGGAGGTACTATAGAGAAGAGGTAAGCGAATAGTTATTTTGTAACACCCTAAATTACTGAAATAAATTTAAATACACATGAGATAACTACTTGGAATACAAGGACCATGAACAACCAGAAGAAAATAGTATTCTGTGGGAATAGTGGGCAATGATAGAAATCCACCCGAAAACAGGAAGTGGCTGCAAATACCACGAGACAATTAGAATAGGTGGGAATCAAGAGTTTTACTATGTTCTGACAATGAAGATTTTAGATGGATAAAGTAGGGGCTTCCCGTTGAAAGCAACAGGAACTGTAATAGGAACTAGTATTGCATTCCGGGGACTATGTTAATTCCTTGTATGTAGTAGTTCATGTAACTCACAACTGACCATGTAAGGAAGGTAGTTATCATCATCCCTGTTTTACAGTTGAGGACGCTTGAGGCATGGTGACAAGTAACTTGCTCAGAGTCGCACAATATTAATGAAAGGTGGAACCAGGATATGAAAGTAACCTGGCTCAGGCTTATAGACATTACAGTATATCGCTTCTCAGACCTTACCTGAGGTTTTTTTTGTTTTTTTTTTTTTTTTTCTTTTTGAGATGGAGTTTCACTCTTGTTGCCCGGGCTGGAATGCAAAGGTATGATCTCGGCTCATCGCAACCTCAGCCTCCTGGGTTCAAGTGATTCTCTTTCCTCAGCCTCCTGAGTAACTGGGATTTCAGGCATGGGCCACCATGCCCAGCTAATTTTGTATTTTTAGTAGAGACGGGGTTTCTCCATGTAGTCAGGCTGGTCTCGAACTCCCGACCTCAGGTGATCCACCCACCTTGGCCTCTCAAAGTTCTGGGATTACAGGTGTGAGCCACCACGCCAGGCTGCTTTTTTACTTATTATTATACTTTTTTAAGTTCTGGGATACATGTGCAGAACTTGCACGTTTGTTACATAGGTATGGTGGTTTGCTGCACCCAACCTTACCTGAGTTTTAAATCTTTTTTATTATTTTATTTTTTTTTTAGACAAAGTTTCGCTCTTGTTGCCCAGGCTGGAGTGTAATGGCACGATCTTAGCTCACTGCAACCTCCGCCTTCCAGGTTCAAGCAATTCTCTGCCTCAGCCTCCCGAGTAGCTAGGATTACAGGTGCCCACCACCACGCCTGTCTAATTTTTGTATTTTTGTAGAGACGGGGTTTTACCACCTTGGCCAGGCTGGTCTTGAACTCCTGACCTCGTGATTCACCCACCTCGGCCTCCCAAAGTGCTGAGATTACAGGCATGAGCCACCATGCCTGGATCCTGACTTTTAATTCTTATTTTTTGATTCTTAAACTTTACCGTGCATTAGGACTAGCTAGAAGGCTTCTTAGAAAGCCAGGTTACAGTATTTGGAAATGAACGCTTACTGAGGACTGCTTTGTGGAACTTTACACAGTGTCTTAGCTCATGGATCCTGAGTTTCAGGGCTCTTTTGTGTAGTTTAGCAGGAGAGTGGTTCACTTGATATCAGCCATGTCCTAGTCAGAGGATTTTACCTCTGTGAGGCCTGGGGTGAAGTTCACTTTATGTTAAAATTCAATGGGGAAATCAAGTTCTATGGCAGTTGTGGTGACTGATGACCTAAAGCAATGTTGGTGCTGATGGGGATAAAAAAGGCTATTTTTATGAGAAAAAACCTCAGCTGGGAAAAAGTATTTCAAGATAAGCGGTCAAACGAAGTGAATTGAATTTTATCACAGTAGCAGAGGAGTGAACAAATGAGGCAGTAGAATGCAGTGGTTAGGACCAGGGGCATGGGAGTCCACCACGTGGAGTCACTTCCAGCTCGCCCACTTCCTAGATGTGTGACCTTAGCCACTCTACACCCCCGCCTCCTTATCTGTTAAAGGTGGAAAATAAAAGTGCCTATCTCATGAGGTCGTGAGGACTGAACAGAACAATGTGTTTGACGGGCATTTGCTATTAATATTGGATAGGTTTAATAATGTTGCAGAAATGAGGTTTGGTATCAATGAAAGATTTTTCTCCTCAATATACCATCAACAAGTAAAAAGAATAAAAGTAATATCTTAGTGTTTAACATTTTGCAAAGCACATTCATATAAATTCTCTTGCTTCTCAGACTACCTCCAAGGTAGGTATTATCATTTCCATTTTGCTCGCTCCCTGGTAGCAAAGGGGTTCAAACCTAGGCCCTCCCCTTCCGGATTTCACACTCTTCATACTACATGTACGTGTCTATTAACACTTGTAGATTTAAAGTGATTTTCCTGTGGTTTTTCAAAGGCAAGGCAGTATACCTAGTATTAGCTAAATGAGTATTTTTTCTTTTTCTTTTTCTTTTTTTTTTTTGCAACAGGGCCTCATTCTGTCACCCAGGCTGGGGTGTAGTGGTGCAGTTGTGGTTTACTGCAGCCTCCACATCTGAGGCTGAAGCGGTCTTCCCAGCTCAGCCTCTGGAGGAGCAGGGACTACAGGCGCATGCCTCCATGCCCAGCTCATTTTTTGTAGAGATGAATTTTGCCGTGTTGCTCAGGCTGGTCTCAGAATCCCAGGTGCAAGCAATCTGCCTGCCTTGGCCTCCCAAAGTGTTGGGATTACAGGTGCGAGCTACTGCGCCTGGCCTCGGAAGTATTTTTCAAAACTTTTCCAGATTATTTTGTTATCTTTAATGTCAACTGGCTTAAAAAGAAGCAAGAGGATATCAAGCCTATATGTCAACTAATGCATCAAATCTTTCAATCTCAGTATTTCTAGTTATCTTTAAAAAATAAAAACTAACTAGAAACTCTATTCTATGGTTTTTTTGTAGTTTTCATTTTACCATAATACCTAGAATTACTCCTAAAATAGAAGAGCATCACTACATGAAAATTACTAGGGACTATATCTGGGATAATTTTTGATAGACATTGTTCGCTTCCTTTTTTGTTACAGTAATTTTTAAAAACCACAGTGGCTAACATAGAAGGCTTTTTAAAGTAACATAATTACATTCTTTGAGTTTCCTTTTATCTAAGTCTGGATCAATAAACATTTCATTTTAATTTCAGTTTGAGTTAGCTATCCTCATTTTCAAACCTAAGAATCGCATGTACACTATCGGCAAACATATAGTTATCCACCTTTAACCTATTGTCTATCCACAGCCACGGTTAGCCATTTTAGGTATCATAATCTAGTCACCTGTGCTTGCACAAAGGGATGCCCAGTTAATATTTTAATCTATATTTTAAAAAATGTATGTAGTTGTATATTAGAGCATTTTTGGAAACTAACATATTTCTGTTACAGGTAGCTAGATCCATATATGCCATTGGGAGCTACACATTAACCAGCCTTTGATAAAGGGTACTTAACCTTATCATTTTCATAGCATTTTAATTCTAGTCAATAAACCATTCATTGAATTATTTTTTAAAGGGAATTCAAAAAATCTTCAGTGGAAACTGGCTTTAACGTAACCACTAATCCCATCAGGCTCTTCACTCTGAGCCACCCATTCCCAAGCACTTCAGCTGACGAGCAGGTCGGTCCTTACCCTGGACTGCCGGTGCCACTAGGTCTCTGCTGGCCCCATGCTGATGGAGACTTTTTCAAGAACAGAAATGAGATTCAATTTAGTTCATGTTCAGCTATAGAAAACGACGATGGTGAAACGTTACCTGCTCCAAATTGGAATTTGAAACACGGAAGCAGCAGTGTGGAAGAAAATTTAACAGATGAAAGTGACTTATCAGAAAATGAGATAGCAAATGATACTTTACTTAGCTCTTTTAAAAAGGTGGACCTGAACTTGAAGCCAGAAACAATAAAAAATGTTGAGGAACCTTTCACCGAGGAGCCAAATGAAGTATTTCCATATCCTGATTTTCTCCCTCCTGCTTTCAGTACTCTAGACTTGCACAATTTAGCCCTTTCCAAATCTGACAATTGGAAGGCGACAGTGGAACCTGCAGAAAGCTCTATTGAACACTTGATAACTCGTTTACTGGAACTAGAACGATTACAACATATGACTATTCAAAAAGAGAGGCCAAGACTACCAGCGACTTTCTGTACTCCAGCAGTTCCTGAACGACCCTCTTCCTCCAAAGCTACACCAAAAGCGAGACAGCTAAAACTTTGTGACTCTTTGAGTCTTCAGATACCTTGTGTAGATAAAAGTCAAGAAAGAAGTAAAAACAACTCTGGTTCTTGCAAACTTGAGCAAAATGCTTTAAAATGGAATTGGAGCAATGCTGGCAAATACAAATGGAATACTAGACCACCGCCTCTAAAAAGTTTTTCCACCACAAAACAATTGATTGAAACTTATAAGAATCCCAAAAGTTATATTTTAAATCCATGCCAAGAACTTTCTTCCAAGCCTACTACTGGCCAAACAACTCAATCACTGGTTAAAATGGTCTCCACAAGATGTCTGCCATCGAGGTCTCCAATGCCAGTTTCACCTATACCTCTGTCTTTTCCCGAAAATCAGAAGGAAGAAATTAAGGCACCGAAGAGAAACTTTGGGACCAAAAAGAAACTTTACCGACAAAATACAGTGTTGAATAGACCGTTCTCTATGCAGAAGCTAAACTGTTTGTCACCTTCCCTTATTGCTAAGGATAAGTGCTGCTCACCCATTGAACAAAAATAACTCTTTTCTTTCACACGTCTCAGTGTGAACAGATCTATTCTAAGAAGCCCAACTAAGATATGGTTAATTATTCCAAGACACAGGTACTATGAACAATCCCCCAAAATCACCAAACGGTTGCTTGATGTGATACGTAGTGGAACTGGTGAAAAGCACTGCTGAGATGTCTCTATATAAACCCACAGGCTTCTATACTGACATATTTGACAATCTTTTGCATGTTGTGTTTCAAATAAATGGTTCACTTAGTAGACTATTCTATTCAAAAGGCTATTGTTTTTTCAGTGATTGTTTTCCAGCATCATTCCATCAATAAATGGTATAATTGACTTATTGCAGCTATAGTTTCTTGTTATGTAGTCATGAGTTGATTTTTTAAAAGGTCTTTCCCACTCTGGTATCATTTTTTTTTTTTTTTTCCTGTGCCCTTATCTCCACAGATCTGTCATTTTGACCTATCCTTTGGGCATTTACTTAGCCCTTAAAAGCTAAAGAAGTTGTTGTTCTATTAATGTACACGATCCTCTAGATCCCCCTAGCTCCTCCCAAATCCTTAGAAATTTTCTATGTCCCCGGCCTTTCTTTGTCATATACATGAAAGATTGTTCTCTTTGGGGCCCAACTACAGGTTTAGGCATGAAATAACCCTCTTCCACTCAGACCCAGTATTTTTTAAATGTTGAAGAAAAAAATGGGTAAGATCACTGTCCACAGAGCAGCGAAAATGTCATGTTACTAGAATTTTTTCCAGGCTCTGCACTGCTGGAAGTCTTAAGGCTGGTTAGTTGAAATTCATTCAGCCAACACATAACTCATTAACTAGTGAAAAAGGAAAACTACATGACTGACAAACTTACTGCCCCTAAGAATCAAGGAAACAAAATAGAGTCCTAGCTTCTATTGCAGGCCCTCTGAAACAGTCTTTGGAAGTGGGACCCGTGGACACACACTATAAACAAACATTCTAGGTGATTTTAATGCAGGTGGTTCTTGGATCATACTTTGAAAGATGTGATGAAAGGATTGATGTAACGTACATAAATCAGGGGTTCAGATATTTGGGGATATACTGTGTTTGGGTTTTAAGTGGATGGTTGGTGAATTAAAATTAATTTTTCTTTTTTTTTTTTTTGAGACGGAGTCTTGCTCTGTCACCCAGGCTGGAGTACAGTGGCCAGATCTCAGCTCACTGCAAGCTCCACCTCCCAGGTTTACGCCATTCTCCTGCCTCAGCCTCCCGAGTAGCTGGGACTGCAGGCGCTCGCCATGTCGCCCGGCTAGTTTTTTGTATTTTTTAGTAGAGACAGGGTTTCACCGTGTTAGCCAGGATGGTCTCGATCTCCTGACCTCGTGATCCACCCGTCTCAGCCTCCCAAAGTGCTGGGATTACAGGCTTGAGCCACCGTGCCCGGCCTTAAAATTAATTTTTCTAAAACTTTAAAAAATACACGATTAAAACTTCAACCATTACCCAAAGGTACCAAATGAAAAGTAAAAGGCAGCTGGGCACGGCGGCTCACACCTGTAATCCCAGCACTTTGGGAGGCTGAGGTGGGTGGATCATGAGGTCAGGAGTTCAAGACCAGCCTGGCCAAGATGGTGAAACCATGTCTCTACTAAAAATACAAAAATTAGCTAGGCATGGTGGCAGGTACCTGTAATCCCAGCTACTCGGGAGGCTGAGACAGAATTGCTTGAACCTGGGAGGTGGAGGTTGCAGTGAGCTGACATCGCCCACAGCCACCGCCTGGGCGACAGAACAAGACTCCATCTAAGAAAAAAAAAAAAAGGAAAAAAAAAAGGCCTCTCCCCCCATAACCCCACATACAAAGACAGCCACTAAATCTTTGGGTATCATCTCTCCAAATGAGATGGAATGTTTGAGTTAGGGATGAGTGAATTAATGGATAATTCAAATAAATGCTGAAGAGAACAACTGTAGCTTTTCCAGCTTTAGTAGCTTAAGGCTCAAAGTTTTCTTAGAGGCAGGGGTCACAGAGAGCATGCTTAGTTTTTAGTTTAATTTCAAAGAATTTTCTAGAATCAAATAGCACAGCAATAGAAAACTAACAGTTGCATAATGAAATTTTACCTCTATGTATCCCAATCAGTCTCATTAATCCAAAGTGGTATAATATCCCTCTCATAAAAGTATATGCCAAAGTGGACTTACATTTTCACTAAATTCCAACTCTCAGTGACCCGTTTCCCACAAACCATCTTTAATTCTTACAATTCCTTCTAACTTGTGTACTGAACCTTTTCGACAAGCCCGCTGTTTCCATTCTCATTTCTACTTTCCTTAGCAACCTGGATTCTTCCCCTCACCCCGAGGGTCATGATGTAATTTGTATTTGTAAAACCTTCACAAAGGACATGCCTGTTTTGCTCGCGACTGTATCCTGGCAGGTATACTTGACTACCAGTTGTCATGCATGACATAGTGGTTACAAGCGCTAGCTCTGTCGCCACGCTAAATTCAAACCGACTCTTGCCACTGAACACCTCTAACACCTTCAGCAGTTTCCTTAACCTCTCTTGCTTCATTTTTCTGATGTGTAAAGTGGGTAGACTGTCTTTATCTCATGTAGTCATGTGAGGGTTAAATGACTAGCAGCGAAAGTGCCTGGCATATACAAGTATTCACAAAATAATCAGGGAAGTAAGAATGACACAGGAGGGCAGACCATCATGATAATGGACGTCTTTAGCATTAGTCAGGTGCAGGAACAATAATTCCTAACAATGTCGTTTCTTGCAAGGCGTGTGCCAAGGCACATGGAAATGGTATGGTGCAAAATACAAACCCTTCCAGTGAGACTAGCAGTGGGAATGGGCATGGAGATGGGACTGGGACCAGAAGTGCAAGTTTTGTAGGGATTAGAGATGTATCATCTCCTTTATTCTGTAGACTGAAGGGGGAAAAATACCTGGTTCAAACAGGTGAAGTTGGACCCACTTGACCACGTATGTAGTGGACAAAACTGGAGACATGAATACAAAATATTTGGCTATTTTTCATACTTGGTGGAAGTCAGCGTCCACTATTATCTTTGAAGAAGAAAACATTTGGCAGTTTGTAACACACATGTAAATTCTGTTCAGGAAAACTTAGACTTGGTTTGCTCATAAATTCCCATGTTTAGCTCTCCAGTCATTGATGGTTCTCAGCTCACAGGATCTTCATGAGGTTGAATCTTTCTAATTAAAGTATGTGGGGCCGAGTGCGGTGGCTCACGCCTGTAATCCCAGCACTTTGGGAGGCTGAGGCAGGTGGATCACCTGAGGTCAGGAGTTCAAGACCAGCCTGGCCAACAGGGTGAAACCCTGTCTCTACTAAAAATACAAAAATTAATGGGGCGTGGCGGCAGGCACCTGTAATCCCAGCTATTTGGGAGGCTGAGGCAGGAGAATCACTTGAAGCCAAGAGGCAGAGGTTGCAGTGAGCCAAGATCATGCCACTGCAGTCCAGCCTGGGCAACAGACTCCATCTCAACAAAAAAAGAAAAAAAGAAAAAAAGTATGTGTGAAAGGTCCTCAACCAATACATCCTGCACACTATTTTCCCTAAAATGTATCAGATATGATAACCTCATAGCCACTTTAGATGGTTATGCAGTCCAAGAAAATTATAACTGGGGCCTTTACATGAAGACTATCCAGAGCCAGTGCCATCTGACCATTTCTTAGCCCGGATTCAACCAGACTAGCTTCTACCTGCCACTCTGTGATGGTTAGCTCCGACAGGGTGGGTGGGTGAGTGCATTCTACAAGGTCATTCTGCCTTTCTCCAATCCTGCTTTGCATGCACTAAGATTCACAAACTACACTGTCTTATTTTACTCACTATTTTGAAAAGCCGAAAACAGTTCCTTCAAAGAAGAAAATTTAAAGAGTAGGTAGACGGAGGATAAGAGCCCAAGATTTGTCAAGCTATCATATGGGCAATGAACCAATTTATGTTTATCGTTATAAAAAAGGGAGTTGGCTCATTTCTTATCTATGTTTCCATTACTAGGAAAACCAAAGCAGAAATGTATGTAACAGGAACATGAATATAATACACCCTTTGGTGTACACTGCACCTAATGCTTTGAAAATGTTTTGATGTTTGTGAGGAAAATCTGAACTTAGCAAAGAAAAAAACCAGGAGACAATATGATAATAAGAGGCATATTTTATTCAGTTTCCCAGTAAGTCAATTAGAAACATGCGCTGCTAAAATGCAAGTTACAGTTCAAATGGTACCACAAATAATTAGAATATACACTGAGCATTTTCAGAAATCAGCTTCCATATCTTGATCACTAAATGGAAAGGTTCTTCAGAACAGTCCCTTCCCCTATATACAGAAGGAGAAGAAAAATTAAGGATGCCATAATGACATCTATCAGAATAACTGGAAAACATTTTAATTTAGCATACATTATTGACATGTAAAAAACAAATGAATTTGTCATGAACATTTCTATAAGGAAGACATTCCATTAGGAGGAGAATGATAAAATTCATGTTGAATATATGCTGGAAATAGGATACTATTAAGAAAGAAACACATTTATGAAGCCCAATTGGAAAAGATGTCATTATAACTAAAGGAGGAAAATTACATTTGAATATATGGCTACTTTCCTATCTTCAACATTCAAAAGGGCCATTTCTTAACTACTTTGCCTAAATTTTATCATGTGTGATTCCTTTGTTTCATCTCAGAGATTTTATTTCTATACATATAGCTAGAGTTCTG
The DNA here is from genome assembly GCF_047675955.1 of Chlorocebus sabaeus. Lineage (NCBI taxonomy): Eukaryota > Metazoa > Chordata > Mammalia > Primates > Cercopithecidae > Chlorocebus > Chlorocebus sabaeus. The sequence continues at coordinate 3,948,508 of NC_132920.1, read as the reverse complement.
CTTACAAATGATAAAATACAGGTAAAGCATAAAAGGAATGCAAATATGGAACAAAACTGAGAACATTACATTTCACTTCCTCTACCACATACCATAAAACATTACATAAATATTTCATATTGAAAAAAAGTCCTGAGTACTTATTTTTGTTGGGAATAAAGTGGTACTTAATAATGGCAAAACATTTCTATTATTTTAAAACAAAATTTTGAGACAGTGAAATGAGATAGCTATTGGGGAATGAAGAAAACGGGATGCATTAATAACAATTTAAGGGTGAATATAAGATGCTCCCCCTGCTCAAAACCTCGAAATTCCAACCTCATTTCTGATGACCTTCAAGAATAAAGTCTATCCAGAGTGTAAAAAATGTCTATGCTTTCTAGATCTCAACTATTCTCCTAACCCTAGAAAAAACTGTAACATCTTTGAATAGTAGTCCATACCTAAGACTTTTATGAGTCCTCAAGTCTGACAATCACTTGATACCATGTTTGCCATAAAGTATAATATGGCAAAAACTTTATGGCAGATAGCATTTGAAAACTATGCCATAAAGTATAATAAAAGCAAAAACTTCATGGCAGATAGCATTTGAAAACTATACAGCTACTCTAAAATATAAATGCAAATTTATTAAGGAGCATTCACTAAAGAAATTCAATCTAGTAGGTCTTGCAAAGTTCCAAATTGCACCTCAGCCAAATTACAGAGTGTAAGAAAATCATGTATATGAACATAAGACAGTTTATAGGGTTCCTTTCAAATAGGTAGTCTAGATATGCTACACTGGGGCATAAAAAACCCACAGTATCATCTTCATTTCCCTTAAAAAAAAAAATAAAAATAAAACCAATGGCTCTGAGTATTTTGTCTACTTTAAGACTGGAACACTGGTTAATAATGAGGTTCCTAAAGGGTAAGTTGGGGAATAGATACTAAAGGAGTTGAACAGTATTCTTAGTATTCCAGTTTCTATTCTTTTGCATCTGCCTAAAGCTGAAGACTACTTTTAGATATATGCTATTCTGGTGGTTGCTGTTTTTCTAAGATCCTTAAGATCCAATTTTGACAACCATGTGTTAATGTGGAATCTCAGCATCCAAGAGCCTTTTACATTACTAAAGTTGACCACTATTTTTATTTTAGGGAAGAAGAAACTGGGGGAGGGGGAGAGGCAGGAAGTATGATAAAACAAGCACTTTACAGATGAACACCACAATAGCACTACTATTCTAAATACCAAACACCAATAAAACCCAAATCATAATGCTGAAAACTAAAAAATTAGACAAAAACTAAATGGATTGTTTTTTAATAAATCTTTTATAGGACAGAAACCTTAGCTCATGTCTTCTGGTTGTCATCATCTTCCACTGAGCTGCACCTAAAACACAAAGAACAAGTAACAAGCAACTTCGTTTTTAAAGAACAGGTAATAGTTTTGAAGGTATAAGATGAACTGTTTCTAGTGGAACTTACTTAAAAAATTATATAAAATGAAGCCATAAACATCACCAGAAGCATCAAATTGTCAACTACTTTGGGTGAAAATAACTACAAGACTTGAATATGCAGCATATTATCACCAAAATAAATAATGGTGGGAAAATCACTACCCGTTTCATTAAGGTAGAATAGCTGCACCCGTGACGCCTTATTTAAAAGGCTTCACTCTACCTGAAGATGAAAATCACCTTGCATTTATTTTAGTAAGTCTAAACCGTGAAGAGACGGGGTGTAGGTTCAGAGGTGGCTTATTATATCATCTATCACCTTCCTGGCTGTGGTTCATTTCATGTCTTTAAATGGAGCAAAACCCACCAGAAGAATGCTGCTATTCTGATTTTCCATTCTTGAATGCACCAAAATGTGCATGCTTGTTGTAATTAGGTGCCTGGGTGAATAAAAAAATCCCATTTACAATTTAAAAATATTATTTATACCCCTAAAATCTGATTATTTTCCATATTCCTCAGGGAGACAAGCAATAATTTTACCCCCCAAACAGAAAAGATTACATATATTTCTGAAAAATTCTCTTCTACCATGTTAATAATACAAATTCCTTTGTGTTGCAAAACCAAGTTGATTTACACGATTTTGTCTTAAATTGTTGCTAAATGTTTATCTACACATGCTGTCAGAAATAACCTTGTTAAGAAGGTGAAGCTGGTGTCTCAGCAAATCAGACCCCTTGGAGAAGGCGTTGAATGGCCTGTGCCCCGTTTTCCTTTTTCTCTTTCCGCACCATCAAAAGGAAAAGTGAGAAAATAGCAGAAACATTAGTTAAATCCTGAATTATACCCCATAACCTACAGGAATAATCTCACTACACTGAAAGCTGACAATATTTGTAGGATTTTTTGAAATAATTAGGATCCTAATTATTAATAAACTGATACTTTTGGCTAGGTTTACATCTTTAACTAATAATACTTTCAATTAAAAACTTTCAGGAAAAAAACAAAAGGTTGCTTTTAATAACTATTTATGGTTTACCTGACTTACCAGCACTGAAGACAAAAGCTTTTAAAAATGGCTACAAATGCCTTGTTCACAAAAGACTTTATTATCTAGTGATGCATACTGAGAACATACAGAAATCTGCATGGTCCACTTCACATGCAGCAGAACAATCTTCACTTTACAATAAGTGAGTGTCAACTGTTTTATGCAATAGACAACACTTTAAAGTCACATTCTTAAAGAAAAGCTTCATTTACAAAAGAAATAAAAGGTAAAGAAGCAATTACCGCTTTTAAAAAGCAGCTGCTTTGTTCAAGAGTGGAAGGTTTATGCCTGTATTGAAAGACAACATGATCACAAATAATGAAAACAATGAACAAATGAAAAACACTTTTACCATAAAGCAGTACACTTTCAAAATGACATACAAATAGTTAAAAATTTCATTACGTTGTCTATCTAGCCTTTAAATATGAGGACTTTCAGAATTAGGCCTCAACATCTGTAATTAGTAAATGAAAACTACGCATTGTTTCTATGTCACTAGGAACTATATTTAACAAAATGTATATAAAGTCTATAGCAAGTTGATTTTAAAAAAGTAAAGTTAATAAGAAACAGTACACTGAAGGCGCTCTATCCATCAAGCGCGTTCTCTTCCAATTTTAAATGTGATGAACAAACAGAAATTGTAACTATGCCACAGTTGCAATGCCAAAAAATAAAACAAGATCAGTTATCACACATGCAGGGAATTCTGCCACAAAGCTAACATCCCTCATTTGTCAGTTGTTCCAATAAAATAACATCTTAAAACACCAGAGATGTTGATGGTTTAGCTTACCTTCAGTGTACTGAATGCTGCACACAACCTGCTTTAAAAGGAGACCATCCCTGCAGGCAGGCTCAAGAAGGAACAGACCCCTTTCGGCACTGACTACACCAAGGGCATGCTGCTGTGGCCTGCACACACACACCTAGGAAAACGTGAATATAAACAGCATTTATGCTGGCCATTTTCTCCAAGACCAAACTGAAGCCAAGTCTGCTAAAAACAAATCAACCACCCAATACTACTACTCATTTTATAACAGATGCTTTTGTCTTTATGTGAACTGCAACCATATACATTAGCACTGTAATTTTGTGCAGTCTTGGCAATTTAAAACAGTTCTACAGTGAAATTTCACGTAAGACACAAAACAGATTAACTAACATTTCTAAAAGAAATATCACCCTTGGTGTTAATTCAAATATATCATGCTTCCTCAAATTTGCTGGAGAAATATTTATAAGTTTATATACATTAATAAACTGCTGTGAAATTTCTTCAGTCTTTGTATTTACTCAAACCCTTGGAGTTTCTTCATCTTGTTTAAATTTTTTCCTGGATGAAGGCATGCTGTAGGGCCTGGTTGATGCTAATTCGTTTAGCTGGGTCCAACATCAGAATCTGGTCCAACAAGTCCTTTAGCTGGTGCACTTTCTTACGTTGGTCTTCAGGAAGTCTCTGGCACCCAATCAAGTCAGCCAACAGGTCCTTAGTTGGATTAATGGTGCTCATAACAGTAACTTTCTCCTAAAAATAATTTTTAAAATGCGTATCTCTAAATAAGTTACTAAGCATATATAACTGAAATCAGATTGTTTTGGGGGCAGTCTATAAAAAATATTAAAAATATACATATATTAAAAAAATATATACATAGTGCATAACAACATTTTGGACAATGACAGACTGCATATGTGACAGTGGTCCCTTAGATTGGAATACCATACTTTTGCTCTCCTTTTTCTATGTTTAGATACACACATACACTTACCACTTATGAAAGTGCCTATAGTATTCAGTCCACCAACTTACGGTTCAGGTCTAGAAGCAAAAGGCCATACTACGTACCCTAGGTGTGTGTGAGTGTATGCTGTGGTTATGCGATGCATGACTGTGTATCATCATCATCTATTCATTTAAAACTTTGCTGTGGTTTCCTCTATGCTCTACATCTTTTTAAAAGGTAACCAAAAAACTTAAATGAAAAAGTTGACGTCAACTCTGGGCCGGGTGCGGTGGTTCATGCAATCCCAGCACTTTGGAAGCCCAAGGTAGGTGGATCGCTTGAACCCAGGAATTCGAGACCGCCTGGGCAACATGGCAAAACCTGTCTCTACTAAAAACACAAAAATTAGCCAGGCATAGTGGCACACAACTGTAATCCCAGCTACTCAGGAGGCTGAGGCATGAGAATTGCTTGAACCCGGGAGGCAGAGGTTGCAGTGAGGCAAGATCGTGCCACTGCACTCCAGCCTGGATGACAGAGAGTGAGACTCAGTCTCAATTAAAAAAAAAAAAAAAAGGCCAACTCCAAGTTAGCAATGAAAATTAACAATAAGCATTTGCTGTTTGCATTGTACTTTCCCTACCCTGAAGTGGCAAGTGACAGACATGCGAATAAGTTGATACCATGAAGTGTTATTAAGTGCTCCAGCAAAGACAGGGACATACGACATAATAATGGGACAAAAAAAAGGAAATCATTACTTCAATCTGGGAGTTTTCGAAAGGCTCATACAGAATGTGTATTTCAGCTGAGGCTTGAAGATAAATTTTTTAGGGGGTTGGGGGTGAGACAGCACAGGAAATGACTAAGCTCAGGGAGGTCTGTTAGCAAAGGCAGGAAGGTCTGAACCAGCATGCCTTCTGGCCAAATGTGGAAGGGTGGGGGTTCTGAGTGTACCGAAGAAAGGTTTGAAAACCGAAGAAGGAAGTTGGATTTGTCATTCTGAGGAACTTAAATTTCATTATTTCAAAGGTAACAGGGAGCCAACAAAGGTTTTTAGGCAGGGACAGGAACATGATCAGATTTGTTTTCAGAAACATCACTCCAGCAGCAGTAAGAAAGCTGGATGGGAAGCCAGACCAAGAAAGTAATCCAAAGAAGATGTGACGAGGGCCTAAATATTACCTAAAATAAAAACAAATTCATTATGCTAGAAAAACATTTTAAAATCCTTTCATCTTTTCCATGGCCTAATGTGTTTTATTTAGGAATTGGTCAACAGCAAAAAGGAAATATTTACTTTTGTGTTTTTGTTTCTTTTTTAATTCACCAGCTCCTAGTATGACTTAATACTCAATTAATTAACAATAAAATAACTACTGAATGCTGCATTTAAAACACTTACCCTCTCTGTTACTTTATCAACTTCTATGTACATGAAGTTGAGATTTTGATCAAAATGCTGATCTTTGAACACACCTTTTCGAATCATCTACAAAACAAAACAAAAACTTGGGTTTTGAACTATTATGAAACAGTCTGGCCTACTAACAATTTAAAATACAGTAAGTCAAATAAGTATTTAGTCTCTGTAGGTTCGTTTGATCTCAGTTTCCTTTGATCCCAGGAATTCATTAAAATCTTTGGAAAAGCAAATACAAATGGTCTACCTAAAACTACTTAATAACATGAAATTATATTTGTCCAGGCAGCGACTTAAAACAATTATAACATCAAATTGGGCTTTCACTATTTAAAATTGGAAAGTCAACAAAGACTTTAAATTATTTGTTCCTAAAAATATTACAGAACTAATCTCCTTGGCAGTTAGGTAACCTAATGCCACTTTACAAATTATGTTCCAACAGCCCTAATATGATACAGGTCAGACTTCATTACAATTAATACCAACATAGCTCATTTTTATGTAACTTATTCTAAAAAAAGTCCAACATAATAGAATTTGGACAATGTGTAAAAATCAGCCTGGTCAACACAGCAGAACTCCATCTCCACAAAAAAATTATTAAATAAATTAGCTGCGTGTGGTGGCACATGCCTGTAGTCCCAGCTACACTGGAGACTGAGGCAGGAGAATTGCTTGAGCCCAGGGGTTTGGTTCAAGGCTGCAGTGAGCTATAATTGTACTCCAGTCTGGGACACAGAGCAAGATCCAGTCTCAAAAAAAAAAAAAAAAAAAAAAAATTAAAAGCCATACAGGCTTCTGACCTTTACGAAAAACGTGTAAATCTTTTAGAAATTCAGCAAATAGGCTGAAATCTTAAAAAGCTAAGTTATGGCCGGGTGCGGTGGCCTGTATACACTTTGGGAGGCCAAGGCAGGCGGATCACAAGGTCAGGAGATCGAGACCATCCTGGCTAACACGGTGAAACTCATTATCTCTACCAAAAATACAAAAAATTAGCCCGGTGTGGTGGTGGGCGCCTGTAGTCCCAGCTACTCGGGAGGCTGAGGCAGGAGAATAGTGTGAACCCCGGAGGCGGAGTCTGCAGTGAGCCAAGATCACCCCACTGCACTCCAGCCTGAGTAACAGAGCAAGACTCCTTCTCCAAAAAAACCAAAAATAATAATAAGATAAAAAGCTAAGTTATGGCCCTCAGACACTTTAATAAATGCTTACATTCTTGCTTCATGTTAAACAGAAACTAGTATTATAGCTGAAGGAAGTATCAAGGGCGAGTTAGAAAGATATTAAATAAATTTTCTTGGTACCTTTCTCAAATAACCTCCAATCTTTAATTAATTAACATCAAGTTCCTCTTACAATATCTAATATTCACCTATTCATTCTCTGACCACTAAGCACTTTCTTATATTTAACCTAACTCGATCTTCATCTTTTTCCATTCTGTCTTCCAAACATTTTGAAACTTTTACCAATAAAGGTGCATTCCCAAAATATTGCTGCTCTCTGTCCATCACTGAAAAAGTTCTTGGCCGGGCGCGGTGGCTCAAGCCTGTAATCCCAGCACTTTGGGAGGCCGAGACGGGCGGATCATGAGGTCAGGAGATCGAGACCATCCTGGCTAACACAGTGAAACCCCATCTCTACTAAAAAAATACAAAAAACTAGCCGGGCGTGGTGGCAGGCGCCTGTAGTCCCAGCTACTCGGGAGGCTGAGGCAGGAGAATGGCGTAAACCCGGGAGGCGGAGCTTGCAGTGAGCCGAGATCCGGCCACTGCACCCCAGCCTGGGCGACAGAGCGAGACTCTTGTCTCAAAAAAAGAAAAAGAAAAAGTTCTCTTATCTTTGGCTCTCGGCTGATTAGAACCACTAATTTAAACACCAGAAAAGGGAAAGACCCTAAGAAATCATGATAGCCATCTACCCACCTTTCTGAAATTGTTGTTTTATAGTTCACTAGTGGTGAGCAAGTGTCAGCAGTCTGTCAGTTTATAAGAAACTAAGACCTTAAAGAAGCTCATGCTAATGTCTTACCTTATTTGGCATCTTTCCTTTGAGATCCATCGCAAGCTTCAGCATATGGTTATTGGTTTTGCCAGGGAATAAAATTTTTCCAGTATAGAGTTCGTATAAGGTGCAACCTACAGACCACATATCTATACCATAGTCATAGCTTTTACCTATAACTGAAAACAAAATCAAAGTTTTAATATATGAGGACAAGGAAAACTGACTACTATTAATTTTTTTTTCCACTAATGAGGGGCTACCTTAGCTTGGACTATAATCACAATCTTAATGCCTTAGTCTGACAATTAGTTTTGTGTTCTTTCTCACTAATTCTTAATAGAGACTCAAACTTAAAAACCTTAAAAAATGGAGGTGTGGGGGAGGAACTTAAAGGGCAAAAGAAAATATGTATTTCTTCTCTTTTCCCATTTCACCTTTGGTAGAGGTGCTAATCAGCCTCAACCAAGGCAACAGGAAAAAACAAAGGTCCCATACAATCCATAAATGTGATAATCAGACCTTGAATAATCAAGAGCAGTCTTCTAAAGTCGAGGATTTTCCACAACTGTTTTGCTACTCTTGCCCGACATGATCAAGACTCCTGTCACAACTACCTTCATTCCACCTGAGGAGGATGAACTTGCTATGGTTCCCTTCCTCATGAATGAACGCGTGCAGCTGCTGAAGTGTGATGGAAAACAGTGCTTAGACATTAAGTATGCGGTTTCCACCACATATGATGGCCCAGGTCAAAGAACATTAAGAAACTTACTGATTTCAGGAGCACGATAAAATCTACTGACAAGGTAAGGTGTTATGTCATTATCCGCAACATGTGAAGCCGACCCAAAATCGCAAAGCTTTAAAATAGTTTTTGATTCATTAACCTGCAAAACATTTTTTCAACAGAATTTAATTCAAGCCAGGAATAATTAATACAAATAAATAAAAATTACTGGCTTTGAAAAGTTATATTAATTCCAATACTGACAACAAAGACACTCATTTAAAAGTTCCTTCTATTTATTTTTAATTCAATTTCCTATGAAAAGTTAATATGTATCAAATATTCATTACAATGAGTAGAAACTGTTTTCAGTGAGGACATGGATACCACAAAGTACATTAATTTTAACAACTGCATTTTTAAAAGGGTGGGGTACTGAGAGAAAAAGCTAATTTTATGAAGCAAAGCATCTTCTAAAAAGACCCTGGGTAATACCTGAATAAAGTTTTATTACTAAGGACTCATATTTAAGTTAACTTTCAGTTGCCAGAGAATTACGATGGCAATGAAAGCAGAAGGGTGATTCAGATTAAACTTGGACAGAAACAAAACATTCTTCATCCGAAGCTGCTATATCATCCCAAATTTAGCAACCACTTCAAGTCTAAAAAATATTAGCCCTTAAATATAAAGAAGGTATTAGTCAAGAAAATGTTAAATATATCTGGCAAAACTGATAAACACGAACTCTATATTAGTCATTTGTTTCTTTTTTCCTTTGTAAATACTTCAACATACACAGTAATAGTGACATCTGCTGAGAAAGGCTGGAGTTGCTCCCATGACTGCTGCCACTCATGAGTCAGAAGCATGTTCAGGATTAACAAGTGAAGATAATTCATATTCCAGAGTCCCTTCCCCCCTTCAAAAGAGACACACACAAATTCCGAGTTGGGACTTGAACTTGGCCTACTGCTCCCACCCCAAAGCAGCGTAACACTTTAGCCTTAGGCAGTCTCTGTGGGGAGATTGGACTATTATAAATGATACCCAGAGTTAAGCTATTAATAGGGACAGAAATGATTATTTTTAACTCCCACATTGATTACCATTCTTTTCGTCTTGGGAATCAGAAAAGCAACTTAAAATAGAAAAGTTCTTTAAAACTTTTTAAAGTGTAAGCTGAATTCAGCTATTTAAGCAGTTTCAATACCCACAGAAAACTTAAGAAACATTTTAAAATTAGAATCTTATCAGTGGAACTCTTGGGCTGGCTAAAATGCCTTAAATAATAGCAGGGTATCCATACTCATATGCACTTCAGTTTGCTACACAACTTCCACTCCTGCCATGAGGAATGTGGTACTTAAAAACCACAATGATGCCTGAAAGCACGAGCTAAAGGCTTTGGACTTTCATTAACAAAATTCAGCTCCGTCACTGAGGTCTATTTTTCCCTTCCCCAGGAAGAAGGGAAAACATTTCTTAAATGTATGTGAAAACCTATACTAGTTTAGCATTAGGTTTTAAAAACAAGAGCTTCTTCTATGACACTGGCAAATGTGTTATTTTCTTTAATCTCCACAATGGTTACAAAGATGCTCACTGTAAATGACCTTTTAAATTGTACATGTTTTGTATACTCTTTGACATGAACCATGTATTTCAAAATTAAAAAACGAAAAATCAGCCAGGCATGGTGGCTCACGCTTGTAATCCCGGCACTTTGGGAGGCCAAGGCGGGTGGATCACGAGGTTAAGGAAATCAAGACCATGCTGGCCAACATGGTGAAACTCTGTCTCTACTAAAATACAAAAATTAGCCGGGCGTGGTGGCATCTGCCTATAATCCCAGCTACTTGGGAGGCTGAGGCATGAGAATCGCTTGAACCAGGGAGTCGGAGGTTGCAGTGAGCCAAGATCGCGCCACTGCACTCCAGCCTGGTGACAGAGTGAGACTCCGTCTCATAAAAAAAGAAAAAAAAAAAATTGAGGTAAAAATCAACTATGAAATTGGCCACACAAATTTACAATTCATTTTTAATGCACTTACCATTTCAATGTAATTACTCAGCTCCCTTAACTCCAAGTTACATTAGATACACAATACAATAATAATTCAGACCAAATATAAAAATGGAATGCACCTCACTACTAATGTGGCTGTCTGGAAGGAAATATTTTAAGATATTAAGAAAAAAGAAAAAGAGAAATATGAATTAAAGAGCTTAGTTACTGATAAAAAGTTCTTAAACTTCAATGAGATCACCATTTTTTAAAGAATTTATTTTGGCCAAGAATGGTAGCTCACACCTATAATCCCAGCACTTTGGGAGGCTGCAGCAGGAGGACTGCTTGAGCCCAGGGGTTTGAGACCAGACAGGACAATACAGCAAGAACTCATCTCTAAAAAAATTTTTTTAAATTAGGCAGTCGTAGTAGCATATGCCTGTGGGTAGTCCCAGCTACTGGGGAGGCTGAGGCAGGAGAACTGCTTGGGCCTAGGAGTTCCAGGTTACAGTGAGCCACTATGGCATCACTGCACTCTAGCCTGGGTGTCAGAACAAGACCTTGCCTCAAAACAAAACAAAAGAAAAAATAAGAAGTATTTATTTTGTTATAGCTTCAACAGTTCCCAATAAAGAACACCCTATTAGTCTTCAGGATCTCTCCTAGGCATCAACTGTAGGAGAGTTGATAAAAAGAACCCATTTTAAAAAAATGAAATGCAGAATGTTACCAGAAGATAAGCTGGAATTCTCCAATTTGCGAACACGACCCAAACTGAAGGCCACAAAAGAGGGTGAAGTAATGGGGCCAGGGAGGGGAGGAGTGTGTGTGTACATTAATCCCATCACTATGATAATATGTATGTATTTCAAAATTTCAAAAACATATACATTGTGAAATCTGCACATTACCACCAGAGGTCATTAGTGGAAGAGGATGAAGATTGCAAAAGGTGAGAACACACGGACACACAGGGGAACGATACACACTGGGGTCCGTCAGAGGCTGGAGGGTGAGAGGTGGGAGAATCAGGAAAAATGGCTACAAACCCTCCATGACACAAGTTTACCTGTGTAACAAGCCTGCACACGTACCCCTGAACTTAAAAGTTTAAAAATAAAATAAAAAAACTTCAAAAGCGATGCCTTTAAATAGAATACCTAACCACAAATGAGCTTTATTGTGTTTGGGCCCCCAGGAGCCACAGCTTAGGGAGCTATAAAATTAGCAAACAGAAGAGTAGGAACACTCTTTATTTCAAAACAGTAACATGTGCAGCATTTTTTTAAGACAACAGAAGAAACTCATTATTACTACATTAAAGAATTCCAGGATTGGTGCATCCTTTAAATCCATCAATCAAAAGAGGAAAAAAAGGGACAACTGCACATTTCCTTTTTCTTCATACTTGTCAATAAAATTTCACCGTCCGATTCCCAAGAAAGATAAAAATTATTAGTCACTTGAAATAGGTTATTAATATACTGAACTATGCTTCTGTCATTTCTCATAATAATCATATTGCTAGTAAGAAGTGATATGGATGTATAAGATGTACAGTACAGCTTGACTGTTTGACTTACCAGGATATTGTCTGGCTTGATATCTGCATGTAGGATATTGCATCTTTTAAGGAGTTTCAATGCCAGGAACAACTGCTGACTATAGGATCTTACAGCTTTAATATGAAGACCAACATCTTTACCATATTTTTTTAACACCTCTCGTAAGTTCATACTTTTAGGAGAAAATAAAACACAAAAAACAAAATAGGAGTTAAAATGCAAAATGGAAATATAAAAAGGCAAAAACATTTGCAAGCGTAAAGTACAATCAAGTGCAGAATACAAACAATAAAAATACCTAAGAACCGTCCCCACATTTGATAAATTATTTTATACTGAAAGGAGAGCGTATCAAACTGTATGTATATAACACAGTTTCCCAATAAATTCAATTTTCTAAATAAGTAGGAAGAAAGATAGGCAAGGTAAAACTCCCATTTAGATTTCAGAATAGATTCACATTTGAAAACATAACAAAGCCATACTGCTGAAGATAAAAATTCCTTGAAATATTTCATTTTAAGAGACTCTCTCTGTTGACCTATGGGCTCCATGAGAGTAGTGCCTGGTGTACAGTATAGTCAACTAATGTTTGTAGATTCATGATTCAAAAGACTAGCTGGGATTATGATGGCTCACACCTGTAACACCAACACTCTGGGAGGCCAAGGTGGGCAGATCAATTGAGGTCAGGAGTTCAAGACCAGCCGAGCCAAGATGGTGAAACCCTGTCTGTACTAAAAATACAAAAATTAGCCGGGTGTAGTGGTGTGCACCTGTAATCCCAGCTATTTGGGTGGCTGAGGCACGAGAATCACTTGAACTCAGGAGACGGAGGCTGCAGTGAGCCAAGACTGCACCACTGTACTCCAGGCTGAGCAACAGAGTGAGACTGTCTCAACAACAACAGCAGCAAAGACCAGCTCTTAACCAAAAATTAAACAACAAAACCAGAGCTTTGGGGATAAAATAAATCAAATACCCAGAAAATCTGTCACAGCATTTATCCAAAATGAGATGGTAAAGATGAAGAAGTTAAATTTTCAATGTAATGCATAGGTTTTGACATTGTACCTTAGAGGCTCGAATACAAGACAAAGATGCTGTTTGTGATAGAAGTGCCTGAAGAGTCGCAGACAATGAAATTTGTCATCAGGATCAGCATCATTAAGTTTTTTCAAGAACTCTAGTTCTTTTAAACCAGTCTTTTGCCTTAAAAAAAAAAAAATTGGGTTAAAATTGAATATATATAGAATTTAGGAGCACTACATAATATATTTGCTAGCCCCAGTCTGATGATCAGGTGATGTGTGGGAGGAGTCTGCATATTTTTAAGTACTAATAAATCTACTGAGAAATGATGTCTCTATATATCATTCACATAATACTTTGTATTTAGTCAACTATCACTATCATAGTTAATTTCCAAAATAATCAATGCACAAAACAGAAACACTGAGGAACAAACCCATCTTTATTTTGATTTTTTAAAAATTTTGATTTTGCCTGAAGGAATATCAATATTGTATATTTTATCTCAAAACAGGCCAGGCGCAGTGGCTCATGCCTGTAATCCCAGCACTTTGGGAGGCGGAGGTGGGTGGATCACTTGAGGTCAGGAGTTCAAGATCAGCCTGGTCAACATGGCGAAACCTTGTCTCTACTAAAAATACAAAAATTAGCCAAGGGTGGTGGCAGGCGTCTATAATCCCAGCTACTTGGGAGGCTGAGGCAGAAGTGCTTGAATCTGGGAGATGGAGGGTTTGCAGTTGAGCTGAGATCACACCATTGCACGCCAGCCTGGGCAACAAGAGCAAAACTCCATCGCAAAAAAAAAAAAAAAAAAAAAAAAAAAAAAAATCAATAAAAAAATAACCCACATCTTGACATTATTTTTAACAAAAATGAAACCACACTGCACACTAGTCTTGGTTCCTTTAAGAATGCAGTAATCGGCCGGGTGCAGAGGCTCATGCCTGTGATCTCAGCACTTTGGGAGGCTGAGGCAGGTGGATCACTTGAGGTCGGAAACTCAAGACCAGCCTGGCCAATGTGGCAAAACCTTGTCTCTACTGAAAATATAAAAATTAGCTGGGCATAGTGGCAGGTACCTGTAATCCCAGCTACTCGGGAGGCTGAGGAAGGAAAATCCCTTGAACCCAGGAGGCAGAGGTTGCAGTGAGCCGAGATCATGGCACTGCACTCCAGCCTGGGTGACAGAGCAAAACTCCCGTCTCTAAAAAAAAATAAAAGCAAAAAACAAACCAAAACAGAATGTAGTAATGGACGCCTTATCAAATTTTAACACTTGGTTATCTGAGGAAATTCTTGTTATAATTTGTCAACAAGCTACATTTTATGGTGAGCGGCTAAATACAGAAGTTGGGGCTTCCCATCAAAACAAGGCCCTTTCTAAGCCTAGGGCAACCTAAACTTAACACTTATTTCTAACATCTCAAAAACATTAAGTTCATTTTAATACCAGCTCAGTGTGTGGAATTAAAACATACAGGTATGGCAATTAACTATTCTATTGGAGAAAAACAGGAACAAATTAAAAAAAGACAGATTCTCATCACTTGGATAAATTTTCACTTTTTTGCAAGTCACCTTAGTGACAGCTAATCAGTATGATCTTTTCATTTCTCTACTCGTCTTCAAATAAAGCAAAGGATGGCATAAGACAGGCAATAGAGAGAAGGAGTTTAAGTTGTTATCAGTGCATATAGTAGATACTACAATGCACTGAAATGAATTAAAAATAATCAGTCTATTGTTCTAGTACATATAACATATGGCTATAATTTTTAAATCCAGTCAAAAACAACTGTTTCCATTACTTTATAATTGCAATACTTGTTTTACACATTGTATCATGTATCACTTTAAAAAAATAGTTTGAAAACATGTTCATCTGTAATATCTGTACTGTTACAGGTTTCCTCCCATGTCTTCTGAACTTACATGAGCTCATTGTTTCTGATGATCTTTACAGCCACTTCTTGGTTGGCTCTTGCATTATCTCTGGCTCGTACAACATTACTGAATACACCTTGCCCAGTGTAGCCATATACATTGTAACGTTTATCTAGGACTTCACCTATGTTCACACCTAAAAAAGCAAATTAAAAAATTAGAATTCTGACTATAATAAATAGAATCAGAAAGGAGGAAACACAGTGCAGTCACTTTAAAATTGTGTTAAATCTCTACTATTTGGTTTCCTAGACACAATGAAGAATGAAAGCCATGCCTCCACTGATCACTCTATCAGAGTGTGGTTAGAAGCTGCATGCCCACTTCAGATCACTAGAAGAGTTCCTGTTGTCCTATCAACTGCTGACGATTTTAACACTGAGTAAGTTTTTCTAATTGTAGTCCTGCATGACAAACACTGCAAGACTGGCATCCAAAGTTTTCTGTTTGTTGTTTTTCTTGGTTTCAGATCAAGACGAGTAAGTGACGTACCCCTTCCTTCTGGAAGACTATCTCATGGCTGAAAATAACTTTGAATAGATTTAGGTTGTACATCAAGACTTTACCTCACCTCCATTTGTGATGCCTCTGGGCTGCTTACAGAATACACATCAGTTCATGCAGCTGTTGGATGTGCTACACTTTTTAAGGATGGCACTGTGATGTGATTTTTCAGAGTTCTCCAATAATCTGTGAGTGCATCAAGCAGCATGTTTTTTTGCAAGGTGTTACAATGAACTGTACAGTTAATATAAAATGTGAACTTACGATAATAGCCTTCTGCATCGGTCCAGTTATCTCTGAGGTTGGGATTCTCTTTGAAATCTTTTCCAATGCCAGCGGCCCGAAGACGAGCACTCTGAAATTAAAGAGGCAACGTGAACAGTTTACCCACTTGTCAGACATTTAAAGCACTTCTTTTAAACACAAAAGGGTAACACCAGATATAATTTAATAAAAGCATTTTACTCCAAATTAAATAAACTCTTACTATCACTTATGTAAATCCAACATAGCTGAAACATGAGACCAAAGTATCTTGATTCAAAATAACACTCAGGAAAGAAAAAAAAAAAAAAAAACAAAAGGCCCGGTGTAGTGGCTTGTGTTTGTAGTCCCAGCGACTTGGTAGGCTGAGACAGGAAGATCACTTGAGCACAGGAATTCAAGGCTGCAGTGAGTCATGATCTCACTAATTACTGTACTCTGCACTTCAGTCTGGGACAGAGTGAGACCCTATCTCAAAACAAAAGAGAAAAAAAAGAAAACTCAAAACCAGATACAATTTTCTATGGCTGTTATATCATTTGTGTTCTTCCCATACATGCATGAAATGTTAAGTCACTGGCTGCACTAGTTGACACTATGTGGAAAATTGAAAAATAAGAATATGTGGCACTTCTGATGATTCTTTACTGCACCTTACTCTCCGTGATGCCCAGATCCTTCAATATCAACCAAGCAATGAGTACTGACACCAAAATTGGGTCAATACTCATTTCATTCTCTCCTAATTCATCTATATGTTGGTGCTCCTGTTGCTCTGTGTGTGTGTGTGTGTATATATACACATACACATACATGATTATCTTACCACATTTTTATTTTCCCTGTTATGTTTATCTTCTCTACCCCCTCTTATAAAGGCCTCTTATTTCTCAGGTCCTTTGAAAATTATATTGAAAATGTCCCCAAGTTTGACCATGTTTATAGTTTAAGACTTTCCTAACATAATGCATCGATAAAAATTTAAGAAAAAAATGGCAAAATCACCAAAATTTCTTAATCTACTCCTTGTAACATTTCCAATTCTTCAATAAATTCTATTAAACTCCAAATCTTTAAGTTCTCAATTACCTGTTAATACAATATAGAGGCCCCAAAGTAGAGTCTATTCTAATAAAGACCTAGAAAATATTGGTATCTCCTTATCTCACCTAACTACCATATGTATGTGTGTGTATTTAAATACACAATACTGTACAAATAACTACATGTTTATCATTTGGTGTCTGACTTTTATAAAGCTCTCAAGGCCGGGCGCGGTGGCTCAAGCCTGTAATCCCAGCACATTGGGAGGCCGAGACAGGTGGATCACGAGGTCAGGAGATCGAAACCATCCTGGCTAAAACGGCAAAACCCCGTCTCTACTAAAAATACAAAAAAACTAGCCGGGCGAGGTGGCGGGCGCCTGTAGTCCCAGCTACTCGGGAGGCTGAGGCAGGAGAATGGCGTAAACCCGGGAGGCAGAGCTTGCAGTGAGCTGAGATCCGGCCACTGCACTCCAGCCTGGGCCACAGAGCGAGACTCCGTCTCAAAAAAAAAAAAAAAAAAAAAAAAAAAGCTCTCAAATTGTTCTGTCATACCTATCTTAAAATTTGACATTAATTTTAGATTTATAAGATGCAAAACTAGTAGAGTTTTCAGACAACTTTCACCCACACTGCTCAAAATATTTATTACATTTGTTTTATCCTTCTTTCTCTGTATGTACGTACACACCCATATATTTATTGTATTTTTTTCTGTTTAACAGTTGATTTAAAATTACTTACATCAAAATACGCAGCAAACATATCATCAGATTCTGTAAACATATCAGGTGCCAACAACTTCTTCTGAGATGAACCTTAAAGGAAATTAGCATTAATGTTTGAAAAGTGAAGAGACGATTTAAAACACAAAATAAAATAAATGAATGGAAAGTCATTAATAGTAATTCAAACTTTTTGCCCTCTTGCACATTAGTTTCCCAATAGTATTCAATTTAGAATCACTTTATTAACATTTAAGATACATAAAGGTATTCACTTTTTAGGAACAGAGTGCATTTCAGAAAGTTGAAAGACTGGCTGGGCATGTGGCTCACGCCTGTAATCCCAGCACTTTGGGAGGCCGAGGTGGGTGGAACACCTGAGGCCAGGAGTTTGAGACCAGCCTGGCCAACAAGGCGAAACCCCATCTCTACTAAAAATAGAAAAATTAGTTAGGCATGGTGGCAGGTGCCTGTAATCCCAACTACTTGGGAGGCTGAGGCAGGAGAACTGCTTGAACCCGGGAGAAGGAGGTTGTGGTGAGCTGAGATCGCACCACTGCACTCCAGCCTGGGCAACAGAATTAGACTCTAGCTCAAAAAAAAAAAAAAAAGTCGAAAGACCTAACGTTAACTTTTACTATTCTTAGTTTAAATGAATAAGCTAATAGCTAAGCAATGACTTTATATTAAAATAAAAGCTCACCTTTAAAAAATGTTATTCATTTGCACCTTAAATCCCAAAAGGTTAATATTTCCACTACAGATCTAAATCTCTATGTATCTCTCCCTTAAAAAGTCCAACAATCCCATACAAAACTTGGCTAAAAAAATAAAAGGAGTTTCTAGAAAAAATCCAGTAGCTTTAACCATATGAACGTACGCTCATTACCACTTACATTAAGGAAAATGCAAATTAAAACTACAATGAGGTATCATTTTCTGACCTCTGATACTAGTAGCTAAACATTCAAAAGTACGACAACGTTCTGTTAACAAGGCTCTGGATAAACAAGCACTCAGAAAGATGGCAAAATGGTATAACCCTTATAAAAGAGTGAAATTTGGTAATATATAGCAAAATTGTATATTTACTCCCTCTTCTGACCCAGCAATCCCACTTCTAGGGAACTATCCTAAAACACAGTGGCCAAGAATTAAAGAATGACTTAATGCACAATGCCATTATAATCAGTACCCAATGAATAGCCAAAAACTGGACACAATTCAAGTATTATCAGAAGTCTGACTGAATAAACTATGGTATAGCCTATAAAAAGGAGTGAGGAAAAGCATACTGATCTAAGCATGTGTAGTTTGGTTTTGTATGTGTAGGAAGAATACAACATACACACATACATGCAATAATGAAAGACAAATGTATTATTAAGAAAAAAAAGATGATTCCTAAAAATCAAAAGCAAATGACAATAAACCTAAACCTGTCAAATTTGTGGCATACCATACAGAGATTTCAAATGATTTTAAAAGACAGAGAACTGTGCCTATACACCTTAGAATGTATTCTAAAAACAAAAAGAACCACTGAAATTTTAAGCCACAGTTAGTACATTTAGTAACAATAATCATACTGATGTCTTATGTTTCAAGATAACCTATCAGTAATCATGTTAAGAACTAAATTTTTCACTGTAATAAGACAGAAATATAAAATCTTAAATTAATAAGCCCCTATAATTTCAATTTTAAATCGGCAGTATCTTTGTAAACTCCTCCTTTCCAAAAGAGTATCTACTTCCTAACTTTGTCCAGTGAAAAGGCCCAGAAATAACAGACACTAGTAAGTGTCCTGTGATGTCTAAATGGCATTTCCTATTAAACGGAACCAGGGATCCTTGGAGAAATAGCTGATTCTGCTCTGGGCAAGACATGCACAAGATAAACCTGTGGCATCTTGCTAGAACGGGAGTTGGTAAACTATATACAGACTATGGGCGAAATCTAGCCGGCTGCTTCTTTCTGTATGGCCTATTTTTACATTTGTAAGTGTTCGGGGGGGAAAACAGAATACTTTGTGGCAAGTGAAAATTAGATGAAATTCAAATTTCAGTTTCAAAGTTTTTTCTGGAACACAGCTATGCCCATTCATCAATGTACTGTCTGTGGCAGGTTCTGCCCTCCAACAAGTTCACTACATGGAACTATAGAGGAAAAGGCCAACCTACTAAAGGCTCAACTATTTACTACCTAACCTCTTAGACAAAAAGCTTGCTGGTCCCTGTTCTAGAAAGTAAGAAAGCTATATTCAATACTAAAGGACTAGGCCAAAAGGACACAAGAAATCAACTGAAAAAGGGCTCCTTTCCCCAATCCAGTTAGACCAATTTGAGCTTCAGAAAGAAAAAATAACAGCACCAGATAGAAACACATCAAGCACATAATGACACCAAACGACAAACACCTAACACAACAGTCAATATCTCATTAGATATTGCTGGAGGTTGCTAGGGCACCAACTCTATTTTAAAAACTGGTAAATAAACTAAATAATAAACATGTATTTACCCTGCCTTTCCTGTACAAACTATCTTTTGGGGTAACCAAAAAGTGGAAACTTCTTTTATTTAATGTTTTTAAACATTAACGTTCTTAACTGATAGAGATACAGACAAGTACTTACAGGGGGAATAAAATCATAATTGGATTTACTTTAAAATAGCAAGCAAAACAAAAGGTAATGAACATGCGGGAATTCAGTATACTATTCAGGATATGTGAACTAATAAAAACATATTTATAGAGAACATTTGTAAGGACATATTTAATATTATATTACTGCAATATTTAGCAGAAGCAACACGTCTAATTCCTTTTACTTTTCCCAATCCCACCCCAAATAAGGTCCCTTACTATAAAGTTAAAGAGCTAAAAATTCAGAGAAAAGCGTCGCCAGGACAAAACTCTATCTCACTCACCATTATTCTGTTCAACTGTCATTAGATTATGCTTGGCTTTCACTGAGGCCTCAAATGTATCAACGTTTTCCCGTTCATACTCTTTAACATCAGCAGCTACTCGCTCTAGAATGTCATCTGGAGATGGTGATCGTGTTCTCGTACTGCTCTGGGGGCTGCTTGGTTCAGATGGCACAGACATATTGCTATCTTCAGCAAGGTATTTATATTTCTGTAATAACAATACAGAAAATAATACTTTCATAAAATCGGATGCTATCCAAATACATTCATTGCTAAGAGTTGCTGCAGTGAAAAGTTAAGAGAATGTATCAAACAATGTAACAAACCAAAAAGTATTTATATCTTGGGGTTCAATCAAATCCACAATCCCTTATGTAATTTCTAAATTCACAAAAATCTGAAAAAGTTTTTCTTTGGTACACATTCATCAGGTGGCA
Organism: Chlorocebus sabaeus; assembly: GCF_047675955.1. Classification (NCBI taxonomy): domain Eukaryota; kingdom Metazoa; phylum Chordata; class Mammalia; order Primates; family Cercopithecidae; genus Chlorocebus; species Chlorocebus sabaeus. The sequence continues at coordinate 3,927,638 of NC_132920.1, read as the reverse complement.
ACACTTCACCTTACCAGATGAGATAACATTTATTGTCTTATTTTCTCCCCAGTGTGACTATTACAGGATGTCTCACTGTAGAAATACTAATGTGTTTGATTATGGGGTCCACTGCAGACCCCACTGATGGCACAAAATAGATGCACCATAACACCTTTCTAAAACTCAAAATGTCTGAGTTCTGAAGCACATATGGCCCCAAGGGTTGGAGGTAAGGGGTTGTGGACCTGAGCAAGAACAAAAAAGATTCATCCATATCTTCAGGGATATCAGTTTATTAACTACAATTTTACCAGTGTCCCAGAAAAGTAAGCTTCCTCTGGAATTAGTTTTGCCCTACTTCCTTTCTGATGATGCAAGTTCTATCCGTCACTCCAACGTGGCATACTATTACCTGATTTACGGTTTGCTATGTGTGTTTAGGTAAGCTGCCACAGCTGTTTTCTCCTTTTCTCTTCTGAGGAAGAGCTGACAAACTTCCAAATCAGCAAACCTTATAATTAAATGACTATATCAAGATCTTTGTACAACCTTCTTTCCCCACCCAATCTTCTTCATCATCTGGCTCTAGTCTTAAAATTATTTTTCAAATGTTTCATTTATACTACCACATTCACATTACAAAACTTGCCATTACTAGATATTAAAATATTTACTTCATTCATACTAACATGCATAATTTTTTGTTACATAAAATTCCTCCAGTTTATTCTACACCCATACGTGTTCATTAACTTAAAAAGAAAGCAAACCTCAAATTCTTATGTATTACAGAAGAGGTTTATATCAGAATTCTATGTATAAACCAGAATTCTGTGTATAACCAACAAAGAGCAACCATCTCAGTTATAGTAACTAAAAAAATGATCATTTTTTCAAATCTCACGAAGATAATTTTATATATCCTCTCCTTTTCTAAGGACCTGTTAAACTGTTATTGATGTTACTTTTTTGTTAAAGCAAAAAAATCTTTATTTTACAAAAATGATTATTTTTCATTAAAATCACATACCTGAACAATTGCCTGCCTTTGGATTCTTCTCTGTTCTATCAGGGCTTCTTCATCTTCTTCCTCTACATCAAAGTCTTCAAGGCTTAAAGAAAAATTCAAACACCCTTAGAGATTCTAAAACCATACCCCTTCTACATTTTAAAGACAGGAAAATGTAGGTATCAGTAAGTTAGAGCCAAAGTCTTAAGTCATATTACCCTTATTTCCAAACCATCTCAGTTAACTGCCTGGTTTCGAATGCAGAGAAGTAACCTAACTTTGTCTCAGTTTTCTTCTCATCTATTTCATGGCACCAAAATTGGGAATAAAAGAAATAACTCCAGGTTTACAAAAGTTACCACTAGTTTTTCCATGACCTTAGTGAAGTCACTTTACCTCTCTAGCCTTAGTTTTCTCACGGCAAAGGTAAAATAAGTAAATTGCTACCTTTTCTGGATGTCAGAACTGCCTAAAAGCTCAAGAAAGCAATAGCCGTATTTCTCTATCAAAAATGCACATGCAAATAATCTTAAGGGGAATGTGGCTCTACTCCAAAACACTACCCTCAACCCTCCGCACCGATCCCTCAAACACCAACCTCCACAATCTTTATGATCCTTCCCAGTGCAACGTTTTCAATGATCCTACTTGCTGAATGTTTGCTGCAGAATAGGCAAACTACACTCTGATTATATCAGAATCTATGTAGAATGCCCTTCCCCAATCCAACTTTCTTAATCACCTGGTTTTAATCAGGGTTTTTCATCCTTAGCATGATTTATTTTCGGATATGGATAGGGGTGTGTGTGTGTGTGTGTGTGTGTGTGTGTGTGTGTGTCGGGGGTGGTTATCCTGTGCACTGTAGAATGCAGTATCCCTGGCCTCTAGCCAACAATCACAAGAAGAAATGTCCTCAGACATGTCCCCAGGGAGGCAAATAACCTCCTGTTGAGAATGGCTCTAGATTTGTCCCGTTTATTTCTGAGATATTCCACTTAGACAATTAAGTTTGCATTTTATTTATTTTTGTTTTTTGAGACAGGGTCTCACTCTTTTTGCTCAGGCTGGAGTGCTGTGGTGTGATCACAGCTCACTGCAACCTCCTCCCCCCAGGGTCAAGCGATCCTCCCACCTCAGCCTCCTGACTACAGGCATGTGCCACCAGGCCTGGCTAATTTTTGTATTTTTTGTAGAGACAGGGAAAAATGTCCCCACAATTGTAACAAGCACCTGAAATGCTTCTACATTTTCACATTGTAACAAGGACACCCACCACAAAATAGCCTCAATTGCAAAGTACGTATCATCTAACGCAAACTCAAAGGTCTAAACTTTGGCCGGGCGCGGTGGCTCACACCTGTAATCCCAGTACTTTGGGAGGCCAAGGCGGGCAGATCACGAGGTCAGGAGATCGAGACCATCCTGGTTAACACGGTGAAACCTCGTCTGTATTAAAAATACAAAAAATTAGCTGGGCTTGGTGGTGGGCGCCTGTAGTCCCAGCTACTCGGGAGGCTAAGGCAGGAGAATGGCGTGAACCTGGGAGGCAGAGTTTGCAGCAAGCGAAGATCACACCACTGTACTCCAACCTGGGTGACAGAGAGAGACACTGTCTCAAAAAAAAAAAAAAAAAAAAAAAAAAAAAAAATCTAAACTTTTATAGAAAATTCCTCCCAAAATCTGGTAACTCTGGCTCTGCATTTTATTAGTGTTCATAATAAAAACAAAGGGTAGGCTCACAATAAAATGAAGGCCCAATATTCACTCCAGGCAAAGCTAAAACACCTAAATTCAGAAAACCACTTATTAACTCTGATACAACCTACACAATATTCACAAAAGACTAACTTTTAAATTCAGAGCCAAATTAATGGAGCCACTTATAATAATATTTAGGTGGAAATTATTTAACAATTTCCAGGCCAAATAAAACTTCTCTAAACTGGAAAAACAAAGTTATGGGAAAGTTCTATTCTTACTTATCATCAGACGAAGATTCCTGCTCAACTTTCATTCCTTCAGAAAGACTTCCTTTAAATTTATCTTCCTTTACTTTGCTTCTGCTCCTTCGTCTACGACCACCCCGTGATCGAGACCGTCTTCTCAAGCGTGATCTGCTCCTCCGACCTCTGTCCCTATTTAAAGGAGAAGAAAAAACAGGTATACATTTTTTTAAATGTCAAAGTGGGAAAAGGCATGCATGTGTGGGCACAGGGGATATATAGAAATTCTACTTTCTACTCAATTTTGCTGTAAACCTAACACTCTTCTAAAAATATAGTCTATTTTTTAAAAAGGTCGTTTGAAAATTTTAAGAAAAAGAACAGAACATCAGACTGAGATAATCAGCTTCGCTGAAGACAACTAAAACACAACCATTCCTTATCAAATTCTGAACTAAGAAATTATTCCCATGGATATGAACTTGAACTTAAATGTAAGCTCTATGGGGATAAATACCTACTGTTTCTTTGTATTCTTATAGCATCAATGTTGTGTACACAAGCACTGGAGTGAAGGGAGAGACTGAAAACGGGCAAAAGGGAACTTGGAGTGATGAAAACATTCTCTAACTTGAGTGTGACTTATGTGTCTGTCAAAATACACACAACTTTACACTAAAAAGCATTTTACTTTATGTAAGTTATATGTATGTTTCAATAAGCTCACCTTAAAGAAATCTTACTAAAATGAGAGCAAACGAGTACTTACCAAAAAAAAAAAAAAAAAAAAAGACTGGGGGCCAGGTGCAGTGGTGCACACATATAATCTCAGCACTTTGGGAGGCCAAGACAGGCAGAGCTCGGGAGTTTGAGACCAACCTGGGCAACATGGCGAAACCCCGTCTCCACAAAACATACAAAAAAATCAGCTGGATGTGGTGGCACATGCCTATACTCCCAGCTTCTTGGGAGGATTCCTTGAGCCCAGGAGGTTGAGGCTGCAGTGAGTCGTGACTGCACCACTGCACTCCAGCCTGGGCAACAGAGCAAGATCCTATCTCAAGAAGGAAGAGAAAAGAGAAGAGGGGAGAGGGGAGAGGGCAGAGGGGAGAGAGAAAAGAGAAAGAAGGGAGGGCAGGGGTGGAGTGAGGTGGGGTGGAGGAGGGGAGGAAAACCCTCAGGCAAGGAGAATGTCAAGAGATATGATAGCAGAGATGAGAAGAAAACCTTGGAATGTGCAAATTGGAGTAAAGAATAGTAACAGATCAAATTGAGCTGAATATTGGTCCAACATGAACACACAAGGTAAATCAGAAACAGAACATGTCACGACACTCCCAGAAAGCCTCAGGAATTGGAGACTCCCTATCCTCCGCAAGACGGTGTGAGGTAAGAGCTGAAGACAGAATTGGTTGAAAGCCTTTATAAACAGCCAGACTCCCCTCCCCAACTCAGCGGAAAACGTCAACCACTCCCTTCCTTCGCATTCTAGCAGAACACTTAAGATTTACTTTCTAGGGAAGTGTTGGCCATTCCAGACGCTGAAAGGCACACACCAAAAATAGAGGGATTATAAGGAAGCTTACATTATGAAGAAAGAGAACTCTACTGGTAGCCAGGTCTATTTCCCAGGAGGAGATGAAAGGATTCTGGAAAACTCATAGCCTAAGAAAATACATCTACAGTCACTGATATCCAAAAATATCTAATTACTCTGAAGTGATAACCACTAGCCAGCAAGTTCTATACTGTCACAATAGAAGAAAAATCCCATTCAGCTTTCTGAGTACCTAAATATTAAGTCAGAATAGGCAGCAATGAAGGGTCCAGCTGTGTGAGAAAAGTCTTCAAATGAAAGGTAAATATGCAGCAAAAGGAATCTGGGAAGAAACAAAATATAGCAAAGAAAACTATAATGAACAAAAATCGCACAAAATAACCTCACTATTGTCTGAGAGATAAGAAATACTATTTCTGGAAAACAAGAATAAAACATTAATATATGGAGCGATACGGAAGGTCCAATTGGAAAAAAACAGAAAGAAAACAAAAAAAAGCACAAACATTTCCCAGAAGGCCATAAACTCCCTGCTTTAAAGGCCCTATCTAGTAATTAGCAAAAAAAATGGGGATAAAGATCCACATATAGAGGCACATAATAAAATTTCAGAACACAAGAAATTTTTTATAAAAAGGGAAGAGAGAAAAAAGCAAGTCGTAAGATGAGCTTGGAGCTAGCAGACTAGCAGTCTCAGAAGGCAGGTCCTCTCTGCCCTCCTCCCCCGACTATTTGCCCAGCAATGAATACATACATGATCACAATGATTACACTGACTCTAGAAGAACAAAAAGGTGTGATGAAAATAGGCAAAAGAGAAACATGGGTGAGGGGTGGTACTAAAAACCCTCATTGTGGCTGTGTGCGGCGGCTCATGCTTGTAATCCCCGCACTTCGGGAGGCCGAGACGGGCGGATCACTTGGGGTCAGGAGTTTGAGACCAGCCTGGCCAACATGGTGAAACTCCATCTCTATTTAAAAAAAAAAAAAAAAAAAAAAAAAAAAAAAAAAAATTTGGCCAGGCATGGTGGCATGCGCACCTCTGTAGTCCCAGCTACTTGAGAGGCTGAGACAGGAGAATTGCTTGAACTCAGGAGGTGGAGGCTGCAGTGAGATCGTGCCATTGCACTCCAGCCTGGGCAACAGAGTGAGACTTTGTCTAAAAAAATAAATAAATAAAACCCCTCATTGTCCACAGTGTACTCAGACCGTGCATTTCCACTTCTAGGAATACAGCATACAAAAATTCTGAGAGATATGTAGAGATGACTACAATATAAGCCTTTGTTTTTTAAGAATTACATTCATTTATTACTTCAATTAAAAATGTTAAAAGATTCGCGAACAAATACCCATTTATGTTTTATATCAAAATATTTCATGTATGTATGAATTTTAAAAAACGATTCCCTGCTTTATAAACCACCTTTTTAACCTACTACTGACTACATATGCTTCAGATAAAGTGGTTTCTATGGCAAATTAAATAGGCCTTGGCCAAAGTCTACAGTAACTATCAATATGCAAAATTAATATAAAATGATAAGAAACTGGGCTACATATTTACTACTATATGATCTACCTTGCCAGTTAAAAAAAAAAAAAAAAAAAAAATCCCTAAGCCTGGCTCATTTAATATTTATCTCTTATAAAAGAGAGAAAAAAGTCCTACTCTTAAAAGATTAATTTTATTGCATCTTAAATGAGTAATGATTTGGTTAAAATTCAAAGGAAACGATATAAAAGAAAACCCACGTGTAAAGACTGCTCATAAAAGGAAACTGGGAACACAACTACGATTTTTCAGAGAAAACTGGTCAAAAGAAAACCTACCAACTGAGCTCATTGGTGGTTTAAAAACATTCAGAGTTTAATGAATCACAAGGATGAAATGTCTTTACCTTCTCCGAGGAGACCTGCTTCTTCTTCTTGGAGACCTGCTACGTCTGAGTGGGGAACGAGACCTCCTTCTAATGGGAGATCTACTTCTTCTTCGGGTTGGAGACCATCTATTGATGGGGCTGGCATCTTTTGATCTTTCACGTCTACTGAGGATATCATCTCGAGGTCGTGTTCTTAAGGGGATCAAATGCAAGTTAAAAGAAAAACAAATCAAAGTAAATGATTCTTTTTCTATATGCAAGGAATATCTGTAAGAAAAGGCACACTAACCTAAAGAAAGTGAACTCTGATTAATGTGTTTTGTAACAAAACTTACTCAGAAGGCCACAATGACATTTTAGTGTTATTGCAGGCAAACAATGAAAGGTCTTACTTCCTCTGGTCCCACAATTTGAAGAATTACTAAAGGTTATTCATACCAGTAAAGTCACTGATTCTAATTTCAAATAAACAACCCAAATAAAACCTGCCCACGTGAGTATAATATTCCATGTACTCAATTATCCCATTTCCATTGAAGACTTTTTCTTTCTACATTTTGACATTTCTCCAATTAAGGATCTTTTTTTTTTTTTTTTTGAGACAGGGTCTAACTCTGTCACCTAGGCTGGAGCGCAGTGGCGCGAACATGGGTCACTGCAGCCTTGACCTCCCAGGCTCAGGCAATCCTTCCATTTCAGCCCCTCTGAGTAGCTGGAACCGTTAAGGGCATGCCACCACACCTGACTAATTTTGTTTTGTAGTGATGGGGGTCTCGCTATGTTGCCCAGGTTGGTCTTGAACTCCTGGCCTCAAGTGGTTCTCCCTCGGCCTCCAAAAGTGCCGAGGTTACAGGCGTGAGCCACCATGCCTGGCCAAAAATCTTATTTTTAACGTCAAGTGTAATAGGCCAGGCACAGTGGTTCACACTTGTAATCCCAGCACTTTCAGAGGCTGAGGGAGGATCACCTGAGCCCACGAGGTTGAGGCTGCAGTAGCTGTGTTTGTGCCATTGCAGCCCAGGTGACAAGAGTGAGAACTTGTCTCAAAACACCAAAAACAATAGCTAGGTGTGGTGGCTCACACTCGTAATCCCAGCACTTTGGGAAGCCAAGGCAGATGGATCACTTAAGCTCAGGAGTTTGAGACCAGCCTGGGTAACATGGCGAAACCTTATCTCTACAAAAAATATAAAAATTAGACAAGTGTGGTGGCATGTGAATATAGTCCTAATTACTTGGGAGGCTCAACTGGGAGGACTGCATGAGTCTGGGAGGCAGAAGCTGCAGCGAGCAGAGATCATGCCACTGCACTCCAGCCTGGGTGACAAGAGTGTGACCTTGCCTTCAGCCTCCCCAAAAAACTCCACAAAAACCCAACTTTTCAACACTTATCACAGAAGTACCTTTCAGTGAGTTTTACTCGTTTAATGTGATATTTGTATTACAACAGGCCTTTCTACAGCTTAATTTTTCAAAACAGGTTTTGAACATTTCTTAATGTTATTCCAGGTTTGGACACAACTATTTAATCTGAACAGTCAGACTGTAAATAGGTTTGTCTCCATAATCAAATAACAACATTACAGTATTTTCCTAATTTATTATTATTTTTTTGAGACGGAGTTTAGTTCTTGTTGTCCAGGCTGTAGTGCAATGATGCGATCTCGGCTCACTGCAACCTCTGTCTCCCAGCTTCAAGCGATTCTCCTGCTTCAGCCTCGAGTAGCTGGGATTACAGGCATGAGCCATCACACCCAGCTAATTTTGTATTTTTAGTAGAGACAGGATTTCTCCATGTTGGTCAAGCTGGTCTCGAACTCCCGACCTCAGGTGATCCACCCGTCCCAGCCTCCCCAAAGTGTTGGATTACTGGCGTGAGCCACTGCACCCAGCCTTCCTCATTTAATAAAAACCTAAAAGCACAACCTGTCTTGCATGTTTCAGCACAGTACACAGAACCCAAGAATCTTTCTCTGATCCAGCCAAAATGAGCAAGGCAGACTTTGACTCAGATCTGCAGTGCTTACTTCTTAGTAGTGCTTTCTTGATAGGGTCATCTGAGGAAACTCTTTTATTTAATCTGCTCACCCACACGCACAGTCTCAAAGACCAGTTAAAAAATATAAACGGGCCAGGCACAGTGGCTCATGCCTGTAATTCCAACATTTTGGGAGACCAAGGCAGGTGGATCACCTAAGGTCAAGAGTTTGAGACCAGCCTGGCCAACATGGGGAAACCTCTTCTCTACTAAAAATACAAAAAAAAAAAAAAAAAAAAAAAAATAGCATGGCATGGTGGCACGCGCCTATAGTCCCAGCTACTTGGGGAGGCTGAGGCAGGAGAACTGCTTGAACCCAGGAAGCAGAGGTTGCAGTGAGCCGAGACTGCACCACTGCACTCCAGCCAGGTAAAAGAGCGAGACTCCGTGTCAAAAAAAAAAAAAAAAGAAAAGAAAAATTAAAAAAAAAAAGAAAGAAAAATAAAGAAAATAAACATGTTCATCCTCACTAGCCATCTAAGAAATTTCGATTAAAACAATTTTTGGGTTTTTTTTTGTTTTAAGGGTGACAAAATACTATATGGTATCCTGGTAATAAAGATCTTCCTAAACTTTCCTAAAAAAGTTTTAGGAAAAAGGGCAGTTTACGTAGTCATAGAAGTAGAAATTGATCTAACTTTCCTGGATGGAAATTTAGCAATAACTTTCTAAAATGTAAACGTACATACCCTGAGACTTTCCAAGTCCACTTTTACGAATCTATTCTATAAAGAAACCTCACACATAACCAATGGACATCTTTGCATATAATAGTGAAAAATTGGAACCAGCCTAAATTTTTCATCAGTTTCAACAGGAGAATGATACTGTAATACATCTACATTGAAATACCAGCTGCTGTTAGGCAGAATGAAAAAGAATCTCTATGTTTTGTCACAGAAATGTTTCCTGAAAAAAGCCACATGTGAATATGAATGACTCCAGTTTCGTAAAAAAAAAAAAAAAAAATTCCCTCATATCCATGTTATTGTCTGTGCAATGAAAGAGCTAAGAGAACATAAATTTCTAAGGAGTAGTACTGGAGAAATGAAAAGGGAGCCAATTTACAGGCTTATTTGGATTTCTCTTTAATAAGTATGTACCACTTCTGTAATTACAAAAAAAATTTTGTTTCAAATACTCAGCTCTAGTCTTTAATAAACTCCTCAGAATTTGCTCTTCAAACTGAAAGCAAACTGAAAGACCACCAGGATAATTAAGAAGCACTTGAGATAACAGAATCAGTAAAACTAATAACTGCCTCCATCTAGGAAGCCAAAGGAAAAAGGGGCTATTTAATTACAGTGCCAACAAGACTCTCTTAAGACACAGCACTTGGAAATTAAATTTGAAATTTCTCTGAAAATATGATGACTTCACTTTCAGGGTCAGTTTGTATTTATACCCATTCACAGAAAATATTAATATGAACACAGAAAACGGCTAGGAATTAATAACATCCTTACACAGTATAAGCCAATATTCTTTTAATAAGCAAAACCTGGCTGGCAATTTCATAATATGTAAATATTAAATATAAAAGATATTAAGAAATCAGTTTCTAAAGTAGTTTAAGTGGTATAAACACTCCTCCTCCCCGCAAATACTTTCGTTCTATGATCTTAGGTAAATTATATAAATTATCTGATTCTATTTCTCCATTTATAAATTAGGTATGAGAGCCCCTTCACCTGAGGAGTTAAGATAATCACATGAGGATTTATAAGAACTAAGACAATATATTATTCAAATAGTAAAAAATAATTTTTTATACTATTCTTCTTAAGCTTAAGAGTACTACTTGTCAACAATGAGATTATATGTATTACAAAATTTTCCATTTTAATTATACCTTGGGGACCAAAAAATGTTGGTATTGGTTTCTATTTATACTGTTAAAATTTAAAACTCATGCAAATACAAGAAAATGAACAGTACACAATTGTTAAACTGATTACCTTTCTACCTTTTCAAAAAGTTTCAGCCTATCACTGTTCAATGAAGTAATAATCCTCTCTCTGCACGCTCCCAGTGAAGATTTATCAGCCAAATTACATGGATTGAAAGGAGTGCCTTAGCAAACTAGGTATTAAATCAACAATGTGAAAAAAAACCCAATTCTATCATCAAGCTCAGTATTTGTTAAACACCTATAATTACAATACTCATTGACAAAAGTGCAAATATTAACATGGTGAATGGACTGGATTACTTAAAATTATGAAACTCATCACTACTTCACTTATTCTTACTTACTACTTCATTTTTAATTGTCCACAAGTTCTAGTTTTCCGTGTAAAATCTCATGCATTGGTAAAAAGCTTTAACATTTTGTAAACGTTACCTTGGAGAAGAAAGTCGTCTTCTCTCTGGTTCTCTTCGTTTTCTTTCTAAGGATCGGCTCTTGGCTCTTCTACCAGGAGACAGTGTTCGAGAGGGCGATTTGCTCTGCTTAGATCTTCTATCATTTAAAAGTGGAGACCTGCTTCTTCTTGATTTATCACGTGGTTTTGGAGACAAACTTCTTCTTTTAGGACTCCGACCAGGTCTTCTACTGGGTGACCTATTTTCCTTCCCAGATGAAGCATCTTTAGAGGGAGATTTAATTGGCTTCTTTTCTTTATCAGTTTCAGACCGTTTTGATTTTCTCTCTTTGGACCGTGACCTTCCGTCTTTGGATTTACCTCTTAAATCAATTGGGGATCTGGACTTTTTACATCGATCGCGACTTCTACTTTCATTTACAATTGGGGATTTTTTCCTATCTTTTGATTTACTTTTATCTTCGACTTTAACCTTATCATCAGTAGGAGATCTGGCCTTACCAATTTTCTCTTGAGATCGCCTTCTAAGGATAGGGGATTTTGATTTCCTTGCTTGATCTTGAGACTTACTTCTTTTGGATGGACTTTTAGATTTTTTTCTCTCCTTTGACTTGCTCCTAGTTGTTTTCTCTTTAACGATTTCAATACCCCCCTTACTTTTCTTTTTATCAGACCTATGTCTAGTCCGTTCTTTGGATCTGCTTTTACTTCGTTTTTTTGTAGTATTTTTATTGTCCACAAGTTCAAGTTTCCCCTTTGTACTTGAAGATCTAGTACTAGACCTATTTCCATTTCTTGCCTTCTCATGAATCTCCCCCTCTTCTTCAGAGCCAGACTCATAACCTTGCAAAATGAGCCCCATACCAGATTGGACCTTTCCTTCCATTAACTCATTATCAAGTTCGGCCTTAATCAAGGCTCTCTGTTTTTCCAAGTCTTCTAGCAAAGCTAAATCATCAAGTTTAGTTCTTTTTGCTGGAGACATACCCTCTTTATCAGAAGCATCGATAACCTCTTTTCTTTTGTGTTTCTTGTGTTTATGCTTATGTTTATGTTTTTTATCCTTGTCTTCTTCTGAGGAATGTTTATGTTTCTTATGTTTACTTCTGTGTTTATGCTTCTTTTTTTTGTGACGACTGTGCTTATTTTGAGACTGGTCTTCTGATACTTCTCCATTTTCTTCATTTACACTCTTTTCAGAATTAGCATCTTCCATCCTATAAATATATCAAACACGCTTTAAAATCATATCATTTATCAAGTATTCAAAGAGTTATAACAAAATAACAGTAATGAGAAAACACATCTCAATGTAATACATGAAGTCAGTCACTAGAATTTTTTCAGAACAGCTTCACACATTTTATTTCAAAGAAGGTCTATGTAAGAACTGAGTTGGATAGTGACACAACTTCATTGTGTTTCTAATGGTTGAACTCACCAAAAGTATTAGAGGAAATCCCTAATGGAGTGAGCTTAAAAATTACAGGTTAGAGAAAAAGGGAAAAACAAACCAGGCACAGTAAAACCTCATTAACATTGATTTAGTTCAAGGAGCCACTCAGTAACTTAATTTTTAAACCAACATTTCTCACACATTAACAACCAAAGGGTCCATTTTCTTTTTTAGTAAGACTAATAACTATTAACATACACTGGAAGACTAATCTCTTTCTCCACTTGAAATTCATAAAACTTGGTGTTGCTACAATAAACCCACCAGGTCACTTGTTTTGAGCGGATTTCATCTTATACCTTAAAAACAAAACAAAACTCTAGAGCCAATACTGAGCTATACCCAAAATAAGCACTCAATCAGTGTGCACTGGTAGCTGATACTGATGATGGTGACAGTATAAACACATCCTCAAAAGTTAAATCTTCAAAGAGAACTAAACCAGAAGTTAGGACTCTAGATTTGTAGTTGTCACTAAGCAATCATACGACATTCGGTTGAACCACATGGAAGGGCCTTTTGTAAGTCAACAAGTCTAATATCAGCAATTTAATATAGTTCAACCCAATATTCATTCAGCAAGTGATTTAATCTCCCTGAATTTCAAATGAGAACTCAGTTTCCCAAAATACATTCATGTTAACAGACGCTTTGGAAATAAATAATAAAGTGGGGGATTCTGTGCTTAAATGTTTGGCTTACGCTGAGTTAAAGAGTTTATGATTCTAAATTATTTTATCAAGTCTTTGGTGTTTAATAACCCCAGGTTAAATACTAGGTCAAAAGCATTATTTAACGTTCTCTTTAAAAGTTACTCCATAATAAACCATCATCCTAGAATATCAGACCAAAAGTGGCCTTAAATTATCTAGATTCAGGCCATCATACTATTTTTGGAGGAAGCTATGGTTTATTTTGTCAGGTCTTCATATTATATACTCCTATATTTTTAGTAAGTTTATCCTTTCAACCTAAGAATTCATCAGTCTACTTAGAATCTCTTTAACATTTGAAAAAACCTCACCAACTACAAGTAAGCATTAAGACAAGTGGCAGGAAAACAGATGTACAAGCCAGGTGCAGTGGCTCCCGTCTGTAATCCCAGCACTTTGGGAGGCTGAGGTGGGCGGATCACCTGAGGTCAGGAATTCAAGACCAGCCTGACTAACATGGTGAAACCCCGTCTCTACCAAAAATACAAAAATTAGCCAGGCATAGTGGCACGTGCCTGTAATCCCAGCTACTCAGGAGGCTGAGGCAGGAGAATCGCCTGAACCTGGGAGGCAGAGGTTGCAGTGAGCTGAGATCGTGCCATTACACTCCAGCCTGGGTGACACAGCACCCAAAACCAGTATTTGCCTCCCTCAAAGAAATTAATATCTGGTTGTACATAACCATCAAATACTGGAGAAGTGCAATGATGAAGACACGAATAGGGGCATTATGGGAACCCTGAAGGATCACCTAAACTCATTTTGAGAACAGTCAGGGACAGCGTTTTATAGATCACAGAAAGAAACCAATTTGTTAAGCAGGGACTTTCGGAGGACAGAAGAAATATTTACTGAGAAAGGACAGGGATGAAAAAATAAAGGTTAGCCCAGGCACAATGGCTCAGGTCTGTAATCCCAGCACTATGGAAGGCCAAGGTGGGAGAATCACTTGAACCCAGGAGTTCAAGACAAGCCTGGGCAACATAGTGAGACCTCATCTCTACTAAAAATAAAAAACATGAGCTAGGTGTGGCAGCGCAAACCTGTAGTCCCAGCTACTCAGAGGGCTGAGGTGGGAGGATTACTTGAGCCTGGGAGGTCAAGGCTGCAACGAGCCATGATGGCGTCACTGCACTCCAGCCTGGGCGACAGACAAGACCCTGTCTTAAAAAACAACAACAACAACAAAAAACACGTTGAGTAACACTGCCCTAGAGAATGAGTAACGAATTAACAAGAAGGGAAAAAGGGGCATTTCAGATAGAGAAAGACAGTGACAAAGGCAGTTATATATAGCAAACTTCAAGTAGATCTGTGTTGTGAAAGGCATTGAGGTTAAGATTCCAAGTGGAGCCAGGCACGGTGGTGCACAACTGTAGTCCCAGCTACTCAGGAGGCTGAGGTGGAAGACCACTTGAGCCCAGGAGTTTGCAGCTGCAATGACCTATGATTGTACCACTGCACTCCAGCCTGGGCAACAGAGAGAACTCTCCATCTCTTAAAAAAAAAAAAAAAAAAAGATTCCAAGTAGACAAAGTCTAGGAGATGACAAAATAGTATATGATTCTAGGAGGGGTGGTTGAGAGAGAATTAAAGGTTCACTGGAGTCACAGAGGTCCACGAACTGCAAAAGTAGGTTGTCTAGCCAGGTCTCACAGTCTCGAACAAACTTGCTGGGAGGCGGGGTGGGGGACAGAGAGAATGGTGGTATGATTGAGAAGTTATTAATTAGTTGACAGCAATGAGGGGGAGTGCAAAACACACAGCCACTACAGGGTATCATACTCAAAGAACTTTGATTTTTGGATGTCACATTGCCAACTTCCATTTCTGGCAGGAAAAGGTATTTAAGATATGTGCAGGAGAAGCTACGTTCTCTGGTGAAAGTCAGGTTTTAATTTGGGTTGACTTCTCTCTAATGGAGTATGAGAAGACACAGGACAAATAAAGTAGTGTTCTCTGGATCATTAATTTTTCTCAAAGAATTGGAAGAAGTGCAGTATCTTGGTATTAAAAAAACAACACTAGGCCATGTGCAGTGGTTCACATTTGTAACCCCACACTTTGGGAGGCTGAGGTGGGAGGATTCCTTGAGCCCAGGAATTCAAGACCACCTAGGCACCACAGCCAGACTCTATCTCTACAAAAAAATTTAAATTAACTGGGTGTGGTAGCATGTGCTTATAGTCCCAGCTACTCAAAAGGCTGAGGTAGGATCACTTGAACCTAGGAGGGGATCACTTGAGCCCAGGAGTAAAAGGCTGCAGTGAGTCATGACCACGCCACTGCACTCCAGCCTGGGTAACAAAGGAAGACCCCATCTCAAAAACAAAAAAACAAAACACCATCATTGCTTTATTATGGAAGGGAAAGAAGTCACATAGATTTCAGTAAAAAAGATTCCAACGCATTTTAACTTTGTTCTTTATACAGACTATATTCTCATCCTTTTCCCCCAGAAATCTCCCATCCCATAATCCAGAAGGTCTCTTTTTCCTGAACCTTGACTTACAGGGGGAAAAGTCTGAGAAAAATTTAGGCTAATTCAAGTTATGAAGGTAGGAGAATCTTTAAAGATTGAGAATTATCTTTAGGCATATAAAATCTAGTGCCCAAAGTACAAAATTCTAGTCACTAAACTCAAATTCAAAATTACCTAAAGTTTTGAGTTTTAACTCAAGACTGTCCTCAAGACAACGGATAGTCGAGTGGTTAAGCGTCTCTGGAGCCACACTGCCTGGGTTCAAACCCCAGTTCCATTACTTACTAGTTGTGCGGTCTTGGCAAGTGATCCTCAGGCATCTCATCTACATGATGGAGAAAATAATAGTACCTACCTGAAAAGGTGTTATGAAGTTTACACAGTGAATAGATGTTAAACGCTTATGACAGTGCCTAGCACAGACCAAGTCCCCTCCACCCCCAAATAAGCTATTATTATTGTATAGATGCTAGATACATGTATTTATTTACAAAAATTCTGTGGAGCTGAAAGGGCTACTAATAAGAATGTTATTTTAAGGAACAGCATCAAAGAGCATAGATTCTGGAGTCAAAGTACCTGGTTTAAATGCTGCCTCCAACATGACAAAGCTATTGTAACCTTAGGCAAGTCGCTCTTCTGTGCCTCAGTTTCCTCAACTGTAAAACATGGGGAAATAGTACTGACAAATCATAGGGCTTACGAAAATTAACGGAGTTCATAGTATAAAAGGCTGTCACACTAGGTGTTCAAGAAATTTCTCCCCATTTGAGACTTCTGAGGTTCAAGGGACTTGCCTAAGGTCACACATACAACAAACCAGTGAGAAGGCCAGTATTCCAAGTCAGTCAAAAGATCTTCCATTTGATTAAGATGCTTTAGAAGTCAGATAATGTCACTATTCTTTGTGAAACTTTATTGCTTTCTACCTTATTCAGAGCAAAAGGTCCTATACTTACAGCCCCAAAATCCCCAACACTCTAAACCTAACACTCTTCTCCCACGGTCACCCTGCTCCAGCCACACCATGCTCCTTCAATAGGCATACTCACATCTCAGGTACATGGTACCTGTTTCTCCTGCCAGGAACGCTTTCCCCAGACACATGCATTCCTGGCTACCTTTGCCTACCTTAGGTCTTTGCTTAAACGTCACTTTCTCAAACAAGTTTTCCTGATCAATCTATTTTAAATGCAAAACCACCCCACTGCACACATACTCTCCTTCTGTGCTTAACATTTTTCTCCAAAGCAACTGTTACCACTAATATAATTATTGTTTGTCTCTCCCTATCATATTGTAAGCACTCTATGAGCAGAATTTTCATTTTAGTTCACTGTTCTGTGTCTAAGGGCCTAGATTATCTAATCTATAGCAGGTGCTCAGTAAGTATTGTTTGTGTCAATTATATATTTAGAATAACATAAGGTCAGGCACCGTGGCTCACACCTATAAACCCAGAACTTTGGGAGGCTGAAGCAGACAGATCACTTGAGGTCAGGAGTTCAAGACCACCCTGGCCAACACGGTGAAACCGTCTCTACAAAAATACAAAAAACTAACCAGGTATAATGGCGGATGCCTGTAATCCCAGCTATTCCGGATGCTGAGGCAGGAGAAGTGCTTGAACCTGGGAGGCGAAGGCTGCAGTGACTCAAGATTGTGCCACTGCACTCCAGCCTGGGTGGCGAACAAGACTCCATCTCAAAAAACAAACAAACAAACAAACAAAAAAAGCTGGGCACAGTGGCTCACACCTGTAATCCTAGCACTTTGGGAGGCTGAGGTAGGGGGATCATCTGAGGTCCAAAGCTCAAGACCAGCCTGACCAACATGGAGAAACCCCATCTCTACTAAAAATACAAAAAAATTAGTTAGGCATGGTGGCGCATGCCTGTAATCCCAGCTACTCGGGAGGCTAAGGCAGGAGAATTGTTTGAAGCTGGGAGGCAGAGGTTGTGGTGAGCTGAGATCATGCCATTGCACTGCAGCCTGGGCAACAAGAGCAAAACTCTGTCTCAAAAACAAACAAAAAACATATAGAAGTTGCTTAAAGATGGTTTACATTATCTATTACAGACTCTTAGAACTTGAAAGTTAAGATTTTGCTTTGCTCAGTTTTATCTCCAGTGCCTCACACAGTGCACACACATAGCACACATCTATTTTTGAATGAGTGATATTCAAAATTACTGATATCTCATCAACCCCTCCCAAAGGAAAATCAGTTTTTTGAACCCTTATCTTTTCTAATGCTAACAAGTTACAAAAATCTTAGGAGTTTCATTAAAAATTCTCAAGAGTTTACCCATAGAGGAATCAACTTCTATCCAAAAAAAAAAAAAAAAAAAAAAAAAAAAAAAAAAAAATCTAGCTCCTAGAGCTTCTGGGAATCAGACATACATCCTGATGACCACTATCACTGTAGAAGGGTCATTTCCATGAGTGACTAGTTTCCATTGTAAATTAATGAGTATTATCTCAAGAAATAATGAGTAGGTTCCTGCTAAAAATGTTACCAGCTTGGTACAATTAGGTTAACCTTAATTATAGCGTTTTCTTATACAGGGGATAGGTATACAATGGATCTTTACCAGTCTCAGCTCATCTCTCAATGCAAATGTCACTAAAAGTAACAACTAAAGTCTGACCAGGTCAATCTGGGAAACTTGAAAGATTGAGTCAATGGCATAATGTATTACATACAATGGGCTTGTGCTAAAATAGCTAAATTAGGTTTATTATCAATGACTTTCTTATAAAGCTCAAGAAAAAGGTTTCCTGTTAAAATACCTAATGGTCCTCTTGGATAGTTTATACTGACAATAAATACAGGCCATATACATTTCATTTATATAAATTTACGCTTTAACATTACCATTTTACAATTCAACATCCCACATTTAGCCAAGTGGATGTGTATACCAATTTGGTCACAACAGGTTTATCACAAAATAAATATTTATTGAGAACCTATTGAGTGGATAACATTCTTCGGATCACATTATTTGGAAGCAAAGGTGAATGAGAAGTGCACACAACATGGGGGTGCTTAACAGTATTTGTATATTTGCTTTATTAAGTTTTACCTTTTAAAAAAGTCAAGTCTTGAGGCATCCAGAACAATGAATGAAAATCATGGAACGCCTTTAAAATAATATAGTCACAGTCAGGTGCAGAGGCTCACACCTGCAATCCCAGCACTTTGGGAGGCCAAGACTGACGGATCACCTGAGGTCAGGCGTTTGAGACCAGCCTGGCCAACATGGTGAAATCCTGTCTCTACTAAAAATACAAAAATTAGCAGGGCATGGTGGTGCATGCCTGTAATTGCAGCTACTCAGAAGACAGAGACAGGAGAACCACTTGAACCCGGGAGGCAGCAGTTGTAGTGAGCCGAGATCGCGCTACTGCACTCCAGCCTGGGCAACAGAGACTCGGTCTCAAACAAATAAAATAAAATAAAATAAAATAAAATAGTCACCAATCACCAACCACCAGTGTTATTTTAACTTCCTCTTTCACATTTTTTTCCAAAGAATAATAGTCTTAGTGAATTTATTTGGTAGGCATTCAAAATATACAGACACAGAGGACTGATTGATTAAAATTTGTGTACGAATGAAGCCGTTTTTAAGCTAGACAGTTCTTTACAATTTTTTTTTAGTGATAAGCAAAGTGAACGCCACAGCTACTTTACCAGGAAAGTAATTAAGCCTATTTCTCTGACAAGTTAAAATGTATACATCTTTTAAGAAACTGGGTCTGGCTATGTTGCCTGGGCTGGATTCAAACTCCTAGGCTCAAATGATCCTCCTGCCTCAGACTCCCTAGTACCTGCAGCACCTGAGCCCAGTAGTTCAAGAACAGCCTGGGCAACATGGGAAGACTCTGCCTCTACAAAAATATTTAAAAATTAGCTAGGCATGGCCGGGCACGGTAGCTCACGCCTATAATCCCAGAACTTTGGGAGGCTGAGGCGGGTGGATCACGCAGTCAGGAGATTGAGACCATCCTGGCCAACAAGGTGAAACCCTGTCTCTACTAAAAATACAAAAATTAGCAGGGCGTGGTGGTGCATGCCTGTAATCCCAGCTACTCGGGAGGCTGCGGCAGGAGAACTGCTTGAACCAGAGTCCAAGGTTTCAGTGAGCCAATATCGTACCATTGCAATCCAGCCTGGAGACAAAGTGAGACTCCGTCTCAAAAAAAAAAAAAAAAAAAAAAAAATTAGTTGGGTGTGGTGTTGCATACCTGTGGTCCCAGCTACTCCGGAGGCTGGGGTAGGAGGATCACTTGAGGTTGAGGCTACAGTGAGCCATGATAGTGTCACTGTACTCCAGCCTGGGTGACAAGAGCTCATGTTTCAAAAATAAATAAAATGAATAAAAAGAATTAATGTAGATATAATAATGAGAATGGGTCCAAAAGACTAACTAGTCTTAAAACCTTCCCTCTGGTCCCTGCTTTGCCAAATCAGGTTTGAGAAATTAGGTCTCAATAAATTAGACACATCACATCAAAAAATGGATCTTTCTGGGACAGTGGAAAAAATAAAAATAATTTCATACTTGAAAAGCAATTTAAAAAGAAGTCACATTGTACAGTGGGAGGCCAGACAGTTCAATAGTTAGCAGCAGGGCTTTAGAACCAGACTGCCTGAGTTTAAATGGGTGTGCCACTTAGGGTGACCTTGAGCAAGTTACTCAATTTCTCTGTGTTTCAGTTTCATCATCTTTAAAACAGGAAAATAAAAGCATCTACCTCTATAGGGTTGTTAAAAGAATTAAAGCCTTCAGGAAGCTTAAAAGCTACTTTTTATATTTATTCTTTCTAAATTTTCTATTTTGAACAGATTCCATATAACTGTAAACTACTCAGTGTTCTCTAAAGAACTGTTGTAGACACTATATTCAAGGACTCACTGTGAGCACCAGGCACAGTGTTTGCTTTCATACCAAATGGTTATCGTCTTTGTTAAATACTTTCAAACTACTGAAAGTGAGACATATACAGACCAAATATTCCATTTACACCAAGTGTTCTGTGGGGAAGGGAAGGGAAATTAAAGACTATCTCTGTTATTCATACAGTAGAGGCTGAATATGTATTTTTTAAATTATTAAGTCTAATATTATTTGAAAACAGTATGCGAATAAAATATGACTAACCCATTCCTCGAAATGAATCTCAAACATCCCTAAAATCAAATAAATGGACATAATACTACAGAAATTTTCAGATTAGTAGAAAATGTAACCACATAGCATGAGATCTGCACTGTATTGGCATAAACACTGTAACTGTGCCACACAATGAACTCGGTGAGAAACAGTAAGAGGTTAAAGCTAGTTTAAAACTTCAGAATCCATTTGTTCTCTGCTAAGTCAAATTATAAAAATAATACAGCAGTTTTGAAAAGCCCTTAGTTAAAAATTCCGTTTTTCCGCCTAGCTGAGTAATGCAGATGATTGAGGAGCCCAAAACTGGACGCACAGCAATTAAGTGTCAGGTTGTCTGGTGGCAAAGATTTCTCCTATCGCTCAGTCACAACTTGCTGGGAGACTATACCTCTTTCTAAGATGGCTGGAAACAGATGAGACAGTGCAGATGCAAAAAAAACGGTCGCTATAGGAACATTGCCGTAAAATCCATTCTCTCTATTATGGTTCTTGTTTGAGTTTTCCTAACATAGACATGAAGAGCAAAATACTGCTTTTAGTTAACCAATGGTTAACCTTGCAGCTTACACACGTATTTTTGTTTTTTCATTTTTCATTTGGCCGCATGGATTCTTATATTAGCTTAATTATAGATATAAAGTGGTTTGGCAGTAGCTAGCAATTCCCACTACTCCTTCCACTCGTCCTCGTCCTCCTAAAGGGTTATAAACTCAAGCAAAAAAAAAAAAAAAAAAAAAAACAAAGGCCAGGCCTCAAAACCAAAGACTCTATCTCACTTTGCCTCAAGTTTGCAAGTTGGTAAAAAAAAAAGCTGCCGGCAGGCACTCAAAAAAACAAAACAAAACAAAACAATACTGGGTGACTGCTGGACTAAAGAATACAAGGTGACGAGATCAAGTATCCTGCTAGCCACAGACTAGCTCTGGGATGGCCAGAGTGTGTGACCCTACCACCTCCGCTCTCTGCTTTCAGGTCCTAAACTGACACCAGTAAAAGGACGACTGGAGGTACCGCAAGAGGAAGAAAAGACTTCGGGCTTGCCCCGCCTGCTGCCACTGACCCTCGTGTCCCCAACACCGATGCCGCTAAGAGCCGCGGCCAGGGAGCTCAGATGGGTCCCCAAGGGAGGAATGGGAAAGCGCGACCTCACTGCCGCCACGCGCACCGGACCTGTAGAGGCCGCTCGCGCCTACGCCTCCCGGGGCAACGACGCGCTGCAGGCCGCGGCCGCCTTCACCCCAGCAGCCGCGGCCTCTGGGAGAAGGAAGCTCGAAGGCCGCCTGCTCCCCATGCCTCCCACCCCACAACGAATCACGCCGGAAAAGGCAAAGTTTGACTCTCGCCGTTAGGCCCGAACTTTCCCGCCCGCCCGTGCAGCTCCCACTCGGCCGTCCCCGGGCTCCAGCCTCTGGCCCACTCACAGAGACTACTTACTCTGTCTGCTCCCGCAGCGACTGGGTCTCCGCGGCGGCCATCTTGAACTTCCTGACTCCTCGGCGGCGGTGGCGGCGGCTCCCGGACGGTGGAAGGTAGTGGAAGTGGAAGAAGAAGGAAAAGAGCTGCCGCGCATGTGCTGAACGCGTAGGGAAGAGCGGGGTTCTGAGTCCGCGCTAAGAATCCGGATATGAAACCTTGCGTCCCGGGACTGGCGCAGGGCGTAGTGTCGCAACTTCCGGGAGCATGGTGGGCGGGGCTGCTGAAAATTGAGGGCCGTGTCAAGCTTGAGCTCTTTCGTCAGTGCTGGAAATGGACGTTTAGTTATTGAAGCCCGCTGACGAAGGAAGCCAACAAGAGAGGCATGTCGGCATCGGGTATGCGGTTCCAAGAACTGATTGGCTATGGAGACTGGAAGTTGGGTGAAAATTCTCATAAACTCGGGCAAACGAATTGATGATTTTTCCCTGGTCGGTGTTAAGAGACACAGTAAATGCTTAACCATCTCGCTAGATAACTCAGCTGAAGTGGCATTAGCTTCCCCGGAAAGTGTGTAGAAAGGCGTTTTTAAATACTGTAAATTAGGGTTGTACCTCGAACGTAAATATCTTTTAATGTGGAACTGTTACTGTATTTGATACATCTTTTCAACTTTTACATAGTTCAAGGGTGACATGATTCAGGAGTCGTTCAGTTCGTTGTTTCCGTAATTGGAACGTGTAATGTTTTTTGGCTCAAGTTGCTTTATGTGATTTTGTTTTTTTCTATAACGACGCTGCAGTAATGGGGTAGAATGGAATATTGTAGGGAAAACATTTACTGGCTCTTGGAGAGCTCTCAATACCAATTAGGTTCTTTAATTCCTCTTTAAAAAAATATTTCTCGGCCTGGCGCTGTGGCTCACGCCTGAAATCCCAGCACCTTCGGAGGCCGAGGTGGGCGGATCACCTGAGGCCAGGAGTTCGAGACTAGCCTGGCCAACATGGTGAAACGCCGTCTCTGTTAAAAATACAAACAATTTAGCCGGGCGTGGTGGCGCGCGGCTATAATCAATCCCAGCTACTCGGGAGGCTGAGGCAGGAGAATCGCTTGAACCCGAGAGGCGGAGGTTGCACTGAGATCACGCCACTGCGCTCCAGCCTGGGCAACAGGGCAAGATTCCATTAAAAAAAAAAAATTATCCATACTTTGGAACCTAGAAGCAGCGTGACGATCACTTTCATTCTTGTAATCATCTTAGTTTGCCTTTGTCCTAGAAAATTGAGTTCGGAATCTCCAGGCTCCATACATATCTCTTGATTTCCAGGGGAGAAGGGTTTCAAATGTTCTTACAAAATGTCTCTTGCTGCCTGAATTCCCAACGTTTTGAAATGTTAGGGCCAGGCGCGGTGGCTCAGGCCTGCAATCCTCTAGCACTTTGGGAGGCCGAGGCGGGCGGATTGCCTGAGCTCAAGAGTTCAAAGTTCAGCCTGGATAACATCGCGAAACCCTGTCTCTACTAAAAATACAAAAAATCAGCCGGCGTGGTGGCCCCTATAGTCCCAGCTACTCGGGAGGCTGAGGCAGAATCGCTTGAACCCGGGAGGCGGAAGTTTCAGTGAGCCGAGATCGCGCCATTGCACTCCAGCCTGGGCAACAAAAGCAAAAACTCTGTCTCAAATAAAATAAGTAAATAAATGAAATAAACTTAGTAAACTATTTTAAAATAAATAATGTGAAAATTCACAGTGTATGTAGTAGAACTGTGAGAGATCTCATCTTGGAAACTGAGTGATATACTTGAAGGCAAAAGATTGGATTAGGTACTATTAACACGTTTTACACATGAACAAACTGACACTAAGAGGTAAAGTAATTTGCTTATGATGATTGAGTTCCCAAGTACCAAGCTGATTTTTGAACTAAAATCTGACTCGAAAATCTGCTATTTTCTTATCAGGCTGCTTCCTACAAGAATATAACCTCGCTTAGTATCTACTTATAGAGCATCCACCCTCACAACTCTTTGGCATTCAAATGTTTGTTGAGTAGTGGTAGTAGAGCACTACGTTCCAATCAGAAAATGCCTTATTTTTCCTTGTTTGCAGGAGCATATTATAAATAAATGCCAAATGCCTTGTTTTCGCTGTGTCTCTTGTTGTCGAGAGCTCAAGCTGGTCTCAATTTCTACAACCACAGGTCTCCTTCTGCCCTATGTATATTGCAGTTATGCTTTACGTGGAGATGAAGCATCCTAAGAGTGGGGAAGGATATATGGGGCCGGAACAATAGGCGCTGAAGCCAGATTGTGACTAAAGTTGGTATTTGAACAAACCAAGTGTTTTTTTTAAAGAGCATGGTAAAAACTAAGTTTCAAAAATCGATGCTGGCAAAAATTTCCTTGAAAAAATTCTCACCAAGTTCACTTGCAAGGTGCTACCTGGGGAATGAAATAGATTTGTCAAGGACACACCTAAAACTATATTACTGTTGTAGTTTTGAAAGACTGAGACCTTTGGAAGGGGGAGTTACAATTAAAGCAAACATCGGCGTATCCGTTTATTCATTCACCAAATGTTTATGAAGCAACAAACTTATGCCCAATATTTCAATCTTGCTGCTCTTCCTCCTCAAATTCAGGAACTTTTGCAACGGAAACCAGCCCCGGGCATGCGCCTTTTGAGCCGAGGAGCAAAAGGGGCAAGTCAGTAGCCGCACCCACCTCCCCGGAAATCCTTGGAGGGGCGGGGCTCTCGGAGCGCGCTCTTCCCAGCGGCAGCTGGGGAGGCGCATGCGTACTTGCGTCATCGTGGGGGGTGCATCGCGGAGGCGTGGGAGAATCTGTGGCCGGCGGTGGGCCTTGGTCCCTTCTGTCCCCGCCCCGAAGCCGCCTGCTCAAGCTGAGGGCCACCGGCTTCTATCCGTCGGTGTCGGTGCTCCTTGCCTCCCAGCCAGAGCGTCTCATCCCTGGGCCCGGAGCCCTAGCCTCGCTCTCCTCAGCCCGTGCTGGCAGCGGCACTCTTGCCGCCATTCCTGTGAGGTCGTTTTCCGGAGCCGCCGGGCTGGCGGAGTAAGTAGGCGCCAGAGTCCTGGCCCGGGCATCCGCCTCGGGGCCCTGTGGCCGCCGCGCGCCGTATCCTGCGTTGATCCTGTCCGTTAAAGCGGAGGTCGGCCGTGCTTGCTGACGCGACCGTGAAAACCACAGCGCCTGGCGCCCGGCCGCCGCCGCCACGCCACACACAAGTGTACCGGCCCGAGGCAGGCTTCGGGCGCGAGCTTGCCCTTTGTGACTTTCTCTTACCGTCTTTGCTTGCTTCCTTTTAAGTATTACTTCCAGATAAGGGACACATTCTCGAAATACTTTGAAAATAATTTTGAATTTTGTTTCTCCCGTTGAGACTGATTACATTTGGACCTTTCAAGCTACACTGTGCAATCATCAATCTCAATAAGCTCTTAATAGGCTTATTCTTCCGTAGGCTACAAGCAAAATAAAGACCATAACATCCTGCGGAGGAAGCCGTTGGTCCATGTGGAGTCGCCAGATGTCAATTAAGAGTAGATCGCTTTTCAGAGAATACTTAACGGCTCTGGTTTAGACCTGGACTTGGAACTTTGAGGTGTTTAGAACGCTGGGCAGAATTTTCCTTTGTTACAAAACAAACTTTACGAGAACGTAATTTGTTTTTGTTGTTGTTGTTAGTATTGAAGCAATTTTGGTGCAAACCAAAGGATAAAGCAAAACAATGATCACCCAGAGTTCCGTTACCCATACTGAACCAACTTGAACATACTGGTTTATTTTGGCTTTTTTCCATGTGAAATGTCAAATATTCTTATACTCAGGTATAGAAAGAATGTGATAGTTTGCTCTTTCATGTAACATGTCCCCCAGTTTTTACGTACATAATTCTCGTTTCAGTAAGCATTTTTATAACTACACTCTTTTTCCTTTGTTATTGTATGTCTAGGTTATTTCAACTGCACTATTGCATGTAACTACTATATGATGAGGCAATGGCTAGATTAGTATTTAGAACGTGAGCATTCAAGTCAGGCGGACCTGGGCGTCACAACTTACTGGGCAATTTCAAACAATTTAACTTTTTTGAGCCTCATTTTACACAGTAACATGGGGGTAATGATTCTGATTGCCTAGAATTATTAGAGTAAAATGAAATAATGAAGGAAAGTGCCTGCAGCATGTCTTGTTAGTAAATGCTATTGCTGTAGGCAGATTTTCTTTTGTTGTGATTTTTTGGGACATGTATGATTTATTTCCAGATTTTGAATATACTTAAATACCACAGTGGGGGTATGGGGTTTGATACACAGCTTTTCATATATTTTATACAATATATTGTGTGTTTGATACACAGCTTTTCATATATTTTATACAATATATTGTGTGTTTGATACACAGCTTTTCATATATTTTATTATAAGTAACACATGAATTAGAAATAATTTTTCACAATAGGGAAACATTTAAAAAATTAAA
The DNA here is from genome assembly GCF_047675955.1 of Chlorocebus sabaeus. Classification (NCBI taxonomy): domain Eukaryota; kingdom Metazoa; phylum Chordata; class Mammalia; order Primates; family Cercopithecidae; genus Chlorocebus; species Chlorocebus sabaeus. The sequence goes on along the minus strand of NC_132920.1, from coordinate 3,901,153 downwards.
ATGTATAATCCTGCTAACCATAGGTGAATAGTTGCATTTTGGGCAATCCTTTTTTATGCATATATATGTAGTGGTTTTATTTATTTATTTATTTATTTATTTATTGGAACAGAGTCTTGCTCTGTCACCCCGACTAGAGTGCAGTGGCGCGATCTCGGCTCACTGCAATCTCCACCTCACCGCTTCAAGCAATTCTCCTGCCTCAGCCTCCCAAGTAGCTGGAATTACAGGCGCCCGCCGCCGTGCCCTGCTAATTTTTATATTTTTAGTAGAGACGGGGTTTCACCATCTTGGCCAGGCTGATCTCGAACTCCTGACCTCGTGATCCACTCTCCTCAACCTCCCAAAATGCTGGGATTACAGGCATGAGCCACTGTGCTGGGCCTGTAGTGTTTTTTAAAAATAGAATTATATTATAAATTGGGCTTAGTAACTTGCTGAAAATGGCAGAGGCCAGTGCGATGAGAGTGGGGTGATTAAGGGAGTAGGAAGTAATGCAGGAAAGGGAGTTTGTAGGATTCGGATTTCATTAAAAGTGTACTGGGCAGGTTGGGCATAGTGGCTTGGGCCTGTAATTCTGTCACTTTGGGAGGCTGAGGTGGATCCCTTGAGCCCAGGAGTTCGAGCCAGCCTGGGCAACACAGGGAGACCTCATCTCTATAAAATAAAAATAAAAATTATTTTGAAAAAAATCTTTACTGGACAGAGTAAGTTCAGGATTGAGGAGTAACCTGATTTGTTTTAGAAGGTTCATTTGGCTGCAGTATGGAGATAGACTGTAAGGGACCAGGGGAGGAAGATGGAATCCAATTAGGAGAGTATTTAAGTAATTTCTGTGAGAGATGATGGTAGTTTCGATCAGGTTGTAAGTAGGGAAAAATGATTGGGTTCTGGATGTATTTGGAAGGGAGAGGTTATAGGATGCACTGATGGGATGTGGAATTCAAGAGAAAGTGACTTAAGGAATTTTGGTTTGGGCAATTAAACAGATACAGTTGCTACTTACCAAGATAGAGACTGCAGGTGGGGGTTAAACAGAGTTCTGTTTCAGTCATGTTACCTGTTGTGGAGTCTAACTAACTGGAACAGGAGTATTAAAGACTTCGTCTTCTATTCTTGAGGTATCAATTTGTCCCTTCATTTCTGTCAGTTTTTGCTACATATATTCTCTGTTACTAGGTGCATGTATCCTTGTAAATTGTTATATCTTCCTTATGGGTTTATCCTTTTATCATTAGAAAGTGTTTCTCTTTTTCTCTAGTAGCATTGTTTTAAAGTCTATTTTGTCTGATATTAATGTAGCTATTTCAGTTCTCAAGTGATTGCTATTTACATGCTTCGCACCATTGAATCTAAAATGTGTCTCCTGTAGACTTTATATAGTTGGATCTTGTTTTTGTTTTTGTTTTTTGAGACAGAGTTCGCCCTGCTGCCTAGGCTGGAGTACAATGACGTGATCTTGGCTCACTGCAACATCCACCTCCTGGGTTCAGATGATTCTCCCACCTCAGCCTCCCCAGTAGCTGGGGTTACAGGCGCCCACCACCACACCCAGCTAATTTTTGTATTTTTAGTAGAGACGGGGTATTACCATGTTGGCCAGGCTGGTCCCGAACTCCTGATCTTGTGATCCGCCTGCCTCAGCCTCCCACAGTGCTGGGATTACAGGCGTGAGCCACTGCGCCTGGCTGGATCTTGTTTTTCTTAATCTGATAATTTCTGCCTTTTGATCCAATTGTTAAATCATTCACAGTTAATGTATTTGATATAGTTGGATTTATGTATGCCATCTTGTTTTTGTTTTCCTTATGTCTTATGTCTTTTTCTTTTCCTCTGTCTCTCCTTTACTGCTTTGTTTTGCATCAAGTGAATATCTTCTGATGTAGCATTTTAATTTCTTGAGTGATTTTTTTCAGTCTTAAGTCTTTTTAGAGACTTTAGTGGTGCTCTAGGGCTTACCGTACAATTATAGGTTAACTTATTAGAATCAGCTTCGGATTTATACTCACTTAATTGCAGTGAGATGATTCCAATATACTTTTATTCCATGTCCCTGTTTTTTTTTTTTTTTTGTGGTTTTGTTGTTGTACATGTTGTATCTTATAGCTGTTACAAACTCAACAATACATTACTACAATTATTACTTTTACATCATATAAAGACAATGAACAAAGGAAACCAAGTATATATTTGTAGCTTTTGTTGTAGTAACCTTATTTATAATTTCAGGTTTTTTGTTTCTTTTTCTTGTGGATTCATTACTATCTGGAGTAAGCTTATTTTCTTTTTTCTCTCTCTTTTTTTTGGTAACAACGTCTTGCTCTGTTGCCCAGGCTGCTGGAGTGCAGTGTCACGAATATATCTCACTGTAGCCTCAAACTCCTGGACTCAAAGTGATCCTTCCACCTCAACCTCCTGAGTAGCTGGAACTACAGGCGCATGCCGCCAGGCCTGGCTAATTTTTGTATTTTCTGCACCTCAGCCTCCTGAGTAACAAGGTCTGTTGGCACACATCACCACATCTAGCTAAGTTTAAAATTTTTTATAGAGACAGAGTCTCACTATGCTGCTCAGGCTGGTCTCTAACTCCTGGCCTCAAGTGATCCTCCAGCTCTGGCCTCCCAGAAGTGCTAGGATTATAGCCATGAGTTCTTTGTATGAGTTCCTTATATATTTTGGATATTAACCCCTTTTTAGATACAAGGTTTTTCAGTATTTTCTCCCATTCCATGGATTGCCTTTTCATTTTGTTGTTTCCTTTGCTGTGCAGGAGCTTTTTTGTTTGATTTAGTTCCATTTGCCTATTTTTGCTTTTGTTGCCTGTGCTTTTGGTGTCATTTACAAAACAAAAAAAATTATTGCCAAAACTAATGTCATGGAGCTTTTCCACTGTTTTCTTCCAGTTTTATAGTTTCATGTCTTACATTTAAGTCTTTTCACTTTTTTTTTTGACACAGAGTCTCGCTCTGTTGCCCAGCGTGGAGTGCGGTGGTGTGTGATCTTGGCTCACTGCAACCTCCACTTCCTGGGTTCAAGCGATTCTCATGCCTCAGCCTCCTGAGTAGGTGGGATTACAGGCACGGGTCACTGCACCCAGCTAATTTTTGTATTTTTAATAGAAATGGGGTTTCACCATGTTGGCCAGGCTGGTCTTGAACTCCTGACCTCAAATGATCCACCCGCCTCAGCCTCCCAAAGGACAATGATTACAGACGAGAGCCACCGCACCTGGCCTCTTTTAACCATTTTGAATTGACTTTTGTGGATGGGGTAAGATAAGGACCCGGTTTCATTTCTTGGCATGTGGTTATCTAGCTTTTTCAACACCATTTATTAAAGAGACTGTCCTTTATTGTGTGCTTTTGACACCTTTGTTGATTATTAGTTGACCACATAAATGTGCATTTATTTCTGGGATTCCTATTCTGTTCCATTGGTCTATATGTCTGCTTTTATGCCAGTACCATGCAGTTTTGATTACTGTAGCTTTGTAATATAATTTGAAATAAAAGAAGTGTGATGCTGCCAGCTTAGTTCTTCTTGCTCAAGATCATTTTAGGTATTAAGGGTCTTTTGGGTTCTGTATGGATGTTAGGATTTTTTTTCCCCCTTTGAAAAGTGTCATTGGGGTTTTGCTAGAGATTGCATTGAATCTGTAGACTACTTTGTGTATTGCAGACGTTTTGACAATAATGATTCTTCTAATCCTGAACATGGGATAGCTTTCCATTTATTTGTGTCGTCTCCAGTTCTTTCATATATGTATTATAGCTTTTAGTGTACACATCTTTCCCCTCCTTGGTAAAACTTACTCCTAAGTATTTTATTCCTTTTGATGCTATTGTAAGTGGGATTGCTTTCTTAATTTCTTTCTTGGATACTTCACTGTTGGTGAAGTGTAACTGATTTTTATATGTTGATTTTGTGTCCTGAAACGTTACTGGATTTGTTTATTCATTCTAACAGTTTTTAGTGGCATATTTAGGGTTTTCTGTATATAAGATCATGTCACCTGCAGAGACAATTTTACTTCTTCCTTTCTGATTTGGATGCCTTTTATTTATTTTCCTTGCCTAATTGCTGTGGCTAGGATTTCTAGTACTATGTTGAATATAAGTGGTAAGTGTGGGCATCCTTGTCTGTGCTTGTCACATTCAGTTACATGTGCAGTACTGGAACCATCCAGCTCATAGTCACATAATTCTTCTTTGTGCAGCCTCATGTAAAATCACACCCCGTTCACATTTTTTCTGTCTGTCTCCCACCTCTCCAGGCCCCTGCGCTGCAACTTTCAGTTACTTCAGACTTTCAGAAGACTGGCCTCTAAATACCTCAATTTATCTGCACTACTGTGATCTACTTGAAATTCTCTTCCCTCTTCTGCAGTTTGTAATGGCATTCAGGCCAAAAGCTGTAGTAGTTTTAGGGCTCTCTTCATTTGCTTCTCTACTCCTAGGGATCATAGTTCTGTGCTATCTGTTGTCCAGCATCTGACACAGTTGGTTTTATATTTTGTCTAGTTTTCTATTAAGCAGGTTAAGTCTGGTTCCTGCTATTCCATGTAGCAGGAAGCAAAGGTTCTCTAATGCATTTTTAACATAGTTAATAACATAAGCATGGATTCTAAAAATTCATTACATAGATCCTGGAAATCTATTTATTATGTTTTATGCATTCTGTGAAAGCTGGAGAATATATATTTGTTTTACTATGTGTATCACAAATAAAATATCAATTTCATGTGCCAGAGAATTGAATACAGTATCAAAGGGTCATTTCATAACTTTATCATCACCACCTATCCTGGAAGTCCTTTAAACTTTCTTTTCTATGGATCTAACATTTATCAATAATGAATTCCTAAACTACTGTATTAGTTAGTCCAGTGTTTCTCAAAGTCCACCGTATACAAAATCATCTAGGGAATCTTGCTAAAATGTGGATTCTGATTTAGTAGGTCTGGGGTGAGGTCTTCCCTTTTGCAATTCCAGCAAGTCCCCGTGGGATGCTGGTGCTGGTTAATGGATGTCACTTAGAGTAGCAAGTAGCACATTTGCCCAGTATTTACAATGAGCACATGTTTTGGGTATCATCAAAACAAGAGAATCTAAAAACGTATGGCGTGGGTTGTGTTATTTGATATTTCAAAAAGATCATTGAAATCAGAAAATCTTAGAGATATGTTGCGTTTCTTCACATTTGCTCTATGGCTTAATGTTTTATTTTGAATATATAATAAAAGAGATACCACAAATCTTTAGCTATTAATATTTAGGAATGTTGATGTCCTTAATTCATGTTGTCTCAAATGTGATTCATTCCCTTTAAAGGTATACTAAAACAGGCAATCATGCCTACAAAACCATCTTCCTAACTTTCTTTCCTGTTTTTAGTCTCTTCCTGAACCAGTGACAGTGGTTCTCAAACACTTTGGTCTGAGGACCCCTTTATGGCCTTAAAAATGATTGAAGAGCTTTTATTTGTGAAGATAATACCTACTAATACTTGTTGTAATCTATTAACATTGAGAAATGTAAAAATTTTTATTAATTCATTTAAAATATCAATAATAAACCTATTATTTGCTAATATAAATTTCAATTTTTAACGAAAAATAACTTTAGTTTCTATTGTGTGCTTCTGCATTTTGAAAATATGTCTAGGATACAGTTTGTATTTAGGAGATACTTTCTTTTTTTTTTTTTTTTTTTTGAGATGGAGTCTTGCTCTGTCACCCAGGCTGGAGTGCAGTGGCATGATCTCAGCTCACTGCAAGCTCCACCTCCTGGATTCACGCCATTCTCCTGCCTCAGCCTCCTGAGTAGCTGGGACTACAGGCATCCACCACCACGCCCGGCTAATTTTTTGTATTTTTAGTAGAGACAGGGTTTCCCCATGTTGGTCAGGATGGTCTTGATCTCCTGACCTCGTGATCTGCCTGCCTCGGCCTCTTATAGTGCTGGGATTACAGGCGTGAGCCACCGTGCCTGGCCAAGATATTTTCTAAATAAATGCATATTCAATTTTTAAAATGGGACAAATGTAGTATAGACATATTTTTGCTAACAATATCCATATAGTTGCAAATTTCACTTTTAGAATTTGCTTTCAAAAACAGGTTTATTCTTTGTTATGCCTTAATTAGTAAATCATGTTATAAAACTTCTTTGATGAAATTGGTCTTTGGTTAGCCATTGACGTAGGAAGGATTAGAAAGGGTCCAGGGCTCCTTGGTACTGGCTGTGACTGGATAAATAACTTGTGGCTTAGTTTGTGTTTAGGTGTCATAACTAGGCTAGGTTTGGGCCCCAGAAAGTGCTAGCCTTACTGTAGGAGAGGAAGTGGTATTGCTAGGTGTGTCTTCAGGTCAGGAAGTGGGACAAGTGCAGTATTGAAGCCCAGGGAGGATGAAAGGTGAGATTCCAGTAAAGGATTCAGAATTTGGGCATGGTGAAGCATGCCTATAGTCCCAGCTACTTAGGAGGCTGAGGTGGGAGGATCACTTGAGCCCAGGAGTAAGCTGTGATTGTGTCACTGCACCCCAGCCTGGGTGACAGTGAGACCTGTGTCAAAAATAAATACATAAAAATAATTTTTAAAAAAAGGATTCAGAATTCTAGAATACATACTATCTTTATATAATGCAGATCTGTTCTTAGGATTGCATTTTCCAAATGAGGAATAAAATAATTTCCAAAATACTTACTGGGAAATCATATACTGGTACTGTATTACTTGGAATAAAAATCAAATAAAAGTCAAACTTCTTAATATGGCCTGTAAAGCCCGGATAATTTAAGCCTTACCTATTTTTCAGTTTAGTCTTTCAGCCACACTGGCCCTCATGTTAATCCTAAAACATGCAATGCTTTTTCCTACATTAAAGCTTAGGGTTTTTGATATTTCTGCTGCCTGAATTTCTCTGTTCTCACTCTTCCTCTTGATCACCATGACTTATTTTTCAAGTGTTGGCTTAAATGTCAGTCCCACAGATAGCCCGTATCTAAATAACAGCTTTCCCTCTGGTCCGTATATAAATTAGGACCTGTTTTTTTCTATAACTTTCTTAAAGGAGCCTGTTATTTTCCCTGATAAAACCTTGTTGGACTGTTTGTCAGTATATTTATTTGCCTGTTTGTTTGGTGTCTGTTTCTCTTTCTTCCCTATGTGTTTTGTTTTGTTTTGTTTTGTTTGAGATGCAGTTTCACTCTGTTGCCAGGTTGGAGTGCAATGGCGCAATATTGGCTCACCACAACCTCCACGTTCCGGGTTCAAGCGATTCTCCTGCCTCAGCCTCCCAAGTAGCTGGAATTACAGGCATGCGCCACCACCCCAGCTAATTTTGTATTTTTAGTAGAGACAGGGTTTCTCCATGTTGGTCAGGCTGGTCGCAAACTCCCGACCTCAGGTGATCTGCCCGCCTTGGCCTCCCAAGGTGCTGAGATTACAGGTGTGAGCCACCGCACCCAGCCTGTTTGTTTGTTTTCTTATTAGACTATAAACTCTGTGAGATTAGACCATGTCTCTTTTGTTTGTCACTCTGGCCTACCTGCTAACACAGTGCTTACACATAATAATAGGTGCTCAAGAAATAGTGTTTGATGGATGAACGTAAAATTATAAGAGCCTGAACTAGTGTAATATGGAACACAGGGAGGAAGACATGAATTAGTAAAGCCTTTGAAGAATTAGCATGTTCTGTGATAAAGCTACTGGGGGATCTAGGCAATATTTTTTGATACTTTTTTTAAAAATTGTGATAGCTACCCAATATTTAGGAATGATGTATATCACACGTCTCAGTGATGTACGTAGCCTTTTGTACTGGTGAAGAGAGCCAGGTGAGGTCTAATTCTAAGGATCTAAACACTGCGTTCCTGTAGAGAGCCTGGAGAAGTCCCTCTTGCAGAAGATCATCCACGTCAGACCACCCATGACTTAGTGAAATAATTACCATTGCTGTTCAGCTGCAAAAATCACTCACTGTTTTGACTTCATAAAATTATCAGTTTTAGTGTTTAATCGTTCACAGCCTTGTCAAAACTGCCATGGATAGGGAGAGAACGATTTACCTGCATTAAAACTTCGAGTATTGCTCTTCATAGGGTTTGTTTTGAGTTGTTTAGGCCTGCCTCAGAGTTCAAGACACTTAGTCTCTCCTAAGAGAAATTATGGTCACAACAAACAGAGATTAAATAAAGAGCAAGAAATTAGAAGAAACGCAAACCACTCACTTAGATTATTTGTCAGATTTTGGCCTTAAAAAGAGACAAAGGTGCTTGAAACAAGTGATTAAACTGACATTTTTAGATTATTATTTTATTCATACCTTTATTGTGGCTAAATTGGCTACATGAAAACATTTTATAATTTTAAATAAATATATCTACAAATCTGTATACCACAACAACTGGAGGGTGATTCGTCATTTAAATAATTTATCATAGGATTTTCATAAGATCAAACTCTTGGTGCATATCAAAGAGAGAGAAAGCTTTCATTTCAGTTCTTTTTTTTTTTTTTTTTTTTGAGACGGAGTCTCGCTCTGTTGCCCAGGTTGGAGTGCAGTGGCCGGATCTCAGCTCACTGCAAGCTCCGCCTCCCGGGTCCACGCCATTCTCCTGCCTCAGCCTTCATTTCAGTTCTACACATTCATTGAGTACCTCTTATGTAGCAGTTGCGTTGTTCTAGAATCTTATCTATCAGGTAAAGCTAGGTACACCTGAAATAGTTTAGTTATGGTGGCAAGGTTAGACTGCAGTTACTGACTTTTTTGTATATCTATGTACATCTTCCATAAGAGGGCAGCAAAGGACCAGCATGATTTTTTCCTTATCATGAAGTCATAGCAGAGATTGCCTCATATTGCAAACTTAATAGAAATCTTCTAAGAGTAAAGGCAAACAGAGGGCACGGTTACAATTTTACTTAGTGTCTAGCCTGTCTGTTATGTGGTCTGATGCGGTTTTTAGTGTATAGATTATCTCACATGGACTGTGGTATCTGTGATAGCCTAGTGATTAAGTCTTGGCCCTCCGGTCAGTTGTCAGGCTTTAAATCCCGGAAGCAAAACTTAACTAGCTTCGTGATCTAGAAGGACTACTCAGTCTTTCTGAGCAAGGAGGGCAAGGGATAACAACAATGCCACTTCACATGGTTTTCATAAACAAAATAAAATTTGTGTCCTGAAGAGGCTAAGAACAGTTAAAAGGTGGAGCTAGAAAAACCACCGTCTACCAGCCTTAGGTATATTCTATTTATTTAAGTTAAACTCTTATTAGAGTCTCATAAAGAAAAATATAGGTCACTACTTTCTGTAGCTACTTACATTTTTAGTTAACATACGTATCTATGTACTGACCAATTATTTGTTCATACAATTTATCAAACCAATTAAACCTACACTGTGTTGAAATTTTTTCCCCACCCCACAAGACAGCCTGGCTGTGTTGCCCAGACCGGAGTGCAGTGGCACGATTTTGGCTCACTGCAACCTCTGCCTCCCAGGTTCAGGCAGTTCTCGTGCCTCAGCCTCCTGAGTAGCTGGGATTACAGGGGCCTGCCACCATGCCTGGCTAATTTTTGTATTTTTAATAGAGACGGGATTTCACCATGTTGCCCTGGTGGTCTCAAACTCCTGACCTCAGGTGATCCACCCGCCTCGGCCTCCCAAAGTGTTGGGATTACAGGCATGAGCCACCAAGCCTGGCCTGAAAATACATTTTGATGAACAAAAAATTTTTAATTTTTTTTTTCCCCGAGACACAGCCTTGCTGCTCTGTCGCCCAGGCTGGAGTTCAATGGCACGATCTTGGCTCACTGCAACCTTTACCTCCTTGGTTCAAGCAATTCTCCTGCCTCAGCCTCCCTAGTAGCTGGGATTGTAGGCATGGGCCACCATGCCTGGCTCATTTTTTGTATTTTTAGTAGAGATGGGATTTCACCATGTTGACCAGGCTGGTCTCAAACTCCTGACCTTGTGATCTGCTCCTTTGGCCTCCCGAAGTGCTGGAATTACAGGCGTGAGCCGCCATCCCAGCCAAAAAATTTTTTATTTTAAAAGTCAATGTATATCATTTGTGTTTTATAGTTAGTGCTTCTCATGTATTGTTTACAGTTTTAAAATTCTTCCATTAGTCTAAAATATTTTCATGTGTGCTTTCTACTAAAAGATTTTAAGTTTTGTTTTTGACATTACAGTTTTTAATACATTTGGATTTGGATCTTATATCTTGTATGAGACAGAACTCTAATTTTCACCTTTAACTAAATGTATAATCATTTTTTTCACCTCCACTTATTGAATAGTTCCTAATTTTCCCATCAATATCATGTGTTTCTTCCGGCATAGCCAAAGTCCCATCGATGTATGGGTCTGTTGTGGTTTCCTATTTAATTCAGTTGATTTGTCCAATTTGTTTTATTAAGCCTTAATTACCACAGCTTCATAGTAGGTCTTTATATCTGATAGGGCAACTTCTTCTAGTGTATTCAGAAATTTCCTGGCTTTAAAAAAAATCCTTATTGTTCATGCTTTTTTAAAGAATTAGCTTTACATCATGCATGAAAAAGATCTGTTGGAATTTTGATTGTAATTATGTTAAATCTATAGGTCAACTAATTACAATATTGAATCCTCTTGTGCACAAACATGGTATATTTCTCCATTTATTCAGGTCTTTATTTAATGTCTCCTAATGTCTTTTTGTAGTTTTCACTTAGAGATCTTGCATATTTGTTATTATATTTACTCCTAGGTACTTGGTATTCTCTAAGGTTATTGAAAATGCTGTCATCTTTTTAACTACATTTTCAGGTATTTGTCATTAGTATAAAGAAATGCATTTGACAATAATTTTATATTCACTTTCTTAAATTCTCTTATTTCTAATAAATTGTACTTTTTTTGGTTTTCTACAAAAATCATATCATCTACAAATAAAGTTAATTTTGTTTATTCTTCTGTATCATTTTGAATTCAGTTTATTATTTCATGTGCTATTAGAACCTTTAGTATTATTTATTTTTTGATTTGTAAAAGGAATGCTTTTGTTTTCATTTAGGATGATGTTTACTGTAGGTTACTTAGATACACTCTATGGAAATCTCTTATTTTTTCTAAGACATTTTATTATGAATTTAATGTTGAATTTTATCAAATGCTTTATCTGCATTTATTAGAATAATTATGATTTTTCTCTATCTGTTATTGTAATGGGCCAAATTTATAGATTTTTCTCATACTAAGCCTATCCTCGTATTCCTTGGATAAATCCAACTTGGTAATGTTTATTTTTTTCGTAACTTTTAACTATTAAGTAGATACTAAATTTTCTTTCAAGGTCAAGTTTGATAGTTATAAAGAACTAGTGATACTAAGTCATAGAAAATATACTTCATTTTATAAAAAGACTAACTGTAAAAAGTAAAAAAAAAAACCCTAGAATTTTAATTACTGCCTTTACTTTTAATTGCATGGTTTTTAGTATATTCACAGAGTTGTGTAACAATCACCATAATCAATTTTAGCATATTTTTATTACTTCAAAAAGCAACTCTGGACTCATGAGCAGTCATTCACTCCCCATCTGCTCCCAGCCCTGTTGTTCCTATCCCCTCACCCAGCCCTAGGCAGCCACTAATCTACTTTCTGTCCCTATAAATTTGCCTGTTCTGGACCTTTCATATAAATGGAATTATGCAAAAGAAAGGAGATTTCAGTGCTCAGTGTTGCCAGGTACCTCTGCCTCCAGTTTTGCAGCTTTCTGGAAAGCTCGTTTTGTTCAGATTGTCTGCCTGCCTCTATTTGTCCTGCCCTCCATGAATACCAGAGATTTCATCTCTTTCGTTTGCACAGCCTTGAAAGGTGCTTGATACAGAGATGCTTGGTAAATACTTGCAGAATAAATAAATTATAAAAGTAACACATTCATAAAAATTTTAAAGTAAAAATACGTATAGTAACAAGAAGCACTTGGTGCTTATTACATATCATCCAGTGGGATAAATGTTTGTAAGTATAGTCAGCCTTCTGTTTCTCTGGGTTCCACATTTGTGGATTCAACCAACTGTGGCTTTAAAATATCTGGGGGGAAATGGCATCTGTACTGAACATGTACATACTTTTTTTCTTGTCATTCCCTAAACAATACAGTGTAACTGTTTACATAGCATTTACACTGTATTAGGTATTATAAGTAATCTAGAGATTATTTAAAATATGCTAGAGATGTGCATAGGTTATATGCAAATACTATGCCATTTTTATATCAGAGACTTTAGCATCCAAGGATTTTGGTATCTGCAAATTTTGGTATTCTTGGGAGGTCCTAGAACCAATCTCTCACAGATACCAAAGAATGACTGTATTCTCATTCCTTTTCACTAGCTGAGGTAGTACTATTATCTGCACTTAACAGCTTAAGAAAGAGGTGTAATAAGTAATTTGTTTAAATTCTATGGTTGATTGTGTTACTTTTCGACTGTATTCTGTGCTCTTCACTACAGGAGGATTATTCATTCCTGTTTACTTGAATTCAGGCAACATCGTGTAACTTGATTTAAGGAACAAATATATGAGTGGAAATTCTGTGTGGCATTTCTGAGCAGAATTTTTACGAGGCAGCACATGCTCACTGTGTTACCTGTTCCTTCTGCCATGAGACTGACAGATGGACATTCTCTATCAGCCAGGATACCAGAATGAAGAAATGTAGAATGTAGACCAAAGCACCAATGAGAAATAAGCCTTTGTTGTTTTAGGGAAAGTGTGTTACCAGAGCATAGTGTAACCCATCCCAAGTGAATATGTGTTCGTGGAGTTAATATCTTTACCCGAAAATTGAAACTCAGGTTGTCTGCGCCTAGCTACGTCTGTATCTTTTCCAAAGGTATAAAGTAAGAGAAAGTTACCCATGATCCTACTCTTCCAGTGTTAACTACAGTTAAAATGTAATGTAAAAATATCTAATACTTTTTCCTGTGTGTATGTCAATGTTCATTTTTTTAAAACTGGGACCACTTTGTGTGACACACACTATTTTAAAGCTTCCTTTTCCTACTTAATAATATAAGATAGACCACTGTCACAGGTTAGGTTTTCCATAAACAGACACTGAGTTTGGAATATAAGATTATTTTTAGGGATCAGCACCTTTAAAAGGAGAAGTGAAGAAGTAGGATTGGGGAGAGCAAGAAGTAGAGCTGTGATGCTGGCCCACAAGTCTCTCTGGGGTTCATATTGCTTGTCAGAGTTGTCCCATATCTTGTTGAAGTGGCCATGCTCTTAAACCCACTCCTTGCTCAGTGGCCTGACGTGGGCTGCCCGGAGCAAGGTAGCTTTCTGCAGCTGAAGCAGACACTGAAGTTGCTGACAGCTGACTCCATCCCTTCAGCTGGGCAGCAAATCCTTTCTTGAAGTGGGATCTGAACATTTATATTTGTCTACCACAGTCCATTATTTGCATTACTTGGAAACCCTTCTCTGTTTTCATTCCTTTTGTTTTTAATGTATATTCTCAAGCCTCTTGTCTAAAATCACTAGAGAAGTTTGTCGTAAACTGTCTTAACTATAAAATGAGGAAGGTACAGTTAACTATAATATGAAGAATGCATTGGAAGTGTAAATTTTAAAGGAGTTTGCTGATTAATAACTCTTTTGTTGTAACTTTTGTTCAACGATGTTTGACAAATACTTTTTTTTTTTTTAATTTGAGGCAGTCTCACTCTGTTGCCCAAACTGGAATGCAGTGGCATGATCTCAGCTCACTGCAACCTCCACCTGTTGGGCTCAAGAGATCTTCCTGCCCCAGCCTCCTGAAGAGCTGGAACTACAGCCTTGGGCCACCACACCCAGCAAATTTTTGTATTTTTTTGTAGAGATGGCATTTCACCATGTTGCCCAGGCTGGTCTTGAACTCCTGGGCTTATGCAATCCGCCCGCCTGGGCCTCCCAAAGTGCTGAGATTACAGGCATGAGCCACCGCGCCTGGCTGACAGATACTTTTAAAAAATATCCAAGTTTCTGGGTTTTGTTCACCTCTACAAAAATGATTTAAATCCTGTAGAAACATGTGCCCCCAAATGACACAGTGATCTCCAGCAATGTGTTCAACAGCACATTGAGCCATAATTGAGCATACCAGACATTTTTAAATTTGTTGTCTCAAATTCCATTTAGATTTGGCTATTGATGTGAAATTAGGAAGGTCATTTTTCACTAGATAACTTTTAATGCTGGAATTCATACTTAAAAAAAAAAAAAAGAAGAAACTGGATTTAGTATATCTTTCTTTGCCATTTCAGGCTTTCCAAAGGAGAAAAATTCATGGATAAGTCATTAACTATTACAAATGCATTGTCTCTTCAGTTGTGATGGTTATGATAAAACATCTGTTTATTTTATATTTTTAAGTTAGTAAAATTAGTTGATTCAAGCAGCTCTATGATAAATGGGAAGTAATAAAATGATAATAATGAAAGCAGGTTATTTTCCTCTGGTCATTTTTGAATTCTTTGTAGCTCATAAAATAGATTTGTTGCTTTCATCTGTGTCTGCCATGTAGCTAGGCAGGAAAGAAAGGAAGTAAGAAAGACATATAGCAGTGCGGGGAAAGGAGACAGAGGGAAGGAGGAGGAAAGAGAAGGAAGGAAATAAAATTAACTGTCCCATTTTCTGCACTTTTCCTTAGCAAGTTCTTTTTTATTTGTGTGTACAATGAATCTTTGTGTTTCTCCCTGCCATGCCCCGTCCCAACCCCTTTGGCTAATAGAAAGCTCTGAAAAAATTTTGAAACTTATATCCAAATGCAGTGGATATAAATAAAGTTACTTATTTCCCCTGGCTTTTCAAAAATATGAGTGAGTGTTGTATATTAGAAAGCTACCTTACTTTTATTGGAAAGAGATGATTGTGTGGTCAGTATCAGTTTCTTCACAGAAAAAAAAAAAGTGGCTTAGTAATAGTGTTTACTGTGTGCTAGGCACTGTTCAAAGTGCTTTGCATTTATTGACTTATCTAGTTCTCAAAACACTCCTCTTACATAGGTATTATCCTATTTAACCATCGAGAAATCTCAGTCACAGAGAGTTAGGTGACTCCCCAAAGGTCACATGGCTAGTACATTACAGAGCTCTGGATTTCATGCTCTGAACCAATGTACTATTAAAAGCCACCTACTAAGGTTAATACACAAAATACATGTCATAAGATAGGCCCCAAATTGTTTTAGAGCTTCCCAGCAGTCAAACAGATAAAAGGAAGCATGGTTATTTGCAAGACTTAGGATACGTATGATAAAAGCAAAGCGGTTACTCAGGGGAAGTACACCTTTCTCAGAAATTGGGCCTGGAAAAAAATCTTCAGATATTTATAAAATCGATTCCATACAATGTTGTGAACACTATGTTTCAAAACAGACCCCAAAAATAGTATGAAGCTTTTTTTTTCACAGGACAAATATATGAGAAACCATTATTATTATTATTACTATTTTGAGACAGTGTCTTGCTCTGTCAGCCAGGCTAGAGTGCAGTGGCTCACTGTATCCTGAAACTCTTGGGCTCAAGGGATCCTCCTGCCTCAACCTCCCAAGTAGGCGGGACTATCGGCACGCACCACCATGCCTGGCTAATTTCTTTGTTTTTATTTTTTGTAGAGACAAGGTCTTGCTTTGTTGCCCAGGCTGGTCTCAAACTCCTGGCCTTAAGCAATCAGTCTTCCTGCCTCAGTACCCCAAAGTGTTGAGATTATAGACAGGAACCGTCCTGCCCGGCTGAAACCATTATCTTAAGATTTCTGAAGTGTGACTCTTCAGTTGTACGGCATGATCGAAGGATGGAATATACATCGATTCAGTGAACGGATGGGCTCTCTTCTTCTGTGCAGTCCTCCATGAGTATGTGTTTTGAGACTAAACTTTTGATAAGGATAGACTAGCAAAGAATGTGATTTATTCTTTTTGTCAGGAATCTAGAGTGGAAATATCGTGTGTTGTCAGTTAAAGGCAGATCTTTGAATTTTAACAAACCCAGCAGAGGGCAGGATTAATACGCTTCCAAGGATGTCTGAACAGAAGCCTGCCTGACCACAGCACAGATGTGATCTTCTAAGAGTCTTTCTTGGTGTAAAATCCTGTGGTTCTACAGAAGTGACATAGAGCTTTCAGGTTTACTCAGATCCTAGTGTCTTAATGAGTTGATGTAAGAGTACAGTGCTATGTTCTATGAGAGTGTTGTTATTTGTAATAAAAATAGGGAGAACAATTACACATTCTTGCTTCCTTTGAATCCGAGCTTCCTTACTGGTAAATACTCCCCTTTTCGTATTTTTGTACCAGTCATCATAATTTCAAAAATAGTCTAATACTGTATTCTAAGTATAACATTTTAACTTGTGTTTATATTGTAAGAAGTTTAGAAAATATAATAAGAAAAAATAAAAATCCCCCACATCCTACGGGAGGCTATGAATCTTCTCAGTCCTATCTGTTCCTGCACACATGCCAACGAACTTAAAGGGTCAGAATATATACACTGTTACGTAATCTACCTCATTCATGTAATAATGTATCATGGATGACTCGATGCCATTGCATATTAATAGACATAGTGCCTGCAGAATATTATGTGGACACGCTCAGGACTGATGCTCTGCTAGTATCTTCCACGCTGCTGGAATAGCCATGCTGGTTGCTAAAATATGGAAAGACTTCCATACTGTTTAGTAAATGGTGCTGCCCTGAGCCCTCTGAATGCCTTCCTATTGGATCTCCTCACCGTCACACTCCCCAGCAACTAAAGGGTTAACGCCTGTCCCATCGGGGGCCTCCAGGATCCTGCTCTAGTGCTGTGGCCAGCCTGCTTTCTGATTGATCAGTGCCCATACCAATGGTTAACATTTTGGATATCATTCTTAAATGTATCATACCACATTGTTGGTAATATTTCGTGTGCTTATTAGAAAGTATTTTTCTGTTACATATATATATATATGTTTATATATTTTTAAGTCTTCCGACAGACTTCTTTGACGTGTTATGTCTTCAGGAAGACACAGGCTTTCATGGGAAATTGGTCCCTGGAATTATCACTGCATTAATATAATATTTACTAGAACAGTGGTTTGACATATAAAAATCTAATTTATACACCAAGCATACTTGAATGTAGACTTTTTCTTCTCATAGACCAGAAACCATGCCTTTTAGTTGGAATTGTTTGATATCACTTTAAATTGAGACATTCAATCCATTCCTCTTTTGAATATGAAAACCTTTTTCCTGTAAGACAATAGTATATTAGACTTCACCATCCTCCCATACTGTTCTCTTATGTTTCTTCGTGTTCTTTCTTCACTAATCCATT
Organism: Chlorocebus sabaeus; assembly: GCF_047675955.1. Classification (NCBI taxonomy): domain Eukaryota; kingdom Metazoa; phylum Chordata; class Mammalia; order Primates; family Cercopithecidae; genus Chlorocebus; species Chlorocebus sabaeus. The sequence goes on along the minus strand of NC_132920.1, from coordinate 3,883,789 downwards.
TCCAACACACCCATATAATTTTTCATATTTTTTTCATATTTCCATTTTCAATATTCCACATGATATGGGTAATTTTTTATAATCAGGCTTTCTGCATTTGACCTCATACTAGTTACCAGCTTTTATCTGTTTTAAATGAACAGCTTTGTTTTTGTTAAAACAAAACAAAACTTTTTTTTTTTTTTTTTTGAGACAGAGTTTCGCTCTTGTTGCTCAGGCTGGAGTGCAATGGCACGATCTTCGCTCACCACAACCTCCCAGGTTCAAGCAATTCTCCTGCCTCACCTCTGGAGTAGCTGGGATTACAGGCATGCACCACCAAGGCCAAGTAATTTTGTATTTTAGTAGAGACGGGGTTTCTCCGTGTTGAGGCTGGTCTCGAACTCCTGACTTGAGGTGATCTGCCCGCCTCAGCCTCCCAAAGTGCTGGGATTACAGGCGTGAGCCACCGCGCCTGGCAAATTGTTTTTTTTTGTAATTGAGTTTGGGTCTCTATCACCTGAGCTGGAGTGCAGTGGCCCGATCTTGGCTCACTGCAACTTCCGCCTTATGGGTTCGAGCAGTTCTCTTGCCTCGGCCTTCCAAGTAGCTGAAATTACAGGCACGTGCCACCAAGCCTGGCTGATTTTTGTATTTTTAGTAGAGATGGGGTTTCGCCATGTTGGCCAGGTTGGTCCTGAACTCCTGAGCGCAAGTAATCCACCCATTTGGGTTCCCCAAAGTGCTGGGATTATAGGTGCGCACCAACACGCCCAGCTAATTTTTGTGTTTTTAGTAGAGACGGGTTTTCGCCATGTTGTCCAGGCTAGTCTTGAACTCCTGAGCTCAAGTGATTCACCTGTCTCGGCCTCCCAAAGTGCTGGGGTTACAGGTGTGAGTCACCACATCCAGCCAAAAAAGCAAGTAATTCTTGGAAATTTTTTACCCAAACCTTTAGAATGTGTTCCTGTCTTTTCTTTTTCTTTTTCTTTTTTGGTTTTTGGTTTGTTTGTTTTTTTGAGCATTTATGAAATGGCTGTGAACTTCTTGTAACTTTCCAAGTTGTCTCTTTTTGGCCTGAGGAGTAGAAATTTTCTTTAATTCTCAGCTGGTGAGATCTGTTGCCACCAGAGTTTAAAATAATGATTAAGCACTGAGGCCAGCCCATGCCTGATCCTACAATGATGTTATTTTCCTAGACTAATTAATTTTGGTTGAAGGAAGGTGAACACTTGGCTGTTCGAAAGCTTCCTTATTGTCATTTCCATTCCATTCTCTCTGCTTCTATTCCTTTTCTCCCAAAACAACATTTCAGTGTTGTCAGTTCATACTCTGGCCTCTTTGGCAAAATAGATTGTTGTCTTTTTATGAATTTGTTAAATTTTAGTTGTTTCTAGTTAAGTTTAGACCAAGAGGGATCCATGTCCTCTATAGGATTACCCCTATTTCAACCAGTAGATGAAGAATATCCAGCTTTAATTTGGCAGAGCAAAAATCCATTAATGTTTTCTCATTACTCATTAAAAAATTCCATCTCCTTACTGTGGCCTATAAACCTCTCCATGATTGGCCGTCCTTAATTTATCTCTTATACTGTTGAAGTTTCAGGCACACCTCCTTTCTTTTATTGAAATTCTCAAAGCCAGGTGCAGTGGCTCACCTGAGTTTATTCAAGTTTATTCAAGGCTAATCCATAGTTAAGGAAATAAAGGTTACAGCTGCCTGTTAGTGACTCAGGTCGTATAATCACGTTCCTTTAAGGCTCAAAATAAAGTTCCAATAGCTTTGATTTTGAATTATTTTCACAAGTTCTATAAAATTATAGAGTTCTCATCTATTTTTGCTGGCAGCTGTTTGCCTAGCACTTGAAAGTGCTTAGCACATGATAGGATATGATAAACATTTGTTTTAATTTATTTCAATATTGTCAGTCCATATTCCAGCTTCTTTGGCAAAGGAGACTGTTGTTTTTATATGAATTTATCCAAATTTTAGTTGTTTCCAGCTAAGTTTAGACCAAGAGCCTCCACAGAATTACTTCCATGTCAACTAGTAGAGGAAGAGCTTTAATTTAGGATTTAAATGCCACACCACAATTATCTGAAGTGACTGAATTGAGCTACTGAATAATAGTCCTTCTAAAGAAAATTTTAGATACACATTTCATTTCTGTTATTGCTGAGAAGTGTTTTATTTTACGGAATAAAAGGCATCTTGCCTGGGATAAAATTTCAAAAGGCTGTGTTTTTGTAGCACTTTCTCTCTGTTTTGGAAAGGATCTCTTTTTAGCTACTCTGTGTCATGGTGATGTTTAATTCTCTGTTGGAAGCTAGAGTTCCTGGGTTTTTTGATGTTTCTAGGCTTATGGGTTTTGTTTAAGATTTGTGTTTTTGGAAGGAACATTTCCATGGTTACACCCATTCCTTCTACCATCCTTGAAAAAACAAGGACAAATAGAGTAATCTGATTCCTGGATTACTACTACACAGATGTCTTTTGTATCTGCCTACACATGAAACTGTTGGGCAAGTTCCATTTCCATGCATTTACTTCCTTCAGTGGTTTTTAAAAATGAAGCACTTTTAAGATTAGGAATGAAAGACTTGGATTGGCAAATTAAACAGGGATTGGCCTACATTATGTTAATAGTCTAAACTCCATGTTGGATGAATTTAGGGGTACACTGTATGAAGGGAGAGACTGGGAACAAAACTGAATTGAAGCTCTGGGCAGAATTTGCACACACGTGAATAATTAATACTATATGCAGAAAGACTGCTGTATTTAAAATTAGTTTTCAGTTTTTTAAATATAAAGTTTCATGTTGGAATAGTAAAATAAACATGAACTTTTTCTGACATGGAGCAGTAAAATTAACTTTTCCTTGGAACAGCTTGCATGCTTATTGCTGCTCCACACAAACCTAGGGTAAAGATGCCCATGATCTAGCACTTTTCTTTGAACATTGCAGAGCATTTGCACAGACATGCTTGAATTTACACTCACGAGTCAATTTCAAGTAAGAAGAAAGAGAGGGACCTCCTTCTCAGGATTAATGGAAGGCCTAAATTATGGAAAAGCAGTGCAGCTTTTTTCTTAAATGGTAAATTTACACTACATTTCTCAATGAATACAGTATATGAAAAGTTCAATTTGCATATTAACTACTGTTGTGCAGACAGCTTGTCAAGTGGTGATTCTGACAGCGTGGTGTCTGTCTCCATTCTGCTGGAACATCAGATGCCATTTCTCTTCCTCCTGAGAAAACCACTTCTCGTACTTTGATATCCTTCTAAAGTGTTTCAGTTGTAAATTATTGCTAATATAAAATTACCATTAATTTATAGAAGCTTCTAGCTTAAACATAAAAATATATTAAAAGTGAAACAACCATAATCTTAACCTCTAGACATAGATTATTTTTCTATGAACACATTAACATGTATGTCATAATTACTATTGTTTTTTACAATAAAGGGCTCATACTATACATACATACAACTTATTTTTGTACATATTTTGAATCTCCATAATGGCATTTGTAGATATACTTTATTTTTTGTAGTTTTGTTTTTTCTTTAGCCATCTTTGCAAATACTATGTATTTTGCTTCCTTAAATCAGTATTTCAGTAGGAAAAAATCTTAGAAATTAAACTGTGAGGGCAAGCAAATGTGAACATTTACATTTTAACAAGTACCAAAAAATTACCTTAAAACGTATACCAATGTATACTCTTAATAAAATGTAAAAGAGTGATTCACTGCATTCTTTCTAGCTCAGACATTATCAATTTTTTTATTTTAAATTATTGCCTAAGAAATAGTCATATATCTTGTTCTTTTATTTTAAATTTCTATTTGAGAAGTTATGTACTTTTGTTTGTTTGTTTTTTGAGACGGAGCCTTATTCTGTCACCAGGCTGGAGTGCAGTGACGCAATCTCATCTCACTGCAACTGCCACCTCCCAGGTTCAGGTGATTATCAAGTAGCTGGGATTACAGGCGCCTGCCACCACGCCCGGCTAAGTTTTGTATTTTCAGTAATGGGGTTTCACCATGTTGGACCAGCTGGTTTGGAATTCCTGACTTCAGGTGATATCCCGGCTCGGCCTCCCAAAGTGCTGGGATTACAGGCATGAGCCACCACGCCCGGCCAGTTATGCACTTTTTAATGTGATTATTAATCACTGTTATTTCTACTTATTTAAGCTGACTGTTCACATATTTTACCCTTTTTAAAACATTCTTTTTAAATAAATTGATAATAAATGTTTTTGTCAAGTATTGCAGGTCTTCTCCCCTTCATTTATTGAATGTTTGCTACATGTTAGGCTCTGTGCTAAATACTTTACATACATTATTCCATTTAATCGTCACATTAATTTTGGGGAATGTATTATTTTCATTTTCACACAAGGAAAATGGGTTCAGAGAGGTTAAGGAATTTTCCCAAATTTACAGTTAGTTTTATTTTATTTTTATTTTGAGACAGGGTGTGTCTCTGTCACCCAGGCTGTAGTGCTGTGGCATGATCCTGGCTCAGTGCAAACTCTGCCTCCTAGGTTCAAGCAATTCTCGTGCCTCAGTCTCCTGAGTAGGTGCCTGTCACCACGCCCGGCTAATTTTTTGTAGAGGCAGGGTTTCACCATGTTGCCCAGGCCTGGTCTTGAATTCCGGAGCTCAAGTGATCTGCCCGCCTCAGCCTCCCAAAGTGCTGGGATTACAGCCATGAGCCACTATGCCTGCTCCACAGTTTTAGAAGTGGCATTCAAACAGAGCTCAGTCACAACAAAAGGCACACCACAAACTATGATAATCCCCCACCTCCTGGATGGTCTTTTATCTCTTAACTTTGTGGAGGGTTTTTGCTTTCATTTTGCTTGTTATGTTATTATGAAGTTTTAAATTGTTAATCATTCCATATGATGTCTAGGTTTTCCGCCATGATTATAAAGCCCTTTCCTAGTCCCACATGATACGTTTTTTTTTCTTGTAATACTTTTATATTTCATTTCTTTTTAAGTCTTTGGTATATCTGACAGCAATTTATATACGATGCAGATGTATATTTCTTTCCCCAAAGGTCCCAACACCCTTACTGAATAATCTTTTCCCCATAATTTGAGATGACACCTTTATCATACACTAATATGTCCTGTATATTTGAGTCTGTATCTGGACTCCCTTCTGGTATAAAGAAGTGCAGTTGACTTTTGTATAACAACCTTATACCTGTCCACCTTGTTAAACCCTCTTACTATTTGTAATATCATGTCTACAGATTCTGATTTTCCATTAAAATGGTTAATAATTCTCTCTCTCTGCCTTTTTTTTTTTTTCGTTTGACATGGAATTTTGCTCTTACTGCCCAGGCTGGAGTGCAATGGTGCAGTCTTGGCTCGCTGCAATATCTGCCTCCTGTGTTCAAGAGATTCTCCTGCCTCACTCAGCCTCCCAAGTAGCTGAGATTACAGGCAGCTGCCACTACGCCCAGCTAATTTTTGTATTTTTAGTAGAGTCAAGGTTTCACCATGTTGGCCAGGCTGGTCTTGAACTCCTGACCTCAGGTGACCCGCCTGCCTCATCCTCCCCAAGTGCTAGGATCACAGTTGTGAGCCACCGCACCTGGCCCTTAACATGGTTAATAATTATCTGATAAAGATTGTTCTAGTCTTTTTCAATCCTTTCTCACCCTTTTAATTCAATTTATTCTTTTTATGTGCTATTAAAGTCCTTCGAGTCTATGTTGTTTATTTTTTTATTTCTGAAAACAAAACCAAGAATACCAGAAAACCCTAAGGCTGAATAATTGAAAGCCAAACTCAAAAATTGATCTGTAGGGTTGTTCAGTTACTCTATCAGTTAGTCACCAGGTCGTGTAAGTGAAGTCCTAACTTAGAATCAGGAAAAACCGAGACTTTGTGAATTAGGATGGGGACACTCCAAAGGATTCGGAGACCTCCTTGACTCCATGGAGTACTCTGAACTCAATGCCTTGAGCCTCCTCTGCTTGTCAAAGAAGGCTTTCCTTGCTCCTAATCCTCCCGAGGGTGTTTTTCTCCTGACACCAAATGTGTGACGTCCATTCTAACGCCAGCCACTTCTCCAATTCTCTAGACATAAACTGATGTCCAGTAATTCAATTAAATTTTGATACTATTTGCCTGCATTAGCATCCAACCCTACAAGTTAAAGCCTCAGTCCCACAATACTTCCTTACTTCAGATGTCAGCTGTACATGGGGTGCCCAGGTGATCCACATTTCTGCCCAGGTGACTACAAATTTGGGGGTTCCCATGGCCCCTTCCCCTCAGTTTCCATAATTTGCTAGAATGCCTCACAGAACTCAGGAAAGCCCTAAAGCACTGATTATTACCATTTTATTATAAAAGATGACAGCTCAGACCTGGCACGGTGGCTCACACCTGTAGTCTCAGTAACTTGGGAGGTTGAGGTGGGAGTATTAGAGCAGGTAGTTAGACATGAGCAGGGCAGAGGGCCCCTCCACCACCAGGAATGTTAGGCAACCATCAGGTGATGGTCAGGTGGTTGTTAACTGTCTCTTTAAAATAATATTTGGTTGCAGCCAGAGCTAGGGAAAGGCAGTCTCTCAACAGATAGAAAACGCCTGAAACGTGATTAGCGCTTCCCAGTATGATCTCAGGAGTTGGGTGAGTGGGCTCAAGCATGTGCACTAAAAGGCAAAATGGCAGAGTTTAACGGGTATATGACCTTCCTGTAGGAACACTCAACTTGTAGGGAAGACCACCTCAATGTGCATTTGTTCAACTTCGGTAAACACACTGTGCATTGGCCCCTTCCCAAGTGCTGGCAGGCCACCGCACATGCAGAATGCCAGCAGATAAAACCCCAAGTCAAAGGTCATACTGGGCACTTGAACTCCTCAAGACTCCTGCTTGGCTATCTTCCAAGTGTACCTTACATTCTTTCATTCCTGCTCTAAAACTTTTTAATAAACTTTCACTGCTGCTCTAAAACTTACCCCCATCTCTCTCTCTGCCTTATGCCCTTCAGTCGAATTCTTTCTTCTGAGCAGGCGAGAATTGAGGTTGCTGCAGACTCATGGATTTGCCACTGCTAACAGGAGGATTACTTGAGCCCAGGAGTTTGAGGCTCCAGTGAGCTATGATGTTACCACTGCACTCCAGCCTGGGCAACAGAGTAGGACCCTGTCTCAAAAAAGAAAAAGAAAAAAAAAGAAAAAGATACTGCTGAGGAACTGCCAAATGGAAAAAATGCAGAAGGGAAGGTATAGGGAGAAGGGGAGAGAGCTTTTACGCCCTCTGTGGGTGCACCAGCCCTCAGTACCTCCAAGTTTTCAACCCAGAAGCTCTCCAAACTCTGTTCTTTAGGGGTTTTTATGGAGGATTTATTATGTGGACTTGATTGATTAAGTCATTGGCCATTGGTGATTAACTCAACCTTCAGTCCTTTCTCCCCTCCCAAGAGATTGGGAGTGGGGCTAGAAGTTCCAGCCTCTAAAGATGCCTAGGTCTTTCATCAATCCGCCCTCATCCTAAGGCTCTCCAGGCAGCCCCAGCCACCAGTCAGCTCATTATCATACAGAAGATAATCTTATCACACAGGAGATTCCAAGGGTTTTAGAAGCTATGTACCTGGAACTGGCACAAAGACCAAATATGTTTTCTTGTGCTTTACCTCTCCTTTAAAAACATGTAACTCCTTGTTATGAGTTGAATTGTGTCCCTTGCTTCACCAAATTCATATGTTGGAGTCTTGACCCCCAGCACCTCAGCATTGTTGATGAAAAGAGTCAAACTCTGTAAAATACTTGAAGAGATTTATTCTGAGCCAAATATGAGTGGCCAATGCCCGTGACACAGCCCTCAGGAGATCCTGAGAACATGTGCCCACGGTGGTTGGGGAATAGCCTAGTTCTATACATTTTAGGGAGACATGAGACACCAATCAAATACATGTAAGATACACATGGATTTGGTCTGGAAAGATGGCACAACTGAAAGATGGAGGGTGGGGGGCAGTTCCAGGTCATAGGTAGGTTTTAAAATTTTCTGATAGGCAATTGGTTGAAAGAGTTATCAATAGAATGTCTGGGTTACGATAGGGATTGTGGAGATCAACTTTTAAATTATGCAAATGAAGCCTCCAGATAGCAGCTTCAGAGAGAATAGACTAAATGTTTCTTATTAGACATACGGTCTGTGTTGCTGTTAAATGCTGGTTGACTCTGAATTCCAAAAGTGGGGACGGTATAATGAGCCATGTCCGACACCCACCCCCATCTCCATCGTGGCCTGAACCAGTTTTTCAGGTTAACTTTGGAATGCCCTGGCAGAGAGGAGGAGTCCATTCAGATGACTGAGGGGTCTTAGAATTTTATTTTTGGTTTACAGAATACAGCCTTATTTAGGGATAAGGTTTGTAAAGAGGGAATCAAGTTAAAATGAAGTCATTATGTAACTGAGTACTCTCATTTTTTCAGAGTTTTTTTTTTTTTTATTATTTTCTTTTCTTTTCTCCTCTCCCCTTTCCCGCGGCTTATGCCCCCAAAGCATGCCTGCCTCGGAGCTCCCACCCACCAGGAGGGCACGTCAAAAGCACGCCCACTTGGCCACTTCTACAACTTCTGCCCAGGAAGGCACCAACTCAGCCACCCAGTAGTTAAGGCGCTGGGCCAGCAGGGGGACCCCTCGCCCTTGCTCACTCCCTCCCTGGCCTTCCATAAGTGCCCACTTTCTGCTCTGGGAGCCAAACGGCACAGGCAAAGGCGCGACTGACGTTCACTACAGTTCCCCAGGCTGGCTTCGGAAGAAACCGCTTCTTTATGCCATACCTCGCTCTTGTTCATTGGACTCCGCAGGCAGCAAGCAACCAACCCTCTATTCGGTGACCGCTATGGATGGGCCCTAATCCGGTGTGACTGCTGTGCTTAGAGAAAGGAGCAACTGGCCAGGCGCGCTGGCTCACGTCTGTAATCCCAGCACTTTGGGAGGCACAGGCAGGCGGGTCATGAGGTCAGGAGATGAGACCATCCTGGCCAACACGGTGAAACCCCGTCTCTACTAAAAATACAAAAATTAGCTGGGCGCGGTGGCGCGAGCCTGTGATCCCAGCTACTTGGGAGGCTGGGGCAGGAGAATCGCTTGAACCAGGGAGTTGGAGGTTGCAGTGAGCCGAGATCGTGCCACTGCATTCCAGCCTGGCGACAGAACAAGACTCCGTCTCAAAAAAAAGAAGGAGAAACTTGTACATGGAGATATGCGTAAATGTAGAGGGACACGGAAAAAATGGCTCTCTACAAGCCAAGGAGAGAGGCCCAAAATGGATCCTTGCCTCACAGTCCCCAGAAAGAACTCACCCTGCCCCCAACACCTTGATCTTTGATTCCCAGCCTCCAGAACTGTGAAACAATACATTTCTGTAGTTTAAGCCACTTTGTTATGGCAGCCAGAAGAAATCGATACACTTTTTTTTTTTTTTTTTTTTTTTTTTTTTGAGACGGAGTCTCACTCAGCTGGGCTGTGGAGTGCAGTGGCATAATCTCGGCTCAGTGCAACCTCTGCCTCCCTGGTTCAAGCAATTCTCCTGCCTCAGCCTCCCAAGTAGCTGGGATTACAGGCACCCGCCACGACCCCCAGCTAATTTTTTGTATTTTTAGTAGAGACGGGGTTTCACCATGTTGGCCAGGCTGGTCTTGAGCTCCTGACCTCATGATTCGCCCTCCTCACCCTCCCAAAGTGCTGGGATTACAGGCATGAGCCACTGCGCCTGTCCCTAATACACTTTTTTATATGAGAAAGTTACATTGCAAGAGCAAGTAAATATTCCTCTATACATCCCCAACCACTTCCACTGTGTATAGACCAACAGCTAGAGTTAAAGCCCAGTATGCCCCAAGGGACCATTACAGATTTAACACAGGAGAAGGCTTACACATCAAAAGACTTGTAAGACTTTGCTGATTTGTGTCTTCTCTTCCCTGAGATAATTCCTCCAAAGCTTAGCATTCACTGGCTTTTGTTTATCATGCTCATGTCCACTGCCATTTTTTGATGTACTTAATTCGCAGGTCCCTTGTTGGCTCTTTTGTCCTCATTATTCATTTGAAAGCTTCGGGACTACAATAAGGCTATCTATGAGATGTTGGTATAGCGCCTCGAACATCTCTCTTATCTTACTTAGTACACTTGTATAACTTTAACTTATCTTTTCCCCACTAGGCCCTGTTTTGTATGAGGACTGCCAGTGTCTAGCGCAATGCCTGGTACATACCACGTGTTTAATACCTAGTTCTTAAAGGAAGAAGGAAGAGAGGAAGAGGAAGGAAATTCCATCCAAGAAATGCTATCTAGGAACAATGTGGATTTATCTTTCTCTTTAGTTACTTAGGGGCTACATTAGTACCCTTAGAACTTGTGCTGGAGAGATTAGTATTTGGCAGTTTATTGTCTGTTTACCCTTAGAAACTGCATGGGTAATAACAGACTGTGGATAGTCTCATATGCTGTCTCCAAGTACTTTCTCCCTAAAACTAGAGCATATCCTCTTAAACACTGGCCTTGTTCCCCACCACCATGCCCCAGACCCAGGCCCAATAATCCTGGGGAGTGTTCCTGATTAGAACTCTGGGTCAGAAAGGATAAAGATGACTTGGTCTTGCAATCCCACTTTCTGCTCTGTTGTGATACTCTTGGTGTGCACATGGTCCTCTGCTAGGTGCTTTTCATTTCTTTGAGGACCTTCAGTCTTCTGTTCAAGTTTGCATGGTGCTTCTAAGCCCTCTCACTTAGTTTTCAAATTAGCATTCTAGGCCGGGCGCGGTGGCTCAAGCCTGTAATCCCAGCACTTTGGGAGGCCGAGACGGGCGGATCACGAGGTCAGGAGATCGAGACCATCCTGGCTAACACGGTGAAACCCCGTGTCTACTAAAAATACAAAAAACTAGCCGGGCGAGGTGGCGGGCGCCTGTAGTCCCAGCTACTCGGGAGGCTGAGGCAGGAGAATGGCGTGAACCCGGGAGGCGGAGCTTGCAGTGAGCAGAGATCCGGCCACTGCACCCCAGCCTGGGTGACAGAGCGAGACTCCGTCTCAAAAAAAAAAAAAAAAAAAAAAACCAAATTAGCATTCTACTCAGAATAGATAAATGCCAACTTGTAGTTCTTTTGCTTGGCCCAGATTCCCTTATAGTTTGCAGGTATTTTTCCGGATCTTCAGTATGCGATTATGTTCATTTCCTAGTTTCAACACAGATGGTTTTCTTCTTTACTTTTGGTTCATTTCTGTGCATTTTGGGTAAAGGAGATAGATAAATGTGCACTTTTCAGCTACCTTTCTGGACAATATTAGCATTTTCCCTTTACTTCTGAATATCCTTTGGACTCTCCTATATTGGAAAAAGAGGGTGATTTATGACTATTTTAATGGAAAACCAAAATAAATCTATAGAAAAGTTGTTAGATATAATAAGAGTTTAACAAGGTGAATATTATAACAGCTGTACCTTCACCCAGCTCCCCTTGCTCTTCACTGGCTTAGAACTTGCTAGGTTCTAACTCTCTCTCTTTCTCTTGTTGTTGTTGTTGTTGTTTTCCCCCATGGGTGAGTTCTTTATGGCAGTCTCCACCATTTCCTTATAATCATTTTCCATTTGATTTCTATATTCTGACATCCAGTCCCCATCATACTGCAGCAGCTGATCTCTCAAATAAATTCATTGATTTTTTTTTTTTATAATTGCAGTTACATTTTTTCCCTTCACTTTCCTTGCACATGGGACTGTATTTGATGCTGTTAATTAAACCTTCTTTAAAACTTTGTTTTTTCTTTACTTCTGTTTCTTTACTGATTTTGTACAGTAATCAGAAAAATCAGAAAACGATCTGATTTTCTCTAAATCAGGCCTTTTTCCCTCAAGGATCTTTGTGGCCCTTTTCCCTGGTTTTCCTTGAGGAGAAAACTATCTCAGTTTTAGCTGTTGTTTCTATGCTGAAGGCGTGAAGATTTATGTCTACATCTCCTTTTAAACCCAGCTTACGCTCCGCTATTTTAATAGTCTACTGGGTGCTACTGTGAGCAATTTAAAAGACAGAAGGTCTGGGTGACACACGTTAGGGAATTGGAACTAATGTCTGCATGTCTGGCTTGAGTAACAGTAGGGACAGCAGTGCTGTTTCACATACACAAGGAACATGAGGGAAAAAGGGCTCAAGAGGATCATTTTGGTTATAACAAACAGGAACAATGGAAACCACCTGACACCAGTACCAAACCACCAGTGACATTAGTCCAGCAACTTCAAGAGTCTGAACTAGGTAGAAAGGCAAACTGATAGAGGCTCTCGGGAAAAGAGTAACTACTGAGAAGTGAGCAAGAGAAAAAGTAACTTGACAACACTGTTTTCAGACCATTGCAGCTACCTGGAAAGATCCCGTTTCCCGCTCTGGGTGGCTGTTCCGTCTTCAGCGTCAGCACTTCGTCACAGAAGGCCTAAGCAGGGGAGAAGGTTGCCACAGAAGCCAGAGGGAAAGTCTTAGTGAAGAGGGAAGAAAGAAAAGTCTTGGAGAAATACTTTTTGGTATGGCAGTGAGGAGTGTGGTGGCCTTCTTGAGAGCACTCTCACTGCCTTGGTGATGGGGCCATTTTGCAGCGTGTTGGCTGCAGAGAAGGCAACCTAAAGAAGGCATTCATGAAATGCAGCCTGCTCCTTGAACGAACCCGGAGTGAAAGGCAGGAGAATGCACGGCAGCCTGAGGAAAGCCAGGCTGCAGGATGGCTTTCCTTAGGACAGTAAAGCGGACTTACATGCGGAGTTAGAGAGCGACCCAGAAGCATGAAGCATGAAGCATGAGCCAGAGCCCAGGGTGCTTTGGAAAGACTTAGATAGCGGGTAGGGCCCATCCTTCTCTGTCACAGGAAGCAGGATGTAAATGGAGTTTCTTTGGTTGGCTGGAGGCTGAGAAAGTTTGCTTCCTATGACTTCTATTCTCATCTACGGAAATGTGAGAAGGGGCAGTGGGAATGGAAAAGCTACCATGGGAATGAGAGGAGAAACTGAAGAAAAGTGAAGGAATTTCTGCAAGCAATGTGGAAAACTGAACCGAGACTGGAGCCATACGTTTGGGGTGACACCAGATCTTCAGCGGAGTGCTTTTTTTTTTTTTTTTTTCCCAGCTCTACTTAATAATGTGGATAAAGATGATATTGGTGGAAATCAAAGGAAAGTAGAAAGCAAAGGAAAATGGGGGTAATAATAGAGCCTGCCATTTCAGAGAGTGATCAGAGTGACTCACAGTGAGGTCTAGACTAGAGAGGGCAGAAATGAAAGGGCCAAACAGGAGAAGATGGTCGCAGTGGAGATAAAAGGTAGATGGATGAAGAAAACTAGAGAGCTAGAAGGTTGTGACTGGAGATCAGGATGATGGCATTTAAGAGCCAGAGGTGAAGTTTAAAAATGGGGATTGTTAGCTGTCCATGCTGGCACATGCGTATAGTCCCAACTACTATGGAGGCTGGGCGGGGAGGATCACTTGAGCCTAGGTGTTTGAGGGTACAGTGAGCCATGATCATGCCACTGCCCTCCAGCTTGGGTGATAGAGCAAGATCCCAACTCTTAAAAAAAAGGAAAAATAGGGATTGTGCAATAGAATCAAACACAGAGGTCACTTACAAACAGTAATTTATAAGTAGCTTTTGTGTAGCTTTGTTTTTTTTTTGTTTGTTTGTTTTTAGTTAGTTTGTTTTTTGAGACGGAATCTCTGTTGCCAGGCTGGAGTACAGTGGCGCGATCTCGGCTCACTGCAACCTCTGCCTCCCGGGTTCAAGTGATTCTCCTGCCTCAGCCTCCCGAGTAGCTGGGACTACAGGCACTCACCACCATGCCCAGCTAATTTTTGTATTTTTAGTAGAGACGGGGGTTTCACCATGTTGGCCAGGATGGTCTCGATCTCTTGACCCGGTGATCCGCCTGCCTCGGCCTCCCAAAGTGCTAGGATCACAGGTGTGAACTACTGCGCCCGGCCTTTGTGTGGCTTTTTCAGCAACAACACAGTAGTGGATAGAGCTGTAAAGAACATAAGGAGAAGAAGGGAAAATTCAAACAGCTGCGACTTGTTGATCTTTTAATGCTTGGTTCTTGATTTCGAATCCATTGCTGTCTTTACAGGAGAGCACTAATTTCCAGCAAAGAAGTGTAGGTTGCTTTGATCGTATCTCATTCTTACAAGATGTAGACTCACCAATGACTGTTGTTTCTTTCAGTGGGCCTAACGCATATAGCTTCCAGATGTAAAGGTAAAGTACTCCAGTGGGTAATTCATTTTAAATTAGAAATTAGCTTAAAGGCTAATAAAAGTTGAAAATAAAATTTATCTCAAACCTAGTTAGGTTTTTGTTTTTTGTTTTTTTGGCAAGAGAAAATAGATATGAGGAAAGTATTCCTCTAGTGGGAGATAGGGGCAATATGGTGATAACGTAGCCATGGCACAGATAAAGCGGGATCTAATAATTTAGTTAATTTTATCTGTTTATTTGACTGTAGGTACCTGAACATAAAGTTGTTTTGTTATTGTTGTTGTCATTTTTTAAAGAAAAAGCATCAGTGTTCTTTTTTTTTTTTTGAGAAAGGGAGAGGTCTCGCTGTGTTGCCACAGCTGGTCTTGCACTCCTGGCTTCAAGTGGTCCTCCCACCTTGGTCTCCCAAAGTGTTGGAATTATAGGTGTGAGCCACTGCACCCAGTCAAGTTTTCCTTCTTCAGTAATAAGAGAGACACTTACAAAGATACTTGGAAGAAGAGAAATTAAAAAGTTTAGCACTTTTCAGCCACCTAAAATAATTGCATGCAAAAGAGTGATCAAGAAAAATGTCGGAAAAAAACTTTTCTTTGGAAAAATATGTATTCCTTATATTCCTTAAAGCAAAAATGAATAGAAAAAAATGGCACCCCTGTTGTGTTAGAAACTAGAAAAACGATGAATTGTAAATATTGTCAGCTTTAATATTCTTCAGTTTTGATTTAAAGTTTTCAATGCCATTGAGATTTTGTGATGGAATGATTTCTTCTCTTTGTATGGTAGTTAAGGCTTGCTTATTACCACAATACTAGAAACTTGGCCATAAACAGGAATCTATGTGCATGGGCAGAAACTGCCCCATAAACACATTGTTATTTTAAAATCTTAAAGGAGAGAGGATATCAAAGTATACTCTTTATCATTTTCTCTTAGAAAATCTGACATTGTGTTTTGGACTAGTAAATAGAATAGATATTTAGCAGGAAATTTATACGTAGGCCTTTGGGCTTCAAAAATACTTAACCTCTGGCTGGGCGTGGTGGCTCACACCTGTAATCCCAGCACTTTGGGAGGCCAAGGCGGGCGGATCACGAGGTCAGGAGATCGAGACCACCCTGGCTAATACGGTGAAACCCCGTCTCTACTAAAAATACAAAACATTAGCCGGGCGAGGTGGCGGGCACCTGTAGTCCCAGCTACTCGGGAGGCTGAGGCAGGAGAATGGCATGAACCCAGGAGGCGGAGGCTGCAGTGACCGAGATCGCACCACTGCACTCCAGCCTGGGCGAAAGAGCGAGACTCCGTCTAAAAAAAAAAAAAAGACTTATCTCTGTGATCCTTCGGGCATATCTGTAATGTTCATGATTTTGACAGTGTCAGCATAGTTTATTTTGTCACATTTGTGCTTTCATGAACATAAAACGTTTAATTCATTTTCTTTAAAAGGTACAGTAGCATCATTTTAGTTAAGCAGAACAAGTTTCACTTCATGTGAATCAATCGATGAGGGAAAATACAAATTTTGATAAAGACACCAGTGAGTATTTTATTGATTAATGGGATGCATTATTTAGCTTTATGCTTGCAGACCGGCTCAAGATTTAGATCTTAGTACACTGGGAAAAATTTCAGCTATAGAACATGTCGTAACTTTTGTTGTGTTAACATTCAAGCTAGAGTTTAATACTCCTCTGATGAAGGTATTAAATAATGTAGGTTTCTAAGCTGTATGCAACTAAAGCATATTTGTTTCATGACCAACATCTATATCCTGTGATGTTATCCAGTGAGTGAAATGCAAGTCAACTCTACACAAAGCCTTTTTTTGTTTTCCTATTTCATCTTCTCCATCTCTCCTTTCTTATTATAGCATATTTCTTTCACTCTCAGGAAAGAACATTTATGCAGGGCTTGCTTACCCCAACAAAGCACAGGCAGGGCTGACACAAAATCAAGGGGAGAAGTTTGAAAAAAGAGAACTGCTGGGTTTAAATGTTCAGTGATTTACTTGTTGTATTAGTCCGTTTTCACGCTGCTGCTGAAGACATACCTGAGACTGGGCAATTTACAGAAGAAAGAGGTTTATTGGACTTACAATTCCACATGGCTGAGGAGGCCTCAAAATCATAGTAGAAGACAAGGAGGAGCAAGTCACATCTTATGTAGATGGCAGGAGGCAAAAAGAGAGCTTCTGCAGAGAAACCCCCATTTATAAAACCATCAGATCTCATGAGACTCATTCATTCACTATCAGGAGAACAGTGCAGGAAAGACCCACCCCCATAATTAAATCACCTCCCACCGGGTTCCCCTCACAGATGTGTGGGAATCATGGGAGTTACAATTCAAGATGAGATTTGGGTGGGGACACAGCCAAACCATATCACTTGTTGAATGTGCTTGGGTTGTACGGAGTGGGGCTGAGCTGCTGACGTGTGTGCTTCATCCGCTTTGGGGCCATTTTCTTGTGGTATAAACTGAATCATGTGCCTGTCCTCATTTGGCTTCATGTTAGAACCAAAAGATGAGAGACATGTGCCCTTTAAATGGACTTTTAGTCACATTTTGTAACATAATAAATCTAATTTTCAATGAATATACCAACGTATATATCTAGAATAAGCCATTTGCCTCAGAAAACATATGTCAACATACTTACATGCAATAAACGCCAACTGAAGCTTAACTTTTTCTAACAATTGTGAAGTCTCTCAAAACATTTAATACTTCTTTTTAGGAATTGCTTTCAGGGCCATAAGCACATTTTTACAAATACTGCCAACAGTGATATAATATCTTCATCTGTTAACATTCAATTGAATTTTTTGCAAATGATCAAAAAGTCATTCAGAGTAAATTCTGTTGTATAATGCAGATGATCAAGCTGAGTATTTGCCAGGTTTTTATTTTAGAAAAGAGATGTTGCTGTAACATAAGTAAATAGATTCTTGTATGTGGCAGATAAATTTACTTGTAATCCGCTCTAGAGTGAAATTGTAAAAAATATTTATACATGTAAGCATTGTCATCATTCTAAGGATTATTGAATAATGAATATAAAATGTTCTTGTGTATTTGTGTATGTGTATATAATTTTTTGAAAGTTTCTTTATCCTATTGACCCTTCTCATAAACACTAGCATATATATATTTTATTATACATAATATAATTTATATAGGAACATTGTCTTTTTCCCAGTAATGCTGATTCTAAACTAGATTATGTAAATTTCATGTAACATGGCAGTGAACATTAAGAATAGTGGGGTGCTAAAGATATTTAGAAATGATTTTAAAAACTTATATTTCAAACTTATAGAAGGATATTGTCATTTTTAAATAATGTAAAGAAAGAATGCCCCAAACTATCTCTTTAATAAAGTTTTTTAAAAATAAAAAACCATTTGTTCAACACATTATAATGTATATGGTATTTCTCATATCTGGTGGGGTTTTTTTGTAACAACTAGAGAAAATTGCTATTATCATTATTCCCATTTGAAGAGGAGCCTGTGAAGTTTCATTAGAGGTAAATCATCTTGCTCAAGATCACAGAGCAGTAAGTGTTGGAACTGGAATAAACCTAGATTCTCTGACTCCAAATCTGTGCGTGTGTGTGTTTAATGTTTTAACTTTTATTTTAAAAATTCAGGGTACATGTGCAGGTTTGTTACACAGGTAAACTTGTGACTCGGGGGTTTAGTGTACAGATTATTTTGTCACCCAGGTACTAAGTATAGTGCTCGACAGTTTTTTTTCCCTGAGCCTCTCCCATCTTCCATTTTCCTCCCTCAAGTAGGCCCCAGTGTCTGTTGTTCCCCTTTTTCAGTCCATGTGTTCTCATCATTTAGCTCCCACTTGTAAGTAAGAACATGCAATATTTGATTTTCTGTTGCTGTGTTAGTTTTCTAAGGATAATGGCCTCCAGTTCCATCCACGTTCCTGTAAAGGACATATCATTCTTTTTTATGGCTGCATGGTATTCCATGGTATATATGTACTGGATTTTCTTTATCCAGTCTACTGTTGATGGTCATTTAGGCTGAATCCCTGTCTTTGCTATTGTGAATAGTACTGCAATAAATAGACACGTGCATGTATTTTTATGATATAATGCAAATCCTGTGGGTTTTTAAATAAGATAATTTACATGTGAATACTTTGCAGTAGGAAAATGGAGTATAAATCAAAGAGCATTCGATAAGATCTAGTCCTGGCTCTGTCCCTGGGTAGCTCTCTGATCTTAGGCAGTTTATGCCATCTCCTTGGGCCTTAGCATATTAATTTGTCAAATAAATCTCCTTAAAACATAGAACACAGGAACCATAACAAATAAGACAGATAATTCTGACTTTATAAAAATTTATTGTGCCTTAAAGTTAAAAGATAATAAACTTGGAGAAAATATTTGCGACGTATATAGCAGAGAAAAGATTAACATGCAGAACACGTAGCCAATTCCAAAAGACAAATAATGCGATTTAACCATATAAAGTAAACAAGGAACAAATGAGTGAAAGCATAGAGAAAATCTGAGACAAGAAATGTTACCAGGCACCTGAGAGAAGCTGTTTCTTATGACTGACTGCTCATTTAATATTTCAGTTTTTTAACAAGGCATAAAGAAAATACATTGTGGAACGAAGTTTTCATCATGTGACAAAAGAAGACATGCCCATTCTTCAAAAACAAATTTCCTTAGGACTTGATATGGTCTGGCTCTGTGTCCCCACCCAAATCTCATCCTGAATTGGAATTGGAATCGTAATCCCCACGTGCTGGGGGAAGAGACCTCGTGGGAGGTGATTAGATCGTGGGGGCGGTTCCCTCATGCTGTTCTCATGATAATGAGTCTCATGAGGTCTTTGGTTTTGTACGTGTCTGGCGTTTCTTCTGCTGGCACTTCTCTCTCTTGATGCCATGTGAAGAAGGACATATTTGCTTCTCCTTGTGGCATAACTGTAAGTTTTCTGAGGCCTCCATGCACAGCTGTGAGCCAATTAAACCTCTTTCCTTTGGGAATTACTCAGTGTTGAGCAGTTTTTTACAGCAGCGTAAGAACAGACTAATACAAGACTCAATAGGAGGGATTTAGCATTTGATGATTTGCATAGGGAACATTGATTTCCTGATACAGTGGATAACATCTTTAGCAGTGCTTTTTCTCAGACATGGGCAACTCAGGTGGATGCTCATCTTATCCTTGTTTTTAATTTCAAATGTATGTATTCCTTTAATAAAATTAACATATAATCAAGGGTTTAAGAAATATCTATCAGTACAGAAAGGTCCCAGTCTTCCCTGCCAGTATTCACAGCTCCACAGACATAAATACTTTAAATATTTTTGGGTTATGTCCTCTCATAGTTATTTCCGTAGCTTCCAATGATGACATGTGTTTGCTGTGATATTTTGCTTTATCCATATTAATCATTTTTACTGGGGCTTTCTGCTCTGAGAGATGAGGATTTACCTCATACTCTCAATGCAGTCATATTATTATTCTTAGCATCTCTATTTTTTAATCTTTGTAATCTTATACCTTTACTTTTCATCAACTTGGTTTCATCAACTGTTGACTTCTTTTTAAAGTGAGGATGTAAAGAAAAATAGGTTGGGCATGTTGGCTCAAGCCTGTAGTACTAACACTTTGGGAGTACGAAGCGGGAGAACTGCTTGAGCCCAGGAGTGTGAGACCAACCTGGGCAACATAAGGAGACTCTGTCTCTACAAACTAATCATAATAATTTAGCCGGGTGTTAGGGCACATGCCTGTAGTCTCAGCTACTCAGGAAGCTGAGGCAGGAGGATCACTTGAGTACCAGTGTTTGAGGCTGCAGTCAGCTGTGATTGCACCATTGCACTGCTGCCTGGTGTCAGAACAAGACCCTAATGTTTCTAAAAAAATTTTTTCATAAATAAAGAATAAAATAAAAACATTAGTTCCTGTATCTTTCCCTTTCAGCTCTCCTCCATCCTGAATCACAACTTCTGTCATCTGGTTTTTTTGTTGTTTTTGTTGTGATAATTTTACTGTTCTACCACAATAACAAAATATTTTGTGCTTTGTATGTTGATTCTAAAAGTTTAGAGTCAATAACCAGTTTATATTTGAGTTTTCCTGCAATTTGTAATCACCTTTTCAGGACTTGTAGTCTCCTCTCTTATCATTGCCTAAAGTTACTTCTCAAGGGTAGGGCAGGTCTCTCAACTCTCCATTTATTTGGCCGCCTACTTCCAGTGTCCACTGACCAGTCTCCAGAGACAGCAGTCATTTGACCATTTCTTTCCTTGCCTTCCTGGATAAAAATTCATTTCCTGGATCCCGTGTCTTTTTCCTTTCCTGCACTACACCCAATATTTTTTCTGGAGCACATCCTCAAATTCTTAAGAAAGGGTGTGTGAGCAAGTCCATCTTCTGATCCCTCATGTGTCTAAAAATATCTATTCTACCCTCAAACTCCTCTAATAATTTTGCTATATATGAAAGCCTGGATTGAAAACAATTTCCCCCCAGAATTTAAAGACTCTTCAGTATCTTTTAGTAGCCAGTGGTGTGCTGCAGCCTGATGTAAGTTGCATGCTTGCCACTTTATATGTGAATTGGTTTGTTTTGTCTCTGGAAGGTGGTCTGATTTTTCTTCCTCCTTGGGTTCTGAGATTTTACCATGATGTGTCTACTTGCACTTCTTTCCCAGTCATTGTGCTAGAATTCCTTGGGATCACTCAGTCTGGAGGTTGATGTATCTCAGCTCTGGGATATTATTTTCCATCACCCCTTTGAAAATATCTTCCTTTCACTGTTAGTCAAATAGTGTACTTCCTAGATTGAGTATTGTATCTCTTTTTTTTTGAAACTGAGTCTTGCTCTGTCGCCCAGGCTGGAGTGCAGTGGCATGATCTCAGCTCACTGCAAGTTCCACCTCCCGGGTTCATGCCATTCTCCTGCCTCAGCCACCCGAGTAGCTGGGACTACAGGTGCCCGCCACCACACCCGGCTAATTTTTTGTATTTTTTAGTAGAGACGAGGTTTCACCGTGCTTGCCAGGATGGTCTTGATCTCCTGACCTCGTGATCTGCCCACCTCAGCCTCCCAGAGTGCTGGGATTACAGGCATGAGCCACTGCACCCAGCCCAGTATTGTATCTCTTTTAAACATATTTTCCATGTCTTTGTACTTTCGTTTTTCTTTCTGACATATTTACACAACATTTCTCCCACATTTCCTCCTTAGAATTATATATTTTTTAACTTGCAAAAGCTGTTTTTTGGTATCTGATAGTAGTTCTGTTTAGCACCACCTTGGTGATTTATCACTACTTATGATCTCCACAAATCTCTTTGATGATGTTAGAGTTTTACATTTTCAGTATTTGCCAGATTTTCTCCATGATCATTTTTTTTTGCTTATTTACCATAGTGTCTCTTTTTTATGTTGAGGATATTTCTCAAATGCCTGGTGATTTCCTCGATATCTGTTCACATTTGAGGATAAGTTAATAAGGAGATGACTGGGAGCCAAAACCAGGCTACTCAAAACACATTCACATTCGTCTGAAAATGATGCCCTGGTTGACGTAAAACTACAAAGCATGGGCCGGGCATGGTGGCTTATGCCTGTAATCCCAGCACTTTGGGAGGCTGAGGCAGGCAGATCACCTGAGGTCAGGAGTTCGAGACCAGCCTGACCAACATGGTGAAAGCCTGTCTCTACTAAAAATACAAAAATTAGCCAGGCGTAGGGGCACACACCTGTAATCCCAGCTTCTCGGGAGGCTGAGGCAGGAGAATTGCTTGAACCCAGGAGGCAGAGGTTGCAGTAAGCCAAGGTCGTGCCACTGCACTCTAGCCTGGCCGACAGAGCGAGATTCTGTCTCAAAAAAACAAAACAAAACAAAAAACCCTACAAAGCACGGTCTGAAAAACCTGAAGCTGTGGCAAAGAGACCTACTGTCTTTCACCAGAATCTTCAATTTTTGACAGAAACATGGGCATAATCCCAACTGCTAACCCTGACCGCCCCCATCACAGCTGCCGTCTCCAGCCTTGCTTCCTCCTTGCCCCGGCTCCAAGCCTGGAGGGGCTCTGCAGAGATTCCGTAGTGAATGAGCTGTTGTCTCAGGCTTTAAACAGTCACTCATGCTCTTTCTTCCACCTCTGTGGAGGCCACATTGGACTGTGACATTAGTGAGAAACAAACATTTCTTATTATGCTGAGCCACTGAGATTTGGGGGTTGTTTGTTACCACAACATAGCCTAATTCACCCTGACTACTAAACTGCCCAATTTCCTCACCAGTGAAGCTAGCCTCATTGGTGAGGAATAAACTCTATAGCGCCTCACTTTTAAACATAAATGCATAAGCAAGATTCATCAGATATTTGAGGAAAGTGTTCACATGAAGAACAGACTCTTAATAAATCAGAATCAGAGGAACTCATAGGGAACAGAGACAATGCAACGAATAGAAGAAAATATTTGTTTTAAAGGCTGGGTGCGGTGGCTCACGCCTGTAATCCCAGCACTGGGAGGCCAGGGCGGGCGATCACCTGAGGTCAGGAGTTTGAGACCAGCCTGGCCAACCTAGTGAAACCCCATCTCTACTAAAAAATACAAAAATTAGCTGGGTGTGGTGGCATGCATCTGTAGTCCCAGCTGCTAGAGAGGCTGAGGTAGGAGGATCGCTTGAACCCATGAGGCGGAGGTTGCAGTGAGCCACAATCATGCCACCACACTCCAGCCTGAGCAATGGAGTGAGATCCTGTCTCAAAAAAAAAAAAAAAAAAAGGCCAGGCTCAGTGGCTCACGCCTGTAATCCCAGCACTTTGGGAGGCTGAGATGGGCGGATCACGTCAGGAGATCGAGACCATCCTTGCTAACATGGTAAAACCCCGTCTCTACTAAAAAAATACAAAAAACTCAGCCGGGCGTGGTGGCAGGCGCCTGTAGTCCCAGTTACTCGGGAGGCTGAGGCAGGAGAATGACGTGAACCCAGGATGCACAGCTTGCAGTGAGCCGAGATCACGTCACCGCACTGCAGCCTGGGCGACAGAGCAAGACTCCGTCTCAAAAAAAGAAAAAAAAAAAGAATAAAAAGAAAACATTTGTTTTAAAATTATAATTAAAATCTGCAAAGATAAGGAAAGATATTAAACCCATAAAACAAGAAGAAGGTGCTATAGTAAACAATGAGAGAACAAGAAAGAGCTTTTGGAAATAAATAATATAGTAGAAAGTAAGATAAATAAATAGATATGCAAATGTTCATAGCAGTTTTATTTATAATAGTTCCAAACTGGAAACTACCCAGATGTTCTTCAGTGGGTGAGTGATTAAACAAATTGTAGTACATTTATACTGTGCAAATACTAACAGTAAGAACAGATAAAATGTTAACACACACATAGCTTAGAAGAAATTATGCTGAGTGAAAAAAGGCTAATCTTAACAAAAATGCATGTTGCATGATTTTATCTATGTAACATTTATGAAACAACACAATTTTAGAAATGGAGAACATATTAGTGGTTGTCAGGGATTAGGAATGAGGGAAGAGGGAATGGGTATGTTGATTGAGTGGTAACATGCAGGACTCTTACGGCTATGGTACGGTTGTGTATCTTGATTGTGATGGTGGCTATCCAAGACAACACAAGTGATAAAATTGCAAAAAGTCATGCCAAGCACACACACAAACACACGTGGGCACGTGTAACTTGTGAAATCTGAATGAACTCTGTAGATGGTACCAATTTCAATTTTTTTATAGTAGCTGTATGTTTAATATTGCTGTAAAGATACATTTTTCTTATACAATTATTGTTAATAATTTGAAGATGTTTATTGCATTCTATTTTTGGTGGGAAAAAAATGTAACATACTTGTATTCAGCACAACGTTGTGAAATACAAAAAACATGTAACTGAGTAAGCAGGATTTTTCCATTCCTAGCCCATTTCTGAGGACTAAATCATGAACTGCTCCCAATGTAATTAAGTATTTCTTGCAATAGCTGGGCACCAAGTTTAAGATTTATTAATTTTCTCCTCTCAGTATAGGCAGCAATTCACCATTTTCTTTCAGCTCCTTCACGATATCCAATCTTCCCACCAGCTCCCCTTTCACATACAGCTGAGGGTGTGCTGGCCAATTTGAATAAGCTTTTAATCCTTGCTGAACTCCTTCATCCTCCAATATATCAAATGTTTCATATTCAACCCCAGTTCTATTTAGTATTTCCAGAATTTGTTTGCTGAATGCACATTTTGCTTCCTTTTTGTTTCCTTTCATAAAGAGCATCACAGAAGCTTTATTTGTCAGCACTTTGAGCCTTTCCTCTACTTTGGGGGCTTTAGGACAAATTGTATCTAGTTCTTCAGATGGTTGTAGCTCCTTAATTATATGAGCTCTCCAGAAACGTGGCGCTGAGGATAGGTATGCCAATTGGAATAGGCTTTGAGCCCCGGCCAAACCGCTTCATCTGAGAAGACATGAGAACTGCTAAACTAAACATGCTTGTGAAGAATTTCCACCATCTGCTTGCTGAAACCGCAGCGTGGTTCTCGAGGAGTCCCTTTCATAAACAGCATGCAGGGGGCAGCATGAGTCAATTTCTTTAAGCGCAGATTGCGATCTGCTTTGAGATGTTCATCAGTGCTGGCTGGGAAGGAGCCACTAGATGCATGTTGCTGAACTTTTTTGGTCAACTCTGGGACATGTGCACCATCTAATCAGTCAATTTTTTGAGAATTATTGAAAAAAAGAACAGTGGGAACAGAGCTAATTTCATATTTTTCAGATACTTCAGGACACCTTCAGCTTCCAACTTCACAAATGAAACTTGAGGGTGTTCTTTAGCTAACTCTGCCATCACTTCGTTCATCTGTGCACATTGTGGAGCCTGTGGTGCCCAGAAGTGGGCCACCAAGAGGGACTTGGCTTTGAGGTGCAGCAGCTCTTCAAATTGCCCGGCTGAGCTGACCTCTTCTACTGCTGCTGCAGCCGCCTTAGCCGCCCTTGCCACCGTGCTGCTGCCACCACCAATTTCAATTTTTCAGTTGTGATATTGTACGATAGTTGTTCAGGATGTTAACAGCGAGGGGGAAGGGTGCATGACACATCCCAGTACATTTCTTTGCATTTTGAAATAATATTTCCTGTGAATCCATAATTATTTCAAAATAAAAAGCTTTAAAAATCTTCAAATAAATAAACAGATACTTTGGAAGATAAAGTCAATAACATATCCCAGAAAGAACAAAAAAGACAGTGTGGAGGACAGAAGGAGAGAAGGGAAGGGGAAAGATAAGAAAATTAGAGAATCAGTTCAGAGGTGCGTGATAATATTAAGAATTCCAGAGAGAACAGAGTAAACAAAGGAGAAGAAACTAAAATAATAAAAATCTACACCAACTTGAGAACACATGCTTTTGTGCAGAAGGGGCTTCCCGACTGCCCACTGCAGTAATGCAGAAAGGCCCACCTCACCGGAATGACCTTTCAGAACATTGAGAGGCAAGGAGAACACCTGTGCTGGATTGTCTCTTGTCAACCTGATGACACCACCGTTCTTCTGAGGTTGGGAACTGTATTTCCCAGAATTCTGTTCCCAAGGTGGCAGGGATGGAGCTGAGCTTAGGCTCGGTGAACGTCTGATTTGAGTATGGCTCCTGCAGGGTGCCCTGCCTGCCAACAGCAGAGACCAACCTTGAGCCCATGATGTGGCACTGTTATTTGGGGGAATCAACAGTTTAAGTAACGTGGACCATTTCCATCCTGCCAAGAGCACCGCTTTGTTCTCACTGGAGATGGGTTGCCTTCCTGTCCACAATGGTTCCTCCAAAATGGTCATATCTGGACTCACGGAATACCTAATGCAGGGTAGCGGCGCTCTTCCTAGCTGTGCTTCTGACAAGGAAATCTTCACAGCAGATGAAGTGCAGCAATGTGCTCACGAAAGCATCATGTTGTTAATGCCTTTATTTGGAACTCACTGGTCTTACCATGTTTGCCATCATCCTGAAGCTTGGCTTGATAGAGTGGCAGAATGGGCTTTTGAAGATTCAGTTATGGTGCCAGTTGGCAAAATCACTTTGTGGAGCTGATTTAGTACCCGATGAGATGCAGAACATACTCTCTATCAGTGGCCAGTTTATAATGTAGTTTCCCCCATAGCAAAGATATGAAGTTTCAAAAATCAAGGAATAGTGTCTTTCACTGTACATCTAATGATCTACCAAAGTTTTGGCTTTTTATTCCCACAACATTAAACTCTGCTAGTTTGCAGGTCTGGGTTTCCAGGGCAGGAATACTTCCACCAGGGAACACAATGGTGGGTCCATTTAACAGGAATCTGAGACTGTCATCTGGTCACTTTGTCAGACAAATAAAATGGTTTCTGTGCTAGATGGGATAACTGATCTTGATTATCAAGGGTAAATTGGTTGGCTACTGCACAATGGAGGCAAGAAGTACCCGAGCTCCAGGAGATCCTCCTGGTAATCTCCTGGCACTCCCATGCTCTGTAGTAAAAGTTAGAGAAAACTATAGCAACCAGAACAAGCGGAACAGTGTCGCGCAGAAATTTCAAGAATAAAGATTGAGGTCATCATACTAGACCAAAAAACAAATTAAAAAACGGATTGGGCTGGGCACAGTGTCTCACACCTGTAATCCTAGCACTTTGGGAGGCCGAGATGGGCAGATCACGAGGTCAGGAGATCGAGACCGTCCTGGCTAACACAGTGAAACCTCATCTCTACTAAAAAAATACAAAAAACTCAGCCGGGCGTGGTGGTGGGTGCCTTTAGTCCCAGCTACTCAGGAGGCTGAGGCAGGAGAATGGCGTGAACCCAAGGAGACGGAGGTTGCAGTGAGCCGAGATCACGCCACTGCACTCGATCCTGAATGACAGAGCAAGGCTCTGTCTCAAAAAAAAACAAAAAAAAAAAAACAAAAAAAAAAAACAAAAAAACTGGCTGAGTGCTTGCTGGGGACCAATGTGATAGGAAATGAGTGGTGGGAGAAGGGAATTATAAATACCAATTACGACCATGTGACCAGTTCCAGAAACAAGTACTGTAGTCATTAGAGATATTTTCTGTATTGCTTCTGTATTGCTTAGATATGGACATTTGTATATACAAACTGATATTTTTCTTTGCTTTCTCTCCCATTCCAATACCCTCTAATAGTATCAGTGTATGAATCATGGTTACTTCTATGGTTCAGTTTTAGGTTATAGGATAGCAAGATAAGATTGTGAATCAGAAGATAAACATTTATTCACAGATGGATAAAGTGGAACTCTGGGTTTCTTTTTTTAGGTTTGGTTGTATGAAAAATAGTTGAATCATATAATGTAAAAGCATAATGTTGCTAGTATCTTTATTTGGAAGTTAAAGATTAAAAATAGGGTGTATGAATGCTGAGCTGATGAAGGAGTAGACTGTGCTGGATTACCTGGTGTTAACTCAGCACAATTCTCACTCATTTTTAAGGCTGAGAGCTACATTTTCCAGAATGGTTTCCTTTTCTATGTGATTTTTGGTTAGAGTATGCTCATGAGAGAAACTTGTATAAGATTTAGAAGATGGAAGTGAATCAGTTGCAGCTAAATGTGCAGGTAGGCAAGAGCTTCACAGTGGCTTCCCTGCAAACTCTTGAGAGGATAATTGGTGGAAGCTTCTCAGAGATTCCTGAGAATTTCAGTAAGCTTTTGAGAACCACCTCTCCTCAGTGATTCAGACTGAGATGTTTAGCATAGATTTCTCTGATTTTTGGTGACAGATCCAGTGACCTCTACTCCTTCAGCTCTTCCAATAGTCATGAAAGATCCTAATTTTATATTAATTTCCTTATCCGCAGAATGTGTAGGCAGAGCATGATGGTGTACACCTGTAGTCCCAGCTGCTTAGGAGGCTGAGGCAGGTGGATCGTGTGAGTCCAGGAGTTCAAGACCAGCTTGGGCAAAGTAGTGAGGTCTGTCTCTTAAAAGAAGGAAGATGACAGAATACATAAAATGACAAGATTCTAAAAGCTTCCAGAGAGAGTAAAAGATTGCATATAGAGAATGAGAAGTCAGCATGGCATTGAATGTATCAACAATAACAATCTAGATGAAAATGAAGCCAGGCCTTTATAATTCTGAGGGAAATTGATTTCTAAGACAGAATTCTGTATCCAGCTTAATCAATGGTGAGGGTAAAACAAAGACATTTACAGACGTGAAAAGTTTCAGGATCTTATGTCTACTTCTGTCATGAAGCAATTAAAGGATATGCAACATTAAAATTAGAAAATGAGCCTAAGAACCCAAGAAACTGAAGGGATTTGGAAAACAAGGAAGCCAATGCAGGAGAGAACAGAATTCACAGGATGATGGTTGAGTGAATTTCCAGTATGGAAGTTGTGCAATGGGCCCAAGGGCCAGGCAAGGCTGGGCAGCAGGATAGAAAGCTGTTGGGGAAGGCCGGGCACAGTGGCTCATGCCTGTAATCCCAACATTTTGGGAGGCCAAGGCTGGCAGATCACGAAGTCAGGAGTTCGAGACCAGCCTGGCCAACATGGCGAAACCCTGTCTCTACTAAAAAACAAAAAAATTAGCCAGGCATGGTGGCACGCACCTGTAATCCCAGCTACTTGGAAGGCTGAGGCAGGAGAATCACCTGAACCTGGGAGGCAGAGGTTGCAGTGAGCCAAGATTGTGCCACTGCACTTCGGCCTGGGACACAGCAAGACTCCGTCTCAAAAAAAAAAAAAAAAAAAAAAAGCGTTGGGGAGACGTGGCCCAGGGAAACAAACGTATGTGGGATCAGTGGATTACCTGATGCGTTCCACCATATTAAAAGGAGTTCTTCAGCTCTCTCAGAGAGTTTAGGAAAAATTAGTAATAGTACCTAGAAAATGAAGCAAATGAAAAAATGCGATAATTTTTAACTCCTGGAAAAAACAAATGTTGTACAAGAAAGGGAAATACAACCATACTGTATTACGTAGCTCATCAGTGAATGGTATTGTCAACAAAAAGAGTCAAACTGTACAATATTTGAAGAGATTTATTCTGAGCCAAATATTAGTGACCATGGCCTGTGACACAGCCCTCAGGAGATCCTGGGAACATGTGCCCAAGGCGGTCGGAGTGCAGCTTGGTTTTATACATTTTAGGGAGGCATGAGACATCAATCAAATACGTTCAATAAATACATTGGTTTGGTCCAGAAAGGCGGAACAACTCATAGCTGGAGTGGCGGTATCCAGGCTATAGCTAAATTTAAATATTTTCTGCTTGACAATTGGCTGAGTTTGTTTAAAGACCTGGGATCCATAGAAAGGAAATGTTCAGGTTAAGATAAGACTGTGGAGACTAAGGTTCTTTTGAAGTCTTACAGTGGCTGCCCTTAGAGACAATAAATGGCAAATGTTTCCAATCCAGATCTTTAAAAGGTGCTTTTTTTTTTGAGATGCAGTTTCGCTGTTGTCGCCCAGGCTGGAGTGCAACGGCTTGATCTTGGCTCACTGCAACCTCCGCCTCCCGGGTTCACGTGATCCTCTTGCCTCAGCCTCCCAAGTAGCTGGGATTACAGACATGCTCCCACCACAGCCATCTAATTTTTGTATTTTTAGTAGAGATGGGGTTTCACCATGTTGGCCAGGCTGGTCTCAAACTCCTGACCTCAGGTGATCCACCCGCCCCCGCCTCCCACAGTGCTGGGATCATAGGCGTGAGCCACCGCGCCCACAGAGATTCTTTACAGATGCACATTTTCCCTCAGGAAGGACAGCTTTCTAGGGCCATTTTGAGATATGGCAAAGAAACATGTTTTGGGGTAAAATATTTTTATTTTCTTTCTTGTCTCCTAATGTTGTGCCAGAGTCAGGTTGAAAAGTAAGTCATGATATATATAGAGTTAAATAAAACCCACTGATGAGAATTTATGGTTTGTAGGGCGTGACTCCCCAGACCCCTTAGATGGGAATTTGGGCAAGATAAAAAGTCAGAGCACAGTCCTCAGTATTTATATAGTCATAACAATATAAGTATTAGATGTCAATTTAATAAAGAATCGGGATACAACCATACTAAAAGAGTTCTTGTAAGTAGGTAAGGTGTGTGATGTTTTATAAAAACAGTACTAAATTCTTATGCTTCATCAGAAGTCAGCATATAATATTTAAAATCAGAAGAAATAGAAATTAAAGAATATTACTTAGAAATATGGAGGTAAATATCAGAAGAAACAGCTAAAAATGGCTGGGCACGGTGGCTTATGCCTATAATCCCAGCACTTATGGGAGGCCGAGGCGGGTGAATCATCTGAGGTCAGGAGTTTGAGACCAGCCTGGCCAACATGGTGAAACCCTGTCTCTACTAAAAATACAAAAAAATAGGCATGGTGGCAGGAGCCTGTAATCCCAGCTACTCAGGAGACTGAGTCAGGAGAATCGCTTGAACCCAGAAGGCAGAGGTTGCAGTGAGCCGAGATCGCACCAGTACACTCCAGCCTGGGCGACAGAGTGAGACTGTGTCTCAAAAAAGAAAGAAACAGCCAAAAATGCTGATGAAAGGGTTGTCTGTAGGAAGTGAAAATGGAGTTGGGAAAGGAAGAGTAAAACAGGGACTGATATTTTTCTTACAGTCATTAGAGTACCGCTGGGCGTTTGAAATTAGATATATTTCTTACTTGGATAAAAAAATTAAACATCAGAGAAAAGTATAGGAGAAATTAATACCCACATGGGAAAGGACATTAACAGGCAATTCACAAAATATAAAGGACCAATTGACATAAAAATTTATTTTACTAAAAAATTAGATAAGTAAAAACATGCACAGCAATCAAGTATGTTTTTCCATCGAATTACAAAAAGTCTGACTTCTCTGCTTACTGTTTTTCCTGTTCAGTAGATTGGAAATGTCATAACACTTATCTTGATTAATGTATTTCAAGGAAGCAATGAGATAATGCACAAGAACTCTAAACTCTTGTATGAATAAAAAACAATGGAAAACAAGAAAGCTGCCTCCAGGATACAGTCCTCAAATCTGGCTAAAAAGATAGGGCCAACTTTCATATTTGACATTCTTTTATTTAAATACATAATTCCAATTGTAGAAGTATCCCCTTACCCTGCCATGAGATTTGATAGGACTACTAAATGGAAGGAAATTGTCATGTTTTCTGAATTGGCCCTATGCAAAATGTTTGCTCTTCATTAGTCTATCTAATTACGCTGGTGGAAAGAGCACAGGGAAAAATAAGCAAGTAACATACACATTAGACTGTTCTTCTCAGGTGTTTCAAAGGTGCTGGGTCATGTTTAGGGTGACCATACATCCTGGTTTGTCTGACACAGTCCTAGTTTATGGCTATATTCTAAGAGTGATTATCAATAGCACCTGCTTTTATTCTCAAAGTGTTCTCATTTGGATGATAAATTATATGGCTACCCTAAGTCAACAGGTATTAATTTATGCTAGTTAGAAGACAAAATGCTTTAGGTACCATATGGGAAGAAGTAAATTTGTTAGTTTGCACACATTTTAAGACATTGGATTATATTCTTGATGACACAAAATTCTTTAATATGTGTGTGGCTAATGCAGTTAGAATGAGTTTTGTTTTGTTTTCTCTCTGTCAAAAGATAACTGAAATCTGCTTAAGCAGTTGGACAATTCTTTGTTGTACGCCCCTATGCTTCAACAGCTTACTATGGCGTTTGTCCCAATAAATCCACCATAAGTTGAAACATGGCAAGTCAAAACTGCATTAAGAAAAACTTTTTAAAAAGTGAGAAAAAACAAAAAAACCTGCATTTAATACCCCAGTAAACCTGTCATAAGGTGAAAAAAAATCATAAGTCAAACCGTCGTAAGTTGGTGACTATCTATATTCTGTGGCATGTTGACAGGGAATAGATAGATTTATCCTGGAAAATATTAAAGTCAAATGATGCAAAGAAACCTTGTCCATTAAAAACAAATGCCAGTACAGCTCCTATGAAACGTTTTTTTCAAACTTTTAAGTGCAGGGGTACATGTGCAGGATGTGCAGGTTTGTTACATAGGTAAACGTGTGCCATGGTGGTTTGCTGCACAAGTCATCCCATTACCTAGGTATTAAGCCCAGCATCCATCAGCTGTTCTTCTTAATGCTCTCCCTCCTCCTACTTCCAACCCTCCAACAGACCCCAGTGTGTGTTACTCCCCGCGATGTGTCTATGTCTTCTCATCATTCAGCTCCCACTTATAAGTGAGAACATGTAGTATTTGGTTTTCTGGAACTTGTTATTTTTAACAGAACTTCATAATGGCACCACCTGGTTTACTGCAGAGTGTACCCGTCTCTACAGTCGATAGTCTTAGTGGTGATCCCAAGGATCTGTAACATTCTAAATTGTTTTCTACATAAGTAAGGTAATTTACAAATCATGATATCTACCTTCCTTATCAACCAAAATTTCTTGGAATGGCTGAAGAAAAAAAGTTATACTTTAGTAACCTCTCAGTGTACTGGAAAGTGAGACAGAGTGCCATCGGCTTGCTAGAAACTAAGAAATTCCTGAAAGATGGAAAGCAAACAGGCTCACATTTATAGAGCAATGAGTCTAGAGGGAACTTTATCCAAAATAGATGGGGGAGAGACCTTCTGTGAAAGTGGGGGGCATGTCCTAAAAGGTGTGAGAAGAGGTCCCAGGGGCAATCATTGGGGTGATTGATTCATTAGGGAACTGCACTTAAGAGCAGGTGAGCCAGTTTCTGTTTTGGTTGAGCAACTGACAATGATGGCCTTGCTCTCAACATAAAGCAGACACTGTGAGTTCTAGAGATGGAGAGGCAGGAAAATGCCTCAGTAGCTAATGAACCTCTGAATATAATCTATCGAAGTGTTACAGTAGGTAGCTAGTCAGACATGAGCAGGGCAGGAGAAGCCCCAGCACTCCCAGGAACGTCAGGTGACCATCAGGCAACGGTCAGGGGGTTGTTACACTGTTTCTTTAAAATAATAATTGGCTGCAGCCAGCGCCAGGGAGACACACCTCCCAGTAGATAGAAAACACCTGAAACTGGTGAGCAGCAGCTTCCTGATAAGATCTCAGGAGTTGGGCGAGTGGGCTCACACACGCACATTGAAAGGCAAAATGGTGATGTTTACCTGGTGCATGACCTTCCTCTAGGAACGCTCGACTGGTAAGGGAAGGACACCTCAAGAGCATGCACACAACTTCAGTAAACACACTGCGCATGTGGCCCCTCCCGAGGGCTAGCAAGCCACTGTGCATGTGGAGAGCCGACCCCAAGGAAAGGATGGGGGAGAAGTCATGCAATCCCAGAAGCATGCCAACATATAAGACCCTAAGTCAAAGGTCAGACTACACACTTGATCCCTCAGGTCACCCACTAGCCCTTTCCCAAGTGTACTTTAATTTCTTTCATTCCACTCTAAAGCTTGTATTTTATTTAATTTATTTTTTTGAGATGGAGTCTTACACTGTCATCCAGGCTGGAGTGCAGTGGCATGATCTCGGCTCACTGCAACCTCTGCCTCCTAGGCTCTAGTGATTCTCCTGCCTCATCCTCCTGAGGAGCTGGGATTACAGGCACTCGCCACCACTCCCGGCTGATTTTTGTATTTTTAGTAGAGACAGGGTTTACCAGGTTGGCCAGGCTGGTCTTGAACTCCTGACCTCAGGTGGTCCATCCGCCTCAGCCTCCCAAAGTGCTGGGATTACATGCGTGCGACACCTCGCCCAGCTGGAAATGCTTTAAAATGCTTTAAAATGCTTTAAATAGCAATAGTTAAATAGCCATAGTTAAAGACACAATTGACAAGAAAATTTGGTTATTTCTCTGGTCTATAATAATATAATCATAATTATGATTGATAGCACATACTCAAACATATTAGAATTTTAGAAGTCCTATACAATTTTGGAACATATATTAATATTAATAACATTTATTAAAAGATAATCTGAAGAAGGTTAAACATTATTTCTTATCTGACAATGCTTCCCATGTAACTTCACATGTCAAATAAACCTGTTTAGGTCTGTTTCGGATACTTCAGGGGCCCTCTGCAGCATCCCAAAGTTAGATGTCAAAAAATAGTTAATTCTGAAGCTGAAATTTGATTTTGGGAAGCCTGCCACATATGTCAAAGGTTTAAAATACTTGACCAAAATAGGATCACAGGTCACTGTAAAATAATAGTCATTCATTTAACCAGTGATAATTTAAAAAATTTTAAAAACAAAAACCTGCAGTCTTTGATAA
Source organism: Chlorocebus sabaeus (assembly GCF_047675955.1). Classification (NCBI taxonomy): domain Eukaryota; kingdom Metazoa; phylum Chordata; class Mammalia; order Primates; family Cercopithecidae; genus Chlorocebus; species Chlorocebus sabaeus. The sequence goes on along the minus strand of NC_132920.1, from coordinate 3,849,241 downwards.
AGGAGACTCAGTTTTCAATCAGAAGACCTAAGACAGCATGAGACAGAATCTGTCTCTTTATTTCTCCTCTTTCCTTTTTTTTTTTCTTTTTGCAGTTAACTCAAAAGGTGAACAAAAGGCCGGGCGCCGTGGCTCACACCTGTAATCCCAGCACTTTGGGAGGCCGAGGTGGGCAGATCACTAAGTCAGGAGATCGAGACCATCCTGGCTAACATGGTGAAACCCGACTGTACTAAAAATGCAAAAAATTAGCCGGGCGTGGTGGCGGACGCCTGTAGTCCCAGCTACTCGGGAGGCTGAGGCAGGAGAATGACATGAACCTGGGAGGCAAAGCTTGCAGTGAGCCGAGATCACACCACTCCACTCCAGCCTGGGCAACAGAGTGAGACTCCATCTCAAAAAAAAAAGTGAACAAATATTTTGCTGTCTTATTAATACTACACAAAATTTTTGTTCAAAAGAGAAAACCAAATTTTAATTTTAATTAGTGTATTATCAATACTAAAACTAATTTAAATAAAACCTCAAAATTTATAAAAGCTGTCATTTTTAATCATAAGATTTCTATAAACCTTTTGTTTTACATTTTTCCAACTTTCTATATTTTATCTATTTTCTTTATTCTTTCAATTTGAAACCTTTAAGCAACTTTAAACCAGACAAAAATTTTTTTTTTTTTTCTTTTTGAGATGGAGTCTCACTCCGTTGCCCAGGCTGGAGTGCAGTGGCACAATCTCGACTCACTGCAATCTCCGCCACCCAGGTTCAAGCAATTCTCCTGCCTCAGCCGCCCCAGTAGCTGGGATTACAGGTGCTCACCACCACGCTTAGCTAATTTTTGGATTTTTAGTAGAGATGGGGTTTCACCATATTGGTCAGGCTGGTCTCAAACTCCTGACCTCAGGTGATCCACTCGCCTCTGCCTCCCAAAGTGCTGGGATTACAGGCATGAGCCACTATGGCCAGCCCCATACAAAATTTTTAACACACGTTTTTATGCCTTTATAACTTTCCTCATCAAATGCATATTTTGCTTTTGTGTGTATAGTCTGTATACAGAATTGTTTATTTCACATCTAGTAGTTTTTAACTATTTGTAACTCCAATTTCTAGTGAAAACCCTAGAAAGTAATTTTGAACTGTTTTATATTAGTATTTGTGATAAAAACCATTTTATAATTTTATAGAAAAATAGTTATTCAAGGCTGGCTGTGGTGGCTCATGCCTGTAATCCCAGCACTTTGGGAGGCCAAGGTAGGCAGATCACTGGAGATCGGAAGTTCGAGACCAGCCTGACCAATATGGAGAAACCCCATCTCTACTAAAAATGCAAAATTAGCCGGGTGTGGTGGCACATGCCTGTAATCCCAGCTACTAGCGAGGCTGAGACAGGAGAATCACTTGAACCCGGGAGGTGGATGTTGTGGTTAGCCGAGATCGCGCCATCACACTCCAGCCTGGGCAACAAGAGCGAAACTCCGTCTCAAAAAATAAATAAATAAAAATAGTTTTTCAAAGTGTTATTTATTAACAGATTTAAATATATTTACCTTTTCTATACCATCTAAAAATAGCATGTCAGGGCATATAGACTTAAATTCATGTTTGGTTGCTAATACTCTAATATCTTAACTTACAAATGACTCAGACATGTTATGATTATTTATTACTTAATGTAACATAACGTGACTCTTTTTTTTTTTTTTTTTGAGACAGAGTCTCGCTCTGTCGCCCAGGCTGGAGTGCAATGGCATGATCTCAGCTCACTGCAAGCTCCGCCTCCCGGGTTCACGCCATTCTCCTGCCTCAGCCTCCCGAGTAGCTGGGACTACAGGCGCCGCCACCTCGCCCGGCTAATTTTTTGTATTTTTAGTAGAGACGGGGTTTCACCGTGTTAGCCAGGATAGTCTCGATATCCTGACCTCGTGATCCGCCCGTCTCGGCCTCCCAAAGTGCTGGAATTACAGGCGTGAGCCACCGCGCCCGGCCAACATGACTCTTAAGATTTTAAATTACTCTCAAGCCTGTAATCCCAGCACTTTGGGAGGCCGAGACGGGCGGATCACGAGGTCAGGAGATCGAGACCATCCTGGCTAACACGGTGAAACCCCGTCTCTACTAAAAATACAAAAAACTAGCCGGGCGAGGTGGCGGCGCCTGTAGTCCCAGCTACTCGGGAGGCTGAGGCAGGAGAATGGCGTGAACCCGGGAGGCGGAGCTTGCAGTGAGCCGAGATCTGGCCACTGCACTCCAGCCTGGGCGACAGAGCGAGACTCCGCCTCAAAAAAAAAAAAAAAAAAAAAAAAAAGATTTTAAATTACTGAAAAGAATTTGAAAATTGTGACACAGATAGCTTCCCTAATGTCTTCCCCCAATAGTTCCAGGTCTCAAGTAGCACGTGGCACCCAGGAGGACTGTGAAGGTCAGGGTCGGTCTGGATCCATCAGGACAGAAGACAGAGCTGTGAGGACTATACCTGGAGGACCCAGCCCCTCCCAAAATAGCCAGGAGGCAAAACAGGGAAAGCAGAGGAAGAAGGAGCCATATTGAGCTCGATTCTGGCTTGTAGCTGCTGGTCGAGACCTCTTCATGGCTACCTACCCAGACACCTGAATCCAGAGACTCTAAACCAAAGACATAAGCTCACAGTCTAATCAAGCAAGTATCTAGATATATTTAACTGCTAATTTTGAAACCATTTTTATTTTACTAACAATTTAAAAACTAGCTTTATTTGCCAAATATCGCATACACATAACAGATACAGACATGCTAACACATAGAAGCAGATTTTATAGCTCTCATAAGGGATTTTCATTTGCTAACTTTTAAATACTTTTCTTTTCCCCATTCGGTCTATTAGTCTTCCAATTACAGTTTCATTGCTCTAAGCAATTGTTAAGGGCTAACTCTTAGATGTAACAAAAAAATTTACATCTCATAAGCACAGAGCTAAGACTTTAGGCCTAAATATTGTATCATCATTTGCTCAAACCAAGGGGAAAAAAACCTGCTCAAATAAAAGTTCACTTAAGACAAGATGGCCAGAAAAGCACCTTAAACAAAGGTATTACTTATTATGTAAATTTAAAAGAATGGTAAGAGTTTCAAGATAGCCAATTAAATTCTAGAAAGGTGTATTTTAATTCAATAGGGTATTCTTTTTAATTTAGCTACTGTTTCTTAGCTAAAATTACTGAATTCAGGGTAATGGGTGGAGTCCATTAAGAAATAGGGCCCTCCAAAAAATTGTATGCCTGGACGTAGCATGGGTAGATCTGAAAAAGAAGCAAGGCTGTTTTACCTGAGGGCTTACCTTACAAACACCTTAGCTAGGATAAATTTCTTTCCACTTTTGGGGTGGGTTAGTAGCTAAGCCAAAAGGTTAGCAGATTTAATTTTTTTAATCAATCACTCAAGCTTTTTATTTGCCTTTTGTAAAGCCTCTAAATAAAAATATTGAAATCTTTCTTGAAGCTTCTGCTGCAATGTTGTTCATTTGGAACATCCCAGTGTAAGTTATCTTGAGTGAGATTTTGCCATTTCTGTAAGACTTTGCTGTTTCTGGGGCCTAATTCTTATTCATTTATAAACCAGAAGGAAATTGGTTTTTCAGAAATTAAGGTTCCCTTGAATACTGATTTTGGCTCCAGATTCTCTTGATCAACTTAGCCAGTAATTTTTTCCCCTACCTAAGTGCATGAGAAAAGTGAAACAAAGGGCCGGGTGCGGTGGCTCACGCCTGTAATTTTAGCACTAGAATCGCTTAGCCAGCATTTCCTTGGAATCAACATATGTACTGTCAATAACGTGTTACATACATTAGCACAACTCTTCTGCTCTTCCTAGAAGCTGTATTAGGGAGCATGTTTGGGGAGTTTAGACGTGTTGCCCATCTGAGGCTTTCTTTCTTTTAATGGTAGCATGTACCTGGAACATCGTACTTTGCCATTTTTATGTCTTAATGTGCATGTCCAGGAAGTTGCTTCTCCCTGGGGTCCGCATTCAATTAACAGTTTTATGTCAACAGGTGTGAACCATCAGGAAATGATCTCCCTGGCGCTGCCCAATTATTGTTTTTAAAGAGGCAATGCAATGATTTTCGAACCATCAAGCAGCATTCCTAGTGGGTGGCGGGGGAGAGCCCTCTCCTTTCCTGCTCATGCCTGTTTATCTACTTATAACAATAGTGGACACACCTTCTAGCTGTGTCTCCACATAGTGGAAGGGCAAATGAGCTTCCTTGGGTCTATTTTGTAAGAGCACTAATACCATTGATGAAGGCTTTGCCCTCATAATCTAATCACCTCTCAAAAGAAAGGGATTGGCCAGGTGTGGTGGATCACACCTGCAATCTTAGCACCTTGGGAGGCTGAGATAGGCAGATTGCCTGGGGTCAGGAGTTCAAGACCACCCTGGGTAACATGGTGAAACCCATCTCTACTAATACATACAAAAATTAGCCAGGCCTGGTGGTGTGCACCTGTAGTCCCAGCTACTCTGGAGGCTGAAGCAAGAGAATTGCTTGAACCCGGGAGGTGGAGGTTGCAGTGAGCCAAGATTGCACCACTGCACTCCAGCTTGGTTGACAGAGCAAGACTCTGTCTCCAAAAAAAAAAAAAAAAAAGGAGAGAGGGGGAAAGAAGGGGATTATCCTCTGTATATAATCATGTTAGGGGTTAGGATTTCAACATTAGAATTGTGGGGGGGACACAGACGTTCAGGCCATAGCAAACACCAAACACTAGGGCAAAAAGAACAGACGCCCAGTAGCATCAGGGTCACACTGACATGTAGAAGCTCACCCACATCTGAAATTCTGAACTCCTCTACCCCTGTGGTGGGCTGAGGGATCATCTTAAGTGACCCAGACAGATGAATCTCACTTTCTGGATTTATTTATAGACCCCCTGTGTTGCAGAGCCATACTCCCTTCCCTCTGTGGCCACACACCAACCTGAACAGTATCTCAAAACAGCTTGAGGTATGGTGTGTGCTCTCCAGGACGACTCCTGTCTTTGAAATGGTCCCTAATGCCACCATAATCGCCCAGCCAGCTAAAGCTGAATATATTGACAGTCTCGGCTCAGAACAAATTGCAGTTTAGCTTTTCCTACCTGAGTGTACAGGCACTAAGTCTAGCTTTGCTTTTAAAGTTAATTGTTCTCTCCTTTATCTGTCAGATATGGCCCTAATCTATATTAACACATTACATTTGCTCAAAGGTAATTTTTATCCATTAAAAATAACTAGAGAACATTATTTTCTTGAGATAATCAGCACTCCTCCATGACTACTTTACTAGTCAATTTTACACGTTCGCTGTTTGAAGAGTGCCTCAATCACTGCCAGACCTCTTTTTCCCCTCACTTAACTCCAAACATCCAAGATTGAACTCATCATCATTGCTTTGAGAAGGCAACCCCCTATCCCCTGCCCCCGCTGCAAACCCCATTTCCAGGAGCCTGCTGTCTGCCAGGCTAGAAGACCTCTGATTCTTCTTACTCTCTGTGTTCACTAAGAAGTATCATTTTGTTTTTCAATTTCCTCTAGGATTTTTTTCTAGTTGGAAAAAATCTAGAAAAATTTTTCTAGTTGGAAAAATCTAGATGGAATTTTCAAATTCCATCTAGGATTCAATCCTGTCCATTTTTGTGGTTACCACCAGTCCAGAGCTTCATCCCTTCACACATGTATCCGTTATGATTGTACCTCCTGATTATTTCCACAAGCTTAACAGTTGTCTTCTCATCCAGCAAATACTAATTGTCACAGTGTGCTAAGCCTTTCCTGTCCAAATCCATCCTACACACTATTCCCAGACTAATTTTCTTAACATGTGCACTTATCACTGTGCCAAGATGGTCAGTTGTTCCCAGTCTGCTTTCTTTCCTTCAGACATAGAAAGATAATTTCTAGTTGGGCATTCAGTTAAAAATTTCCTCCCATCGATTTTTCTCACATGCGCCACTTCTGGGACGCTATGATTGGAGGTTGACCTCTGTATTGGGCCCTTCATTTTCTTATTCTTCATCTCCTATTTTCTATCTCTCTATCTTTTGGCTCTACTTTCTGGGAAATTCTCTCATGATTATCTTATAACTCTAATACTGCGACTTTCTTCTTCTCACTTTGTTTCCTGTGTGTGTGTATGGCCTTCATATTGGCTGTTCGCACATCTGGTGCCCCAGGCTATCTTACTCTGTAAGAGTGGAGCCTGTGAAGCTGACTGACAATTCTGTGTGCATGGGAAGTTTGTCAACTATGGTCTTCACTGCAGGCTCGCCTAATAGAGTCATTTCATTGGAGAATTTCCAAAGTCAATATTTGTAGGTCTTTTGCCTTGAGCTGGTCATCTTCCCCAGGGAAGAATCTTCCAGACTTCAACCTGGAGATAATAGGCCGGGCTCTCAGTTCTCTGGGAAGTTGTTGAAGGTCTAGACATCAATTAGAGAAACTTCCCATCATTTCTCTTGTTTTCCATCTAGTATCTTCAAACTCAACTGTGCTTGCACAACACTGTTTTATTATCTCCACACTTCTGCCAAAGTAGGAGAGGCCATCTGAACAGGGTCAACAGACTTAGCAAATCAAAATGCAGGTACTCACTTACATTTAAGTGTCAGATAACAAGTAATTGTTTAATGTAAGTATGCCTCATGCAATATTTGGGACACACTTACACTCAAAAAGTTATTCATTCCTTATCTGAAATTTAAATTTAACTGGGTATCCCATATTATCTGGCAACCCTACATCTGGGTGTCATACTGCTACTCAAATAGACTTTGTGCCAATCTTCCTGTTTTGGACCCCGTTTTTACCCCTACAAGAGGTGCCTGGATTTGCCAGTATCTGATCCTTCAGGCAATGAGAATCCAGCTGTTTTCCAGCTTAGCTTGGAGCTGACTTGGGAATAGCTTTCTTGGGTCTGCCAAGTCAGTTCCCACTTGCCCATCTGCTTTCCAGCTTCCAAAATTGGGTGGCTGTTGGTTTTTCTCTTATAAATCTATAAAGCTTTATATGCTTAAGTCTTTGTTTTGTTTGTTTTGCTTTAGTATTGAGTTTCGTTTCTTTTGCTCATAGCAATATTTTTGGTTTTTAAGCGTCTTAATTGAGGTGTTACATTTTAAGCCGTACAATTTGTTCTTTTTGGCAAATGTACAGGGTGGAGTAGCCACCACCATAATCAACACATAGACTATTTCCACTACCTCGGGAAATTTCCTTCTGCTGCTTTGCCCTCATTCTCTTCCTCCACTCCCTGGCCTCTGGCAATCACTGATCTACTTTATGTTTTTTTAGTTTTGAGTTTTGTACAATTTCATAAAATGAGATCATGGCGTATGTAATCTTTTAGATCTGGCTGCCGTCACTTAGCATAATGCTTCTGAGATTCATCACACATCACGCATTGCTGCAGGTATCAGCAGTTTTCTCCTTTTACTGCTGAGTAGTATTCCATTGTATGAATATATACAATTTGTTTTTCCATTTGCCAGTTGAAGAACACTCATTTCAGTGTTTTGGCTATTTGAATAAAGCTGCTATGAACATTGATATACAAGTCATTGTGTGGTTACATGTGTTCATTTCTCTCATGTAAATTCCTAGGAGTGTTTCTGAGTCACGTAATAGGTTTATGTTTAGTTTTGTAAGACACTGCGAACTGTTTTGCAGAGTGGCTGTACCATTTACCATTTTAAACTCCCGCCAGCATGGGTGAGGCTTCCAGGCGTTCCACAGCCTTGAAAATACTTGGTGTTTTCAGTCGAATTAATTTTAGCCACTTTATTGAGTATGTAGTCCTACCTTGTTGTGGTTTTCATTTGCATTTCCCTATTGATTTTGAGTATCTTATTTGTCATTCATATATTGTCTTTGGTAACGTATCCGTTCAAATCTTTTGCCAAATTAAAAAAATCAGGTTATTTATCTTCTTATTGATCTTGTAAGAGTTCTTTCTATGTTCTGGATACATTCCTTTTCAGATAAATGATTTGCAAATATAGTTGACCATCATTATTTATGGATTCCATATTTTTGAAATCACCTAGTCACTAAAAACTTTTTATAACTCCATGTAGGATACTATAAGAGACGTATTGTGACTATATGGTCAGTGATAGCCATAGGCCCACTCAGACATTTCACAGGGCTGACACTATGTGTCACATAGCCGTGTGATGCAGCCTGGCCCAGGCGTTTCCAGTCCTGGCCCTGGATTTCCAGGAGATGAGATCATCTCAGCACAGATGCAACTCTCATAAATCTTACAACAAATCTGACACTTACAGGACTAGCTTAAACTCAATGCAAGAAATACCTGGTGACTGACGCAGACTGAATACAGGTATAAGAAAGGAGAACGAATCCTCTCAACTCTGAGATTGGTGTCTAGATGGGGACCCTCCTGGTCAGGTGATCATCCAACCCCTGACTGTGTCTGGCCCGTGCCACCAGCCTGTCCTGTTATCTCTCTTAGAAGAAGAGTGCTGTGACAATAAACCGAGCAGCTGATGGTGCTGAATACGCATCTTTAACATGAATCAGATGGAAAGGGAAAAGTCCCCCTGGGGGAGCTGGTTGACTAGGCCCACCTGAGAGTTTCCAAAACAACACCCCCAAATCAGCACTCGCAGCACTTTTGTGGTCATTTGCAGACACACACAGAGTGGTGAAACATTTGAATTACTCTGTGTGCAAAATCTCAGCTGAGGCTGTATAGGACGATGCTCTGCCTTCTTGTTCCAGCTCTCAAACTGTAAACAAATGTCCATTCTGCACCCTATATAGAGCCATGCTTTTGCATTTCTGTACTCTTGTTGGTGATTCTGCGGTTTAAAATGTCCCCGGGCACGGCGCTGAAGTGCTGTGTACTGTCTCTGAGTGCAGGGGACTGCGACGTGCCTGTGGAGACAATACCTGTGCTGGATGAGCTGCCTTCAGCGTGAGTTGCAGTGCCGTTGGCAGTAAGTTCAGTGTTAATGAATCAACAGCCAGGTACATCGAGGCAAATCACCTCTTCCTGCCAGAAAGTGCTAAAGTAGCATCTATAGTAGGCGACAAAACTATGGAAAAAATGGAAAAGCTGTTACATTTGTGGATTTGTGAGACAATGTCTGATTAAACCAAAAAAGTGTTGTGAGACTGAAAGCCAAAGAAGTTTACAGTCAGGACAATGTTAAGCCCTTCTCAGCTAGCGCTGACTGGCTCCCATGTTCCAGAAGGTGATACAATGTGAAAAAGGTTAAACCTGCAGGCGAGGCGGGTTCTGCAGATCAGGAGGCTGCGGGAGAGTTGTGAAAACACCCTCTGAGAGCTGAACAGGAAAAGGGTTATGTGGAAGGGCAGGTTCTCAGTGCTGACGAGACCTGCGTGTTCTACTAGGATGTTGATAAACAAACCTACGTAACACAAATGGTGTTTTAGCTGATGAAAACGTTGTGACCAGAAGCTCACAGAACCCAACCTGCGCTTTCCCCAGGAGAAATAGCTCAGTATTCATTAGTTCTGGGTTTGAGGCACATTCACAGGACATAACTACCTCGAATCACAAGAATCGGCTGTGCTTCCCACTATCCCTGCCCTGGGGGCTCCTGTAGTTGCCTGAAGTTGAACTCTCTGTAGTTGCCTGAAGTTGCTTTTCCTGGGGTGCCCTCTCCTCTCCGTCTAGTTACCCAGATCCATCCTTTAAGCCGCAGCCCCCGTGATCCCCAGGAAGTCTCCCCTAGGGCGGCTGAGAATCTCCCCTTCGGCGCCAGGTGACATGCCCGGCACACACCTCTGGCTCAGTGCGCATCACATCACAGCAGTGAGATCAGCCGCACACTCCTGCACCTCCCCCACCAGCCTCTGAGCTGCTTCAGGGCAGGTCCTTTCTTTCTATCTACACACACATATGTGTATATATGTGTATTTGTCCATGTGTGTACATATAGACATGTATTGGGAGCTAGCAAAAACCAACACTGCAAGATATATCCTATGTCCTATGTTACACTTTTATTTTATTATTTAAATTAATGTACAGTATCATGCCTATTTGATCAATTCCATGTTTTTATGTTCTGGTACTTAGCACAAAGCCTGGCCCACAGAAAGGATCAGTAAATGTGTGTTGAAAACAGGTCTAAAAGTTAACAATATTTATTCATGCTACTTAATTGAGGCTTTCTGAGTTATAAGCTTTTAATAAGTAGATAAAATAGTGTGAAATTAACATATAAAATTAACAGCTTGTTCCCTTAAATATTTTAAACAATTCCTCTGACCCCTTTTTAAAAATTTGAGCTATCTACAATAAAATCTTGCTGAGCAAAGTTAAACTTCAGTTTAGTCTAAATGAAATAACTAGAAATGTGGATAAAGCAGTCTGAATTAATGAGTTTTTACCATGCTCAGTCTAATTATAGAACATTGGAGCCAGAGAGATCTTAATGTACGCAGATATTAATAAGCCTTCTCCAGGTTAGCTAAGGAGGTAGGAAGGTATATATTAGTCCATTTTCTCACTGCTGATAAAGACATACCCGAGACTGGGTAATTTATTGAGAAAAAGAGGTTTAATGGCTGGGAGGTCTCACAATTACGGTGGAGGGTGACAGGTACTTCTTACATGGCAGCAGCAAGAGAATATCAGAGCCAAGCAAAAGGGGTTTCCCCTTATAAAACCATCGGCTCTTGTAGGACTTACTACCATGACAGTGGTATGGGGGAAACTGCCCCCATGATTCAATTATCTCCTCCCAGGCCCCTCCCACGTAATCTTGAATTATAGGAGCGACAGTTCAAGATGAGATTTGGGTGGGGACACCGCCAAACCATTTCAGAGGGGAAAGAGCAGAAACAGCCTCACCAGCCTATGTGGGGTCTGAAAGGAAGGTCATTCACAGACAGCGCTGGGCTCGGCTTCCTGATAGCAGCTCCGAGAACCACTAACTAGCTGTCTCTGTGTGGGCAGGAGTTTGCCGCTTCTGGAGCTGAGGCTGCTGCTATGGAAACCCGGCAAGTGCAGCCTTTTCGCCAGGGCTTGTCCCGACTCGTTACTTCTACCACTACTCTCTCCCTTGTCTTACACCTCTGCCTGTGCTAACAAGCGTCAACAGAGACTTCTACAGGTCTCTGCAGGGGGAAAACTTTTTCCTGTATCCTCTTAGGTTCAGTGCTTGGGACTCTGCAATTTAAACTGACAAAAGACAGGTTAACAGAGAAAAGGCACACAAATTATATGTTAACATTTTAATTTTTACACGTGCACAGGAAGGTCTCACACAAAAGGAAGTGAAAACCCAAAATGTGGTTAGGGCTGAGAGCTTCTATACCATGTTAACAAAGGACAGGAAATTTGTGGAGAAGTGAAAAAACGGAAGTGCTTGGGCTAGGAGCGGGAAACTGTGGGAAGGTAAATATATGGGGGAGATGATGGCAAGTAAGTGTTGTGTTAATAAAGCTTGCTCATGCAGATTCAGATTGGTGGCTGGTAAGCATCATCTCTTCCTGACGTGGGAGAGGGCAAGGGGAATATCTTCACAAAGGGAATTTATGTTCTGCTTTTAGGCAGAAAGGGGGCAGGTAGAGAGCTTATCTTGTGTCTGCTGTTTCTCAATTTCCTTCAAGCAATGGAGGAATGTTTATGCCAAAGCCGCATCTTATGGAGTGGCAAACTCTTATCCCCTTCATCTCAAATTCAAATTCCCACAAAGAAAGCATCCCATTGCTTCAGATAGTCACTCTCCTTCTTGCTGAGTTGAGATCTCACATCAGTTCCTCTTCTGATAAAGGGTCCACCCTCTAAATGAGCTGCCCTTGGGCCCAGCACCTCCTCCTTGAGCCTGGACAGTGAGAAGGCACAGTCTACTTTCTCAGAGGGCCTGTCTGAGTCACACCACTAGGAGCTCTTCTCTGAATCAACAGAGGCAGAAACTGATGCCTGAAAAGGTGGGGTGGGGGGTGTTTCCTAGGAAGGTGTCCTTCAACCCTGTGATCTAGGTCTCTGAAGCATGTCCTTGCCCCAGTATTGAAAAGTCTTGTCTAGTTGGCTTGTTTCTTTGACCTGCTCCAAATGTTTAGGGTAAGCTTGCAAAGCCTGATTAATAGACACATTTGGCTAACAGAATGTTTACACACATTATCAAAATAATTTATGGTTAGAATTTAAGGTTGTTTGATATCACTGGACACTGAACAAGTGGGGCCTCACAACATAGTGTTTATTTTCATTTCTTCATAAACCTAGATAAATGAATTGCTGTTTTAAAAACAAATACGTAACACTATAAGGGCAACTGGTATGAAGCTTACCAGAAGTCACTGTTAGTTAGAAGCGATTATTAATTTTTTTAGAAGTTTGAAGCAAGGCAATGTGGAACATTGTATTTATTCCATTGATATTTATTGAGAATCAGCTACGCACCAGGCACTGTTCTAAGCCCTGGAGATACATCAGTGAACTAGATAGACATATTTCTTGCTTTCATGGAACTTAAATAGTATATGTAACCAACCTGTTTTTCCATGTTTTAGAACAATGAAGAGTAGGGTAAGGAGTGGAAGGAGGATCAAAAGTAAGTCTTGGAGTCCTGCCCCAAAGTTTTCTAATTAGATTATGAAGGAAAGACCTTATGCAACTAAACTATCCATTTGGGTCAGGCATGGTGGCTCATGCCTGTAATCTCAGCACTTTGGGAGGCCAAGGCAGGGGATCGCTTGAGGCCAGGAGTTCAAGACCAGTCTGGGAAACACAGTGAGACCTCATCTCTGTAACAAACTTAAAAATTGGCAGGGCATAATGGTGTGCACCTGTGGTCCCAGCTACTCAGAAGACTGAGGTGGGAGGATCATTTGAGACTGGGAAGTTGAGGCTGCAGTGAGCTGTGATGGTGCCACCGCACTCCAGCCTGAGTGACAGGGGATCAGTTGTGTCCTATTGATGTTTGTAATAATTAATGGTCTTGTTGCCCCTTGGGGTTGCTTCCTTTTCCTTTTCCCTCACTCTCATTTTCCCTGACTAAAAAGGAAAAACACTCAACAAATAACTAGTAGCTGACATGTTAATTATTAGATCACTTGTAAGCTTTAATAAACCCAGTGATGTATGATGAAACCTCAGGTCCCATAGCCTAAGTAGGTACCAGTTTTCATCACAAAAGACCCATTGTTGCCTCAGCCAGTGTTCATTCAGTTATGCAGCCCCAGGCTAGCATGAAGGACCCTGCCCTACTTCCAGCTCTGATTTACTTTATCTGAGGCAGATTAATCACTGCTCACAAAGTAGTTCCTTGCAACCCATTAAAATCCTCAAAGTACAAAGCCATAAATGGGGCACTCCTTCTTGCTACTCTCAGCAAATTAGCAACCTGATTCTAAAATTTATGTAAGATACAAAAGACCAAGAAAACCCAAGACATCCTTAAAGAACTAAAAAATAAAGCACTCGAGAGAAACTAAGACTTAATATAAAGCCACAGGAATTAAGACAGTAATGTTGAAAGAAGAATAGAAAAGAGAGCAATGGAAAATATCAGAGTCCAAAAACAGAGCCACATATATGTAGGTGTGTGATCTATGACAAAGAAAGTATTGGCCGGGCACGGTAGCTCACACATGTAATCCCAGCACTTTGGGAGGCTGAAGTGGGCTGATCACGTAAGGTCAGGAGTTCAAGACCAGCCAGGCCGACATGGTGAAACCTCGTCCCTACTAAATGATACAACAATTAGACGGGCATGGTGGTGGGCGCCTGTAATCCCAGCTACTCAAAAGGCTGAGGCAGGAAAATTGCTTGAACCTGGGAAGCAGACGTTGCAGTGAGTCGAGATTGCGCCACTGCACTCCAGCCTAGGCGACAGAGCGAGACTCTGTCTCAAAAAAAAAAAAAAAAAAAAAAAAAAAAAAAATATATATATATATATATATATATATATATAGTAACCCAGGCGCAGTGGCTCATGCCTGCAATCCCAGCACTTTGGGAGGCCAAAGCGGGTGGATCACCGGAGGTCAGGAGTTCAAGACCAGCATGGCCAACATGGTGAAACCCCATCTCTACTAAAAATGCAAAACATTAGCCGGGCATGGTGGCAAGCACCTGTAATCCCAGCTACTCGGGAGGCTGAGGTAGGAGAATCACTTGAATCCAGGAGGCAGAGGTTGCAGTTAGCCGAGATCGTGCCATTGTACTCCAGCCTGGGCAATAAGAGCAACACTCCGGCTAAAAAAAAAAAAAAAAAGAAAGAAAGAAAAAAGAAAGTATGGTAGACTAGTGAAAAAAAAATACATTTAAAAAATTAATGGTGCAAAGTCATTTGAACAACTGCATATAAAAAAGAAAACCTTGGAACATATACCATCTACAACAATCAATTTCAGAAAGTAACTTTAAAAATAAATGTTTAGGTGGGCCACAGGGGCTCATGCCTGTAATTCCAAAACTTTGGGAGGCAGAAGCAGGCAGATTGCTTGAGTCCAGTAGTTTGAGACCAGCCTGGCCAACATGGCAAAACTCTGTCTACTAAAAATACAAAAATTAGCGGTGTGGTGGTGCATCTGTGGTGCCAGCTACTCAGAAGGCTGAGGTACAAGAATCGCTTGAACCAAGGAAGTGGAGGTTGCAGTCAGCCAAGATTGCACCACTGCACTCCAGCCTGGAAGACAGAGACCCCATCTGGAAAAAAAAAAAAAAAAAAAAAAAAAAAAAAAGAATATTTAACAAATAGCACTTTCATAAGAGAAGATACATTATTTTTATAATACCGAGTTAGAGAATGATTTCTTAAACAGATCACAAAAAAACAGCACTTACAAAGAAAGAGATTGGCGAATTGGACTACATTCAAATTAAGAATTCCTGTTTATCGGCCGGGCGCGGTGGCTCACGCCTGTAATCCCAGCACTTTGGGAGGCCGAGGCGGGCGGATCACAAGGTCAGGAGATCGAGACCATGGTGAAACCCCGTCTCTACTAAAAAATAGAAAAAAAATTAGCCGGGCGCAGTGGCGGGCGCCTGTCGTCCCAGCTACTCGGGAGGCTGAGGCAGGAGAATGGCGTCAACCCGGGAGGCGGAGCTTGCAGTGAGCCGAGATTGCGCCACTGCACTCCAGCCTGGGCGACAGAGCGAGACTCCGTCTCAAAAAAAAAAAAAAAAAAAAAAAAAAAAAAAAAAAAAAAAAAAAAAAGAATTCCTGTTTATCACTTCTATGCATACAAACTAGAAAATCTAGAATAAGTGGATAAACTCCTGGACACATACACCCTCTCAAGATGAAACCAGGAAGAAATTGAATCCCTGAACAGACCAATAATGAGCTCTGAAATTAAATCAGTAATAAATAGCCTACTATCTACAAAAAGACCAGTCCAAGACAGATTCACAGCCAAATTCTACCAGATGTATAAGAAGAGGCGATATCATTCCTACTGAAACTATTCCAAAAAATTGAGGAGGAGGGACTCCTCACTAACTTTTTCTATGAGGCTAACATTATTCAGACACCAAAACCTGGCAAAGACACCACAAAAAAATAAAGCTTAAGGCCAGTATTCTTGATGAACATCCATGCAAAAATCCTCAACAAAACACAGGCAAACCAAATCCAACAGGACATCAAGAAGCTTATTCATCACGATCAAGTAGGGTTTATCCCTGGGGTAAAAGGTTGGTTTAACATACTCAAATCAATAAATGTGACTTATCACATAAACAGAACTAAAGACAAAAACCACATGATTATCTCAATATATGCAGAATAGGCTGTTGATAAAATTCAATACCCTTTCATGTTAAAAACTCAATAAATGAGGTATTGAGGGAACATATCTCAAAATAATAAGAGCCATCTATGATAAACCTACAGCCAACATAATACTGAATGGGGAAAAGCTGGAATCATTCCCCTTGACAACTGGCATAAGAGAAGGATGCCCACTCTCACCATTCCTATTCAACATTGTATTGGAAGAACTAGCCAGAGCAACCAGGCAAGAGAAGGAAATAAAGGGCATCCAAATAGGAAAAGAAGTCAAACTGTCCCTGTTTGCAGATGACATGATTCTATATCTAGAAAACCCTATAGTCTCAGCCCAAAAGCTCCTTAAGCTGATAAACAACTTCAACAAAGTCTCAGAATACAAAATCAATGTACTAAAATCACTAGCATTCCTATACACTAACAACAGTCAAGCCAAGAGCCAAATCAGGAATGCAATCCCGTTCGCAATTGGCACACATACACAAAATACCTGGGAAGACAGGTAACCAGGGAGGTGAAAGAGCTCTACAAGGAGAACTACAAAATGCTGCTCAAAGAAGTCAGAGATGACACAAACAAATGGAAAAACATTCTGTGCTCAAGGATAGGAAGAATCAATATCATTAAAAAGACCATACTGCCCAAAGCAATTTATAGATTCATTGCTATTCCTATCAAACTACCGATGACATTCTTCACAGAACTAGAAAAAGCTTTTAAAATTCATATGGAACTAAAAAAGAGCCCAAGTAGCTAAGGCTATCCAAAGCAAAAAAAACAACAACAACAACAACAAAAACAAAGCTGGACGTATCATGCTACGTGATTTCAACTATACTACAGGGCCATAGCAACCAAAACAGCATGGTATATTGGTAGAAACACAGATACACAGACTAATGGAGCAGAATAGAAAGCCCAGAAATAAGGCTGCAGGCTGCACACCTACAACCATCTGATCTTTGACAAAGCAGACAAAAACAAGCAGTGAGGAAAGGATTCTCTATTCCATAAATTGTGCTGGGATAACTTGCTAACCATATGCAAAAGATTGAAACTGGACCCCTTCCTTACACCACATACAAAAATCAATTCAAGATGGATTAAAGACTTAAATGTAACAACCCCAAACTATAAAAGCCCTGGAAGACAACCTAGGTAATACCATTCTATACATAGCAATGGGCAAATATTTCATGGTGAAGATACCAAAAGTAATTGCAACAACAGCAAAAATTGACAAATGGGATCTAATTAAACAAAAAAGCTTCTGCACAGCAAAGGAAAACATCAACAGAGTAAACAGGCAACCTACAGAACGGGAGAAAATTTTTGCAAACTATGCATCTGACAAAGATTTAATAACCAATATCTATAAGCAACTTAAATAAATTAACAAAAATCAAACAACCCCATTAAAAAGTGGACAAAATACATGAATAGATACTTTTCAAAAGTATCTGTTTCATATGTTGGCATATGAAAGAAAGCTTAACATCACTGATCATTAGAGAAATGCAAATCAAAACCACAATGAGATACCATCTCACACCAGTCAAAATTACTATTATTAAAAAGTCAAAAAATAACAAATGCTGGCAGGGTTGAGGAGAAAAAGGAACAATTATATGCCATTGGTAGGTATGTAAATTAGACCAACCATTGCGGAAAACAGTGTAGCAATTCTTCAAAGACTTAAAAACAGAAATACCATTCAACCCAGCAATCCTATTACTGGGTATATACCCAAAGGAATAGAAGTCTTTCTATCGTAAAGACACATGCACACGTATGTTCATTGCAGCACTATTCACAATAGCAAAGACATGGAATCAACCTAAATGCCCATCAATGGTAGACTGGATAAAGAAAATGTGGTGTATATACACCATGGAATACTATGTAGCCATAAAAATAGAACTAGATCATGTCTTTTGCAGGAACATGAATGGAGCTGGAGATCATTATCCTTAGCAAACTAATGCAGGACAGAAAACCAAATACTTCATGTTCTCACTTATAAGTGGGAGCTAAACGATGAGAGCATATGCACACAAAGAGGGGAGCAAAAGACACTGGGACCTCAGAGGGTGGAGGGTGGGAGAAGGGAGAAGATCAGGAAAAATAATTAATGAGTACTAAGCTTAATACCTGGGTGACAAAATAATCTGCACAACACCACCCCATGACACGAATTTACCTAATGTAACAAACCTGCACATGTACCCCTGAACCTAGAATAAAAGTTAGAAGAAAACAGAATTCCTTTTTATCAGAAGACACCACTAAGAAAGTGAAGAGGTAAGTAACAGAGTGGGAGTAGATACGACACATATAACTGACAAAGGGCTCACATCCAGAATATGCAAAGAACACTATGAATCAGCAAGAAAAAAATATCTGATGAAAAAGTGAAAAGATACCAAATTAAAATCAACGAGGCCAGGTGCAGTGGCTCCTGCCTGTAATCCCAACATTTCAGGAGGCTGAGGTGGGAAGATCACTTGAGGTCAGCAGTTCAAGACCAGCCTGGCCAACATGGCAAAACCCCGTCTCTACTGAAAATACAAAAACTAGCTGGGTGTGGTGGCACACACCTGTATTCCCAGCTACATGGGGAGGCTGAGGCATGAGAATCGCTTGAACCTGGAAGGTAGAGGTTGCAGTGAGCCAAGATCACGCCACTGCACTCCAGCCTGGGTGACAGAGCGAAACTCTTGTCTCAGAAAAACAAACAAGCAAACAAACAAAAAAATAAATGGAATACCACCACACATCCTAAATGACCAAATAAAAAAGATAACTAAATAAAAAAGACTGACAATTTTAAGTGTTGGTGAGGATATGGAGCAGTAACTCTTATTTAGTGCTGAAGGTAGTATATTGTGTGTGGTGTCAGGTATTAGATTTTAAAATTAGCATATTCAGGATCTATGTATTTTACTCCTGGGGTAACAGAAATGTATGCATCAGAAAAGACATGTACAATAATTGTTATGGAGCATCTGGGGTTTGGTCTAGGGCCTGCTTCTGACAGCACAGAAAGTCAATCACTGAGAAGAGTATTGCCAGGGAAGGAGGTGTCAACTGAGTGCTACAGCAAGAAGAACAATAAGTTAGTCTCAAATCTGTCTCCCTGACCAACTAAAATTGGGGGGTTTATATAGTGAGGAAGGCAGGAAAAGAGGAATTAGGAAGGGGTAAGGAAGCAATCATGATGGACGAGGAGTCTGGCCTCTCATTGTCTGGATGCGGTCATCTGAGGAGTTTCAGTTCCTTGTCTGAGGGTCAGTTTCCTGAGGAAGGAACTCAGATGGGACAAATATAAGTTTAAAATTTTAAGATCAGGGAGGATCAATTTCTATGTTTATTCAAAAAACCATACATATTAGTTCTATGGGCCAGTGGGGCTGGTTTCAGATGTGCATGTCATCATTATTTGTAATAGGAACAAAATCTTGAAAAAAATCCAGATGAGACTTCTGGTTTCCAGCTTGGAAGTTGTCACTCCTGTCTCACAAGAAAAAAGCTGAACAAACTAAAAATCAACTTTTTTTTAGGTTTATCAGATAATTGAGGTCACAGGGCAAACCACTACCTTTTTGGAGAAGCAGGTGAATACAGCTAATCATAGCTTACCAGGAGCAGAGGCCACTGGAGCCAGGACCAGGGAAAGAAAACCTAAACGACAATTGCCAAATTGCTGGAGGCTCAGTGTACACGAGCTTGAAATGTCAACATTAAGAAGGTCCCATTATAGGGGGCCCACGATTTCATAAGCCTAACTCCAGGGGAGCCCCCATCAGGTGCTCAGACAGAACACCAGAGAAAGGCTCTCTCCTGATGTCCACAGGGAAGGGAAAAAGTAACCATTGTACAATACATCCAGGAGATTGTGTTTTAGCAAAATCCCTCCCTCAAGGGAAGCTGTATCGTGGAGGCTAACTGCCTTATGGTTTTCCACAGCCTGGCAGACCCAGGGGATGGGAAACAGCCAACTCCAGCCCCTTCTAGCTGTCCTGTCTCACGTAAGCAGGGATAGAGAAGGGTACTGGTTGGCTGAGAAGCAGCCCAAGGCACAGGCTCTGCAACATTGAGACCTAATCATAGGTCTACAGAGCACTTCCCTGCCCTCCACACCTCAGCACCACATCAATAGGGCTCTTGCAACACGAGAGTACATCAGACAGAAATGCAAATTTTAGACCTTAGAAGTCTCTGGGAAAACCCAAAGACAACAGAAGAGAAAAAACAAGAGGATCAGAGGAGATTTTAGCCTCTAACACCTAGAGCTAGAGCAAACTGTAGACAGCTTAACTCCCAGCCAGAGAAGCAGCTTCACACTAAAGGCATACTTGCCTCAGTTCTTTGTACCCAGTCATGTCTAGCCTTCAACAAAAACTGATGACACACGAACAGGTGAAACAACACAGCTCGAAGAGACGAACAAGCATCAGAGCCAGACTCAGTTATGGCTGAGATTCTGGAATTATCAGACCGGAATTATCAGACCAGAAATTTAAAGTAACTGTGAATAATAGGCTAAGGGCTCTAGTGGAAAAAGTGGATCATATGAAAGAACAGATGGGCAATGTAAGCAGAGAGAAGAAAATGAAACTGCCTTTGCAGAATTATGAGGAGAGAAATGTAACATGACTAACTCCATCTTGCTTCTAACCTCATGGGCTAAATTGGTTTTTTGCTTCATCTATTATAGAGGCCAAGATAACTAGGAGAGGAATTTGTTTATAGCTCAACTCTGAGGAAAGGAAAACTACCCATCTCCTTGTTCGGAGGCCGAAGCCACGGTCATAAGACAAAGTTCGCATTCTTTGTAGGGTGTTGAATTTTGCTAAAGAAGAGGCAGAGTTAAACGGTGACCAGTCATCACTCAGCTTATTTTTCCATAAGTTGCATCTGACCCAGAGTCATGGAACCCAGGGTTGCAAGATTTATAAATCTCCCAACTACTCCTACAGATAACGTCGCTGTTGTGAAACTGAAGGGGAACTGGTCTTCGAGACATTTTTCAGATTTAGCACTTTGGTGGACCAAGAGCTGCCACCTACCTGATCCTGAGTCTCCCTCCCTGCTGGATAAAGACAGTTCTAAACAATTCTGCGATTTCCCCAATGTTTCAGTTTCCCAGCCCCCTGCCTGGCAAAGTACCATTAAAAAAACCCCTCGTCTCCAAATTCTTGGAGGGACTGATTTGAGATACCTCTCCCTGTCCTCGTCTGGCTGGCTCTGCAATAATTAAACTCTTACTTCTGCAATACCTGTTGTTCTCACTGATCTTGGCTTTCTGGGGAGTGAGCAAGATGAACCCATTGTGCTGTTACGAAAACTCAAGAAAAGATCAAAAGGAAATGCTACAAATCAAAAACACTCTAACATAAATTTTAAAATGCCTTTGATGGGTTCGTCAGTAGCTCGAAAATGGCTGAGGAAAAAAATCAGTGAGCTTGAAGATATCTCAATAGAAACTTCTCAAACTGAAAACAAAGAGAAGAAAGAGAAAGCCATAGAACAGAATATGCAAAACCTGTGGGAGAGTTTAAAAAGACATGCATAGTGGGAATACCAAAAGGGGAAGAAAGAAGGGAACAGAAGAAATATTTGAAGTAATAATGGCTGATAATTTTCTAAAATTAATGATAGACACCAAACGAAGGATCCAGGAAACAGAGAACACTGAGCAGGTTATATGCACTTACATATATCATAGTCACACTACAGGAAAATCAAAGAGAAAACCCTGAAAGAAGCCAGAGGAAATAAAACACCTTATCTGTAAAAGGACAAGGATAAAAACTACATGAGAGTTCTCTTCAAAAACCATACAAGCAAGCAAGAAAAAACTCACCAACTTAGAATTCTGTATCCAGTAAAATTATCCCTTAAAAGTGAAGGAGGTCGATATGATGAATATGCTAATTATCTTGATTTGCTCATTATGTATTATATGCATTGAAACATCACTGTGTATCCCATAAATATGTACAATTACTATACAATTATTTTACATCAATTTTTTAAAAGTAAAGGAGAAATAAAGACTTTCTCAGACAAAAATTGAGGAAATTTATCACCAGTAGATCTGCCTGCCAAGAAATACTAAAAGTTATTTAGAGAGAAGGAAGATGCTATAGGTCAAAAAATTGAAACTTCATCAAAAAAGATACTTAGAAGCCAGGCACAGTGGCTCATACCTGTATCCCAGCACTTTGGGAGGCGGAGGCAGGCGGATCACCTGAGGTCAGGAGTTCGAGACCAGCCTGGCCAACATGATGAAACCCCGTCTCTACTAAAAATATAAAAATTAGCCAGATGTGGTCATGCATGTCTGTAATCTCAGCTACTTAGGAGGATGAGGCAAGAGAATCACTTGAACCCAGGAGGTGGAGGTTGCAGTTAGCTGAGATCGCGCCACTGTACTCCAGCCTGGGTGACAGAGTGAGACCGTCAAAAAAAAAAAAAAAAGGAGAGAGGGACTTAGAGAAGGAATAAATGAAGGGCTTCCTCATTCCCTCCCCTGAGGTCCTGGTGCCATGTTCAGCACTCAGATCTCCATCTATGCTGCATAATATGAATACGAAAAATGCTGAATATTTGGCTTAAAAAGGAAATAAACTTGTTTTCTTGACTCATAGCTGCAAACTCTACGTGTAAAGAACTGCAGTGGACATAGTGAGTTCTCTGACTCATGAAAGGGAGGAATGTCGTGCAAATGACCTGGCAAGCCTGTAAATAAGAAACGGGGCCAGACGTGGTGGCTCACACCTGTAATCCCAGAACTCAGGAAGGCCTAGGTGGGAGGATCACTTGAGTTCAGGAGTTTGAGACCAGCTTAGGAACATAGTGAGATGCCAGCTCTACTAAAAAATAAAATGAAAATGTGGTAAAAGCTATCTTCTCCTCAGCTCTATAGCTGTTAACAAGGTACCTTATTGTGTCTTATGCAAAGGGAACATTTTCATGACAGTGTCATGATGCCAGGAAAGGTCTGGCATCATTTGAGACCAGTCACTCAGAGTTTAAAGAAAAAAGAGTTAAATTATTTTAAATGTAGACATTATGAGCTGTTTAAAAGCCAAATATTATAGTTTTTCAGACTAGAAATAGAAAGGCACTGAAGCATCCCTCAGGTTAAATTTCTAATAAGGTAAATATTGATTTTTATAGTACTCATTAAAATAAGCCCTGTGGGGTCCCACCTCCTTTCTTTTAAGGGAGTAAAGCCTTCTTGAGATGAAAAAGTGAGAAAATCACTGTGGATTATCCCCAGTCATGATTGGCCCATATCTTACTATGATCTCATAAGGAGCCATTGTTAGAGAATTTCAGCATCTCAAGATCATTGGCCAAGGCCGCTTTGCCAGGGTGACATTGGCCAGCACCCAACACATCCTGACTGGGACCAGAGTGGCTGTGAAGGTCACTAACATGAGTCAGCAGAACTTCTCCAGCCTCCAGAGATGGCCCCTCAAAGTCCAGAGTATGAAAGCCTTGAATCACCCCAACACAGGGAAACTATGGGAGGTGCCCAAGAAAACATCACCTGGTCGTGGTGAATGCTAGTGGAGGAGATGTCTTCTGTACTTACCGGACCACGACCAGATGAAAGAGAGTGACCCAAGGCAAATTCCACCAGATAGCATCTGCCGTGCTGCACTGCCACCGGAAGGGAACTAAAACCAGAGACCTGCTTTTGGGCGCTGACCTGAATGTCAAGGTTGCTGATGTTGGCTTCAGGGATGAGTTCTTCTCTGGTGACGAGCTAGATACCCTCTGTGGCAGGCCCCCTTATATGGCTTCACAACTCTTTGAGGACCAAAAGTACAACGGCCCTTTGGCGGCCGTGTGCAGCCTGGGAGTCATTCTCTATGTTCTGCTCACTGAGTCCCTGTCTTTTACTGGATAGAACTTCAGGGAGCTACAGAAATGGGTACTGTATTAGTCAGGGTTCCCTGGAGAAACAGAACCACTGGGATAGATGGATAGATAGATAGATAGATAGATAGATAGATAGATAGATAGATAGATAGATAGACAGACAGACAGATAGATAGATAGATAGAGAAAATTTATTATGGGAACTGGTTCATACAATTACAGAGGCCGAGAAGTCCCACTTTTTTCTGTGTGCACTGTGGAGAACCAGGAAAGCCAGCACCATAATTCAGTTCTCATCCAAAGGCCTGAGAACCAGGGAGCCAATGGTGTAACTTCCAGAGCAAGGCCAAAGGCCTGAGAGCTGGCCAGGGTTCAGGGCAGGGGGGACGGAGTAGGTGTAAGTTCCAAAGTCTGAAGGACTAAGAACTAGGCGCATTGATGTTTGAGGGCAGGAGAAGATGGATGTATAAATTAACTTACTGCAGCAATGAATGTTTTGACTCCAGAGGAGATGGTAGGAGCTGGATGTGTCTATAATATGTTTAACAAGTATTTGTCCAGCAAATGTGTTTATTGGGCAGCTCCTGTGCACTTGCATGGTGCTAGAGCTAGATAAGTAAAATGGAATACTTGTGTTCGAGGAGCAAGCACACGTGTGTATTCGGAGATTTAGTCCCAGGTATTTATTCAGCACCTTTCTGTGCCTAGCATCCATGCAAGTGATGAAGCAGTAGCTCTGTGTTTTCTTTGTTGAATGGTGGAGATAAGTACAGAGGGGCCACTTAATTTAGTCTGAGGAGGGAAGTTAGGTTCCTACAGGGAGTGATAACTAAATGGCTGGATGATGGAAGTTAGCTGGCCAAGGAAGAGGATAGGCAGATTTTCAGAGACCTGGCACTGAGAAAGTCAGCAAAAGTGCATTTCAGCAGTGAGCACAGGGCTGAGCGGGTGGTAAAAATAGCACTTTTTTTTTTTCTTTCTTTTTTTTTTGAAGACAGATTTTCTCTCTTATTGTCCAGGCTGCAGTGCAATGGTGCGATTGCAGCTCACTGCAACCTCCGCCTCCTGGGTTCAATGGTGCAATCTCAGCTCACTGCAACCTCTGCCTCCCAAATTCAAGTGATTCACCTGCCTCAGCCTCCCCAGTAGCTGGGATTACAGGCATGCACCACCATACCTAGCAATTTTTCTTTTTTTTTTTGTATTTTTAGTGGAGATGGAGTTTTACCATGTTGGTCAGGCTGGTCTCAAACTCCTGACCTCAGGTGATCCAGCCACCTCGGCCTCCTAAAGTGCTGGGATAAAAAAAGAGTACCTATTTTACCTGGAAAGGTAGGGCAGAGGAAATAAGTTCCAGGCTGTTGGGGACCAACAGAGGCAGAAAGCACGCTTCACTTACCTTACTGGGTTGCCTGAAACACAGACCCTGATTAAGAAGATTTCAGATGCACAAACATGGTGCTTTCCAGAAGATGTTCTGTAGGACACAAGGTGCTTGCCACTAGATAAATAGGTCCCAGGGTAATATTTGTTCAGAGATGCAAATGTCCATTGTGAAGCTGAAAAGGGGAAAAATCCACAGGTTTCTAGAAGGTTTGGGCAACTTTTCAACTGTGCATCTGGGGAAATTGGATGCACCTTGGGAAATGCCTTACCAGTGCTCCAGGGGCATGGATGCTGCCTGGCTCATCTAACAGGTCTGGGTCTCCCTGAAGATCCCGTCTTCTCCTGAGAGATCGACACAAGCTAGAGGCAGCTGGAGGGAAGGACAAAAGCACTAAGCTTTGTTGAACCTACTTCATCTCCATTTGGTAGGTTTCTTCCAAATGGAATGTTTAGCTCATATCCTAGAATTATTTTGCATCCATATAGAAAATCTATCATATAGTTATTTAACTTTTGAAAGGTTTTGCTGTCTCTAAAATCAAATCTGGTTAAATGTGGGACCTTCCAGCTACCATCCCCTCCTCCCTCCCTCCCACATCCCTCATGCATTGACTGTCCTTAGGAAGTGAAGTAGCTTTTCCTGGAATCCTTAGTCAAAATTAACTTGATGCCTGCTCATTACTTTCTCACGTGTGTTAAGACACACACACAAACTGGAGGATAATCACAATGTGTGGTGTGGAAGAAAACAAATATTATTTTCAAGGAACTCTTGGTGTTCAAACCTTGTGGATTTCAGTACCTCCCATATGTGAGGTTTAAAAATCAGAGAAACGGCCGGGCACAGTGGCTCATGACTGTAATCCCAGCACTTTGGGAAGCCGAGGTGGGTGGATCACTTGAGGTCAGGAGTTTGAAACCAGCCTGGCCATCATGGCAAAACCCCGTCTCTACTAAAAATACAAAAATTAACCGAGCGTGGTAGCGTACGCCTGTAATCTCAGCTGCTAGGGAGGCTGAGGCAGGAGAACTGCTTGAACCTAGGAGGCAGAGGCTGCACTCCAGCCTGGACAATAGAGCGAGACTTCCATCTCAAAAAAATAAAAATAAAAACAAATAAATCAGAGAAATCCATGAGTTTTAAAAGTGTCATTTAAGAGGGAGGAAAATAGAGACTTCCGTGCACTTGAGTGAGTGAACATTCGCACATCTATTTCTGCCTTGCGATTTTTATGTGTAATGATGTCTTTATTTTGGACAGTTAGTTACATCTGAGAATAAGTACAGTCTGTTAACAACGCAGTACTACTTTCTCCTCTCTTTCTCCAGAACGGGCTAATGGCTTCTCACTCTCCTTTTCTTCTCCTTGTAGATACATCACACAGTTCTGATGACACCCTCTGTGAAAGTCAGAGCTGTGTGGAACTCACTCCAGCGCCCCCATCCTCAGCGGCTGCCTCGCGTCTCCCTGCCCAGGGCTCAGCCGCTGTGACAGACACCCTGAGCTGCAGTGCACTCCAGGCTTCTGTCCTCTCAGACAATCCCCAGACAGAGGGGACGGAGATCTCATTTCGGGTGGGACTCTGGAGCTTCTTCCAGAGCCAGACTGCTTGGTGGGGACACTGGAGCATTCTGGAAGGGTCCTTGATTGAACATTTTTGTGGCAGGTTTTTTTTTTTTTTTTTTTGCCTGTCCTTCAGGCTGTGGTACCACCCTTCAGGCACTTTCTCCTTGAATATGACTGGCACAGGGCCTGGCACATAATCGTGCTCAGTATCTTTCCTCTATGAGGGAGGCACACACACAGAAAAGAACTACAGGGGGATTTTAGAAGAGAGAAACAACTATGTATGGCTGAGGTGAGAATCAGAACTGTTTGGTGGATGAGGCTGATGACAGGCAAAAATTAAAGTGTAGGTTCAACACCTCATTCACCAGACACTATCATCAACTGGCATGTTTTTAGTTTTGCTATGGAAAGAGAAATATTGGTGACTGAAAACAAACACAAGGCTTTACCATCTGCTGAAGCAGATGAATGTTCATCAATTAATTACATAAATAAATATAAATTTACACGAGAAGCAACCTAAATGTCCAATAGGAAAATGGTGAAATAAATGGTGATAGGTTCTTTTCTTTAATATTATGCAACACTGAAATTGTTTCAGGGCTGGGCACAGTGGCTCATGCTTGTAATAACAGCACTTTGGGAGGCTAAGGTGGGAGGATTACTTGAGCTCAGGAATTCGAGACTAGCCTGGGCAACATAATCATGTCTCTACAAATAATACGAAAATTAGCCAGCTATGGTGGCACCTGCCGGTAGTCTCAGCTACTCAAGGCTGGGGCGGGAGGATCACTTGGGCCTGGGAGATGGAGGCTGCGGTGAGCCATGATAATGCCACTGCAGTCCTGCCTGGGTGACAGAGTGAGGAGTGAGACCCTGTCTCAAAAAAAAAAAAAAAAAAAAAAAAAAAGAAAAAAAAAAAGAAAAGAAAAAGGAAAAAACAAAATTGTTTCAAAGATTCATAAGATGAGTACAATAACAATGGGTGTTTAAAAAGTGGGATATAGGCCAGGCACGGTGGCTCATGCCTGTAATCCCAGCACTTTGGGAGGCCGAGGCAGGCGGATCACTAGGTCAGGAGTTAGAGACCAGCCTGTCTAACATAGTGAAACCCTGTCTCTACTAAAATACAAAAATTAGCTGGGTGTGGTGGCACGCGTCTATAGTCCCAGCTACTCGGGAGGCTGAGGTGGGAGCATCGCTTGAACCTGGGAGGCGGAGGTTGCAGTGAGCTGAGATCACATCATTGCATTCCAGCCTGGGTGACAGAGTTAGACTCTGTCTCCAAAGAAAAAAAAAGTGAGATATAAAAATACAAAAGAAATTCCTATTTTATAAAAACAAATGCATATTTGTCTATGACAGGAAGGTTGGTTATAGACCACAGTGAACAGTGGTTTTCCCTGGTGATGGATTGGGAAGCATAGAGCATCTTCTCATTGATGATGAATGTTTTAGCAGGAGGTAAATGGATTTGTTTTTCCATTGTTTAAATTTACACTTAGATGCTTTGCTTGCTTTAAACGAGAATTAAAGCTTTAGCACGTATCCCTTCTCTCTCTTTGAGTTGTTTCGTTTGGTTCTGGTGGCGCAGGAGTAAGGTGAAGGTCACCCGGCACTTGTTGCGTGGGTTATGTGCCAGGGAAGAGGCCCTGGCAGAGCCAGGTTTTGAGAGACGTGACCTCTGGGCTCCCATTCCCTTTCAGCACCTGTGTAAGCAGCGTTCATCTCCTCTGTCTGCTATTTGTCTCGTTTTGGGTTTTGTCTGCTGTTTCTGAAAGCAAAAACTTGTGTGCAAGGAGAAAGTTCTAAGAAATGCTTCCAGGGATGATGATGAGAGTTTGATTTTCAAGTGAGTGTTTCTGAGCATCTGATTAAACTCGTATGTCAGTATAAAAATGTACATTGCTCTGGATTAGTTCCATCATTTCATAGCGACAGCTCCCCTCTTCTACAGTTCCCACCAAAAGGGACTATTTTGTTTGAAAGCTTTTTCCTTGGGAGCCACTGGTGTATTACGTTTATCAGCTTTTAAAAAATTCTGTTTCTGTTTTTTTCTTTAAAGTAGCTAGGCGTTTTTGAGCTGAAAATCAAAAGTACCTATGGTATACCCATGAAGGTAGAATAAGGCATATAATTTGTTATACAATGTGAAAATTCTAGAAGGTTTTTTTCTCTAATCTGTGAAATTTTTTCTTTCAAGATAGTTTCTCTGTGTTCTCTAAATTTTTATTTTGAAGACCTACTGGGTCATTTAAAGTGAGACAGACCAGTTGGACCAAGCATGATGGCACATTAACTTGTCTTTTATGATGTCTTGGACTTAGCCTCCTTTGCAAAATAGAGATACTGAGGGTTGGCCCTATAAAGATGGGGGCTATTTTTGCAATCAAGAGATGATGAAAAAAACTCCTACTACTTTCCTTATACCCCAAATTACACAATTAGTGACTTACGCTTTTAAGTCTTGAAGACTTTTCATCATGAGTTTCTGTTAAAATATAAATATCCAGGATGGAAAGCAGCTTCCAGCCAGAATCTTACCAGGGTTCCTGCCACCACCTGAGAGGACAGAGTGCAATGACCTCGTGGGAAAATTCGTCCCTGCTGGGCCTGAGGGATAGGCTGGAAGGAAACTGGCTTCACCAAGGACTTTTCACAGCTGCTCCTGGTTCTGCAGTGAGAGATTCTAGTATACAGATTGTACAGTTACTCAGAAGAACAAGGGTATTGCATATACATTTCACCTGCTTGAAACTGGTTGGTAATTTGCTTTATTCTCTTTGCTGATTAATTTATAGCCTATTCCATCTTTCTCCTCCCTTTCCTGGCAGTTGCTGCTCTTTTTAGGGATTGTGGTGGGGAAGACACTATGATTTTCTACCAAAGTGTTTGTTACAATTCAATTCCCTCCTACTATTCTGGGAAAATGTGTATCCTCCCACCTCTCAACCATCCTCCTTTCCCTTCTCAGTTTTTGTTCTGCTTCTGCAAGTTTTCTTAACATGTGGGCAATGGAAGCGTTGAGCAATTTTGGTGAAATAAATTTCCATTTACCAACATGTGAAGAGTATGCATTCAGGGACTTCCGACATAGGTATACAATAAACTGTGGACAGCGTTTGAGGAAACCCAGCTGTTTACTATCAAAACTTGATGAAATGAAAAATGGACTCAAGCCTTTCTGGGCTCGGCTGGCAGCCCCCGAGTCTCAGTCCCCTTCTAGGAAGAAGTGCACCAGTGTCACCGTGTGCAGGGAGAGAGAGTCATATGGCTCTCCACCAAGAACAGCTCCCATCCCTCCTCTGCCTCACCCCTGCCTCCTGAGAGCGTCACGTTGAGAGACATGCCTTCCCTGCGGCACGAAGGAGTTTCTTAGCAAGCTCTGGGAAACATCTGGTTCCTTGAACTTCCTATGTACCTCATGGTGGGAGATTCTGAGAAATTTCACCATTTATCAAAAATGGTTTTCAATGTTAAAAATGGTTCTTTTTAGTTTTGTTCAGTCTTTCTACTTTTTCTCAATGTATTTCCCATTTTTACTGTACATATTCATATACATAATTTTTTTTTAAAAAAGGGTTTTATGCCTGGCGCGGTGGCTCATGCCTGTAATCCCAGCACTTTGGGAGGCCAAGGCAGGCAGATAATGAGGTCAGGAGATCGAGAACATCCTGGCCAACATGGTGAAACCCTGTCTCTATTAAAATACAAAAAATTAGATGGGCGTGGTGGTGCACGACTGTAGTCCCAGCTGCTCTGGAGGCTGAGGCAGGGGAATGGCTTGAACCCGGAAGGAGGAGGTTGCAGTGAGCCGAGATTGCACCACTGCACTCCAGCCTGGTGACAGAATGAGACTCCATCTCAAAAAATAATAATAATAATAAAAATTTAAAAAGGGGTTTACAATATATAGTTTTTATCACCTAGTTACAGCTAAATATCGTGCACATTTTCTCTCTTCTACAACAGTTAAAATAATTACATTCTTTGGAAGAAACATAAGTTTTTAAGTAGTCTCATTGGGAAAATTGAGGTAAAATTTTTTTCCAAGAAGACTTCATTTTATTTTACAATGCCTTGAGCAAAAAGGGAAGTCCTGTCTTAGGTAACTTTCTACAGATGATAGAAACTTGCCCTTCAATTAACCTTGTAACTTGCTTCTCTACACCCACATAATCATGAATCAGGTGATCCACTTTGTCTTTTCCAATCTATTTCTCCCACGTGCTTCCTCTTTCCTATCCAGTCTCATCATGCAGATGAACTTTCCTTACCTCAGCACTTCTGGCTCCTTCCTTTAAAAAGAGATGATATTAGTTGACTTTGATCAACGCTACTCAAACTTTATCCTCAGTTCCACATTAGGATTAGCCTTTAATAATCTGAAGATATAATTCAATTGCTTAAAAGAATTGTTAGAAGACCTTGGTAGAATTACACATATCAAGAAACACTGGACTCAGACGTGATGTAGATATGACTGACTTTCTTTCTTTCTTTCTTTTTTTTGAGATGGAGTCTCACTCTGTCGCCCAGGCTGGAGTGCAGTGGTACGATCTCAGCTCACTGCAACCTCCGCCTCCCAGGTTCAAGCAATTCTCCTGCCTCAGCCTCCCAAGTAGCTGGGACTACAGGCACCCGCCAGCACACCCGGCTAATTTTGTATTTTTAGTAGAGATGGGCTTTCACTATGTTAGCCAGGCTGGTCCTGAAGTCCTGACCTCAGGTGATCCACCTGCCTCGGTCTCCCAAAATGCTGGGGATTATAGGTGTGAGCGACTGCACCTGGCCTCTTTTTTTTTTTTAAAGTAATTTCTCAGGGGAGGGCAGGGCAGAGGTAAGAAGTAGTTGGTACTGTAAGGAAGTGTTAGAGACCTTTATGGAAAGGTGTTAATTATTTTAAGGCAACTAACAGATGATATCGTTCAGTCAGAATATTGGAGCAGCAGCTTTTACTGGTCATGAAATTTGCATGATATCTAAACTTGTATTTGCAGAAAAAGGTAAATGTTGATTAATAGCAACTTTGTATAGAAAGGTAGATGCCAGCATAAAAGTGGTGCATGCAGACAGTGGTAGTTCTGGAGTCCTGGTCCTCGAGCTGCTTGTCCATCACAAGGCCATCACACCCAGGTAGAAATGCCTGGGACAAGCAGCGGAGCTGTCCATGTCAGCATTTACACAGGGAACACTTCTTGGACGGCCGGGTGTCATGGGGCTCAAACCTACAGCTCTCGTTGTGCATGTAATACTCACAGGTCTGTCCATAGAAGGAGGGGGCTCAGGCACAAAAGAACGCCAGCATGCAGGTTCCCCATTCAGACAGTGCATTCTGTTTAGCTCCTTACTGTCTCGTATCCCCATGGAAGGGATATACTGGGAAGACCGTGGGCGAACTGCAGGCTCCTCTTGAGGCTGAATACTGTCATCTCTGAGGCCAGGCCTCCTGAGGTGAACGTGCAAGTTCATGGTGGCCCAACCCAGCAACAAATCCCACTTCAAACGCCTTGAAATGGCCATGATCAAAATTACACTCTGACATTGTCCCCTGAACATTCGGGCAGGCCAGAGTATAGGAGAGACAGAATTATTCATTGTTTTTAGTTAGGAGGGAATGGCTGATGGTTGCTTGGCTACTCCACAGATGTACGACAGAGCAGCTCCTTCTGGATCCCTCATCCCCTTGCAAGCTGGGAGCTCTGGTCGGTGCTTCTCAAATGGGTTTTATTTTTCTGAGTCAAAGGGGCTGCTGACATCCTGGGAGCCAGAGCACCTGAAGCAAATCTATTCCCAGCTTGAAAAGTGCAGATAAGGAAATTGCCGGAGTGACCATCACTGATTTTGCTCCCTGGTGCTAAGTGCACCTAGCGGGCGTGCTGAGTACTGCCCTCTCCTGCCATCCAGTGGCGTCAGGGACTGGCGTGGTTCCCACAGCTTGGCTGTCTCCACTGCCTGTCTGTGCAGGGCCAGTTTCAGCTGTGTGCAGCCTCCAAGCTTCAAGCACAAAGGATCACTCAGTGGCTGAAGAGCAAGAGCCCCAAGCACCTCTGCTAGTTTACTGGAGTGCTCAGTAATCTTCCTTCGGCTCGAGCAACAGGCTCCTCAACAAGTATCAGGTAGAACTATTTTGCATTCATTTGCAGCTAACCATTAAAAAATTGCCCACTTGTTTAGGAAACAGCCACAATCTATGCTTTGTGATAAAAATTTTCAAATGGTTATTTTTCTCAATGATTAAGCACCACAATCAAGTAGGAAAAGCAAATATTCAAAATTTTTCAATATATGCAATATATGTGATTAACATTTTAGTATGAAAAAATGTTAAAAATAAGCAGTTTTAAAAAATAAAAAATGTAATAACATGAAAATATTTTAAACATTACTGTAAATGAAAAAAAAAAAGCATGTATTTTTAAGCATCAGATTGGCAGAGATGGGAAAACGCACATCATGCTGTATGCCCATGAGAGACTGGGAAAAGCACCTCTTCATATATTACTGGTGGGAGCATTCATAGACAACACTTTCATAAGACTGTTTGGCAATGTGTGATGACAGTTTAGAATATGCACACTCTTTTTCTGACATGGGAATTTCTTCTTAACTCATCCTAAGATAAACGGACAAATCCCAAAGGAGACTGGCTCAGGATGGCTGAGTGCAGTGTTATTTATTTCCCGTGCCATCAGTGGAGCCTGCTCTGCCTCCTGCTCTCTCTGATGTGTAACTCACTGGATTCAGAGCTTATGCGCAGCCCCAGGGCAAACCCAGGGTACCCGGCTAGTGACTGAAGGAACATTTCTTCTGTTCCGGGTAGAAGAGTCGCAGATTGTAGTGCAGGGGCCCTGACACTTGGTGAGCAGCATCCACTTTGTCTTTCCCTGAAGCAAATCATTAACGTCCAGCACACGGCGGTTGTGTCAGCTCTGCGGACAGAGCCTGGCCCATGTGGCTGCTGTCCCCAGGGCTCAGCGTCCCTGCTCTGAGATCCACCAGCAGGTATTTAGCCAGGGCAGGTCTGGTCTCCCGCCCTGACTGGCACCAGCCAGGATTAGAGACTGAGTGGCCTGGGGCTCAGAGTTAGAGAAACAGCCGGCTCCTTTCCTCCCTCCTGTGTCACCTTGGTCAAAGCTTCGAGTTCCAGGAGCAGCAGACTTCTCTTTCCACCCTCTTCAGGAACACCACTGGAGCCTGGTGGCCATCCGGGCAACCCGATGCACTCAGAGCAGCAGGGTTTGCTCCATCGTCATGAATGGCATCTCCGTGTGACAGTGTCATCAGATGGTCAGAGTGGGGTGTGGGGAGCAGGAGGCAGTTGTGTTGTGGATTTTTTTTTCCTAGGGGAATTAGAAACCTATTTACATACAGTTAGCATTAATTTACATACGATCCTTTCATAACTAACTCCAAATACTTCTCTATGAATTCAACTAATTAGTGCAGCTAATCACTATTGTAGCCCAACCCAGCATTAAAGGCATTAAATACATAAAATACTGAATAGATTTGTAAAGTCATCATCATGATAATGGTAAATCAGCGTAGGCCGCTCACAAATGCAGCTGGCAATAGCTGCTTCCAGCTCCGATTCCTTATGCTGGAGTGATAGCTCAGTCGACAAATTCCAGGGAGATTGTACCTTTATAACAGTTGGCGGAGTTAAACCCTACTCCCCATCTCCCCTAAAAAACACAAAGAAGGAAAAGAACCTAATGTTAATTTACGGTCTTTCATTCAATGGGCACTGTGCTAAGGCGGGCAGTTATTATTTCACATGTATTCTGTCATTCAGTAAGAAATTGACGTAGTTGTTGGTTGATGAAGAGAAGAACACATAGAAAATGCCACGTTGTAGGTTTGTAGGTTATCTGAGATTGCCCTTAGGGTTTGCAGTGTTCGGCCTGCCTGACTGCCTGCCACAGCTGAGTCTACCTTTCCTTCCTTTCTTACCCTGTATCCTGAAGTGACTAGACCACAGCCTGCCTCACTTGAGAGTAGAAACTATGGGGAGGGGAGCAGCTCCACCTGCTCTGCCACTGGCCCTGTGTTGAATCCCACCTGATGGATTGCACTGGGCATTGATGTTATCCTGCACATTATTGAAATGACATGCTCACCACTGGTGTGTATAGCTGACTTTCAGTAGCATTTGGGGAAATGTTACCTCTTCAGAGGTGGGCAGGGGATAGGAGGGATCTGTTCTCAGACAGTACAAGAGTCCTTGAAATTCAAGCCACTCTGTGCAGTCACCTTAAAGTACTGATCTTTTTTTTTACTTTTCATTTTTATTTTTATTTTTTTGAGACAGAGTCTCACTCTGTCACCTAGGCTGGAGTGCAGTGGCGCAATCTTGGGAAAGAAAAATATTTATAAATGTAAATTTATAAAAACATGAATTTATAAAAAATACTTATACATTTAGTCCAGGCACGATGACTCATGCCTGTAATGTAGCAGTTTGGGAGGCTGAGGCCGGTGGATCAGCTGAGGTCAGGAGTTCGAGACCAGCCTGGCCAACACAGTGAAATCCCGTCTCTACTAAAACTACAAAAATTAGCTGGTGGCAGGAGCCTGTAATCCCAGCTACCTCGGAAGCTGAGGCAAGAGATTCACTGGAACCTGGGAGGCAGAGGCTGCCATGAGCTGAGATTGAGCCATTGCACTCCAGCCTGGGTGAGAGAGCAAGACTCTGTCTCAAAAAAAGAAAAAAGAAAAAAGAAAAAAAAAAAAAAAAAAAGGAAAGAAATAAAACAATGTACAGAGTGAATGGGCTATTTGGGCTGGAACTGGAGTGATATGCCACTAGACGGCTCCGGGCCCGTCCACTGGGGCCACCAGAGGGCAGCGACAGCCTGGGAAGTGCCGCATGTGCTTCCTGCTGTTCTTGCACTCTCAATTCAGAGCTCAAAACTTGAGTCCCCCGTAAGTTCTGGCCTGAGCTGAGTGACTTGCCCAAGTTTCAGGACAGCGACCCCGGGGGCACTCGTTTTTGGCACTGACTGAGTTCACGAAACATGCCTCTGAAGGGAGCGAGGTGTGACTTCCCTGTGTGCCTGGCACAGGCCTGACCAGGCAACCAGGCGGCACTGACAAGAGGTGGGGACACTGAGCTGCTCTTTTCCTGGACCCTCCATCCCGCTCTGTGGACTTGCGGGAGGATGGGCTTCCGAGCTCCTCACAAGTGAGCCGCACATGGAGACAGTGTAGGGGCATCCACCGCGGGGGCCATAGCACCCCACAAAAAAAGATGTTGTTCTGGCCCTAGTCTCCTGTATTGTCGCTTGCCTTGATGCAGCCCAGATTCATCCCTCAACGGGGGATACAAGAGCTCACACTCTGGGAGACCCGTGGCGCAATGTTTAGTTTTTAAAAGGGAGCTTCAGCTCCCAGGCTGAGGCAGGTGGATTGCTCGAGGCCAGGAGTTGGAGTCCAACCTGGGTAACACAATGAGATCGCATCTCAAAAAACAAACAAAAAGAGAACACTTTATTCCTGCCCTTCCTAAGCCCTAACAAATTACTCTGTGTGTGTGTGTGTGTGTGCATGGGTACACATGCATGTGTGTAAACATATGTGGAAATCCAAGATTTATATGTTACGATAATTTGGCAGGGTGCAGTGGCTCATGCCTATAATCCCAGCACTTTTGGAGGCCAAGGCAGGTGGCTCTCTTGAGCTCAGGAGCTCTAGACCAGCCTGTGCAACATGGTGAAACCCCATCTCTACCGAAAATACAAAAATTAACCAGGCATGGTGGCGCACGCCTGTGGTTCCAGCTATTGAGGAGGCTGAGGCACAAGAATCACTTGAATCTGGGAGGCGGAGGTTGCAGTGAGCTAAGATGGCACCACTGTACTCCAGCCTGGGTGACAGAACGAGACTGCATCTCGAATAATAATAATAATGTGTTATTCCTATCACATGGAATCTTCATACTAGAGATGAAACAACTAGGCCGGGTGTGGTGGTTCACACCTGTAATCCCAGCACTTTGGGAGGCCAAGGAGGGTGGATCAACTGAGGTCAGGAGTTCAAGACCAGTCTAGCCAACATGGTGAAACCCCATCTCTACTAAAAATACAAAAATTAGTCAGGCGTGGTGACACACGCCCATAGTCCCAGCTACTCGGGGGGCTCAGGCAGGAAAATTGCTTGAACCTGGGAGGTGGAGGCTGCAATTTGTTTTATGTAACAACAAACAGGTGGGACTAACTGGCTTCTGTGCCTCTACAACATAGATTCTAAATTAACTGGAACATTGGCTAACACAAGCCGATTGACAAAACTTCATGGCATCATCCAAACTGTGGATTCAATTATGGTTATATCTTGGAATCCTATTAAATTTAATCATGGTGGCCAGGCACGGTGGCTCACGACTGTAATCCCAGCACTTTGGGAGTCTGAGGCGGGTGGACCACGAGGTGAGGAGATCAAGACCAGCCTGGCCAACACAGTGAAACCCTGTCTCTACCAAAAATACAAAAATTAGCTGGGTGTGGTGGCAGGCGCCTGTAATCCCAGCTACTCAGGATGTTGAGGCATGAGAATCACTTGAACCCAGGAGGCGGAGGTTGCAGTGAGCCAAGATCGCACCACTGCACTCCAGCCTGGTAACAGAGCGAGACTCTATCTAAAAAAAACCCACAAAAAACAAAAAACAAAAAAATTAATCATGGTGTACTCCTATAATCTTAGAAAAGTCACTGAATATAAAATAGGGGAAAATTAAGTATGCCTCACTTTAACGGTAGCCTTGCCTAAATTTCCCGTAGTCAAAGTAGCCATTGCCTTAAAATATCTCAGATTGCACATAGTTGCTCCAACACAAAGAATAATAAATTAAAATTAAGTCTTCGGCACTTACAAATTGGCTTGACACAATAGACCCTACAGGTTCTCAGGGAAAATAGTTAATAAGGCCCAATGTAAATTAAAACAGGGCCTTCAAGGATTAAAACTTATTATATAAAATCTAATTAATAAAGAGATTATTATCCCCAAAGTTTCTCCATTTAACAGCCCTGTTCTTAACTTTGCCAGTTCTCCTTTTGTTTTGTTTTGTTTTGATTTGTTTTTTTTGAGACGGGGTCTCACTCTGTTACCCAGGCTGGAGTGCAATGGCGCGATCTCAGCTCGCTGAAACCTCCGCCTCCCGGGTTGAAGTGATTCTCCTGCCTCAGCCTCCTGAGTAGCTGGGATTACAGGCATGCACCACCATACCTGGCTAATTTTGTATTTTTAGTAGAGATGGGGTTTCATTTTGTTGGCCAGGCTGGACTCGAACTCCTGACCTCAGGGGATCCGCCTACCTCAGCCTCCCAAAGTGCTGGGATTACAGGCGTGAGCCACCGTGCCCGACCAAACGTTGCCAGTTCTTGAACCTAGAAAAAATAAATAACACCTCACAGTGATGACTCCAACCTTAATCCTGTGGTCCCATCCATTAGCCCTCATGCACATTACTCAGTTTTATTAAAATAACTGACCCCATCCAATCAGCAACCGGGAAATAGTTTCATATTATAGATTTGGCTAATATGTTCTGCATGCTGCCTCTTTTCACAGCCTCTCCGCCACAGGCTGCCTTCACCTCTGAAAGGACACAGTACACCACAGGGTACACAGCTTCGCCACCATGCACATTCTTGGCAGACACGATCTCAGCTACATCTGTTTTCACCCAGGAGCACAGGTGTGACATGACATTAATGCCTTCCTCTCCTTGGGTTATTCATTGGACACACTCATTAACGGCATACAAGACCAACATCTAGTCCTTTCGGGGTCTGCTGGCAACATATTTCATATTTACACATTTTCCTTAACTTCACTGCTGCTGCTACTTACAAAGCAGTCCACCTTAAATGGGGCTTTCACCAAAAGAAGCCTCTAAAATCTGTGCAGATTAAATCAATGGGCAGTCCTATTAGTGCCTCCAAGATTCTTTCACTACAAAGGCTTTGGCAACCTCTTCTCCTACCTCTCCCGTAGTCTCTGGACCACCTGCAATGGCCATAAGTTGCCCAGAGGCTTCTGATGCAGGAAACTGCCCCTTTCAGCCTTGTGCTATACTCCATTAAAACAAATGCGCGGCTAATGCTAGACTGCAATTTTTTTTTTTTACAAGGTTTCTCTCTGTCGCCCAGGCTGGAATGCAGTGGCACCATCACGCTTCACTACAGCCTCAACCTCCTGGGCTTAAGTGATCCTTCCACCACAGCCTCCCCAGTAGCTGGGACTACAGATGCGCACCACCATGCTGGTAGAGACTGGGTTTTACCACATTGCCCAGGCTGGTCTTGAACTCCAGGCTCAAGTAATCCTCCTGCCTTGGCTCCCCAAAGTGCTGGGATTACATGCGTGAGCCACCATGCCCAGCCCTGGACTGTCTTGGAAACAGAGAGAGGTTCTCACAGACCTTGAACTTGTGACCCTCCATCATAAAAAAGATGGTGCTCCATGGAATGTAGCTGCTTTCCATCCTTTATCCAGGATGTCCTCAATAATGGGTGAGACAGCTCAAGGCAGTCAGGGGTGCCCTGACTGGCCCCATCTCCACAGACATTGCAAATTCTTGGGCCACTGCCTGGGAGTTGTCCCTTTCCGGGTAAAAAACTCTTGGAATCTCTTGCCTGACATATTCCCAAAATGTAAATCAAAACCACACGTTTCTCATGTACTGAGGCCACAGTGCAAGGTCTTGCCAGGACACTCCTGATCTCCTTCCGAGTTACAGACATTACTGTTAGTAACCAAGGCATGCATTTCACTTCTCAAAGCATACTGGGCTCTTGAAAAAGGCATTCCATAGAAATTTCACATCCCTGATAAGTCCCAGATAGCTGCTTTGATTGAGAGATACAGCAGTCTCCTCAAACGAGTCCTTTTCAAGTTTCAGTCTGAAAATGGGTCTCGGTCTTGCCCCAGACTTTAATTTCTCTTAATTCAAGCCACTCAGCCAACTCACACCTTACACCAACTGAAAGACAAATCTTTCCCATCTTCCTTTCTTCTATAGAAAGGGGAATATGTGTCTTCTTCCTGTATGTAAGGACTCATTATATATGAGACTCTTTAATTATGATTTCCCTCATCATCATACATTTTCATTCTTACCCTCCATCCCATAAGGATGGAGACCAGGCCCAGGGCACACACTCTCCTGGGACCCCTGAGCCATAGTGTCCCTGGGGCCAGGCAGTTACTCATCTGATAGGGGACCCATTTGAAACTAAAACTTCTACCACCACCCAAAAAAGTAAATAAAAAATATGCCCAGTGCATGTGCACACTACAGGCACTATGGACTGTTGGTCCCATTACTCTTAGTCTAGGTGCTTTCACTGGTTTGTAATCCAGAGGCCCAAAGTCACCAAGGAGGCCATTGTTTCAACTAGCCATGACAAATGCTGAGATTTGTCACATGCCACCAGATTTGGCTCATACAAGCCCTGCAACCTATAGGCTTCGCTTGCTTGCCTGTCACCAACCACACAGCCCATGGTAATTGGCTAAATTAGAGGATCTGCATGTAGGCTGATGTCAGAGCTTCAGCCTTAGCCACAGATATTTTGATTGGCAAACAGCCTTCCACTCTATTAACCACTTACACCCGAATTAAGGCATATAATTTAAAATCTATTTGCAGCAGAATTCATTGCCCATCTGGGCAAAACTTTGGATTGTTGGAAACGTTTATATTTGACCACTCCTAATCAGGGATTTCATGGTGCCAGTCAGGCTCGGCATAGATGGGCCTGGCCCCAACACTTTAATGTAAAACTGCACCCACCTGAGCATGGACATGCTATTTATAGGAGTGTTTCTCAACTGGGAGTGACGTTGTCCCAGGGACATTTGGTTGTCACACATTTGGAGGGGGTGCTACTGGTATCTAGTGGGTGGAGGCCAGGGAGGCTGCTAAACCTCCCACAGCCCACAAAACAGCCTCCACGACAGAGTTATCCAGCTGCCCCAAACCTCAATAGTGCTGAGGTTGAGACACCTTGATTTACAACAGTGTTTCTTCTAGAAGTGCAAAGCTCTATAATCAAATGTCCTGGATCCCTGAAGCAAAAGTAGCTTTTGAATAAATGAAATGGCTTATTTTCAGACAACTTTTTCATTTGGTTCTTTTTATTAACTGGGGAAAAAAGCCAGCAGCTGTTCTAATTTTCTGCTATTTACATCATATACAATTTTATCTGACGTAGGCAGAGTGTAAATGACGTTAACTCAGTAAAAAAAAAAAAAAGAATCAGTCACAAAACGTGTTTATTATGTATTGATCAGCTGGAATACTCAATCTTCTATGAAAGACGTTTTCCCATTTTGCTCTTTCACAAATGTGGCTTTCTTTTCCCATTGTTGTATATATATGCGTATATCTGTATGCGTTTTCAAATGGGCTATAATTTGTAA
The DNA here is from genome assembly GCF_047675955.1 of Chlorocebus sabaeus. Classification (NCBI taxonomy): domain Eukaryota; kingdom Metazoa; phylum Chordata; class Mammalia; order Primates; family Cercopithecidae; genus Chlorocebus; species Chlorocebus sabaeus. Next base: position 3,808,210 of record NC_132920.1, on the reverse strand, counting down.
TTCCAACTTGGCTGTAAAAATGCAACTTTAGCCAGGCGTGGTGGCTCACGCCTGTAATCCCAGCACCTTGGAAGGCCGATGTGGTGAATCACTTGAGGTCAGGCAATTTGAGACCAGCCTGGTCAACACGCTGAAACCCCATTCCTACTAATAATACAAAAATTAGCTGGGCGTGGTGGCACGCACCTGTAGTCCCAGCTACTCGGGAGGCTGAGGCAGGAGAATGGCGTGAACCCGGGAGGCAGAGTTTGCAGTGAGCCAAGATTGGCGCCACTGCATTCCAGCCTGGGCGGCAGAGTGAAACTGTGTCTCAAAAGAAACAAACACAACAACAAAAAACACACAAAAAAATGCAACTTCATGTTTATAAATGTAGTAAGGTAATACTTTCCAAACAATATTTCTTTTTTTCTTGTTTTTTGGAGGTAGAGTTTCGCTCTTGTCGCCCAGGCTGGAGTGCAGTGCCATGATCTCGGCTCACTGCAACCTCCGCCTCCTGGATTCAAGCAATTCTCCTGCCTCACACTCCTGAGCAGCTGGAATTACAGGCATGCACCACCATGCCTGGCTAATTTTTGTATTATTAGTAGAGACGGGGTTTTACCATGTTGGCCAGGCTGGTCTGGAACTCCTGACCTTAGGTGATCCACCTGCCTTGGCCTCCCAAAGTGCTGGGATTACAGGCGTGAGCCACCACGCCCAGCCTCCAGACTATATTTCTCAACAATTTCACACATGTGAATTAATAATTAGCAGTCTTGCATGATGATATTTTTCTGGTTTTATAGTGAGGGAAAACAAGATGGAATAAGGAATAAGTATTTCCTTCAATGCTGTAAGAAGGATCGAGTTCGAACACTGAAATATTTTTATTCCTCTGATCTTCACATACAAAATAATTTAGTAAATAATTACTTCTTAGTGTAAGTAGCTAAACTCGTCTGTTTTTAAAACTCAGTTCTATTGAAGTATAATTTATATATATTAAAATTAAAAGTATGCTTTAGTGAGTTTTGACTTCTTTTGTTTTTGGAGTTATTATTTAGAACAAGATTTGTTAAATGTGCAATAAAAATATATTTCAGAAGCACAGATTGACCACACTGTGGAAGGTTAGCAGTTCCAAAAATTCAATAACATCTCAACCATTCTGTCAAGCTAGGAGAAAGTCCAGTGTGACTGAACAGGAAGAATTTTGAACTGAGAATGTCTGTAGTTTTATTATGAATTAGGAGTTAGGGTATCCTGCTATGAAGTCACAGTACAACTGACTTTACTTTTGAATCTCGCTGTCTTCATCCGGATGGGGATGGAGACTAAAAGAGGATTGGGCTGAAAGATCTCCCGGGTTCCTTGTAGCCCAAATCCGCTGTGGCTTCCAGTCCATGCTTTCAGAACAGTCACCCCGGCCACTCCCTCCTGGAACTCCTCCTCCCCTCCTCCCGTCCCTCCACAGCCTCCTGCTTTTCCTCCTCCTGCTGCTCTTCCTAGTCCTCCTTCCCTTCCTCTTCTGAAACGTGGGAACAATGCAGGCTTTACCCCGGCCTCTGATCCTGGCACTGCTGGCAATGCCCAAGTCTGTGTCTCCACCCCAGCTTCCCACTCCCCCGACCCCTGCGGCCCCGGGAAACATCAGATGGCCTCAGGATATTTGTCCATGGGTGTCCACGACAGGTCCAACTCCCCACGCCCAGACAGACTCCTCTCCTTGTCCCTCCCACCCCACATACTGCTTCTCTCCCCGTTTTCCTTGTTCAGGTGAAAAGCACCAGCACTCATTTCAATCTCAGAATAACTCCAGGGAGTATGTTCTTCCTGCCACATGGAATCTTTATACTAGAGATGAAACAACTAGGCCGGGCACGGTGGCTCATACCTGTAATCCCAGCCAAGGAGGGTGGATCACTTGAGGTCAAGAGTTCGAGACCAGCCTGGCCAACATGGTGAAACCCTGTCTCTACTAAAAATACAAAAATTAGCTGGGCGTGTAATTAGCTGTAAGCCCAGCTACTCAGGAGGCCGAGGCAGGAGAATCGCTTGAACCAGGGAGGCAGAGGCTGCAGTGAGCCTAGATCCCACCGTTGCACCAGCCTGGGCGACAGAGTGAGACTCCCTCAAAAAAAAAAAAAAAAAAAAAAAAAAAGGAAAGGGAAGAAAGAAAGAAAGAGAGAGAGAGAGATACAGAAAGAAAGAGAGGAAAGAAAAAGAAAGAAAAAGAAAGAAAGAAAGAGAGAGAGAGAGAGAAAGAAAGAGAGAGAGAGATAAAGAAAGAGAGAGAGAGAGAAAGAAAGAAAGAAAGAAAGAAAGAAAGAAAGAAAGAAAGAAAGAAAGAAAGAAAGAAAGAAAAGAAAGAAAAAGGAAGGAAGGAAGGAAGGAAGGGAGGGAGGGAGGGAGGGAGGGAGGGGGAAGGAAAGGAACTGAGGCTTAGGGAAGTGGAGGAGCATGTCTAAGACACACAGCCCTCCAGTGGTGGAGACTGGATTTAAAATCAGGGGTGTCTGACTCCAAGGCTAGGGCCCTTGACCACTGTCCTACACCCCCGCATGTGCCCCAGCCGGGGACCCGGGCGCTGTCCTCAATGCCTCCCCCTCACCACTCACCACCGCCTCGTTGCCAGGACCCGAGACTCACAGGGCTCTCAGATCAGCTCCTCTGAGGACCTCCACCCCTGGCTCAGTTCACCCACCCTCATCCTCGCCTGGATACATCCATCTCCTAAGCAGTCTCCCATCTTCCTCTCTTCAAGCCACACTTTAAGTTGACAAAAGGTGCTGTTCCTGCAACACAGATCAAGCCACTCCCTTGCTTAAAACACCCCAGTGGCAGTCTACAGCTTCTGGGACAAGAGCCAGCCTTTCACCCAGAGCAGCCCTTTTCTGCTTCTCTAGCCTTACGGCCGTCCTCGTGATTCTCAGATCCTATGTTTGCAAATTTGCCTCTTCGATAAAATGTGCTTGTAAGCCCCAAGTCAATGCTCACAGTTTTGTCGTGGTCATTTACACACATACACAGAGTGGCTGAAAATGTGAGTCTCGATGTTTGTGCTCTTAGCTGAGGCTGAACGAGGCGATGCTCTGCCTTGCTGCTCCAGTGCTCATAGTGTAAGCAAGAGTCCTTTCCCCTGACTATTCAGCGCCTCGTTTTCCACATTTGTGTGCTTTTTGTTGGTGATTTTCTATCTCAGGCGGTCCCTATGTAAACTGTGCTTCCTGTTTTTTTGGGTTTTTGTTTTGTTTTGTTTTGTTTTGAGATGGAGTCTTCCTCTGTCATCCAGGCTGGAGTACAGTGTTGTGATCTCGGCTCACTGCAACCTCCACCTCCCAAGTTCAAGCAACTCTCCTCCCTCAGCCTCCTGAGTAGCTGGGACAACAGGTAGATGCCACCGTGCCCAGCTGATTTTTGTATTTTTAGTGGAGACGGGTTTTCACTATGTTGGCCAGGCTGGTCTCGAACTCCTGACCTCAAGTGATTCACCCACCAGCCTCCCAAAGTGCTGGGATTATAGGCATGAACCATGGCCCTGAAGTGCTTTCTAGTGTCCCTAAGTGCAAGAGGCTGTGATGTACCTTGTGGATGAAATATTGTGTGGTAGATAAGATTTGTGTGGGCGTGAGTTACAGGGCTATTGGCTGTGAGTGCAATGTTAATGAATCAACCATATGTTAAACAAGGCATGTTCTGTTTTGTGAAACGGAAACACATAAACAAGGTTACATTGATCAGTTAACGTTCATATTGTAACCAGAGACTCAAAGGAACCTAGCCCTGTATTTCTCTTAGGAGCAATATTTCATTATTTGCTAATTCAGTGTTTGCAATGACTTTACAGACCATAACAATAACTTTATAGACCACAATGAGAATTGGCTGTATTTTCTCCTGGTCTGTGGCTTGTCTTTTCGTTTTCTAAATGGTATGTTTTGAAGAGCAAAAGTTTTTAATTTTTTTGAAATCTGCTTAATTTTAAAAAAATTTAACGGCATGTGCTTTTTATGCACTAAGAAATCTTTGCCTAATTTAATGAGGCCACGAAGACTTTCTTCTCTGTTCTCTTGCAGAAGTTTTATAGTTTTAGCTCTTACTTTTAGGCCTATGATGCATTCTGAGTTAATATTTGTATATGATATTAGCGACAAGGCTCTCGTTTATTTATTTTTGGCACTATTTGTTGCAAACTCTATCCTTTCGTCATTGAATTATTTGACCAAGTACCTTTGTAAAAAATAAATTGACTATATATGTGAGAGTCTATTTTTGGACTCTATATTTAGACACAATGGAGACTGGCATTTCTATCCACACTATCTTGAAGTCTTCAAACCAGGTAGGATAAGTCCTTCAACTTTCTTTTTCAAAATTGCTTTTGCTATTCTTGGTCCTTTGCATTTCCATATAAATTTTAGAATCGGCTTATGCATTTCTATTTAAATGCCTGCTGGGATTTTGGTTGAGATTGCGCTGAACATTTTGAGAGGTCGTTTTTGAGGGAATTAATATCTTAACAATATTAAGTCTTAATTCAAGAATATGATATTATCTTCAATTACTTAAGTCTTCTGAAATTTCTCTCAGGATTTTCTTGTAGTTTTTAGTGTACAAGTCTTGCACACATTTTATTTAATATTTCCCGGTTTTATTTCATTTCTTATTTATTTATTTATTTAGAGACAGAGTCTCAATCTGTCACCCAAGCTGGAGTACAGTGGCACAATCTCAGCTCACAGCAACCTCTGCCTCCCAGCTTCAAGCAATTATCGTCCCTAAGCCTCCCAAGTAGCTGGGATTACATGCGCATGCCAACACGCTCAGCTAGTTTTTGTATTTTTAGTAGAGATGGGCTTTCACCATGTTGGCCAGGCTGGTCTCAAACTCCTGACCTCAAGTGATCCACTCACCTAGGCCTCCCAAAGTGCTGGGATTACAGGTGTGAGACACCGCGCCTCACCCCTGGTTTTATATTTTTGAGGCAGTTTTAAATTTTCTTTTCATAATTGAGATTTTATTAGTTTTTGTTTGAGCATCAGTACTCAGACATTATGAACAATCGGCACACAATTATTAATATAGATACTGACACTCTAAAAGGCTTGTAGCTATAATTCTTTCTGCAGTTATTCCAGGCACTTTCTTGCTTAAATTTTAAAGGCAATTTGTCCTTATGAAGATGTTAACAACAACCAATATCTTCTGCTAGTAATAAGCTCTTAGACGGCAAATTGCACAAATTTACAATTTAGCACCATATACACTATATGCTCAAAAATCTCAATCCGGCTGGGCACAGTGACTCATGCCTGTAATCCCAGCACTTTGGGAGGCCGAGGCAGGTAGATCATTTGAGGTCGGGAGTTCGAGACAAGCTTGACCAACATGGAGAAACCCCGTCTCTACTAAAAAAGTACAAAATTAGCCAGGCATGGTGGTGCATGGTGGTGCATGGTGCATCCCCAGCATCTCAGGATGCTGAGGCAGCAGAATCACTTGAATCCAGGAGGTGGAGGCTGTGGTGAGCTGAGATTGTGTCATTGCACTCTAGCCTGGGCGGCAAGAGCAAAACTCCATCTAAAAAAAAAAAATCTCAATCCTTCACGGCACATTAACAAAGTTATGAGGACAAACTGGGCTACCATAACCAAATCTGTCACAGAGAGCACCCAGTTCTGCCAGGGAAGCCAAGATCAGGGAGCAGTTTTCTGCTCTGCAGACAACCAACATGGAAACAGAAATTAAGGAATTTAAAATGTTTCCGACATATAAATTCATGTGTGACTCTAAATTGCCATTTCTTTTTTGTAGTATTATAGGATACAAAAACTCTCTTCCCACCAACTTATGGAATTATTAATATAACATCCAAACATGCAACACCTCCCTATTTCAACATCCCACTATTTTCTGGCTGTTGCAGAAAAGCAACCAGCACCTAATTTTGCATCTTTAAAAAATGGACATTTCCGCTTATCTACATATGTTTTTAAAAAAGATGATGTGTAATTCCTTCTTTCCTAAAAAATGTATTTCTAGAATTCTAGAAGCTAACATTTATACAACAGCTGGAAACCGATTTCTCTGGATTCAAAAATACGGCAGACTGAAGTCAACAGATAAGACTTAGTACAGGACGTTAATCAGATTTGGCTTCCTTCTGTCTTTCATCCGAGGCTGGACTCTACTAGTTTTCACTCTCTCTGTTTTTATAGGTGAGTCTTCTTCAGTTTCCTGGTTGGCCACTTTGTTCTTTTGCTTCCATTTTACTTTTTGTTCCAAATTTTTTGTCTGAAGAGTTATCCTTTCTGGCAGCCTTTTGTGGCTTAACTTCCACTTTTGCAGGAACAGGTGTGTCTGACAGTCTCGTCCCACTCCCCTTGGGCCCATCCTCTGCTGTCCCCCCAACTTCACTGACCTTCCGTAGGGCATCACGGGTTGCTTTTGATGGGGAAGGAGGCTGCCTGGCTGCAGAGCGGGAGAGCCTTCATAGAGGAAGTGCTCCCTCACCCAAGCTGCGGGAATGTGCTGATTCTGTTTTTCTTTTTTCTTCTTTATTTTTTAGAAAAGTTTTTGGGGCCAGGCATGGTGGCTCACGGCTGTAATCCCAGCACTTTGGGAGGCCGAGGCAGGTGGATCACTTGAGGCCAGGAGTTTGAGACCAGCCTGGGCAACATGGCAAAACCCTGTCTCTACAAAATACAAAAATGAGCTGGGTATGGTGGCACATGCCTGTAATCCCAGCTACTCAGGAGGCCGAGGCAGGAGAATGGCTTGAACCTGGGAGGTGGAGGTGACAGTGAGCTAAGATGGCACCACTGCACTCCCGCCTGGGCGACAGAGTGAGACCTTGTCTCCAAAAAAAAAAAAAAAAGAAAAGTTTTCAGTTCACAGCAAAATGGAGAGGAGGGAATGGAGACAGGCCATACACCCGCAGCCTCCACACAGGCACAGCCTCCCCCACCACCAATTCCTTGCACCATGTGATGCGTTTGCTACACTTGATGACCCTCCATGAACACATCATCATCATCATCAGCCCCCCAAGTCCATAGTTCATGTTAGGGTTCACTCTGTGTGTGGTACTTTCTATGGGTTTGGACAAACTTATATGACACATTGTAAGGAAAAACTGTATTTTTCTATCTACACTCACAGAATACTTCTGGCCGTGAAACGTGTGAGTTTTTTGGAGTGTCCTACAACTCAATTGACTTCTGAAACCGTCTACTTAGATTTGGTGCAGACCCCACAGGTTAAGTACTCAGTCCCACAGGAATGCTCCCCTACTTCAGATGCCAGAGGCACGTCCAGACTGTCACCTGTGCTTTCAAGCTTCTGCCTGTAAATCAGAAGCTGCCTCTATCCCCTCCTCAAGTTTGCAAATTTGCTAGAGCAGCTCACAGAACTACTAGAGTACCTGTTTACTGTAAAAGGATTGAACAGCCAGATGGAGATGCACACAGCAGCACATGGGGAAAGTGTCAAGGAGCTTCCGCGCCTTCTTCAGGTGAGCCCCCTCCACATGTTCACCCACCTGAAAGCTCTCAGAACCCCATTTTTTTGACTTTCGATGAAGGCATCCGTACACACACGTGATCAAGTCATTGGCCATTGGTGATGCACTCAACTCTCAGCCCCTCTCTACTCCCAGGACTGGTCGGTGGGCTAAAAATTCCAAACCTCTCATCGCCTGGCTGGTTCCCCTGGAGACCTGCCCCCATCCTGAGGCTATCCAGGAGCTCCCAGTCACCAGTCACTTCATTAATATACAAAAGACTTTGATCACTCTGGGATTCCAGGGCTTTAGGAGCTGTGTGCCAGGAAATGGGTGCAGAGAGGAAGGATAGCCGTTCAGTGCATTGGATGTTTATGTCAAGGCTGGGCATAGTGGCTCATGTCTGTCATCCCAACACTTTGGGAGGCCGAAGTGGGTGAATTGCTTGAGGCCAGGAGTTCAAGACCATCTTAGGCAACACGGTGAAACCTTGTCTCTACAAAAAATACAAAAATTAGTTGGGTGTGGTGGTGAACACCTGTAGTCCCAGCTACTCAGGAGACTGAGGTAGGAGGATCACTTGAACCCCAAAGGCAGTTGTCAGGCAGTTGTCACAACGCCTCTCTAAAAATAATAATTAGCAGCTGGAGCCAGAGAGAGGCAATTTCCTGATGGCCCACAATTGTCACACTAGAGTGATAATTGGTCACAGGCACCAGGGAGAGGCAATTTCACAATAGATAAAAAATACTTGAAATTGGTAATTGGCAGCTCAGGAATTCAGTGAGTAGGCTCAGGCATGCACATTAAGGGACAAAATGGTGTAGCAGGACCTTCTGGGGACATTCCGCGTGGAAAGGGAAGCAAGCCTCAGGCAAGCATGCACACAACTCCAGTAAACACACTGGGCATGCTCACCTCCCGAGTAGTAGCAGGCCACCACACAGGCAGGCAGCCCACGCTAAGGGAGGAACCATGGAAAAGGGGTGCGAGACATTTGATTTCTTTCAGGGCCTGCTATCTGTCATGTTGCTATGTTATTGCTACAGAGTCTGTTTTGTCGTTTGCAAAGTCTCTATTTTAATGTTCATGCTGGCCAGCTGCACCTGAATCCCAAAGAGAGAAAGGTGTATGCTTCCTGGAAGTATGCCAACGTATAAAACCCCAAGTCAAAAAGTCAGATGCCACACTTGACCTTCAAACTGTCCGCTTGGATCTCTTCCAAGGGTATTTTCCTTTCTTTGCTACTCTAAAGCATTTTAATAAACTTCCACTCCGGCTCTGAAACTTGCCTCGGTCTCTTTTTCTGCCTTATGCCCCTCAGTTGAATTATTTCTTCGGAGGAGGCAAGAATTGAGGTTGTTCCGTATGGATTTGACATCGGTAAATCAGATATTTGCCACCTCTAACATACAGGTTTGCAGTCTAGGAGCAATAGGCTCTGCCATGTAACTATAAACCAAATGTAAAATTCTAAGCAATCCCAGCCAATGGAATGGCCTCCTCCTCTTGGCCAAGGGCATTCTAAAGTAAATCTGAAACACTAGTTCAGGCCGTGATGGGAAGCGGGAGTGGTAGATGCCTCATTACACCTTTCTCCCTTTGGGATTCAGGTGCAGCTGGCCAGCATTGACATTAAAATAGAGACTTTGCAACTGACAAAACAGACTCTGTAGCGATAAGATACCAACATGACAGATAGCAGGCCCTGAAAGAAATCAAAGTATTTTCTCCCAAAATATGTTTCTTTGACACATTTTGAAATGGCCCTGAAAAGTTGTCTCTTATAGGGAAAATCTATATTCTGTAAAGAATCCTCCTCCTTTTCCAGGTCTTTTCCTGATCTAGGAGAGAATTAACTAAGAGTCTGGTACCTTATTATTATTATTATTATTATTATTATTATTTTTGAGATGGAGTTTCGCTCTGTTGCCCAGGCTAGAGTGCGATGGTGCAATCTCGGTTCACTGCAATCTCCACCTCCTGGGTTCAAGTGATTCTCCTGCCTCAGCCTCCCGAGTAGCTGGGATTACAGGTGTGCACCACCATACCCGGCTAACTTTGTATTTTTAGTAGAGACAGGTTTTCTCCATGTTGGTCAGGCTGGTCTCTAACTCCTGACCTCAGGTGATCTGCCCACCTCAGCCTCCCAAAGTATTGGGATTACAGGCATGAGCCACTGCCTGATGAGTCTGGTATCTTTTTAAGTCTGATAATAAAACATTTGCAATCTATTCTCTCTGAAACCTGCTGCCTGGAGGTGTGGAGGCTTCATCTGCATAATAAGAACCGGTCTCCACAATCCCTTATCTTATCTGAGATACTCCCTTCTGTTGATTCCAGGTCTTTAGATAAACTTTAGAAAATCTTTGAATCCACCTGTGACCTGAAAGTTCACCTGCTTTCAAGTTGTCCCCCACCTTTGAGTGGTCCCACCTTTCCAGACCAAACCAATGTATAACTCACAGGTATTGGTTGATGTCTCATGTCACATATGAAATGTATAGAACCAAGCTGTCGCCTGACGACCTTGGGCACATGTTCTCAGGATCTTCTGGGCTGTGTCACGGGCCATGGTCACTCACGTTTGGCTCAGAATAAATCTCTTCAAATATTTTACAGAATTTGACTCCCTTCGTTACCATAGCCTAGTTGTGTAGTGGGCTATACCATCTAGGTTTGTGCGTCTACACTCTATGATGTGTGAACAATGAAATTGCCTAACAACACATTTCCCGGAAGCTATCCCTGTCATTCAGTGATGTATGATTGTATAAGTTTCTTCATGTCACACATGTATCCACCATTATGGTATCATACAGATTAGTTGCACTTACCTAAAAATTCTCTGTGTCTTCCCTCTCCTCTAACCCTGGGCAACCAATGATTATTTTACTGTGTCCATGGTTTTGCCTTTTACAGAAATCTCCTGTAGCAGAAATTGTACAGGATATAGTCTTTTCAAATTTGCTTATTTCACTTCTAATATGCATTTAAGATCTTTTCATGGTTGCCAAGACCAGCTTGGTCCGGAGAGACCTTAATCCAGTGGCCCTAGAGGAATTAAAGACACACACACAGAAATATATAGGTGTGGAGTGGGAAATCAGGGGTCCCACAGCCTTCAGAGCTGAGAGCCTCGAATAGAGATTTACCCACATATTTATTGACAGCAAGCCAGTGATAAGCATTGTTTCTATAGATTATAGATTAACTACAAGTATTCCTTATGGGAAATGAAAGGATGGGCCAAAATAAAGGGATGGGTTGGGCTAGTTATCTGCAGCAGGAGCATGTCCCTAAGGCGCAGATCGTTCATGCTGTTGTTTGTGGTTTAAGAATGACTTTAAGCGGTTTTCCGCCCTGGGTGGGCCAGGTGTTCCTTGCCCTCATTCCTGTAAACCCGGAACCTTCCCTTCCAGCGTGGGTGTCATGGCCATCACAAGCATGTCACAGTGCTGCAGAGATTTTGTTTATGGCCAGTTTTGGGGCCAGTTTATGGCCAGATTTTGGAGGGCCTGTTCCCAACAATGGTTTGACAGCTCACTTCTTTTAGCAACGGATAATATTTCATTGTCTGAAAGTACCACAGTTTATTTATTAATTCACCTACTAAAGAACGTTTTGGTTTCCTCCAAGTTTGGGCAATTATAAATAAAGCTACTGTAAACATCCATGTGCAGGTTTTTATGTGGACCTAAGTTTTCAGCTTCACTAAGTAAGTATCAAAGAACATGACTGCTTGTAAGAATGTTTAGTTTTATAAGAACCTGCCAAATGACCTTCTAAGTGATTGTACTATTTTGCATTCTCACCAGCAATGATTGAAAGTTCCTGTTGCATCACATTCTCTCCAGCATTTGCTGGTGTTAGAGCTTGCATTTTAGCCATTCTATTAGGTGTATAGCTGTATGTCATTGTTTTAGTTTTCAGTTGCTAAGGACAGATGACGCTGAGCATCTTTTCATATGATTATTTTCTATCTCTATATCTTTTTTGGTGAGAAATAAGTTCAGATTTGTTCCCAATTTTATAATTGGGTTGTTTTCTTAATGTTAAGTCTTAATCATTTTTGTTTGTTTGGTTTGCGTATTTTGGATAACAGTCCTGTATCAGATATGCATTTTGCAAATTTTTCTCCAGAAAAAAATATGTACTTTTTTCTAATTTGGTCTTGAGGTCTCTCTCTGTAGAGTGGCTGTAAATTCTAGCCCCATCCTAATGGGGCTCCAGCAGATTTGGTTGTGGATGTTTACAACGTGCCTTTTGGCGGTGGGGTCGGGGGGTACTTCTTTATCCTGGCAGATGGCCTAATGCCTAAGTGTCTGATCTGTGAGCAGGTGTCCTTCTCACACAACAAACCCGTTTATACTGGCAGACTCCTTCGGGACTCTGGTCTGACCTGTGTCCAGTGTATTCCTATGAACATAGCCACTATCTAGGAGAGCCCTAACCAGGAAAGAAGTTAAGTTGGGGTGTGTTAATCAGGTGAGACACAGAGGAGGCAGCTCAATAAAACACACCAAATACCAGGAGCACCGTATTACTTACAGGTCCCAGAGAGAACAGACCAGCATGCCTCACAGGGCCAAGGGAAACGGGGAAGCCATTCTGGACACACACACTCAACCAGCATGTGGTGAGCGAGAGAGGTATGGGGAGGGACTGTGGGCCAGGCTTTATTCAAGTCTAAGGTGTGAAACGGGCAGGTTTCTCATGGGGAGTTCGAACTGGTGGCTTCACAGCAAGTAGGCACGAATTCTGGAGTCCTGCTGTGATGGAGAGGCGGTCACTGTGGAATATCTGTGTTGTCCATGCAGAACGTGGCGGTCAGTGGAGTGCGTCAAGCAGGTTGTATCTAGCTGTCCCCTAAGGAGGTGGTCACCAGGAGGTGGTTGGTTGGGGCAGATATTTGGATCAAGCACCTTGAGGAACTGGGAGGAGGTGGAGAACAGGAAACCACATCAAAGGTGGTTGAGCCCTGCTTCCTGTATGAGAACATCCACTTATATTCAAAATGGATATTGAGGTAACATGAAATGAAAGAAATTCACTGCACACTCTATTGCTGGTTTTCACATTTTCTTAATGGTGGCTGTCACAGAACTGAAGTGTTAATTTTAATGAAGTACAACTTATCAATATTTTCTTTCATGGATTGTGCTTTTGGTGTTGTATCTAAGAAGTCGTTGAAGAATCATGATCATCTGGATTCTCTCTGATGTTACTTTTTAGGAGTTTTTTAGTTTTTCATTTTACAGTTAGGTCTCTGATCTATTTGGAGTTAGTTTTTGTGAAGGGTGCAAAGACTATATATACACACACACACACACACACACATAGTTACATATACAGTTATATAGAGTTATATATAGAGTTACATATAGTTATATATATAGTTACATATATAGTTTTATATATATATATAGTTAAATATATATGCATGTGAACATCCAGTTTATAAACTGAAAACAAAATTCTAAGCCCCAAACCATCTGAATGGACCCCTCCTCTTAGCAAGGGTATTTGAAAGATAACCTGAAAAACGAGTTCAAGCCATGATGGGAAGTGGGGGTCAGACATGCCTCATTACATCCTCCTCCCTTTTGAAATTACTAATAGAACAGATTCTTTAAGTCTGATGAGAAACACAATCTATTCTCTCTGAAGCCTGCTACCTGGAGGCTTCATCTGTGTAATAAAACCTTGGTTTCCACAACCCCTTGTCTTAACCCAGACATTCCTAAGTCTTCAGACAATAACTTGACTCTTTCAACCAATTGCCAATCAGAAAATTTTTGAATCTACCTATGACCTGGAAGCCCTTCAGCTTCCCATTGTCCTGCCTTTCTGGACTGAATCAGTGTATGTGTTATATGTATTTGATTGATGTCTTTTGTCTCATAAAATGTACAAAATCAGTTCTCTGCTGCTCTCTGAGCTTCACAAGGTCACCCAAGGACGACAAGAAGAAGAAAGATGCCAAAAAGTCAGGCAAGAAAGACAAAGACCCAGTGAACAAATCCTGGGGCAAGGTCAAAACAAAGAAGTGGACCAAAGGCGAAGTTTGGGACAAGCTCAATAACTTAGTCTTGTTTGACAAAGCTACTTGTTGCAAACTGTAAGGAAATTCCCATCTATAAACTTACAGCTCCAGCTGTGGTCTCTAAGAGACTAAAGATTTGAGGCTCCCTGACCAGAGCAGCCCTTCGGGAGCTCCTTAGTAAAGGACTTATCAAACTGGTTTCAAAGCACAGAGTTCAAGTAATTTACACCAGAAATACTAAGGGTGGGGATGCTCCAGCTGCTGGTGAAGACGCATGGACAGGTCCAACCAACTGTACGTTTGGAAAATTAAAACTTTATTAAATCAAAAAACCAAAATAAAATAACATGTATAAAACAAAGCTGCACCCTGACCCCACCTTGGGCACATGTTCTCAGGATCTCCTGAGGGCTATGCCATAAGCCCTTAGTCACTCATATTTGGCTCAGAATAAATCTCCTCAAATATTTACAGAGTGTGACTTTTTTGTGGACAAGTTGTTCCAGTTCTATTCGTTGAAAAGATGATCTTTGTTCCATTGAAATGTCTTTGTTCCTTTATTGAAGATCAGCTGACTATATTTATGTAAGTCTATTTCCAGGTTTTCTATTTTGTTCCATTGATCTTTTTCTCTATTCTTTCACCAATACTACACTGCCTTCATTACTGTAGCTTTAGAGTAAATCTTGAAGTTGGGTCCAGTGGTCCTTTTAAATAATAGCTACCATGAGTTAATCATGACTATGTAGCAGGCACATCCGTGGGCAATGAATAATGTATATTCATTATCTCATGAACATAGTGACTCTGCAAGGTAGCATTCGTTACGTCTGTGTTACAGATTAGGAGGTAGGCTAAGGACTTAATGTAATTTTTCCAAAGTCTTGAAGCTCCTCAGTGACAGAACTTGGATTTGAAGTCTGTCCAGCCCTTTCCACCTTTTCTCACTCCCTTGGCCTCCCACCCAGTCTCACTTGCTGACTCACTGCCTATGAGGTAGTGTCTTTTGGCTTCCAAACTAGAGATTGGCAAGCACTGAGGAATGTTATAGGTCCCCAAAGCAAAACATAGGACAGACCGATGCTTAGGAAATTACTCAATATCATTTCCTTATTTGCAAGTAAAAAATCTCCCTTTCCATTTGCCTACTTAAGGCAAACTGCTTTTGTTTATTTTTAAACAAAATTTTAGCCTCTAAGCTCTGCCAGAGACCTAGTGGATCTGAAATTGTCTAAAGACCTATTATAGCACGTGGAGAGCCTTTTCTCCAAAGGCCAGCTTCAGACCAAGGTGGCTTTTGCCACTGATTTGTTTGTCTCTCTGATCTGTGCCTTTCCAGGTCCCTCTCCTAGAGTGCCGCATGCTTTCAAGCGAGGTTCTTCGGGCCTATGATTCTGAAAATGTTCCGGCAGGTCTCAATAGCAAACACTCCTGCTCGGACATATTTTGATGGTAGGTGGAATAAGACAAATGACAGACTTAGTGCAGAGCTTAGGACATTATAAGTGCTCACTAAACATTAGACAACATTGTTAAGATTATGATTTTTGCTTGTCAGTCTCAAAGTGTACTCCTTGTATATCCTTCATGATGCCTCGGTGTGACTGTGGAGATGCTTCTTCATTGTCCTGTTTTGTTCCATTCATGGATTGCCACTTCCAACATTCTGGTTCAAGTCACATCGAAGTAAGCATTCATTTAGCTGACAGCCTATCAGGGGCATCTTTCTGCATAAAATGAAGCAATTTATGGTCATTGCTGACAGCTGTTTTTGAAGGAAAGGCCATTTTCCTTAGTCGATTAGAGGAACAGTGATTAATTCAGCCCATCAGCCTGCAGCAGCAAAGGCTAAAAAGGGCCTCATTGTGTAAAGCCCCCTGAGTCTCTTAAAACCTACAGTTTTGAATTTGTCAGAACTTCCTGAGCCCAGACTGGACCTCCAGAGGTCACTTAATGTACCCCTGGCCTCCTACACTATTTTTAAAGACGTCTAAAAAAAGACAGCTCCTGTTTCGCCTTGGCTGTGGGCCGCCAGAGGAGGTGAATTTGGCAGCATCTCTGCCTCGGGATTCTGTGGACATTAGCGCAGGGGCCCTGCCTCAAAAAGTGGCTCACTAGTGCCTGAAGGGTGATAAAGTCTGGTGACACAGCACAGGGAAGGATTAAAATGCATAGCAAGAGATTGTTTTCTTTCCCCCTCCTTGCACCTAGCAGGGAGAGGAGTGTGCAGAAAGATGGGGCTGAAACAGAAACTTGTTAGCATAACACCAAAGGAGTTTTGCTAGGAGTAGCATCAGCATAGCAGGAGAACATCCATAGCTCTCCTACTGCTGCCCTGCCGCAAGGAGAGGAAGGGAAAAGCAAATTCTGCAGGACCTCTAGGACCTTGCTGTAGATATCCAGGTGGAGCCAGGACCCTCCAGGAGAATTGTCGGCTAGAAAAGACTGTAAGTAATGTGGAGGAAGGAAGAAGAGAGAGAGAGAGCAGAGAGAGAGAGGAGACTTGCAAACATTGATCCATGTGGAACGGATGTCAACTTGATGGGACAAGACCTGGGTTGACTTGGTATCTGGATTCAGGTCAGCAAACTCTGGGGGCATTTCCTTCTAGTAGCAGACAGATGTGCTCATCCTGCCAGACATTGTGGACATTGCTGAATGACTTCCAGAACATTCCTCTTATGTCTCCTGGTTAAAGTTAGACTGAAACATCTGAGCCATTTGGGAGAGCAGGGACCCCCATGAACAGGAGATACTGGAAGCGTCTGAGGCTACTCTATGCCCTTTCTCAAGAGTTCCCTGCAGATCTTTCAACCACTGGCCACTGAAGTCCAGCTCCTGCCAGCCATGGATTTGGGCGCTGGGCTCCAGTGTTGAGAAAGTTCTTGCCCTAAAGCACTTGTTTTCCTAGTGGACAACAGGAGTCACAGACAGAGAGGGAGAGTGAGGAGGCAGAAGACACGTCCTTTCCATTGTGACCCAGATGAGAATGCAGCGTGTGAGCTTGCTCCTGTCACTCATTTTCCAGCTATTGGTTCTAGTCCAAGTTGCGCATATTCTTTCTGTTAGGTTCTTATGTTTGTCTTAAGCTCATCCATCTTTTCTTCTTCCCTCAGTTTTTCTTTATAAATCAAGAAAAATTTTTGCCACTTTCTTTCCCTGGCTCACTGCACAGCCAATCAATAATTATTTGATTGTGTATCAATTTCTGCTGGCTATTCATTATTGTGGAAACCATATTAACAGGTCCATAAAAATCACAGTAATCCATTTGTTAAACTCATCGTAAGAACAGGTTACATCTTTCTGGCCAAGTTTCACGGGTTGGTAATATCATATTTTGGTTTTAGAATTTATGAGGCGCATGCTCCCATACCTTTTCAAGTATGTTTTTTATCCATTGCCCTCTCTGAATTAGGCATTTTTGGGGATGCACGTTTTACAGATATGGAGACAATGGTTCAGAGAAATCAGCTTGTTCACGGTGGGGCCAGAACTGGGACCTAGGGCTTCCGACTGCATGTCTCAGGCCATTCCTATCACACACACACTGAAGGAGGAGAGAGCTCCCTTGTCTGGAGAAGATATTTCAAATTCATGTGGGTTAAACACGGAAATTCCAAACAGCTGTAGTTTTTGCAGAAACGGTTGAGTTACGGACTGTTAAAGTAGTTGGCCACCTGCGGTGGTGGGTGGAAGGGAGTTAGGAAAGGATTGTTGTGCTTCAGGGAGCATTCAGTGTCTGCAGGACCACGGAGGGGTTGCAGGGCGTCAGGTATCCAAGACTGCTGGTAAGAATTATACTTTGAATTTCCCGGAGAAGACACACTGCTGTGAAAGCAAGAAATAGTTGGTTTTTTTCCAACTGCTTAGCTGTTAAGAAGCAAGAAGCCTATCTCCAAGGCAGCAGCCGTCCTCAGGGAAAACAGTGGGACCTTTCCTTCAAACAAAGGAGAAAACTCCCACCACTCAAAGCAAGCCCCCTCTGGTCATTCTGGGGCATAA
The DNA here is from genome assembly GCF_047675955.1 of Chlorocebus sabaeus. Lineage (NCBI taxonomy): Eukaryota > Metazoa > Chordata > Mammalia > Primates > Cercopithecidae > Chlorocebus > Chlorocebus sabaeus. Next base: position 3,790,676 of record NC_132920.1, on the reverse strand, counting down.
CTGCCTGGAAAAGCTCCAGGCTCCAAACAAAAGACAGCCTTCACAGGCTAGAGACCGGCTCTGCGTTCAGGATTGGTAGCACAGAGCTGGCTGGGCAGGCCCAGAGGGGACCACATTCTGCCACATGCAGAGCAAAGCAATATCTTTCCATTACTGGTCAATGTCCTATGAGCTGGGAATGAGCAATTTCACACCTTTTCCTGAGATATTAAAAAGAAATATGCTGATGTGACTGGAAGTAATTTCCCAAAGCCCATGGATGCAGTTGATGTCAGTAACTGGCTATGAGGTTGTTATTTACAGGACTGTTTGATCCCACTGAAGTAGTGGTGCTTAATAAATAACTCAATGTGGCTCAGGAGCCAGGCCCAATACTGCATATAAACCGCCATCCTGGCTAGGTGCGGTGGCTCACACCTGTAATCCCAGCACTTTGGGAGGCTGAGGCGGGCGGATCACGAGGTCAGGAGATCGAGACCATCCTGGCTAACACGGTGAAACCCCATCTCTACTAAAAATACAAAAAATTAGCCAGGCGTGGAGGCAGACGCCTGTAGTCCCAGCTACTCGGAAGGCTGAGGCAGGAGAATGGCGTGAACCCGGGAGGTGGAGCTTGCAGTGAGCCGAGATTGCGCCACTGCACTCCAGCCTGGGCGACAGAGCGAGACTCTGTCTCAAAAATAAAATAAAATAAAATAAAATAAACCACCATCCTGTAATTTATCCAGGGAGCGTGTGGGAGGGGAACCTTGAATCATTTGCTTGATGGATTTTTTCTTTCCTTGGAAACAGGGAAACGAATCTCAGTTTTCTCCCTAAGCCTTAGGCAATAGGGCTCCTTGCAAGTCACTTTCCCTTCCCTGTCCCCAAAACAAAGATGCATACACGTTCCCCAAGCACTGCAAACACAGCCTTTCTTTCAGGGGCAGCTGGGTCCCTGGATCCGCTTTCCCTGCCCCGGGCTGGTCCCAGTGTAAATCATCAGATCTCCAGGTCCAGTCGTCTGCACACAGGCTGCTTTGTAAGTGGGAGAAAGAATCCACAGAGCTTTCCACTAAATCCCCATGGGAAGCAGGTGAATAGGTGTGTGTGTTTGCACACAAGCCCGTTTACATGGCAGACCAACCCAAGAGATGGTGACCGACGGGTCCATGAAGACTCTGGCTGGCAATGCTGTCAGCTTCCTTCAACTGAGCTCCAGTGAGTTACCCTGGCAGTCTCAGATGTCTCCTTGTGTCTGGAGACAGCATAGGGTCTGGCCCTGAGGACTCCCAGGCTGGGTCACCCGGCAGGTGCACCTGTTGTAGGCTGGGTAGGCCCCCCTAAAATGCTTGGGGCAGCCCAGGAGTGTCTTCCTGAGTCACTTGGAGCTGCCTCACCAGCGGCGCAGTGAGAGACTCACAGCCCTGGTGGAGAGTGGAAGCCTTGCGCCCTCCCAAGCAATCCTTGTGCCTGTGGGGCTGGTGCAGCCCCTTTGTGTCTCTTCCTGCAGCTAAGCAGAGCTCAGGGGCTAGGAAAAAAGCCACCAGGTGTCTTTGGAAACAGCTGACCTGATTTTCAACGTTCCCTCTGAGCGTTTGCTAAAGGGGCACCATAGAAGTGCATTAAGGATGCCACCGTGGAAGGAAGCCGTGGATGATAGAAGCATGAGCACTGTTGGAAAATGAGAAAGCTGAGTTGGGACTGAGCACACAAGCCCGTTTACATGGCAAGCCAACCCAAGAGATGGTGACCGATGGGTCCGTGAAGACTCTGGCTGGCAATGCTGTCATGGAGAACCCGTACTGTCACCCTCCCCAGTCATCTGACTACCAGCAGCTTCAGCAGTGGCATCATTTGCATTCATTCATCTTCTTTTCTCATTCCCTCCCTCGATAAATCTCTTTGGGAACGATCTTGAAAAACTTTGGTTAGGTTTTCAAGGTGCTTTTGATTCACTGTATTTCTTTTGATAAGCCTTTAATTGACCACAACATTCATAGAGAAAAGCGCACTCATCCTAAGGGTTCAGCCCAAAGAATTTTCAGAAAGTGAACACATGAGGGTGGCAAGCACCGGATTAGGAACCAGAACACTGCCAGCACCCCAGACGTGCCCTTTTAGTCCACTGCTAGTCACTACGCTCCCACGAGGGTGCTCACTCTGCTCTTTAGTACTGGACACTGATTTTGCTTATCTGTGAACTTCACTTGAATGGACTCATGCAACAGCGTGTCTGTGAGGTTCAAGCATGTTTCTGAACGTGGGATCGCTGAAGTGTGGGGTTGTATTCAAATCTGTAGTTTGCACTCGAAGAACGGCAAGTGGAAGAAAATTACTTTGGAAAGGAATTTTCAAATCGAGTGTGAATGAGAGGGTCTTCGGGCCTTTGGCCTTTGGAGTTGAGCTGGCCTAAAGGTAGAAGGTGAACTAGGATCCTCTTAGCTCCCCACTCCACTCTGAAATGTGCTCCCAGGGCAATCCAGCTTCCGCTCTCTTTTACCACTTCATATAATGATAAAAATTATGTCAGGTAAAATATCAGTAATTGCTTAAGTGAGTTTGTACACCAAGCTGTATAGTAACGCCTCACTGAAACCCTGCTCACCTAAGGCTGACATTCAGTGTGTTGACGAAAAGAGTTAAACTCTAACATATTTGAAGAGATTTATTCTGAGCCAAATATGAATGACCATGGCCTGTAACACAGGTCCTGAGGACAGGTGCCCAAGGTGGTTGAGGTACAGCTTGGTTTTGTATATTTTAGAAAGGGATGAGACATCAATCAAATACATTTAAGAAATACATTGGTTTGGTTCAGAAAAAGCAGGACAACTCAAAGTCGGGGGTGGGGGGGCTTCCAGGCTATAGGTAAATTTAAGCATTTTCTGGTTGACAATTGGTGGAGTTTATTTGAAGGTCTGGAATTAATGGAAAGGAACGTTCAGGTTAAGATAAAGGATTGTGGACACCAAGTTTTATTGTTCAGAGGAATCTCTCAGAGAGCAGACTTCAGAGAGAGAGCAGGTTGTAAATGTTTCTTGTAAGACCTAAATGGGTACCTGGCTCTTAGTCGTTTATCTCCTGGGTCTGGAAAGAAATGAAGGAAAACAAAGGGGGAAGGGGATTCTCTATAGAATGTGGATTTTTCCCACAAGAGACTTTGCAGGACAATTTCAAGGTATGGCAAGGAAATGTATTTGGGGGTAAAACATTTTGATTTTCTTCCTTGTTATACGAGAGTCAGATTGGAAAGTAAGTCACTATATACAGGGTCAAATAAAACCCATCTGATGAGAATTTATGGTTTGCAGGGCATGACTCCCCAGAGCCCTTAGATAGGAATTTGGGCAAGATAAAAAAATCAGATCTTAGTCCTCAAGTGTAAAGCGGATCAGTTGAGAATCCAAATCTGCGGGGTATAAGGTCAGACGCAGCCAACCAATGCATAAACCAAGAAGCATTTATAAAAGCCTCTGGCACATTTCCTTCGCTTACCTCTGTCCACAGGCTCTGAACTAATTACTTCATTTTTTAAAAAATTTGCAAATAAGATTACTGTATTATAGATTTGAAGATGCACCCAATTATTTTATAAGCATTTGTTTATGTAATACTAAGCAATTTTAAAAATGTCGAAGATGCAGTCTAGTAGGAGACCCTTGCGTAAAGCTGAAATGCTGAAGTCATTCTCTGTGTGCAGGAAACAAGAAACAAGCGTGCCATGCAGAAAGTCACTGAGAGACCTGCTGGCCTCCATGCTGGCACGTGGGGGAGGGAGGAGAAGAAAATTCCTGAAAGAGTGTGGACCACAGAGCATGCTCTGATGGGTATGTGGGCTGGCAAAGAACAGGGAGCGCTAACAGTGAAAACGAAGAGCCTTCCCGCCTCCCAGGGTGGACCTTGACCTGGGCCCAGACCAAGGCCACTTTACGGAAACCTCCCTGGAGCGTGTCTCAGGGGGCCCTCCCTGCATCCTGGCCTACCTCTGGGGCCCTTCTTGCCCACAGTCCTACTTTCCACCCACCTTGACCCCCAGAGGTGTTCATTTATAATGCCCCTGCATCTTCTCAACTTCAAAGTCAGCTCGGATCTCGTTCACCCAGACAAGACCTTGGCTAAGTGTTGACAAACTGGCACAGGGTCCCCCGATAGAAGACAGCTTCCCTTTATCTTTGCTTTCCTTTCTCTTAGCCGAGTCCGGCCTCCCCAGCACTCTTTTCCATCTGGAGACAGTTCGTGCTGGTGGGAATTGGCAGGGGCACACCGTCCAGACAGAGACAACTGAAACACACGTGTCCCACTGGTGTGCCAGCAGGGTGGCTGTCCTACCAGGAGCAGGACACATTGGCCACTGCCCACGCAATAATCAACGTGGGACAAACAGTCCCATGGGGAGTGATGTGATGTGAAGAAAAGGAAGCCGAAGAAGAGAAGAAGCTGAAGGGCCAATGAACACACAAATAGACCGCTCAGCCTCCCCTTAATTGGAAAAATGAATGGCTGCTGTTGCCGAGGGCTGGTGAGGATGAGGCCCCAGGCCTGCAGGAGGGCACATCCGGTCGGCCTCCTCGAGGGGCCATCTGGGTAGCTGCTGCCCTTTGCATGTAAAAAAGCTCCTCAAAGCCCCATTTCACAGTTGCTGGGAGAGACAGCAGCATCCTTCCCTGTATTTCCAGGGAGGAGGCGGCTGTTTTTTTTTTTAGATTTCTCCCAGCCACATCCAGCTTCTTGTTCTGTAATTTTTTTCCAAATTACTGACTGCCTTCTTTCAAGGGGAAATGGAACTCAGAAAAGAAAGATGGGAAGATACATGATATGAGCACTTAAGAGAGAAGCCTGTCCATTTCCGCTAATGCTGAAGTGTGCATACTCCAGGATCCAGTCATTCATGTCTACACAAGGAGTCCCAGGAAAAGGTCTGAGCAAAACCGTTTGTAATAGCAACAGAGTAGCCACCACCTAGCCCTCCTTCAGCAGAGGAATGAATAAACTGTTTTATTCAGTCAACGCAGCAGTTAAAATGAGAGAATTAGTGATGTTGAAAGGAAAAATGAAGAGCAAACAGATACAGTAGGAAGTTATCACTTATGAACATTTCAAAAACACTCAAAACAACAGTAGATATTTATGGATTCATGTAATAATGCAGTAAAAGTACAAAATCAGACCCAGGACTGTGGCACACTGAATTCAGCACAATGGTCGCCTCTAAATGTGGGTTCATGTGGGAGGAGGCGACCCCGGGCTGGGGGCTTTTGCTGTATTTGTCATGTTTGGGTTATTTGAAAGGGAGAGAGAGCACTGTAGTTATACAGTAAAATGCAAGCATATTTTTTATTTTAGTGGTGAGTATTTAGGTGTCTGTTGTGCTGTTTTCTGTGTGTTTGAATGCTTTCATATTTTTAGAAAATTAAACAATGAGGTCGGATGTGGTGGCTCACTCCTGTAATTCCAGCACTTTGCGGGGGGCCAAGGCAGAAGGATTGCTTGAAGACCAGCCTGGGCAACATAGCAAGATTCTATCTTTATGAACAATTTATAAAACATCTTTTAATTTAAAAATGATAAACAATGAAAAACTGCAAAGATATAGATTGAAAAGTTCACAGTTGCTTTGGCCATATTTTGTGACTATGTTATTTTTATAATGAAAATTGCTGTGAAAAGTAATTATGTGGAAAAGAAAAACAGATAGCAAACCATGGCATTAGTTCCTGAGACCTGCATCTTTGTATCAACCTCTTGGCAAATAGGGAGCCCTTTGTGAGATGTGATTAATAAAATTCGCTGGATGGGTATTAGCACCACCACACAATGAACTCAGTGTTGCTAATTCTGACGCCAATATTTCCACAGGACTCAGTTGATGGAATCTTCCTGAATGTGTTATTTATGGTACCAAATGAAAAAGGACCTCATTTACCAGCCACACTCTAGGCTGCAAAGAGACAGACAGATTTTTATGCAGGTTCTTCATTTTGGTTTTGCCCCATTTACAACCAGCATCTTTGTAGCAACCCAAGTTAATTCAGGGCACATTTTGCTGCATTAGGTCCTGGGCCTGGGATCACTAAGACCTTTGAAATGTAAATAAAGCTCCCAAACCCCCATTTCACAAATACTGGGAAAGCCAGGCTCCTTCCCAAATTTCCAGGGAAGAGAGGGATGTGTTAAGGTTCCTCCCAGTCGCCTCTAGCTTCTTGTTTCGGAATCCTTGTCCCAGATTACTGATTGTCTCACTGCATTATTTTCCTGAATTTGTGGCTCCTTCAGAAGGGATACCTCCCACCTCAAGGTGTGACAAATTGGGGCATGCATGGGAGGGATGGAGGTGGCTACATTACTGCACCCGAAAACCTCCTAAAGATGAACGTCACATATCCTTGCAATCAAGGCCACGGTTGTTAAACGCCCTCTGCTCTCCTTGCCGGTAGGAACTTCCCAGTGCCTCTTTCCCAAGTGGAACCTTGCCTGTCATTTTGTTTGTTTGTTTGGTCTGGGTTGTTGTTGTTGTTGAGATGGAGTCTCGCTCTGTCGCCCAGGCTGGAGTGCAATGGTTTGATCTTGGCTCACTGCAACCTCTGCCTCCCAGGTTCAAGCGATTCTCCTGCCTCAGCCTCCTGAGTAGCTGGGACTACAGGCACCCACCACCACGCCCGGCTAGTTTTTTGTATTTTTAGTAGAGGCGGGGTTTCACCGTGTTAGCCAGGATGGTCTCCATCTCCTGACCTCATAATCTGCCTGCCTCAGCCTCCCAAAGTGCTAGGATTACAGGCGTGAGCCACCATGCCCAACCTTGGTCTGGGGTCTTTTAGTCTTTCACTGTCAGGCACTTTGAGGAAGTGTATTAAACAGGACAATTTTGTTTTAAGAGTCTTACTCTTGGCTTCACCCTACAAGCTATGTTTTTGTTTCTAAAACAAAAATAAGGTTTATCAAAACAAGATGATCCTTAAGGGTTTGGCTGAAAAAGAATTCTCTGTGCCAAGTGAAACTAGGCCTGCGGAAGTGAAGTTCTCACCACCCCTTCCACTCTGCACCAGACCTGCCACCAGCCTCACTCCTTGAAAATCTAGTCTGGGAATCAGAACATATCTGGAACAAAATTGAACCATATTGTGCTAGGGGTCAAATGAATGATGCAAGCAAGACATGTTGTAGGCATTGGGATGGCATGCAGGAGAAAACTAAGGCCTGATAGTACCTGCTCAGAAAAGTTAGGAAATGACAGGAACAGAAACTGAGTTTCAATAGCAGCATCTCTGAACTGGCTTTTTGTATTCTCGGTTGATTTTGCAGGCTGGTGGCAGTTCCCTGTCTAGAAGATACAATGGCCCCAGAGCCATCAGCTGCTTCCTGGGGGAAGTGGTGGTGACTGGGGAGGGGGTTGTAATTCTGCTGCAGGCGAATTGCCAAGGACGGAGGGAGGGCTGTGTTCTCCTGACTGAAGATGGAAGTAAAGGAACATTCTAACTGGGCAAAACCCTTCAGTCCTAGCCCAGCTGAGCAGGGAGCTGATTTTCGAAAGCAGACCTGTACCGACAGCCACCCGTGCCGTATGTGACCTCCTATATTAAGAAAAAGTGGAAAAAACAGAAGTGAAAGAAGTAGAGACCTTCCCACAGTGCCAAGACATCCTTTAGGTCAGCTTTAGAAAGAAATCAGCTGTGAGCAAATAACACCTAGCACAGTGCGTGGTCCTCAGCAGCTACTCAGTTAAAGTCTGTTAAACGGATCAAGGATAACTGAACTCAGGAGTCTAAGGCATAAGCATGATATAATTAATTGCAGCTCTGGAAATCCTTAAGATTTCCTTGGGTTTCACCCCTGGCTGAGATGATACCACAAGGGAGACTCCCTATTGCCTCCTGCAGCCCTGCCCTGAGCTGAGTCCCATCTGTAGGGCGTGAGGGCAGGAGGAGGCTGCAGCATTTGCTGAGGATGAGTGAGCTCCTGCCACAGCTTGGAGAAAGGAGGCATGAGCACAATCATGTTCCCGAGGGCAGGGCAGGGCAGGGCTGAAGCCCCCTCTCTCCATAGACGTGTCTTACTATGACAAGGGACAAGTTTTTCCTCCACTTTTCCCTCCACTCCTAGGTTCAGGTCAACATGAGGGTGACCATCGCCAGGGTCAGTGTACTTGGTGGGAGACCAGGGACCATTTCTGGGAACGTGAGGCATCTCGTCTTTCAAATGCTCACTTCACAGCAGTTGCAAATGCCCTGAACCTTTGCAAGGGATGTTCTAAGAAAGGGAACAAATAAGGATGAGAGGAAACAACTATCAAATCCTCAGAATCAGGTTCCATCAGAGATCCAAGCCCGCATGTGGGAGTGGCCCCCTGTCCACTGGCTTCCTCCGAAAATGGCACCAGGGGGGTCAGACACTTCATGGCTGGGCTGAGTGTCTTTCCAAGCACGAACTGCCCAGCCTATGGAAGTGCAGGGCACATGAGAGAAGAGAGGATGTATTGAAGGACCTAGAGTTCTTATTTATTTTTACTTTAGAGAACCGTCCACAATGCATTTCCACCCTGCTTTCCTTCTGTGGCACTACTGTAGCTCTTATCTATACCATCATCCTTTAAAACAAGGTGAAGTGGATGTGGGACTCAAAAGAATGAAATCACGCAGCCTTGAGCACACCGTTGTTCAGCAGAGGTGCCCTTCCCAGCCTGCCTGGTGCTGTCAGAACTACGACTGGTGAGAGGGCCTCCCGCTGTCCTCAAGCCCTTCCTGGGAGGTGTCCATGTCTGTTTCATTTGTGCTGATCCCTGAAGGAGACACAGAGGGCAATGGAGTAACTCTTGGTGCAAATGATGGGAATGCTTATTTCAACGTTTCAATGGAAGTCAGAATTTTCTGGTCAATCTGCAATATAATTTAACCTAATACAAGCCTGCTATTAGAATTAACTAGATAGAGAGAGGGATCGTGAGCAGGGAGATGGCCCATTTGATCAGCAGAGCTTCTTGAAACTTGGATATGGTAAGAGGGTTGTGTGTCACCCTGAGTGACAGAGGTGGCCCCACTTGATATTGTGTAAAATCACTAGTTGATCTTGTGTAGATGATGTCACCACTGACATGTACGCATTCCTGTCATCTCTTGCCTGCAAACTGATGGTGAGATATTCGTGGTAAAAATAATTTCTCATGCGTCTTTCATGCTTAACAAAGTGTTGCATTGACTTTTGCTTATTTTGTGGATGTTTGCCAGTGAATCTTTCACCCAGAATTGGAAGCAGAACCCAGACAGGCTGGCTAGTCTTACCCAAACCACTGGTGTAGATTTGCACTGAGTGGAACATATCCACTAATTAGCCTACAGATAAAAATTCTTAGGAGATAAACTTCATTATGGAAAATTTCATTAAATTTTTATAAATATTGAGAAGCGAAATAGTGTAGTATAATGCTCCTGTATTCATCATCCAGTTTAACAATTGTCACCTCATACCCAATCATTTTTCATCTGTACTGTCCCCCACCTGGGTCGCTTTGAAGCAAATCCCAGACACGGCATCATTTCGTCCATAAATATTTCAGTATGCCTCTCTAAAATAGTAAAGCTCTTTACAAAATAACCTTAATATCAATATTGTACCTCAAATAATCAACAATAATTACATAATGTTATCAGATAGTTATTGAATTTTCCAGTTTTGCCGATTATCTGATAAAGTTTTTTAACAGTTTGTTTCAATTGGCACAATCAGGACTTCACCAGAGCAGGTAAAATCACTGCGATGATTCTTGTGTTCTGAAGTCTCTTCTAATCTCTACTGTTTCTGTTTCTCGCCACCTGTTTGGAATGTTGTGAGGTACATGGATGTGCTTTGGTCAAAGAATAGGCCGAGGCGGAGATCCAGGCCTGCACGACTCAGTGAGTTTCGCATGCTAGCGCACACCCCCACTTGTTATATAACCCGTTTGTGTAAGTTCGCACTTGGCTCTGGGCCACTATTGTCTGTGAAAGGTGTGACTGTCCTGGTGACGCTGTACAGAGGCACTTAGCTCTTAGGGCTCAGCTTGCCTCAACACGACTTAACATGGCGGGCACCCTGGTTCCCAGAGAAAGAACCGGAGCCGTCCGTCCTGCAGATGGACACGGGGAGCCACAGCACGGCTCGCGCTGGTGCCCAGAGAAAGTGAAGCTGCTGACCCTGAAGGCAAAGCAGAGCTGTCCGTGCAGCTGCAGATGTGGGGGCAGCAGGAGCTGAAGAGCCGGAGCAAACAGCTGAGATAGGAGCTGACAATGTGAGAGAAGCTGCTCATGAAAGAGCTAGTGTGAAAAAGTTGTTAGTGAAAGCGGTCACTGAATAAAACCATATTCACCTGCCTGCAGCCCCCCAGGTGTTCTTTCTGCTCATCTACCCACTCCCCTCGGACTGCAGCATGGGCTGGACCTGGACCCCAGGGATCTGAAAAATGTGTCTGTTAAAGAAATACAATTTTTGTCCTGTAGAACCTGAAATTTGCTAATTGCATTTGTGCGGTATCTTTGAACATGTGTCTCTGTCCTCTGTATTTCTGGTAGTTAGATCTCGGGTTCCATGTCTTTGTCAAGAATACTTCACAGATGCTGCGTGTGCCTCAGCTGCAGGACCCTTATGCTTGGTTGTTGCCCATGATTACCATAGGTTATTTCGTCAGAGGTGGCAAAATGGTGATTTTCTAATTTTTAAATCATTTTTTCCTTTATTTTGTTTGCGGGAATACTTTTATAAAGAGAAGCTTTCCCTTATCAACTATTTGATGATATAAGGTACGATTTATATAAAGTCAGATACATGCTGGATTCTTTTCCCTTACTGCCCAGTTTTTAAAACAAGTTGGTTTCCTAGTCTCCTCCAAACAGTGAATTTGATAACAGAATGGCTGGGCTCCTGGCTAAACCCCCACCCTTGGGCCTGGAACTGCAGCCCTAAGTGAAAACAGCTGACCCCATTTTCCACCCAAATGTTGCCTTTTTGGCCTGCCACGCCTCTATCCTGTGCCCATAAAAAGACTTCGGCTGGCGGAGCAACACAAGTGGCTGACGCAAGCAGTCGGGGATGCAAGCTGCTGAACGTCGGGGATACAAGCGGTGAGTGTCAGAGACTGCAGATAGACGTGGCTAACTTCAGACGGTGCAGCTTCAGGGAAAGATCACCTTCTTCCTGCACCACCCGCTTTCCGATTCCCCACTCTGCTGAGAGCCACATCTATTCACCAATAAAATCCTCCACAAACACTATCCTTCAATCTGTTCCTGTGACCTAATTCTTCCTGGACACCAGACGAGAACCTGGGTGCCGAGAGGGCAAGGGCTTGGCTGCTGCTGCAGCGCCTGCGCAGAGTCTGCTCCCATGAGAGAGGAGCAACCAGCTGTTTCCAGCATTTGTTCCTTCCAGTCCCAGCGCTCACCTGCTCACACACTCCCTCTCGCGAGGAGTGGCCAGCAGCGGGCTGAGTGAAATGAGCCACTCCAGTTCCCGCCTACAAAGGGTGTCAAGGTCAAGGGAACAATCCTGTCTCAATTTGTTGTAGTCAATGTTGCTCTCGGTTTTCAGTATCGGTATGAAGAAATGGATTTAAACATAGGAATGTGTTTTGTTGCATTGCTGTTTGTATTCTTACTGATGCTCAAGTGGTCACTTCCAGCAGGAGACAGCCTTAGCGATGTAACATAAATGATGGCTTTGATGTGTGTAGTGATGACAGTTATGTGTGGTTGTGTAGACATCATCTATGATGACCTCATTCAGAAGGGCCTTCAGTGACAGTTTCTCATGTGTAAGGGACTGGCCAGATCCCATGCCACGAGGAACTTCTTTATGGCCTCATCACCTATTTGTCTGCTTCATTCACACAAGTGTGGTTCAGGTGAATGAATAAATGGATGGGTAAACTTCTGTAGGCCACCAGGCAAAAGTTACATTTTGTCAACTGCTCCTGAATACATGTGGTATAACAACCATTTGTAGTCTTAATAAGACACTAAGCTGAGGCAGTGAGGTAGAAGTGGCAGGCAGGAAGACGGTAAAAATATGTATTGAGGCCAGGCGCGGTGGCTCACGCCTGTAATCCCAGCACTTTAGGAGGCCGAGGCAGGCAGATCACTTGAGGTCAGGAGTTCAAGACCAGCCTGGCCAAGATGTTGAAACCCTGTCTCTATTAAAAATACAAAAATTAACTGGGTGTGGTGGTGGGCGCCTGTAATCCCAGCTGCTCAGGAGGCTGAGGCAGGAGAATCACTTGAACCCCGGAGGTGGAGGTTGCAGTAAGCCAAGATCACACCAGTGCACTCCACTCCAGCCTGGGTGACAGAGCGAGACTGTAAAAAAAAAAAATATATATATATATATATATATGTATGTATTGAGTGCCTGTTTTGTATAAGTGGGGTTCTAGACACTTAAGATATACCTGAACAAAACAAAGAGCCTTACTCTCGTAGAATGTGTGTTTTTGCCTGGGGAGACCGTCAGTAAACCATCCACAAGATAAATATAGCAGATGCTGTTAGAAGCTGATGGTGCTATTGTGTGTTGTGGAAAATAGAGAAAGTAGAGGGAAGTGAGAGGGATTGCGTACACTAGGATTGTGATTTTACACAGAAGGGTCAGTGGTGTCATTTTAGCAAAGATCCGAGGGAGGTAAAGGAATAAGCTATGCAGAAGCGTGGGAGACGAATGTTCCACGTACAGGAAATGACCAATGCCAAGGCCCCAGGGTGGCAATGTGTCTGCTTTGAGTTCTAGAAAAAGGGGTATATTGTACATATTGCTCTTTGTGACTCACTTTTTGTCAAACATTATGCTTCTAAAATGAACCCGTATTTTGGAGTATAGCTGTGGTTAATTAATTCTCATCGTTGTATAGTATTCCATGATATAAACACACCACAATTTATTTAGTCAATTAACATTTGGGTGATGTCTAGTTGTTTTTGCTATTATAAATGCTGCTATGGGCCAGGCACAGTAGCTCATACCTGTAATCCCAACGATTTGGGAGGCTGAGGTAAGAGGATCACTTGAGCCCAGGAGTTTGAGATCAGCCTAGGCAACAGAGTGAGACTTCATCTCTACAAAAATATATTTTTTAAAATTAACTGGGCATGGCGATGTGTACCTGTAGTCCCACTTACTTTGGAGGCTGAGGCAGGAGGATCGCTTGAGCCTTGGAGCTTGTGGCTGCAGTGAGCTATGATCGTGCCACTGACTCCAGCCTGGGTGATAGAGTGTGACTTTGTCTCAAAACAACAACAATAATAATAACAATAACTGAAATGTACTCTGTGAACATTAATAACTGCAGTCATTTTCACTGGCCAAGGAGAAGGGGACAGGTGTAGGCTGAGTTCATGCCCAGGAAAACTAAGTGGCACTGCAGTTTCAAGAAAACTGCACAGAAACCTGAATGAAGGGACAGTGGAAAGGAGGCTGGATGATCATGAGACACATACTGATACAGCAGCTGCTACAGCAACTTATTTATGTTGGGAGTGGCTATTGATTTCAGCAAAACAATGCCACTTGTCCATAACTTTAATTTTGACAACTTAATTTTCATTGGTTTTGTAACTTTGTCCTTAATTTTTAAATCAGTTTTTGTTTTATAGTTATAAAAGAACTACCCACAAAAGAACATTATTATAAAAATAGTAAAGTTCACAACCATTTAAGAATCTTTCTTTTTGGTCGGGCGCAAGTGCTCACGCCTGTAATGCCAGCACTTTGGGAGGCCGAGGCGGGCGAATCACGAGGTCAGGAGTTCGAGACCAGCCTGGTCAATATGGTGAAACCCCATCTCTACTAAAAATACAAAAATTAGCCAGGCATGGTGTCGGGTGCCTGTAGTCCCAGCTGCTTGGGAGGCTGAGGCAGCAGAATCACCTGAACCCGGGAGGTGGAAGTTGCAGTAAGCCAAGATCACACCACTGCACTCCAGCCTGGATGACAGAAACAGAGTGAGACTCTGTCTCAAAAAAAAAAAAAAAAAGAAAGATTTTTTTTTTTTTAAATTTAGAAGAACCATTGCTGTAGGTGGAGAGCAAGTAATGAGATGTTTTTGGTAACTTACCCAACATCCATCACCTCTCTGTCCCACTCCATTTGTGCTGCTGGAACAAAATACCTAAGACTGGGTAATTTGTAAACAATAGAAATTTATTGCTTACAGTTCTGGAAGTTGGGAAACCCAAGGTCAAGGTGCCAGCAGATCTGGTGTCTGGTGAGAGCTACTACTTGCTCTGTCTTCACATAATCAACGGGGCAAACACTCCCTCGGCCCTCCTTAAGAAGGGCACTAACTCCCATTCATGAGGGTGAAGCTGTTATGACCTAATCATCTCCTGAAGTCCCACCTCTGAGTACTATTGCATTGGGGGTTAGGTTTCAACATATACATTTTGGAGGGACACAAGCATTTAGACCATGACACTCTCCTTTACAGCCTTGATTTTGTTTAGCTATTTCATCTCCCCTGTGCAGCCTCAGGTTTAGGGGAGACTACCTCATCCACTCTTCAGCTCCCGATGGGCCCCAGCCAATTGTGGCTCATATAACTTGCCAGTGGTTGGTTTAAACATGAGCCTATGATGCGATTTTGTCCAACATGACCCAAGGGATAGGCTGCTGGGGTGTTCCTGGGAAAGATTTCTTCACTTTTAACAAGAGATACAAAGAAATGTCAACCCCTATCTTGTTTCTGTGAAACAGCTGTGTCTGGATGTGTCACTTAAAACTCCTTCAGCTACCTCGTAAGCACAGGGAGAAGTTGGAATGCGGGGTGGGGGAAGGCGGGGTGGGCGAGCGAAGGAGCAGAAAGGAGAAAATGATCCTGAGTCCTGACTTTCACATGCATGAGCCCTGGGGAGCCTTATCTCCTGAATTTTGTTTCAGGAAATGGTCAGCTTCCTTTGCTCCCTTGAAGGTGAGTTTCCATCACTTGCAGTTCAACGCGTCCTAACTGGCACAGGGTCCTGTAGGGTCTACTCGGGGATGTGCCCTGGGCTCCTGGCCCACTTCCCACAGCAGGCTTCAGCTCCTGCAGGCTCATTATCCCAGCACCTGGCACAGGCCTGGCAGCCAGTGGATATTTAGTAAATAGCTGCGGACGAGGGATGCATACTAGATTATAAGTAAAGGGCCCTAACCTGTTGGCCATACACATGAGATGGGCACATGAGGCCTCTGCGGTGCCCCTTTCGGAGGCAGCAAAGATACTGGGTGTCTGCGTTCTCAAGCGGCACCAGTCTAAAGAAAGCTGCAGCTCAACATAAGTTACTAAACACTGGAAGCCAACCGAGTAGAGGCCCAACACTGAATGGCAAATAGCATAATGAAGAGCAAATTAGAACGATTAATAGAAATGCAATCAGAAGCTCTGCAGGAATAATGGAGAATAATAGATCATAAATGAAGTACGGGATTGGCTCGACGTGTGTATTTCCAGCCAGCAGGCAGCATGCTATATTCACGCTTCACGGCGACAATAGCAGAGCAAATAGATGTGATTTTACAAAACAATGGACCTAACTAAGCACGCATATTTAGTGCTCTTCAAAAAGGAGGAGGGAGCCACAGCTGACTAAAACAATTTGATCTTCTCTCCATTGCCAGCTGGAGATTTCAGAATGAAGCAAAAATGAATTTTTATCTTTTTCACGTTAACTTTGTAAAAATTGCTTTTATTCCCCAGGTGGGGTGGGAATCTTAACAGAAGACGTAACAGCTCTAGGTATAGTGTCCAATTGTAAGATCTGCTTAGTCGGTTTCATCACGTAGTAAGCATGCAATTGATATTATTTCCTTTTCAGATAAAGTATGAAAAGAAAATGTATGGAAGTCTAATTCATAGGCACTGTGGCTTTGCAACCATAAATAAAACTCTAGTAGGGCACAGAGATAACAAAACCAAACACACAGAATCTAGGCCTTCATACAGGCTCTGAAATGAACTCTGCCAAGAAGAAAAAACCAAGCACTGCCTTCTCCCAAGAGTGGTTCTTTTTTATTTAAAAATAAATGATGTAAGCAAGTTTGTACAAGATAGATTTTGAGACCTGCAGGAAAGACAGGCAGGAAACCTGGGGGACGGTGGGCCCCCCAGTCTGAAGATCATTTCTCATGCTCCTGACTAGATCACCTCTGCTCTGCTGGGAGGCAGGTCCTGCCCTGGCTACGGAGCAGGTCCGGAGGGCTCCTCACTGGAGGAAGAATATCACAGCTGGCCAGAATTCTGACCTCTGGAAGCCTGATGCCTGAAAATTATACCCCAGGAACTCACTGATTTTGTGAGTTGCCTGGTTGGTTGGAAAAAATTATTTGACTCTGGTTGACAGAAAGTACCAGTGAGAAGTGAAACCAGCTGGGCTTCTGGGTCAGGTGGGGACTTGGAGATTTTTTCTGTCTAGCTAGGGGATTGTAAATGCACCAATCAGTGCTCTGTATCTAGCCGGAGGTTTGAAAATGCACCAATCAGAATTCTGTAAAAATGGACCAATCAGCACTCTGTAAAATGGACCACTCAACTCTCTGTAAAATGGACCAATCAGCAGGACGTGGGCGATGCCAAATAAGGAAATAAAAGCTGGTCACCGGAGCCAGCAGTGGTAACCCGCTGGGGTCCCCTTTCGTGCTGTGGAGTGTTTGTTCTTTCACTCTTAGCAATAAATCTTGCTGCTGCTGACTATTTGGGTGTGCACCACCTGTAAGAGCTATAACACTCACTGAGAAGGTACCCGGCTTAATTCTTGAAGTCAGCCAGACACAGGAGACCCACCAGAAGGAGCCAACTCCAGACACACCAAGATTAGGAGACCAGGCTGCCAGCTTGGGCCTGTGCTTGGTTCCACCAGTTGTGTGATTTTAGACAAGTTGCTTAAACTCTCTGAGCTTTAAATATCTATATGTAAACTGGGATTAATAAATAATACATCTTAGGGGGTGTTGAGAAGATTAAATGAGTTAATACTGATTGTACAGCACTTAGAATAATGCTTAAGCATGTACTTAAGACTTCACCTGTCATTCTTTTAGCTCTGTTTTACGGCAAATCCAAGAAGCATTCTAGTTTAAGAGTGTCAGAGCCACATGGATGTTTACACCTCCTTCAGGGCTATAGACCTCATGGCACAGCTGGTCTACACAGAAGTGGATGGAAGGGGATGTCTGCGCCTCACCCCCTTTAAGATCTATCATTTTACTGCCTAAAGAAAAAATGAGACAAACCACAGTAGAAAATGTCAAGTCTTGCTTATTGGCTAGGAAAGTGTATTAGGTCACAGGAGCCCTCCCCAAGACTGGCCTAAAACAGACAAGGTTCATTTGTCTCACAAAAGGAGTCTCTAGGAGGACAGGCCAGAACTTTTGCAGCTGCTCCAAGAGGCCTCAGGGACTGAGTCTCACTGTGTGTTTTCCTCTTCTCATCCTGAGCTGACTGGATTTCCTTTCCATATTTTTTCTCTCACAGTCACAAGATAGCTGCTGTTCTGCCAATAGTCACAACTGCATTCCAGGCAGAAAGAAATGGAGAGTATACAGCGGAAAAAGAAAGTGCTTTCCTATAGAAGGGTATTGGCCTTCTTTTTCGGGGAGGGAGAGCCACTCTAGGGATTTCTACCTGCATCTTACTAGATAGAACTGTCGTATTCTCCCCCATCGCCACCAGCCCCTGGCTGCAAGACTCTGAGAAATGGAGGACTTTGGATTTTCAGCTTCTAGAGCAAAGAAAGGCAAAGGGGGGAAAGGATGGGAGTGATTTTAGGGATACAATCTACAGAAGTGACCACACGTGACAATGCCACAGAGGAATAGTCCTGCCTAGATTTGATTTTTGAATCACTAAAACATTGCTTAACCTTTTACCACAAAGAACTTTCTGGGTGGAAATGGTTTCTGTCCTAGAAAATGGGCTAACAGTGTTGTCTTCGGGAGCCCAGCATGGAATCCTGACATGGGAGAAAATATTTCCTCTTGCAATTGTATTCCGCAGCGAAAGATTAGGCTTCAAATACAAATTCCCTTGAAACGGACAGTACAGGAAGTTAAATTTAGACATAATAGAGTAACTTATAGAGCAGAAAATGTCCTGAGACAGGTATTTAGCGAGCAGAGCTGCACTGAGAACAGGTGCGGAGGCAGGTACGGCCTTAACAGCAAAATCTGCTGCTCTACAATGTTGCCCAACCAGGGCATTTTTGTCAACTCGGCGCTAATGTAGATTTATTTTAGGAAACTAAAGATGGTCATTTATCACAGAAAGTAGTTTAAAAACAAAAGAAGCCCTTTGTTCAAACCAAGTCTTCCAGGTCACCCTGGTGTATCTAACAGCTAAGGGCCTGGCTGTCGCGGCTGCCGTAGGGAGAGGGCTGGAGCCTTTTCTGCTCCCTCTCCCCTGCCTTCCACATCAACTCTGGGTTCTGGATGTTTCTGTCTTTTGGGGTTGGCATCAGTAGTGAGCACAGCTTATGTGCAGGTACAAAGTGTTTTAAAAGATTTTTTTTTTCCAACTGTTTTTCACAGGAACTCTTTCTTTATTTTTTTTGTAAGAGAGCCTTGCCCTGTCGCCCAGGCTGGAGTGCAGTGGTGCAATCTCGGCTCACTGCAACCTCCGCCTTCTGGGATCAAGTGATTCTCCTGTCTCAGCCTCCTGAGTAGCTGGGATTGCAGGCACATGCCACCACGCCTGGCTAATTTTTGTATTTTTAATAGAGACAGGGTTTGGCCAGGCTGGTTTGGAACTCCTGACCTCAAGTGATCCGCCCACCTTAGCCTCCCAAAGTGCTGGGATTACAAGCCTGAGCCACTGTGCCCAGCCCACAAGAACTATTTTTATTGTCAGTGAGTGGAAGAAGTGATGAGTGATTTACCTGTGTTTCCCTGGGGTCACAGGGTCCAGGGTGATGTGCTGCAGGACTTAGAACTCACAGGCTGCAAACTTGTTGCCTTCCCTCTGAAACAGGCCCCAAATTTGGTGCACATGTGCATCAGTGAGCACTTCTTTAAAATGCAGATTTGGGGCCTAACTCTGGTTATTTGGCTTCAAAATTCTTGGATGGGGCCTGGAAATCTATATCTTCCACAAGGAGCCCGGGTGGCCTTTACTGACGTGGGACAGAAACCACACTTTTGAGAAACCTTGTTCTCTAGCCTGGTGTCTTAGTCCATCTGTGCTGCTATAACAAAATATCTGAGACTGGGTAATTTACAAATAATAGAAATTTACTTCTCCCAGTTCTGGAAGCTGGGAAGCTCAAGATCATGGCACCAGCAGATTCGATGCCTGGTGAGGGCTGCTCTCGGCTTCCAGGGTGGCACTTTGTTGCTGTGTCCTCACATACTGGAAGAAGGAGAGGCCAAAGGGTATGGGAAGGGTGAATTCTCTCCCCTAAGCTAGTGTGCCTCTTTCACCATGTGAAGACATAGCAAGAATGTGTGAGTAGCCCTCATCGGACACCAGATCCACTGGCACCTTGATCTTGGACTTCTAGCCTCCAGAACTGGGGGAGATAAATGTCTGTTGTTTAGAAGCCACCCAGTCTACGGCGCTCTGTTATATGGTGTGGGTGGACTAAGAGGCTTACATGGCAAAGTGGCTTGCACTAGTCAGGCACAGCTAGAAAAGCAGAGCTGGGATTCAGACTCATGCCTTGTTCCAAAACCAGAACTGTGACCCCTTGTTTAGATGGCTTGTGGACTACTCATTGTACTGAGAGTACCACTTTACTTCCAGATTCTGCCCTATATTTTCACTAAGTGAGTACAATCTCAAGGATAACTTCTAGAATTCAGCATTGCTTCCTTGTATTTCCAGTTGCCCCAGACTAAATTTATGGGTCCCAATGAAGTCCAGATGAAGAGGAGTGTCAGTGGAAGAATAACAAGGTTCATAAATTCGGAAAGGAGAGCTTCGTTTCTTATAAAGGGTCGCAGCCTGCCAGGTGGCCATTCTGACAGGCAGAAAGCATAGCCTCCGGCCAGAATCCAGAAACAGACACTTCAAGGGTGGGAAGAACAAGGAATTTATGCTGAGCATCGTGGCCAAATACACATATTCAATAAGCTACAGGAAGATCATAAATATTTACGAGAGAGGGAACCTGCGCATGCGCAACCGAGCATGATGACGTTCCACATTCAAAAAATGGCAGCATCAACATGATGGGTGGAGTATTCGCTCTCTGACATCAAAAGACGAAGAGGGGACACAAAATCCCTCTCTGTGCATCCTCTGTAGACCAGCCGGAACCACTCTGTGGTTGGCGGTCTCTTCTCTGGAAGGAACACTGATGGGCTGTTTCGTCCAAACTTCAAAAGAGGTGCAGCGGTGGGCGGTTCGTTGATATCTGGGTGGTCTTTCAGAAGGGCTGGTTTCTGTTTAACCTTAGGGAAGAAAGCCTAAGGGCGGTTAGCAGGGGCGTGTCCGACCTCCCAACTGTCATGGTGGGGAACTCAGTTTTCATTTCCCTGGGATACCCCTGGCCAAGAGGGGATTGGTTCAGTTGGTTGACAGGCACAGGATTTCATTTTCATTTTTCACAGTGTTAGTGTAGAAAAAACACACAAGCTCAAAGTGCTTTCTCCTATTTTCTTACTCAACAGCACAACAATCAACGCAGATGAAGACTTCTGTGAACAAATGCGGGAGATTTCTCCCCAGCTGCAAACAAGCAAGCAGTTCTTCAGGGGACAGACACCAGCTGGGTGTTCTCTAATTCAACTACGATACTGTCCACCTGGAGATAGTGTCGGATCTCACAGGGCTCAGTCCCCAAGGCTGCCCTCCTTATCCCCAATCACTAGTCGCAATTCTGGGCGTCCAGAACTTCTGACCTGTTAGCTTCAAGTCGGGGTTCCCACAATCCCTTCTCTGGGTTTGATTAATTTGCTAGAGTGGCCCACAGAACTCAGAGAAATGCCTTTACCAGTTTACTCAAAGGACGTTACAAAGGATACAGAAGAAGAGATGTGTAGGGCAAGGTATGGGGGAAGGGGTTTGCTACCCTCCAGGAACCTCCACCTGATGAGCTACCTGGAAGCTCTCCAGATTCTGTTCCTTTGGACCGTTTATGGACACTTCATTATGTAGGCATGATTGACAAAACCATTGGCCATTGGTAATCAGCTTAACCTCCAGCTCCCTCCACTCCTTGGACATTGAGGGTTGGAGCTGAAAGTGCTGATCCTGCCTTGGTCTTTCTGGAGAACAGTCTCATCCTTAAACTGTCTGGGAGCCCAGCCATCAGTCAATTATTAGCATATGAAAAGACATCATAAAAGTCAATTATAAAAAGACATTTGGAGATTCCAAGGATTTTAGGAGTTGTATGCCAGGAAACAGGGGATGAAGAACAAATATGTATTTCACAATATCTCCCCTTGAGATGAGATTGAGAAATAAAATAAATTAGAAAACAGATTTTATACCAGTATAATCAAAATAAATCTTTGCCAAATTCAGACACAACTCAAATGTCCACTGACCTTAAAAACAATGGCAAGAAAACCAACAACAACTGTAAGATCTTCCACTTTCATGGCCAGGATGGGTGGACCACAGTGGAAGCCGGGGTGTGGATGCCATGAGCCCATCGGAGAGCAGGATTTAGGAAGGAAGCAGCTTCTGGAATGTACTGCAGGTCTCAGTAGGCCGTGAGTCTCGTGAGACCAATCTACCTTCACTGGGCTTGTTGGCAGCTTGGCCTCGTGCCCCTGGACACATGTGAGGTGAAGATGGCAAAGAGATTCGCATGCTAAGAAGCCACCCTGGCCAGGCCGGCCTGTGCTGGAGTTTCGTGTCTGTCATGTCGGGGTGTGGCACCTTTGTTTGCAAGCTAGCCTTTATATACCCCTTTATTTCATTATTTGCTTTTGTTTTTTCCTTTAGTTGCCTAGTAAACATTTCTACTGGAAAACCTCGCCTCAGAAGAACTAAGAGGAAAAGCAGTGTCCACACCCAGGCCAGCCTCGCCAAGGAGGGCAGAGGTTCCCCTCGAGGATGGTCTTGGTCAACGTGGCCACAGCTCCTGCTCCAGCTAGTGCTCAGAGGAGTCTGCTGGGGCCCCAGGGAACACGGGGGGTAGTGGTGCACCCTCAGTGATGGCTGCTCTGTAGACAGAGCCCCAGGACTTCTCTCCTTCCTTCTTCAGCTCTCTGCCCTGTTGCTCTGCACAGTCACAGCACTTGTCACTTACATGTCTGTTTACCGGACTCCTTGCCAGCCTGTCATTGTTATTTTGGTATCCCCAGCGCCTGTGTGGTGTGTAATATGTAATGAAGGTTCTCGCATGAAACCAAATGGTGGGCATTGAAGTAGGGGAGAGGCTGCATGAACAAAAGGACCATTACCCTCTCTCTTCTACCAACTGGGAGGCCAACAACTTGAGGAGATGGGCTGCCCAGTGATGGGAGGACAACATGGTGCAGCCCCCCTGGAGAGCTTCTGTAGGCCTCAGGCTGCTGTGAGGGAGCTTAGGGTGATTAGCTGTTAAACTGTTGCTCTTTTGAAAAAGTCGAGAGAGCACTGTGAACTCTGTGCTCAAGTGCATTTGACTCAGGAGGCCTTTAAGAGGGGGTGAGTTTGGGGAATGCTTGCTCTGGGAGAGAATTTGGGGTGCAACTCCATGCGTGTCTGTGGGTCTCTCCACAAGATGGCACTCGTCTCTTGTTCTTAGCTCCTGCTAATGAAAAGTTTGTAATTTTTAAATCTGCAGAGCAATGAGGATGACTTCCATTTCCGGTATGGGCAACTTACGTGTTTTATTTCCCTGGGAACCTGGGCCATGGTGAGGTACGTGATTAGGTACTGAAGTCTGGTGAGCCCTAGGGGGCACAACGTGGTTGCACATCCTGCAAAACCGGGCTCCCTAAGTTAGTTTAAGCACAGGCGTTTGGAGTGGTGGCTAGGGTGACCTGTTTGAGTAACTTGCCCTATTCGATGCTGGCCTCGGCTAGTGGGACTGCTGCCATTATTATTATTATTATTATTATTATTATTATTATTATTATTATTTTGAGATGGAGTCTCGCTCTGTCACCCAGGCTGGAGTGCAGTGGCACAATCTCAGCTCACTGCAAGCTCCGTCTCCCGGGTTCACGCCATTCTCCTGCCTCAGCCTCTCAAGTAGCTGGGACTACAGATGCCCGCCACCACGCCCGGCTAATTTTTGTATTTTTAGTAGAGACGGGATTTCACCGTGTTAGCCAGGATGGTCTCTATCTCCTGACCTTGTGATCTGCCCGCCTCAGCTTCCCAAAGTGCTGGGATTACAGGCGTGAGCCACCGCGCCCGGCACCATTATTTTGTATTGCTGTAACAGTCACCGGTCACACTGACTTTGTCTCTGAACACAAGCCTGGGCTTGCTTGTGATTAGCAGTGTCAATCTGCTAATGGGAGATTGATTCTTGGTCTCTGAACTTCATGAGAAAGATTCTTGGTCTCTGAACTTCATGAGAGGAGTTAAAAAAATTCAGACTGAGGTACCCAATATCAACCATGAGGAGAATCCTTTGGAAGTCTTTTTACCATCCCTTGGACACAAGGAGTGCACTTACTCATGGGATTGGCATATTATCAGAAGTAATGTACTTTATCAAGTCTCTTTCCTTCAGTACAATCCTTCCACGAGGATGCTGCCCAGGCATTTATAGGATGATGAGGCAAATTCCAATGATACTAATCTGGCCTCATTGATAGATCTCCGGAATCTTCGAGTTGACCCCAATTTTCACCAGTCTTGAGGAAATTTGCAGTGGGCTATCCTTCCCCCATCCTCATGTCGTACCACAGGGCTGAACTCTCAATGGTGCTGGACATGTTTGTCATACTTGATGTAGCAATCTCATTTCATACAAAGGCCACAGGGGACACAATTCCCAATTCAAAAACATTTAAAACAGTATGCATGTAGGCAATCTTTGCAAATGTCCCCAACTAATGACAATAATCTGTCATGTTTCTGCAGGGCCTTATAGTACGTGTGCACTTACATCTCCATTAATCCCGCCTACCGTCCCATCGAGACAACGGGAGACAGATTGTTACGTCCATTTTGGAGAGGAGGAAATGAAGACTCCAGAAGGTCATGATTTCTACAAGGTCACAAAGCAGGCAAGTCTCAGAATTGGGATAAAAACCTACGTTGCCTGAGTCTTGGCCCACTCTTTCATTCAAATCCTTGGTTGTTTCTGGGTGCCAGGCACTGTTTTAGCTGTTAGGAACACAGCAGCAAAATGATTGTCAATTTGCAAGAGAAAGATCTTTGGTCTCTGAACATTGTAAGAAGACTTAAAAACAAATTGCAGGCCGGGCGCGGTGGCTGGCCAGGATGGTGAAACCCCATCTCTACTAAAAATACAAAAATTAGCTGGGCGTGGTGGTGGGCGCCTATAATCCCAGCTACACAGGAGGCTGAGGCAGGAGAATCCCTTGAACTTGGGAGGCGGAAGTTGCAGTGAGTCAAGATCGCGCCATTGCACTCCAGCCTGGGCAACAAGAGCAAAACTCTGTCTCCAAAAAAAAAAAAAAAAAAAAAGGCCGGGCATGGTGGCTCACACCTGTAATCCCAGCACTTTGGGAGGCCGAAGTGGGTGGATCACCTGAGGTCAAGAGTTTGAGACCAGCCTGGGGAACATGGTGAAACTCCGTCTCTACTAAAAATACAAAAAATTAGCCAGGTGTGGTGGCAGGTGCCTATAATCCCAGCTACTTGGGAGGCTGAGGCAGGAGAATCGCTTGAACCTTGGGAGGCGGAGGTTGCAGGGAGCCGACATTGCGCTATTGCACTCCATTCTGGGCAATACCAGCGAAACTCTGTCTCAAAAAAAAAAAAAAAAATTGCAGCCTAGCAACAAAGTATAAACCATGAGGAGAATCCTTTTACCATTTCTTAAGCTTTCAGACCACCCCTTTTGACACAAGGGATGCACTTATTCCTGGGATTAGTCTGTTGGGTGGGGTGCAGTTTTAAAAAGGGGGCTCAGGTGACATTCAAACAGAGGCCTGAAAGTGGAAGAGGTGGGTCTGCAGAATTCTTGAGGAAGAGCTGCCAGGCAGAGGGAATAGCTGTCACAAAGACCTGCCATGGAAGGGCCTAGTATGTCCCAGGAAAGCACTGAGCCATCTGCTGAGGGACCTGGAGGCCACAGTCTGACCTCGGCTCCTCTTCTGACCAAGACGAAGCCGTTAGAGGGCTTCAAGCTGACATGTGCTATGATATTTCTGACATCTTAACAGGGTCACTCTGGGAGATTTCCTTACGATATAAATTGTCAATATAATCCAAGAAAACAATGGCTCAGAGAAAAAGAGTACTACATGACTATTATTGTACGTCTCACAGTGAGGTGACAGGCACAAGCACTGTCTGTGGGGTGCCTGCCTTGGGCCAGGTAGTTGGCGGGGGCTTTCTTTACCCACAACATTTCATCCCGTCCTTGCAGTTGGCTGCATGATGTATTTATTGTTATGCCATTTTACAGATGAGAAAACTGAGACTCGAGTCCACAGGCTAACCAGTGACAGCCTTGGGCCTTCACTCTACTGCCCTTCGCCTCTGTTGTGAGCATGTGCACATCAGTCAAGGCTGAAGCAATCCTTTCAATGAAAGAAAATGATATTTGGTAAAGTACCTTGAAAGAAATACTCTCATAATAAGAATTGGTGAATATTTAAAATGTTGTCTAATTAACACATTGGCAGTGTTCTTCATGTCATTTATACATGCCGTTCAACCTGCAAATATTATTTTTAAAAATTAATATAGTAATATTTAATACTTTTTAAAGAGAGCCTTTGATTAACTTTGGTCCCATCAACAAACACAAATTGCATTAAACTTTTTGAACAGACTTTGTAAATGTAATCATTTGACTTCCTTAATTGTCTGATTAACAACAACAAAAAAATCTTCCCAAGTACTTAAGTAATAATTCCTGTAAATATAACAAAATCTAGACATATAATACATTTCATATACTCTTAAAATATCAACATAAAATTATACTCTACATCAACTTTTTAACTCCACATTTTAAGTTAGAATTACAAGTTTGACTGACACTCCAGTACACAAAATCCTCTTAAACATAACAAATAAGGAAAAGGCCAAATATCCACAGATTACCTCCTAACCCCAAAATATCAGAAATAGATTTGATTCATCTTCATCATTTTTACACTTAATGCTGTCTCTTTTCGGGATTACAAGTCCTTTTCCCACTAAAAAAAAGATTCAGAATAAATTTGGAGTTGAATTTCTGAGTGAATTTTTGGGGCCTCCTTACCAGCTAGCTGAGGTTGCATCATGAGCAGGGATGTTAGCTTGGACACAGGAGTTAGAAGTAGAGAGGTCAGGATGATTTTTGTTGATTTTGTACTTGCTAAGTCACTGTCTTGCGAACAGATCAGCTCCTAGTCCTGGCCCCTACATTCAGTCATATGTTACCTGCTTCTGTCCACTTAGAGATGCCTGCAACCTTGCCGGGTCTCTGGAGCACACGGCTGGATTTAACATCATTCCTGGTCTAATTCTATTCTGAATTCTTTTCATATTCTGCACATTTGCTGCAGCTGTAACTTCCAGCCACTGCTCGAAGATGAAGATGAGGCTCAAAGCTGGACAGCGGAGGGACACCAGCCAAGGTCAGAACTGCAGAGATGGCAGGTGTGTGTGTGCTGGGTGAGGCCAGCTTGTTGAATGTTGCCATGGCCCGTCCTCCTCATTCGCCTCTGGGAACCACAGGAGGAAACTGCACACACAGAACCCGCGTCCATCTGAACAGCTGCATCTTCAGAAAGATCTGGCTAAGGCAGTGACATCATGAAACTGGAATTTCTTTCACTCTGGAGGAAGTGAAAGGAGCTGCAAACAGATCTTTAGGGACTGGTTATTATTCCCTATTGTAATGGACTTTTCTTTCATCTTAAAGTACATTAAAAATATTGACACGGCAATATAAATACCACCTTCCCCCCCGCCTCCCCCCCCCCCTTTTTTTAAAGCAAGAAGTCTCTTGAATTTGTATTTGTTTTGCTGTTTAAAACCAAATCTCTAAGGAAAGCCAATGCAAATACAAGCTCTTCAGTGGTTATGGCCACTCAGTGGACTCCCTGGTTCCCAGCAAGCTCTAGCTGCCCAGCTGAACTTCTCTTTGTGGGTTTTCGGAGGGCTGGGGAATGGAAATGCGTTAGTGTTTCTCCAGTTTGCTCATTCTTTGCCGTATGGCACTCTTACCTGCAGGCTTTTCACACACAGATGGGCTGCTGAATGTTCTATCACTGCAGGCTTGCCTCCAGACCCAGGTATATTTCAAGAGCCGAAGCCATTGGCACAATCACCCCTTATTCTGTTTGTGGAAGAAAGTTGCCAACCACACAGTTTTGGCCGGGCGTGGTGGCTCACAGCTGTAATCCCAGCACTTTGGAAGGCTGAGGTGGGCAGATCATGAGGTCAGGAGTTTGAGATCAGCCTGGCCAACGTGGTGATACTCCGTCTCTGCTAAAGATATAAAAAATTAGCCAGGCATGGTAGCGCATGTGTGTAATCCCAGCTACTTGGGAAGCTGAGGCAGGAGAATCACTTGAACCCAGGAGGCGGAGATTGCAGTGAGCCGAGATCATGCCATTGCACTCCAGCCTGGGCAACAGAGTGAGGGGCTCTGTCTCCAAAAAAAAAAAAAAAAAATTATAGTTTCTACACATGTGGGTTTGGAATTTGAACAAATTATTTTATTCTGGGAATGCTTTATAATCGCCTAAAATGACGACTTCTTTCCTAGTTGTAATTTCTCTTTGCCACGTTACCAGGATGCACAGAAGGCACAGGGAGGAAAGCTCTGGGTTTGCCTCTTGCGAAACTCAAAAGCCACATTAAGGATGAGGCAGTCATCTGAGCCAGCATCTTGTCTGGAAATAATTATGCCTTGCTAACAAAGCTGTGGAAATCTGCAATGCACAAAAATACAACATCCATGCAAACCCAAATAAAGGGAAGCAAATTCCCTTTGGACACAGCTGTGCCTAAGACTCCCGGAGTGAAAGGAGCAAAATTGTACCTGTGACCTACTGTTTCTATTAGAAACCCTAGAATCAATGTCATGTTCATCACCCCATTAAAAAACAACAGATTTATGAGGAGAGAAGCTTCCAAAAAGACTGCAGAATTATCTTTTTTTGGTGCAGTTTGGGACTTTAATTCTCAAAGTATTAAAACCTGTCCAGGTTCTTCTGGTATGTTCCTTCTGTCTATACACGGAGCATGTGATTTTTTTAAAATGTTGACTTTGCGGATCCCATTAGTTAGGTGGGAAATTGAGACACCAGAGAGGCATGAGGTTCCTCATTTAGTCTGGACTCAGTTCCTTTCCTAAATTAAAGGAAATGTACCACACGCTGACTTGGTGAGTTTGCTTTCAGTGCACGCTATGTGTGAGGTTGTAGAGAGTATGAGATCAAGCAGTGTTGGGAACAGGCCCCCCAAAATCTGGCCATAAACTGGCCCCAAAACTGGCCAGAAACAAAGTCTCTGCAGCACTGTGACATGCTCGTGATGACCATGATGCCCACGCTGGAAGGCTGTGGGTTTGTGGGTTTACCGTAATGAGGGCAAGGGACACCTGGCCCACCCAAGGCAGAAAATCGCTTAAAGTCGTTC
The DNA here is from genome assembly GCF_047675955.1 of Chlorocebus sabaeus. NCBI lineage: Eukaryota > Metazoa > Chordata > Mammalia > Primates > Cercopithecidae > Chlorocebus > Chlorocebus sabaeus. The sequence continues at coordinate 3,762,049 of NC_132920.1, read as the reverse complement.
TTAAACCACAAACAGTAGCATGAGCGATCTGTGCCTTAAGGACATGCTCCTGCTGCAGATAACTAGCCAAACCCATCCCTTTATTTTGGCCCATTCCTTTGTTTCCCATAAGGAATACTTTTAGTTAATCTATAATCTATAGAAACAATGCTAATCGCTGGCTTGCTGTCAATAAATATGTGGGTAAATCTCTGTTCAAGGCTCTCAGCTCTGAAGGCTGTGAGATCCCTGATTTCCCACTTCACATGCTATATTTCTGTGTGTGTGTCTTTAATTCCTTTAGCTGCGTTAGGGTCTCCATGACTCAGCTGATCTCGGCAAAGCAGCATGACCTGTTTCCAACATCTGACTTTTCCTCTCTATTCTGCCCAGCACAGGGGCCAGCCAGAGCTCACAGTCCCAGCCTAGTAGGGATTGGCTACACAAGTCTTTTGAAGAACAAGCCCAGATGCATATTTATTTTGAGTTGCTCAAGAAACTCTAGGTTGATAAAATCACAAGCGTGAGAAGTGAGGCAGAAGAATCTGTAGTTTTATTTGAGAATTCTCCTGCCACCATGTGTGTTGGAGAAAACAAGTGCACAAAAAACTGGGGCTAGGGGGTCACCAGGGGCTGAGGGAAGGAGAATGGGGAGTTGGTGTTTAATCGGTACAGAGTTTCCATTTGGGATGATGAAAAAGTCCTGGAGATAAATGGTGGTGATGGCTGCACAACACTTTGAATGTACTCAATGGCACTGAACCGTATACTTCCAAATGGTTAAGGTGGTAAATTTTATGTCCTGTGTATTTTAACATGATTTTTTCAAACTTTAAAAAGTAAGGTAGCAGGAATAAGTAATTCAATTAGGCAAACTCTAAGATGGCCCCACAAGTCCTTCTCCTGGAGCATGTTCTCTAGAATCTCCCCTTGAGTGTGGACAGGACTTGATGGTATTTCACTCCTGTGATTAGGTTACTTATAATGGAAAGATAAAGGGATTTTGCAGTATAATTAAGGTCCCTAATCAGTTAACTTGGAGTTAAGCAAAAGGGAGATTTCCCAAGGTGAGCCTGCCCTAACTAGACCCTTTACCTAGGGGCTTCCTGAGGAGAGAGTTGAAGCAGCAGAAACCACCTCCCTTGGCCCCAAAGATTTGCATGTTATGGAGAGGGCCACTGGGCAGGGAATTGCAGGTTGCCCTAGGAGCTCAGATCCTGCAACCTCCAACCACAAGGACCTGAATTCTACCAACAGCCAGGGAGCTTGGAAGGGGAGTCTGTGCGTCAGAGAGAATTGCAACCCTGGGCAACATGAGAATTTGAGCCTGGTGAGACCCTGCAGGAGACCCCACTGATATGTGCTTGGATCCCTGGCCCATGGGAACTGTGAGTTAGGAAGTTCGGATTGCTGGAAGTGGCTAAGTTTGTGGTCATTTGTTAGACAGCAGTAGAAGATGACTGTAGCCCTGGTAGTCACTGGGGTGTTGATGCTCAGCATCTGCTGCGATGTAGGCAGATATTGTCCATGTATCCAGTGCACCTGGCAGCTGCTCTGCACAGGGGAAAGAGGCCAAAGGTATCCATCCATGGAGGGAAAACCCTGTGTGGGGGACAAGGTGCAGGTGACCTTGTTTTATTTGACTAAATTAATATCAAACTGAGGGGATCCAGTGGAAGAGCCCCAGGGAAATCAGAGCTGTGTCCTACAAAACACATTCTCCTCTCACAGGAGACAAAGGCATGGGTTAAACAGCGCGCTTTAATGCAGCACACCAACTTCCAAGTGTGGGTGCAAAGGGAGGGACCGCTTCTCTTCACACAGTCAGGCATGCAATTCTCATTGTTTGTGTCCAAAGAGATGCGTGCCAGGGAGGAGGGAGCTAGCTGAGTTATGTGTGCCTGGAGCTGTGAAACAATGAACTGTATGCGGGAAGGCAGTGCCAAGCGGATGTGGTCAGTAACTGCGACCACAGGCAGTCACATGGCTTCTCAGTTTCTGCACCTACAAAATGCCAGGACCAAACCGGAGTGCCGGTTGTGGGGATGAGATACACCCAGGGAGCCACAGTCCTCTGATCAGAGGCGGCACCAGCACTTCCATCCCGGGGATCTCCCCCAGAACCCAACTTTTCAAGCGTCAAACATCTCTGAGGTGCCCACAGTTGTTTATTACTAATCATGCAGGAACCAACCCAGAGGCTAGGAGAGGGAGGATGGACTTCGTGTCCCTGTGAAGCCACATCCTTCACGTCACCTAACAGGCCCTGCCCGGAGTAGAAATAAGTGAGTGGGTAAGCATTGTCGATGTGCCTAGCCACCCTAGTTTCCGGAGCTGGCTGTGGGGTGAATGAGTCCGTGGCTTACAAGGGCAAGCATGCACTGTGCTCTCCTTCACCCTTGTCCTCTCACAATCGATGCTTGGCATTGTAGCTGGAGTGATGGCTTAAAATACAAAGCACATCATGTCACACCCTTCCTTGAAATCCTCCAGTGCCTTCTCACCTCACTAGGCATCACCAGCAGACTCTCGGCCTGCTTAGCACACAATGGCCACCCTGACCCTGCCCTGATTCCTAACGTTTTGTGCTTGCTGCTCCTCTGCCTGGAATCCTCTCCACTGTGTGTCCCCACCCAGGCTCAGCTCCTCAGCGAGGCCCTCCCTAACCAACCCCTCTAGACAGGCTCCTCCCACTTCCCCAGGACTCTTCACCTTCTTTGTCATGTAAGGCTGAGGAATGGAGGAGACTGGAAAGAACCTTGAGGTATCGAACTGAAATTAGACATAGAGGTATAAATTCATGAGCTGCATATCTGTATCTTACATATACCCAGAGTTAGAGAATTGTTATAGATGTGCATGTATGCATATTTACGTATGTATATATATGTGTGTGCACATATATACATGCACATACCTGTTATCTCTGTCAGTTGGAAGGGCCTAGAAGCAATGACAACGTGGCAGGCACAAGCGCAGCCAGCACGCAGGCCTTGGTTGGAGAAATGGCCGATTCCAGCACAGGGGTGGGGAAAGTCCAAGAGAATTCGGGAACATATTTTTGTGCCAGATAGCAAAGAAGCACCCAAGAATAATAAGAATAATGGGGATATATCAAAAAGAGGCAGGTATTTCATTCCTGTAATTAGGTTAGTTATAAGGGAAAGATAAAGGGATTTTGCAGGTATAATTAAGATCCCTAATCAGTTTACTTGGAGTCAATCAAAAGGGAGAATTCCCAGGATGAGCCTGACCTAACTAGGCCCTTTAACTGGGGGCTCAAGGGGGCTCTCACAGGCCGATTTTAGAATGATTTAAGCATCAAAATAAATAATTGGATTACAATACATTGTATGAGATAGGAATCCATGAATCCATACTCATTAAAAAAAAGTAATTCAATAAATAAGCAAATGAGGAGAAGGAAAAGCTCTTCCTTGTAGTAGAATGCCAACTAGTAAATGCAGAGGGAATGATAGAAATAGATAATCACTCTTAGGCAACAGTAACAGTAGTTGTTGATCCACGTAGGTGTCCCTGGTGTGTGGAGGTTTGATGAGAAACAGGATGTTGGCAAAACATTGGACTACCTTCCTACAAACCACTATCAAATGCAAGGGGGAGGCGGCAGACACAGCTTGACTGCGTAATTAAGGTGAGACCATCTCAGGTAGGACAGGTGGCACCATGCGCCTCATGGTTTGATGCACGAAGAAGGACACAGCATCTCCTCGGTGGTATTACAGCCTTGAGTGCCGGGGGGTCTCAGCCCATGGGATGAAGGACCTGTGCTCCTGTGCCAAGGGCGCAGAGGCAGAAAAAGACTGGGGGCTGTTCCGTATGGGAACAGACTGAGGTGACCAGAAGCTCAGTGCAAGGCGTGCTGTCTCACAGCCTGCACAGGAAAGGCTAGTGGGCCCTTGGTGGAATTTGAACCAGGTCTGTGGATTGGATGGCTGTGCTGTATCTGTGTTCATTTCCTGACTTGGACAGTCTTGTGTTGGGGTGACAAAGAGTGTCCTTGTTTTTAGGAGGTACACGGTGGGATATTTAGGGATGAGGGCACTGCTATGGTCTAAAGGTTGTGTCTCCCAAAAAGTCATCTGTTGAAACTTAATCACCAAGGTGATGGTATTAGGGGGTGGGGCCTTTGGGAGGTGAGTGGCACCCTCATGCATGGGATTAGTGCCCTTACACGAGTGGCCTGAAGGAGCTTCCCTGTCCTCCACGTGAGGACGCAGGGAGAAGGTGCGGTCTATGAAGAAGAGGGCAGGCCCTCACCAGACACTGAACCTGCTGACACCTTAATCTTGGACTTCCAGCCTCCATAACTGTGAGAAACACATTTCTGTTGTTTATAAGCCACCCAGGCACAATGTCAGGATATATATAGCCAATATATGTCAGCATATATATATACAACCCCTTGTATGAGATAGGTGACATATCCTGACTATATATATATATACACACACACACATATACATATACTGACATACATATATATTTGATATATATGTATATATAGAGAGAAGGTGATGAAGTAATGTAGTGTTATTAACAATTATGAACAATTAACTACACAGTTGATAACAATATTAACAATTGGGAAGTCTAGGTGAAGGGGAAAAGGGAGCTTTTTGTACTGTTCTTACAACTTTTCTATACACTGGTAATCTCTTCTTAATCTACCTTCCAGGGTTTTTGAAAGGACCAGATGAAATAATGTTAAATCTCTATTAAAAGATTTTTAATGCAAACATATGTAATTACCTTGATCATGTCTCATTTACTTATTAGCCATCTTCCTGCACAAGACCATAATTTCCATGAGAGCAGGGCCTTGCTCTTTACATCCTGCTAGATCCCCCTGCTTGGAATGGTGCCTGGCATAACAAATACCAAAATATATTTCAGTAAAAATACTCAAATATCTGTCGAGTAATAAATGAATCACAGAAATTGGGTTAATCTTATACTTATCATTATTATAATATCATGATGTATATGTTAGTAAAGAGAACTGTAATCACCTTTAGTCTGCCTCTTAGAAATCTTGAAACCTATTTGGAAATCTACTAGCTTATTGATTTGTTATTAGAGTAATTACTGATATGTAACAAAAATATACTTCTACATAATTAAGTATATTCATTTGCATGATAGAATTTGATCACTTTCTTACTGTAGTGGTTGAAGAGAACTGTCATTTAAACAGTGCAGATAAAGCCCTGAGAAATAAGTGTGCATTTCCTATTACAGAAACATTCTCCAAGAGACATTTAAAAGGACCCAGGATGAAGGCCCAGCATGGCCCCGCGTGGAGCCAGGACTTGGGTTTTTACAGTTGCATGAACTGCCACTGGCTGTCTTAGAATAAAGTGCTCTACAAAAAATGTTTTCTAGCAGATAGCCCCTTCTCATCGTATAAAAGCTTGGGTAAATTTTCAGGGTGGATGCAAAGTCAAGCAGGATCATCAGCAAAGAGAGGGATGATAAATGAAGAAACATTTGTTCTGATCAGAGCCAACGCCGTGTGAATGATATTCCGCAGTTTGTCACTCCAGCTGCCGGAACAGAACATTCCAGGGAGATGGGATTTGCCCCATTGCTTTACTGGAAACAGTGGGCGGGGGTGCAAATCTGGTTCTTAGGAAAAGACGACTTCAGCCCTGAAGAGCCAAGATGTAGTCCCAGCACCTCAGAGAATGTGTCTGGCATGAAGTGTAAGCAGCAGATGTAGCTCTGTTATTCCTAATAACACAGACTACGGAAATCATTCTTTCCTTTTTTCTATTCGTCTTTAAGCTGCTTCACGTAACTTCACCATCCCATAAGTCAAAATCCGCCGCTGCGATTCCCTATTTCTTTTTTTCTGTAACTGGGGAAAATCCCTTACCACACTACTTTCCCTTCCTACCTTTCATCCCTGTAATTTCAGAATATGAACTTAAAATAATCTTAGGGAGAAACTGAGAAAGACTAGCAGTATAAAGGATATAAAATGTGGAAGGCACATTCAAATACCAAGATTTCAAAGCTAAATAGAACTATGGATTCAGCAGTCTGAAATTCCTGATGCATGGAATTTCTAACACGATACCGAGTAAAATATCTTTATCTGTGTATCTGACTCTATTCGGCCTTTTTTCTCTCACTTACATTTTGAATTTCATCCTTTTGAGTTTTATATCTCACCCTAGGTGCCTTAAATTCTGTGTGTATGTGTACCACCCACATCACTGCCCAATTTGGGAGCAGTCCTAGTTACATTTTATTTACTACAGAATCATAAATAGATGTACTGTAATATCAAAGGCACTTTCATAAGCCATCTGTTGACAATATTCTAGATCTTCTCACAAGTCATATCTTATTAAAAGCCTGATTCATACAGACCAGATGTCCAACAGTCAGGAAATGGCTTAGTAAATGATGGTACATCAAGATCATGGAATATTATGTCATCATTAAAGTTATAATTACGAAGTCTATTTTGAAACACAAGACATTTTACAATTTTATGAAAAAATACACAGGAAGTAGGTATTCTCTGCTGATAACTATGCTAAATATTGATGTACTGGAATAAGTTAAAGGTAATATGCAAAAATGGTGAGGATGTATATTGTTTGAAAAATTATTTAATCTTGGCCAGGCACAGTGTCTCACACCTGTAATCCCAGCACTTTGGGAGGCTGAGGCAGACAAATCACAAGGTCAGGAGATTAAGACTGTCCTGGCTAACACGGTGAAACCTCATCTCTACCAAAAACACAAAAAATTAGCTGGGCGTGGTGATTTTTTGTAGTCCCAGCTACTCGGGAGGGTGAGGCAGAAGAATTGCTTGAACCCGGGAGGCGGAGGTTGCAGTGAGCTGAGATCACACCACTGCACTCTAGCCTGGGCAACAGAGTGAGACTTTGTCTCAAAATACACACACACACACACACACATATATATATAAATCTTGATGATGATACATTATCCTTAAACAAACAAACAAACAGAAACATAATTTGCAAAATTTCTGAAGGAAAGTGTGACCTATAGGGTGATCTGGAACTTTATTGCTTATGCACTAAATGCATTTGGTCACAACCCTGCCTGAGAACCCTACATAGTTTTCTTCCTCCCTGTTTGTGTTATTTCGACTCTGTAAAGAGAGCTAAGTATGTCTGATTTGCCCAGAACTGTAAGTGGAATGTCAGTGAATGAAGTACTCAGAGAAACAGTGGGCAAAATTCGTTTCTTCATTCAGAGAATATGTACTGGGACATTCACTCTGAACCAAAATCTGGGGGATACCAAGGCAGACACAGTCCCTTCTAGGCAGAAGCACACATCTAATCCCAGGTAGACTTGTCAAGCTTACATTGCACCTCTGCAGTTTTTCCATAAAGAAGACATTTAGATTTCAAGAGCTGGATGGACATTTGCTGTGCTTTGCCACCTGGTACGGTGACTCCAATTTTCTCCTACTATATATAAGAGGCCTTGGTGGGAGGGTGAATTCAGAGGCCTCTCTCCCAAGATAGAAGCAGAGGGGGTCAGGCCATCCTCCTTTCTGGAGGGATATATCCACAGGTGTGGGCATGAGCCCCGAGCCTGGCCCTTCATTTTGCCCGTCTGGACTCTGACTTTTGGGCAAGGGCTTGGAGCAAGGGCCAAGGTTACTCTCAGAAGCTGAACCAGTCCTGGCGGATGTTATTGCTGTCATTGGGTTTCACAGCTCCCTCGTCTCTGCTGGTTCCCAAGCTTGGTCCTTCGGTCTTCTATTGATTCCATGAACCACACTTACATCCTTGAATACTCCTCATCCACCCCTCTTTCCAATCAATTCCTTTCTGCTTATCTTTGCCCGAGTCGTTTTCAGTTGTTTGTGGTCAAGAGCTTTAATCAATACAGAAAGGAATGTCATCCACTTGGTTTAACATCGCAGTTAGGAACAAGGCAGACCTAGGGGCAAATCCTGCTTCAATCATTAAGAAATCTGGACAGTTCCTGAAGCTATGAATGCCTCAGTTTCCTCATGTGAAACTGGGAAGAATGACCACTGCCTCCTTAGTGAAAGCTAATGAGAAAATGTAAGCTAAGAGTCTGGCAGTGTGCCCTGCGCATACCAGGATATTCCAAAGTACTATTTTAAAAATTCCCCTTTCTTTCCTCTCTGTCTTTTTCCTCAAATAAATACTTGAGGAAATCTCTTGGCTCGTAGAACTTTAAAAACAAACAAAGGAAATTAGAATCTATAGTTCTTTGCTCCCTAGTTCCTGGTTTTCTCTCTCGTAATAAATTCTCAGGATAATCATTGGCATCACATTTATATCTGTAGAACTGGAAAACTGGATTTTAGTAATTCTAAAATCAGCAGACCGTTTGCTAATGGAATAATCTTCATGTTTGTTGACAACAGTGAGGAATAGAATCATACATTTTTGTTGACAATATTAAAAACCAAAGCTGAAAAGCCCTTTCTGTTCACTGTTGCCCATAAAGGGAGATGCAGGGAATTTACTCCACTGTCAAATGATATATATATATTTTTAAACACAGCAACAAGGACCCTAAGCTATGTTTCCAAAATGTCAGGATCAACTGGCCCCACAGTTTAATCCAGAGCAGTGGGAGCAGCCACAGCAGCAGGCTCCAGTGAATTGCTCTAGGGATTGGCAAAGTTGACGTCCCATCTCAATCCACGCCTCACTGCAGGAGCAGCGCGTTCAACCTGGTTGGGAAATAACCATCAAGATCTGGTTTTGTGAATGGTAAGGTCAGACCCATGTATAATCAATCTGAATTCACATAATTCACTTGAGTCTGCTATTTCTCAGTTTACTCATTACATGTGGCTGAACAAAGACTGAGATCCTCTAAAATGTATTATTAATTCATCCATGGACCCGACCAGACAAAGAGGAGCTGGTTCCTAAAAATGATGATCTTATGGCTTTGGAGACAGGAGCGCAGTTCACAAAACTTAGGACGCTGTGGCTGAGGCTCACTCTGGGGCCATCCTCTCTTGTTCCGCCAGACACCTCAGTGGCTGGTGTTTGCAACATATTCTCCATCCACTAATTGAAATGTTACAAATAATTTAATTCCACAGGATGATTTTATGTGATAAGTAAACAATCCAGCTGATCTCATTTTTCACTCTTTGACCTAGACCCTAGAGAAATGTTCCCAAAGAAGGAAAAGGAATTCGGACTCAGTATTCAAACAACAAGAGTAATTACTCAACAAAAAAGTCAATTAAGCAAATTACCCATGAACTTAGTGGCTTTTAAAGCATAATCATTATTTATTATCTCGCACAGTTTCTACCGATTAGGAATGTGGGAGTGTCTCGGGAGTGTCTGGGGATGTCTCATGAAGCTGGCAGTTACCTGGAGGCTTAGCGGGGCAAAAGGGTCCGCTCTGCAGGCAACAACCTCACGATGGCAGCCAGCGGGTGCCAGTGGCTGTCTGGAGACCTCAGCTCCTCTCCACGTGCTCTTCTTCACTGCGCTGCTTATTGCCATAGCATGCTGGTTGTTTTCCCCTGAGCTTGCAAGCCAAGAGTCTAGGTCTGTGGTTCTCCGCTGGGAGCAGTTTTGCCCCCTAATATGGTTTGGATCCGTGTCCACGTCCAAATCTCATGACAAATTGCCATCCCGGTGGATTTCTCATGAATGGTTTAGCACCATCCTTTGGGGCCCTGCTCATGGTAGTGAGTTCTCATGAGATCTGGCTTAAAAGTGCGTGGTGTCTCCCGCCTTGTTGCTCCTGCTTTTACCATGTTTCATGCCTGCTCCTATTTTGCTGTCCACCGTGAGTAAAAGCTCCCTGAGGCCCCCCAGAAGCAGATGCTGCCATGCTCCCGGTTCCTGTGCCTGCAGAACTATGGGCCAATTGAACCTCTTTTCTTAGAAATTACCCAGTCCCAAGTATTTCTTTATAGTAATGTGAGAACGGACTATTACACTCCCTCATCCTGAGGACATTTGGCAAAGCCTGGAGACATTATTTTATGTTTACTGTTGAGCAAAGGGTGCCACTGACATCTGATGCCTAGGCCAGGAGGCTGCTAAACATCTTACAATGTGCAGAACAGCCCCCACAATAAATAACTATCTGGTCCAAAGCGTTAACAGCACGGCTGTTGAAAACCCTGGTTACAGGTGGAAGCTGCAGTGTCATTCATGATCTAGCCGCAGAAGTTTCCTTTGCTCACGTTCATCATATACCATCAGCCATCCCTGACCCCATGTGGGAGGGTGCAACACAAGGCCGTGACTGCTGGGAAGCAGGAGCTGTCGGGCACTCTTGGAGCTAAGTCTTTGAGTGGGAGGACTACCAGTGCCTTTTTTCCCCTTTCTGCTTATCTCTATTGTCCGAATTTTCTGGAAGAAAAATATACATTTATGAAATTATAGATATATACATATACACACACACACACACATACACACACACATCGTATATAATACAAAACAAACATCAAGAACAATGCACTAGGGCTAGGTATGGAGGCTCACACCTGTAATCCCAGCGCTTTGGGAGGCTGAGGTGAGAAGATTGCTTGAGTCCAGGAGCTGGCAATCAGCCTGGGCAACATAGCAAGACCCTATCTCTACCAAAAAAATAGTTTTAAAAATTAGCTGGGCATGGTGGTGCACGCCTGTAGTTTTCTGGACTAAGCATCTTGTGGTAGGGACCCACTCAGGTGGGAGCATTGCTTGGGCCCAGGAATTCAAGGCTGCAGTGAGCTATGATTGCACCACTGCCCTCCTACCTGGGCAACAGAGGGAGACGGGGTTTCACCATGTTGGCCAGTCTGGTCTCAAACTCCTGACCCTGTGATCCTCCCACCTTGGCCTCCCAAAGTGCGGGGATTACAGGCATGAGCCACCGTGCCTGGCCCACTAACTTCTTAAATGAGAAGTCTGTATTACTGCCTACATATCTCCACCTCTCAACCCCCTTTTTGTCCTCACTGAGGCTAATGGGCTGCTAGAGGCAGTGGTTTTCTGCTCTTATTTGCCACAATGTTTCTCAAAGGCTGGGCCCCACTCATTTTCAATAGGATCACCTGGAGTTCTTCTGGACTGAGCATCTTAGGGTGAGAACCTGGCAGAATTGTAGATTTTGGGGAGCTCCCCCTGTGATTCATGCCCACCAAAGTTTAGGCATCTTGGGGTGGGGAGCTGCACAGGAGGCTGAGGTGGGAGTATCACTTGAGCCTAGGAGTTCAAGGCTGCAGTGAGCTATGATGGCGCCACTGCACTCCAGTCTGGGCGACGGAGGGAGACTATCTATTAAAAAGAAGAAGAAGAACAATGCACTAAATTCTCAGCTATGTTGCCCAGGCTGATCTCAGACTCCCGTACTCAAGCAATCCTCCCACCTCAGCCACCAGCTGGTCCTCAAGTTCATCCTCATAGGTGAGACGCTGCTTCTTCCCACGAGCTGTATTTTGGTGCCTCTTTCAAAGGCAGAACTGGATCTGATTTGCAACAGAAATTCTCATGATGTGAAATGGTACACAATGAAGAAGAGGAGAAAACTGTCCTGAAGAAAATGACTAAAGTTTGATCTCATTTCCTTTCCCTTTTTTGCTAGTTATTTATAATTGAACTTGAGATTCATCTTGGCTTCTTTGGACTTTCCATCTGAAGGCGGGACTTGAATCTTTACTGAGTAACACAGATCAGAATGATCCATCTGACCCAGTTAATATTTAGCACAAAGAAGCAAAGAAGGAAACGACTGGGCAAAGACGGAAGGGGGTTTGGAAGATCAAAGTATTTAACTCTATCACTTCGTAGCCCACAACGTCAGATGTTATCAGTGGCGTTAGATGGTTGATACAGTCAGAAATGTGCTGTCTTGAAAGACATATCTCTCTTTAAAAAACGAAACTAACGTGTCAAGCAGACCAAGGCCCTTGTCTCCTGGTTACATATTTGCATTTATTGGGTCAGAAGGGTGTGGACTGGGGCTGGTGGGGCCCAGGGGATGCAGCTGTAGAGGAGACGTAAGAGGCAGGAACACACTGCACCCAAGGTCAGCATCAGCAGGAAACAACGGCTCTTGGGGGATACCATTCTGGGAAGGAATCCTCAGTAGGCCTGCTGCATCCTATCCAGTCCCCAGGTTTCCCAGCAGGCAGGTTCCTGTGTGCAGACTGTGGCCAGCTCTAGGTACCTGCTCCTTTTTCTCTCTGCAAATGGCCTTTTCTAGTGTGGGCTCTATAGATGGGTCCTTCTGGCAACAGGAGAGACAGATGTCCCTATCCCGTAGCTCCAATCATAAGATCGCCGCTTATGCAGGAGGAGATTGCTTTGCACTGGCTTTCAAGGCAGTTCCAGGCCCTCAGTTCCTAGAAACATAGAAGGAACTGATCGCATGCCCATTATCTGGCCCAGGTGAAACCCTGAAGGATTATCTGGCCCAGGTGAGATCCTGAACATTCTTCAAAGTCACACAAAGGCTTAGTTTGAATGCCACGTCATTCTCTCCTGTTAGCCTCTGGTGGGTCTAGAGCATGGCTTCAGAGAGCCTTAGTGTCCTGATTTCTTCCTGTTTGAAGGCTGCCTCATGATGGAGAGACAGAAGCAAAGCTGTCTCTACATGGAGAGGTGGCATTTAGGCATTTGGAAGCATTAAAGGTGGCTAGAGTGATAGGAGGGGAGAGATGTTACAAAAGAGGTATTTGCCCTTTAACGTATTAACATAATGGTAAATTTAAAAGATAGATTTTCAACATTGCATATAAACTTATATAAAGTTTAATGACAAAAATATATGTCAAGTTTACATACACATACATACCTGGGACAAAAATGACTGGGAGAAAAAAAAATCAAAATAATAACAGTGGTTTATTCTGAGTAGTAGCATTATGAGTGATTTATTTCTTTTCTAAGCATGTATTGAACTTATAATATGAAAAACAAAACCCTATAAATATCATCTAAAAATTATATACAAGTTCTAGAGGAGGCAAAGGAGTCCAGGTTAAACCATTTTCCAGGAGAGTTAAGTCAGAATTCTCTTCCTCTAAACACCGATTGCATCGCTAATTTCCTGTGCTCCGTGAATTGACCTAATTTGCGCTCCAGCAATGCCCTGCCTCTCTCCCTCCTACATGGGGCGGCAATTCCCCGGCAGCCTGGAGGCTATTCAAGCTCCACAAGCCCTCAAATGAGCACTTTCATCACACAGATGTTATACACGGCCCTGTTAAAAGAAGTGAGACAATGCCATAGCAATTTAACCCAGGGAAGAAGAAAGAACGCGTAAAAAGCCATATGGTTTCATAGAATAACAAAGAACATCTGTCTCCAGACTCATGGGCTGCGAACATCTCTAAAAACAAAGCCCTCTGCCAGGCTTTCTGGAACAGGATTGCTGCTTCTAGTCAGAATGAAGCCACACAAATCCCTTTTCCACTGCTGAGGCAGAGCCCTCTTTTCTGACTAACTCCCTAGTTTGGTCAGAGACCTCTGTAAGGGTCCACTCGTTGGCTCTGGAGTGTCAGGAGGTGAGGCCACGGCCTCTGTGAAGTTGGCCTTCTCACAACGAGCCCAGGGCCTTGGGCAGAAGTGCAACTGGCTGAGGGTTCCACAGAGACTCAAGAACAAACTTGAGAGCAGGTGTGGAGCCAAGACAGTCGCTGGGCACCATTGGAAACAAGAGGCTGCCTGAACAACACGCCTTCAGCAGTTTGGCAAGGAGAAACCTGTCTGAAAGGGATGGAGGCTTGCCTTTGCCATCACCTGCTCTGGTTCTGGATGGTTTCGTGCTCACCGAGCTCTGTTCTCTTTACATCTCATGCTCATGTCTCTTCCTGCTGGTCCAGGGGGCTGCTTGCCTCTGCAGAGGGTGTCTTCCTGTCTCTCTTTGCTTTGTAAAGTCTCAGAGAGGAGATACTATGAGTCTTGGCATGGAGAACACAGTGTTTTCTGAACTGTGGCTTGGGATGCATTAGTGGGTTGAGAAATCAGTTTTGTGGGCTGAAGCCAGCATTTAAAATGTAAAGGAAGATGAAGAAACAGAATGGAATAGGAATGAATGAACTGAATTGAAAATATTGGTCTATTGTATATGGTAAGGGTGAGTACGATTTACTAGAACTTACATGAAATCTGGTTTCAGTTTTATGAAACATACATACAGTTTTATGCACATACATAGATATGTATGGGTGGTGACTGTGTACTTGGCTGGGATATAAAATGTATTTAAGAGTCATGGCCAGACAGATTTAGAAGCCAGTGGCTTAGGTAGATGTTGCTTATACGGGACTGTGGAACAAGAAGAGATACATATTTGGTCTTTTACCCCAGTTCCTGGCACAGAGCTTGGAATTTCCTAGTGATGGGAGTGTTTTTTGTTGTTTATAATGAGCCTCTTTCATCACACCTGAGTTTGTGCTATGAAGGTGACTCCTGTTGGGGGCTCAATGCCAGAGGAATCAACCATGTGATTAGAAAGAGGGAATTTTCAGCTCCAATCCTGACCTTCAAGGAACGGAGAGGAGCCAGAGATTTTTAATCACCAACAGCCAAAGATTTAATCAATTGTACCCACATAATGAAACTTCCCAAAATCCCTGAACAATGCAGTTTGCTTCTGGGGTGGTGAACACAGAGGTGCTGGAAGGGTGGTGCACCCAGAGAGGGTCAGGAAGCTCCATGCCAGCCCCTCTCATCACTCATCTTGTGCGTCTCTTCTATTTAGCGGTTCCTCCTTGCACCCTTTACAACAAACTGGTAAATGCAAGTAAAGCGTTTTCCTGAGTTCTGTGAGTGAATTATCAAGCCTGAAGGGGAGGGTCATGGGAACACTCAGATCTGTATTCACCAAATAGAAGCATCGGAGCCCAGGCCACTCATTTGCAGCAGTAGTGTGAGGCCGGAGCTGTCTAATGGGGCTGCGCCCCCACCCTGTGGGGTCTCTGCTAACTCCTGGAAGTTAGTTCCAGAAGCAAAGGAAGGGCAGCTACACCCTTAGCGTTGAAGCACGGATTGTGCTATGGAAAAGCCCACACATTTGGTGTCAGAAGTGGAGTCGGAAAAAAGACAACACAGGGCCAAGAAGGAAGAACTGTGGTCCACCATGATTTTCTGTCTCTTCTACACATAGGCTGGTAATGACTGTGCGGCTCAGTCAGCATCTTTCCCTCCATGGTATCTGTGCTTGTAAGTGAGTTTACTCTGCTGCTCCTGCAAGTGAGAAGCTGAGCGTCCACCTATGTGCCGCTTCTCCCTGCTCTACCTGCCACTAAATCTGCTCCTTCCTGGCACAGACAAGGAGCATATTATGTGTGTCATTTATTTAGAAATTAATAAAATAGGCCAGGCGCAGTGGCTCACGCCTGTAATCCCAACACTTTGGGAGGCCAAGGCAGGCAGATCACCTGAGGTCAGGAGTTCGAGGCCAGCCTGGCCAACATGGCAAAACCCCATCTCCACTAAAAATACAAAAATCAGCTGGGCATGGTGGTGTGCGCCTGGAGGCTGAGGCAGGAGAATCGCTTGAACCAGGAAGGTGGAGGTTGCAGTGAGCCGATAGCATGCCACTGTACACCAACCTGGGCAAAGAGAGCTAAATTCTGTCTGGAAGAAAAAAAAAAAAAAAAGAAAAGAAAAAGGAAAGAAAAATAAATAAATTAACAAAAGACTGTCATGATATTAGTGACTTCTTTCTGGGTGTGCATCTTCACACTCTAATAAGGGGGAGTGCTACCAAAACCAGGCAGAAGCTATTTTGTCTGGCCTTATAATCTTTATATATACTTTATATATATATATATACGAATTCTCGCTCTGTCACCAGGTTGGAGTGCAGTAGCGCGATGTCGGCTCACTGCAACCTCTGCCTCCCTAGTTCAAGTGATTCTTCTGCCTCAGCCTCTTGGCCTCTTGAGTATTTGGGACTACAGGCTCGCACCACCATGTCTGGCTAATTTTTGTATTTTTAGTTTCACCATATTGGCCAGGCTGGTATTGAACTCCTGACCTTGTGATCTGCCCGCCTCGCCTCCCAAAGTGCTGGGATTACAGGCGTGAGCCACTGTGCCTGGCCCAAACCAATATTAAGAAGCAGTGTTCACCCATTACATTGCAAAGATGAAAAAACATACCAAGAGTGGGCATGCATTTGGGGAAAGAAACATTTTTACACACCGCTGATGAGCATATAAATTGGAGCAGTGTTTTTGGAGAGTGCTGAGTTATTGATTGCTATGTAACAAACGAACCCCAAACTCAGTGGCCTAAAACAATATTCAACAACCATTTTATTCCTTCTTATGATTCTGTGGGTCCATTGGGCTTAGCTGGATGGTTCTTCTGCTATGCATGTTGTTGGCTGGGACTGGAGTCATCTGGTGGCTCGTCTGGGCTGGCACACCCCAGATGGGTCACATACATGGTTATAGCTGGCAGTTGGCACTGGCTGTGGGCTGGGAGCTCAGGTTGCGCTCAAGTGAGACATCTACACATAGCCTCTGCATGTAACTTGCCATTTTTCAGCAAAATGGCTAGTTTTTAAGAGAGTGTGCCTTTTTAAGGCACATTTTCCAAGGGGCAGGAAGTGGAAGCTGACAGGCCAATTAAAAGTTACATCCATGGGCACAGCATCACTTCCACCATATTGCATTGCTCAAAGCAGTCACAAGGTCCACCAAAGCAGGTGGAGAGGAACACGTTTTGACAGAGGAGGAACAAGTCCACACTGCATTGCAGAAGCGTGTGTAGGATGAGAGATGTATTGTGACTGTCTTTGGAGAATTTAATATGCTGCAGAAAGTAACTGGGTAATGTTTATTAAAAATTCCTAATATCTCTATATCTTTTGTTCTGAGCAACTCTGCTCCAAAAATTTATTCTAAATACGTAGTGATAGATATTACTAAAGACTTGACTATCAGGTGGACATTTCAATTTCCTTCTTAATAGGTTAAAATTAGAAAGTATTCTCATGCCCCCAAATAGGAAATTGATTAATGGTTGTATACCCTACTATATTGTCTAAAAGTGACCCTAAGAAACAATACATAGGGTAAATCATGTCAACACTCATTATTTTAGAGAAATAGTGTTCTGGGACATTTTTCTTGGCAGAGTGGAGCTTGACAGGGATCACTTTACCCGTGTTTCTCAGTATGTTGGCTTTGAAGTTTGCTGGGGAGCATGGGGACAAACTCCATGGGTCAGAGAGCTTTCTCAGAGGAAGGGGACCAAAACTTCAACCCTGTCATGGGTCAAATAAAATGTTTATTCTAAAATTCCATCAGGTATTCCTCATCTAAGTCATGGAAATTGACTGAAACTTATATAAAGCTTATAGCTTTACCTGACTTAAGGTCTTCTCCCTCAAGGACAAACTGTGGAGAGGTTAGCCCTGATCTGATAATTGGGAAGGTCTCTTTATTTAACTATTTCATTTTATTCTATTAATGGTCTGAGTATTATAATGGTCTGATTCTATTTTATTGTATTAATTACTCTTCTGTTTGCCCATTTAAAAATAATAAAAAATATTTTAAATAATCTACCCATACCTCTTGAAGTCCTCAATCTCCTCCTTGAAAATCAAGCTCTCGTTACTTAGGATACTTTTTGTGGTTTTTTAAAAAATCAGTTCAAATTGTATTTATTTATTTATTTATTTTTGAGATGGAGTCTCTCTCTGTTGCCCAGGCTGGAGTGCAGTGGCACGATCTTGGCTTACTGCAACCTCCACCTCCGTGGTTCAAGGGATTCTCCTGCCTCAGTCTCCTGAGTAGCTGGGACTACAGGCACATTCCACCATGCCCAGCTAATTTTTTGGTTTTTGTTTGTTTGTTTTAGTAGAGATGGGGTTTCACCATGTTAGCCAGGATGGTCTTGACCTCTTGACCTTGTGATCATCCTGACTCGGCCTCCCAAAGTGCTGGGATTACAGGCGTGAGCCACTGTGCCTGGCCTCAAAATTTTAATTATAGTTTTATGTTTTAATGGGTAACACATTTGCATGGTTCACAATTCAAAAGGTACAGCTGGATATACTGGGGGAAGTCTCTTTCTCATGCCTGTCTCCTAGCCATCCTATTCCACTCCCCAGAACCAGACAGTGGCTTCCAGAATCTTGTATATCCTTTCAGGGATATTCTAAGCATGATATGAGTGAATATATCTATCGTTCTCCCTCTGTCCTTTTTTACAAATAGTGGCACATTATATACATTGCTTTTCATCACAGACTTTTTTTTCCTACTTAACAACATACCTTGGAGCAGAGCAGCAGTGTGAGGAACTTGGGGAAAGTTCTCTCCCAGAAGGACAGCTATTAAGCTAATCAAAGTGAGCAAAATCGGATCAGCCAAAATCTCTGAAGATAGAACAAAGTGCTTACAACAAAGAGGCTATCCTTTGAGCTAGGGCTTCCCCTCATCACCATAGCTTTGTGTTGCAGAGGAGCTGCTCCAAAGAATTTGAAAGCTGAGTGGCAGCTTCCATCTCCCCTAGCTCCTTGGGGTAGAAGAGCTATTCCCAGTGGATTCCACAGGCGTTGAATATCGGTAGATGTATTTCCCAGAGCTCCATGCTGCAGAAATCCTATACTGAATGGTGGGGGCCGCCAGGTAGTGGAGCCTGTTTTCCCACCCCTACAGAGAAAGGATCTGGGTGGGACTGGTAAAAAATGCAGTCTCCCCTTCCCTCCAGCACTGTGTTGTGGGAGAACTGCTCTGGTGGGCTCGGCAGCTTCCATCTCTTCCAGCTTCTGGAGGTGAAAGAACTATTTCAGGTAGATTTGGTAGCTGGTGAATATTGGTAAGTCCTATCCTTCATTTCCCCTCCCCCAGCTGTGGCTCACAGAAGATCTATACTGAGCTGTCATGGAGCAAGCTCTCACCTCCCAGACACACGCAGCCCCTTCTTGGTAAAGAGGACCCGGGTAGGGCTGCCGGGTCCTTGTCATCCTGCATCTCCAGCTCCTGCTCCATAGTGCAAAGTTTCTGCCAAGGAAAGCGTTGGAGCCAGTTTCAAGACACACACACACCGTCCTTGCCAAGGGGCTCTACTTTAATTGGATTAGACTGTTGAGCAATTTAAGGCCCCAGGTAACTATTGAAAACAATAGAACAATCAACTAGCAATTAGCGGAGATTAACAACTGGGTGTGATACCAATAGAGGCAGACTAGCCAGAAACTGAATGCGGAGATCAAAGAAAGAGACAACCAAAGGGATCCCAGCTAAACCCACAGTCCTCCCAGGTGGTCAGGAGCTCTGTGTGCTTGCCCAGAGCTGAGTCCTCTGAAGGGTGAATGAAGAGGAACTTCTGAGCTGCTATTCCTTGGCTGAACACGAGGCAAACTCACAAACTCCCTGAACAGTGAAAGCAGTCTCGAAGCCACACACAGATCCAGTGGTGCAAACCTGACAGGTTCAGGGGCTTAAGTACAACCTCTGACAAATCAGAGACTGACTAACCATCGGAGTTGACCCGGGGTGACCCACAGAAAACCACAGGCGTACAGATAAAATTGAGAGGGAAAATGTTTGGGTAGAGACATCAGAGGCTGCACAAAGGAGGAGACTAGACTTCACTGAACTAGTCAAGGCAAGACACTGAACAAATACACAATCCCCACAGGGAGAGAAATCAGTATTTAGAGTTGCTACAATATATTAATTAAAATGTTCACTATTTGATGAAAGTTATCAGACACACAAAGAGGCCAGGCACAGTGGTTCATGCCTGTAATCCTAGCACTTTGGGAGGCCGAGATGGGCAGATCACTTGAGGTCAGGAGTTGGAGACCAGCCTGGCCAACATGGCAAAACCCATCTCTACTAAAAATAGCAAAAAAAAAAAAAAAAAAAAAAAGAATGAGCTGGGCATGGTGGTGCATGCCTGTAATCCTAGCTCCTCAGGGGGCTGAGGCAGGAGAATTGCTTGAACCCAGGAGGCAGAGGTTGCAATGAGCTGAGATCATGCCAATGTACCCCAGCCTGGGTGACAGAGCAAGACTCTGTCTAAAAAAAAAAAAAAAAAAAGACACACAAAGAAACAGGAAAGTGTGACCTATACACAGGAAAGCAAGCGAGCAATAGAAATTGCCCATGAAGTATGCAGACATTGGGCATAACAAAGACTTCAAAGCAATTATTATAAACATGTTCAAAGAACTAAAGGAGACCATGGCCAAAGAACTCACGGAGGGTATCATGGTAATACCTCACCAAATAGAAAATATAAAGAGATTGAAGTTATAAAACTGAATGAAATAAAAATTCTGGAGTTGCAAAGCATGATGATTGAAATGAAAAATGTACCAGAGAGGCTCAAAAATAGATCTGAGCTGGCAGAAGAAAGTATAAGCAAACCTGAAGATAGATCAATAGAGATTATGAATTGGAGAAACAAAAATAAAAAATAAACGGAACCTCAGAGCAATGTGGGACGCCGTTAAGCACACCAACATATGCATACTGGATGTACCAGAAGGAAAGGAAAGAAAGAAAGGAACGGAAAACGTGTCTGAATAAACGATGGTTGAAAACACCCCAAATTCCTTAAAAAGAATTAATCTATACATCCAAGGAATACAATTAATTCTAAGTAGGGTTAAAACAGAGCCACACCCAGATCTATCATAATCAAAACATTGAAAGCCAGCAATAAAGAGACAATCTTGAAAGCCACAAGAGAAAAATGACACATCACAGGCAAAGGAACTCAAATAAAATTAATTGACTTAATCCTCAATATGCTGATTCCCCATCAAAAGTAAGAAGCCAGAAGGCTGTATTCAAAGTGATGGGAAAAACAAAAAATTCAAACCTGTGAATCAAGACTCTCACATCCAGCAAAACTATCTTGTAAAATTGAAGATTAAATAAAGGCATTCTTCGATAAACTTATAAACTAGGAATTTGTTGCTTTGAAAAAGAAGAACAAAGTTGTAGGACACACACTTCTTTATTTCAAAGCTTACTACAGAACACCAGGAATCAAGACACTGTAGTTGTGGCATAAGGATAGCAATATAGATCAATGGGATAGAAATGAGAGTCTAGAAATAAACCTATGTGAAACAAACCCAAATTATTGATAAGGATGCCAAGACCATCCAATGGGGAAAGAAAAGTCTTTTCAACAAATGGTGCTGGAACAACCAGATACCCACATGCAGAAGAATGAGATCAGACAATTACCTCCCACCATATACAAAAAAAAAAAAAAAACCACAACTCAAAATGGATCAAAGACATAAATGTAAAAGGTAAAACTATAAAACTCTTCAAGGAAAATAGGAGTATATTCTTCATGACCTGGAGCTAGGCAATATTTTCTTAGATATGATACCAAAAGCACAAGCAACAAAAGAAGAAAAAATGTATATATATAGGATTACATTAAAATTATAAACTTTTGTGCTCATAGAATACCATGAAGAAAAAGACAACACACAGAATGTGAGACTATTTGTAAATTATATATTTGATATGGCACTTGTATCTATAATATATAGACATTTTATGAGTCAATAACAAAAGCACAAGTAATCTCATTAAAAAGTGGACAAAGGATATAAATAAAAATTTCTCCAGAGAAGATATACAAATGATCAATAAGCATATTGAAAGATGCTCAACATCAGTAACCATCAGGAAAACGAAAATCAAAACCACAAGATACTGCTTCACATCCACAAGGATGGCTATAATAAAAAAGATGGATAATAATAACTAGTGTTGGTGAATTAGCAGAATTCAGGAAGCAGAGAATTTGAAAGCCTCATACACTACTGGTGAGGAAACTGAGAATGTGAAAGCCTCATACAATACTGCTAGAAATGTAAAATAGTGCAGCTGCTTTGGAAAACAGACTTGCAATTCCTCAAAAGATTACACATAGAGTTACCATATGACCCAGCAATTCCGCTCCTAGGGATATACCCAAGAGAAATGAAATAATATTTATGTACCAAAACTTGAACACAAATCTTCATTAGCAGCATCATTCATAAAAGCCAAAAATTGGAAGCAACCCAAATGTCCTATAACTAGTGAATGATGGATAAACAAAATGTGTTGTATCTGCTAGAATGTTATCTGGCCATAAAAGGGAAGAAAACCCTGATACATGCTACCATATGGGTAAACATGAAAATGTCATATTAAGTGACAGAAACAAGACACAAAAGGCCACATAGTAAATGATTCCATTAATGTGAAATGGGGAGAATAAGCAAATCTATAGAAACAAAATAATTACTGTTTTCCTAGAGCTGGGGAGGAGAGTGAAAATGGGGAGTATCTGGTGATGGGTAGAGGATTTGTTTTTGCAGTGATAAAAATGTTCCAAAATTAGATTGTGGTAATGTCTGCACAACTTTGTGAATATACTAACAACCATTGAATTACATACTTTGGCATGTGAAATATGTCTCAGTTAATACATATATTTTAATTATATACAGATGGGTTCGCTCATGAGAGGAGTTGAGTTGCTGGCTGGGGCTGCAGTCATCTGAAAGCGTGATGGGGCTGGAGGATCTGATTCCAGGACTGGTGCCCAGTTTTTGTTGACTGGTAGCACGTGGCCTTTGTTCCTTGTTCCTTGCCAGGTGGCCCTTTCCAGCTCTCTGAGTGTTCTCATGATAGGGAAGCTGGCTTCCTCCAGAATGAGTGATCCAGGAGAGCAAGGTGGTACATGAAAGGTACAGTGCCTTTCATGACCTTGTATCATATGTTACATGCTGTCATCTCATCCATGTCCTAGTGATTACATAGGGCATGAAACCAACAAAGAATCACTGGGGGACTTTGGGAGGCCGAGGCGGGTGGATCACAAGGTCAGGAGACTGAGACCATCCTGGCTAACATGGTGAAACACTGTCTCTACTAAAAATACAAAACAAATTTAGCCAGGCGTGGTGGCGGGCGCCTGTAGTTCCAGCTACTTGGGAGGCTGAGGCAGGAGAATGGCGTGAACCCAGGAGGCGGAGCTTGCAGTGAGCCGAGATCAGGCCACTGCACTCCAGCCTGGGTGACAGAGTGAGACTCCATCTCAAAAAAAAAAAAAAAAAAAAAGAATCACTGGGGGCCCTCATGGAGACTGGTTCCCACAAGTGGGATTGAATCCTGCTGCTTTCTTAGTGACTTCAGTCTCTCCAGCTCATCAGTCATAACCGCTTTGTAACACTGCCCTAATTAAACACATTCAGTTCTATGGTGATCCCTGAAGCCTGTGAAGTTTCTCCTGGAGATCCCTGGAGCCGTTCAGGTTTCTCCTGGAGATTGAAATGTGTGTGTGTATACACATATACATGCACATATTTATATACATATATTCATATGCACATTCATATTCATATACATACATATATATTCATGTTCATCTACATATACACATGTTTCTCAAAAAGTCGGACTTACTGGTCTGAAGGCAATAAATTGGAGAAAAATAAATTTCCAGCTTGAGTTAGGTATGAGAAAAATCTAACTTTTCTTTTTTCTGTGTAATATTATTCACTATGACATTTACTTGGCAAAAATACATGAGTCCATAGGAAATGCCTTTCCCTGCTGCAATCCTCCAGCTAAGAACATAAAACCCCTGTCCCTCGTTCTGAGGAATCAGGAAAAATACAAATAAGATCCTGAGGAATCAGGAAAAATACAAATAAGATCTTGATCCCCAAGCGCCCCAGATCAGTATAGTGGCATCTGCTTGTGTCAGGCTAGTTAGGGGTTTGTCAGTCTATCAGTATTTTCTGAAGTAGCTTAATTAATCATGGTTTTTTGAGAACATGGGAGATTTTGTGACGTTCCTGAGAGCTCATCTCTATGTGGGGTTTTTCCACACTAACAATATAGGAAGATGTTCAGAGTGGGCAGTCTTTAAGCCAACGTTATTTTGCCTTCATTGCATGAGGATTGCCTTGTCCATCCCACAAAAGCAGCTGAAAACAAATCAAAGATTTTCTAGTTGGCAAAGGGATGGAACACAGCAGTACCCAATAGTGAATGCAGGCGTTAGGAGAGCAGAGCAGGACTCCTTAACAGGTACAGCCTCAGGACTGCAGGTGATGGGCTCCCTTGGTCGCTGACGTCAACACGAGACTTTTATTTTCCTTATGCGTTTTATGGGTCATCAGAAATCTCACCAATCATATGAGGAACACCCAGAGTTCCTCATATTATACCAGTGCAGTGCCCCTGAGAAGAGGAGGAGGGCAGGAGGGAGCATGGGCATCAAGTTCTCAGGTCCAGTGCCCTTATTTGCTAACCAGCTTTGTGACCTTGGGCAAGACACTTCCCTGCCAGGGGCCTCACTTCTGTTCTGTTAAATTAAAAAGTTGGACTCATTCAGGGGTTTTCAGATGTTGAGATGCCAGTGATAACAGGAACTTCCAGGGGTGATCATTTTTTACTATGGCCAAATAAAATTATTAAAGAAAAAATGCTTAGCATCTACAATAACTATAATTTCATTATAAGAAAACTTTAGTACCAAATAAAAAGATATAAAAATGAGAAAACACAACATAAATTTTATTCCCTTAAATGGGAAAAAACCTTTAGTTTTATAAAAACTTATCTCATCATTCTTCTGGTTCTCATTTCTCCAGAGACCTTTGAAAATGCCACGGAGCAGCATTTGGGAACTCTGGGGATGGCTCTCAGGGCCTCTTGTGCACTCATATCCTGGGACTCTCTGGTTCGTTCAGTTGTCAGCTCATGCCACACGCTAATGGTGCCAGGCGTTATTTGTCCAGGTTTTTCCATTTTATTTGGAAACTACTCAAGGTAGAAATAGCTTTTCAAATCTGTACCAAAAGTGCCCTTTTGCCCTGTGATACGCCTCACCAGCACTATCCCCTGCTCAGTGTTGCCTGGTGTTGGGGCCCTGGTGGATAACTGACCTCCTCCTTGCTGAAAATCCTCCCGTGGGCTCCATGACCCAAACCCCTGCAGCCACTGGCAAGTGCTATGAACTGGATTGTGTTTCCACCAACTTCATATGTTAAAGCCCTAACCCACTATGTGACAGTATTTGGAGATGGGGCCTTTGGGAGGTAATTGAGGGTTAGATGAGGTCATGAGGGTGGGGCTCCCTTGATGGGATTAGTGCCCTTTCCTAGCATCACACAAAAAAAGACTGACTAGGAACATGACAAAGTGGATGCTAAGCCAGAAGATGGTACACAGAGTAAAAGTGGGAGTAATAGCCCTACCTCCTAAGCCACATGGAGCAACAGTAGAGGTAATGTGGAAGTCCTCCAAAAAAAAAAAAAAAAAAAAAAAAAAAAAAAAAAAAAAAAAAATTAGGGGAATGTATGCCTGGCAGAAAAAATAGCATGTTCATTCTAGAGAGTTCCCTATGGTCACCAAAATGGTTGAATCCCCCAAAATTCAGGGCTGTGTACAAAAATGGAAGCAATGAAGTATCACAGTTTGAATCCCAGCTCTGCATTTACTAGTTGCATAATTTTGAGGAGATTACTTAAGTCTCTTTGTTTCTCATATGTAGAGTGGGAATAAAAGCACCTGTTTCATAGGACATGAATAAGGATGAAATTAATTAAAATAGTTGAAGTGGGCTGGGTACAGTTGCTCACACCAGTAATCCCAGCACTTAGGGAGGTTGAGGTGGGAGGAGCACTTGAGGCCAGACATTCAAAACCAGCTAGGGCAACATGGCAAGACTCTACGTCTCTACAAAGAATAAAAAAATTAAATAGGTGAAATGGCATGCACCTGTAGTGCCAGCTACTTGAGAGGTTGAGGTGGGAGAATGGCTTAAGCCTGAGAGGTCAAGGCTGCAGTGAGCCATGATCACACCACTGCCTTCCGGTCTGAGTGACAGAGCGAGACACTGTCTCTAAAAACTAAATAAAATAAAAGGTAAAAAAAATGTATACAGTTGAAGTGCTTAGAATAGTTCCTGCCGTATATTGAATGTTCACTCCTACTAGTTTTTTTGCAAGATTCTGCAAACTGAAGAATGCGCAGTTGGCTAATAATACACAGACCAATAAGAGTGGCTGTGAACAATAAAATTATTAACTCCAGAAATGACAAAAGATTGTTTATAATATACTATGCAGCATGTATATGATCATAATATTGCAAGCACATGAATATTGATCGAATCAAAATTACTTTTTACTTATACTGGAAGGATGGGTGGTGGAGAGTGTTCACATGTGTGGTAGGGTTGATAGAGAAGTAGAGGGGAGAAAGGATGCTAAATTCTTATCATCTATAATAGGAAGTCCAAAGGTAATGCCTGAAACTGAAAACTCAAGCAGCAGCAAGATACACATGTTGTTTAGAGATGCAGAGATAAATTTCTAGAGGATCTATTGATAAGTAGTTACCTTCGGGGAACTGGAAATGAGAAGGAGAAAAGGAGACTGCTGCTTTTCCCAGAAGCCTGTAGCACTACATCTTTAGACAATGTACATGCTTAATGACAGTGAATAAACATGCAGTTACAAATCACAGATGCTGAAGACAAACAGGTTTGGGTTCAAGTCTCTGAGAAAAGACTGTGACTACGCTCTCACCCAGAACACTTCTGACATCAGATGTGTGGGTTTTTTCCTACTCTGATCAATTCTCTGACACCAACTGTGGGTGTCCTACAATTCAGTTCAATTCTGACACTATCTGCCTGTTGTTAGCATCAGATCCTGTAACCATAATGGGTCCACTGCCTAATGTGCGTGGTGGTGTCAATATGCTGACATGCCAGGTTGCAGTAGAGAGATTTCATTGTAGGGCTGGCAAACAAATAGAAAAGAGGAAACCTCACATCCATCTCTCCAAGGAGTTTGGGACTAGGATTTTTAAGGGTTTTGTGGTGGGTCAGAGTGTGGAGATTGTTGATTGGTCAAAGAGTGCAGGTGGAAATTATGGGACAGGGAAATGAAATGAAGAAATGGTACTCTCGTGCCGATTCCATTCCTTTGTGGGTCTCCAAACTGGTTGGCATCAGGTGTTTTGCTGGGATTCAGGATGTGAAAGATACTTAAGCAATACTTAAACAAAAGCTTTAGTTGTTTAGCGTCAAAAATGATATGTATAGGAACAATGGGGACACACATGATCAGTATCTAATGCCTTTCGGTTACAAGGCAGTGGGTCAAATTGCAGTCTGATTAATGCTTATTATAATAGGAATTCTCTCCAGAATTCCTGTTAACTCCGTGAGGATGGCTTCAATCCCACAAATTAAGGGCCCAGTCTCGCAAGACTGCCCCTGCTTCATACACCAATTGTGTCCGAGCCTCCTGTACTTCTGATCAACTGGCTATAAATTGGGAGTTTCCATGACCGTACTTGCTAGAGCAGCTCTCAGAACTCAGGGATAACAACTTACATTTCCTGGTTTATTTTAAAGAATATTACAAAGGATATAGATGAAGAGGTGCATAGGGCAAGGTCCAGAAGGGTCCTGAGCGTAGAAGCTTTGACCCTTTGTGGAGTTAAGGTACACCACCCTCCCTGCACAGAGATCCATTCACTACCCAGCAGCTCATCATATCTTGTTGTTCAAGAGTTTTTGAAGAGTGTGCTGGGTGCAGTGGCTCACGCCTGTAATCCCAGCACTTTGGGAGGCCGAGGTGGACAGATCACGAGGTCAGGAGATGGAGACCATCCTGGCTCACATGGTGAAACCTGTCTCTACTAAAAATACAAAAAATTAGCCAGGTGTGGTGGCGGGCACCTGTAGTCCCAGCGACTCAGGAGGCTGAGGCAGGAGAATGGCGTGAACCCGGGAGATAGAGCTTGCAGTGAGCCCAGATCCAGCCACTGCACTCCAGCCTGGGCAACAGAGCGAGACTCTGTCTCAAAAAAAAAAAAAAGAGTTTTTGAAGAGTGTCACCTTCAGACTCCCACTCCCTCCCCAATTGTCTTGGAGGTTGGTGGGTGGGGCTGAAAGTTCCAATCCTCTAGTCACTGTTCTACTGGTAAGCATCCCTATTCTGAAGCTAACTAGGGGCCCCACCCTAGGTTACCTCATCAGGGTAAACACAGGTGTCACTGGAAGGAGTTTGTTATTAATATCAAAAGACACTCCTATCACTCAGAAAAATTCCAAGGGGTTAAGGAGCTCTGTACCAGGAACCTGGGACAAAGACCAAATATAGTTCTTTTTATACAACAAATTCCCACTTCTAAAATTGTGTGACCCCATTTCAGTGACTTTGGCCCACTGAGATTCAATTTCTTCATCAGACAAATGGTGCCAACAATCTCAGGGGGTTGCTCTGATGACTGGTGAAATATGGCATGTCAAGTAATCTGGCACACCTGGGAGTCTGAGGATGCACTTGACCCCTTCCTCCCCTGGGATGCATCTGTGACAGAAGCTGCTGGCTCGTCCCAGGCGCATTTGGTCACCCTGTCTCTTGCTGTGCATGCAAGGCCGGCCAGGTACCCACCATGGCTGCAATGATAGGGAATTCTTAGAAAAATTTCAGAAGGTTGTTGTGTGTTGGCTATTTCTCCTTGCTTTCAGCAGAGACCTAAGTGACATGCATGCGGGCATGAGCTAACCTGTCTGCCAGCAGTGCTGGGAGAGACAGCCTTGCCCAGCCAGGGGTCCTCACCTACAGACTTCAGTCCAAGTCTGGATCTCTGCATGACATTAAAAGCCAAATGCTTCATTACGCCCAACTGAAGTTACCATAAGTGGCTTCAAAGCTACAGCCTCAGCAGGAGATAAGATTGATGCTGGGTGCCATATAAAGCTGGAGAGGACACTAATGGGGTCATCCTCCCACCCCAGTCTATTGTTTTAAGGTATCCCTCATTAACTTTAGGGAGTGGGGTAGAGAGAGTTCAGAAGCCAGCAAGTATAAACCAGAGTTTCATACTTACCATCATGTCTAGAAAATAACTTTGGCTGGGATTAATTCATTGCACATGGAACTGACTAGAAATCCATCTAAGTTTTTGAGAGGATTGAATTATCAAAAAAAACCCATTAGCCTAGACTGAAAAACCTATGAAAGCAATCTCTGGTTCCCAAATCTACATCAGCAGGAAGCAGGCAACAAAAGATCTGCAGCTCTGCCAAATGGGGCTTGGATGTGGTCATGGAGGACCAGGAGGGCAAAGCCAGAGGGTATGAGGGACAATGAACTGGAGCGTTCCTCCCAGACAGTGGACCCAGGGCAACCAATGGATGATACCTCCAAGGCAGACAGAGGGTCTTTGCAATACCTCCCAGCAGAATCTGACAGTTGCCAGAGAACTGGCTCTTGCTGATGCTTTGCATCCCCTTTTCCTAATGTTTGTATTTGTTTCACCATTGCATATCAGGTATGTGAGAGGACGGATTGCTTATTCTTTAGTTTATAAGTAGCTAGATGACAAAGAGCCACATTCAGACTTGAAGGAGAGGCCTGTACGTCTCCCCAGATAAAACTACTGGGCCCTTGTGGTGGTCTTCTTTGCATTAGGACTGAGTGTGCTATGTGTGGGGAAAGGATACACTTGGATTTTTTTGTAGCAAAAGGGATAGACTATATCAGAAACTGTATTTATCCCCCGATTTCTGCTATTTTTTCCCATAGTAATAGAACTTGGCTTCCCAGATAAGGACTATATCTCCCAGCTTCCCATGCAGCTAGGTGTGGCCAGGTGACCAAGTTTCGGCAACCACTATAGTGTTTGTTGGCTTATAGGACTCTTCCTTGAGAGACAGCTGTTTTAAGTCTTTTGAACTTTCTTTCTCCCCTTACCTTCTGTTTTCCAGGATGTAGATGTGATGGTTAAAGCTGGAGCTGCCATCTTGGATTATGAAGTAACCATGGATATGGAAGACACATATGATGAAACAAGGTAGAAGCAGCCTGGGTCCTTGATGTTATGGCCAACTTTAACCTCTAGACTTCTTTGAAGCAGAGAAATAGGCCTGCTTAAACTAGAGGTACTTTGTGTATTTTGTAATGTGCAGTTGAACCTAGGTCTAAGTAACACCAAAACAATTAAGAAATAAGGCAGGATTTAGATTGTAGTCAGCATACCAACCTTTTTTTTTTTTTGAGACGAAGTCTTGCTCTGTAGCCCAGGCTGGAGTACAGTGGCACAATCTTGGCTCACTGCAACCTCCGCCCCCCAGGTTCAAGCGATTCTCCTGCCTCAGCCTCCTGAGTAGCTGGGATTGCAGGTGCCCGCCACCGTGCCTGGCTGTTTTATAGTTTTAGTAGAGACAGGGTTTCACCACATTGGTCAGGCTGATCTTGAACTCCTGACCTCAGGTGATCCACTCACCTCAGCCTCCCAAAGTGCTGAGATTTTTACAGGTGTGAGCCACTGTGCCCAGCAGCATACTAACTTTTAAATGAAAACTAGATTGGAGAACATGGCTTAGACCAGTAACCAAAGATGTGAGGTTCTACTATCAGCACCCTTAAATTTAGGTCTTGATCTGCTGTGTTGGAAGGGCAGACTGAATAGCAGACATGCAGCCAGCCAGTTTCCAGAAAGCTTCGTGTTCCCGTGGCTCACCTGGGGATCTTGCTGGAACACACGTTGATTCAGTAGGTCTGCGGTGGGGCCTGAGATTCTGCTATTCTGTCTTGCTTTTCTAGCAAGCTCCCAAGTGCCGATGCTGCTGGTCCAAGGGTCTCACTCCAGGTAGGAAGAATCTGCTTCACACACTAATGAAGTGTTCAGAGCCAAGAGCCTGTACTGGGCCCTGACCCTACTTGCACCTAAACTCAGCGGGAGGAGCTCACAAGAGGTGGAGAGAAGGCAGCCATAGAACATTTGTTCGCCAACCAAATAGCTGGGGAACTTCAAAACACTGATGTCCACTTCTGACCCCAAGGTCTGGCGCTGGGTGTGACCTTTGAATTGGTAAGTTTAAAAGCTTCCCTGATGACCCAATGGGACAGCCATTGGGACCCATTGCCCTAGAGGGCTAATGTTTCAGTGGAAGTTCTTGCTCATGGGCTGAGGCAAGAACTCTAAGAAATGTCCCTCCTATACTCAGGGCTGGGACCGGGGTGAGTGAGGCACCCACCTTGGGCATTAAGGTTAAGGGGAAGGAGATGCCCAAATACTCAGTAAACCAAATATTATTTGAATACTATATAAGTGTGTGTATATATATACACACACACGTATGTATATGTGTATATATATATATACACACACACACACACATATATATTTGAGATAGAGTTTCACTCTTTCACCCAGCCTGGAGTGAAGTAGGACAATCTCGGCTCACTGCAACTTCTGCCTCCCAGGTTCAAGCGATTCTCCTGCCTCAGCCTCCCAAGTAGCTGGGATTACAGGCACAGTTTTTAAATTTTTAGTAGAGATGGGGTTTTACCATGTTGGTCAGGCTGGTCCCGAACTCTTGACCTCAGGTGATCCACAAACCTTGGCCTCTCAAAATGCTAGGATTACAGGCATGAGCCACCACACCCGGCCTGAATACAGTATTTTTAAAAATCAAAATTAACATAAATAATCCACAATGAATAAAATACAAACGTTTTCAATAAAGACAGGATCTGCAACTGTGCCCTTTGGAGTTATATTGGAGCAAAAGGAAAAATCAATGATACTGACCCTGCAGGCTACTTGCATTAGCTCCCAGGCCTCCTAACTTCTGGGCTAAACAACCCAGCTAAAGGCAACTAGAGGAGGGTTGCTCCCCAACCTTTGCGAGCCCCCTCCTGCTGGCAACTGCTGATCCTGGGACCAGTGATGGGCCAGGTCCACCTTTGCCCTCAGATGGTTCTGAACTAGGTCACTGAAGTCTTTTAAATAAATTAACCAAAACCATAATAATAACAAAAAACATTTATTAAGTGCTACGTGTTTTACAAATATTAACTCAATCCTCACATCCATCTTTTAAAGTAAGTGCTCTTGTTATTTCCTTTTACAGGTGACCAAACTGAGGCATGGGGGTTTAATAAGCTTACCCAAAACTACACAGCAAGGAGGAAGCTGCGTCGGGAATCAAACTCGGTCAGTGTGGCCCCCAAGACCATGCTCATAACCATGAGGTAAAAAATGTGCCTCCTCTTCTAATTTCTGTCTCACAGTGGGCCCAGTCACGGTTTCCATACAGCTCAGCAGAGCAATGCAGCAAATCCAGGTAGCAACACTAAAATACCCAGAAAAGACCAACCAAACAACCAAAGCATAACATCAGCAATAGGACAACCAATATGAATCATGAGAACCCTCTGTCTTTATTAAATTCGGGGGAAGAAATCAAGGTCACGAAATCAAGTGACTGGTGGCGGGGCATAGAAAGGAGCGTCTCCCCCGGTTTCCGCTCTGGCAGGCGGCTGTCAGCGGATGGTGTACTTGTCCCACTTCTTCTCGGGGTCGTAGGCCTCCCAGCGGCTGGCGGGGAAGATGTGCTTGTTCTTCTCGTACCAGCTCCGCAGCACCACCTTGCCCGCGTGCGACTCGTCCTTCTCCATGGTGGCGTCGCTGAGCAGGCGCACGTCGTCGTGCACATCGAAGCTGAAGAGCGGCCCGCTCTTGCCCCTCGCCTTGGCGATGATGAAGTCATAGAAGGTGCGGTAGTGCGGCAGGATGAGGTCCTCCTTGATGAACATGAGCTGCTCCACGCCCGCGGAGCGCAGCTCCAGGAAATCCTTGCGCAGCCCCTGCAGCGCCTTCTTCAGGAACTGCTGCACCGTGTTGCCCTTGCGCACGCGCACCGTGCGCCGGTGGCCCGAGCCGTCCCAGTAGCTGAAGGTGACCTCCATCTCCTCGTCCTTCACTTTCTCGCGCTGCGCCTCCCACTCTTGGCGCAGCTCCTCCCGGAGCCGGTTCTCCTCCTCCTCGCGGTCGCGGTCGGGCAGGAAGCTGGTGTCCACGTCGGGGTTCTTGCCCAGGTTTCCGGCGCGCCTGGCCTCGGCCGCGTCCGCCTGGTCATCGAGGTCGTCGAGCGCGAAGGACAGGCAGGAGATCTTACGCTTGCGCTCGCGCCGCTGCTCCTGCTCCCGCAGCCGCTCCTGCTGCAGCCGCTGCTCCTCCAGCTGCTGGCGCTTGGCCAGCTGCCGCTCGCGCTCCCTGATCAGGGCCTCCTGCCGGGCCTTCATGTCGTTCAGGGTCACCAGACCCACCGTGCTGGACTTCAGCTCGGCCTCCACGGCGTCGTAGTGCGCCGAGAACTTCTTGTCCACCTGCGACTTGAGGATGGTCTCCTCGGCGATGCGCTGCTTCAGCACCTCCATCTGCTCCCGCTGCTTCTCGCGCTTCTTGAGGAGGTGCATGGCACGGCCCGCCTCGCGCATGGTGCCCTTGTACTGCGCCATGGCCCCCGCCTACCCGCTGGGCTCTGCAGCAAAGAGGAAAAACGGGGCAAGTAGAGAGGGGCCCGTGCAACGGCGGGGAATGCAAAGCTCTGCGCCTCCTCACAGGGCTTTCGGCAGTGATGGAAGCGTTTAGGGGCTGGGCCGACCTGCTAGGGTCACCAACCTGATGGTGTCACCACGCACCAATTTCCAGCCTTTTCTTTGACCTCAATAAATGCAAATGCAAATGGCCCCACGTAACTGGTGGCTGCCATGCCTGAGCGCTGCGCTGAATTTGGGGAGCTGCTTACAGAGAGGGTTGGGCTACTGAGCGGATCCTTACCTGCCCAAGCACCCTGTCGAGCGGAGACACGCGGGAGTTGACCTCCACGAGAACCGCCCACGAGCAAAGGCCCACCCGTCCCGGGCTCTCGCGACAGCCGCGGACACAGGAAGTGGAAGCGGTGCGCCCCCTGGCGGGGAGGCGGGCCCTGAGGAGAGCGCCGGGCTCCTGGTAGGGCGGCTGCGGAAACAGGAAGTGGAGGCGGCTCGCCCCCTGGCGGGGAGGCGGGCCCTCGGGAGAGCGCCGGGCTCCTGGTGGGGGCGGGGCTCCTGTGGGGCGGGCCAGCGCGGGGAGGAGCCTGGAGGAGGCGCCTCTGGCCCTGCCCAGCCAATGCTGGCCGGAGCTCCTGTTTTCATGCTGTGGGCAGGGAGGGTCCACACCTGCGGTGCGTGCTTGCTGAGCCTTCTCGTGCCCAGTTGTAAACACGCAGAAGCCATGTGGGCGTAGCGCAAGCTGCTGGGGTCACCCAGAGAGGCTTGCAACCGCCCCGCAAGGCTGCAGCCCTGCTCTCCAACCCTCCTCCTCCCACGTCTCCTCCCGCCTCTGATGCTACCCCGCTGTGGCCGTCTCGTGAATGTTACCTGCACACCACTGCTTGTCATTCTTTCTTATGGCCCCAACATAACAACCGTTCTTTGATAATGGAACCCTACTCGTCCCCCAATTTCATGACAAAACCTGCACTCAGCTTGTCAGACTTCTTCTATACAGCAGTTTCCCCCCGGGTTCTAAGCTCTAATAACCATGGGAAACTGAGTTAAAGTATAGCAGTGTCTTTACTGTGAGCCTTTAACATGCCAGTTTCCACTGTAACTCTCCAAGGGCAGGGCAGACCAGTTCATGTTTTGTGATCGTTTCTCCCCTGCAGGAGATCTGGGAATACTCGCTGAAACCAGTGCTTCCTGGGACCTAGTTTGGAAAAGCTGGTTGTGAAATATACACTGCAGTTCAGCCTACTCCCGTCTAACAGCAACAATGCCTGTGAGCGTAACCTTACCAAGAAGCGTGAATCATATGATAGTTACGTATGGCACCCACGTATCCAGAGGAGAATAGCGGGTGTGAGCACTCATCAAATTGTCCAAGCTAGAAACCTAGGCCTTTTCCTGGAATGACGTTCCTTCACATGTAATCGATTACAGAAGAGCCTTTCACACTTTCCTTTTTCTCCCATTCCCCACCACTTGCCTTAATCTAGGAAATTAGCATTTTTTAAAAATCTGAAGCCTTCTCATTGTTGCCCCATCACCAGAATACAAGAATATCTTATTTTATTGAGCTCTGGGATACTGTGTGTTTTGTTTTTGTTTTTACAGATTGAAGATTTGTGGCAATGCAGCATCAAGTGCCTACTGGCTCCATTTTTCCAACAGCATGTACTCACTTCGTGTTCCTGTGTCACATTTTGGTAATTCTTGCAGTATTTCAGACTTTTTCATTAGGCTATCTGCTATGGTGATCTGTGATCATCGTTCTGTGAGGTTATTGTAATTGTTTGGGGGCACTCCGAAGTGTGCACGTAGAAGACAAAGACATTTACTGATTTGACTGATAAATGTTATGTATGTTCTGACTGCTCCACTGACTGGCTGTTCCTTCATCTCTCTTCCTCTCCCCAGGCTTCCCTAGTCCCTGAGACACAACAATATTG
Organism: Chlorocebus sabaeus; assembly: GCF_047675955.1. Taxonomy (NCBI): domain Eukaryota; kingdom Metazoa; phylum Chordata; class Mammalia; order Primates; family Cercopithecidae; genus Chlorocebus; species Chlorocebus sabaeus. The sequence goes on along the minus strand of NC_132920.1, from coordinate 3,726,797 downwards.
AAATTAGGCTAATTCATAACCCTACAATGGCCTCTCAGTGTTCAAGTGAAAAGAAGTGTCACACGTCTCTCACTTTAAATCAAAGGCTAGAAATGATTCAGCTCAGTGAGGAAAGTATGTCAAAAGCCAGGATAGGCCAAAAGCTAGGCCTCTTTTGCCAAACAGTTAGCTAAATTATGAATGCAAAGGAAAAAAATCTTGAAGGAAACTAAAAGCGCTTTCCTGGTAAACATATGAATGATAAGAAAGCAAAACAGCCTTATTGCTCATATGGAGAAAGTTCTAGTGGTCTGGATAGAAGATCAAACCAGTCACAACCTTCCCTTAAACCAAAGCCTAATCCAGGGCAAGGCCCTAAGTCTCTTCAATTCTGTGAAGCTGAGAGAGGTGAGGAAGCTTCAGAAGAAAAGTCTGAAGGTAGCAGAAGTTAGTTTATGAGGTTGAGAAAAGAAGTCATCTCTATAACAAAGTGCAACGTGAAGCAGCAAGTGCTGATAGAGAAGCTGCAGCAAGTTATCCTGAAGATCTAGCTAACAGCATTGATGAAGGAGGCTACCCTAAACAATAGATTTTCAATGAAGACAAAATAGCCTTCTATTGGAAGGAGATGCCATTTAGGACTTTTATAGCTAGAAAGGAGAAGTCAATGCCTGGCTTCATAGCTTCAAAGGACAGGTTGACTCTCTTGCTAGGTCCTAGTGTAGCTGGAGACTTTCAGTTGAAGCCAATGCTCATTTACCATTCTGAAAATCTTAGGGCCCTTAAGAATTATGCTAAATCTACCATGCCTGTGCTCTATAAATGGAACAACAAAGCCTGGAGGACAGCACATCTGTTTACAGCATGGTTTACTGAATGTATTTAAGTCCAGTGTTGAGACTTACTGCTCTGATGATCCCTTTCAAGAGTACTGCTCGTTAACAATGCACTTGGTCACCTAAGAGCTTGATGGAGATGCACAAGGAGATTAAAGTTGATTTCGTGCTTGCTAACGCAACATCCATTCTGCAACCCATAGATCAAGGAGTAATTTTGACTTTTAAATCTTATTATTTAAGAAATACGTTTCCAAAGGTTGTAGCTGCTGTAGATAATGATTTCTCTCATGGATCTGGGCAAAGTAAATTTGAAATTTTTCTGGAAGGCATTTACCACTGTAGGTTCCATTAAGGACATTCACAGTTTTTGGGAGGAGGTAAAATATCAACATTAACAGAAGTTTGGAAGTTGATTCAAACAGCATTACATGCTACAAAGAAATTTTTCACGAAAGGAAGAATCAATCAATGTGACAACCTTCAGTGTTGATTTATTTTAAGAAATTGCCACAGGCCCAGCCTTTGGCAACCACCACCCTGATCAGTCAGCAACCATCAACACTGGGGCAAGACATTCCACCAGCAAATAGAGCACAGCTCACTGAAGGCTCAAAGGATCATTAGCGTTATTTAGCAATTAAGTATTTTAATGAAATTATGCACATTATTTTCTTAGACAAAATGCTACTGCACACTGACTGCAGTATAGTATAAACATAACTTTTATATGCACTCAAAAATTAAAAATTTGTGTGACTGTCTTTGTGGTGATCTGGAACTGAACTTACAATATCTCTGAGGCATGCCTGTACTCTTGTTCTTGTCTAACTTCTATACAATGTATCTTCATAAAGATATCTTCATAAAAAATGAATCTGATAACATTACTCTCCTACTTGAAAAACTCCAACTTCTCTTGTAAGAGCCACATCAGAATAACTTTGTTTGTCCTCTAAGGTCTCTAATAGGTGGACCCATGCAGCACTCACCCAGCTTTTTCACTGCACCTGAATAGAAGATGCCCTTTCGGGCCAGGTGCAGTGGCTCACACCTGTAATCCCAGCACTTTGGGAGGCCGAGGTGGGTGGATCACGAGGTCAAGAGATTGAGACCATCCTGGCCAACATGGTGAAACCCTGTGTCTACTAAAAATACAAAAAAATTAGCTGGGTGTGGTGGTGAGTGCCTGTAGTCCCAGCTACTTGGGAGGCTGAGGCAGGAGAATCACTTCAATCCAGGATGCGGAGGTTGCAGTGAGCCAAGATTGCGCCACTGCACTTCTGCCTGGCGACCCAACAAGACTTCATCTTAAAAAAAAAAAAAAGATGCCCTTTCATAACTGTTACCTTTGGACATACTCTTTCTAGAAAGTCCTGCCTTTTGCTGTGCTATCCCTGAAGATCAGCACAAATATCATCTCCAAGAGGAAGCCTGGAGCACCCACCATCACCACCGCCACCCACAGATGGACAAAGTTACCAGTAGTCTCCTCTCTCAGGTTTCCCATAATTACCTTTATTACACTTAACATAAATAAGATAGCCTCGCCACCTCTTTTTTCAATTAAATGATCCAACCTGCTAAACTTTAATTCAATCGACAATAGTTTGGCCACAGATATTATATTCACTCTTTCTCTAATCGAATCAGAACTTGAACGTCAGTATCATCCCTAAACCTTATCATCCACCCTCCCATTATCCAGCATTCACCTCCTGAACTCAATCACGGCCTCCAAATACCATAGCCAGCTCCCAGAATTAAAAGGTTGAGCCTCAAATTCTCTGAAAAGTTTAACAAGGAAAACAACTAGAAAGAAGATTTATCCTAAAAGTCTGATATCCTGTTCTTTAGAATTTTCCCCTAAGTTCTAAGATGGTAACTTCCTCTTTGGGTCTTAATTCTCAGTGAAAAGTACCCACCAAACTAAAAGTTACTGCTTTAAGCTCTTTAATTTTATCAACAAAATGAGGTCAAGGACCTGAGCCCACACAAACGGTGAAACTTTAAGAAAGAATAATAAATATAACAAAGAAGAATGATTGTTCTAGTTATTCTTACCTGATTCAGACATTGTGGTTTGTTTTTATTCTTATTTATTTATTTATTTATTTATTTATTTATTTATTTATTTTGAGACAGAGTCTCGCTCTGTCGCCCAGGATGGAGTGCAGTGGTGCGATCTCGGCTCACTGCAAGCTCCACCTACCTAGTTCACACCATTCTCCCGCCTCAGCTTCCCGACTAGCTGGGACTAAAGGCGCCCGCCACCACGCCCGGCTATTTTTTTCTTTTTGTATTTTTAGTAGAGACAGGGTTTCACCATGTTCACCAGGATGGTCTTGATCTCCTGACCTCATGATCTGCCCGCCTCGGCCTCTCAAAGTGCTGAGATTACAGGTGTGAGCCACCGCGCGGGTTTGTTTTTTAAATAGGTTTTGTCATAAAGGAGGAAATAGGCATATTACAAACAAGTTTGAAAAGAAATGTAAATAAATAAAAAGTTCACTCAACATGAATATATAAGTAACATAACTATTAATGTTTGAGAGTTCCCTTCCAATATTTTATGTGTACATATATCTGTATATATTTAGCAATTTTAATCAAACTTTGCATCCCATTTGATGACTTTTTTCATTTAAGTTTTTTTTTTTTTTTTGAGATGGCGTCTCGCTCTGTCTCCCAGGCTGGAGTAGTGCAATAGCGCAATCTCTGCTCACTGCAACCTCCGCCTCCCGGGTTCCAGTGATTCTCCTGCCTCAACCTCCCGAATAGTTTGGATTACAGGCACCCACCACCATGCCCGGCTAATTTTTGTATTTTTAGTAGAGACGGGGTTTCACCATGTTGGTCAGGCTGGTCTTCAACTCCTGACCTCAGTGGATCTGCCCTCCTCAGCTTCCCAAAGCTCTGAGATTACAGGCATAAGCCACCGCGCCCGGTATTCTTGTTTTTATATAATCATCATAGTCATTGATTTAAATAAATGTGGTACATTCTATTGTAAAAATAATAATAATAATAAAAGTATCAATAGCAACAATACAGCAGAGGGGAGGGAGCAGCATTCTGTTCTAGTGACTCAGAAATGCTGATTAAATATACAAACTAATTTAGAAAAAAATGTGCCCTCCTCCAGGCTTAGTCACAAACTAAAATATGCAAACAGCAGCAACGGTTTAAAAATCTCACAAAACTAAAACTTAAACTGTTTTAACAGGAGAAAAAAGAACTTAGTTTTCAATGCAAGCAAAAATAACAAACCCCCCCAGAAAACACCTTTTGTCATGATCGGTTTTCATGTTACTTTCCACCAGTCGGAATTCTATTTTAAACAGATCATCCTACGAGTGGCAGATATACTGTCCTCTCCAGAGTCTGCCTTGAAATGATGGTGGGCCTGGCCTGGGTGTAGGGTGTGCCCCGATAGCATCTCCACTCAGTAAGTAATCCCTCCAGCACCACCACGGTATCCCGAACCAGTTGTCAAAGCAAAGCCACGGCACCTCACATCAACCAGGTGCCAAAAAAGAACTAATGCATGAATTCAGAATTCAACCACAAGACCGGAAGTCCTTCAAACGATATCTAAATAATATTGTTGCATGCTTTCTAATAAAGGGTTTAAAAATGTCTTCCAAACTTCAGTTGGTGGAAAGCCTGCAATTAGGTAGGGTTAACGGGAAGAACCCTCACATGTTCAGAGACAGGGAAGTACAAAACATACTAGAAGGGAAAAGCTTGAACATGCAACCTATAACTTCTGTATGTGTTCCCCGGGGGAAAAAACCCAGACCACGAGAGAGAGAAACGAAACCTAAGAGATGTCACAATTTCAAAATCAATTCTGCACCATAAATGTATCCGAGCTGTAAGACCTAAATTTTCTCTTTCATTTGTATCAACGTAATACATGTTTGATAAAATGGTTTAAAAGAATGGAACCTGGTTTTATATTCCTGGTTTAAAAAGAAAAGTAATCCTAGAAGGGTTATTTTCACAAATGAAAAAGCAAGCAGTTTCCTGTCTATTTTTCTCTTCCCTGGAAGCAACTACCTCCAGTCCTTTCAGTTGCTTCTTCTGGTATTTACCTCCTTATTTTCTAATAATTCTTACATTGCTATTTTGTGACTAATCCATTTTAAATTTTATCTACTGACTTTTTGTTTTGGTGGATGAAGATTCAATTTTTCTTATGATAGACTGAAATGTCTGGCCAGGTCATTTGAAGAAGAGGGTATTATAGATGTCGTCAGTTTCTAAGCCAGATAGGAAAAATGCAAGAAATTAAAGTACAGGCCAATCCTAATTATAAATAGAGTGGCAAAATGCCCAAACAAAATATTAACAAATGGAATTGAGCAGTTTATGAATACATACATGAAAACAGACCAAATAGGCCTTTCTCAAAGGCAGCTTAACAGTAGAATCTCTATGTGTGTAACCTACCACACTAATAACATCTCAATCCCTGCAGACAAAATATTAATTGCGAACTAGACCCAGAAGAGTCCTTCACTTGATGAAAAGTATTTTTTAGAAACGTACGGCAAGTGTTATTTTCATAGTATGCTTTTATGGCTTTTACAATTTTCTCAAAAATAAAATTAGGGTGTGTTTTCACCAGTATGGGGCTTACTATAGCTCGGTGAAGGTAGCTAGGGTCCCAGAGGCATCTTCTAGGAGAAGAGCAGAAACAAAGAGAAGCTCTGATGCTTTTTCACAGGGCAGTACATCTTTTGTTTTGAAGTGGCAAAGCATCACCTGAGGGACAGCTTTTAGAAGTGTCACCAGGGAAATGAGGGGCATGACAGAAGGCAGGGGCTGAGTGGCTAGGAGCTCATACCTACATAGAAAAGAGTCTGAGAAAAAAAAAAGTCAGAAGCCTGCCTGGAATAGCGTATGTACTAAATGTCTCAGGAATATCCCCCCTCCCCCTGTCCTCTTAAAGGAACGTAGAAGAGGAAAGTGTTGTTTTATGTAGAAACATGTAGAAAGCATCACAATATGACACTGGCCAGTTTTTCCAGGACCATTCTTCTTTTTTTGGAAAGTGCTGTGGATGTGGCTTCTCACACGACATTTCACAGCTGCAGCCCACAGAGGCAATTTAAAAATGTGTGTTGAAGCCAACTCTGGCTCTCTGGCAGTCCTCTCCTGTTGTTTTCAATACTGTCCTTAGCAAAGATGATTGGTATCTAAACACCTCTGTGCTCTTCTTCCTTCTTCGTCAGACTGAAAGCAGGTGGTTCAGGTCCCGGGAAGGGAACAACGGTGGGATCAATGATTGCCTTGAAACTTTTATTTCCTCCCCAGTTGGAGTGATCCTGGGTGAAGCGCTCCTCTGCTGGGGCAGCAGCTGCTGCTCTGCTGGACCTTTGACTGGGCTCAGGGATGGCCACAGTGCACACTGCTCACAGCCAACACTGAGCACCCGGCAGAACATCACACAGGGGCCAGCAGGCCGAGGGACAGCCGGGTTTGCGGCAGGCAAGGCTGTTCCTGGATCTGCTTTCCAGGATGACTGCTGCAGGATTCCTGGATAATGAGACTGGTAGAGGGAGGCCACCCTGAGATAACAACTTCTTGGCGCTTGAAGCAGATGATGAACGATTGTCTAATTAAGTTCAGCAATTGAAATTCTAAGGTAGGGAAGTGCTTTAGAAAATACCTGAACCTAGCATTGACTTTGGGTAAGCAAGCGAAGGTCCAAGACTCTTGGGGAACCCTGATGACAAAACAAATCAGAGAGGTGCTGGGTGTTATCTCATTGATGGTGTTAATATGTTCTTCAGTTATTTATGTTGTGTCTGACAACATTATAACAATCAACAGAGACAGAATGTGCTGTTTGACTCTATGTAAATTTGTTCCCTTCACTTTCAGCCCTTTTGTAGAGAACGCCCCTCTGAGGTCTCCCTGTGACTGTGACTGCCTGCCCAGGGAACCACCACCTTGGAGCACCCCAGAGCTTTTGATAAACCCACTCACACCCCCGGCTTCATGGAAAACCAGACTGCTTAGTAATTTTCCCAGAGCTATCGTGATCCTCCAGGGACCCGCCAGCCGCAGGGCAGTTGTGTTATCATCCGTGGTTGCCAGTCTGTATTTTACTTGGCTCATCACTGTTAGGGTTTATTCTTTAAACAGCTTGTAAACATGGAAGATACTGCCCCAGTGACAGGACACTTGTGCAATGTATAAACAGGACAATTCTTGCTGCGGCTCCTAACAGGTCAGACCTACGGCCCACCCTCTCCATCTTTTAACTATCTGCAGACTTGTATTTTCTGTGAGAAGCACCATTGATTGCAGTAAGAAATCCACAAAAGAAGAAACAACTTCATGGTATATATTCTTGCCATTCATTGCTTTAATTTGGGGCCAAATAAATAAAAAGACATGAGCCAGTTGCTCAACATTTATCCCTAGTTACACTTTGAGCTAGGCTTTTCCCTAAAGCTTTTTTCTTTTCATTCATTTTTAAATGTACGTACAGCAGCCCCATTTGCTCTTTTTGGTGTATAGTTATGTAAGTGTTCACAAATGCCTGGACACCTGTAATTTTTGGCAAGGTCTAAATCATGCTCATCTTTCACTTCGATTTCAAAGGTGCTGTTGAGGGCACACGTGGCGGAAAATCCGTTATTTATTCCAGCTGACCTGAGCTTCAGAAGCACCCGCTGCACCCTGTGAGCTCATTTGCTGATGTTCCAGCGTGGGGCATTCTGCCTGCTGGGGTCCAAAGAACATGTTCCGGTCTTTGAGTGGTGCTCGGCTCTGTTCGTTGGAGGCGGGGCAGGTGCAACACACCAGCTGGTTAGATCCTAGACTCTATGACTGTTACATGCCGTGACTCCACAGCCCTGACTATACGCTGTGGTTTTTTGTTTTTTTGAGGAGATCTGCTCTTGTTGCCCAGGCTGGAGTGCAGTGGCATGATCTCGGCTCACTGCAACCTCTGCCTCTCTGATTCAAGTGATTTTCCCGCTTCAGTCTCCCAGGTAGCTGGGATTACAGGCACCCCACACAATGCCTGGCTAATTTTTTGTATTTTTAATAAAGATGGGGTTTCATCCTGTTGGCCAGGCTGGTCTCAAACTCCTGATCCACCTGTCTTGGCCTCCCAAAATGCAGGGATTACGGGCTTGCGCCACCGCTCCTGACCCTATATTTTGTTGTGTTGCCGTTTATTCAGAAGAAACCCTTGGCCTATGACTTCCTGGCTAGCATGTCCCAGTGTCTTGGTTGATATTAATAGTTTAACCTGGGGTATGGGAGGGAGGGAGGATGCTTTGTTGATGACTGCTGTTGCTCTCCTATGGGAATATATGTGAGGTATTGCTGAAGTCTTGCCATGAAATACTCTTCACAGAATATTTTAACAAAATCGAAATATAGCAAAATATAGCAATATTTTTGGTATACAGTTCTATGAGTTTTAACACACATAAAATCGTGTGATCCCCGCTGCAAGTAGGAACAGAATGGTTCTGTCATCCCAGAAAACTCCTTGTATTATCCCTTTGAGTCACACTCTTTCCCCATGGCTGCCCCTGGCAACCACCGATATACCTTCCACACCGCTTAGTTTCCACACCCAAACTCTCCAAACCTCATGTGGACATTTGATCCCAATGTGGGAGGAGGAACCTAGTGGAGATGTTTGGGCTGTGGGGGTGGATCCCTCATGAATAGATGAGTGTTCTCTCTGGGGGAGGAGGTGAGTGAGCTCTTGTTAGCTTCTGAGAAAGTTGGTCGTTAAAAAGAGGCTGGCAGCTCCCTCTCTCTCCTTTTGCATCCCCTCTCACCATGTGACCTTGGCACATACCAGCTCCCTTTTGCCTTCTGCTTGAGTGGAAGCAGCCTGAGGCTCCCCCAGAAGCAGATGCTCATGCCATGCTTCTTGTACAGCTTGTGGAACTGTGAACCAAATAGATCCCTTTTCTTTATAAATCACCCAATCTCAGATATTTGTAGCAACACAGACAGACTCTGATGCATACCCATATTTTTTGCCTTTTCCAGAATGTCACATCATGGAATCGTACAATATGTAAATTTCAAGTCAGGGTTATTTCACTCCAATATAATGCATTTGATTGTCATCCATGTTGTTGCATGTATCAGTAGTAGTTCATTCCTTCTTCTTTTTTGTTTGTTTTTTTTTTGAGATGGAGTCTTGCTCTGTCACCCAGGCTGGAGTGCAGTGGTGTGATCTCAGCTCGCTGCAACCTCTGTCTTCCAGGTTCAAGCAATTCTCATGCCTCAGCCTCCCAAGTAGCTGGGATTACAGGCGCCTGCCACCATGCCTGCTAATTTTTTTGTATTTTAGTAGAGATGGGGTTTCACCATATTGACCAGGATGGTGTCGATCTCCTGACCTCACGATCTGCCTGCCTTGGCCTCCCAAAGTACTGGGATTATAGGTGTAAGCCAGCATGCCTGGACCATTTTTGTATTTTTAGTAGAGACAGGGTTTCACCATGTTGTCCAGGTTGGTCTCAAACTCCTGACCTCAGGTGATCGGCTCGCCTTGGCCTCCCAAAGTGCTGGGATTACAGGAGTGAGCCACCACGCCAGGCCAGTTCATTCCTTTTTGTTGCTGAGTAGTGTTCCATTGTCTGGAAGCACCACAGTTTATTCCTTAACTTCTTGAAGGACACTGGGTTCTTTCTAGCTTTTCTTTTTTTTAGTTTTCTTTAAAAAGATGGGGTCTTGCTCTGTTGCCCAGGCTGGAGTGCAGTGGTGCAATCATAGCTCACTGCAACCTCAAACTCCTGGCCTGAAGTAATCCTTTTGCCTTGGCCTCCCAAGGCATGCACTACCAGTCCCAGTCGCAGCTTCTGTTTTTTCTGTTTTCATTTCTATAGCTATGAATAGGATTACTAGGTTATATGATAAGTCTTTGTTTAATTTAATAAAATCTACTAAACTGTTTTCTACAGGGACTGTATCAGTTGTCATTCTCAGAAATATATGAGTTCCAGTTCCTCTGCATCCTTGTCAGCACTTAGTGCTATGGTTTTAAAGTCCTCTAAAAGTTCATGTGTTGGAAACTTGGTCCCAGTGTGGCAATGTTGACAGTTGGAACCTTTGAGAAGCGATTGGGTCATGAGGGCTCTGTGTCATGAATGGATTAATCATTTCATTAATTAATTGATTAACGGGCTAATGGATTAATGGGTTACCATGGGAGTTGGTTAGTTATCACAAGGGAGGGTCTGTTATAAAAGCCAGTTCAGTTCTCTCTTGAGGGCCCCTCTCTCTCTGTGATGTCTTCTGCCATCTTGTGATGCAGCAAGAAGGCCCTCACCAGATGCCTCACTGCCATGCTCTTAGACTTCCCATCCTCCAGAACTGTAAGAAATAAATTTCTGTTCTTTGTAAATTACCCAGTCTCTGGTATTTTATTATAGCAACATAAAATGGGCTAAGATGCTGGATATTATAAGTTGTTTTTTATATATTTATTTTTTGGTCATTCTACTTAATAGTTATGTAGTGGCATCTCGTTGTGGTTTTAATTTGCATTTACCAAGTGGCAAGTGATGTTGAGCATTTTTTCATGTGCTTACTTCCTATCATACATCTTCTTTAGTAAAATGTCTGTTCAGATCTTTTGTTCATTTTCTAATTGGGTTGTTTGTTTTCTTACTATTGAGTTTTGAAAGTTTATATTGTATTCTGAGTACAAGTCTTTCATCAGGCATGTGATTTGCAATAATTTCTACCAGTCTAGCTTCTCTTTTTATTCTCTTTTGCAGAGTAAAATTTTTAATTTTGATGAACTTCAATTTATCAGTTGCTCATTTGTGGATCATGCTTTTGATATCTTATGTAGGAATTCTTTGCCTAAACCAAGGCCACAAACATTTTCTCTGATGATTTCTTCCAAAAGTTTTATAGTTTACATTTTCCATTTAGATCTGTGGTCCAGTTTGAGTTAATTTTTATGTAAGATGTGAGGTTTAGTATCCTTTTCTTTCCATCTAAATGTTGGACTTCCTTCAACATTCTTTTTTTAAGACATCAGACTAGTCTGTCACCCAGATTTTCCAGAAGTCGATGAGAAGCCTGTATCTTCTCTTGATAATGCAAATCTATGGTGGAGGCAGAGGATTATTACCCTGCAGAGTGCTGAAGGTGATCTCAGGGACCGTAGTATGCCTCCTTCTGCCCTTGGCTTCAATACATAGTGTCCTTCAGTAGACTCAGGCTCCTCAGCACATGCTGGGCCACATAGTGGCCATAGTGTCAATAGTGTCAGTGATGATGACACCAACAGCATTGTGCCTTCAGGCTTCCCCAAATGCTTCCTCAAAACATGTACAGATAGCCATTCTGACACAAAAAAAGCCCATTTTCAGACACACTGTTCCTAAGATATAATAGTTTGAGAGTCTACTAACACACAGCCATGTTTTCTTTGTAACCAAAATTAACTTGCCGGGTCTTGACTGAGCCAGTGGGATTATCTATAATTGTTCAAGGTATTAAGATTGGGTCTTGGTGTCTGCTAGATGGTGCATACTGTTTTCCCTGGAAGAACTTACTGTGAGTGATGCTAAGGATACTGAGATTCCAGTGGCAGATGAAATGTAAAAAGTGAAAGCTTCCTGCATTTTATCCTTGAGAACATCCATGCAACCACCATACACAGCTACCACATTCACAGGGTTTGCTTCCAAGAGTTGATTGCAATTGAATGTTGCTAGAGGGTCTCCACTAAACTGAGTGTTGTGCAATGATATAGTAATTCTCTATACAAGGATTGCCAAGACCAAAGGCCGGGGGTCTAGGGGACAGGACTAGACTGACTGAATAAGGATGTAAGGCTTAAAATTATTGCTGAGTTATATGGCCCCTTTGCTGTTGCTGTGTGGTTTTATTTTATTTTTTCTGCTGCAGGGCCTGGCGTGATGTACATGCTCAGAAATGTTGATGAATGAATGAATAGATGAATCAACAAATATCACATTGATGATATGACACTGCAATACTACTGACATCGACAACACTAGGCATTACAGTAAAAGCATTCAATGCTACATTTTCGTTTTCAATCCTCTATTTTGAGTGAAGGTGTCAAAGTTCACTCTTCACAAATCCCTGAAGCTCTGGAATCCTGCAGCTGGAAATGCAGCAGCCAAAGACATGGCATGCAGAGTGGAAATAGCCCCGCCTGAGGTCGGGAGTCCACAGTGTCGGGAGAATTGGGTTCTCATGTTGGCGTTACTGCAAATTTGTTATGGGCTTAGAGGAAGTTACATGAGTTTTCTAAGCTTCATTTTTTATCTAAAGAATTACACACTGAGAATTTCTGATCCTTTTGAGTTGTGCAAGGCTAGGATTCAGCCAAGAGAACTTTCTCATAACTCATCTAAGTTGATCACAAGACATGAAACAAGGGAGCCCAAAGCTTGTTTGTGTCGTTCCTCCTGTGGCTTCTTATCTAGAGACTCCAAACTCCAGTTTCTTCTGGCGGGGGTGGAAGTGAAGAGATGCCAACTCATCTAAGGTCCTAATCTCATGGATCACATCAGACTTTAGCTGTTCATAATGGGGCTGACTGATGTGTTGTCAAATTAGTTCAAAGTCAAGTCCAAAGGGCAGAGGAGGGATGAGATCAGTTACCAGAAACCCTGGGTTGGGCAATAGTGGGGAAGGAGGCAGTCACTGGGCCTTACAGCCAGAACCTGGCAAAACAGCAATGGCAACTGCACAGGCTTCAAGGAGCCAACTCTAGGACAGTGAACGCTAGAAATGCAACTCCTTATGCTCCCCTGGAGCTCTCTGTGAAATTTCTAGTTTCCTGGTTGGGGAAAATATTTTCTTCTCTCATGCTCCTCCTCCTCCTTCCTTCTACCCTTCCCTAACACAACAGGACTGTCACCTACTGGGCACTTCACTGACATGCAGAAACCCAGGACAAGAGGAACGCATTCTACCATCAAGGGGCCACAGATTACCCAAACTGAATTTCTCTCTGATATCTCCTCACTTATTTATTTTAAAATAAAAATATTTTTGTACTGCTTGAATTTTGTGAAAGCTTTACATAAAATGGCCTCTATGCAATTCTATACCTGAGATATAACCATTATTAATTGTTGGCATTTACCTTCAGACTTTTAATGCATATGTTAATGTATATTGTAATATAAATAGGGTCATTCTGTATGTTGTTTAATATCCTCAAACAATATAGCATACTTCTTTCCATGGTAACACTAAAAGGCCTACCTGATCTTTTTTAATGGTTCCAACATATATTTCAATATAAGATTATATCAAAATATATTTTACCAGTTTTTATTGTTAAACATTGGTTTTTATTTTTTAACTCTATAATGATCATTCTTGTATATGCATCTCTGTGAGATAATTCTTATAGTGCCTAGAACTTGATGTATATAATTATTAGTAACCTTTTTAAACCTGATAGCCCTTGACTTTGATCTTAACTTTAGCATCTTTTCATATGTTCTTTAAATTTTATGATCAAATCTTTTACCAATTAAGATTGTTTTCTTATTGATTTATAAGAACTCTTTGTATATTGAGGCTATCAACTGATCTTTCATATAAGCTCCAAAAATTTCCCTCAGTTCATTACTCACATTAAACTCTGTGGGTTTCTTTTTTCTTTTCTTTCTTTTTTTTTTTTGCCATATATAAGTTTTTGTATTTTTATTTTTATGTAGCCAAATCTGACAGTCTTTACTTTTATGACTTGTGAATTTTATACATATTTGAATGTAAGAATATATCATATTCTCACTCAGTGTCACACACAACTCACTCAGTTGTATAGGTTTTAAAATGCCTGTTTCTTTTTACATATGTAATTATTCTTGTTGGGATCTAGTTCTGAACATACTGTCAGTCGGTTCCAATTTTTTCCAAAAAAGGGTACTAAATTAAAATAAAAGCTTAGGAATTTTTCTCAACCTGCCCCATGGGTCACAGGTATTCTTGCTAATTCACAGTGGAAAAGTAATTTTAAAAATGTTTTATATTCATTTGCAAGTTACAAAGCTTGCTTATATACTCTATCAGTTGAGAGTCTTTTTGTCCCTGATAAGAGAAAGCCTGACTTACACTGGTTTAAATAAAATATTTAATAACTCATTTATCTGAAAAGATCAGAGGTCACATGGGCTTTGGATGTGACTTGACTCAAAAGTGCAGTAATCTCACCATCCCTCTTTCTGCTTCATTGTTAGGCTGGCACTCCTTAGGGCCACATGATGATTTCTAGCAATCTCCAGGGGCTACCTGCTGTCTTACTTGATTGCTCCCTCAGAAGGGTGATCAGATCTGCCAGTAAATTTCTTCTTGCTTTTTAAAATCAATATAGCCAGGGAAATGATGAATAGTCCCTTTAGATTAAAAATATTTTATTTAGGGCCTACTCTAAAGCTGGGGGTAGAGAGGAGAATGGTGGTAAAACATAGGATGCCCTGGGGAAAGGTGATAGTCATCCAAACAAAAACTGGAATCACATAACCAAGAGGAAGGGAAAATGGAAGCTGAGTGCTGAAATTAGCAAATGCTCACCACACACGCATGGTCCTGCTTGATACAAGAACATTGTGAAGATCGGTAACTACTAACACACCTATCTTACAGACGAGGATACTGAAGACTGCAAGAGGTATATGTCTTGCCCTTGGTCACTAATCTAGTTGGTAGCGAGGCTCAAATCTAGATCTTATGATTCTAAATTCTCTGCTCTTGCCAGTATCCTAAATTACCACCCTACAGGCTTAAAACTACTGCAGAGTATATGGGACCGAGTCAGTTCTAAAAATCTGTTTTTAAAAATTAAAAAAGTTGCCAGGTGCAGTGGCTCATGCCTGTAATCCCAGCACTTTGGGAGGCCAAGGTGGGTGAATCACCTGAGGCCAGGAGTTCAAGACCAGCCTGGCCAACATGGTGAAACCTCGTCTCAAGTAAAAATACAAAATTAGCTGGGTGTGATGGCACATGCCTGTAATCCCAGCTACTCAGGGGCTGAGACATGAACCTGGGAGGTGGAGGCTGCAGTGAGCCGAGATCACGCACCACTGTACTCCAGCCTGGGTGAGACCGAGCGAGACTCTGTCTCAGACTAAAAAAAAGAAAGATTAAAAAGGTCAAAGGAGCTACTAGCTATTCAACATAAGGGTGAGTCATGAAGATTTGAAGCTCCTGCTGTGGGCAGAACAGCATGTGAGGTTCCATTATGGTGGCACCAAAGAATGAGGAGGATCCTGTTCTCTCTTAGCCTGGGTTCCCCCAAGGAAGTGTGTCTCTGGAGTGTGTCTCAGAACTGTGGGGTGGGGAGAACAGGAGAAGCATTGACTCAAGAGCTCCCATCCCCAGTGAAGACGGTTCCTTCACAGGATGTTGTTACCCCACATTTTTGGGGTGTATGAGTGAGTGCCCCGTGGGTTGCCTGAGACACCCCAGCCAGCCACCACATCTGAGAAGCCAGGGATGGGCAGTGAGAACAGGCATTCTCAGCGTGCTGCTGCGTGAAACTGGTTGGATAAACTGTTCACTGTAGCAGTGGCTGGAAGGAGCGGGGACGAGAACATTTTAAGTGGGGCATGAGAGGTCTTCCATACGTGATCCATTACAAGCTAATAATACAAAACTCGAGTTAAGGAAGTGATACACACACCAACCCAAATTCCTCTGCACTTAGTTCATGTCTGATCATTCTTACTTGAAATATTACAACTACCCTCTGAAAAGGTCTTCCTAGTTTCTCCTCATTCAACTACTGCAGTAGTCTTTCTAAAACAAAATTTTAAAAGTTGTTATTATTTTACTGAAAGGTTCATTACTCCCCACTGCTTCCAGGAATATGTATGAATTCCTTTGCTTGACATTCAGCATGCTTCGCAATAGGCTTTACTCTAATTAAACAGCTGTACTTCCCACAGCTGCCCCCAGATGGACTCAAGCCAGTCTAATTTCCTTACCGTTTGATAAACAGGCCACGATTATTCCTTCTCGGTGCCTTTGCTAATATTCTTCACTCTAACAGACAGGGATGATATGCAAAACATTTACCAACTGCTATGGCAGGCACTAACCAATGAGGGTGGAGACCGAGCCAATCAGAACTGATATCAGGTGTAACTGCCAACATTGGTTGATCAGTTGACTCAGTCCTGCCCCCAGCCTCCATTCGCTCTCCTGAAATTCCATTTCTTTCATCTTCCATGAAGTTTTCCTGGACTACTCTAACCCATGTTGGTTTTTTTTTTTTTTTTTTGAGACTAATTACTACTTAAATTCTTGTATCCAGAATCTTATTAAAGATGTTCATGTGATTATACAAGAGCCTGAAACACCACTTTTTGGGTAGCACACTCCTCATCACCTCTCCACATGGTAACACCTTTGTGATATTTTCTATAGAGAGTAGAAATATAGAAGTCAGTCTTTCCTATAGCACGTTTGATGAAAAACAATTTTTATTGTTAATGTTTCAGAAAAGTTTCAGCTTTGAAAATTCATGACTAAAACAATTCATGACTGGTAGTGACATAAATTTTAGAATTTTTGTCAAATACGAGGAAAACCTTTACTAAGTTTCTTTCAAGTGTAACTATAAAATTTCAAAGAATTTCAAATATCCTTGAAATGCTCTTTGAATTGCCATTAGATATATTCCTGGAAGCCATCCCAACACCACGATGACTGGCAATATTTCAACTTGTGTGGTGGTTAACACATGGCCCCCCCAAAATGCCTTTTGATACTCCCCACATTGAGAGGTGGGTCTACTTCTCCTTCTCTTGAATCCGGGTGCGACTGTGACTTGGTTGTAACCAGCAGAATGCAAGATCACAAAGGTGATGTGGCTATGGCTTTGGTCCCTGGAATACTTCTTTGGTGTTCTGACTCTCATAGAAGTCTAACTTCTCTGCAGCCCCCAAGCTTTGAGGAAGCCCGGGCTATGTTTAGGGGATGCAGCTGACAGCCCTAGCTACAATCCCCACTGGCAGCCAGCGTCAACCACCAGACATGAGTGTGGATGCCTCCATTTGATTCCAGCCCCTGTCAGTAGGGTCACCCCCACCGTGGAGTCTTCTCAGCTTCCCAGAAGTTGCTGAGCAGGGACAAGCTGTGCCCTGTCCAAATTTCTGTCCCACAAAATCCATGAGCATAATAAAATGATTGTTTCATGCCACTAAGTTTTGGAGCATTACTTACACAGCAGTAGTGACAAAAACAACTATGGGCAAAATCACTATGACCCAGGTGCACTTCTAATATTTCTGATGCCCTGGGCTTGAGTACAAATGGCCTATAGAGACCAAATGTCTAAATGTGTAAAGGCTTTAAATAGCATAAAGAACGCTAATGAATGGTTAAGTAAATGTGTTCTCTCCTCCTTCTATGAAAACTACGCCCTTAAAATGAGCTTAAAGGCCAGGTTTGGATTTAGAATTCCCATGGAAGCCTGACCCCTCACCTCCTTTACCCACCCCAGGCTCCATCCTGCACTTTGCGCCTTGACAGGCCTCACATGTATGCAGACCCGAGTTATATCCACACTCCCTGTAGATAGTCGCCTCTTGGCCACCTCTTGGAGTACCAGTAAACTCACCAGCAGTGAAGTGTGTTGTCCTTAGAAAGGTAGGTAGAGATGAGGGCCCCAAGCAGGCTCTGATGCAGGCTCCAGGTGTGGGGCAGGAAATTCCAGGATCCCAGATATGGCGTGGAATCTGGGGCTTGGGCTCTGGGTGCATCCAATCATTTGGCCCCCGAAACTTCTCACCTTATGCCAGACAATGGCCAGAGGGGAACAGCCTTGCTGCAGCTGAGGGCACTACTTGTGCTAACCACAAAAATATACCCCTCTCAACTCAAACCCAATGTTTCCTCAACTCAACTTTCCCTTTGTAGTTTCACCACACTAGACAAGGGGAAGCCAGAGTGGAAAGGCATAGCAATCCTAATCAAGGAAAACATTACAAAACACAAGGCCCCAGGGAAGGAAGGAGCCAAGAAGCCATGGCTTCATTAGCTTCCTGGAGATGCACCTCTACCTCCATTTCTTCTTTCATTCTTTCCCTCTTGATAGACACCGTGGGGAAAACAAGATGCTTCTCAGATATGTCCTGAGGCTTCCAGGAGAGAGTTTCAATGAGTGCAGAGGTCAAAGCTCATGGCTCTCCAGCTGCAGGGATCTGCAAATATGCTTTTATTTGGCCTGTGCCATGTTTAATTTTTTTTTCTGAATAAGTGGCTAAAATTTAAAACTGGAAGATTTTACATTAGAAGCTGGATATCTTGTTTTTCCTGGAAATTAGGAAGATCTGGAAAATTGGACCTGCATTCCCACAGGGCAATAAGTAACCAGGAGGGATGAGTGGTTGCCCCTTAGATAAGCTCTGAGCTCTGCAGGTCTCCAGGGCCTCACCAGCCCACAGAAGCCCTCACACTCATCTTGCTCACCATCTGATTCTTGGGGTTGCTCAAGCATGCACTGTGTGGGTTGGAGCAGTAAGACACGAACGCAGGTATCTACAGAACAAGACGGTGAAGAATAAGTGTTATGCTGCACGGTCCCTGAGCAGACGGCAGAAGCTTCATGCCTGTCAAGGGAACAAATGGCTGCAAATATGAAAGACTATAGTGCAGTTTTGGTGAATACACCAGGGAGATGGAGAGTCGAGCAATAAACTTAACTCTTTCAGAATTTTCTCCAAACAGCACATCTCATACAGCTTTCTTCCTTTCCTATTTAGTCTTTAATATAATACCCATTATCTGCTAAAAATACTAGACCTTACTTTGGATCCTTAAAGAGAAGAAAGCTTGTAAAAAAAACTTCTCAAGTAAGTGGATAAATGAGAAAGAAAAGGCAAAACTGCAGTCTCATTGGTGAATTACTTCAAATTTGTCATGAAACCTAGGTTTATTTTTATCTTTCTTTTAGACTTAACCATAATTTTGTCCATTCTATGTAGCCCTTAAAAAAAAATAAACACCATAGTATGGTGTTCCTCAAAAAATTAGAAATAGAATTACAATTTCAGCAATTCCACTTCTGGGTATATACCCAAAATAATTGAAAGCAAGGACTCAACCAGATATTTGCCCACCCGTGTTCATGGCGACATATTGACAACAGCCAAAAGGTGGAAGCAACACAAGTGTGCATCCACAGATGAATAGATAAGCAAAATGTGGTTCAGCTGCACAATGGAATATTATTCAGTCTTAAAAAGAAGGACACTTTGACATGTGCGACAACATGGATGAACCTTGAGGACATTATGCTCAGTGAAATAAGCAAATCACAAAAGGACAAATGTCGTATGATTCTACTTATACGAGGTGCCCAGAGTAACCAAATTGGCAGAGACAGAGAGAAAAAGGATGGTTAGCAGGGGTTAGCGGAGTGGGGGATGGGAGTTATTATTTAATTGGGACAGAGTTTCAGTTTGGGAAGACGAGAAAGTTCTGGAGATGGGTGGGGGTGACGGTTGCACAACAATGTAAATGAACTTAATACTACTGAACTGTACACTTAAAAATAGTTGATGATAAATTTCATTATGGGTATTTTGCCATAGTACAAAATAGGTACAAAACATACGCTTGTGAATTTCAGTTTCTCATTTAAAGTCAAAATTAAACACAGATTATACTTCCCTGAGAGGATAAGGAGCAGCTGTCAGAGAAGCAGATGGAATGGGACGATGAAACTCAGAGTTCACTAGGCTAATTGGTCAATTGAGGGGGGACCCATAGTACTTTAATTAAGTCAAGCTACTGTCTGACCTCTGCAACCCTCCAGGCCAATAAACACCTCCTCCTCTTAGTTAGACAAATGCTGGGAGACATCAGAATTCAATTTTCACAAACTTTTTCAAACTATTTTTAAAGAAGATGCAGAAAAGCCAGTTAAATGTGGGTAAGACTGGCCTAACCAACGTTTTTAGGAAACGTTTAGCATTACTTGGTCAAAGTAACATTGTAGCCCAGGAAAACCAGCCTATGAAGTGATAACATCTACAGTTGCAGAGGTCTGTTCTGGGACCAGCCAGGGATGCAGATCCCAACCTGGGACACAGAGGATCCAGGAGGGTTAAATAGTAATATTTGCATGCATTCACAGATAATGTATATATTGAGTTGTACATTTTCTTTTTCCTTTTTTTTTCTCCTTTTTTTCTTTTTTTGAGATGGAGTCTCACTCTGTTGCCCAGGCTGGAGTGCAGTGGCTGATCTCGGCTCACTGTAACCTCTGCTGCCTGGGCTCAAGTGATTCTCCTGCCTCAGCCTCCCGAGTAACTGGGATTACAGGCACCTGCTACCATGCCCGGCTAATTTTTTATTTTTATTTTTATTTTTTGAGTCAGAGTCTCGCTCTGTCGGCCAGGCTGGAGTGCAATGGTGCGATCTTGGCTCACTGCAACGTCCGCCTCCCGGATTCAAGCAATTCTCCTGCCTCAGCCTCCTGAGTAGCTGGCATTACAGGCGTGTGCCACCACGCCTGGCTAATTTTTGTATTTTTAGTAGAGATGGGGTTTCACTATGTTGGCCAGGCTGGTCTCGAACTTCTAACCTCAGGTAATCTGCCTGCCTCGGCCTCCCAAGGTGCTGGGATTACAGGCGGAAGCCACCGTGCCTGGCCAATTTTTGTAGTTTTAGTAGAGACAGGGTGTCACCATCTTGGCCAGACTGGTCTTGAAATCCTGACCTCATGATCCACCCACCTCGGACTCCCAAAGTGCTGGGATTACAGGCGTGAGCCACCACGCCTGGCCAGTTGTATATTTTCATTAGTGTGGCTCTCATAAACATAAATGTCTAATCTCATCATGCCAAATATGATTATACTAAAATACACAGGGAGTTTCTGAAACACACACATGCATTTTTAATAATGGATCTGCTTATTATCATGTTATTCTCTTAGATTGCACAGCACACATACACTCACAGTTGTTCAGAATCCTTGCCATCAGTCTGGGGTTCTGACCTTAGCTAGCTGTGGGACCTTAGGCAAGATACCTCCTGGGACCTGAGTGTCCTCATCTGTAAAACCGCAACAAGTCTATCTACCTGGCAGCATTGCTGTGAAGATGAAATGAGTTAGTGCAGATAAAATCCTTTTTAAAGCTGGGTCTATCACATAGTAAGTGTTCAATAAATTTAGCAATATGTATTTGTGAGCAGGTAAGAGCAATATCTGGATAGCTCCTGCCTGTGACCCATCCGGTCCCTTCCTTGTATTTACAAGTCATTGATATTTTAGTTTCAAATTCATATGTCGAAATTATTTGTTAGACTTTTCCTTTCCTATTTGCCCTTTCACCCCAGAGCAAGGATGGTGAGACACCCAGGGAAAGGTTGCGATGTGATCACAGATTGCTGTCTACATTCACACTCGGCTACGGTTACTTGCAGGAGAACCCTGCCCCTAAGCACAGAGTCCCCGTGTGCCAGGGGTGGACGCACACAAGGGCCTTGCTGCCACCACGGCTGGGGCCTCACCTGCCTTGGGCACAGGCAGGGCCCAGCTTTTCAGATGAGATCACCAGTATCTGACCCAGGAGCCAAGTGCTCAGACCAGAAGACTCCAAATTAAGCCAGCTGATGTGCTTTTTTTTGAGATGGGAGAACATGTGTTCCATTCTTAAGGGGAGAAAGCAACTCAGGACTTCATGTTTTGATTACACTTGGCTCTCACTGTCTCTAACTCCAGGCATTTGTGGAACAGGGAAATGAGCTCCGAGTCAAATGATAAAGCTGATATGATTCATGTGTCTTTCAGGAGGAAAGAAACAGGAAACGGAGGCCTGGCTGCCCGGGCTGTGACGTCGCCCCTCTGGCATGCTGTCCGGGCCTGGAAAAATGCAGCTGGCACTGCCTTGAGGATTTGGAGGCAGGAGACAGGAGCTATGTGGTTGCTTGGCCAGCTCCCGAGTACAATAAACTTAATCTTGGAAGTCTTACTCTCAAGGGTGAGGAAAGGGTGAAATGTCGGTATGTAGACTCTGTCGCCAAGAAGCACCAGGAGACATGAAAGAAGAAACAAAACCCTTCTGTTAAAATACCTGTGGAAAAACACTTCTTAAAAACAAACACTGAGAAGCACAACGTGCTTTTTATGTGCTTGAGATTTTTTTTTTTTTTAAAACGAGTTCTGGAAAATAGTCTCTGGATGTTTACATAGTTCCCCCTGAATAAAGGGCAACTGGGAATTTGGCCTGGCCTGGCTCTCAAGTAGGGGTCCGCAAATGCAGCCCGAGGGCCCGTCGGTCTATGAATGCGGTCCTACCGAACACAGCCGCGCCCCTCCGTGAGCTGTGCCTGCGGCTGCCCTCATACTACCACGACAGAGCGGTGGGGGGCGTTGCAGCACACACCTCACAGCACACACACATCAAAACAGTTACTATCTGATCCTTTACAGAACAAGTTGACTGATCCTTGGTCTAAAACAGGAGAGGGAAGTACTCGCTCACCTCAGTCCCATTTCATGCAGAGCTGCAAGAGCTGTCTGCCCTGCCACAGTGTGGCCACCTAACTGTCTCTTCTTGGCAGGACACATGCTTGGCTGGTGGCTGTGGGGAGGGCACTCTGGCTAAATAATGCATCAGCAGGGCTGCCTCTGTTCTTAGTTTTCCTGCAGCCTTTGCTGGGTCATGCAGTCGGGTTAGATTTCAGAGGGTCCTGCAGGACCACACCGACTTCTAGTTCCCTGCCTCCTCGTCTGCAGGTTCTGTGAGTGCAGGGCAAGGACAGCTCATTTTTGCATCTAATTTGTACCATAGAATTGGTGCTGAATAAATGTAATTTTTTTTTTTTTGAGACGGAGTTTCATTCTTGTTGCCCAGGCTGGAGTGAAGTGGCGCCATCTCGATTCACTGAAACCTCCACCTCCGAGGTTCAAGTGATTCTCCTGCCTCTGCTTCCCGAGTAGACGGGATTACAGGCATGCACCACCATGCCTGGCTAATTTTTGTATTTTTAGTAGAGATGGGGTTTTATGATGTTGGCCAGGCTGGTCTCAAACTCCTAACCTCGGGTGATCCACCTGTCTCGGCCTTCTAAAGTGCTAGGATTACAGGTGTGAGCCACTACGCCTTGTCAATAAATGTGATTTTAAATAATAATCAAGTGCACACACACTAGATTACATTTTCAGAATTACCAAGTGAGTGGGCGTCTCAACCCCATCTGTTGAGACCTTATCCCACGCAGACTGTCCAGAACCTCAACCTAGCAGAGTTCGATCCAGACAGAGAGTTGCGGGGCAGCTACAAAAGTAGCCCTTCTTCAAGCCAATATACATATTTTTACATTATTCCACATTTTTTAGTGGGAAGAAATGAATTTTCTTTTAGTAAAACTTGGTTTTACTAAAACTCCCCTCCTCTGAGGATGGGTCGCAGGAATCCTGCCTTATTTACAAGCTTCCCAGATGGTTCTTCTGCGTACTAAACTTGGGGAATATATGTATATTTCTTTCCATCAAGGGCTTTATCAGCACGTTGAATATAACAGAACATCTAAACGTGCTGAATTTGGAACTGGCTTTCCACTCACAGTTTTTCTATCACTTGTGACTAGCTTATAATTTAGTCATTCACACAAGGAATTGAAATAACAATCTAATTCAAAATTGATTTAATAACTATTAATTATTTTTCCTGGCTTTCATTACCCTAAAAACATGGTTTTTTTTTGTTTTGTTTTGTTTTTTTCTGGAGGCCTTATTCTCTGGGTTTTCTTTTGTAATTTTCTGAACACAATTTCTTGGCTACATGTTAAATACTTTTTAATTTATGCAATAAAACAAAACAAACCATGCAGTCCCAGGAAACATCCATCTACAATACATTACTTGGTTTCAGAATCTCGTTGACCATGTGGTCAGCAACCTTCAGCAGGCTGGTTTCAAGTTTGATGATGGGAACCCAGGGGCCGCCCCTTCAATATTTCCCCGACTAAGAAAGATGAGCACAGGCAAGGGGATCTGTCTTGCTTCCTCTTTAAGGATTGACTACTATGGTTGGTATAGGACAGGCTTATATTTAGCCATTTATCTAAAGAGTTGTATGTGGAAACCTGAATTCGTCAACATCCCGACTGTGATGGATTCCAATAAGGTTGGAGCACACCCATATTCTCTGCGCAAGACAAGTCTCCTGAGTGTCCCGCCTCCTAATCCCGCTTAGCTGCCTCACTTCCTTCCTTCACAAAGATCGAGTCAATTTACAGTCTGAGAGCAACAGATGACCACGGAACAATAATGATAGTAATGATGGCTCCCATCAGACCATGAGCTCCATCAACAGGGATATTTGTCTCTGTTTGCTCACCCCCACACCACACTCCAGGGCCCAGTCCAGCACTGCTACAGCCAAGGGAAGTAGAGTCTGGCTAGCAATCCATCAGGGTGCAATAGACAGGTACCCAATAAATACTTGTCAAATGAATGAATTTGCTGAAAGCTTACTGTGGGTAAAGTTCTTTCTGTGTCATTTCATTTAACCCTCATGACCATTACTATAAGCAAAGCATTGCTATATCCATTTAACAGGTGAAAATGTGAGGTTCTGTGTGCAGTTAATTGACTTGACCACATGCGTTCAGTTGGGGAAAGGGGCACCCAGTTGAACTCAGGCCTACTTGGCGTCACGACCTTTGCTCTTTCCACAATGGAACTCGGTCCCTGGGGCCATGCAGTCGGCTCTATTAGGGAATGAATCCTGGTATTCAGACCGGTCAGGCACGGAACATGCCTGTGCAGGTATTGGCTCACCACAAAATATTAATTACCACAAGGGAATAGGTTAAAGGCTATTTGTAGGGTAGCAGGAAGCCTAATCTATTGCCAGCTGCAGATAAAGACCAGCCAGAACTCTAGCCTATCACTGGCAATGAGGAGTGGCTTTGTTTGACTCTGTATGGGCAGGTTTTTTCAGACAGCAAGAATAGATGGGTTGGTATTGCAGAAAGCAGTGTATGAGGATTCTCTAATCCTACTCTTAATTTGTCTAGTCAAATGCAGGTTTTATAACAGATGGGCTCTGGCTTATGGTCCATGGCCAGACAGGGAGAACTATGTATCACATGTAATGTAGTCCCGTGTGTGTGCGCTCCAGGTCACACAGCACCAGGTCACATGTGCTCCAGGTCAGCATGGCTAAATATGAAAGGACACACACCCGGCTGGGCATGGTGGCTCACGCCTGTAATCCCAGCACTTTGTGAGGCTGAGGCGGGCGGATCACCTGAGATTGGGAGTTCGAGACCAGCCTGGCCAACATGCTGAAACCCCATCTCTACTAAAAATACAAAAATTAGCCAGGCATGGTAGTGGGTGCCTGTAATCCCAGCTACTTGGGCGGCTGAAGCAAGAGAATCACTTGAACTTGGGAGGCAGAAGTTGCAGTGAGTGAGATCGCGCCATTGCACTCCAGCCTGGGCAACAAGAGCAAAACTCTGTCTCAAAAAGAAAGAAAGAAAGGACACACACCCTACCCCTAGCAGCCAGCACCAGCCAGCTCCGGGCAACACACCTTAAAGCGGAATTCAAAGGTCACTAACATCAGAATCACTGCTGGGGGCTAAGGGCTGTTAACAATGAAGACCCTAATCCAGACCTGGTAAATCAGACCCTCTGGGCGTGGGTCACAGGAATCCTGGCTTATTTACAAGCTCCCCAAGTGGTTCTTCTGCATACTAAACCATAAGAACCACTGTTCACGGACTTGGGTAGAAAGAGGAGGTTCATTTTTCACTTTCAGATGTGTGCAGTATTTGGTACTTTTGTAATTTGAAGAGTATAGGTCTTGGGGGAGAAAGGAAGGACGAGAGCAGAAAAGAAAGAAGACGGTATTGTGAGAAGGCTCTGTGTGGGGTGCTGGGGTACAGGAGCCACATCCCCTGGACTCTGGATGGTCCCGTTGGAATCGTCGGCCTCTTTGTCTCCCTTCACCTGTTTTCCTGCCACATTCTCTCTCTGTGCCATCTCATAGGGCCACCACCACCCAGCAAACACCACGACACCCTCCTCTGCCCTCCCCATCCTCCTGGATTCTGGAACTGTCTTGCCTAAGAGACAGACATTCCCCCACATTTCATGAGCAGCAGAGGAAAGTCAAACCTCCCAAGAATTGTATACAAAGTTGCCTTTTTAATATGAACAAATAAATCCCTGGTCTTTAACTAGTTTCTGGTCGACGTGGCATGGGGTTTATTCAGTATACTCCATTATACAATAAAGCATACTCCATTTTTTTTGTTTGCTTATTTATTTATTTATTTTCTGAGACAGAGTCTTGCTGAGCCCCAGGCTGGAGTGCAGTGGCATGATCTCGGCTCACTGCAACTTCCACCTCCCAGGTTCAAGTGATTCTCCTCTCTCAGCCTCTCGAGTAGCTGGGATTACAGGCACCCACCACCAGGCTCAGCTAATTTTTGTATTTTTAGTAGAGATGGGGTTTCACCATATTGGCCTGTCTGGTCTTGAACTCTTTACCTCATGATCCATCTGCCTCGGCCTCCCAAAGTGCTGGGATTACAGGCATAAGCCATCATGCCCGGCCTGCTTTTATTTTTTTAAAATGACATTCTCTCACCTCAAAACACAGAAAGAGTACCTTCTGAAGAAGACATGAAATTCTAAAATACTTCGGTTTTCACTGTCCGAGTCTTTAAAATGAAGCCATTCTGGCCCTGACTTCACCGCAGGGCAGCAGTAGGTAATGATAACAGTGAACCCTCACAGAAAACGGCAGGGTCTCGCATTGACCAGAAGGGATCGCTTCCCATGCAGGGTTTTCACACTAGCGAACGTGAATCGCAGACATCAGCTGCTCTCAACTTCTCTGCAACTGGCTGCTCAGGTCTACGGATGCCCTGTTTATGGATAATAGCTCCCATTTATGGGGTCTGTAGCCTGAGTCAGGTACTTGGCAGACAATCCCACAAAGGTGGCCTGCAGACTCTATTCACAGGTGAGGAAGGCGAGGCTGAGGGAGGCTCAGCCCTGTGACCAACCACACAGCTGTGGTCAGCCCTTCTGTGCCTCCTCCCTGTGTCCTGCTTTGCTGGGAGCACAGGCTGTGGCTGTTACCACTCACTGCTCTCCAGCAGTCCTCTGGCTCCACGTGCACTGAAGGGGTTAAAAGAGCTCACTTACTGGGGGTCTAGCACAGTCTTTGCAGACGTGGTGAGAGCTGGCTGCCTGGGTGGGGCCCTTTCCAAAGAGCCAGGACTCATCGTTCAGAGCAGGGGCCCTCAGCCTCGGCTGCACGTGGGAATCACCAAGGGAACATTTAGAAATCCTGTCCCTGGCCACACCCAGACCAATTAAGTCAGAATTTCTGGGAATGTGGGCAAGATATCAACATCTTATGACACTCCAGAGGCCGTTTCAACACAACCGAGGCTGAGCCCCGCTGTTGTGTGTTTCAGTCATTCCCCCTCCACTCTTGCTACTTCCAGTGTTGTTCATGGACCCCAACAGGGCATGAGAAAGGCAGACTCTCAGGCCAGCCCACAACACGCAGTCAGAATCCACACCCACAAGGTCCCTGGGTGATTCGCCTGAACAGTAAGATTTCAGAAGCACAGCTTTAGAGGGCTGCTTCTAATATGCTGCAAAGTTTGAGAATCAGGGTAGATCCTTAAGCTTCCAGATCTGTATGGGGGTGAAGGGAAAGGTGGTGTCTTAAGCCCACATGAGAAACACGTTGGGAAACTGAAGTAGCCGAATGAAGATGATGACACCCTCCCGTGCTCTCCGGAGTCTGAGTCTGTAGCATCCACAGGTAGGAAGAGGAGCAGGGGCAAGTGAAGGGAAATTATCCACAGGCTAGCAGCAATACCCTGTTTATTTGCATTAAAAAATATATTACCTGTGATAACTGGTTATTTTCCTACATCTTAATGATCTATTTCCACGTAACAAAGCAATCTGTAACTTAATAGCTTAAAATAACCATGTATTTGCTCACACTCTTGTGATTCAGCAATTTGGGCTGAAATTAATTGGGCTGGGGTCACGCTCGTGACTGTAGTTACCTGGTGGGTCAGTTAGGCCTGGATGGTCTGCAGTGGCCTCATTCACATGTCTGGGGGTCAGCTGTGGTGTTGGTCAGCTCGGGGGGGTCCTCTAGGGAGCCCTGACTCTCCTCCGCGTGGCCAGGTGAGCCTAAGTTTCATAAACAGTGGCGGCAGCAGCAGCATCTGCATTCCACGAGAGCAAGAGTGGAAGCTGCAGCTCTCTTACAGCTTTGCTCCAAAGCTGCACAATGTCACTTCCAGCACATTCTGTTCCTTAAAGAAAGTCAAAAGCCCAGGCCTGATTCAGGGGGTGGAGAAATAAACTTTATCTCTTGAAGGGAGGAGCTGCTAAGAATTTGTGGCTATTTTTAACCTGTTCCATTTCACCCTATGGCCATCATTATTTACGTCATTTCCCCTGGCAAAATGCACTCCCCCATCCCAAGACAACGCACCAGGGTGTGGTCATCCCATCATGGAACTAGGCTCAGAACCTGTCATCTCACGCCCTGGAGCAGGTGCAGATATAGGAGAGTATCGTGGAAGGGTACAATTTCTCTTGATAAAATCCTAACCACCCCCCAACTGACTGATGGACCCTCCTCTCAACCAAGGGCATTCCAAAGTTAACCTGAAAAACTAATTCAGGCCATGATGGAAAGTAAGGGTCAGATATGTTTCACAAACACTAACACAGAGACCTTAAGACTGACAGAACAGACTCTTTTAAGTCTGATAAGAAACACTTACCAGCTATTTTCTCTGACATCTGCTACTTGGAGCCTTCATCTGCATGATAACCCTTTTGTCTCTACAACTCAAGGTTTAACCCAAACCTTCCTTTGTATTGATTTCAGGTCTTTAGATAATAACTTTTTCAACAAATTGCCAATCAGAAGATCTTTAAATCTACCCATGACCTGGAAGCCCCTGCTTTGAGTTGTCCTGTCTTTCCGGATTGAACCAGTGTACATCTTACTTGTATTGATTGATGTATCATGTCTCCCTAAAGTGGATAAAACCAAGCTGTACCCTGACTACTCTGGGCACGTGTCATTAGGATCTCCTGAAGCTGTATCACAGGTGCATCCTTATCCTTGGCAAAATAACCTTCTCAATTGATTGAGACTCATCTCAGATACTTTTTCATTTACAATCTGGAGGCTTGTGAACTAAAAGGACAAATTCCCTGCCCCCACACACATACATAGTGGGGAAACAGGGCCAGGCTAATTGCAGTAAGCACTCACAATTGAAGAGGGGAAAGACAAGCGGCTCTTGGCAATCACGAGTACACAGAAATTCTGAAATCCACCATGGTGGTCAGGGCCGATCCTTAGCTGGGGCCTAGTTCTGCTCTCTGGAAGTGGCTCTCTAGTCCACTGCTCTCAGTGGCTCATGGCTCAGCCCTCTGAGGTCTTAACTACTTTCCAAGAGGTCCTTCCTTCTCTATAATAACAAGTCTAGGGTTGAAACTTAGTGCCTTTCTCAAGTCGGCTGCCTGCTCAAGAAATTTGGGATGCCGGCCGGGCGCAGTGGCTCAAGCCTGTAATCCCAGCACTTTGGGAGGCCGAGACAGGCGGATCACGGGGTCAGGAGATCGAGACCACCCTGGCTAATATGGGGAAACCCCATCTCTACTAAAAAATACAAAAAACTAGCCAGGCGAGGTGGCGGGCGCCTATAGTCCCAGCTACTCGGGAGGCTGAGGCAGGAGAATGGTGTAAACCCGGGAGGCAGAGCTCGCAGTGAGGTGAGATCCAGCCACTGCACTCCAGCCTGGGCGACAGAGCAAGACTCCGTCTCAAAAAAAAAAAAAAAAGAAATTTGGGATGCCAAGGTGGGAGGATTGCTTGAGGCCAGGAATTTGAGACAAGCCTGGGCAACAGAGTGAGACCCTATCTCTACCAAATTAAAAAAAAAGTTAGCCAGGCACAGTGGCATGTGTCTTTAGTTCTAGCTACTTGGAAGGCTAAGCTAAGAGGATCTCTTGAGCCTGGGAGTCTGAGGCTGCAGTGAGCTATGACTGAACCACTGTACTCCAGCTTAGATGACAGAACAAGACTCTGTCTTGAAAAAAAAAAAAGAAAGAAAGAAATTTGGGAGTCTGGAGTTCTCTTTTACATGTGGTCTGTCTTGTTTTCTTTTAGTCTGGGCTGGTGGTGCCTTCACCAGGACAACTCTTTTAAGACTGTGTAGGTTTCCCATGAATCACATAGGATACATTCCATGCCCCAAAAGCCACACTATACATTGATTTTGAGACAGATTTCTTTCTATTTGTTCATGTCAGGCCACTCTGAGACAATGCCCTAAAGTTTAGCTGAATTCTACTTTCTAACCCACTAAGTCCTGAGCACTCTATAGTTCTTCTAAATTCTGTTTGCAAACTCAACAGTTCCTTCTTAGCTCATTTCTCTTTTGCAGTGTCTTATATTCTGCTAAAAACATTCACGAGGCTCTCAACATTCTGTGTTAGAGATATACTTAACCAGAGCTACAAATTTCATAAATACATTTTTTGTTTTCTAAGTTACCACAGGTGACATTTTCCCAGTTGTTCTGCCACTATATAACGTGTGTTGCCTTTTTTCCAACCTGAAATAAGAATCTCCTCACTGGTTTTTCACCCTCCATGAACAGTCTGTCTGTCATTTCTCTAACTGTTGCTAATAGCCGCCTCACTTTTCCAAACTCAGCCTAACTATTCCCAAAGATGATGTCCCATACATGTAGTTTTTTTCTTTTTCTTTTTAATGCCAGCATCTCACTTCTGGAAACAATTTCTGTGATGTATCATTGTGGCCTGGTACGCCATACCATACCAACGTTTAGTCACATAACGCAAATATCATTTATTTGCTAAAGATTCTGCTCTGTGATCTGGGCTTAACTGGGTGGTTCTTCTACCAGTCTTATCTGGGGTCACTCACATGGCCGAAGTCATCTGGAGGGCCTGCCGGGCCTGGTCTAAGATACCTTCACTCCCATGGCCGAGAGTCAGCTGGGGCTATTAACTGGCTTTCCAGCAGGCTAATCCAGGCTTCTTATGTGCAATAGCAACATTCCAAGAGAGCACCAATGGAAGCCGCAAGGCCTTTTGGGTCCTGTCTGGAAGTCACACAGCATCACCTCCACCATATTCTACTATGAAATCAAGTCATGGATTCAGAGAATGGAGAAAGAATTTGTGACCATTTTTATCCTACTAGACCTTGGAAAAGGAATTATTTCTTAATAAATCTAATTTGGCAGACAAAACCTCAAATCATGGGGCACAAGAGAGTCAGTAATTTTAAGCAGGTGCTTGGTAATAAATATTGAGAGCCACAGAGACTCAGGGAGTGGGGACAAGAGACCCCTCCTAAGAGGGAAGGGTTAGGTGGGAGAGAGGGCAGGGCACCTACGTGAGAAGTGGATTCATCTGTATAATAACAAAAGCAGCAGTAACAATACAATAATAACCTCTCCTAATATTTACTTAACACTGAAGATGTGTCAGAAACTATGGTAAGTGCCTTTACATGCATAGTTTCACTTAATTCTCATAACAAACCTTAAGTACTTTTTTTTTTTTTTTTTGAGACTCAGTCTCGCTCTATCACCCAGGCTGGAGTGCAGTGGTGCAATCTCAGTGCAGTGGTGCTCACTGCAACCTCCGCCTTCCAGGTTCAAGCGATTCTCCTGCCTCCTGTCCGAGCAGCTGGGATTACAGGCGCCCACTATCACAGCTGGCTAATTTTTCTATTTTCAGTAGAGACAGGGTTCTGCCATGTTGGCCAGGCTGGTCTTGAACTCCTGACCTCAGGTGATCCACCCACTTCGGTCTCCTAAAGTGCTGGGATTACAGGTGTGAGCCACTGCACCCGGCCCAAACCTTAAGCACTTTTGTCAGCCCCACTTTACAGACGAGAAAAATGAAGCTTAAAAGGTAAGAGGGATACCCATGAAGCCTCCAGAGCCAGTAAGTGGATCTGACGTGTTCTTCCCCATGTGTACTGTGGCAAAAGCTTCTGACGGTTGGTTTATCGCATATTTGGGCAATTCCACAAGGATGGCTATATTAGCAAAGATTGCTCTCAACGATTTGATATTTGATACAAATGAAAAATAAGTACAATCTTCCTGGGAATGTGATGTGCTTTTCCCTGGTTCTAATTCTGTCTTCCTAACAATTGAAGACACCAAATTATGATCAAAAAATCCCTCTGGAGACCAGGCCTTATCACAAGCCAGCAATTAGACCTGGGAAAGTTATGCACTCTCTTTGGATCTGTCCTGTAAAATGAAACGGCCGTGATTAGGAGATGTCTACGACCTATCCAAGTCCTGATATGCTGTGATAGACACACACATATATTCGTGTAATATACATATGATATACACATATATATGTGTGTGTATGTATATATCACAGCATATTACACGTGTGTGTGTGTATCACAGCATATCAAGACTTTTTTTTTAAGGTGGGGTCTTGCTGTCACCCAAGCTGGAGTCCTGTGACAAGATCTAAGCTCACTGCAGCACTGAAATTCTGGCTTAAGCAATCCTCCTGCCTCAGCCCCCTAGTAGCTGGGACCACAGGTACATGTCACCACACCTGGTTTTTTTTTTTTTTTCTTTTTTGTAGAGATAGGGTCTCACTATGTTGCCTGGGCTGGTCTCAAACTCTTGGACTCAAGCTATCCTCCTGCCTTGACCTCCCAAAATGCTGGGATTACAGCCATGAGCCACGCTCCGCCCTGTCATATGTTTTTTAGCATTCAAATGACTGCTTCTGTTTCTAGCCAGCAAATCCTGACTTAGCTTTGATTATAGACATTGCGGCCAGCAGCAGTTGCTTCCTTGCAGGACATAGGAAGAGATCCTGATAAACAAGACTGTCAAGACCCAGAAAGCAGGAAGCTCTTGGGCATTTCAGAGCAAGGCCAGAAGTGTTAGGGTTGGATCTCACGTGTGCATGTGTGTAAGCACAGGCACAGTTGCAATGAATGTACTGCCCTGATATATTTAAAACTGGAAGATATGCCAAAACAACGTTATCAAAACTGTGATATATTATAAATGTTTGCATTTGACATTCAGCAGATGAATACACTCACACCATGAAGTTTCGTTTATGTCATTTAGTTTTAAGTCCAATGACAGGTAAGGCCTAAGCCCATTGGATCTCCAGCTACTTCCTGTCCACTCACACCCTCTCCATCCCACACATGGCCCCATTGGCAGAAAGTGGGGGCTGCCGTCCCTAACACCTATTAAGGACAATCTCTTTATGCTCCTTTAGCTTGAGGGCAGGATAACTTGATACATTTTAATATATTAAAACCAAATCTGTTGGAACCTTGTAGAATCATAAATCGAATTTGTTTAGAGTTTTAGAATGCAGGGGTGTGTGAATTATTGGTTTATTCAAGCTCTCATTCACTTGACAAGTATTTATTAAGCACACAATAAAACACTAGTTCACGGCCGGGCATGGTGGCCCATGCCTGTAATCCTAGCACTTTGGGAGGCCAAGGCGGGTGGATCATGAGGTCAGGAGTTCGAGACCAGCCTGGCCAACATGGTGAAACTCCGTCTCGACTAAAAATACAAAAATTAACCGGGCATGGTGGTGGGCACCTGTAATCCCAGTTACTCTAGAGTCTGAGGCAGGAGAATCACTTGAACCCGGGAGGCAGAGGTTGCAGTGAGCCGAGATTGCACCACTGTACTTCAGTCTAGGCAAAAAGAGTGAAACTCCATCTCAAACAAACAAACAAATAACAAACAAACAAAACATTAGTACTAGACTCAAAACCAGGGCTCATCCACTTACAAGATATTTGATAATTCAGGGCCTCATCCTGAAGCGACCTGGACTGGTGTGTGACTGAAACAGTGAGCTATGCAGCAGCAGCACGATCTGCACTCTGTGGCCTAGGAGAAATCATGCCACCTCCCTGGGGCCTCCCCTCCCTCCAGCTCTGAGAGTCTATGAGTTTTGAGGGTTGGCTTCAGTTTCTGGTTTCCAGCTTTAGGAATCTATCAGTGGGCATTCTAGTTTCCTCTGTGGGGCTGCGAGGAGCACGTCCTAGTCCAGGATTTGGAAGTCACTGATGGACTCGCAGAGGAACTGCCTGGTCCAGTGAGCACTTGGGATGTCTGGTTGGTCCTCACTTGCTTTTGTGGCTGGCACAGTTTGGCTGCAAGGCAGGGCTGAGCTGGGGCACGCAGAAGTGCTCAGCTTCTACTGCCTTCAGATGCTGAGTGCTGTGGAGGTTTCTGGAGGGGAAGATCTGGGGTGAATCAAGGCCATACAATTGCTGTGTTGAGTCTCCTGCTTTTCTTTTAAAAAATTTTAAAATTATTTTTGACAAACTGTAGTTTTATGTATTTATGGGACACAAAGTGATGAGATGATTTTGAATACAATGTGAAATGATTAAATCTAGCTAATTACCATCCATCACCTCAAATATCTGGCACTTTTTGTGATGAGAACGTTTGAGATGAACTCTTTTAGTGATACTGAAATGTACAGTGCTCAGTTATTAAGTATATTCTCCACACTATGCAATCAATCTAAAAAAAATTGAACTTATTCCTCCTAGCTACTTGACACTGTGACCACCATTCTACTCTTGCTTCCATGAGTTCAGTCGTTTTCGATTCTACTAATTCTCATGCCTGCTCTCCCGTTTCAACTCCAACAGGGAGAGACGCTTTTCTCTGCCTAGCAGCTTGTATCTGTCATCTGTCTACGCATTTGTCTATCAATTTCTTTCTTTTTTGCTTTTTTTGAGACAGGAGCTCACTCTGTCATCCAGGTTGCAGTGCAGTGGTGTAATCATAGCTCACTCACTTCGGCCTCAAAGTCATGGTTTTACGCGATTTTTGTTCCTCAGCCTCCCTAGCAGCTGAGACTACAGTCCTGTGCCACTATCCCTGGTTAATTTAAAACTTTTTATTTTTGTAGAGACAACAGTCTCACTATGTTGCTCAGGTGGGTCTCGAACTCCTGGCTGCAAGTGATCTTCCTGCCTTGGCCTCCAAAGTGCTGGTAATGGCAGTGGTGGGTGGGCCGTCTAGAGCTGCTACTGCCATCATGGCTGAAGCGGGGGCAGGGGCAGGGACCGTGGCGGCAAAAGTGGCTGCAGGAGCAGCAGTGGCGGTGGTGGGACCCTTGTTCCCCATGTCCCCAGTGCCCTGCATCCCCAAGGCAGCCGATTGCCCCACTCCCACCCTCGCGTGGCCAGGCAGGACCTGTTCCTAGGCAGGACCTCACTCCCTGCTGCATCGTGGGAGCCCGCGAACACCCAGCCAAAGGCGTACAAAAAGACTTTAGAGTAGATTAAAAGTCTGTAATCTATAAAGACTATAAGACATAATCTTGGGGGCCAGCGACCATGACTTTTGTTTTTCCTTTAAAAAGGGTCCAAGTTCAAGGCATGGTTACTCGGCAGGAAAAGTATCCCCTTCACAGAGAGGTAGGAGATGGGACATGAGAACGTTGGTGGAGCCTCTGTATCTCTTGGGACTTCCTTTCCTTCTTCCATAAATTGTGAAAGACCAGCAGGAGGGCCTCACCTGGGAGCGTGTTAGAAATGCAGGATCTCAGGCCACACCCTGGACCTACTGACTCAGATTCTGCTTTGTAACAAGACCCCACGCGATTTTGTACACTTTGGGTTTGAGGAGCACTGGTCTAGAGATTTCTCAGGCACTTTCCAATGCCAATTTCCTGTCATCCTAAAACCCCATGGGTTGGAGTGCCCCACTGGCCGGAAGGTGAAAACACATTTTGGGACCTCTATCTCTGCGACAGTGACAAGAGTGCTTCCCCCAGACCACCAGGGCTTCCCCGAGCTCCTCTACCCAAGGGCTGCTATTTCAGGAGCTCTCCTGCTGAGTCACCAGACGAAAGCAGCCGGGGAGGAAGCAGCCGTATCCTGTGCACTCGGTTGGACCAGCGAGGGCAGGTGACTCTGGGGGCTCTCTCCCTCGACGGTGACTCCATGCAAAGGTGGAGAGCCATTCATGAAACCCTGTGATTGTATCTGTTAGGCAGGAGGGAACTTATATTTTTCCTATTCCTATATCCCTGGAAGTTTCCCGATAGTGAGAAATTAGAGGGGATTAATTTATCTTTTCTCCACTCCATCTGAGTGAGCCCTGGAGTGAATACAGAGCCTTAACCATGGAAAGGTGAGACGGGGAGAGGCCCCCACCGCAGGAGTCAGTAGATGAGGATTCTCATCCTGCCACCCACGGTGTGATTTTAGGTAAGTCCTGGGACCCTCTGGGTTCAGTTTCCACACCGGTAAAATGCTTCAACCATCTCCAGGCCCTGCCCCTACACACAGTGGATGTTGGAATGCAGCAAACCTTTTACTGATTCGTTTGTTGTAATTTAATGTTTTATATAGAAATATATCACGATTCAAAACCCAGATGTTCTAAAAGCTGTAACTTGAGAATTGCTCTTACCCGTTTCTTTCTCACTGCTGTTCTCTTACAGGTAATGACTTTTACCGGTCTCTCCCATTTCCCCTCATTGAAGCACAAGCAAATACAAACACGTGTTCTTGTTTCCCACCCTTTTGTACACAAAAGTAGCTTCCTATGTGCAGCATTCTGTATATTTTCTTGCTAGCTTGAAACTGTATGCTGAAGATGGCTCCATGTTGGTACCATTGGAATTCGTTACTCCTTTTCCTTTTTTTTTTTTTTTTTTGAGATGGAGTCTCACTCTGTCGCCCAGGCTAGAGGGCAGTGGCCGGATCTCGGCTCACTGCAAGCTCCGCCTCCCGGGTTTACGCCATTCTCCTGCCTCAGCCTCCGGAGTAGCTGGGATTACAGGCGCCCGCCACCTCGCCTAGCTAGGTTTTTTTTTGTATTTTTTTAGTAGAGACGGGGTTTCACCGTGTTAGCCAGGATGGTCTCGATCTCCTGACCTCATGATCCACCGGTTTTGGCCTCCCAAAGTGCTGGGATTACAGGCTTGAACCACCGCCCCTGGCCCGTTACTCCTTTTTCTGTCACATTGAGCTTATTTAGCTAGTTTAACATGCTTGTTTATCTAGTCCCCTATTGATAGCTACTTGAGTCCAGTGGAGCTAAATTCTATGTGCTATATTCACTTACCGATGGCTGGAGGAGGGCAATGCCCACTATAAGAGAGGCACTATCTCTCACTCTCTCTCTCTCTCTTTTTTTTTTTTTGTGAGACAGGATCTTGCTCTATCGCCAGGCTGGACTGCAGGGGCGCAATCTCAGCTCACTGTAACCTCCACCTCCCAGGTTCAAGTGATTCTCCTGCCTCAGCCTCCCGAGGAGTTTGGATTACAGGCGTGTGCCACCACACTTGGCTAATTTTTTAATATTTTTGGTAGAGACAGGGTTTCACCATGTTTACCAGGTTGGCCTCAAACTCCTGACTTCAAGTGATCCTCCTGCCTCAGCCTCCCAAAGTATGTGGATTACAGGCGTTAGCCACTGCGCCAGGCTGAGGCACTATCTCTTCAATTCTCACAACAGCCCTGCAAGGTAGATATTTGTTATGAACTGCACGTATCCCCCTAAAATTCACACATTGAAGCCCAAACCCCCAGTGCGATGGTGTTTGGAGATGGGGCCTTTGAGAGACAATCAGGGTTAGATGAGGCATGCAGGTAGAGTTCCCATGATGGGATTTAGTGCTCTTATAAGAATGGATACTGGAGAGTTTGCTCTCTCTCTTCCTGCTTCCCAGTACCCCAATATTTGGGGGGCACAGCAAGAATATGACCACCTACAAGCCACAAAGAGGGCCCTCGCCAAAACCCAACCATGCTGGCAGCCCTGATCTCAGATTTCCGACCACCAGAACCCTGAGAACCTGCCAGCACCTTGACCTTGCACTTCCCAGCCTCCAGCACAGTGAGCAATCACTTTCTGTTGTTTATAAGCCACCCAGTCCATGGTAATTTGTTATAGCAGCCCAATGTGCTGAAACACTGGCTGAGTGCCCACAGTTGCAGGAAGTAGGGTGAGGCAGCATGGTGGGGTAGAAGGGAGGGCCAGAGTGTAGCACCCCACCAAGTGTTCTGCAGCTCCCACATCATAGGCAGGACGTGCTGAAGTTCCTGCCTGACTGATGGAGGAACCCAGAAAGTAGCCAGTTGGAGGGCTGGCACACATAGTGATGGCAGGGTGACCCTGCATCCCAAGGTATCACAGGGCTGCATCATGGACATCCTGGGCTAGGAGTCACATGGAGGGTATGGTAGCATGAAGAACGCCAGTGTCTTAGTCTTTTGTGCTCTAAAACAGAATACCTGAGACTGGGTAATTTATAAAAATCAGAACATTACTTCTTCATTCTTCTGGAGGCTAGAAAGTCCCAAATCAAGGCGGTGACATCTGGTGAGAGCCTTCTTGCGTGTCCTCACATGGGAGAAGGTGAAAGGGGAAGAGAGAGTGAAACCACTCCCATAAGCCCTTTTTAGAGCCACATTAATCCATCCAGGAGGGTGAAACCATTGTGACACAAACGCCTCCCAAAAGGCCGTAGCTTCCCACATGGTTGCACTGGGGATTAAATTTCCCACACAGGAACTTAAAGGGACACATTCAGACCATAGTAACTGGTGACAAGTCTGGCATTGCCCTGGAGCGTGGCAAGAGGGCAGTGGAAGAGTTGAGCTGGAGCAGGATGCAGGAGAACACCTGGGGACCAGGAGGGGGATGCAGGAGAACACCCGGGGACCATGAGCGGGCAGTGTTCACACCATGGAGGGCAGCCCACAGAGAAAGCTATGACTTGGGGTGGAGGCAGAGGTGCCAGGGGCAGCAAGTGATACAGGAAAGCCCAGCAGTGGCAAAGGAGACCCCACCCAGATCCCGGGAAGACTGAAGGGGAATGGGACAAGCCATTGGGGAACAAGGTGTCCATCCTGGGAGCCCTGACAGGAGCCAACTTCCTAGGAGCTCAGTTAATAGGGCAGAGAACTTAGGTGTAAGAAACAAGGCAAGATTCAGCTACTAAACTCAGGGCCTGTTGTTGTTGTTGTTGTTGTTGTTGTTTGTCTGAGACAGAGTCTCACTCTGTCTCCCAGGCTGTAGTGCAGTAGCGCAATCTCCACCCACTGCTACCTCTACCTCCCTGGTTCAAATGATTCTCCTGCCTCAGCCCCCCGGGTAGCTGGGATTACAGGCATGTGCCACCACACCTGGCTATTTTTTGTAGTTTAGTAGACATGGGGTTTTGCCATGTTGGCCAGGCTCGTCTTGAACTGCTGACCTCAAGTGATCTGTCTGCCTTGGCCTCCCAAAGTGCTGGGATTATAGGTGTGAGCCACCGTGCCCAAGGGCCTGGGTTTTGAATGAAGTCCCCCAGGCTGAGATCAAGACTATAAACACAGAGACTGCAAGTGGGGGTCACGGATAGCTGTGGCTGCAGGGGGCTGAGGAACATGTGGGTGGGCAGTGAGGCCAAGAAGGCCTGCTTTGTCCTCCCCTGTCCCATGGCTGTGGGGAGTTGGGGACTCCTGGCCACAGGGAGTCAAGCTGTAGCCTTGACTAAGTGGCCTGGTGGAGGGCTCCAGTATTGGTTTTGGGAAGGGGCACGTAGCAATGCACTGAAGTGGGCTGGACAGTCCAGGTGATGACCACACAGGTCGAGTCCATCCTCTAAATCTGCAGGTTCCACATCCTCAGATTGAACTGACTGCACATACAAAATATTTGGGAAAAAAAATAAAAATAACAATACAATAAAATTAATACAAACAAAAAATATGGTATAACAATTATTTGCATAGCATTTATGTTGTGAAGTATTAGAAGTACTCTAGAGATGATTTAAAGTATACAGGAGAGCACTTTGGGAGGCCAAGGTAGGAGGATCACTTGAGGCCAGGAGTTCAAGACAAGCCTGGGCAACATAGCAAGATCCCATTCTCCACAAAAAGTACAAAAATTAGGCCAGCCTGGTGCTGTGGGCCTGTAGTCCCAGCTACTCAGAAGGCAGAGGTGGAAGGATTGCCTGAGCTCAGGAGATGGGGGCTACAGTGAGCTATGATCACACCACTGTACTCCAGCTTGGGGGATAGAGTGAAATCCTTCTCTAAAAAATAAAAACAAGTAAGTAAAGAAATAAATTAAATAAATAAATAAAGTATATGGGAGATGTGCATAGGATATATGTAAAGACTATGTGGTTTCATAAGCATCTTGAACATCCATAGTTTGGTATCTGCACAGAGTCCTGGAACCAATCCCCCTGTATGTTCCCTGCAGCCATGCTGTACAGTGTGGGTAGCCTCCATAATCTCCCCCGTGATGCTACAGAACATCCCCTCAGCTCCCCCGGGTCGGAGAGGTTCTTCTCTATACCTCAGGGTCCCCCTGTGGCTGGCTGAGGAACCAGCCACTTCTTAGCAGACTGACAAAGGGCTTGTCCTGCAGGCAAAGAAGCCTATTACTTCTCTCTGCGGCTGCCCAGAGAGGCACACCCAGCTGGATACATGCTTCTCTGGTTAGTCACCAGTGGCCACACCCTAGCCTGGCACAGCTGGAGCCTCCAGGAGCCCAAACAGGGAAAACTCATCTGCAGACCGCACCAGCTTCACAGGCACCAACTCGGGAGCTAAGGATTTGGCAAAAACAAGCACCATAGTGAGTAACTGCAGCAAGCATGTGTGCACACACACTCACATACTCACACGCACACGTGCACACCCAGGCCCACTCATGAAGCCATTCTGGTCAGCCCCAGAGAGCATCGTGCTGAACAGACGCTGCCCCCTGCCCTGTCTGTTGAGCTCTTCCTCCTGCCAGAGCCCACTAGGCTGGCCTCCTCGATGCGTTGCCAATCCTACAGCAGGTTCACTTGCTTTTTCATGACTCTACTAAATTGTTTGTCATTTGGAGTTGTATTTTGACTTTGAAGCCGTAATATGCAAGCAATACATTCTCTAAACACTATGAAAATGTGTTTGTATGTGGCTTGGTTCTAGTGTCTCTGCTCGTAGACAAACTCTTCTGACTCACAGGCTCGAAGCTGAAAGGGCTCCAAGAGTGATGTCCAACCCTTCTTTACCATAAAGAAGACTGGGTCCCCGCTGTGTGGAAGGATGGCCTCTTCTAGCCACTCCTTTGAAAATAATGAATCACACTTTCTAACACAGGAGACATTACTATAATCTGACCCAGCGACTGGGTTCTGACCCTTCACTCATTTCTGTACAACTCCCTCAACCTTTTGGGAATTCCTGGCTCAGGCTGCCCACTCCCACTTGCTACTGGACATGTTTGTAATCAACTTTCATCCACCTTCGCCCTCCCCACCCACCTGGGATCCTGCCATTGGCTTCCCTCTTGAAGCTTTCATTCATTCTACTCATGACTCCTAAGGAGATGCTGCGGCTTCCAGACTTTCTTATTATCGTAAAAAAATGGACTAATTCTTACTTCATCATTTTGGCAAATTTTAGGGATAATTTTGTGGTAATTTCTTCCATTAAGATCTGCTCTTGCAAAGATGTATCTGTGTGAGTGATGGCTCATGCCTGTAATCCCAGCACTTTGGGAGGCCGAGGTGGGTGGATCACCTGAGGTCAGGAGTTCTCGAAGTTCTCCAGCCTGGCTAACATGGTGAAACCCCATCTCTACTAAAAAAATACAAAAATTAGCTGGGCATGATGGAATGCACCTGTAGTCCCAGCTACTCAGGAGGCTGAGGCAGGAGAATTGCTTGAACCCAGTGAGCCAAGATCATGCCACTGCACTCCAGCCTGGGCGTCAAAGCGAGACTCCGTCTAAAAAAAAAAAAAAGTTCAAGTACTTTCTAATGGAAGTGTGTCCAGGCTGTGGGGTGGGGGGAGACACAGGGGAGGAGGTGTGAGAGGAGGTGGCGGCTGTGTGGTAGGAGCTGGAGGGCAGAAGGAAGGCTCTTCTTGCCAAGGTACTTCAAAACCCAAAACACCACTATTAAAATATGGATATGAAGGCCTAGGCTTGACCTTGGTTCAAAGTTTTTTAGGAAGTAATTGTTTGAAATTCAAAAGCATTTTCTGTAGAAACAGTATCACAAATGGAAGATTAACTTTTCAAATGAACCCACAAAAATGTATTTAATCTATCTTTTTACTAATTATCTTTTCACTATCTTTTCACTATTTAATTGCTAGCTATGTCAAGTAGCGCTTTAATTGACAAATCTGCCTCAGTTTCCTCATCTGAAAAGTGGGGCGCTGATATAGCCTGTCTCAGGGTTATTGGGAGGACGACATGGATTTATGTGTATAAAGTTCTTTTCTTTTCTTTTTTGTTTTTTGTTTTGAGACAGTCTTGCTCTGTTGCCCAGGCTGGAGTGCAGTGGTGAGATCTCAGCTCACTGCAATTTCTGTCTCCTGGGTTTCAGCAATTCTCCTGCCTCAGCCTCCTGAGTAGCTGGGATTATAGGCATCTGCCACCATGCCCAGCTATTTTTTGCATTTTTAGTAGATACGGGGTTTCACTATGTTGGCCAGGCTGGTCTCGAACTCCTGACCTCAGGTGATCTGCCCGCCTCGGCCTCCCAAAGTGCTGGGATTACAGGTGTGAGCCACCACGCCCGGCCGTGTGTAAAGTTCTTAGAACAGTGGTAGGCCCATAATTAGGGTTACATTTATTGTTTTTATTACTTGTAGCAAAACTCTAACATGCTTCAGCCCCTGTTTTTAGAGCCCTGCTGAGTCTAAGGGGGGACTCAGAAGCCCCAGTGGGGTGGGACTCCCTTGGGAGGGTGAGATTCCAAGGAAGCCGCTAAAGCAGAGACTGCAGCCCAGAGGACACGAGATTGAACCGGCCACTCCTGCCTGGGCCGTGGTCAGCTGCGTCCCTAAAGCGGAGTCTTCCTGAACTCCAGGGGAGGTTAGTGTTTGGGTCAGACGCTTTAGACGTGACAGAATGGAAGGGGGCAGGTGTCCTGAGACCTGGCATCGGCTGGTGTGAGCAGCGGGGGCCCAAGGAGCAAGTGGGGGCTGCTGGACAGGCTGTGAGAGGTAGGGCTGTCTCCTGTGTGCCTTCCTAGGGATTGTCTCAGCCCTGCTTTGAAACACCCAGCGTGTAAAGGCCTCGCCTGACACAGTGGGAAAGTTATCTCTGCTGTGTTGGACTTTGCTGCCGACAGATTTACCCAAGGCCGACTAAGAATTACTGAGAACAAAGTCAAAGGCTTCTGAGTTCCCCAGGTCTCTCTTAGGGCCCTTGTCTTGTCTTTCCACCGCCTTTTGAGTTAAAGAACATAAAGGTGCTGGGCAGGAAGAAAGGAGACCACCTCCCAGAGGAGTGTGGTGTGGAGGAGAGGGACTCCAGACCAGCTGCAGTTGGAAGACAGACGGCACGGCCCGGAGCACCACCTTGGCTGCGGCGGTGGCTGTGGAGCCTCCTGAGCCCCTGTCTACACCCCGGTCCTGGCTTCACAAACAGCCCTTCTTACTGCTACAGATGATCTTCCTTCAGGCACTGTCTGGCCCCTCCGCTTAGACTTCCCATTTTCAGCCTGTGTCCTCTTCACTATTCTCTTAGGAGGTTTACAGAGGTGGACACTGTCTAATTATGTGTATGTTTATGTGTGATCTGAGTAATACTTTGTCCTCTTCATACACGTGCATGCTTCTGCTCTGTCATCTGCACACATAGCAATTCATGTTTGTAAACACCACTTCCATGACGTCCTGGAAAGGGAGCTGCAGTCATTTCTGTTTTCAGTAGTAAAGGGC
Organism: Chlorocebus sabaeus; assembly: GCF_047675955.1. NCBI lineage: Eukaryota > Metazoa > Chordata > Mammalia > Primates > Cercopithecidae > Chlorocebus > Chlorocebus sabaeus. The sequence goes on along the minus strand of NC_132920.1, from coordinate 3,683,200 downwards.
GAAGCCTCTGAGGTAAAGATTTCCCTCAAAATTCCTCCCCCAATACCCAAAACGTATTTATTGAGCTCCTACTGTGTGTCAGTCCCCACTCTAAGAGCTGGTGATACTGCCGTGAACAAACAGAAGCAGCCCCCAGTTTCACGGAACGTGGCATTTTTTCTAATAAAGTGGCATTTCCTAATTATACAACACGATGTTGGACATTTTCTACACATCTGCTCCCAGCACTGTTAGTGTTTCTGTTTGCTGCAGGGGTTCACAGAAATCAGTGATTAAGATTCAATATTTAGGCCGGGCGCGGTGGCTCAGGCCTGTAATCCCAGTACTTTGGGAGGCCAAGGCGGGTGGATCACTTGAGGTCAGGAATTCAAGACCAGCGTGGCCAACATGGTGAGACCCTGTCTCTACCAAAAAATATAAAAAATTAGCTGGCTGTGGTGGCGCGCTCCTATAATCTCAGCTACTCGGGAGGTTGAGGCAGGAGAATTGCTTGAACCTGAGAGGCGGAGGCTGCAGTGAGCTAGATCACGCCATTGCACTCCAGCCTTGGGCGACAGAGTGAGACTTCATCTCAAAAAAAAAAAAAAAAAAAAAAAAAGATTTTAACACAGATTCAATATTTAAAATAGAGGCTTCTCATTTCCTGTTACATCTAGCTTTCATCCATGCCTCCCAAGTAAAACTGCCTTGCATTTGAGCAACCATTTATCATCACTGTAATGATTCAGATGTCTAACTTGGGGTAAGGCCAGAATAAAATTAAATGGGAGATCTGTTATAGATTGAACTACGTCCCCCTACAAGATATGTTGAAGTGCTAACCAACGTGGGATGTTTGAGTTAACATCAGTTTCTCAATTGCAGTGCCACCAGCGCTTTAGACTACATGCTTCCATGCTGTGAGTGCTGTCCTGGACGTAACAGGATGGTGAGCGTGTCCTTGGCCTCTACCCACTAGAGCTAGTAGCACCACGACCACTCCCAATCAATCCTGGCAACCAAAAATGTCTTCATATATTGCTAAATACCCCCAAGGGGAAAATTGCCCCCAGCTGAGAATGAATGATTTTTACAGTCCATCAAGAGGCTGGCCGGGCGCGGTGGCTCACGCCTGTAATGCCAGCACTTTGGGAGGCCGAGCCAGGTAGATCACAAGGTCAAGAGATGGAGACCATCCTGGCTAACATGGTGAAACTCGTCTCTACTAAAAATACAAAAATTAGCTGGGTGTGGCGGTGTGCACCTGTAATCCCAGTTACTCGGGAGGCTGAGGCAGGAGAATCGCTTGAACCTGGGAGGCAGAGGTTGAAGTGAGCTGAGATCGTGCCACTGCACCCCAGCCTGGTGACAGAGCGAGACTCTGTCTCAAAAAGAAAAAGAAAAAAGAAAAAAATAGAGGCTGACATTTAATGTGTATTTTATGATAATATTTCTTGGCTATGAACAGTAATTGTGAGAAGCTGGCTTAGCTGAGACAAAGTCAAGTCATTATTGTGGGCTGGATGGCGTCCCCCTAAAAAGGTAGGTTGAAGTCCTAGCCCCTAGCCCCTGTGAATACAGCCTTCTTTGGAAATGAAGCTTTTGACCATGTTATCAAGTTGAGGTCACACTAGAGTCGTGCAGGCCCTTAATCCGACGTGACCGACGGATGTCCTTACACAAAGGGAAGAGACAGAGGTAGACACGTCCGGAGGGAAGGCAGCCTGTGAAGACGGAGGCAGAGACTGCAGCAAGAAAGCTGCAAGCCGAGTGCCTGGGACTGGCAGTAGTCCTGGGCGCTGGGAGACACCCGTGGTGCAGACCCTTCCCCAGAGCCTGCAGAGGACATTCAGCCCTGCCAGCACCCTGAGTTTAGACTTCTCACAGCCGGAAATACCAGATGGGAAATTTCTGTTGTTTTAAGGCACCCAAGTTGGTGGTAATGTGTTACAGCAGCCACGGGAAATGAATCCAAGTATCTGGGAAGAAGCAGCCCTGCCCTGAAACAGCTCACCTGGGGGCTGACACACAGGAGTTTAAAACTCCCAGGGGCTGGGCGCGGTGGTTCACCCCTGTAATCTCAGCACTTTAGGAGGCCAAGGCAGGTGAATCACGAGGTCAGGAATTCAAGACCAGTCTGGCCAATGTGGCGAAACCCTGTCTCTACTAAAAATACAAAAATTAGCTAGGCATGGTGGCCCGCACCTGTAATCCCCAGGAGGTTGAGGCAGGAGAATTGCTTGAACCTGGGAAGCAGAGGTTGCAGTGAGCTGAGATAGTTCCATTGCACTCCAGTGTGAGTGACAAGAGCAAGACTCCGCCTCAAAAAAAAAACAAAACTCCCAGGTTACGCATCCCAGGTGGTGATGGCACAAGCCCGGTGAGGCCTAGTGATTCGCAGGTAAGATGAGCAGTTCCTGCACGGATGGGTTCTGTACCCTGTGCTGAGTCATAATGAGGGTGTGCCGGTGAATACAGAGGGTTCTGCACCCCTTTCCCGTCACGTGAGGACAAGTGCTGTGGTCGTTCTGTAAATTCGTAATTCATACACAGTACACATTCCTATAAAAATACACATGGACTCCTATACAATAGACATGGACACACCTATCTAAGACGGAATCGCAGCAATCTAATACTGACATATTAGCAAAGGGGCTACAGACCACCATCAAAACTTGACTGTAGGAGACCAGACTAGGCTGCCCTAAAATATGTCTTTTTGGCATAAGAATTATTTTGAGAAACTGCTGACACAGGAGAAGCTCTGAAAACAGAGAAGTTACCCTTTTGTAGGGGAAATGTATACCTGTAATGGAAATCTCTATTTGTAAGGGTGCTGCCCTCTCAGTACCAGGAGGAGAAATGGCTGTAAATTATCAAGAGACTCTCATCAATGGAGAAAGCACAGGTTTAAATTTGTATGGCAAACTTTACCCTGTTTCCTGTGCTTTTCCCAGTCCATCCTCACAACTTCCTCTTACACCCTGCCTTCCTTGTTTCAGGTGAAGATGGTATTTCAGCCTGAACTCTAAGCCACCTCTTAGAGTTACTCACATCTCTGGGTATCTCCCTGTGCTTACGAGACAAACATGGTAGTAAGCTTCTGCTTGTTTTTCTCTTGCTAATCTGTCTTTTGTTACAGGAGTCCATCCCAGCTAAGACTCAGGAGGGCAGAGAAAATGATTTTTTTCCTCTCCTACAGAGCAAATGTATGGGATTTCTCTGTCTACATGAAAACTGTTTTTCAAAGAGGTCATCGTTTTGTGAGGCTGTGTACCTAGTTTGTTGGTTTTTCAGAGCAACCCTGAAGATCCCTCCTTCTGAAATTGCCTTTAGAAGCAGTTTGTGAAACTTTCAAGAAACTTGGACATAATCCTCACATAACATTCCACAGCTCGCCCAGCTCCTGCATTCCTGAGACGCGACTTCACATGAGTTGCAATGACTTAAAAATAGAATCTCCAAGAGGGATGATATGACACTCACGTGTGCCAAGACATGTGTGTCTTAGTCACTAAAAGGGCCAGGCACAGTGGCTCACGCCTATAATCCTAGCATTTCGGGAGGCTGAGGCGGACAGATCACTTGAGGCCAGGAGTTCGAGACCAGTGTGGGCAACATGGCAAAACCCCCATTACTACTAAAAATACAAAAATCAGCCAAGCACAGTGGTGCACACCTGTAATCCCAGCTACAAGGGAGGCTGAGGTATGAGAATCGCTTGAGCCGGGGAAGCAGAGGTTGAAGTGAGCCAAGATCACGTCACTGCACTCCAGCCTGGGTGACACAGCAAGACTCTGTCTCAAAAATAAAGTGTCCTAAAAGTGTCACACCTTTTCACCAAATACACCAACTAGGGAACATTATGGGTCTATGCACGATACCCTAATCTTATGGATACTGATGCAGCAGAGGATTATTTGTATCAGGAAAAAATGGAAATGATGAATTCCCTTAAAATGGGGACTGGTTAAGTAACTTTTGGTATATTCACATGGTGGGGTACTCCTAAGACACTAAAACTTAAGTTTTAAAAAAAGATTATAAAACATGGACAGCATAATCCCAATTAGATTATAGCAAATACTGAAAGGATAGACCTCAACATTGTGGGGTAGGGGGGAATTCTAATGTTCTTCTTTTGGGCTTTTTGTATTTTTATTTCATCTTCTTTTTTTTTTTTCAATGGATACATATTCTTTTGTAAATAAAAAATAGGTTTATTGAGATATATAAAAATTTACCCTATTTTAAAGGTGCAGTTCTATAGATTTGGCAAATGTATTGTGATGTCACCACCATCGCAACCAACATATAGAATGTTCTGTTGACCTAAAGAAAGAAATTGAGGCAAAATTAATAGAGAATTTATCTGGGCCAAGGTTGAGGACTGCAGCCCAAGACACATTAAGAAGGGCTCCAGAGAACACAGGAGAGGCTTGAGTTTGTTATTGCTTTTGTTTTTTAAAAAAGGACAGGCTGGGCGTGGTGGCTCATGCCTGTAATCCCAGCACTTTGGGAGGCCAAGGAGGGCAGATAACGAGGTCAGGAGATTGAGACCGTCCTGGTTAACACAGTGAAATCCTGTCTCTACAAAAAATACAAAAAATTAGCTGGGCGTGGTGGCGGGCGCCTGTAGTCCCAGCTACTCAGGAGGCTGAGGCAGGAGAATCACTTGAACCCAGGAGGTGGAGGTTGCAGTCAGCCAAGATCACGCCACTGCACCCCAGCCTAGGTGACAGAGCGAGACTCCGGTCTCAAAAGAAAAAGGACGAATCAGGAGAGGGGCCAATTACCAAAGCTGTTTGTTAGGAATTCTCATTGGTTTACAGAAATAACATAGATTAGTGATTGGCTATGCATTGTTGCACTATAGGGCATGTCCAGCATACGGGGCTGCTGTCACATTTCAATGTCTTTCTGGACCCGACAATTTAAAGGGACTCACGTTCCTCAGAGGAATGGTTTCTTTTCTTTCTCAGTTTCTATCACCCCCCGCAGAAGTCCCCTGTGCCCCTTTATAGTTATTCCACTACTACGCCTTGCCAGGCCCTGGCAACCACTGCTCTGTATTTTCTGTTACTATCACTTTGCCTTTTCTAGAACGGCATATAAAAGGAGTTGCACAGAACATAATCTTTTGAGTGGGCTTTTGATCTCTTAGCTTGTTTTTAAGATCTGTCCATTGACTTCCAGACTTCCTGTGATATGGTCAAACAGCAGTAATGCTTAACTGGGTGAACCCTGTCAGTTGGGGTTTCCATTCCTTGCAGGCGGTAGTAGTCTGAGCTGATACAATATAGACATTGCCTTTGAAATTCTACTCATTCCTCAAGACCCTCCTTAACACCACTTCCTCCAAGGAACCTCTTAGAATAGTTCTGCCCCAAGCAATTATGACTCCTTCTCTTTGGATCCTTGTGGCATAGTAGGGCATTCATATTCTCCTTTGTAATATAGTTCATTGTGTACTGGCTTCATCTGTCCCAATATTTCCAACCAATTAGATGTCAATTAGGCTGCTTAAGGCCAACAGCTGTCGTATTCCTGCAAGTGCCTCACTGCACAGTACACAATTAGCGCTGGATGGATTCCTATTTCCATCCCTTTCCCAGCGTGTTGCTCTCTCTGCTCTGGTCATTCTGGCCTCCTCACTGTCCTGCACATGGGCTGGGCTCACTCTCACCCCTCTGACCTCCAGGATACTACAGGCCTGTGTTTGCAGACCTCACCAACAACATCGTTTATAATGGGAAGGAATGCTAGGTGTCTGAGCCTGTGGAGGTTCCACGCCTGGCACCCTGCAGGGCTGGCAGGCTCCAAACATACTTCTCAGGAGAGGCAGCCAAGAACGCTTGCGTGAATTCTAATCTCTGCCCACGGCCTCTCCAGGCTTTGATTTTGGTCTCTCAAAAACTGACCTCTTTGAGAAAACCAACAATTCAATTCTGCAGCGTGTAGCTAAACATATCAAAGGAGGTACTACGTTGTTACTCCCAGTGAAGAATCTTGTTATTTTGCTGCAGAACCTCTCAGAACTCTCAGAATGGTCCTGTGGTTTGTGGGTCTCTAGCAGTTGATACAGTGTCCAGCAGTTCCCATATGTATTTAACTGCAGACTCTGCCCCATTTAAAAAAACTTTTATCTTGAAATTAATTACAGACTCAGGGGAAGATGCAAAAATAGTGCAGAGAGGTCCTAGGTGTGCTCCCCGCTTCTGTATTTTGTTGTAGCCACGTGTAGGAGGCTCAGACTTTCAGAAGCTGCCTTCAAAACTTATGCGCTTTTTTTTTTTTTTTTTTTTTTTTTTTTTTTTGAGACAGAGTCTCGCTGTCACCCAGGCTGGAGTGCAGGGGTGCGATCTTGGCTCCCTGCAACCTCTGTCTCCCAGGTTCAAGCGATTCTCCTGCCTCAGCCTCCCGAGTAGCTGGGACTACAGGCATGTGCCACCACGCCTGGCTAATTTTTTGTATTTTTAGTAGAGATGGGTTTTCGCCGTGTTAGCCAGGATGGTCGCGATCTCCCGACCTCATGATCCGCCCGCCTCATGATCAGCTTCCCAAAGTGTTGGGATTACAGGTGTGAGCCACCGCCCCCGGCCCTATGCAATACTTTTTACTAAGATCTCCTGCTTTAACAAAGACAAAGAGAGTCCATTTCTTCCAAAGATCTGAGAGGTCTTCACGTTTAGGGATGGAGTGCATTCATTTGTGAGCAGCACACACAAAATGTGGCTTTCACGCGTAGCTTCTATATTTCAAGGGCCAGACCCAGAATATACATTTTAAAACTTGTCACCAGCAGCCATGGGCAAGTTGAAGCCCAACAAAAAATACCCTATTTCAGAGTAGAGTGCATGTTAAACAGCTTATTCCTCCCAGATATCTTGTCATTGACACCTGCAATCAGAAACAGGTAAGCAAGCCCTAATTACAGAGATACCAAGAAGTGAGAGGTCAGAAAGGAGAGAGAAAAACCAGCTGAACATGGCATTCTGCTCTCTAATGCTGCCCTAAGATTGCCACTTGCTCGAAGAGTAATTTGTACCCAAGGAGGGCTAAAACGATGGCACTCCTGACCCCTGACTTGGGGAGTTTCTCACCTGCATTGGAAGTTTATCACAGATATTCTGGCTTTTAAATTGTGTTTCTTTTTCTTCTTCCTCTCCAGCCGTGGCCTTCTTCTCTCCCCCAAATAGATCCCAATTGCACCAGCCATGGCCTTGTTCCCCAAATCCGCCACACCCTGCCTGGCCTTTGCATGTGCAGTACCTGCTGCCGGGCACGCCCTTCTGCCTCGGTCTCAGAAACCCTGTCCAGTGCCCCCGGTTGGAAACGGCCGCTCCCTCTCCTGGGCTTTCTTGGCCACATTCTTATTCGTAAGGATTGTTCTGCAAGGGCCAGAAACTTCAAACTAATTTATGCAAATGTGGGCAATTTATGGGTCTCAAAACCAAACTGTGGGAAGGGCAGTGATGCCAGGAGGCAGGGATCAAACTTCATTCACCAACGAGCCCAGGAGCAGGACGGAGGCATCAGAGTGGGGCCCGGGCGGGGAAGTGTTCTGTGTTTGGCAGCGGCTTCCATTCAAATCACTTAGTGGGGGCAGGGCCAGGGAGGCAGGAGGAGACTCTTGGTGCTATTGGCAGGAGCATTGGGAAGACGTGATGGGAAGATAGAGCACTAGCTGTCAGGATGGTTCCGCCTCTACTAAAAAGGGATTACATTTGACTTCTTGGGACACCTATGGAAGCTCCGTCCTCTCACACTGGTTTGTGAGCTCGTTAAAGAGCAGTGGCTGGTCTTGTTGGTACTTCTGCCACCCCAGGGCAGGGCATGGGCACAGCAGTGCCGACACCCAGAGGGCCTCAGTCATGTTTGTTGGGTCAAATAGTCATTAATAAGGTTGTTTGGCACTGATGAGCTTCCTCTGGCATAATTCATGAAGTGTGTGACATTTAGGACCTCTGGGTGGGTTAACAGTTAACAAATCCTCAAGGTCACCTTTCCCCTAGCAGACTGACTCACCTGCCTTTAGCCTAACCCATCGTTATTTCTCTAATCAAGATAAAGAAATAAAGCAAAGATTTACTGTCAAGTAACCTAGCTACTGCTTTGTTAAATTTTTATCTATGAAAGATTAATTATCCGATAGTGCCTTATTTTGGATTAGTACAGTCATGATAATGATGATGAAAAACACAATTACAGGTTTTAACTTACCGAGTTCAATATTGCTCTATTTTCTTTAAGTGGCTGGCCTCCCCTTGATTGCTATGGCAGCATCAGATAAAGCAGTTGACAATATTCCAATAAACTGTTACTTTTAAAAAGAGAGGTGTTCATTTTAGACTTACTGTCCCAAGACCTCTGGGAAAAAAATTCACATTAAATAAAGGGATTTTTTGAGAAGCATATAAATAGTTTGCTCTGTTAGGAAGCAGGAAATGCTGGGCGTGCTGTGTACTCAGGGCTCACGGGGTGGGAAGGAAGTGGCCTGGAAGCAGAGGGCTCTCCCTCCAAGTCCATTGACAACTTGGGTATTATCCTTGGTCCTACACTCTGCTCCCCGCCTGACAGATTCTACCTTCTAAAGTTCATCCCACTCTGTCTCCTCATCTCTGCTCCCCGTAGCACCATAGTGTGGGCCTACATTCTCTCTCCTCAGACCAGAGGCTGGAAAACTCTTTCTCTCAAGGGCCAGTGAGTATTTTAGGCTTCGTGGACAAGTGGTCTCTGTCTCAGCTGCTACTCAACTGGGTGTCTGAGTTGAAGTGGCCACAGCGGATGCGTAAGTGGTGGGTGTGGCCACAGCAGATACATAAGTGGTGGGTGTGGCCACAGCGGATGCCTAAGTGGTGGGTGTGGCCACAGCGGATGCCTAAGTGGTGGGTGTGGCCACAGCGGATGCGTAAGGGGCGGGTGTGGCCACGCTCCAGTAAACCCCAGGCTGCAGCTGGGTTGTACCCTCAGATTGTGGTTTGCCAACCCCTGGAAGCATCCCTTAGCCACTTCATCCCCAGTCATTGGCCTGGGTTTTTCTCTTCTTTATGTCCCCAGACCCTTACGGAGTGTCTTACACCTAAGAGACATTCAATAAAACGTTGTTGAAAGAAGGAATGAGTTCTCTAATCTAAGCATGCGTACCTATGAGGTTATTCTATGACTGAGCTGCCAAATATAATTTCCAATTTCATTACCTTAAGAGATTTGGAACTCTTTGGAGATTTACTAAGAACTAGAAATCCATTACCCTCCTAACTACACAATGTACATATTTACTTGTTGTTCTAAGCACACTTGTTTTAGAAACATAGAATCCAGCATCTCTTACTGTAAGTATTTTAAAACACCTTCCTGTTGGTGAGGGTAAGCGTGGTAAGTGTGATCAGATCTTAAACAAGAGGAGTTTTGTTTTCATTTAAACAAGAGCATCTTAGACATAAGAGAATGATGAAAAGGTCTGTCATTGGCAGGAAGAATACGATATCATTAAACTTTGTGTTCGGTCAGACATATTTTGCATGCCTTTATGGTTAATCATTCTTAGAAGAAATTCCTCACGTTATTACTCCAAATCACAGCAAAAAGGCTTTGTTTTAGCTGTTTTACTTTTATTTAGAAGGGATGCCAAGGGTCACACAGCTTCCCTCTGCCTAAACATCACCTCATGCAGAGGGGTGTGTCCCCCTTGGGACTGGCACAAATCTTGAGTGTCCTACCCTGAGAGGGTACAGAGTAAGATTTGGGTGAAGTATCCACCACCCTCATTAGCAAACTCTTCCAAGGTACTATGCTTTTAACAACTATTAGAGAATGACAGAGCCAAAATCCTACCCAAACAGACAAGCAGAGTTTGGGGCTAGACCCCTTAGATACCTTTGCATATCTCAGGGGCCAGCAAGGTGCCATAGCTGGCTTTCCCTGGCTTGTGGCAGCCCATTGTGCACATCTGCTCCCAGTGAGTTCACACTGGTAGCTTGAAATGAGTGATGATGGGCGTATTTACACAATGGAAATAGGCCAATGATACAAATCAGGGCATTCTAACACTGTGGATGTGAGACTCATCAATGTTACCTGGTTCTTGCTTTCAAAGAGTCTGTCTGGGAAATCAAGCATGGACATAGGAGAAGATCACAAATAATGTCAACCTCTCAAAGGGACCTTATATAAACTTCTTAACCTCTCTGCATCTCAGTTTTCTCATCTGTAAAATGGGGGTAATAATACTTACCTGGCAGAGGAGATAGGAGGGTTAAATGAAATAATGTATATAAAGCCTATAGCTTGTGGGAAGGTTGATAGTATGTATTTATTAAAGGTGACTTTTATTATTATTATTATTATTGACTAACTAAAGAAGAAAGGGTTTAAGGATGAGAAGAGTAACAGGAAATTAAGATCTGAGGCAAGTGAGCCTATGGCAGTTTTAGTCTACAGACTACTGAATAGCTCCAGGGTCAGTGTCAGCCATCTGGTCTACCCTCAAGGCCTAAATAGCATCAGAATCTTCCAGGAGGAGGTTTGGTTCTGCTCCTGGCTCTCACATCACTTCGGCATGTGATGTAAGTCTTCACTCGCAGCCTCATATATCAAAGAAATCAAAAAAGAATCAGGAGAGAAACAGCTGTTATCAAAACCCACTCTGCTGGCCCCAACCCAAGGTCTCAGGAAGAAGACAACAATACATGGAGCCTACAGTGAAACTGGTGTCTATGGAAGCAGGAAAGAATCACATGCCTGCTAGAACACGTTCTGAATGGGCTGACTCCACTATGTTTTCAAAAGGAAGCTCTTACCATGGTAACTGCGTCACTGTGGACACTGAGCAACCGCAAAAAAGACAGAGGCTAAGCTCCTGTTTCCTTCCAGGAAGTAGAAAAAATTGTCTCATGTGTGTTTCTGGAGGATTCTTTTAACAATTTTGTTGAGTTTATACCTTCCTCACCATGGAAATCCAAATTAATAAAAGTAAAAATGTTCCAATTTTTTACACACCAGGACTTAGAGATGTATCTGTTTATGCACTCAAATGAGATGGCAAGCGAGCAGTTTGCTGACGAAGGACTTCTTTCAGATGGTGTCATCCATAGTTGCCATTGGATATGAGTTATCAGTTAAGATTCTTAGTTGTAGCAACAGAAACCAATTTTGCTATTTTAATCAAGATGGGGATTGATTAAAAGGACATTGAGAAGCTCAAAAATTCTCTTGGTAGGATGGAGAGCCAGGCTTGGAAGTAACGCACCCAGGAAATCCCTCCCCTACCCACTCCAAATAATGCCACCAGTGATGCTGCAGGGCATCGCCAACACTAGCGGCACTCCTGACACTGGACATCACCAGACTCCAGCTGCAGCTGCAGCCAGAGTTGCTGTCAAGACTGCCTGTGGAAGCTGGACATAGCTCCTGGCTCCTTCACTAGCACAGATTGTGTACCACCTCTATTTCTATATGCTATGAGCTTCTTAAGCAAGGCTTGGCATGGGTGCATATGATTGGTGGAGCTTACATAATACGCCCATTCTGAATTGCATAGGAAGCTGAGAAAGTGAGCAATTGGCATCAATAGCTTTGCTACCAGGAGTGTGCTCTGCTATTTAAGGTAGCGGATTCCATAAACATAAGAAAACGGATTCAAATCAAGAAAGAATGCTTCTGGCTGCAAGTAATAAAATATGCAACTAGGCTGGGCACAGTGGCTCATGCCTGTAATCCCAGCACTTTGGGAGGCCAAGCTAGGTGGATCACTTGAGGTCAGGAGTTCAGGATGAGCCTGGCCAACATGGTGAAACCCCTGTCTATACTAAAACACAAAAATTAGCCAGGCATGGTGGTGCATGCCTGTAATCCCACCTACTCGGGAGGCTGAGGCAGGAGAATCCCTTGAATCCCTTGAGGCGGAGGTTGCAGTGAGCCAAGATCGTGCTACTGCATGCCACAAAGTGAGACTCCATCTTAAAAAATAAAATAAATAAATAAATATCCAACTAAAATTGACCTAATAAGAATGGCTTATTTTCTCACATAATGAGAAGTCCAGGAGTAGGTGGTTCCAAATTTGGTAAATTTAGTGACAAAGAATATTCTTAAAGATCCAGATCCCAGCTGGGCACAGTGGCTCACACCTATAATCCCAGCACTTTGGGAGGTCAAGGCGCGTGGATCACCTAAGATCAGGAGTTTGAGACCAGCCTGGCAAACATGCTGAAACTCCAGCTCTACTAAAAATACAAAAATTAGCCATGCATGATTGTGCATGCCTGTACTCCCAGCTACTCAGAAGGCTGGGGCAGGAGAATTGCTTGAACCTGGGAGGTGGAGGTTGCAGTGAGCCAAGATCACGCCACTGCACTCTAGCCTGGGCACCAGAGTGAGATTCCATCTCAAAAAAAAAAAAAAAAAAAAAATTCCAGATGCCTTTTTTTTTTTTGCTCCACCATCCATAGAGCACAGACTTTTGCCTTTAGGCTTAGGTCCTTATGGTTAGGAGATGATGGCCGCAGCTCCAGACATTACAGCCTCACGTATGCAAGTTCCAAGAGTCGTGTTTCTCTTTGCACATCTCTTTTTATCAGTAAAAATACGATCACCAGAGTGATACAGAAAGAGTTCCTTTGTGTCTCACTGGCCAGGAATAGGCCACGTAACCTTCCTAATTGCAGAGGAGACTGGTAAATGGAATACCTGACATTTCAGCCTCCATAGTGCAAGGTAGACTCTGCCAAGAAAGACCAAGAATAGGTGAGTCTCTGTTAGTAGGAAACCAGTAGGGCCTGCTGTTGCCACCATTTTTTGAAATGCTGGAAGACTGCTAGGCTGATATTTTGAAGTGAGATTACCACTAGACTTCATCCTGCAGGAAAATGCTGATCTTTCAGCAGCGTGTGCCGGGTGCGCTTTGTTGGGAAGGATTCTGAAGCTCTGTCTGGGCTCAGCAGGAAAGAGTAACATCATTGGTTAGTGATGACTGCCATGGGCATGGGAAAAGGAATTGTCTCCATGCGGGCCACAATTTGCAAACCCATCGTGGAGAGAGACCAGCCTGTTTTGTGAACTTCTTCATTTCCTTGCAGAGCATTTTTGTCTGGTTTTGGAGGGCTGAGCACACCAGGGGAGTTCCAGCAGGGGCAGCTGTGGGTCTGGAGCTTCTGTGATGCCTTACCCAAACACCACCATCCTGCATTGTTCTTTTCCTGATGTCCAGATTGTCTCTTTGGCACACTTTTCCAGCCAAAATGATTGACACAAATCCTTGGCCTGCGAATAAATGCTGGTGAGTACCAGCACCGGCCGGGGGCAAGGATCAACTGTGTTATGGGAAGGCCCAATGTTTTCTTTTTTTTTTTTTTTTTTTCTTTTTTTTTGAGACGGAGTCTCGCTCTGTCGCCCAGGCTGGAGTGGAGTGACTGGATCTTGGCTCACTGCAAGCTCCGCCTCCCAGGTTCACGCCATTCTCCCGCCTCAGCCTCCCGAGTAGCTGGGACTACAGGCACCCGCCACCACGCCCGGCTAATTTTTTTTTGTATTTTTAGTAGAGACGGGGTTTCACCGTGTTAGCCAGGATGGTCTCGATCTCCAGACCTCGTGATCCGTCCGTCTTGGCCTCCCAAAGTGCTGGGATTACAGGCTTGAGCCACTGCGCCTGGCCAATGTTTTCTTCAAACGCTTACTTCACCTGTCACAGCCACTCTTGGTGAACTTGCTCTTATCTCATAGTTTTTGCTCCTGAGATCTAGGGATATTTGGTTGAGATCTATGTATTTCAGGGTAAGATATAGCTGTGTCATTTGGCCCTTCTTCAAGCATGTAACTACAAAAAAAAATATTAATAGTAAACACTCATTACAACCACAACCACTGCCACCACTAATGATAAGTAACACAGTAGAGTAATCTTCACAACAGCCCTCTGAGTTGGTCAACCTGGGTAATAACAGTAGCTAACTTTATTGAGTAATCACAGTCTTCCAGTCACTGCGCTAGGTGTTTACGTACATTCATTTAATCCTTGCCACAACACCCCGAGGGTATTGTTGTTTTTTCCATTTATCAGATGAGGACATTGAAGACTAAAGAATTTAAGGAGCTTCCCCAAGGTCACATAACTTGTAAATGGCAGACACTAGATTCAAATGCAGGTCTGTCTTTACTCTCAGGTTGAAGCTTCTCCCCTCCTATCCCAGTGCTCCTTATTGTTATGTTTTCATTTTAGTGTAGTATTATTTCCTTTTTGGTAAACCGAGGAAACTGAGGTATAATGATTGGGAGTGGTCCCTCGATGGCCACCCAGCTGGTAAAGGACAGAGCCACCTGGGAGCCTCCAGAGGCTTCTTAATCCACAACCCCATGGGGTGAAGACAGATGATTGCTGCTGCTGCAAAAAAGTAGGGCTGCGTCTTTCCAGCGGTGATGACCTACCCACACGAGAACATGCCTCTCGCAAAGGACCTCCTTCCTTCCTCCCCAGAAGAGGAGAAGAGGAAACACAAGAAGAAATGCCTGGTGCAGAGCCCCAATTCCTACTGCATGGATGTGAAATGCTCAGGATGCTATAAAATCTCCACGGTCTTTAGCCGTGCACAAACTGTAGTTTTGTGTGTTGGCTGCTCCACTGGCCTCTGCCAGCCTACAGGAGGAAAAGCAAGGCTTACAGGAGGATGTTCCTTTAGGAGGAGGCAGCACTAAAAGCACTCTGAATCAAGATGAGTGGGAAACCATCTCAATAAACACATTTTGGATTAAAAAAAAAAAAAAGTAGGGCTGCAGCTGTAGAGAAGTTAGGAGATTGGGGTACAAGAGCTCAATTGCCTAATCCATCAGATGCCTTTGCTGCCATATTCAGGCTTCCAAACAGAATGCCATGTAGCACAGCTTAAAAGGGCAATACACTAGAAGGCAGATATACCCGGATTGGTTTCTTGGTCAATTAATTGACTTCTCTGAGCCTCAGTCTCCTCTTCGGGAAATACAACCAACTTTATAGAATCATTGGGAGCATTAAATGAGATAGCTGCTGGAACTATGCACTTCATGCCTGACACTTCAATGCACCCACCATCCTTTGCTCTTGCCAGAGGTCTGTCTTTTTTTCTCTTGTATCCAGAAGGTTTGTACTTATCACACCCTAATCAGGAAATGTTTCAGGACAACAGTGAGTCCTGGTCATGGGTTTTTCCCACAGGGATTGACCAGAAGCCTGGACACTTTCACTGTTTTTTAGTGAATGCATCTTTCAAGGCTTTAGGCCTTGTAAAACAAAACCATATTGCATTAGAGTCCCATGTTTTGAATGGTGAGCGTGAGCTGATAATTGCACCTGTTTGAAAGCAGAGATGACTTCTTACATATCAGAGGATCTCAGACCCAAGACTTTGCTTGGTAGATGGAGATAAAAAGTCTAAGTGACCACCAGTGGTTAATAGGTAGCCAATCTTTATTCATTTATTCTCTTGAAAGTGCATTTTGAGATTTTCAGACAAGAGCTACAATTTAGTCATGCTGTATACCAGACTGCTGGTCACTTAAGAAAGTGTCCCTTGTGGTTGCCTACAGAAAGCAATGTGTGGGCCCTCCATTGAGTGCTAAAGTCACCACTTCTGGACAATAAGCTCCATGAGGGTAGGAACGTTCCAGCCTACTCCACAGTAGGTGTGCTAGTAAACGGTGATGTTGGATGTTGCTGGCGGTTGAATGAATGGGTGGGTGGATGGATGCATGGAGGGATGATCTCAACTTTTTCAAAAAGGAGATTCTGTAGAACAAAGACACCATAAGAACAAAAGTAGTTTGCCACTTCCCTCTGGGTTTTTGGCAAAAATTTTCCACCACAAGTTACATAAGCACATACGTAAAAAGAAAAACTGGATGAAGGAAGTGAGCCTATTGGATGACATTAGTCCTGGCCACAGCCAGCCACCACAGACAGAAGACTCTCCCCAGGCTCCAGAGTGGGCCACAGCCACAATGGCAACCATTCCACTTCAGCTTTCCGTGATAAGCTCACATTTACACCCACAATCTCCTTTCCTAGGTTAAGAAGGAAGTGGCACCAGAAGTCAACAATTTTATGTTTTTCTTTTTTGCCCGTACAAATGGAAGAAGCATGAAACAAAAATTCTCCCTAAATCCTACAACGGCCTTGGACAATTAGTAACGGCTTCTTTTGAAAATCCTACCGACTTCACATAAAGCCACCACAAATGTTTTTAATAACAATTTGGAGGGCAAAAGAGAGCAGTGACTGACAAAAGACCTGCTGTGTGCCATGCACGGGGGAGCTGGTTTTACAGGTAGTGTCTCTTATCCTCAAAATAGTCCTGTATTGTCATTCATGTTAAACGACGGAAATAAATGGGTCACATGATTCACCCAAATTTGTAAAAGTAACAGATTCAAATCTAGCTCTAAAATAAAATATCAGGTTTAAGTAAGAAATATTCAGGTGAGGTAATAAGAAAGTTGAAATAGAGTGCTGGATGGATTAGCACATTTACATCTTGCATAAACCATGAATAATACAATGATCATGTACGTTTTTGTTTTGATTTACTGACCCACGTTCTGTAGGTCATGTGCTTTAGGTTGTTTTTGTTTTTTTACTACTAGAAATAGATTTGAGCCAACACATCTACAATCTTATCTGACTCTCTTATAATCACCTCAGATGTTTGCCATAACATTTACCATTCAGTGTTTCCCAAACTGGTGCCTTCTGGAACACTTCTCACTGAGGTATTATCGAAGGGGAATTGAAAAAGTCTTGCATGCACAAATTTAAATTAAACAGAGGTAAGCAAAAGTTCAGATTTATTTAATGCCAAACTTTCCAGTTTCCAGAATCTTTAACTGTTAATATGTATAAGAAATTGCCTACTGGGCGTGGTGACTCACACCTGTAATCCTAGCACTTTGGGAGGCTAAGGCAGGCAGATCACCTGAGGCCAGGAGATCGAGACCAGCCTGGCCAACATGGTGAAATGCCGTCTCTACTAAAAATACAAAAAATTTGCCAAGCATGGTGGTGGGTGCCTGTAATCCCAGCTACTTGGGAGGCTGAGGCAGGAGAATCGCTTGAACCGGGGAGGTGGAGGTTGTAGTGAGCTGAGATCACATCATTGCACTCCAGCCTGGGCAACAAGAGCGAAACTCTATGAAAGGAAGGAAGGAAGGAAGGAAGGAAGGAAGGAAGGATTAATTGTCAAGGGGCATGCAGTATACAGCATTGCTCAAACTTATTTGAACTCAGAATCTTTTTTTTTTTTTTGTACTATGCTTATGAACAACTCCAAAAAGAGTAGGCAAAACCTTGACTACACAGATTTGTGTTTCACAAGCTCAGCCCTAGAAGCTGCCATCAAATGAACCGTGAGTCTGTTCTTGGTGCCTGGCATTAACTTGGGCCAATTCAGCATCTGAGAGTCCCAGACTGGCTAGGTTCATCTTACCTTCCAAGCTACTCTATTAATGCTTAATAATAATAATAATAATAACTTTTCATGGAAAGTACTTCAAAGTCTCAATTTCTTTCACCCACACACCAGGCCATCATTAGCCATTGACATGTGGATTTTCCATTGAGAGCAGGGGCCATGTCTTGCTCACCTTCCTGTCACCTTGGTTAACTCATTCGTGACTGTCAAAATGGTCCTCAGATGCCTGCCCATCTCTCCACATACACGAGGCAAACACTTCTATCTCCAATTGACCATTAACAAAACTGAGGCGCAAAGTGAAAGTTAGGAAGTGGCACAACCAGGACTAGAACTCACAACTTGGGATGCCGAGTCATGAAGTCATTCTGCTAAAGGCGTGCTGGTCTACAGCTCTAAATTGTTACTGAATAGTATTCTAAAAGGAAAGAAGATTGAGATTAAAATTTTAAAAATGACCACATTGGATTCTTGCTGCTCTGACCTCACAAGACTATCTGAACAGCCCAGAGGTTAGTTGCTGCAGGGCTGAAGATGTTAACAAGCAAAAAGAATGAAACTAACTCTTTCACAACTGGACAAATGAGAACAGTAAACAGGAACCCATCCTGCCACTGTCCAGGGAAACACATGCATACTGAAATCGCTCCTCTGTGGACCATCAAATGAAACTTGCCCCTGCAGGCGCACTGTTTAGAACTGTGCCAGGTTATTACCCAGCTGACCCAAATCCTACCATCCAGTACTCAGTCCTTTGCCCATTAACTAGGTCTTAGGGGAGTAATATCGGGGATAGAAAATACGTTATAAATTTAATTTAGGGAAACGTTATAGTGTGTGTCTTTGCAGCATGCAGGCACAGTTGGGGGCTATTGAGCCTTATTGCTGAGGGGCTGTGAGCCCTACAGTGGTTGCCTTTTCCCAAGGTTCTTTATCAAAGTTCCCGAGCTGGCCTGCATAGAGGAAGTGTGAAAGGCTTTCTAGTAGTTCAGTTACTGCTCCTCACCCCAGCAATGAAGGAATGGGATCAACACTGGGCCATAGCCCTAGTCAAAATATGATCCATAGAGCTAAGATGTTGGAACTCAGAAAAAACACTGCCTAGACTAAGTATTATTTTGATAAAATACTTTCATGTTGGAAAACCTAGAATTAAGAGCATTTCCAAGGGAATGTGTTTACTCCACACTGTGAGTTGCCAGCAGCAGGAAAGAACCACATAATTTCCATGAGGATAAGAGAAAAGTTTACCTGGGCAGAGTCATTTCAGCATTCCCATTTACTCAGGGAGATCATCCGGAGAAAGTTCAGATGAAGACACCATAGCCTGTGCTCACAAATGATCAACAAACCCAGATTTGGAGTGTTTAGTAACAGAACTTAGTCTGGAGTGTGTGTAATGCAAGTCAGCAGGTCTGAAACTTAGGCTGTCTGGACCACCACCTCCTCGCAGAGGTGGTGAGGCTGGGCCTGCCCTGCTCACACAGCTGAAGAGTATCACTGGGAAGGGAGTGGGCTCTGAGATAATCCAATCCAGTGCTTCCCAGCCTTTAATGAGAAATGGTAAACCAGTGCAAGGAAGAGCATGGATTCTGGAGTCAGATGGCCGTCCGGTGATGGAATCCTGGCTCTGCCATAATTAGCTGAGTTGAGCAAGTTCCCTGAAAACTCTGTGACGTGGAAATTACAACACACGGTAAGCACACAGAACAGCACAGAGTGCATTCCACAAATAGTGGCTCTTGGCCGACCCAGACTCTGTGAGAGGCAGCGCCGCCCTGGCCCTAGGCTTTACAGGGCCCCAATCTAGCCCCTACCCACTGGAGTGAGGACGTGCCCACCTGGAGCTCATGTGTCTTTCTGTAGACCACATTCCAGGTAACTGGGACCCCAAATTTCCTGCCCAAGATGCTCTGTTCTCACTTTTAGATCCTGCATGAAGGGATTCCTTAGGCTCTGTCTTCCTGTGGAGCACCATACTGCAGGTGACACCACCCTTGGGCCTGAGGGGTGAAGACGGGCAGCTGTTGTGAGTCATGCACAGAGCTTGGGCATGTGGTCTAAGCAGGCCGAGCCTGTGCGTGAGAGCCCACTCAGGAGCTGGGGTGAGAAGAGGAGGGGGCAGGCCAGAGGCCAGGAGCTGGCATGCCCTGCACTGCTACATATATGTGCTATTAACCTCAAAGTGCCCAGAAATTTTACATTTGAACCTTGTCTTCAGGTCATTATGAAAGGATATTTGCAAAGGCAGGAGGATATGGACATATTTTTCAGTTTGGCGAGCAACATTTACATATTTAAACCTATGGTGTGTGGGCCTCCATGTGCACTCTTGCCTGGTACCCCACAAATGTTAGGGGCAGAACTGACTACTACAATTGTATATATTTTTCATTGCATCAACCACTCTATGGAAGATCCCATGTTCTACCATGTTGAACACTAACGTCGGCTCTTTTCCAAGAGTCATATTTACATGGCTTCATTTTTATGAGGAATGAATGAGAAATTTTTATGGCTTCTAAAAAATTTCATTTTTAGAGGCAGGGTCTTGCTCTGTCACCCAGGTTGGAGTGCAGTGGTACAATCATAGCTCACTGCATCTTGGAACTCCTGGGTTCAAGCCATCCTCCTGCCTCAGCCTTCTGAATAGCTGGGATGACAGGCGTGCACCAGGCCCTGCTTCTTATGTTTATTCTTTAAGGGAAGTTCAAAACAAACCTAAAGAAACAACAGCCTGCAGGCCACTGGACATCACAGTATAGTTCATCGGGGCATAGAGGCTTGTTTTAGAGTCAGTGCTGCCTTCGGAATGCTCATGTTGGCCCCTCAGAAGCAGAAGTTGATTGATTCCTGCTTCAATGATCAGCCACTAATGAGGCTCAGCTACTCCCTCATCTCAGCTTCTCTCTGTGTCTTTCTTTAGATTATTATCAAGCACATATTTTTATTTAGCTTCTCATGTATTTCGTCCTTTTTGCCCAGCTTAACAGCTAAAGTATGCTTTCCTTGAGAGTCGAGGCTATGTCTAATATCTCTGTTTCTGGCATAGAACTGAACACATAAGCATAGCTTAGGAATGTTTGTTAACTGGATCATCAAGGTGTCTGACAGGACCAAGTAAGTTTGGTTTCTAACATAACCTGGTTTTAGATGTTCTGAATTCTTCTAAAAATAAAACATTTGAAAACAACCCTTTATTTCAAACAGTGGTTTATCTCTGACTCTAAAACTGGTGGATTTCAAAGTACTTGGTTTCTTGACCAGGTTTTTAAGGTGGTTCATTTCTTTATAGACACAGTCTTCAAGCAGCTTCCTCAAAGGCTTGCCTCACTAACCTTGTTGAATCTCCATGATGAGTAGAACCCGGTGTATTCAGTTTTTAACTGATACATAATAATCGTACATATTGATGAGGTACATGTGACATTTTGATTTGTGCATATGATGTGTAATAATCCAATTAGAGTATTTAGGATAACCATCACTTTAAACACTTATCATTCTCTGTGTGTCCTTGACACAAGTAATTTCTCTTTTAGAAATTAATCCTAAGGAAACCAAGCAGAGTCCACCTGTAAGCCCAGGATGACAGGAGAGATGACATCTGCTTTGACAAGCAGTCATAAAAGTATGTTTTTAGATAAATTCCAGCTTCATGGGAAAGTTCTCACAATATAATATTAAATTAAAAAGCAGGATATAATATTATCTACAGAATATACAGTATAAACCCAAGTGTGTAAGGAACACACACAACTACATTAAGACGTTAACAGAGTTGTCATTTGTAGTTGTGGAATTCTGAGAAATTTTATTTTCTAATGCATCTTTGTCACATGTGTGAATATATTTCAAAATAGGAAATTCCAGTTGGCTATGGTGACTCACGCCTGTAATCTCAGCACTTTGGGAGGCTGAGGCAGGTGGATCACTCGGGATCAGAAGTTCAAGACCAGCCTGGCCAATGTGGTAAAACCCCGTCTCTACTAAAAATACAAAAATTAGCTGGGTGTGGTAGCATACGCCTCTCATCCCAACTACTGAGGAGGCTGAGGCAGGAGAATCACTTGAACCTGGGAGGCAGAGGTTGCAGGGAGCCGAGATCACACCACTGTGCTCCAGCCTGGGCGACAGAGAGAGACTCTGTCTAAAACAGCAACAACAACAAATAAAAATAGGAAACTCCATGAACAAAATTAAAAGTGAAAAATGACACCAAAGAAGATTTTTGCAAGTGAAAAGTGACACCAAAAAAAATCTTGCAATATACATGAGTCATAAGGTTGCTATCACTAATTTATAAAGAACACACATATATCGAAGAGCAAAATAGTAACACTTACATAAAAAATGATAAAATATCTTGGGGCAGAGATCAGCTCTCCACCAAAACCTGCCTCCCCTTCTCTGCAGTCCTGGCCTTGCGCTGGGTCAGCCTGCCCAGGACACTATGTTTTCCGTGTCTCTTGGAGTTTGGTGTGACTTTGAGGTTCAGCTCTCTGCAGTGGATTGTGACAAAAGTGGGGTGCACAAATTTTATGTCGGGCCCAAAACCCTAGTAAGCAGGCTATAAAACAGTGAAATTCCATTTCCAAAACTTAGTACATAGTGTATAGTGCTGTCAGCACTTTACTGATACGAGCTCATTTCATCCTAGCAACAACTCCATGAAGCAGGACAGAATCCCCCCACTTGAGAGATGAGAAAGCTGAGGCTAGAGACAAAGTTCACTCTGTGGCATGTGGTATATTTATGTGTAGAAACGACCTGAAATGTGATACACACTAAAACACTACGGTGGTTATTTCTGGATGTTCTGACTACAAGTACTGTGTGTACATACGTTTTCTCAACAAATATACAATCTATAATTATACATGTGAAATTTTTAAATAGTAAAAAAATTTAAATGACAGCAAAATAATTAGAGTTTTATGGACAATCAATTGCACAATTTAAGACAGTCGGCCATCGTGAGTTCCAGACCAGCCTGGCGAACATGGAAACCCTCTCTCTACTAAAAATTAGCGGGGCGTGCTGGCAGGCGCCTGTAATCCCAGCAACTTGGGAGGCTGAAGCAGGAGGACTGCTTGAACCCAGGAGGCGGATGTTGCAGTAAGCCGAGATTGCACCACTGCACTCCAGTAACTTTAAGAGGAGTAGATTATGTGTAAACCATCCCCATCTCCCTACTTCTTTTGGTAATTCTAAACACACACACACAAAAACCCAAATACATTAGTCCGTTCTCATACTACTGTGAAGAAATACCCGAGACCAGATAAATATAAAGAAAAGAGGTGTAGTTGACTCACAGTTCTGCATTGCTGGAGAGGCCTCAGGAAACTTACAATCATGGCAGGAGGCAAAGGAGACGTCTATACCTTCTTCAGAGGGTGACAGGACAGAGTGAGTGCAAGCAGGGGAAATGCCGGACGCTTATAAGACCATCAGATCTCGTGAGAGCTCACTAACTATCACAAGAACAACGTGGGGGAAACGACCCCATGATTCAGTTACCTCCACCTGGTCTCACCCTTTCCACTTGAGGACAAAGGGGATTATAATTTGAGGTGAGATTTGGGTGGGGACACAGAGCCAAACTGTATCCCCAAGTCCGAAAGCTTTGAAAGGAGGACAGAAGAGCTGACAATCACTGGGAGGTCACAATCCACCCTGACCCTTCTGTCCGTCTAAGTGATAAGGAACTCTGCCCCATTGAAAACCATCCTGCCTCCCAAAGGCTCCCACAGTGTTTTAGACATGCAACAGAAGGTGCTTGGAACTGGATATTCCTTGGCATGACGAAGTCAACAGCACCGCTGCCGGTCAGAGGGTGACTATGGTAAATGAACTGGAAAAGACCGGGCACTGCTCCGTATGACGGAACGTGACCCTCTGACTCACATCCAGTTGTGATGGGGAGGCCTACCTACCTGGGCTGCCCATGCAGGCCGCTGAGCTTGTGACAGATGCACCAATCCTAGCAAGTTCTAAACCAGCAAACTTTTTCTGTAAAGTGCCAGACAGTGAATATTTTAGACTTTTAGGCCATACAGTCTCTGTTGCATCCCTGCCTTGTAGTGTGAGTGGGGTATGGGGTATGGCTGTGTCTCATTAAAACTCCTTCCTCTTTTTTTTTTTTTTTTTTTTTTTTTTGAGACAGAGTCTCACTCTGTCGCCCAGGCTGGAGTGCAGTGGTATGATCTCGGCTCACTACAACCTCCACCTTCCAGGTTCAAGCAATTCTCCTGCCTCAGACCCCCGAGTAGCTGGGATTACAGGCGCGTGCCATCACGCCCGGCTAAATTTTTGTATTTTTAGTAGAAACGGAGTTTCAGCGTGTTCACCAGGATGGTCTTGATCTCCTGACCTTGTGATCCACCTGCCTTGGCCTCCCAAAGTGCTGAGATTACAGGCGTGAGCCACTGCGTCCGGCCAATAAAACTCTTACAACTGGGCATGGTGGCTCACACCTGTAATCCCAGCACTTTGGGAGGCGGAGGCAGACAGATCACCTGAGGTCAGGAGTTCGAGACCAGCCTGACCAACATGGCGAAACTGCATCTCTACTAAAAATATTTTAAAAATTAGCCAGGCATAGTGGCACATGCCTGTAATCCCAGCTACTCAGGAGGCTAAGGCACCAGAATCACTCGAATCTGGGAGGCGGAGGTTGCAGTGAGCCGAGATGGCTCCACTGCGCTCCAGCCTGGGCAACAAGAGCAAAACTCTGTCTTAAAAAAACACAAATGGCCGGGCGCGGTGGCTCAAGCCTGTAATCCCAGCACTTGGGGAGGCCGAGACGGGCGGATCACGAGGTCAGGAAATCGAGACCATCCTGGCTAACACGGTGAAATCCTGTCTCTACTAAAAAAAAGTACAAAAAACTTGCCAGTCGAGGTGGCGGGCACCTGTAGTCCCAGCTACTCGGGAGGCTGAGGCAGGAGAATGGCGTAAACCCGGGAGGCGGAGCTTGCAGTGAGCTGAGATCCGGCCACTACACTCCAGCCTGGGCGGCAGAGCGAGACTCCGTCTCAAAACAAAACAAAACAAACAAACAAACAAAAACCACAAACAAAAATGAAAACTCTTTTTACAAAAACTGGCCCGACAATTCATCCACCTAACCAAAAACAACAAAACTGGCCAACCCGCCATGGTTTGCCACACTGTGATGAACTCGTGCCCTTGCACTCCAGGTGTGGCACCTGGATCAACGGCCCCAGCCTCTCCTGAGAGCGAGTCAGAAGCGTGGAAATCACGCCCCTCCCCAGACCTGCTGCGTCAAGATGTGCATTTGAAGAAGATCCGCAGGGATCGGTGTGCACATTACAGCGTGAGAAGTCCCGGCATAGAGCAGGTGCTCAAGCCCGGCCGCTCCTTGGTGTCACCTGGGGAGGTTTAAAAACGTACTGATGCCCAGAGATTCTGACTGATTTGGTGCTAGGTAGACTCCAGGCACTGGGAGTCTGGAAAGCTTCCAGGATTCTCATATATGGTCAGAAGTGAGACTCGATAGAGATGGTCACCTGAACATTCCCAGTGGTGACTCAATGATGAAAAACACTGCCTCTCAGAAAGACTCAGCAGCCCTGGCTCACCTGTCGAGATGCCCATTTGTTTATACCTTGCCAGGATGCAGGCCTGCACCCAGCCCCGGGGAGGGGCCCCTGCCCACTCGTGGTCTCTTGAGCGGGTTCTTGTGTGGCTTTCACAACCAGTCTACAGAGGACAGAGAGTCCTGGGAGCCAGGCCCAGCCATGTGCAGAGCAAGAAGCCAGGCGCTGTGATTTAGCTCCTGGAGAACATGGAAGTACTTAGATGTCATTGATCCAGAAAGAACGGATGACTGTGAAGTCAGGACGGATCATGTGATCAGAAAGCCTAACCCTGAATTTCACCACAGAACATATTTATAAAAGGAACAAACACGAAGCTGCTGCACGCCAGACGGAGTTCTTTAGAAATTTCCTGGGAGGAGGGCGGGGGTGGGCAGGCATTACAGCACATGCTGCCGTGGATCTGTTGGGGGGACCACCAAAGGCGAGGCATCCGTGAGAGCTAAAGATGCATTAGGAAACAGAATGCCACTTGTGCAGACTCTGGCTATGGCACCGGGAACTGAGGACGGCAACGCACCATGGTCGTGGTATGCAAACCTGCTCCCAGGAAGCCTGAGGGTGAACTCCTGGGCAGCCTAGAGGGGTTGGAATCAGGAATCCCCGCCCTGTCTCTCCAACCCCAAATCTGCACCCCACTCCCGAAAAACTACCATGCATGGTGCAAAGGAAACGTATGGTTCCCCCATTCGCCTTGTGATCACGGCAGCCCCCTTTGTCGCCCCAGCTCCTTCCACACCGGCAGACAGTCCGACCTCTCCGGGCTTCTTCAGCCCAGACACACCTTTGGGCCCTGAAATCAGATGACTAAGCCTCTGACTAAGCTTGCTCAACCATCAGGTCCCATCCACAGATTCGACTTGTGTTTATTTTGGGGAGTCAGCTTCGTTCTTTCACAGATTTTGGGTGCAGATTTTGAGGTCAGTGTTCACAGTGTGAATATTTAAAATTTCTGGCCACAGCATCATAATGAGTCCAAAGCGAGGGCTCAGATGTTCATATCTTGGGAGACTTATCCGGCCTATTATTCCCCAGGTCTGGGGAGGGGGCGGCTTGGAGACTTTGGACAGGAAGTTAGGGTCCGTCCTCTGAGATTGTTTGGCATGGGAGACCTCATCGGAACAAAGAGAGGCGATCCTACATTGTATTGTCCAGGGAGGGATGGCAGGCATGCCCTGGGCAGCTCCGGGCAAACCAGACCTGTGGTCACTCAACCACACCCTGCCACCACGCCACATCGCCATGTCCTTTGGCAGAATGTTGAGATTCGTCGTGCCTTGTTTGGTCGGGACAAAGTGCACTCGGCATCCACGCAAGCTTCACAGCACATACATTTCTCTAACAGGCCACCACAGCCTTATTGTATCACGTCCGTTGTGCCCTACAGAAATTACTCCATTTTTCTTCCACGTCTTCCTTCTCTATCGTTTTGTTTATACAAAACTAATGGTAGTGCCAGGCCATTGTCCTTTGGAGGGATGAGGAAGCTCTTCTCACACACAGCTCAGAAAATGATGTACACAGCAAAGACCCACGTTGGAGGCCTCTCAGTACACATTTGTGCTGACGCAGGCTGCACTTAGGGGCCATTTAGATGTGTAAAAATGCTCTTTTCTAGTGTTTACAAGATACCATGAATCAGATTGCCTCATGTGGTGAAAAGGGCGGAGTCAATGTCCCCAAATGAATGGTTTTTAAATAATTGTGTAGGGAGATTTGCTGTAGGGAGATTGAACAGCCCAGCTCTTGGGACAAGCTGGAGATATGAACCGTTTGCAGGCAGGCGAATGTTTACTAGGTTTAAAGGGCAGGAGGTGCAGCTAAACAGCTAGAGAAACACTTGTGTGATATGCCACTGTAGAAATGCTTCCCTAAAGGAATGATATCTGGGATCACTGATAAAACTGGGAAATTAAAAAGTAAGTTTCATCCATTTATTTGCTATATGGCCTTGATGACAATGCCTCACTTTCCTCATCTGTAGAGTTTGAGTAATAGTAGTAGACCCAGCCCTGAGGGGTACAATCAGATCATGCACACAGGGCTGTCTTGGCATGGGGCAGGGCACAGGGCACATTGGAAGGGCTTGGTAAATACCAGCTGTTAATAGTGTACCATTCAATGACTTCCTCGTGATCAGTCCCTCCAAATGTGTGAGAGTGACACCTGCTTCATCCCTTCCCTGGAGGTGCTGTCTGTCGTCGATCACTGAGCCCCTGCGTGTCCAGGAGTTTGGAGAATCCACAGAAATCCTATCCAAGGGGCCTCTTCATTGCTGTGGCTCCGGTTGTGCTGCTCTGGGGCCTGAGGCCTCTCCTAAGTCACAGATCTGAATCCAGCTCCCTGTGTCGGCCTTTGCCCCAGTGTCCCCAGAGACCTCAACATCTGCATATACCACACTGGCATCATTTTTTCTCCCCAGTCTCTGCTCATCCCTGTGGTCTCTGTCAGAGAGCGGCACCCTGGCTTCCCACCACCCTGGCAGGAAAGCTGCATACAAATTGCTTCCACTCACTCTCCGTTTCTCTCTCCCTTGCTTTTCTCTCACCAGCAGGTCTCCAGGTTGCCAGGGGTTCCGCTTCCTCCCACCTGCCTCTTTCAGACTCCCCGCCCAGAGCCCTTTAACACTGACTGCCAGTGCAGGTGCTGGTGTAAGAAGCTGGGACTCTGCACACCCTGTGGTCCACGGCTCCTGCAGCGTGGGGCTGATGTCACCTTCATAGGACTTCCACCCAAGCTTGCAGCCTTGAGACGCTGCCTCCTTCCCCAGCCTGCTCCCCACTCTCTCACAGGCAGGTCTCCCCAAGATTAATTCCTTGATAAAGCTCTTGCTTGTGAATATATGTCTCAGCGTCTACTTCTGGTGCACCCGACCTCAGGCACCTCATGCTCCGAGTAGACAAGTCTACACACCATCAGGTCAGGGCGCTCTGTTCTGTCTCCACTCCATGAGATCCGCCCCTCTGAAATATTCTTCCTCGCTTTTCTTGCTGCTGGGCCCACCGATACCCAAGGCCCCTTTCAATGGTGCACCGAAGGAACCCTTTCCCGGCTGGCTCACCCTCCCTCTGGCTTCAGCTGAGTGCAACTGGGCTGTGTGCTGTCCACGACCTGAGGCCCTGGGTGTAGGGTCTGCACTCAGCACTGGCCCTGCTGTGTCAGGTAGGGAGGGCACGCGTATCCCTCCACCCTACCTGTGTACAAAGGTAAGAGCATGCTTAATTTACTTTGCATCTTCTCTTTGTCAAACTCCTGGATCATTCCAGTTGCTCAGCAAACCTCTTTTCTCAGCCCTGGTAAGAGTCAGGGCTGAATTTCCCATGTCCCACCCAGTAAGGCTGTGGAGACAGTGAAAACATTGTGGTGCATTCACGCCGGTTGGTACTGGCCACCTGGCCCCTCCCCAGCCCCCCTAGATCTCTCCATGAGCCCACATTTAAAGGGTGACCTTGTCACAGCAGAGAGCTTGGGTACCTGCCCCGGCATCTCAGCAAATGGCCAGTCCAATCCTTCTGTGCATGTGCCTGGCACATTGTTAAATATTTTGTGGTGTAAGTTCTATTTGTGTTGATAGTTTCAGGTAAGAACAGACAGAAGCAGACAGCACCATTACCGCGGAGATCCCCAGGGCCAGCGCACAGCAACCTGTGCTTCTTGGCCCTTTCCTGGTCAAATCAGCCCTGGTACCCTGGCAGATGAGATTCAGATGCTCAGCACCCCCACAGCAACAGTGAGGCAGCTCTGGCAACAAGCAAAAATGGTGGGCGGCAGCCTCCTGGGCACAGGAGCGTGCCCGGTCCGTGACAGTAGGGAAAGAAAGCTTTCTGCCTAACGCCTCCTCTCCTCCAGGAGAGTCCAAACAAGTGTGGTCCGGACCCAGAGCACTGGAAGGAGTCTGCCACCAGCCAAAGGGCAGGCTGTTGCCCCTGCTGAGCAGCCCGGGAGAGCCTGGCACATCACATGTAGCATTTTTCCAGGTCATGCCAAAGTTGAGATCTTTTTCCAAGCAGGGCACAAAGGATTCCTACTCAGTGCTTTAAGAAGGACATCATCGCTGTTTACCTTCAAATGCAGACACCCTGAGTAATTTCAGGCTGGTTTGGACATGCAGGATTTGAAGCAGAGCACAGCAAAGCAGTTTATAGAATTAATCAGGATATGAATGAGTGCAATTTGTTAGATACCGCAATATTGCCTTTCATGCTAATTTTTAAATGGCAGAGGCCATCAGGGGCTGGTGGGGACCAGTGTTCAGTGTCCTGTTGCTAGGAAGAGAGGGATAATGTCATAGTCTGCAGTCCTGGGCAGATGCATTTTGCGGCCTTATATTGATCGTGCAAATCTCAGCAGGTTTGGCAGGACGGTACTGCTGGTGTCCCCAGCTGTGGAAAGTTCAAGAAATCAAGTAGGCTGGGCGCGGGGGTTCACACCTATAATCTCAGCACTTTGGGAGGCTGAGGCGGGTGGATCACCTGAGGTCAGGAGTTCGAGACCAGCCTGAACAATATGGTGAAAACCCGTATCTACTAAAAATACAAAAATTAGCCAGGCGTGGTGGCATACACCTGTAATCCCAGCTACTCGGGAGGCTGAGGCAGGAGAATCGCTCAAACCCAGGAGGTGGAGGATGCAGTGAGCCAAGATTGTGCCACTGCACTCCAGCCTGGGCAACAAGAGTGAAACTCCGTCAAAAAAATAAATAAAAATAAATAAATACGTAATCTTTGGCTGAATAAAGAATAAAACTCTATACACACACCCACTCTCACATACACACATACAACACACATACACCCTTTATAAGGGGCACATGCTCTGAAATTGTGTAAAAATAGTATGAACGAATTGATGTGACTGTGGCTTCAAAGGTAGATGAGTTCAGTTATGAGTTGGAATTTTCTTCCTGTCAGCTGAAGTGGGTTCACTTGAACAAATACCGCGTTTGCAGTCAAGAAAGTCCTACATTTCCATCACAGGTAGGCAGCCTTGGGTGAGATGAACAAACGCTTGGCACATGCCGAGTCTATCAGCATTTAGTCATACATGTAGTTACACAGCCTTGCTGATTTCATCTCAGTTTGTTTTCCTGGAAAGGACCTTGAGCTGCTGCATGAAAATTACATGTTAGTGGTGGGAAAAAGAAAACAACACAAAAGTGGCTTTTCTTGACTAGCTGTCAGCAGTGGGAGGGGTGCGGTGGAGTTGGAAACCATTTCTCCTGTGGCTGGCAATTGCCACTTATAGATCTACTTATTTGGAGGGGAAAAGAGCTGACACAAAAGGCTCTGTCTGAAATTCTGTGCGTAGAACAAAGCGGCACACGGCGAGATGTAGAATTCCATTAGAGGACGGCCCCGGCACTCGCTGTCCTTCACAACGACCACCCCGCAGGCCCATGAATAGAAGCGCCAGCCACCCACAGCCTCGGTGCCCGGCAGCGTGTCTCCAGGAAGGAAAGGCCCGGGCACAATGCATTTCTCTCAGGTTTGGCTCAGCTTCCCCGAGGTTTGCACCACCACAGAGAAACCTTCTCCTCCAGGGACCCACAGTTGGGGAGCCCACTCCATGCTGTCGCCCCTTCCTGTCCCTCTGAAACATTTCTTCCTCCCACTCATTTCTCCTAGATGATATTTTAACTAGTATTTTCTTGACATTTTAAA
Source organism: Chlorocebus sabaeus (assembly GCF_047675955.1). NCBI lineage: Eukaryota > Metazoa > Chordata > Mammalia > Primates > Cercopithecidae > Chlorocebus > Chlorocebus sabaeus. The sequence goes on along the minus strand of NC_132920.1, from coordinate 3,652,498 downwards.
CAAACAATTAAATAAAATCTTGAGTTTCAAGTTCTCTTGAGCAAAAATATTCAGTGCCTCAAACTCAGCAGAGGCAAAAAAACAAACTCACCGACGTCTCCCGCATCCCCTCCTGCACTCCCTACTTGGGTCAGAGGTGTCCGCACAGTGGCGAGTCAATCTCACAGCCCCTGCCTGTGGGCTTCTCCCAGGTCCCTGCATCTTCCTATTCCCTGTCCTGGCCCCTCTCCTCTATTTCCACTGCCGTGCCCTGAGTACGCAGCCTCTGCCCGCTCTCCTGCCCCAGCCAGAGACTGTCCCCAGCGGTGCCTCCTCCACACCACCGCCAGGTGTCCACCAGGACAGGTCTGCCCCTGCCACCCCCACCCACCCCAACAGAGGGTGGGTGTGCACACACACATCCAACACACACACAACATACACACCCAACACACACACAATTCACACAGAATACACCCAAGACACACCCCAACACACAACACACACGCAACACACAATACAACACAGCCAACATACACAACGCACACCCAACACACACCCACAACACACACCCAACACATACCCACAACGCACACACACAACTCACACACAATACACCCAACAAACACACTGTATACCCAACAACACATACCCCAACACACAAAACATGTACACAACACAGCCAACACACACAACACACACACAACCCAATCAACACATCACACAACACACACATAACACACAGCCACAACACACACACCCAACACACACACAACGCATACACAATACACACAACACACACAACACATCCAACACACCCAACACACACGCAACACACATTGCACAACTCACACCTGCCTCATACACACACAACACACACATAACACATCCAACACACACAACACATACCCAACACACAAACGCAACAAACACAACACAACCAGCACACACAACACACACACCCAACACACACACAACTCACACACAACACATACACAATACACACATAACACACACACAACACATCCAACACACCCAACACACACGCAACACACATTACACAACTCACAACACCTACCTCTCACACACACAACACACACAAAACACATCCAACACACACAACACATACCCAACACACAAACGCAACAAACACAACACAGCCAACACACATAACACACACATCCAACACACACACAACATACAACACAGCCAATACACACAACACATACTCAGCACACACAACCAACACACATTCACAATACACACCTAACATACACCCAACACACACAATACACATCCAACACACACACCACACATACACATACCCAACACATATACACACAACACATATGCAACATACATCCAATACACAACAAAAGCACCACCCACACACATACCTTACACCCCAACATGCACACCCCAATACACACACACCACACACCAACAGGACCACATCACACACAAAACACACACATACCCAACACACACAATACACCCAACACACACCTGCAACATACATTCCCCCAATACACACACAACACACACATAACACATCCAACACCCATGACACATACCCAATACACATATGCAACAAACAGAACACAGCCAACACACACAACACACACATCCAACACACACACAACACACATCACACAACACAGCCAATACACACATCACACAACACAAAGCCAACACACACACATAACCAACACACATTCACAACACCCACCTAACACACACCCAACACACACAACACACACCCAACACACATACCCAACACACACAATACACATCCAACACACACACCACACACATACCCAACACATATACACACAACACATATGCAACATACATCCAATACGCAACAAATGCGCCACCCACACACATACCTTACACCCCAACATGCATATCCCAGTACGCACACACCACACACCAACAGGACCACATCACACACAAAACACACACATACCCAACACACACAATACACCCAACACACACCTGCAACATACACACCCCCAATACACACACAACACACATTTCCCAATATACACAAGACATAATCCACTCAACAAGCACAGCACATGTACCCAACACACACAACACCCACAATACACCCAACAAACACACACCAAACCCAATAACACACAACACACACAAAATACACATGACATACACAAGACACATACAACAATACACCCAACATATTCAACACACACATACATACACACACACACACACATGCTCCTGTTGGCCCCTTATGATGTTCAGAATAACACCTCTAAGCCATCCCAGCCTGAAGTACAAAGCCCACCACAGCCCAGCCCTCTGCAAGGATGACACATTTAGGGACTATTTGAAATAAACTATCATTTGCAGTCAAAAGACGTTTTCAGTGGAATATTTTGTGGTCGTATTTATCTGTTCTGTAGGCAAGAACAAAACATATACACACACACACACAAACATACACATATATACACACATACATACACACATATACACACATACACATACACACATATGCATATACACATATACACACATACAAACACATACACATACATATATGCATATACACACACATATACACACATACAGATATACATGCATGCACATATACACACACATGCACACACACATACACATATGCACACACATATGAAATATAATACACCTGTGTAGGGAGAGAAGGGGAAATTGTTCCAAGGCGGGCTCTCTGCCCTTGTAACTTTGGAGTGGAGGAAGGGGTGAGGTTCCCATAGGATCTAGACACTGATGCAGTAGACCTACTAGCTCACAGTCGCCATCTTGGTTACAACTCATCACAGCAGCTGTAATCCCTGATTTATCTATCTGTGACTGAATGAAGATTCTTCCAGGGCTGGGGTCACGTCTTCATCTGCGTGTACTGGCTGGTTAGCGCAGGGTGTGAGCTGGGCTTGAAACCCCTATAATCTATATGGAACCAGGATCTGAGAGCTCTCCTGTACTGGAGAATGGAATGGGCAGTGGTATGGGCTTGTGGTCCTTAGTAATTTGGGTGTGAGCCTCCATAAACTTGCATTTGCAAATAGCTCCTAAAAGTAACTTGCGGTAAGCTTCCAAAACCCTTCAGGCAGAATGCTTTTTGGGCATGGGGATGCTCCTTAAGCCAATCCACAGCAATGTGGACTTCTTGGAGACACTGAAGCAGGGGCAGGCCTAGGGGAGTTGGCTGGAATCTTGTGATGGAATTTACAGTCTTAGAAAGGCCTGATTGTCCCCAAAATATCTTCCCCTACTAAACTTGTCATCACATCTGAAATCTTCCCTCTGGTTGTGGCTGTGGTTCTCAGCCCTAGCTGCACCTTAGAGGCACCTGCAAAGCTCAAGCCGGACACTCGAAGCTTCCACCAAAGATTCAAGTTCCATGGTCTGGGGTAGGACCTGGGCATCAGTTCTTTAAAAGTTCTCCAGATGATGCCAAGGGGTGGTCAGGACTGAGACCCCCTCACTGACACGCCAGGAGCCACAGAGCAGCGGGTCCTCTTCTTTATGTTTCTCCACTTGCATTCATGAGATTGTTTCAAGAGAGTTCCTATTACTGAGCTGCCAATGGTACCTGCTTCCATTTTCATTTTAAAATAATAAATGTATGCAATAATTATTTCAAGATTATCCCCTTAGAGCTTGCTGCCTCTAAGTACTCACGAGTGAGGCCATGTGACCCTCGGCAAAGGAAGGCTCAGATTTTGCCACTCAGTTTGCTGAGTACAGACAGGTGGAGTACTTCTGACAGTCACAGAATTTTACATTCTTTTTGTCTTTTTTTTTTAAGACCCAGGGTCTTGTCTGGTCTTGAACTCCTGGCCTCAAGTGATCATCCTCCAGACATTATTCTTAGTCTTAGTTTTATATGGATTAATTCATACCCAAAATGGACATTGGCTAAATAAATAACGCACTTGAAACGCTGACATTTATGAAGAAAATAATGATTATGTTATTTTCTGATTATATTAAGTATTCCTCAAATATTTTACCAATTGCATTCATTGAATTGAAACTCTTAAAGGACATCAGTCTCTGGTGTCTCAAAATCTTGTCTAAAAGAGAAAATATAGTGATTCTTTTATCCAATTGCTTTTCTGTTTATTAAAAATAAAACTCGACAAAAGAGACATCTTCTCTCTTACCACTTTCAGACAAAATATGAACATTTTAGAGAACTGAGCTCATGATCCATTCTTGATGCCCTAAGGATGATTCACTTCAAGCTGCATTTTACCATTTGTTTTTTGCTCATCAAACACAGTAGAACAGGTCATTTTAGGAATGGTTTGTCAATGAATTGTGCTTTCCCATGTGAAAGTGGGGCATGGTGGCTCAGGCCTGTAATCCCAGCACTTTGGGAGGCTAAGGTGGAAACATCTCTTGAGCCTAGGAGTTGGAGGCCAGCCTGGGCAACATAGTTAGACAACAAAAATTTAAAAACAAAAATCAGCCATATGTGGTTGTAGCTACTCAAGAGGCTGAGGCAGGAGGATCCCTTGAGCCCAGGAGTTTGAGACTGCAGTGAGCTATGCTCGCAGCACTATACTGCAGCCTGGGTGACAGAGCCAGACCCTGTCTCTAAAAAACAAAAGAAGAAAAAAAAAAAAAAGAGGCCAGGCATGGTGGCTCACACCTGTAATCCCAGCACTTTGGGAGGCCGAGGCGGGTGGATCACCTGAGGTCAGGAGTTCAAGACCAGCCTGGCCAATATGGTGAAACCCCGTCTCTGCTAAAAATACAAAATTAGCTGGGCGTGGTGGCGCATCCCTATAATCCCAGCTACTCGGGAGACTGAGGCAGGAGAATTTCTTGAACCCAGGTGGCAGAGGTTGCAGTGAGCTGAGATCATGCCACTGCACTCCAGCCTGGTCGACAGAGCGGGACTCTGTCTCAAAAAAGAAAGAAAGAAAAAAATGTGAAATTTGTCAGAATCAAGATGGAGTCACTTGTATCAAACCCTGACAAAATGGAGCTGGGTAAAACCATGAAGGAAGGGTTTTCATACACAATTGTCTGGTAACAAAAATTATCACAAAAATCTCTGCCCAAACCAGGCCACTGCAACCTTACACAAAAAATAATTCTGCAAGGAAATCTGCTCAGCAACTGCCTTGGACTGATGCCACCCTTGTTATTGAGCCATGTAGTCAAGGATAATTGTTTCAACACACCTTGTGTAACCCTCCTCATTTTACCTTTAAAAACACTTGTCTTCCCGTGCCTCCCTGAATATGCCCATAGCTTATCATGGCACACATATTCAGCACTTTGATGCCCATTCCTAAATACGCTCATTGTCTTCGGAGAATCCTCCTCTGTTTGTTATTCAGACTCACACTCATATAAAAATTCAAGTAGGTTAAATAGCACAAACCACCCACTAAGTGACAAAAGTGAGAATGCATCAAATTACGATCATCATTAACATTACATTCGAACACTTTGTAAGACATCCTTTAACACACTGATCTAAAATAAGCTACGAACATTAAGATAACATGCGCTCAATGGCATGTAAAAATAATGCTTTTTTTATTTTAAAGGAGACTTTTCATATTATACATTGCGTGAAAGAGGTTCATAGACCAAACACTTACGGGAAACAGCATTTTTTCTTTAACTCGATTATTGGAATCACACAGTAACTTGTTAAACAGAGACTTTAGGTTTCCACCCAAACCCACAAAACAGAGTATCCAAGAGAAATGCCAGGCCCCTCTATTTTTGTTTGTTTGCTTGTTTGTGTCTTGTTTTTTTTTTGAGGCAGAGTCTTGCTTCTTCACCTAGGCTGGAGTGTAATGGCGTGATCTCGGCTCACTGCAACCTCCACCTCCCGGGTTCAAGCAATTCTCCTGCCCCAGCCTCCCCAGTAGCTGGGATTACAGGCATGTGCCGCCATGCCCAGCTAATTTTTGTATTTTTAGTAGAGAGGGGGTTTTACCCTGTTGGCTAGGCTGGTCTTGAACTCCTGACCTCAAGTAGTCCACCCACCTTGGCCTCCCAAAGTGCTGGGATTACAGGCATGAGCCACTGCGCCGGGCCAGGCCCCTCTATTTTTAATAAGCACCCCAGATGATTCTGATGATGAACCTGGTGTGGGAAACACCCATCTTGTTAGAAAGCAGGTCCCAGGGGCAGAAAGAAGCCAGAATAGCATGTTTGCTGGCAGGGGAAGGAACTGACTAGGTAGAAGGAGGCCAGATCTGAATGTAGTCCTGCCATGGAAGATCCTAGAAAGCTGGGGTAAAGGCAGGAAGAACCAAAAGGGATGAATGAAGATCAGGCGAGGCTTAAAGATGCAATGCAGTAGACCCAATTACTTCTCTCAGATGTGTCTCCTATTACGTAACCTTGGAAAGTTACTGACCTCAGTTTCCTTGTCTGTATAATGGGGATTAAAAAAAAAAAGTCAATGTCCTCAGAGTGCCGTAAGGATTAAATAAAATCATCTAGGCAAAGCATTTAAACCCAAAGCAGCTAAACATAAACCGAGAACCCAAAGAGAGGCTGAGAATGGTTCTGAAGAGTGATGTTGGCTGTCTTTGACCTGTCTTAGTGAAATTATTATATTTTGTGAAACTACCTACCTGTATGTTTTCCTGCTTTTTTAGAGATGGACAATTCTTTATAAATCCCACCAGTCTGGGATCCCATGTCATTTCACTCGGCTGGTCCTTCAATCATTAAACACTCTCTCCAAGCCTGGAATTTTTTTTTTTTTTTTTTTTTGAGGTGGTCAAGTTGGAGCATTTAGTGAATAAGGCTAGACAATGCTGTGTTTTTAACATAGTTTCTGCAGGATTTTCTGTGTGAAGATGATGTTCTAGAGAAAGGGAGTTTTATGTTGCCAACCTCTATTAAGTGAGCAAAGAAGTGAGGTTGGGGGTTGGGAGCTGCACATGCTGAGATCTTTGATTTAATTCTCACTGAAAGCAATCTTTTATTTAACATCTTTCCACGATGAAAATGTAATTGTTAGCTAGGCTTACAAATTGGAGGTACAATTCTAAAGACCATAGAATAACTCACTGGAAGCATACAAGCTGGTAATGAGATTAGAGGCTCAACTCTCAGACATCACAGGGAATAAAATACGTGTTCAAATGCCCTCCTGTATCTTTCAGGAAGCCAGGGATGGACTCCCAGTGCAAATAAATGTTATGCAAATACAGTGTGCATCTATTAGAGAAGTGATGAAAAACAGAAAGAAAGTAATCTTGAGACCTCCCTTTTCCTTAAAGAAAAGATGTGGCTGTTTCCGAATTGCTCCCCTCCAAGGACGCGTCTGCTCCCTCTCCGCCTGGCTGGCTTTGCAGAGGTTGAAGGGGAAGACCTGGGAAGACACATGCAAATGAACCCCGCCTGGCTGCTGGGCAACCAGGGTGCTCAAGATGCAAACTGAGCTGCAGCAATAAAGTCAAAAGGAGGAGAAAGAATGAAATGGTGGTTTTCATCTTTATCCCTTGTGGTTAGGCATGGTTCCTCTCAATCTATTGTTAGACTTGATTGTGTTTGCGTATCTCTACTTGCCTTTCAGACACAATGCTCTTCACTGCTTAAAATGATTAGCATATTCCAGCAGCAATTCCTACGGCAGAAGTATGCCGCATGGTGATGATTCTTTGTATCAGAAGAATTTGATCGGGAGTTTGGGACATTCCTGTTCATAAAGTTACATATCCGTGGGTTCTGTCCTTGATGATTTTTTCTCTCTAGTCTACAGTCTGACTAAAATCTAGCACGAGAAATGTGTAAGTGAATTTTAGAAGAAGAACATGAGTCATCTGCTATGATAAATCCAATGTGCCATTTAAAATTTACTAGGAAGGTCTAAAACCAGCGCCTTTCAAATCGTGAACTCACCTGGGTGTCGTGGTGGAAGTTTGTAGTTCCAGTTACTCAGGAGGCTGAGGAGGGAGGATTGTTTGAGGCCACAGTGCAGTATCAACGTGTCTGGAAATAGCCATTTGTACTCCAGCCTGGGCAACACAGGGACATCTCATCGCTACAAAGTGTTTTTTAATATTATGAACTCAATCTGTAAGTGAGCTCATTACCATGAAGCAAGTTTCCCCTTAAATGGGTGAGGCTGGGTGCGGTAGCTCACGGTTGTAATCCCAGCACTTTGGGAGGCCAAGGCGGACGGATCACTGGAGGTCGGGAGTTTGAGACCAGCCTGGCCAACATGGTGAAACCCCGTCTCTACTGAAAATACAAAAAGTAGCCAGGCACAGTGGCGCCTGCCTGTAATCCCAGCTACTTTGGATGCTGAGGCATGAGAATTGCTTGAACCTGGAAGGTGGAGGTTGCAGTGAACTGAGATGGCGCCACTGCACTCCAACCTGAGTGACAGAGCAAGACTGTCTCAAAAAAAAAAAAAGGGTGAGAAAATGGGGAAAGTAACAAATGGTCTGATGTCTGGGTGTGACCCCAAACCTTATTCTCCACGTAGCATTCTCTAGAAGGGATAGAAACCACGGTACACACTGAGTGTTAGGAGACACTATGCAGAGCTCATATTGATCCAGGCAGGGATGTAGTGGTGGTTGCTTACAATATGCTATTAGGTTGGTGCAAAAGTAATTGTGGTTTTTGCTACTAAAATAATGGCAAAAACAACAATTTCTTTTGCACCAACCTATACAAATTTCTTCTACTTTGAAAACAAAACTGTGGCAGAATTAAAAATTGGTGTGTGAACTTATCAGTGATGACCAGATGATCGGTTTCTAGAATATCATCTTTCCTTTCCCGCAGTCCCCAAGAGCCTGATGATTCATGAACTCTTAGGCTAACAAATCTAAATTTCAAAAAGATAATAGAAACCCTGACCACTTAGTTACTTCCCAAGGCACAGAGTACTTATTTATCTTTTATTTATCTTTTTTTTTTTTTTTTAAACTAGATGGACTCTCCCTCTGTTGCCCAGGCTGGAGTGCAATGGTGCGATCTCGGCTCACTGCAACCTCCACCTCCCAGGGTCAAGCAATTCTCCTGCCTCAGCCTCCCGAGTAACTGGGATTACAGGTGCCTGTCACCACGCTCCGCTAATTTTTGTATTTTTAGTAGAGACCGGGTTTCACCATGTTGGCCAGGCTGGTCTGGAGCTCCTGATCTCAGGCGATCCGCCCACCTTGGCTTCCCAAAGTGCTGGGATTATAGGCGTGAGCCACAGCGCCTGGCCTTTGTTTATCTTTATGTAAGAAACAGTCAAGAGTACAGAAGTATTCTCTGCTCATATTGATGCTGTTCTTACTCTGTTTGCTACCTGGTAATAAAAATATGTTGAAGGAATGAGTGGTGAACGGATGGAAAAATGTGGATAAAGAGGAACGTTTGCAGGGAGATAATATATTTTTGTTTACAGTTACAGAATATGTTTTTATTACGGTTGGATCAATATATTTAAAAAATAAAAAAATACATGTAAAAAACCTGCTTAATTGGGTAAATAGTCATAGGTTTTGCATCTGGATTTATAATTAGCAAACCGAAAAAAAAAGACAACTTCCGGATCACCAATAAAATTACCGATGTATTTAGAAGTTTCATTTCCTTAGGAAGTGTGCTCATTCATAACATGTTTTCATAGAAACTTTTTTTTTTTTTTCTGAGACAGAGTCTCGCTCTGTTGCCCAGGCTGGAGTGCAGTGGTGCGATCTCGGCTTACTGCAACCTCTGCCTCCCTGGTTCAAGCAATTGTCCTGCCTCAGCCTCCTGAGTAGCTAGGATTACAGGCGTGCACCACCACGTCTGGCTAACTTTTATATTTTTAGTGGGGTGGGCAGGGTGTGTCTCACCATGTTAGCTAGGCTGGTCTCGAACTCCTGACCTCATGATCCACCCACCTCATTCTCCCAAAGTGCTGGGATTACAGGCATGAGCCACCGCACCCAAGCAGAAACTTTTTTTAAGTGTTGTTTTCCTGCCATTTTGTTGTTCCACTGAACGGCTGGGAGAATACCCACCAAGTACTGGTTAAGAAGAGAGAAGACCAAAGTCCCCCACACCTTTGCTTCCCTCCTTCCCACGCTCCCCAACTAAGAGAACTGTGTGTTCGTCCTTCCTCAGACAGAAGAGTTCCTGGAAATGCCTTTTGTTTGAAAACACTGACTGTGCCTCACAGCTCAGAGCTGAGAACAGAGGACAAGTCTGGCTATTAAGGAATAAACCTTGTGAAGCAGGCGGTGGTGGAAGACACTGTCCGCTTCTTGTACAGTGGAGAGTCTGATTTGGGATAATTTGGGATATGGGCAAATATGTTCACCCACCTTACTAAAATGTGTTTAACTTGATATTTATATGAAACAGTTATTAAACATTTGAGAATGGTCTGAATAATGTGCGCCGGCCTGTTTTCCTGTTAGTTTCTGGTTTGAAGGAGGGGTATTCCCAGATTCGGTGTCATTTTCCCCTGGGCAGTCATCCTTCCTCATTTCTTACACCTCATGCAGGAAAATGAACCACCACAGCCACAGGCAGGTGAAATCCATGGGCTATGCCCAGTTTCTCCCCAATATCCTTAGCTATTAATGTCATTCGTTTTTTGGAAGCCACTTCAAAGCCTTTTTGGAATAAAATAGTTATTATACATCATTCAGCAGTATGCGTGCAGTTGCATTCTGGGAGGAATTACATTTCTTCTAATGTTGGACTCAACATCACTGGAATTAATTTATTAGGAAACACTCTTTTCAATTCCATTTTCTCTCACTTTGAAAAATACAGACTATGTGTCAAACCTGTTTCCCTGAAAGGGGCCAAAAGCAGCAAAATTAATCACCAAGAGCTGTTTTCATTGAATACAAAGTTACATAAAGGCCTCTGAAGACCAGACAGTACTTAAACTACATGCGGGCGTGGTCATGGATGTGAACTCCGTGGAGAGCATGTGAGCACTGGCTACATGCCCGAAGCATGCCCACACAACCGCCTGGGTAGACGAGCTATCTGAGGGATTGTCTTTAAGCAAAACCATCTGTCACTGTGGTCCGAAGGGCGTGGCATGGGCTCTGCCACAGCAGTGACTTTGGGGTTGAGCCTGTCTCTGAAATGCAGCGCACTGGCAAACTGAGAAAACAGTCTTACTTACCGTCAGACTGGGATTTGCTGACGCTGAACTTGGAGTGGAGTTTTAGAAGGAGTATAATCAGCATCAAAAGAGATGCCAGTCTGCTGAACTTTAAAATAGGTTATTAACAAAAAGCAAAATCTGCAGAGTAGTCTGCAATTGCATAGCTTCTAAAGTATAGCTGTGGTTTTGCCCAAAATTGGTCATCAGAACTAGCACTGGTTTCTAGAATATACACAGGAGGACGGGGGTAGGAGTAGTAACAAAGATCTTCAAGCATAAACTTACACACACACACACACACACACACACACACACACACTCTCTCTCCTTGCTCAGAGGTCTATATAAACATTATAGGTAACTTTAATTATTTTTAAAATAAGAAAAAGCAAATGTTCCCGTTATTCTTAGTTCTTCATCAATCACTGACCCAAATTGGATGTTTTCGGAAAGCAGTTTGTATCTCCCTATAAATGTATTTACTTATTTTTTGAATCTTGGCCTTGTGACTTCTGCTCTGGGCTGAGGTCAGGTCGTTTTGAGTGTTTGAGTTAGAGAACCCCTGGGAAAAGAACTTCAGTTATTCTTCTGTCTGGATGAGTGTCAGAACAATTCATCATAACAACGGGTACAAATGCACGTAATTCTGTAAAAGTTCCTCCTTGAAACAAGGCATTGGCATTTGTTCCATTGCCTTGAGCTTTTTTCTGGTTTCAGTTCACCAAACCCTTTTTGCTTGGGCAGAATTTAAGCCCCGTGGCTGAGGTATACACAGTCACAAGACAATGAGTAGCAGCAATTCCATAATTAGCTGAAATACTTGGGAGGTGCAGACAACTAAGGTAAGTAATTTGGGCTGCACTTGGAAGAAAATATTCTGGCCAACTAGAGAGAAGGAGAGAAGGAGAGAAGGGTAAAATAGAGGCTTTCATTGAAATGCCCTTACCTGCACTAAGCAAACCTGGGTGAAAATATAAATACACACAAGAGCCAAAAGGGAATCAGGACGTGATTATTTGTTTTAGAAAGGAGGGTGACGTGGGACTGTAATGTTCTCTTGGCTGATAGTAAGATATCTTCAAATATCATCTCAATGTAAATTTTCCCCCACTTTCTTAGCCTAACCTTCAAGAAGAATTAAAATTGTGTCAGTGATACAAAGAGAAATAAGCCAGGGTTTCCCATCCCCCAATAATGCTCTTGAGATTCTAACAGAAACGCCGCAGGAGGGAGGAAACAAGAAGTTTGCCCTGGAAAGAGAGGAAATGAAGAGCCTGAAGTCCCCGGGAGGGTGTGGAAGGGAACATGGTGGCAGGGGTGGCCTTGGGCATGGGTGAGGAGGGACTTGGGAATGGAGAAGGTCGACTGGCAGCCAGCATACCCCAACCACCACCTCATGGAAGCCAAACCCTGTCTGTGGATCATGTCCTGCAGGCAGTGAGAAGCTGCTTGTCCTGTCCTCGTTGGGCCAGGACCTCCAAGAGCACCCACCTGCCCACTGACTATAGATGGTATGCCCATCTCTGCCCAAACACCTGGATGAGCCCCCTCACAATGGCTTCATGTTACTTGCCTCGAATAGCTCAAACCATACAATTCCCTCCAAAACAGCATTGGTCCTTGCTATTCAGAAATGCTGTTGGGTACAAATCCAAGCCCCTTTATGTGGGTGAGGCTAAGTGGTGAAGTACATCACCTGCTACAAATTCATGTCCATTCAAATAAATGTATAGAAACTTAGTCAAACCATCTCTTTCCAGGAGCCTGTCTGCTCCATCAGGTGAGGGACACTGGAACTCAGCCTTAGTCTTCTGAACCAAGAGCTCTTGCTCGCCTAGTCCTAAGTGGCTGAATATGTGATCAGATTGAGGCTGCAAAAAATGAACAAGATGCTGGACACATAGATATGAGCGGATACCAAATGAGGTAGACATCGACCCAAAACTCCCTCCACAGCTCCTTGAATGAGACTGAAGGACCTCAATCCCTTTTTCACTCACTCCATAGACTAAAATCACAACTGGGTACCAGTCTAGAAAGTCTCTGTGTTACGTGATACTACTCATGCAAATACATCAGGACAACATCCCTGCCCTGCAGGGCATTAATGATTTTACAACCAATATTCACTATAGTGAAATGATCACTAAAGTCCTTTTCAGCTTGAATGTTAAGTGATTCTATTAAAGTTGAGTTGAATATCTATCTTGGGGCATTTGGGTGTCAAATGCGATATTCTGGACTTCATTTGCTGAGCGGCTGTTGCGTGTTTTGGTGAGGGGCGTACAACAAGCCAGGGCACCTCAGGAATAAGGAGGCTTTAGAAACAGTTGCTGCCACACTCATCATCACCCTGTGGATACCTCCGTGAGGTTATATTACAAGTTCATGGCTCTATGAACTTGTATTACATACAAGACACAGTGTTGATTAATTTTGGTTCTTTTTCTTGACTTTAGACTCAGCAAATAATAACTAGTTTGGGGTTAATTTTAATGTGCTTGATAAAAAAAATCATAGCCACTAATGCTTAAATAGTATCTGAGCCTTAAAATCATTGTGAGAATGTCAGTAGGAAGAAATGGTTTCTCAGCTGGGTGTGGTGGCTCACGCCTGTAATCCCAGCACTTTGGGAGTCTGAGGCAGGTGGATCATGAGGTCAGGAGGTGGAGACCATCCTGGCTAACACGGTGAAACCCCATCTCTACTAAAAATACAAAAAATTAGCCGGGTGTGGTGGCGGGCACCTGTAGTCCCAGCTACTCGGGAGGCTGAGGCAGGAGAACGGCGTGAACCCAGGAGGTGGAGCTTGCAGTGAGCCGAGATTGCACCACTGCACTCCCGCCTGGGTGACAGAGCGAGACTCCGTTTCAAAAAAATAAAGTAAAATAAAGAAATAAATGGTTTCTCAAGGCAGACAACAGGTTCTTGAAACCATGTTTAGATTATCTGTTTATTAAAAGGAGTAGAAATATAAATATTATTCTCCCTCTCCAACTTTCTCTCGGGAAATTTTTCAAACATTCAGAAAAGTTGACAGAATAGTATAATAAAGTCCTAAATCCTTTTTCTTAGATACAATAATTATTCATGTTTTGCTATATATGCTTCCTAGATTTACCTACTTATTTACTTATTTATTGCGAAGCCAGTTGAAAGACAGTTTTTAACATCACAACACTTCATGACTGAGAACTTCAGCATACAAAGCCTAAAAACAAGAACATTTCCGTTACAAAATACCATTATTGCACTTAAGAAAATAAACAAAACTTCTGAAATATCATTTGTATCCTGTTTATATTTAAGTTTTCCCAGTGATCTAAGAATTATTCTCTCCGCTTATTATATAGCTTCATTTTTATGTGCTAGGAGTGACTTCACCGATACTTTGCTTCACTCTGTTGTCAGAAAGCTGGACTTGAGAGGTTATTCTAATACTGAAAGCATCGTGTTGGTAAATGCACTCCTAAAATCAGTTACTTGGAGGCATTTTAATTTGAGAACAAAGTTTACCTGGCAGGATCACTAGAAATCCATGTTGGTGAACTGTCTATATGTATAGACATATAGCCGACAATTAGCAAATGTTACCTGGAAGTTTTCCCAGCCCAGATCACCGCGGAGCAACTTTACAGCTGATGATGTTGGAGTCTTGATGTTCTGCTGTTCATGCATTAGAACAGCTCCCAGTCTACTGGAAATTTCAGTTGCAGATTCTCCTCATCCCATCACCAAACAGACGTAAGATGTTCCTCAGATGTTGTGAGGATTGTCAGACTCAGACAAGAATTTTTACGTGAAAGGATGTCCATCCTACAATCCGAGTGCTCAGTTGCTACTTTTAAAAGCACGCGGAGGCCAGATGCGGTAGCTCACACCTGTAATCCCAGCACTTTGGGAGGCTGAGACAGGCAGATCACCTGAGGTCAGGAGTTCGAGACCAGCCTGAACAATACAAAAATTAGCTGGGCATGGTTGTGGGCACCTATAGTCCCAGCTACTTGGGAGACTGAGACAGGAGAATTCCTTGAACCCGGGAGGCGGAGGTTGCAGTGAGCTGAGATCACACCACTGCACTCCAGCCTGGGCAACAGAGCCAGACTCCGTTTCAAAAAAAGGAAAAAAAAACACCACGTGGATATGCCCTCAACCAACAAGATACCTGCACTTCCCCTGGCCAGAGAACACGAACTTCACCATTTGCTGCTCTCAGGACACAGCAGTCTACAGAACAGAAAAAGGCCCTCCTCTCACAGGATTTACATGCTAGTGAGGAGACAGGTCATAATACACGTATCATGGTGTGCACTCTGAAGAAACACAAAACGCATGGAGAAAGAGATGATGGGCAGGGGTGGGAGTGAGCTCTTTCAGGTGGGTGGCCAAGAAGGGCCTCTCTGAGGAGGTGGTGGATTCCAGCAGACATCAGGGAGGGAGTCATTTGGGAGGATGCAGGGCAAAGTTTTAGGCAGCCTCTGTCATCCATGCTGGAGTGCAGTGGCATGATCTTGGCTCACTGCAACCTCTGCCCCCTCCAGGTTCAAGTGATTCTCCTGTCTCAGCCTCCTGAGTAGCTGGGACTATAGGTGCCCGCCACCATGCCTAGCTAATGCTTGTATTTTTAGTAGAGACAGGGTTTCACCATATTGGTCAGGCTGGTCTTGAACTCCTGACCTTAGGACCCACCTGGCATATCTAGGAGGAGTGGACTAGAGAATGTAGGAGTGTGAGGGATGAGACGGAAGACTGGGGGGACAGCGTGAGGCGGAGGCCATGTAGAAGCCTTGTAGGTCAAGTGAAGGTTTTGGAGTTTAACTCTTAGTCAGGAAGTGTTGGAGGGAAGCCATTCACCACCCACATTTAGTAACTGAACGCACTTCAATGTCGTGCTTACCCGTGGACCAATTTTCCTCTGCTCCTCTTTGTCTTCTACATTTTCCCAGGCTTTAAATTCTAATTTATGCATATATATATTGTATATATATTTTGGCAAGTCATCTTAAATATTTTGTGGAATCAAATAAGACACATCTGTATCTACATATTTATAGCTATGTCTCTATCTATGTGGTAAAATTTTTAAAGTTATATTACTTGTTGGGGGTTTATATTACTGGTGAATATAAAGACTGATGTCTGCTCAAAACATGTCAGAACAAAGTTCAGGCACAGAAATTTTATTTCTATTCAGAATATAAGACAATGCTGAGTCAAAGTGTAATAATGATCTCTTATTTAATCTAACCATACAAAGGAATCCCATGTTTGTCGTAACGTAAGAGATAGCTCCAGTATAAATATTATGGGCAAGCATTATGTCACTATGTCTCAAGTCAATGTTGATCTCAAAATATTTCAGATTTGAACTCCAAACTTTCCTTATTTTTCCTACATAGTTTCCACAAACAAGCTCACTAACTCTGCCCATGATAGCCTACAGAAAGTAGGCTGACTGAATGTCTCAATGTGCTAACAAATGTAAAAAAAAATGTTTAACTTCAACTCCTAAAATAATGTTAAATCACTTTATGTATTTATGCATTCATACTATTAGGGAAAATACAGTGGGTTGTGGAGGAGGTACAAACGCTGTGACTGTCCATAGGCTGTTTGCTGAATAACCTCACAGCTTATATGTTTATTTTAAGAATGTTTACTGGAATGCCAGTATGTGAAAAGCATACAACTCCAGCGACCCGCCCTCCACCCCTCAACCCCCCACCCCGATCCATAGGATTATTTGGTGCTGTGACTAACGCTGATCAGCTTGGGTTTTCACACTGATTCTTAGGAGTCTGGGTGTTCAAAAATGGCAACTTAAATTTAGCAAATAGCTCAGTGGCAGCTTAGGCCTTGAGTCACAAATTCCATCCTTAGAAAGCCGGCAGCATGAAACCTAATTCATATTGGCAAGAACTTGCAGAAATGAGATAGTCAAGAATGAGGCTGGGATTGCTTTGGAGTAGCTAGGTTGAGAAGGAATACACAGATAAAAACATTCATAGAGAATTCACACTGCTGACAGTCTCGGTGGTCATCTGCAGTCCCCCTTTCTTTGTAGTTCAGGAAAAAGAGACAGAGTGAGTACAAGTGATGGGCCGTGGCCACACAGATAGTTCACCTGCAGTGACAAAAGAGAAGTGACCATGGAGATAATTCAGAGAAGAATTTGCTTAGATAAATTTTCAAATTACTGCACCAGTGCTTGTTCATTGCATTGAATTTGGAAAATACAAAAAGTGCACAAAGAAAAACAAAAGTCAGTAATCCCATTCTTGAGAGATAATCACCATGAACATTTTAGTTTACTCCGTTTTAAGATGGTTTCGGCCTAGGATATGAGCCTCCGGTAAAATCTGGATTTGATGATGGGTTGTGAAATTTTCCCCAATGTTCCATTACTGTCCCTTCACAAGATCAAGGGACAGCATTGTTCCCGTGGGAAGACCAGTGTTGGCTCTCATCTTTCACTCACTTATCCATTTGATAAGTATTTAGTGAGCATTTATCATGTGTCAGGCACTGTGCTAGGCACTGGCAATACAAATAGGAATGAGACAGTTCTCTAGTCCCTACCCTCGTGGAGATTACATCCCAGCCAGGAAAACATAACAAACACTCATTATAACTATGAACCAATGCAGGGCACCAGGAGACGGTAAAATAGTATCTCCTGACACATCCCAGACCAAGCGAGGCCTGCGCTAGGATCAGCCTTGCTGCTCAGAGTGGCCAGCGGATGGTCATGAGCTCTGACAGCCCTTCGGAAAAGCAGAATCTCAGGCCCTACCCAGGCCTCCTGAATCATAATTTACTTTGTAACAAGTTCCCAGGAAATTCACAGGCACTGGAGGGTTTGAAAAGCACCGGTCTAAAGGAAGAATGGCAATGAGCAGTCCAGGGCAGGAGTGGCAGGCATTCCCCACCAAGGACCTGTGAGCAGGTCTCCAGGGAAGGCACAGGGCTGTTGGAAACCATGAACACCAGTGTGCTGGAACCCAGGCCAGACCAGTGAGTGGATGTGCAGGGGCCTGGCCAAGCAGGGCCTTGGTGTGGGACTAGCCCTCCACTCGGGGCCTCTCCAGACCCTCTTGGAGCCTTGTTTCTTGAATCTGCTAAGAAACAAGGATCTCCTCCCTGTCCCCTTGGGCTATTGTGAGGATCAAATCAGTTACTGTATCTAAAAACATTCAGAACTCTGAGGTCCCATCCCTTTTGTTTTGAAGAGAAACAGAGAAGAGCTGCAGGTTTTTGTTTGGTTTTTTTTTTTGAGACTGAGTCTTGCTCTGTCACCAGACTGGAGTGCAGTGGTGTGATCTCCGCTCACCGCAACCTCTGCCTCCCAGGTTCAAGCGATTCACCTGCCTCAGCCTCTCAAGTAGCTGGGACTACAGGCGCACATCACCACACCCAGCTAATTTTTGTATTTTTAGTAGAGATGGGGTCTCACCATATTGGCCAGGATGGTCTTGATCTCTTGACCTCGTGATCTGCCTGCCTCGGCCTCCCAAAGTGCTGGGATTACAGGCTTGAGCCACCGTGCTAGGCCAAGAGCTGCAGTTTTGCGGGATGCTGTATGGACTATCTTACCGTGTCTGGAACAACTGGTGAGGCAGAACTCAACATGCAAATCATGGTGCTCCTGTGAACAGCTTGTCAATCACATGAGGCGCCATACCCTTTGCAAGCACAGATAGTGATTTTTTTTAAAAAAAAACCCTCTTTAGCTCTCCCTTTAGGGGCTGGGGGAGGTAAAGTAGGTGGGGTGGGAGTGGGGGTTACAAATAGTGGAACCTGTGGGGTTAGGGAGCCCTGGGGCGAGCGTCTCCTCTCCCACCCCACGCTCACTGCTCACCTCTTGGCTCTAGAAGTTCATCTTATTTTTCAGACTATAGCAGCACCGAGTTCCCTATTGTGCTGTCAAGATGCCAGATGAGTAGGTCACAGAGGGAGACCTGGAGGGATGCCTCCGGGCTTTTGCATTGTTTTGCTGTTCACTTTGAGGGCCAGGGAGAATACAGTGAACTTAAAAAAAAATCTAAATCCAAACAAAACCACCTCCGAAGAAACATAAACAGGACACCCCAACACCGCCTCGGAAGAAAAGGCCTTGGGTTTCATGAAGTCTTTTGTTCTCATTATTGACTCTTATTAATCAGATTGAAGTATCTGGTTTCCAAAGCTCTTACCTACAACAGGGCTCCTTCTTGGCTACACCTTTGTAATTGTAAACCAGGCTTGGAAGCCGGGCAGGTGACCCAGAGAGCTCCTCTTTGTTCTCCATTTGCACATTCTATTTTGTAGCCTCCTGCGATGAACCAGCGCATCAGCTGGATTTACAACCCGAAACCGCTCGTCTCCTCTGTATCTGTTACCGACATTTATAGAACACAAGTCCTCACAGGTGTTTACTGCACACTTTCTGCCATGTGCCATTTTATTTGTCCTCATAACAGTCGTGGGCTTTTTAATTTTTGTTTTAAATTCCCATTTCATAGAAAGGCAAATGGAGGCAAAGAAATGTCAAGTGAGCAGTTTGAGACTATACGATTGGAGTTAATCAGTGGCTGGGCAGGATCAGTAGTTAGAAGTAGTCAGAAGTTCTAACACTCACTTCAGAGCTTCTTTCATCATCATCGTTATTAGAAAATTATCTTTTGGCCGGGCGCGGTGGCTCAAGCCTGTAATCCCAGCACTTTGGGAGGCCGAGACGGGCGGATCAGGAGGTCAGGAGATTGAGACCATCCTGGCTAACATGGTGAAAACCCGTCTCTACTAAAAAATACAAAAAACTAGCCAGGCGAGGTGGCAGGCGCCTGTAGTCCCAGCTACTCAGGAGGCTGAGGCAGGAGAATGGTGTAAACCCGGGAGGCAGAGCTTGCAGTGGGCTGAGATCCGGCCACTGCGCTCCAGCCTGGGCGACAGAGCCAGACTCCGTCCCAAAAGAAAAAAAAAAAGAAAATTATTTTTGTCTATTTAATATCTTTAATAATTATATCATTTCTAAAGCTTTCCACAAAGGTGCATTGCAGTTCTTCAATTTATTGCAAACATATCTTTAAAAAAAATGTCAGTCCTAATATTGAAGCTATAATACAAATTTTTAAATGACTGTCATTATACCGTAAACAACAATGAAGAACATCTTCTTTCTTTCTTTCTTTCTTTACTTATTTTTTGAGACAGGGTCTCACTCTGCCACCCAGGCTGCAGTGCAGTGGTGCAACCTTGGCTCATTGCAACCTCTGACTCCTGGGTTCAAGCGATTCTTGTGCCTGAGCCTCCTGAGTAGCTGGGATTACAGACACCCTCCACCACACTCAGCTCATTGTTTTGTATTTTCAGTAGAGACAGGGTTTCACCATGTTGGCCAGGCTGGTCTGAAACTCCTGACCTCAGGTGATTCTCCCTCCTTGGCCTACCAAAGTGTTGGGATTACAGGCGTGAGCCACCGCGCCAAGCCAGAACATCTTATTTAAACAAAAAGGGATTAATATTTCACCAGGCAATAAATGTAGCAGTTTCTTTTCTCTCCATATCTACAACCAATGATGTTATTTTACACGCTAATTCTAAAGAGAAGCAATTTTTTAAAAATCATAAAAGCCACGTTTTGCTCAGAACTACTACTGTTCACATACCATATAAGTTGTTTTACAGCAAATACCAATTTACCAGGCTCCAGATGGCAAAATGCTAAGTTGTGAGTTCAGTATTGTCCAGCTAGTTGTTTGTCTGAGATTCGGCAGCATGTACTGTTGAGAGAGGACACCATGTTGCCGCCACTTCTCATAGCTGAGTCTACTATGGTAGACCATCCATATCCTTAAAATGCAAGTCTTAGCAAAAAGCCTCCCACAAATCCACTGGATGTCACAAACTTCTGTTTGATAAATTCAATTGCTTCTTCAATTGTATTGTTGATTTCAGGTGCTGCTTTACTTGCTCATTTCTTAGTCTTTTTTTTTTTTTGAGATGGAGTCTCGCTTTGTCACTAGGCTAGAGTGCAGTGGCGTGATCTCGGCTCGGCTCATAGCAACTTCTGCCTCCCGGTTTCAAGTGATTCTCCTGCCTCAGCCTCCCAAGTAGCTGGGATTACAGGTGCCCACCACCACGCCCGGCTAATTTTTGTATTTTTAGTAGAGACAGAGTTTCACCATGCTGGCCAGGATGGTCTCCATCTCCTGACCTCGTGATCCACACGTCAGCTTCCCAAAGTGCTGGGATTACAGGCATGAGCCACCACGCTCAGCCTTTAGTATGTCTTTTTGCTTTGTGTACGTCTCTTTCAATTATCTTCCAGTCAATCTGGAAGTCACCGCAGTTGCTGTAAGCTTCCCAACTTTCAGGAGCAAAAATCCTGCATACCAGCCTGTCACACCACACATTCCGATCTGGGTAGCTACTGAGTATTTTTCTATAACACCATAGGTCTCCAACTGGGGCCAAACACTCGATTCCACCGCTGATGTCTTCTTGCATACTCAGTTAAATCCAACACTTCATAAGAGTCGTCATCACTTTCATATTTTTGGGGGCTGGGGTTAGAGGTCACCATGATACCACAGGTGGCCTCTTTTGGGGTGGTCCCTGCCTGCTCTCCTCTTCCTGGCACTTTCAGAAAATAAGTAACAAAAAAATACTGAGAAGAAAATAATAATCTTATTAAGCAAATGGGCTTGTCACTGGTGGACGATGTCCAGGTTCTTGGCATCTTGAACAAAGAAGTGGACAAAACGCACAAAGCAAGGAAGGAATGAAGGGATTTATTGAAAATGAAAGTACATTCCACAGTGCGGGAGCGGCCAGAGCATAGGGGCTCAGAGGCCCCGTTACAGAAGTTTTGGAAGTTTAAATACTGCCTAGATGATTCCATTGGTTACTTCACTTACGCTCTATGTAAATGAAGAGGATGAAGTAAAGTTACAAAGTCATTTACAGCATACACCCTATGGAGTGGATATTTCCTGTTATAGCTGCAGTGTGAATTGGCCTTATGTTCCCTGCCTCATGACCCTATTTTCCTACCTCAGGCTCACTGCTCAATCAATGTACACAGAAGCCAATACCATGGTACTGGCTTTTGAGGAAAGAAAGGCTTTATTGCAAGACCAGCCAGCAAGGAGACAGGAGGCAGGTTCAAATCTTCCTCCCTGATTTGGGGTCAGGGACAAGTTTTCAGGAAGCAGAGGGCAAAGGAAAGGACCTAGAAATGTTGGCTTGGCAGGATCTGTTCGAAGCCTTCAAATTTGGCCATTTATGGCAAGGTATGTTGAGTTGGATTTTAGTCCCTATCTTCTGGGCCAAGAGACCCTTCCCTTCTGAGAGTTCAAATGTTCAGGTTCCAGTCATGTCCCAGGCTTCTTCGTTCCAAGGAGAGGAACAGTCTGTTCTGGATGTTTGTTAGAGATCAAACCTTTTTCTAGGGTGCATGCTTGGGCTTTGTGACTTAGAGTTTTTGGCTCTGTTAGACCTGCAAGGTAACTCAACATTTTGTTATAAACAGAGTAAGCCTCGTTTGGGCTGGTCCTGTGGCTACAATAGCACTTATTCCCACCACCTAGAGTCAAGCGCTGCTGACACACTGACTGTTTATTTCCAGTTCCCACGGCCCCTATTCCCCTATACAAAATTATACAGGAAACATATGCGTTCATTTAATTAACAAATGTATATAAGAACATCATAGACAAAGCAAAAGTCTCTCTTGACACTCTCCATCTTGACCTGTTCACCGTGCCAGACCAGGTGAAGAACTTTGAAGCTATGCTATCTGCAAATCGCCGGCACAGTCGGAATAAAAACTGGTGGTGGTGGTGAGGGTCATCCGGGTCGGGACTGAGTCGAGGCAGGTGGGACCGAATGGTAGGGACCTGGGTGGACATCTGGGTCGGGACTGAGTCCAGGCAGGTGGGACCGAATGGTAGGGACCTGGGTGGACATCTGGGTCGGGACTGAGTCCAGGCAGGTGGGACCGAATGGTAGGGACCTGGGTGGACATCTGGGTCGGGACTGAGTCCAGGCAGGCCACCTACCTTGGGCCTCCAACATTTCTGCACAGGCCTGGGCTTTAAGAGGCTTTCCAGAGCGCTGCCGGGGCAGGGGTGGGGTGAGGTGAGGGGCTCGCCCTGGCTCTCCCACCCCTGCCTACACGCTGTTAGGTCACTCGATTCATTTCTGGAACTAACTTGTAATTCTCAAACAAGTGCTATTAATTCTCTTCCAACAGGAACGGCCTCAGTAACGTGCCGCTGAGTCAGTTTTCAGGGCGGGCGGTTTCCCCAAGTCCACTCCTGAGGCCCCTGAAGCGCACCCATGGCGTCCGGCTTCCCAGGGCGCTCTTTCCCAGGAGACCTTCTCCTCGCTGTTTTCTCCCCTCTTCCGACTTCTCCGAGGGCTGCCCCGCGGTCTGTCCGGCCGCGTCCCGGGCCTTGGGGCGGCTGAGGCATGACCGGAATGCGCGGGAGGACGCGGGGCGGGGACGCGAGGGCAAGGACGCGGGGCACGGAGGGGACGCGGGGCACGGAGGGGACGCGGGGCACGGAGGGGACCCGGGGCGGGCCGGCCTGGCCTGGGCCCTGGTCTGGGCGGCGCTCGGCCGGGCCCGCGCCCCCCGCCCCGACACTCGCAGCCCCGCCTCCGGACCCCCGGTAGTTGCCATCCCCTCGCGGGCCGGGTGGGGCGCGCAGCTCCCAGCCCTGGAAGGTCCCGAGGATCGCGAAACGGAAAGAGAAAAAAGTCTGCGCCGAGCGCCTGGCAGGCAGGGCCCGCCCCGCCTCCCTTCCCGGCTGGTCCAGTCACCGACCTGCGGCTCCGGGGCCGCGAGGGAGGAGGCGCGGGGGGCGCGAGGCGGGGCGGGCGCTCGGGGCTCGGCCCCGCTCTCGGCTCCGGGGGTTCCCGTGGCCGCAGCAGCGCGGTCTCTGCGGAGGCGGCGGGGGCGCGGCCAGCCAGACCTCTTCCTTTCCAGGGCGGCCCGCGGCGCCCGTTCCGCGGGAGGCGGGCGGGAGGCGGACGCGGCCTGGCCTCGACGTCGACTACCGCGCCGCCCGCGATGGGAAGCGCCTTATAAAGCCGCGCCCGGCCGGCCCGAGCCACTCGCCGCCGCGCCGCCCGGAACGCGGGCCGCACGCAGCCTCCTGGAGTGCCGGGCCGACCCCGGACGACCCTGGCCCCGGACGCACCGCGGACGACTCCTGCCCCGGACGCGCCCCGCACTACCCCGGCCACGGACGTACCCGGGACGACCCCGGCCGGGGCGCGCCTCCTGCGGGCGGGCGGGCGGCGGGGCCGGGGCGCCCTTGGCGGGGGCATGCGTGTGACATGGCCTCGGCGGTGTTTGAGGGCACGTCGCTCGTGAACATGTTCGTGCGTGGCTGCTGGGTGAACGGCATCCGCAGGCTCATCGTCAGCCGGCGCGGCGACGAGGAGGAGTTCTTCGAGATCCGCACGGAGTGGTCGGACCGCAGCGTGCTCTACCTGCATCGCAGCCTCGCGGACCTGGGTCGCCTGTGGCAGCGCCTGCGCGACGCCTTCCCCGAGGACCGGTCGGAGCTGGCGCGGGGGCCGCTGCGGCAAGGTGCGGGGCCGGGGACGCGGGAGGGGCGCGGGGCCGAGGCTACCTTGAACTGCACGAAGGAGGCAGGGAGAGACTTCAACCGAGATTGCGACTTCTCCCTCCTGCCCACCCTGGACAGGGCACACTTGGACCCCGCGCCCGCAGACGAGGGGTGCCCGAGCGGCGGGGTTAGGGGGACTGGGAGCCGGCCTGCCCAGCCTGGGGGCGCCCCCGGCGGAGGAGCCAAATGGGGCGGGAAAGGGGCCGAGGCCGGCAGGGCGGGCGCCGGACTCTCCCCGAGGACGAGTCACTTCCGAGGAGGGCGGGGGCGCCAGGGGCTGAGCGGCTCTCAGGGTCAGCCCGGCCCTAGCCCCTACCCGGTACCTCCCGAGGGCCGGCGGGCGGGCGCACTGGGAAAGGTCTGGGAGCAGTTGACTGCAGGGTCCTAGCCGGGGGTCGCGTCGGGTCTGGCAGCCGCCCCTGAGTTCTCCCCGCGGAGGGCGCGCCCCTGGTCTCCGAGCGCGAGGTGCCACGCAGCCCTTCCGTCCCTTCTCGGAGGGGCCGCCCCGCCCGCGGCTGCCGCGGACAGCCAGGGCCCCCCCGCACCCCCGCCAGGGCCGGTCCCCATTCGAGTTTGATCAGCTGCGCCGCCTCCTCCCCGGCCTTGTGACCGTCCTGGCTCGCGGGAATTCTTGTTTTCAGAAACCGCGGTGGCTTCCCTTTTCCTATGGCTCTGCCCGAGCTTTCTTTTGGAGGCCAAGCTGAGGGGGTGGAAGCGGGGAGCACGCAAGAGAGAGGGCCTGGAGTTGAGACGGGAAGAATGCGGGGTGGAGGGAGCAGGCCGGGTAGGGGGGCCGCCTGGGAGGGCCAGGAGAGTAGGAGGGGCGGGAAGACTGGAGGACTTCCGAGCAGCACCCCTGTCCCCCCCGCCGGACATGTGTGACCACCTGTAGCTCGGAGCATGGGGACAGTGGCCCAGCAGCCTTCCTTCAATCCTGCTCTAAGCGGAGACCTCCTGAAAGCCGGGGGCCAAGTTACTGAAGCAGAGGGTGGCCCGTCCGAGTCTCCCCAGCCTGCTGTCTGGCTGCGGTCTTGAGATAACCTCTGCTTTTCCCTGGCAATGGCCCCAGCCCCAGTGTGTGAATTACGTGGATAATTAGCTCGGTTCTCATGACACATCCTTTGGAAGGGCTCCCGCAGCCAGCCAGTTGGGGCCCTGAGCGAGAAGGCCCGCCCTTCAGGCTTCCCTCTGCTCCCCAGAGCCTCACATTTATAGCTGTTCTCCAGACAGTTGGGTGTTATTTCAAGCATCGAAGCAGTTTTCTTTGGATTTGCTGTTTGTTATGATATTTTAAATTTAACAAATGAATGCCCAAATCAGGAAAGCATCGTGAAGGAACAGCAGTTTATTCAATGACCTTTCCTGGAACGAGGCTTGAACACACTGGAGTCCTTGAGCCTCACTGTGGTCAGGCGTCTGAGCTCCGTGACCCCAGGCAGGCGGGTTGCAGCAGGCTCCCCGTGGGGCTCCCCACCTGTAGCTTTGTACCTGTGGCCTCTGACGTTTGTGAGGACTGAAAGGCATGGTAGAGGGTCTAACAAGAGCAAGTTCTCCAAATGCCAGTTGTGGTCATTACCATCGCATCAGCCGCTTTTGGCAGGGGTTGGGCCAGACGTGGAAAGAGGGTGTGGTTTCGCATCCACGCAGGTGGAAGTAGCTCACCTGGAGCAGGAGGGAGGGGCGTGTGAGGAACTCCACTTGCCCCTCACACACCCTGACTCCGCCTCTTTTGCTCTCCCCTGAGTTGTGCTGGGTCCGTTATACGGTCACAAGGTGTGTGGACACGCAAGAGTGTCTCCAAAGAGTGAAGAAAAGTTAAAGACGCGAGAGATTACCGTGGAGAAAAGACTCAGAAGGGATGTGATAGCTACCTCCAAGTACCTCAAGGGGAACACAAATCAGAAATAGGGCTCAGAGTGATGGTGGCAGGGCGGGTGGGTGGTGAGTGTGAGGCCCAGCGGCTGGGTGTAAAGGGCATTCTAACAGCACACCATGGAACTGCTGGAGCTGCTGCCTCTGCTGGGGACAGTCTGGCACCCCCTGGAGAGGGTGAAGAGGGGAGCCTGGGACCAGAGCCGGGACCATAAGCCCTGCCTCCTTTCTAGTCCTTGGTTTTCTGAGGGACGGTTGGCCGGTCCCTGCCCGGCACACCTAGGTTTTGTTGTACAGCGCCAGGAAAGTCCTCTCCCTTTCTTCGATCGTTTTAAGTCCAGGGAAATTGTTCACCAAGTAAAATATATCCCAGTAATGTAAGAGCAGATTGCACCTTATTTCCATGCAGATTTATTATTTGCATAAAAAGATTGTCTGGATATACAAACTATCAACACAAAAGGCAGCCAGGTGTGTGTGCTCTGCTGTGCTGCAATGCCAGCTCCTCTCTGCGTAATTCCCTATCAGATTCCCCAGTGTACATGTATTGAACTGTTTCTGGGATGAGTTACATTTGCATTCTCTAGTTCCACTTAAGAGATTTGTGAGGCGATCTGGATTTCTGAGCTTCTGTTGGCAGTGGGCTGGTGACTCTTGGAAGTGTCTGACTGCACACCCTTGGAGGGTGGGGGAGCCTTGGCCCCGCTTGCAGCTTTGAATCTGCTAGCAATTAAAGGGATGCTGAGCCCTTTTCTTCGTCCCTTGACTATTGCAGTGGGGGTGAATGTGCTTTTTCTCTCTCTGCACACACACTGTGGAGTGGTGCTTGGAGGACATCCCTGGGCCTTGTGTCACAGTGCCACATCTGCAGGGATATGTCAACCCTGCCTGGGGTGGAGGCAAAGTGCTCACTAGCACACTCTCCTGGCCTTCTGTTTGGGTGAGGTCGGACCAGGCTGACCTCAGGACTTGCCCAGCTTCTGTCCTCTAGCCCCTTTCCTTGCACTCCCGCTCTCCCACCCGACCTTCTTCTCCGTCTGGATTGGATATGCCCCCTCTCCCTTTCTTGTCCCCCGGCCCTAGGGGAGGGAGCTAGCTGTTTCCTGGGGATACTGTCACCGGGTTACCAAGGTGTTCCGTTCTTGTGTTTTCCGGTGGGCCCATCTTTCATTTAAATCCCCTCTGTGCGATACCTAACGTGGTTCAGGGTTACCCTTTATTTACATCTCTCACACCTAGGAAGGTTTATGCTTTAAAACGTAAGCATGTTGAATTTCCTTATTGGCAGTTTGAGGCTCCTGGACTTTTTTTTGTCATTGTTTGTATAGCTTCAGGCTTTGTGATGTCTGAGTCAACCAGGTCGCCACTGCAGCAGCAGATTGTGTTCCCGAGTAGTCAGGTGATCTTTGATGCTTAGTGGCTGTACTATCAACATTTTGGTTTTACATTTATTCCATCAAATATCTGCATAGTGCCTACCACATGTTTAGGTGATGGTGGCACAACGGTGAACAAGAGACCGAGAACATCCTGTCCTCATGATTCTTATATTCTGGTTGGGAGAAATCCAATAGTAAACAAGATAAACAAGTAGCAAAATATATTAGAGAGTGATACATGTTCAAAAGAAAAAAATAAGTAAGCAAAGAAAGGGGCTCCACCTTGCAGGAGCAGTGGAGGGGTTTTGCATTTAGACAGGGTGATCAAGGACAAGTGACCTTTGAATAGAGAACTGAAGGAAAGTGGGGATCAAGCCATTGGGTGCCTGGGGAAGTCGATTCTAGGCCGTGGAAGAGCAGGTGCAAAGGCACTGAGGCTGGCGTGTGCCTGGTGGATTTGGGGTGTGAGGAGGTGTAGTGGCTGGTGTGGAGAGTGTTGGTCAGGAAGGGAGAGAGGCAGGTTGTGGTCACATTTGGGCTCTTATTCAGAGAGGGCTCTGAGCAGAGAAGTGATTTGGCCTGACTCCAACTCGGGCTGCTGTCCTGAGAAAGAGTGGGGGAGGCGGGGAGGCAGGTGCTGGGACGTGGTGCAGCAGAACAGGTGGGAGAAGTGAGCAGGCGCTGATTTGTATTGAGGGGGAGTCACAGGGCACTGCAAGGCCAGACATGGGGTGCAGAGGAGTGTGCGGATGACCCCAGAGTTT
Organism: Chlorocebus sabaeus; assembly: GCF_047675955.1. NCBI lineage: Eukaryota > Metazoa > Chordata > Mammalia > Primates > Cercopithecidae > Chlorocebus > Chlorocebus sabaeus. The sequence continues at coordinate 3,623,778 of NC_132920.1, read as the reverse complement.
TCAGCCTGAGGTGCTGGACTGGCAGGATTGCCATTTGCTGCCATGGGGGAGTCGGCAGGAGGAACTGGCATGGGGGAGGAGGTGGCTCAGGAGGGCAGCTTGGGAGGCGGCATTTTAGCATTTTCTTTTAGTAAGGCCATGATCACGAGCCCACGAACCCATGTGGTGCTAATGTACCTGCCTGTGCTCACCTTCATCACCAAAGACATTCATCTTACCTGCATGCTAGGAGACTGTCTTCGTAGACTTAAGATCCGAGTACCAGGGGATTGGCATCTGGGACATTACCAGAAAAGGGCTGGACACAGATGCGACCACCAGACTCCCACAACCCTGACAGCTCTAGGAAGATGCGTGCTTTGATCCCATGGCCTGAACCTGCTCTTGGTGTTCTCAGGTAGACAGTGAGGGGAGAAGCCCTGTGTTACCCTGAAAGATAAGGGAGGATCCCACCCGATGGCCAACTGCAAAGCCACAGAGTTTCCTTTCTTAGTGACAGTGGCTAAAAAAGGATCATGGGCCACACCAGTCCCAGGCAGCAGAGCAGGGTCACAGAGGCACCATCTCTGCCCCACCCAGTGGACCCTTGCAAGTGGGGTGCTGAGTGAGCCTGCGCTTTGCCTTCAACCACAGCTCCACCCCATGCAGAATTCACCTGCGCCCTTCTGCCCCACCCAGAGGGGCAGTTCCACTTCTCAGGGGACTTGGATCCTCTTTTCTGACTCACAGACCTATTTCTGACTGTCTTGACCTGACAAGTCACCCTGCACTGGGGTGCCCTGCCAGGACTCCCGTGGGGCCACCCACCTTCACGAGGCCCCCTCTTCCTCTTTCTTCCTTCTGCTTTGCTTTTCTTTCCCAAGCCCAAACCCCGCCGCCCCCTCTGCTTCCCCCGTCCTGCTGTACCTGGGATCCTCTTTTCCGTAAATGGCCACTGGGCTGCGTTTGGTTTGCTGCCCCCGACCGATCTCAGACTGAGCCCCTGGGCCCCAGGCGACACCTGAGATCACTTCCCTGCTGGAGGCTGGACAGTTCCACAGACAGACCTGCTTCCAGGGCTACTGCCTTTCACGGTGGCATTTGGCACTGAAAAGCTGCAGCTTCCTCACAGAACAGGCCAGGGACTCAGCTCAGGAGCACCTTGATCTGAGCTCCCTGCTTGGTGGCGAGAGGAGCTGAGCATACACCACGTGTGGTGACATTCTTCTGCAGACAGACACCTTTAGCCGTGCCCCCTCTTGCTCCGTCCCACAGGGAGTGGGGACATGAGACAGACCACGTAGCTCTTTTACCAACTTACACCTGCAAAGGTTTCTTCCCATTTTTAGGAAACTTTGCTGATGTGCAACGTAGACTCAGCAGAAAACATATGGTGGATAGGGGGTGCAGAGGGGAAGGGAAGAGCTTGCAGTTCAGACTTTGACAGGTGGCAGCTCTCAGTCTCATCATAGAAGATCAAGGCCCTGCCAGATTGCTGGATCACCCACCTGAGACACAGCTGGGTCATGGTTGGAGGGGTCGGCCACCTGGGACACTGGTCAATTACAGTGAGAAGGGTCAGGCTCAGAGATCCCCCCACCTGGGAACGTGGCCAGGCCTTAATAGGAGAGGTCAGGCTCAGGCTGAAAGCACTGGCTTTAGACCCAGACAGATGGGGTTAGAGGATTGGATGCTGGCTTTGCCACCTGCATGTCACTCCAGGCAAGTGGCTCGGTTCCTCAAGCCTCAGGTGCACTGTTGATGCTACAGCAGTAATAATATCTGCACACAGGGTGATTGTGAATACCGAAAGCAGTAGTATCTGTAGAGTGCCCAGCACCAAGCCGGACACATACGGGCTGCTGGCTTTGGGACCCTCTGCTCTTTGCCCCGGCACTTGCCTTGTCCCCTTGATGACAGTGGTCTGCGGGAGAGTGCTGGAGGCTGGCTTCTGAGAGTAGCGGCCCGCTCATGTGCCCACCCTCTTCTGGGTGTGGCCCCCCATCCCCTCTGGGATAATACCCCTCCCCTGGCTAAAGAGAGAGCCCACAAAGCGGGGGTCACCACCGAACTTCAGTGGGATCCCTACGGACTGGGCCTGTGGCCTTGCTGGTCCAGAAACTAGAATTGGTGCTGGGTATGGGCCAAGCTTGGATTGCCTAAGAAAGATCCTAAGATCCAGGCTTGATCCTAAGAAAGAATTGCTGGCCGTGGTGGCTCATGCCTGTAATCCCAGCACTTTGGGAGGCCAAGGCGGGTAGATCACTTGAGGTCAGGAATTTGAGACCACCCTGGCCAACATGGTGATACCCCGTTTCTACTAAAGATAGGAAAATTAGCCGGGCATGGTAGCGTGCATGCCTGTAGTCCCAGGTACTCGGGAGGCTAAGGCAGGAGAATCGCTTGAACCCTGGAAGCGGAGGTTACAGTGAGCTGAGATCGCACCACTGCACTCCAGCCTGGGCAACAAGAGTGAGACTTCGTCTCAAAAAAGTAAAATAAAATAAAATAAATAAATAAATAAATAAATAAATAAATACATAAATAAATAAAAATACATAAGAATTGCCAAGTGCACAGAGTTCTTGTGGCCAGAACCTCTGTGGGAAGCCGTTGCCTCCTTGCCCCTCATGGGCAAACCCTTTCACAGGATTTGTGAGACCCTGCTTGTCCTTTTCTGGTCTCAGCTCTCCCCACCCCTGCCCTTCACCTTCCCCATCTCACTCCCTCTTTCCACAACCCCTTTCACCGTTATATCTGCTCACCCTTCAGGTCGCCTCCTGCCCCTGCTGTGCATCCTCCTAGCACCCGGATTTGCCAGGTAGGGGACACTGTGGTCTGCGTTTGCCTCCTGTTGGCTCTCCTAGCTAGCATGACATGCTGGGAGGCCGGGATCCCATCTTGTTAGCCATGGTATCCCCAGCCTGGTGGAAGAGGAGCCGTGGGTGCTTTGGGAAGAGCGAACAAAGTGCTGCTTTCCTGCCTGAGTGGGCTGCCCCCGCTGGGCACCTGTGATGCCGCAGGATGGACTGGCTAAGTGGATGGCTGTTGGAGAATGTTGAGTCTAAAATTTAGGAAGGGGATTTGGCTTTTGATGGGGAGAATCATGAAAAGGCCTAGAGAAGGCAGGATTATGGGAAGAGCAGAGCAGAGCTCAGTAAGGTTAAGTCAAACACTTCCTTCCCGTTCACTCTAGGAGTCACCCCGAAGGTATAGGAGGCAGCTGCTGCTGCAGAGGGAGGGAGAGAGGCTTCTCTCAGACCCCAGCTTGGGTCCTCCGGGTGTTCTGTTTTTCCTCAGCCATTTCCATCTCTTCCTCCTGTGTTCTCAGCTCAGCTTTTCACTCCTGGAAAGATGCAGAGGAGAGGTGACTGTGGACCAGCCGCTGGGCGCCCCTGGTGCATCGCAGGGTGGAGGTGCGCAGGGAGGCCTTCTGTCCTTGTGTCCACACAGCTGCAAGCTCGCTCTCCTTGTACAGTTACACCGCATGACACTTCGCAGGTGGAAGCGCGTGAGTCTCGGCTAGTGAAGAGCAGCCTCAGCTTCCCAGGCAGTTAGAACTTCCTTGAGATGCTTAGTTACGCATCGAATAACCAGCTAGTCAGTTCTTAGCTCGCTGCTGCTTTAGTATTGACTGCCTATTTAGAAAACAGGTACTTAGGAAGTTTTAAAGGTTTTCCTAAAATATTTTAGATATTTAGTTTCCAAAATGTGTATTATACTCAATCTTTAAAGAGTATGTGTCTCCTGTACAGCGCACAAGATGGGGCTGCGTTCCCTCCTTCACCTCTGCGTCTGTGTAGTGTGCTGATGGGCACATTTGTTAAATGGAAAGGAAACAATATAAATGTAATGTATGGTTTGACTCAGTTTGAAAGTTCACTTTGCAGAGCATTTCCCCGGGGGCTGTCTGTTGTGTGCATGTGGGAACGTGTCCTCTGAGTACTCAGAGAGGCTTGTTCTTTGGGTAGTGGACGCTCTTTAATGCTCGACCTCCCCGCGCACCCGAGCAGCATCCTGCCTTTAGTTTCAGAATTGCAGCAGCAGGAAGCTCTCCCCCCAGGGTCAGATGGCCCAGGTCCTCCCTGGAGGAAGCTAGGTCAGTTACCACAAGTGTTGAGCCCGAAGCCTCCATTTCCCAAAAAAGTGGGACTCTGGACCCAGGTTTGTGCAATTCGGAAGCCCCGTTTGTTAATGTTGGCTCTCACTGTCAGATCTTTGTGCTGACTCCAGCGCGTTCCGTTCTGATTCCAAGAACAAATCAGGTGTTTGTGTTTGCACAAAGCAGCTAATCCCCAAATTGACAGATACAACGCTGTGTTTTCAACTTTCGAGGCCAAACTCCTTTAGGAAGAAAAGTGACGCTGGCAGCCACCTGCTGATACTTGGCCCCCAAATGTGTGTCCAGTTGGCCCACTTATTGTGTTACCAATTTTTTGGTTTCAAATTCTTAATTGTTTGGCTACATCTGGATGAAATTCTGATGTCAAAAATTGGGTAGGATGAAATTTTAAAAGTTGAGGTTGTGTTAGTGATTCTTTATCAGAAATTAGAATAGTTTCCGGGGCTGTGAACTCTGAGGCTAACTTTCTTAAGCGTGCATTGCAGTGAAGGCCATCCTGGTTTTTCCGCAGAGTGCGCGTGCCCCCTGCTGGCCAGTCCTGAAAGAGCCGAATCAAGAGACTGCTTCCGTTTTAAGGCTCACTTGGGAGAATAGGCAACCCTCTTAACCTGCCTGCGGTAATCATCCGTGTGATCTCAGACAGTAAAGCTAAGTCGGACAGGAACCCCACAGAATTGTCATGCCATCAACAATATTTGGAATATAAAAACCAAAAGTTTTAGATCCTCTTAAGTTACCGTATTAAGTGCAGTTTTGAAAACCAGTTTTCAAATCGTTGCTTATGGTAAACAGGTGACAACATTTGGAGAAGTTCCACTTGCCATTGGAAGCCAAAAGCACTTGAGTAACAAAGGAAGAGTACAACAGGTAGGATAGAAAGAAGCGCAGATGCACACAATAGTTTGCTTTGGGGGAAGCAGTACTTCTTAAACGCATAGTTCTTCTCATCTGTCCCTGGAGAATAAGGCAGTGTCTTTCAACGTGGATTCTGCTCAGAGCTTTTTCTTTATACATTTGAGTGTCTGTAATTTGTCATGCTGGAAGCAGGAGTTTGAGGTTTCCAGCTGTGAAACTGAGAGACCTTAGTGAGTATGAAACAATCAGGAATTGCAAGATGAAGATTTCTTTCATTTTTGCACTGGACAGTTGTACAGTTTCTTTTACAAGTGTTTTCCTTCCACATTAAATACACCCATCCGTTTGGTGTATTTAAAACATTTTAGAAACAATCGAAGGGGAGTTGGGAAATGGGAGCTGTGGCATTTTAAGAAGGCCAGGCTGTCTGTGGTCTCTTGCCGGTGCCACGTCTTCACTGGGGGCGGGGAGGCCTTTACTGTTCAAGGCGCCCCACTCTGCATTCTTGTTGCTGTGCTCTGGAGCTCTGGTGGCAGCAGCTGGAGCAGCGGCAGCCCAGCTGTGCTGCTGTCAATCAGGTGGGTTTCAGTCAGTGCAGCAGAATTCATCACTTCTTGAATCAGCTGCAGCCCCTCCTGGGGAAAGGACCAGTGCTTGTTGTCATTCAGGTGAACTGTCTCCGTGGAGAAAAGACCACAGTGTCCTGAGAAAGGTAATCCACATTGCCAGCTTGGTTGCCACCAGGAGCTGGAATGGGGAATTAAATAATGGATGTGCCCCTAACTAAAAGCCTAGAGCTTAAAAAATAAGCAGCCGTCATTTCTGTGCTTGCAGCGGGGGATTCCAGCTCTTCACTTTCCCCATCTAAATTTTATCAGGCTCCTTTTGTTTGGTGGTTAAGCATGTTTACATAGCCAAGGAAGACAACTTGGCTTCCATGCAGAAACATAAAAACAGGTGAAGGGAAGCAATGTGGTTCTGCACATTTCCACAAATAAAATCAAACCAGCGTGGCTCAGCAGTTTTAGTGCCACTTGGCCCTCGAGACTCTCCTTCAAGGCTGGTGACCGAAGAGTCTGCTGTTGGTCGGTTCTGCCTGGGATCAGGCTGAAGACTGAGACTGGGGGCTGCCCCAGGGAAGCTGGAGCACACACAGAAGACTGACTAACACCCGTCCACTTCTGCCTCGTCTGATGCAAGTGTATTCTGCCAGCACAGCCAACGAACATCGCATCCCTTGCGTGGGCCAGGCACTGTGCTGGTTGCTGGTCACAGGGAGATGAGCCTGAGGTACCTCCTGCCCTATGGCTCCCACTAGTCTCTGCGGAGACCCCCAGGTGAAGGCACAGTCATTGCAGAGGAGCAAGAGGCTGTAGAAGGTGGGATGGACCTTCTGAGCCCGCAGGCAGGACCCAGTCCCATCGTCACAGAGCAGGTGGCTTTTGCCTAAGTGGGCTTTGCCCCATCGTGAGCCTGGAGGTGGAGGAGGCTGGCGGACAGCTCGCCCAGAGGCTGTTGGGCAGCGAGGGCCTGTTTCTCGGGGTTGGCTTGAGGGTGTGTTTCACAGGGCACAGAGCTGCTGAGGTCGGTGGGCTAGGATCAGGTCATGAAGGGTCTGCATGCCCAACTGAAATCCTAACATAGTTTCCAGAGGCCTGACCAGGTACACTTGCCTTTCCATAGTTCAGTCTGGAAGATGGGTCATAAAGAAGATAGCGTAGGCAGATAAAATACCGGACCCAAAGTTAAGTCTGAATGTCAAATAAACAGCAAATATGTTTTTAGTGTAAGTCTGTCCCTGCTATTGCATTATCCATTGTTTATCTGAAATTCATGTTTAATTAGGCATCATGTGTCTTATTTGCTAAGTTTGCCATACTAAAAGGAGATCAGTGTACCGCAAAATATATTTATCTCCCTAATGTTACCCTTGGAGGTTATCAACCCAACCAAGAGCTGCACATTAGTTAAATCAAAGATGTAGCCAAAGATATGTCAGCAAAGCAAAGATACAAGCATTATAAACCTCTGTAATACCTGTAAATTGTTGGATCGTGCTTTCTGTCCTATGAAATGGGTATACATATGCTGGATACATTGACTCTGCAAGAAGCCAATCTTGTAAACTGAATACAACTACTGTGTCATTCATTTGATCAACCGAATCAGTATTTGTAGCTGTAATAAAAGTTGAAATATAACAGTAGTTTTACTTGTCTTAGAATAAAGAAGCACTTTGTGGGAATGAGTTATATAATTGTCTTCTCTTTAAAAACAACTTTTTAAGAATTTTGAACTGGCTCTCTTTTCCTTGGTACACTTCCCTTAGCTAGCAGGGGATCAAAGCATTTTGGTTGAAAGAGTGGTGCATATATACTTCTTGTAGTATATAAATATTTGAAATTCTATGTAAATTGCGGTATATAAATATTTGAAATTCTATGCAAGGAATGCAGGGTTGGGGTGGAGGCATCCAGAGAGTCTGGTACTTTTGTTGTTTTCTTTTTCTTCCTTCTCCACTCTGCTTGCCCAGGCACGTGGGGAGGTGGAGTGAGGCTGGGGAAGATGGCAGAGAGTCATCCAGTCCCTTCCTTTGGGCATAGGCACAGGCCACATGGACAGAGGCCCCAGGGTTTTCCAGTGGCTGAGTCACAGACCACAGACCCTGCCCCTCTTGGACCCTTGTGCCCTGCACAGCTGGCCGCCTGGGCCAGTGTGGCTGAGGTCAGTGGAGGGAGCAGGCTCAGACAGCCCCACTGCCAAGCAGGGATTCCAGGTGAGCCAGGCGAAGAGGCACCTGGCACGTGCCTGAGGAAGTGGGGAGAAGGTTCCTGGTCTCCACTGACCCCCACTGACCCCAGTCACGGGGATGCCCCTGCGGTAGCCCACTCTTTCAGAAGTGCCTTTGGCCTATGTCTGGGGAGCCCTGGTGGGAGTTTCCATGGACTCTATGCTCTGGGACCTCTTAATTTCAGTCAGGAAGTTTAAGAAATTATTTTTATCTCTTTTATAGACCTATTCAACAAATTGCTTGAAAACTGAACAGGCTTTTCCCCTGTAAAACAAAATCAGACCAGAACTTCTGAAAAACCTGGTCTCCATGACCAGTAATACCAGGTTGGTGCAAAAGTAATTCCAGTAATCACGGTATTTGCCATTAATGGTTCTGGGACTTAAGCCTTTGTGGTTTAATCACCGCTCACAGGCACATTTGCATCAGCCTCAGTCACACAAGTGTGGGGGAGACGCCAGTGTCCTTGGGCACCTACCTCCCCATCCCTGCAAAACTGAGGGATAGAACCTGTGATGGGAAGACTTCTGCTCTGCGCTTCTCATGGGGAGATAGAAAAGCACCTGCGTCTTCATGCCTCGAGCTATGGTGTTTTAAAAATAAAATATTGTACTGCTTCACAGCCACTCGGGCATGTGGTGACTGTGAGAAGCACAGAGGCTTAGATTCCTGGAAAGTGGCATGAGTCATGTCCACTTTGGTTTTCTCCAGGCAGAGATCTGACTTTTTTCCTTGTGAACGTGGCATGTAAATAACTGGTCTAAACAGGGGCTCCATTTCCAGGGGTCTGTGATCTGAGCAGCTGGGGCCGGCAGAGCGAGTCCTTCCCTGTGTCATTGGGGGTGGGCCGGTCCTGGGCCAGCACCCCTGGCTGTAGCCACCATGCAGTGGGGCCTGATTTGCCCTGGGCTGAGCTCTGGCTGTGACCGGGGTGATTACAGAGTTTGCCAGGCTGCCCCACTTGGAGGGATCTTACACCTCCCATCCCCTTTTCAGATTGACAGTACCGACTCCAGCACAGACTTAATGGATCACTGGGTAGGTGAAACATTGGATGAGGCTTAGAGCAGGACTTCCAGGATGGGGCTATAGGTGCATAAGGCTGAATGAACGTTCCCGACATCTCATCACAGAGGATGACCCTGGCGGTTCGTGGGCACCCATTGTGTATTGAATTGGGAAGCTATTTCCTGGTGTGCTTTTCTGACTTTGAGCATTTCTGTCTCAATTCTAGGACTGGTTGCCATAAAGGAAGCCCACGACATAGAGACCAGACTTAATGAGGTGGAGAAGTTGCTGAAGACGATCATAAGCATGCCCTGTAAAGTGAGTGCGGCCAGGACCAGGGCTGGGCAGGGAGGTGGGAGGCGCTGGCGCCTCCCAAATGGGAAAGGCGTCCATCCCTCCAGAGAGTTGACTTGCTTGCTCCATCTCACTTAGCCGTGTTGTTCCCTCCCTGGAAGTACCGGGCGGTGGGATGGGGGTGGAGGTGTGCAGGTGTAATCAGGAGAAGGAAGGCTTTTGTGGGCTCCAGTGGCCCCGGTATGTCCTCCCCGGGGAAAGAGTGAAAATGAGGGGTGCGAGGAGGCGTGAGTAGGCGGGCGTGGGGCCTCTCTGGCCTCAGGGGACTTTGCTTTCTGCCTCTGCTCAGAATCCCCCGTCTCGCTCAGGGGATTTTAGAACAGACATGTGGAAACCAAGAGGAATGTCGGTGTCAGCACAGTGAGGCACATTGCGTGGATTTGACCATCAGCTCCCTTTCCACGTAAGCCTGTGGGCTTTGTCGTGAGTGGTGGTTAAGAACCTGGACTTGAGCGCCAGGCAGACCTCCTTAGCTCCTGGCAGCTTCCGTTTCTTTCTGGCAAATGGGGAGAATGGACACAGCCTACAGTGGACTATAGACGGAGGGAGGCATGAGTGAAACTGGCACGTTGGAGCCATGATTCCCTCCACTACCTCGGTCGCTGAGGCCTTGCCTTCCGGCTGCCTGGGTCATGAGCGCATGAGGGCTGTGCAGTGATGGCAGCCCTGCCCCTGCGGCCAGCCGTGGGAGCATGTGGATATTCCCGGGGCGTTTGCATCACACGGGCCACCTCTGCGGACAAGCAGGGCCCCTCTCTTGGTAGACAGACAGGGCCAGCATATGGAGGTTGTTCATGTTTAGTAATCCCTGTATTTCTCCCCAGTATTCTAGATCAGAAGTTGTGCTCACTTTCTTCGAAAGATCTCCTCTGGATCAGGTGTTAAAAAATGATAATGTACATAAAATTCAACCCAGCTTTCAAAGTCCAGTCAAAATATCAGGTAAGAGCTGCAAGGGAGGTGTGGGGGGAGGGGCTGCTGTTGAGGCTGAGGCTTCAGAGAAACTCTCACGGTTGGCTGTCTGTGCGGCTGGGCCATGCTTTTCCAGAAAGACAATCCAAGAGAAATGGGAACGCACAGGGAAAAGCTGTTGCCTGATTCCCCCTAAGCCGTGTGTTTCCTCCTTTGGTTTCTACTACTCCTGCATCCTCAGGGGTTTGTTTGGCATGTAAATTGGAACTCACTTCAGAAACGGTATAACGATGAACAAACACATTGATGATAGAGTTTGAAGCAAACTACTGGAATCCACCGTTCAGCCTGCGGACGCGAGACAGCCCGTGTCACGTGACATTGAATTTGATTCTTGCTTTTGGGGCAGCCATAACCAAAGGGACACACAGGCTTTCGGTGTCCTTAGTGTGGATGTGGGATTGTGGCTCCTGGCACAGGAAGGAAGGAAGGGGAATCTGGGATCTCTTGGCCAGTCCAAGTTTGGTGACTTACTAAGATCTGGGTTGCAGGTGTCATGAGAACACTAGATTTGTTTTTTGCAGCACTATTTTGGCAAAGGCTGCTGAGGAGGATTTTTGTAGGGATAAGAGCTCTGTCCTGGGAGTCTCTAGGACTGGATTTTCCCAAGCAAGTGGCAGTCACCTTGTGATGTAAGAGGTGACAGTTGCGTGTGGTCTTGCCATGGTCTGCCTGGTGGACAGGGAGGGAAGCGGGGACTCATGAGAGGAGACATGGTTCAGCCAAAGGAGAGCACCTCCAGGACATTGTGGTCTGCAGGAAGGAGAGCAGGGGGCCTTTGTCCATCATTCCGTTTCTGAATGGTGGAGGAAGCAGGGGAGAAGGAGGGATGGAGGACTCAGAAGGATGTCAAGGGAGAAGAGTGGATGAGAGGGGGTCTGAGCCCAGAGCTGACTCAGAAGGAATTGGGGACACCAGAGGACAGTGGGGATGGGTGATTGATGCTGTTGGCTGTGAATGTGACCTTGCTGATGACTGACCACAGCGCAGATGGGATTCTGAATCGTGTGTTTGGGAGAACCGGGTGGGGTGGGCAGGTTCTGGGACCTGGAGTGGAAGATGGGTTTTAGATATTAATAGGATTGTGTGTGTGCAGGGGGGTGGCCTGCCTGACCCTGTCTGTGGCTGCTGCTTTGTTTTGTTTTTTACTTGTTTGTTTTTACTGACACATAATTATTGTACATATTTATAGGGTAAAGTGTGATGTTTCGATACATGTGTATATTGTGTAAAAATCAAGTCAGAGTATTTAGCATTTCCATTATCTCAAACATTCATCTTTTCTTTGTGGTGAGAACATGCAAAATCCTCTCTTCTAGCTATTTTGAAATACACAAAGCAGTACTGTTAACCCCAGTCACCCTACTGTACAGTAGTAGCACAGCAGAGCTTATTCCTCTCACTGTCACTTTGTGCTCACTGACCAGTATCTTCCTGTCTGCCCCTGGCCCCTCCCTCCTCTGGTAACCGCTGTTCTACTTGCTGCTTCTATGATCTCCCCTTCTCTAGATTCCACATATGGGTGAGATCTTGTGACATTTGTCTTTCTGTGCCTAGCTTATTTCACTTAATATAATGCCTACAGGCTGGTTCATGTTGCCACGAATGACAGCATTTCATTCTTTTTAATGGCAGAATAGTATTCCATTGTGCTTATGTACCACATTTCCTTTACTCATTCATTGGTTGGTAGACACTTCGGTGGTTTCCATTGTGTGTTCTTGGCACCTTTGTCAAAAATCATTTGGCTGTAAGTATATCGATTTATTTCTGTGTTCTCTATTCTGTTCCATTGATCTATGTGTTTTTTTATGCCAGTACCATGCTGTTTTGGTTATTGTAGCTCTGTGATATATTTTGAAGTTGTGTAGTGTGATGCCTCTGGCGTTGCTCAAGATTGCTTTGGCTGGCCAGGTGCAGTGGCTCACTTCTGTAATCCCAGCACTTTGGGAGGCCAAGGCGGGTGGATCATGAGGTCAGGAGGTTGAGAGTATCCTGGCTAAACACGGTGAAACCCCATCTCTACTAAAAATACAAAAAATTAGTCGGGTGTGCTGGTGGGTGCCTGTAGTCCCAGCTACTCAGGAGGCTGAGGCAGGAGAATGGCGTAAACTCGGAAGGTGGAGCTTGCAGTGAGCCAAGATTGCACCACTGCACTCCAGCCTGGGTGACAGAGTGAGACTCTGTCTCAAAAAAAAAAAAAAAAAAAAAAAAAGATTGCTTTGGCTATTTGGCGTCTTTTGTGGTTCCATATGCATTTTAGGATTGTTTTACTCATTTTTGTTGTTGTTTTGTTTGTTGGTTTTGTTTTGTTTTGAGACAGGTTCTCCCCCATTGCCCAGGCTGGAGTGCAGTGGTGCAGTTACAGCTCAAGTGATCCTCCTGCCTCAGCCTCCCAAGTAGCTGGGACTATAGGGGTGCTCCACCATGCCAGGCTAATTTTTGTATTTTTTGTAGAGATGAGGTTTTGCCATGTTTGCCAAGCTGGTCTCAAACTCCTGAGCTCAAGTTATCCATCTGTCTTGGCCTCCCAAAGTGCTGGGATTATTAGGTGTTAGCCACCATGCCTGGCTAGGATTGATTTTTTTCTATTCCTGTGAAGAATGTCATTTGTATTTTGATGGGGATTGCGTTGAATTTGTAGATCGCTTTGGGTGGTATACTGTTTTTGATATCTCCCTAAAATAGCTTCCTATGTGCCCTTAGACAAGAGCAGTGAGTACAGGAGCCCGGTTTTAGCTGGCAGTGGGTCTCCAGAACCTTTATGGGAGACTGAGGATGGCTGGGTCCTTTATCCTGGCTGGGTGTCTGTGGAGCCTCATCTCAGAGGGCTCACAGAGGGCTCTGGAGTCCTAATTGTCTATTGCTCTGGGTTTTGCATTTTGTATTATGGAGCATGGGGAAACCTGGTTCTTTAGTCTGAGTGGGGAGAGTCCTAGCACCAGTGTCTCTGTTTTGGTTTGTTTTGCTCTGTTTGGGCAACCCAGAGATCGAGGAGCGACAGAGTCCTCCTAGTGCCTTGCCTTGTGGGAGGTGCTGGTCCCCAAGTGAGAGGGACAGATTAGAGCTCCCTGGCTCCCTGGAGCCACCTCTGATGCAGAAGCTCCTGAGGCACAATGCTGGCACGTGCTGCAGCCCGCCCTGGCCTCCTGTTTCTATTAGTGATGTGGATGAACACATGGCCCACATGTACCCTAAGGGACGCGCATAGTGAGACGAAATATAACAGGGAGAAACGTAGAGTCTCATGTTGTAGTTGAAAGTATGTTTTGTTTGCCTTTTTGCAAGGGCTGAGGACAGGTTTCAGCCACTGCTGTTTGTGGCCTTCCGTGTGTGATGGGGGTGCAGTGTCCAGGTCTAGGAAGGCAGGGGTCCTGGCCTCCTTATGCAAGTCCCCGGGATGCAGCAAGACGAATTATTGCATCCAGAGAAGAGTGTCTGGTGGACAGGGGTCAAAAGAATGGGAGGAAATGTGGAAGGGCAGCTAGGAGGCAGGCGATGCCACCTTCAGATGTTGGCGGGCCGCCACAGGAAGGGGTCACGTGGGGGCTGGCACTGGGCCTGTGGGTAGAAGTAACTGTGGATGACTTTGGCTCAGCACAGAATACGTTCTAACATCTGGGGCTTCCTAACCGTGGAGTCTGCACCAGCCTGTGGCTAACAGTCTCAGTGCAAAGTCTGGGGGCCCAGAGGTGCTGCTGCAGGAGGTGGCAGGCGGCTTGGCCTCTTGCAGCCTTGCAGACGGGAGGGCCTCAAGTGCCCTGGGTGTTTCCTCCTCTTCCTTTGCTCTGCCGGTCACCGAGTCTGATGTTCCCTCTCTGAACCCCCCAGACCCTCCGATCTCTGTTCCCGGTCTAGCCAGCCCCTCACTGTGTCTAAGGGAGCTTCTTAATCTAGAGCTGCTTAACCTGCCAGTGGTGAGGCGATACGTCCACCCACACCATAGCAGATACCTCCCTTCAGGAATGCTTTTTAATGAAATTATTATTGACAATAAATAGCCCCAACATCCCTTTGAGAAAATGGCTCACACATAGGCACATCATGTTCTCAGTCTTGGTCCCATATTTGGCATGTTTCTGGATCTGTGGGTCCCCAGGCTGAGGCGCAGGGTCCAGAGAGCCCTGGCATCACCTCAGACTGTCCACATGGCTTTCTCTCGTGCCTCCGCCTTTCTCCAGGACATGAACCCGAGGACTGAGCCAGTCATCCCAAAGCTCTGACCTCTAAGGCTCATTAACTGTCTTTTTGTCTTTTTTTTTTTTTTTTTTGAGACGGAGTCTCACTCTGTCGCCCAGGCTGGAGTGCAGTGACGCGATCTCGGCTCACTGCAAGCTGTGCCTCCCGGGTTCACACCATTCTCCTGCCTCAGCCTCCCGAGTAGCTGGGACTACAGGCGCCTGCCACCTTGCCCGGCTAGTTTTTTTTTGTATTTTTAGTAGAGACGGGGTTTCACCGTGTTAGCCAGGATGGTCTCGATCTCCCGACCTTGTGATCTGCCCGCCTCAGCCTCCCAAAGTGCTGGGATTACAAACGTGAGCCACTGCACCTGGCTCATTAACTGTCTTAAAAGCTCACTCTCATAATCAAGCCCAAGTCCTTGGTCATTCTGGGCATTCAGAGCCTAGCCCATGCTAGCCTTTTGATTTTGTCGCCTCCACTCCAGAGCCTCAGCCTCCTGCGGGTGGACTGGCCAGCTGTTGCATGAACTGTGGCCCCGCAGGGTCCTTCGTGCAAACCTGCCTGTCCAGTGCTGTCCTGGTGAATTTCATTCATTCCCAACTGAGAGCCCACATCCACCTTCCTCCTCCATTTCTTATGCCACTGACATACGTGTAGGGAGGCGGTGCTATGGGGGACAGGCACTGTGACCGTCTCTGCTCTCGATTTAGGCTGGCGATGGGGACCTGCAGGCGCCAAGTGCCTTGGCTTTTCTAGGACAGTTTAGTTGTTAGGAGTTCCACTAGATGGCGCCTGGTGCTAGCAGTCGCGGCGACCGTTTCCACATCCTGGGGCCACGGTGAGGACAGGCAGGATGGACTGCAGCCCTTGGCAATCCTTCCAACCAGTGCAGCCTTAATCATTCTTTGTCCCAATGCTTATCAAATGTAAGAAAGCAGGAATATAGAGCGTTCTGCCCCGTGGCTGCAGCTGTGCAATGTAAAAGGAAATGCAAACCTCAGCTTCGATCTGGCAAGTTGGGCTTGTCAATCTCAGCCACAAAAATCTGACCATTCAGGTTTAAGAGGCCTGGAAATGAATCACAATTTTATTTTTCATTAATCTGGCTTCTGGCCAATCTCAACCTTAGTTTTACTATGTAGCGGTAGCCCAGTTAGCCAGTTAATAAAGGGGCACTGCTTTGGGCTTTGTTCCGTTGCTGGAGCGCGTTGGAAATACAGTGGGAGAGAGGAGGTGAAAGGAAGGAAGGCTATTGTGTGAATGCTTTCACGGCTGAGACCGCGTGTCTGCTGAGAAAAGGAATAGAGTTATTGAAGTGAGGGGTCGCGACACGTTTGTGGGGCTATGAAAACATAGCTGCATCTGAAAAACAGAGAAATGGCCATCAGACAAATAGATACACTGGTAATTGGTGCAAAGAAGATCCAGTGACTGACAGATGCAAAGATCCATGAGTGAAACTTTGAGGAGAAACAGGATTTGCATAGCCTCGAGGCATCCTCCCTCAGTTATTAACTACAAAGGGAAAGGTGGTAACTTCACTGTGGAAACAGCTGGCGGAAGCCTCCTCACCGGGCACTCCACAGCAGCCTCACCAGCAGCAGGACCTGTCGGCATCACCCCCACCCTATATGCCACTCCAGGTCTTGTGCAGCGTCACTGTGTGGGATTCCTGCCAAAAATGCATCACCTCGATAGAATCACTCTGAAACTGCCAACAAACCCAAATCGAGGGACATTTGCTAAAATAGCTCAGTCCTCTCTTAAAGTGTTATGGTCATGAGGGACAACAAAAGATGGAGGAACTGTCAGAGGTCGTAGAAGACCAAGACAGAGCAACACATTGCAACAAAGGATCCTGGATTGGGGCCCTCATGGAAAAGAGGAGCACTGGTGGAAAAACTGTTGAAATTCGAGTGAAGGAGGTCTTTCGTTTAGTTAACAGTATTGTGCCAATGTCAGTTTCCATGGAAGGGCAGGGCTGTTTTCATTTGGAAAAATACAAGTGTAAAAAAAAAGCTTGAAAGTGAACTATTTCATGGAATCACGCATGTATGTGATTAAAACGGCTACATCGGTCAAAGATTCTTGCTGTAGATACTAAGCTGACTTCTAACACATTCACATTGTATGTGTGAAGAGCGGCTCAGATGCTACAATTTTTCTGGAATTACAACATTTTCTTCCGTTCTTTTTTATTTACATCATAATGGATGTGAGGACATTACTCACGATGATCATAATAGCTGTGAGGAAATGTGGACCTCAGCCTTGATATGGCTACTTGGACTCATCAATTTCAGCCACGAAATCGGATTATTTAGGTTTAGGGGGCCTGGAAATAGAACACTGTTTCTCATTAATCTGGCTTCTGTATAACGTCAACCTTATTTTTACTGTATAGGGGCAGCCCCGTCAGCCAGTTCATAAAAGGGGACTGAATGATCATGACAGACCACTCAGGACTCTTCACCGAGCCCTCAGCAATTGCTAGATTCTTGACATACATCATCTCAGTCAGTCTGATAATGGCCTTTGGAGTGGATACCTTTATTTCCATTGTACAGATGAGGAAACTGAGCAAGAAGTCACCTGCTCTGCAGGCGTAAGCAGCAGAGCCTTCCCCAGCTGCACCGTCTCCGTGCTTTCCTACCTACTCATGCCTCCTGAGGAGCCAGCATTCCACACTGCAGACACGCCGTCCTTGCTAGTGCTCTGTCCACACTGCAGACACGCCATCCTTGCTAGTGCTCTGTCCACACCGCAGACACGCCATCCTTGCTAGTGCTCTGTCCACACCGCAGACACGCCGTCCTTGCTAGTGCTCTGTCCACACTGCAGACACGCCGTCCTTGCTAGTGCTCTGTCCACACTGCAGACACGCCGTCCTTGCTAGTGCTCTGGCTGAAGGCACATGGCAAGTTACCAGCGGACTTTGTTCAAGTCAGGCTCCCTGGTCCCGTAGGAATGAATCTCAATGAAGCCTTTTGCTTGAAGGAACAAATTCATGGTCTACACCATCCTCTCATGAAAACTGACACAGGAGGTCAACTCCCATTTAAATATCTGCTATCCGTGGTTGAAACGGGGCACAGACTACAGGCTTAGCAAGATGATCTCCTTAAACCAGTGGTCCCTACAATTAGAGGCTTGCTAGAGCTAAACGCTTTTCCTTCTTTTTTGAAACGGTGGACCTGTTCTAATTTGTACAGCTTTTCTTAGGACTGTTTTGTTAAAGTGACCAAATAAATAAAAATGTAAACTGTTATAGAATCTGTGCTCCGTTTTCAACTAGCGCAGGCATATAAAAACTGGGTACATTCCCTAGGTTTTAAGACAATTTGCTTTTCAATAAACCATCCCTTTCTGAACCCGAGTTGGGAATAAATGTTGCAAAGGTTGCTGCACACCTGCTAGCTGTGTAGCCTAGCTTACCCCAAGGTTTTCTGAGGTTCTAGGGCTGAGAGCAGAGGCGGGATCCAGGAGGGAACCGGAGCTTCTCAGGGACCATCTTTAGTGAAATATGAGAGTCTAAGCGAAGTCCCTCTCTGGGCCGGGCCTGAGACAGCAAGGTCCATGCAGGAGGCACCAGACATACCTTAGTGTTCTCCAGGGCCCAGCCAGCCTTGCAAATAATTAAACCACATGTATGTGCATGAGGCTCCTTGTCACAGGCAATTAAGGAATGATTTCTTACAAATTTATTTTTTGGGAGACTGGTAAAGACTCCCATTTTATAGAGCTCCAAATTTCACATTTAGGAAAGATTAGGCATGTAAAATACCTCTTCAGAATTTTATTCAGAAGGGATTTGCAGCAGTGACATTTGTTTTAACTCGTAGGCCGCCACCCAACCAACTTCCCTTTGCAAAAGGGGTGGGAGAAAGGGGAGGGGCTGTCAGCTGGCTGTATGGAGGTTGCTCTGAGGTTTTATGTGCTTCCCATGAAAGACAGATTTGGGTCAGAGTTAATAAAAACAGTAAAGGGAGTGGTTCTGTGCTGCCACCCATTTTAGATAGAGAGGCGAGGGACTCTTAGTTTATCTTGTGAGGATGTAGCAGTTTTCACAGTCCGCCTGTTCAGCGAGGCTTTGGTAAAAGCATCTTCGTTCGCCCCTTTGGCACCTGGAAGTGTGGCTGATCCCAGAGTTTGGGCGCTGATTCCTCTTTGCTTCGTAGAGCTCCTTCTCAGCACTTGCAGCCCTACCAGTGGTACAGGGAGGAGGGCAGGGAAGAGCTGAGGACTGATGTCCCCATGAAACACCAGTGGCCCCTTCTCCAGAAAGGCAGGCAGAATTTTAGCAATGACTTGATGAATCTGACTGATGAATCGACATCTTGATCCTATGGGGGGTGAGGAGGAAATGTGTTTTTCTTTCCTCATTTTTGTGTAATTTCCCTAATTCTCTTCATTTGGAAAACAGTTCAAAGAACTGAGAACCAAATACCTAGAAAGATTAAACAGAAAGTGACTTATTTCAGTCACAAAAAAATGCAAATCCATACGCAGGAATAAACCAGTCTAAATTGTGGTAATGTGTAAGAAAAAATAAAGGAAAACAGTCCCCCAAGCAACTGAGGCATCCGATGGGGCAGTGAGCGATGTTCCTGTTGGGTGTGGCGTGCCAGGGGAGAGGAGGGCTGTTGGGAGCTGTGCCCCGAATGGGAATAAGATAATCCCTTGGATTTGAGAAGGCACCAGGAATTTGGAGTATATTTTAGGCATGACTTTCATGATGGGGTACATAGAGGTTCTGATTCAAAAGAACAGATGAAGGTGGTCCTGGTCTTAGAACTGAGGTTCGGAGATGAGCAGTCTCATGGGCAGCTGGAGGACTTTAGTGCCAAGAACTGGCCATGGCTACCAGGTCTCATCTGCCGAGTGAGGGGACGGAAACGTGGCCCCTCAGAAAATACAAACGAATGCTACAGCAGAGAGTCCACCACTCTTGCTTTTTATGCCTAGATGGACCGGATGGCATGATGCGATCCAGGAGTTCATGGGATTTCAGAGTGAGAAGGATCCTCAGAGATTAATACAACTTTGAAATTTTCCATTGGAGGAAACTGAGTCCCAAGGCCATGGAGCTCATTGTTCTGGCTCCTCATCCTCCATTCCAGCCCCTCCAGCCGAGGACAAGTGCAGACTCCCACCCTCTCTAGCTCACGCCATGCAGCCAGTGTGGATGTAGGAAGTCGTTTTTCTTTGTTGGCTTTTCTAAATTACCCAAATCTGTGCTTATTTGGAAAAAAAAAAATCATTTACATAAATCATTACATTTATATGCAGCAAAACAGTGAAAGTCACCCTTTGATTTAAAATGCACACTGAGAAGTAACTCAGGAATGGGCAACCAATACTGTATATTCTCACTTAGAAGTGGGAGCTAAGCTTTGAGGATGCCAAGGCATGGGAATGATATCATGGAGTTTGGGGACGTGGGGTGAGGGATAAAAGATGGATCCACCAAATCTCAGAAATCACCACTAAAGAACTTATCCATGTAACCAAGACCCACCTGTACCCCCAAAACTATTGAAATAAAAATAAAATAAAACACAGACTGATTTCACACAATCAGAACAACAACCAGGCCGTCAATATTGTTACTCCTGTCTCAGCCACAGTGAGAGCTCAGCAAGGTGAGGTACCCTGGGCAGAGCCACGTGTCACTGTGCCACGGATCTGCTCTCACGTGCAGACTCACAGATTCGAGCCCAGTACTCCTTCTTTGTACTCTAGCTTTCAGCCCACAGCAAAGGGCATGTGGAGAGAGAGCTCGGGCAGCCAGAGCATCTTTGTAAGGGGAGAGACCCACAGCAGGCCTGGCTTCTGAGGGGTTGACCTCTTCCCTGACTTTGTGGGGCAGAGCTCTGAATGGGTCTTGGGTGCACAGCATTCTCTTACAGTGTGGAAGCAAGGCACGGGTAACAGGTGGAGGAGAAAGTAGGGATATGGGGGTAAACCCCAAACTCCAAAACCTCAAGCACTGAACCCTCCTGAGAACTCACCTTGTTGCTTTGATTTTCAGAAATCATGAGGTCCAATGGATTTTGTTTAGCAAATACCGAAACAATAGTTATTGACCACAGTATACCAAATGGAAGAGACCAGCACCTGGGCATGGACCCAACAGAGCATTTGTAAGTACGCTGATTGGAATATTGTTTCATAGATTATCCTGAGCCGTTTGTCTTGTGGGATGGGGGCTCAGTGTTCTTACGGAAGGAAGTGGGTACCCAGAGCCACCCAGCAGTTCCTGCCTGCATTTGGACACTGATTTTAAAAGTTTGCCTTTCCTGGAGTCTGGTGAGATCTTGATCAGTAAATCTGTGGAGGACGGAGTTGCTGGCTCTGAGGGGCATTTAGGAGACATTGCAGGGCCAGGGGCCTGGTTTGTGTGGGGCCCTAAAGGGTGTGATGCTGTCTCCAGGGCCAGGAGGGCCACGTGCCTCACACTCAGTGGTCCTGATTCCCTGGGATGGGGACGTTTGCCTCATGGCCGCCTGGCCCTGTGCTGAAGGTGTAGGATGTGTCGGATTACTGAGGCTGGACAGCCAAGGCCACCACTGTCTTCTTCGCTCTTTCTGTCTCTGGTTTGACTGTAACACATGCTCCAGAGAGCCCGACACTGGGGGCACTGTGAGGCGCAGCACCTTAGCCTCGGCTCTTCGCCAGGCGTCTTCATGGTGGATTACAGGGACACCAGGGTCTCCAGACAGCTTGGCCTCTGTTTCCTGACATAGCCAAATCCAGGCTACTTCTTGGCTGTATGAGCTCAGAAAGTTGTTTAAACTTTCCTGACTTCTCTTACCTTCGCGGGACCATTCTCCTGTCTCACCATGGGCTGCGTTGAAGACCACAGATGATGAGTGTAAAACATCCCGCTTGAGAGCCCCGCAGAGGCAGCTCTGGCTGCAGAGTCTCCCTATGGGCCCAGGAATGACATAGCCTGGGGATGGCCCAGGTCTTGCCCCCGCCATTTGCTAGGCCTCCACAGCAGCAGATTGAAACTGGAACTAGGCGGGCCACATGTGCCGAGACCCACATCCGGGCCTGTGGGCTGCAGGGCTGTGACCCTGGCATGAACCTGGGCTCCAGCCGGTGGCCTGGGCCTCCTCTGCTGAATTCCTGCTCCATGACTGAGCATGGCGGGGGGCGGGGGGTGGGGGGTCCCTGTCAGGCTTGTGGGACTGGCTCCTGCTAACACACTCCCACCTTGACCAGTGTGTCTCTCAGGTAGACGGTGCAAGAATCCTTCCCAGTGGAGGGCTCAGGAACTGCTGGTGGCAGAGGCTGTCCCGGTGGGGCCAAGGCCACAGCTTTCCTGACCTGCTTTGCCCCTTTGTGTCCCTTGCCCTGACCCCACTGTACGTAGCTCATTCACTCATTCCCTGTGGGTCCCCCATGCCAACAGGCTGGCACCGTGGAGGTACAAGGCTGGGGTGTAATCACAGATGAAAGAAAGAGGCCTTTTAGCTTGGCAGGGGTAGTTACTGGCCAGGCACTGTCTTGGGGGAGAAGACAGATGGAGACCCTTTCTCATCACAGTTGTGCAGGCTCTGAATCTCCAGTGTTTCCAAGGGGACCCCTTTCTATCTCCAAGAGGCCCTCGGCACCCTGGAATGAGGCCAGATCTAGGAGGCAGATTCAACTGTGAGCAGGCTGGAGCTGAGGAGAAACGCACGAGAGAAGAAAGCCGGGCCAGGGGTGTGGCTCTTGCGGCAGCCCAGGGCTGTGTGTGGACAGGAATGACAGGTCTTGAATAGGCGGCCACCTGCTCCGGGACGCCTGGTTCACAGGGAGAGAGGGCTGAGAAAATCTGCACCATCCCAGGAAAGCCTAACAAAGAAGCGCCTGGGGCTCGGGAGCATTTGGAGGGAGTTCTGACTCGGGCTTGCTGGGCCTCTCTCTGGCTGCTCAGTCTCGGGCAGTGCAGTGGAGTTGGTGATGGTCCAGCTCCAGTGTCTGCAGGGACGATCTGTTACTATACGGCCTCGGCTGTCGGGTGGGGAGTTGACAACAACCAAGGGTGCAGAGAGATCCCGTTGGTAGAACTGGAGGCTTCGCCTCCCTGCGCGGCTGTCCTCCCTGGCACCCGAGGCTGACCATCTGGCCCGAGTCTGTGAGCTCAGTGCTGCCGGGCCCATGGCAGGGCCCCCACAGCAATCTCGGCAGGCTGCCCCCAGTCTGGCCCCAGGGGCAAGTGGGCACCAGTGCCGGGGCCCAGAGACCCTCCTGCACTCAGAAAATGGTTGTATCTGATAGAGATGGGGCCAGTGGGGGCTTCTGGGACTCTGCAGGTGACAGTCTCAGCTGGTGAAGGGATTGCCCGGCTTCTGGGAGGTCATCCAGGGACGAGGCACTGGGCGGTTCTGTGGGGACCTCAGGGAGCCTCAGCCCCGTGACTCTCTTTTCCCTGAGCATCCCAGTCCCCCTCCTTCCTCATGTCCTCAGGGTCATCCTGTGATCTGGGCGGGGAGGACGGGCAGGTGGTGGGACACTGTTTGAGGTGGCGCTGTGGCTCTGCCCCTCGCCTGGCTTGAGCCTTTCAGCACACCCAAGGCTCCCTGTTGGGTTTCCATCCAGCCCTGGTCTGGGGAAGAGATTTCATTCCCTGGGGTGAAGTTGGAGAGCTGCTGTGTCTCCGTGAGCCCCCGTAGCTTTCCCACCCACAGCTAGGGCTCTTCGTGCCACGGCCTCTGTTCCAGCCCCGTGTTGCCAGAACCGTGAGCACAGGGAAGCCGAGGCGGGGGCTGACAACACACCCCAGGCCTGGCCATGGAGTCAGAGGGGAGCCCTCCTCTGCAGCCTCAGCCTTTCTTATCCACACGCCTGAAAGCTGTCTTCACAGCCCCGTGCCTTGAGGTCAGCGGGATACGCACAACGTACTAGGTTTGGGGGAACATGTGCTCACCCTGCCTTGTTGTGTGTCTGGCCAGGGGCCTGGACTGTGTGGTAATCTTGGCCATGGCAAAGCTTTGCAGAAATGGCTGAGTTCCCACAGTTGTCCACTGGCCAGGGCCACCTTCAGGCACTAGGGGTGGCACAGGAGGCAGCCCTGAGGTGACTCCCAGGAGGGCGGGGCGGCCCGTTGCCTCTGTCCACACTCCCAGGCAGCCTGCTGGGTTTGGGCTGATTCATAGGTTGAGGGAGATCCCACAAGCAGCACAGCTCCGTCCCCCTTCCTGGGGAGAATGTCCTTCTTGTGCTTTTTCTTTGTTAGGCGTTTTTAAAGACTTGGAGCCTCTTTTTGTAATGTAGGAGGTCATGCCTGGGCTGCGGAGGGAGTAGAAACAGTTCCAGTGTGTGGGGAGTCAGTATCGCGGGCTTTTCGTCCCCTTATGTTTGGGGTTTGTCTTCTTCCCTTGGTTCTCCACACCCCATGTAAGTCCCCCACATTCGGATGCTTCTCATCTGCCAGAGCCCGAATGAAACACGTTCCCGCATGCAGGCTTCCCCGCTAGAAGGTATCTCTCCCTGTGACCTCCACACGCCTCGCCGGGTCTTCTCCAGCCTCCTGTTCCCTCCGCAGCCTCCTGTGCGTCCATGTGCCATCTCGGCTGTGGTCAGGCTGTGAGCCCATGACCACTCCTCTCTGAGCTGTCCCCAGGGCCCAGCACAAGGCAGGCGCCTCTTCTCTGAGGACGGACCCTGCCTGCCTTGTTCACTGCTGATCCTACAGCCTCTTGTTCGTGCACCTCTCTTGCACAGAACAAGAGGTGCAAATCAGCACTCCGTGAATGAAGGAATGGATGAAGGCCTCGCTAAGGGTTGTCTAAGCAAATACAGACAGCAGTCTCCAAGGCAGGGGAAACCAGAAGCTCCGGCAGTCTCAGAGAAGGAGCCAGCTCACCAGTTAATTTGTAGCCGTGGTTTTTTGCACACTGACTTATGGGCATTGAAAGCCATGCTCACGGGCCTGGCGCATGTTTGGTGTTGATCCCAACAATGAGCCAGCCCTTACTTCTGTTTTCTCTAATTTCAGATTTGAGAATGGCAGTGAGTTTCCCTCAGAGCTGGAGGACGGGGATGACCCAGCAGCCTACGTCACCAACCTGTCGTATTATCACCTGGTGCCCTTCGAGACAGACATTCTGGACTGAACCTCTCTCTCAGGCCTCCTCCGCCTCAGCTGTTCACTGCCAGCTCTGATGCTGTCCGCTGTGCTGGCCCCCATGGTCGCAGCTGCTGCCCCAACCCTGGACCTCCCAGACGTCCCAGGCCCCACGGACGCCAGGAGGCCTGGCTGTCCTGCAGGTGGAGCAGCAGGGGCTCCTAATGGGCCAGGCTGACCGCAGAATCTCCAGCAAGCTGAGGTCATGGCCACAGGGCCTGTGTTCTGAGGGTCCTCACTCCCCGCTTGGTGCCCACAGGGCTGCACACTGCTGGGGCGGGGACAGTTCCTGCAGGGCTCGCTCTCACTGTTACTGCTTCCTGGGAGGTGCATCCTTCCTGGTCAAGTGGCCTGGTGCCCCCCGGCCACCCTGACTCCCCACCATCCCCTCCCGCGGCAAACGCACAAAACGTCTTAAGGGAGATTTTGGCAAGTCGCCCATTCCAGATGCCACAGGCAGGGGATGTTTAGTAATCCAGGATTTCTCTGAGAACTGGGATGTGTGGCTTTTTTTTTTTTTTTTTTTTTTTTTTGCTTTTTATCTTTTATCTGGAAGTTGGCTTTGGGTCAACCCCAGGAGTGTTTGCAGAAGGCCCAGCACAGTGGGGGGTATTAGCCGCAGGGCGGGGAAGGCATTGCTGACCAGATGCCCGTGTGAGCTTGGACTGAGCGCTGGTGCTTCTTCCCAGAGGAAGGGAATTTCTTCCCCGCCTGCCAGGTCTCTGGGCCTTCAGCGCAGGTCCCGGTGCTGCAGCCACACCACCCTGGAGTGCTTGTTGATGGAGTTGCCATAATGAACTTGAAAGGACGGGACTCAAGAGGGAAGCTGGGGCTCCCCTGCCCGCAGGAGAGGATCCCCGTTCTTCAGGCTTCTCTGCTCAGTGTCTACTAACGACCAACATTTGCTAATGTAAATAATGGTAAATTATTGAGAATTCTAATTCTTTTACACAGTCTGTTTTTAATCTATTTTAATTAAATAAAATCTATGACTCTACTTTGGTCTGTCCAAGATGTTTGTGTATAAAGGCATGGTTCTTTCTGTCCCCTGCCTTGGGACAGGGTGGAAACCAAATACTGACTCCTCGGGCCTGGCCCCTCCCTCTCTTCCTGTCACATTCCGTGAGTGAGAAAGTGTGCTCTGTTCTTACCCTAGGGAAACGATCTGCCCAGATTGAAAAATGGACACACAGCTTGTTTTATTTTGGAGGGAGAAGGGGGTTGACTTAGGGTTTGTTTCTTTTCCTCCATTTTTCTTTTTGGCAGCCACAGGAAATCTCTTTGATGGCCCAGCTGCAAAGCACATGGACACTCCTTTGGTTTTGCATTCCCCTCTGCCTTCCAGCTGTGTTGTTTAAACCATCTTGATTTCAAATAGGCTAGTAGGTGGCTTACTCTGGGGTTGACCATTTGCCTTGTTTTTCTTGATACATCAAATTTGGTTCTGTGCAAGGATGAGGCTCCCAGTTTGGTAGCTAAGGTTAGAATTGATCAGCGTGTTCAGTCAATGCCATCTGACTTTCAAGGATTGATCCATGGGCTCGTCTCATCCGTTTCACAGAGCTGCTTCTCCCCAGCCATTTGGTCACTGATGCAGCTTCCTTGGCCACCTCCTTGCTCAGGCTGTGTTCCTCTATCAAGACTCCAATTTGGCTCTCCAACCCCATCCCCTGTTCAGCCTTCACTGAAGAAGTTTTACCGTTCCCAGTCCGTGCGCAATGAGGTCAGCTATCACTGCTCAGTTTAGCTGGTGGTTTTGCCTGCAAGTATGGTCCCAGTATGGCCAGATCTCCTAGTTTTTCAGTAAAAGCTAGAAATCTGACTTCTTGGTGAAATATCCCAATTTTGAGGTGTTGGCAAAAAATACATAAATACGTAAAAATAAACAAAAATAGATTAGGAACTTGACCAAGCAAAAGAATTGTGAATTTTCAGCCTCTAAACTGTCATTTCAGAAAATCGATACCAGAGCAGTTGACGTTCATGTGTGAATTTTCACTCTTGCCCGCACATTCCTCTGGGGACCGGCTTCTCTCCTAATTCACTCTTAGGCTCTTTGTGCTGCTCTGGGAACTAAGAGACCCTTGGCTGCAGTGGCTTGGACACTGCCCTTAGTCACTGACAATTGTGTGAAGGCTGCTGTCATAACCTTCACTTACTACCTTCGGCTCCTGTGAAGTGGTGGGCAATTCAAACAAATTCCTGTTGCCACCTAAGTTTCCCATCTGAAAAGTGCTTTCGGCATACACTGTTTATGGGCTGAGGAATCATCCCTTCTTTGTCTGTTTTGTAATAAATGCACATTTTCATGTATGAGGCCTGCCTAAAGTGAAAAATGCACAATGTAAACATTGCCTAGGCCCGCTTGTGATGATTCCTCCAGAACTGACACTCTCCAGCACTTCCCTTGTTGCGGGGAGGCACACGAGCCTAAGCTACCTGGTAACAGAGCCAACTGTGGGCTCATTCGTAAGCATACAATTCTCATGGCTGTAACATTTATTAATGGAAGTATACTCGGGGGTGCTGGCAGCCAAACTGCCCTGAGAAATGTGTCCTAACCTTCACTAGTTTCTCCTGTTGCGGATAGAACACATTCTTGGCTTTCATTTTAGAAGCATTCTGTCAAATTATAAGCCTTTTTACTGCAACTAAAATTTCTGTCCCGTGTCCTCTGTGCCTTCTGCAGACCAGTATTCTCCTCTAGGCCCAAGGACTTAAAATGCAGACTGTATTATTTTTCAGGATGGCAAGGCCAACAGATGAGGAGGCAGCTGCCATTGAAAAGATACTTTGCTATATAGGCAGATCCCAAGTCGAGGGGGCACATATGCCCTGGGGAACCATGTGAGAAGCACCAGGGTAGGTCAGGAGGCAGAAGGAGCAGGGGAAGGCATAGCAAGAGTCTTTACTGTGGTTTCTGTGGGGAGGAGATAGGGAGGCAGACTAAGCAGTCTTCAAGATTGGCCAGTTTGATAATTTCAGCAGGCTCTGGGCAATAGGGGCTGTACCTAGTCGTCTTCGGTATCTGGTCCTGGGGTGATTAGGGCAGATGGATGGTGGCCCAGAGTGTGGAAGCCAGTAAGGGTGGTTGGATGTGGGCTCTGGATGGATTGGTGTGCCTGTGCCAAGCAAACTAGCAGATGAGTCCTTTATCATCCCTAGGAACTGGCTAATTCCTGGAGGGGCAGTCCAGGGTCAGCAAGACCCCATGATGTCAAAGCATCAAATACAGAAACCAGAAACCATGGTGATGACAGACACCAATCCCAGTGGACCTCTGGTTGATGGAGAGATTTGATTTTATCTTTTGCGGGAACACAGAAAACCAAACGTGGCACGCCCATGTGCTTCATGTCAAAGGCCTTCCAACATGAACAAGGCTATGTGTAGATGTAAATGTTGCTTTTAAAAATTTGAGTGGGTGATATATTTCTGTGGTCCAAAAATTAAAAAGCTTTGAAAGGTTTTGTAGAAAGTATCACTCTGCTTCCTGTCCTTATTCTACCCCTCAAAATTGATTAGTTTCTGGTATATCCTGCCAATATTTCTTCATGCAAATGCCGAACAAATGTAAGCATACACTTTTTAGACAATAGCTGAAAGAATTCCTCTGGAGTCTATATAATTTAGCATTTATGGTCAATAATAACGTGTCTTGAAGCTATATCTGTATCTTCATCTGTTGATCTATCTTGTCTACCTGAAGCACTTCGGAAATAGATGATCTGCTCAAACTTGATGAGTTTTGCTTCTAAAGGGCTTGGCTGATGTGTAGTACATCATATCTTAAGTGTAATTTTATTATGATTCCGGGCAAAGCATTACACTTTCTGTTATTCACTCCTGTCTGTTTTGGGGGTGGAGGTGAGGATAGGGTTGGTGGGGAGGTGGCCAAGGACGGTGAATTTGCCACAGGCCAAGGGGATGCTCTTGGTCTTACAGATAGTAACCTTGAGAGCAAACTTGTCTCCTGCGGGCACACTCATATTAAACAGTCTTGAGGTAGATGTCCAAACACCAAAATAGCTGCCCATGTATATATTTACAATAGAAATAACTGACCCCAAAATCAGAATACTTAGAAATCATGTCCTGTCAGAGTATTTACTCCCTACAAGTGGGAAAAGTCAAATAATGATCTAAATCTGGCTCTGCTAATATAGAAAATGTAATAGAGGGAATTAATTACATTAACGCCACTGGAAATATTATTGTACCAAGACTTTGGAGTTTTCCCAGAAGGCATTTTCACACCAAAAAAAAAAAAAAAAAAAAAAGAAATCAATAAATAAGCAATTTTTAAAAGCGACTATACCATGCTTTTTCTTTCACCCTATGAACAAGTAAAAACTTGACATAGGCAATGAGTGTATTGGAAATCTCTGAGTTGAATGAAGAGACAATAGGAACGAATTCACCCGTGGAAGTCTAAGCCATAGTATCTCTCATGTCAGAGTGGCCTTGCCAATAGTGTGACTGAAATGTTCAGATGTGGGTTAGGAGGGAGGACCCTCTTCCTAGTCTTAAAGAGTCCCAGCTCACCAGGGAAACATTTCTCCAGGAAGAGTGTGATGGTGGGAAGACAGGGCACTTATATTTCCATGCTCTAACTGTGTGCTCTTGGATGGAACTATTATGGTTGACTGCTGGATTAGACACTCAAAGTTGGCTGGGATGGTCTAGATTGCCTCTCCACCAGATGGTGCTTGATGGGCAATGAACAAGTTTGCTTCGGCAATGCTACTGCAGCTGACTGCCCTTCCTCTAACACATTCTTCCTTAGGCACTTCAGTACATTTAGACAGGTCTTACAGCCAAGATTCAAGATCTATTCTTTCTATTCAAAAAGAATTTGAATGCATCATTTATTCTAATCAATTAAGTGTCAATTTTGGAACATAACATACAAATAGCAACCTTTTATTATGATTTTATTTTATTTTTTTAACGACAGGATCTCCCTCTGTCGCCTAGGCTGGAGTGCAATGGCATGATCATGGCTCACTGCAGCCTCGACCTCCTGGACCCAAGTGATCCTCCCAGCCTCTCAAGTAGCTGGGACTACAGGTGTGTGCCACAGTACTCGGCTAATTTTTAAAAAATTTTAATAAAGACAGGGTCTTGCTATGTTGTCCATGCCGGTCTAGAACCCTTGGGCTCAAGCAGTCCTCCTGCCTCAGCCTCCCAAAATGCTGGGTCCGAGAAGAAAGAACAGATCTGGAGGTGGAGATTTGGGAGGATCATAACAGAAGAGGAAATACGTAAAGCCATGAGAATGGACTTGATCACCACAAGAGCAGGTATAGAAAGAAAAAGAGTTCTGAGGACTGAGCCTCAGAGCTCCCCAACATTAAGAGGTGCCAGCAAAGCAGAGTGAGGTACATGTGAGCTTGTGTTACGCAGCAAATGCTAACTGATACAAGGGCTAATTTCCTTCCTATGCAAGGAGCTCCTACTCCTCTTTCTTATTCAAAGAACCCCTATGAATCAGTAAGTAAAATAATAATAAAAGGAGAGTGAGAAGGGCCAGGGAATATGAGAAAAGTGAGGAGAATGAGGAGTCTTGGAAGCCAAATGAAGAAAGTGTTTCAAGGAACAGCCAAGGATCAGTGCATAAGAGATAGTTATTATACATACGATGAGGATGGGAAAAGAATGCCAGGTTTGAACCCAGCGGAAGTCACTGTCGACCTTCACAACAGCAATTTTTAGTGGAGTGGTGAGGGTGGCAAAGACATGATTGGAATTAAAAGGTGTATAGTAAAACTTCTCCTTCTCCCTCCTATCAGTCATCTGCTCATTTACCAGAACCCCTGCCCCCACCCAGGGAACCACTTTTATTAATTTCTTATTTATACATCAAGAGTTTTTTATGCAAATATAAGTATACATGGAAAATATATATTCTCACTCTATACTTTTTTACATAAAAGTTAGCATTTTAAGTATATTTCTCTATACCTTGCTATTTTCCTAAGCTATCCTAAGGCTCTTTCCTATCTGTTCTTAAAGAGCTTCCTCATTCTTGGTTGTCTTCTGTACAATGGTTCTTTATGGACATGCCCTGACCAGTTCCCTGTTGATAGACATGTGGGCTGTCTCCAGTGTTTTATTGTTGATTATACAAACAATTCTTCAGTGAATGACCTTTTCACAATACATGTGTGGATATATTTATAGGGCAATTCTTCCAAAGTGGATTTCTGGGTCCAAGGGTAGATTATAATTTGGTAGATGTTGCAAATTGCCACAGGAGTCATACCAGTTTGCATTCCCATCAGCAACATGTGTGAATACAGTTAAGTCTGTATTGATGGAAAGTGAGATTACTTCAAATATTTTGCCATTGCAAAATAAGAAGCAAAGGATACACTTGAATATGCAAAAATTTCTTATGCATGAGAACATATTTGCAGAATAGAGATCCTGATTGATTTGTAGTGGTTCTTTCTATTGTCACGTGAAAGAAATTAGCCTTTGTATCAGTTAGCTTTTACTGTATGAGACAAGCTCCCAAGTGGATGGCTAAACAGCTGTTTATTCAGCTCCTGGTTCTTTGGGCCTGCAATATGGATTGGGATTAGCTGGGTGGTTCTGCTCTTTGGGGCCAGGCTGGGCTGATCTTGGCTGGGCTTGTTCAGGAACAGCTAGGGTGGGAGTGCTCAGCCGGGTGGTTTTCTTCTTTCTGCTCCATGTGATCAATCAGCCTCCATCTAGCTGGTCTAGGCTTTTTCACAAGGCAACTCATGGTTCAAGAGCAGTCAGAGACCAAACGCCCTTGCACAAGTGCTTTTCAAGCCTCTGCATCACATTTGTACTATCCCATTGGCTGAGGCAAGTCAAGTCCAGTGTCCATGTGGTAAGACACTACCCAAGGGCATGGATACAGGGAGGCATGAACAAATCCGGGTCATTACTACAACCAATCCATGGTGGGCCACAAAGGCCTAATCTTAATTCTCTGTCGTAAGTATTTTGGGTTACCACGCTAGTCCGTTTATTGATAAAGCAAGGGACTGTGCTAGAAGTGGAGATGATCCTTGAAGCAGCTGATCACAACAGTTTCAGTTCTGGAATATGAGCTTCCTTACAGTGAAGCTCTTGCCTTCCGTGGAGAGACCACTCATAATGGTGATGGAGCCATGAGGACTATGCGGAATGTGGAATGGCCTCGCTTTCTGGCTTTAAAAACAAATTTTTATTTTCCAAAGCTGTCTTCTTTCCTTCACTGACCAGGTATCCCTCTGGCATTCCACACAACCCGGCAGGACAGGTTTGATCTCTGCTGATTTCAGCTGCTAACATGTTTCAGTGGAAACAGACCACATCCAAGCCACAGCCTTCAGAATCATGCTGGGACAGTCAGGTGACTGAGGAGAAATTTTGACTCATCGAAAATAGTCTTCTTGACCCTTGTTCTCATCTAATTTATATTTTTCATTTCATAAATGGAGTTGACTTGACTGAGTCAGACCAGGAGCCTGCTATTTTGGGGAGAAAAGTCTATAATAAAATCCATGAAATTAGTCCTCTGAGAGTGTGGGCAGAGAGGTGACAGTGACTGTGCAACCCTTGAGGCATGAGTGTTTCTGTGACGTGATGTTGTCATCCACATGCAGGCCTGAGAAACCAACGAGAGCCCTTGAAAGGGGGCAGGAAGAGGAGGAGAAAGAGAAGTGACTTTTACTGAGCACCTACTGCATTCCAAGCACAGCACAAGGCACTGTGTATACAGAGACACGTAAGATGCTGTCTCAGTCCTGAATAGACATCAGCTAACATGTAAGAAATCCCACAAAAACACAGTATCAAGAAGGCAGAGGAGAAGGCGGAGCAGATAGGGAAGGAGGAAAAATAAACAAACAAAAGGAATTACAGCAAAACAAGGGTAGTGAGAAGGTACGTCAAAGACCAACTACCTGATGGGGCATTGGAGGATTTTCTTAACCACTGTTGAAAGAGGCCTTGACTATTTCAGTCTCTGGTTCGCCTGCAGATAGCATCAACTCACGGAGAGTTTGAGCTTCAAATCCACCCCTGGCTGCAGGGGCAGGATCCACAGCCTGATTATCCCTGAGACTACTCCGCACTTCCAACTCAGATTTGAGAGTTAGAGTTATGTGGCCTGGAAACTTCTTTCTCTAAGCTAAACTCCTTTGACATGTGATTGGCATCCAGACAAGAGCTGAGCAGCTTAAAGTCCCAGGAACTCCTTCAGGGGCCCTTGGATCTTATTAAATGAGATCAGAGCCCTGGTGTGTCCTGCTCAGTGCCAGCATTCCTACTCTGAAAAGACGCCTTGCACACAGAAGGCGAGAAACAACCACGTGTTAAGCGAGTGTATCATTGTGTCTGGAACAGGCTAACGCCTTTCCCAAAGCACTCAGGGTACCCCAGGGAGTCTGAATTTTCTCTGGAAATGACCCCTTCATTCTTTCCCAGCTTGATTTTCAGTAGTCCCGGGCGGCTCTGAGAGGGTATTTGCTCCTCTCCTTCACTGGAATTTCTCCTCCCGCTCACCAGAAAGAAAAGAAGAAAGAATGAGGAAGTGTACATGACAGGTTCTCTGGGTCTGGCTTATTTGTTCAAGGAACACATTTGGGGCCAGCATCCAAGGATAAGGGGTGGCCCTGCCATGCTCCCCTGGGGACCGTGGAGGACAGGGTGTTTAACTTCTGGGCTCATCAGAAGCAAGGTGGCAGTTGAGGTTTGGAAGATCCCAGCTCATCCAATGGGCAGCAGCCAGATGGCAGGAGCTCCCCTACTGAGCAGGTGGGCTGTGGTCTGGATCCCCGGAAGCCACACAGGCCTGGGGGGCACTGGCTCTGCTCTGCCCCTGCCCGGTGCCCATGGGGAGGCTGGACTTCAGACTGGCTTTGCTGGAGCACCTGGGCACCTGATGGGTAGAGCCTGGCCTGGACCCACCTTGTTCTGTGTGGAGCCCTGATGCCCAGCCTTTCTTCTGCCAGGGATCCTGCTCCCATATTTCATGCTGGAGTGTGTGCCCTCTCCAAGCCCACGGCCCCCAGAACCACTGCCCCGTCATCCATCACGTACAATGTGGCATAACCAGGAGCGGGGCTCCTGATGGATTCATCACTTCATATGTTGGGTTTACAAACCTGTACCTCCCTTCTCTCTCTCTCTCTCTCTCTCTCTCTCTGTCTCTCTCTCTCTCTCTCTCTCTGTCTCTCTCTCTGTCTCTCTCTCTCTGTCTGTCTCTCTCTCTCTGTCTCTCCCCCCTCCCCGTCTCTCTGACACACACACACACACACACACACACACACACACACACACACACACACACAGATCTCAGAACCCACACCACCCTTTCTGTGTGGCTGGCTCTATTACAGTGAGCTTAGAAGCCAGTTTTGGAGATGAATTGACTGGAACATCTCTACAAAGTTATATTTTCACAATTTTTTTTAAGAGACAGTGTCTCTCTGTGGCCCAGGCTGGAGTGCACCGTTCACTGCAGCCTTAACCTCCTTGGCTCAAGTGATCTTCCCACCTCAGTCTTCTGAGTAGCTGGGACTACAGGCACATGCCACCATGCGCATCTAACAGGCTTGATTAGAGTTTATCATTGACTTTATTATCTTCTTGATAATTAATCTGAAAAACTGACATTGAGCAGGGCCTAGATTATGGTTTCCCTGGTAGGTTGGCGGGAGTACCCCCAATTCTTTAGCAAGCCTGGCTGTTTTCCTTCTCATACACAAAGTGGTCAAGCCTGCTCTTGGCAACCATGATTGACTGCGTTCACTCCCTTCCCTGATTCTCTCATCCAGGTAGGTCCAAGTGCCATTCTGTTGTTACTTGCTTGCTATTAGTAATTGTTACTATACTTCAGTAGTGAAGTAATTATTGCTGTAATTATTCCCTTATAGTTATGTGCTTATTTATTCATTTTTATTTATTATTATTTTTTTTTTTTGAGACAAAGTTTTGCTCTTGTCGCCCAGGCTGGAGTGCAGTGGTGTGATCTCGGCTCACTGAAACTGCCACCTCCTGGGTTCAAGCTATTCTCCTGCCTCAGCCTCCTGAGTAACTGGGATTACAGTTGCCCGCCACCATGCCCAACTTTTTTGTGTTTTTAGTAGAGACAAGGTTTTACCATGCTGGCCAGGCTGGTCTTGAACTCCTAACCTCAGGTGATTTGCCCGCCTCAGCCTCCCAAAGTTCTGCGATTATAAGCGTGAGCCACCGTGCCTGGCTGATTTTTTGTATTTTTAGTAGAGATGGAGTTTCACCATGTTGGCCAGGCTGGTCGTGAACTCCTGACCTCAGGTGATCCACCTCACCCTCCCAAAGTGCTGGGATTACAGGCGTGAGCCACCGCGCCTGGCCTATAGTTATGCATTAGTAAGTGTCAGAGCTACTGTGGTAAGTCACAAAGGCGGCACTGGAGCACAGTCATTGTACAGTCTTTGGAATCAAACTGACCCAAGTGCAAACCTGGCTAAACCACTAAACAGCCACTCTGAGCCAGTCACATGACCTCTCTGAGCCTCAGTTTACTCAACTGAAGACAGAGAGAATACTTGTCCGGGTCATTATGGGAATTAAATGAGATAAAGGATATAAATCTGTTAGCACAGTGTCTAGGATACGTGGCCCACCAAAGATAGAGCCTGTTACTAGAGATCTATTTTTGGAGCAATCTATATTAGAGTTTGGTCTAGAAAAACTTGTATTTGTTTCCTTACAGATGAAGCAAGCTGTTCATATTAATGTATACCGATTTATATTTCTAAGTGAGTGTAAGAGGGGTTTGCGTGATTCACAGCTCGCGTGTGTGTGACTGGGTTCAGAGGGAAAGGCAGGGCCTGTTCGTTTCTGAGGCTGGAGCAGACCCTGCCCTCCCGTGGGCACCCTGTGCTCGCTGGTGGTGCTGTGAGCTGGACGGGTCATTACTCAGACTCAGTAAGACTTTTCTCATCTCTTCAGGGCTAATTCAGATGAAAACGCTCAGCACGGATCTGAAGAATGTACCGTAGGACCGGGATGGAGAGAAACAGGGTGAAGAAAGCAGCTGAAGATCAGAGTTTGTTTTGAAAGTAACCAGCTTTTGTGCATCACTGTTTACACTTGTGGAAGAAAGGCCCTGGGGCGTGCTGTAGAATTTCAGCCTCCCTGGTGGGTGTTGGTCCTGCTGTCTGTCCCTCTTGGAGGAGCTGAGATGCCGCCTGGCCCCCTCGTCCCCCAGACATAGGCACTCACACGCAGAATGACTTCACAGCCCAGCTCCTCGCTGCCTTTAACTCAGTGAATCTGCTGTCGCACTGTTTGTTGACCTTGAGGTACAAATGCTTGATTGTAGTACAAGGAGTCGTCTCTTCCCTGGGTATTAAAAACATTGTTAGGGGTCAAAATCTCAAACCAAGAGAGCAGGCTCTGATGGTAGGATTGCAGCACTCAGCCTGTGGGCAGAGGAAGGGTGGGGGATCAGTGTCACAATAAAGGAAAATGCCTGGTCCTACCCAGAAGTCAACCCTGAAAATGTTGAACATGGACCCTGAATTGTCTTAGCAAAGCTGTGATGAAATGACAAGCGGACTTGTTAGAATCCAGTTTCCTCTATGAATGGACTTGATGGAAAGCCAAGCATGTGAGGGAAGCCCCCGGCCTACCATACCATCTCCTGCTTGAAGCTTTTGGGAGTTTTCAAGGAGGTGCAGAGATTTTAGTTTCTGGAAAACCACTGGATAGCTGTGATCATGACCTCAAAGTCCATCCTCCTCCACTGTCTTCCTTCTGCTGGAAATTAAAAGGATTTG
The DNA here is from genome assembly GCF_047675955.1 of Chlorocebus sabaeus. Lineage (NCBI taxonomy): Eukaryota > Metazoa > Chordata > Mammalia > Primates > Cercopithecidae > Chlorocebus > Chlorocebus sabaeus. Next base: position 3,587,611 of record NC_132920.1, on the reverse strand, counting down.
GGCTTTAAGTCTGAGAGACATGGGTTTAAATTCTCCTTCTGCCTGCATTCAATCACTGGTCTCACAAGCAGGTGTAGGGCAGATACTCTGCATGGGCTCTGGGGCTATAGACAAGTCAGATGAGGGTCCTGACCCTGAGGGGGTTTACATTCTAGCTGGAATGACATGCAATGCAGTGGTTAGTTACAACAGGGATTGCGACCAGGTCAGTGCATGTACTATGGAGAAACCCATGTGGCTGCAGGTCCACGGGGGCTTTCATGAGTGAGTGACTTAACTGAGCACTGAAATGTGGAAGGAGGATAAGCGAGGGGGTGGGACGTACAGAAGAGCAGCCAGAGAGAGAACAGCATGTGCAAAGGCCCTGAGGCAAGAAGGAATCTGGCCCAAGCATGGTGACACTTCAGTTTACTACCTGGTTCCCTATATTGGTCAAGAAGAGTGAGTGAGGCTGGGCACAGTGGCTCAGGCCTGCAATCCCAGCATTTTGGGATGCCAGGGCTGGGGGATGGCTTGAGGCCAGAGGTTTGAGACCAACCTGGGCAACATAGTGGGACCTCCATCTCTATAAAACATTTTTTAAAAGTATCCAAGGGCGGTGATACACATTGTAGTCCTAGCTACTCAGGAGGCTGGAGGATTACTTGAGCCCAGGAGGTCAAGGATGCAGAGACCTATGATTGCACCACTGCACACTGCACTCCAACCTCGGTGACAGTGTGAGACCCTGTCAAAGGAAAAAACAAAAGAGTGCATTGTAAAGAACAAACAATGAGTGTGAAGTGCCACGTTGGCTGGCTCATAATAGGTCTTCTCTTTTGTCCAAGGACTTTGAGTGTCCACCTCCTCCTTATTAAAGCCCTCTCCAACTTTGCTTTTCTTGAAAAAGGTGGAATTTAGATGATTTTGCAGCAGTTGGGATCCAGGAAGCCTGAAGCCCCACATAGCCCAGGACTGGCCTGTGAATGCTAAAGAGGTGGAATTGTGTTATTGAGCAAACGAGTAGGTGGCAGATGGCTACTGCCTCAACAGCTCTTGGTGGGATTGGGTGCCAGGATGTGCGTTTTCCACTGTACCTACCTTTGTCAAAAAATACTGGTTCCTTCCTCACACTGCAAGAACAAGCCACACAACTACAGGATTTCTCAGAGATAGGTCTCCACGGAGCCTTAATTGTTCAAACGGATAGATTAATTATTCAAGCTGATGAATCAGGGGGTGCAGCGCGTGGGTTCACCAGTAAAACAAGAGCCCGCGTGGACAGAGTTTGGCAGAGACAAGACCTCCTGCTCTGCCCAATTTAATTTAACGCATGCCTGGGCGAGGGGTTTCTTCAGTCCTGACTTACCCTTGACTTCCGGGCTGCACTCTGGGTTTCAGGAGTGACTTCTCTAACACCTTCTGGACCAGGAGGAGAAGCATTGTTAGGGCTTGTCCCTGGGGTGTGGCTGGGCTCCGAGGCCAGGCTGTGTTGATATTGAATTGAGGATGGCTCTGCCAAGGTTGCTTTTGTGTTTGCTTCTCGATCGCTCGTTGTGAAATGTGTTCGGTAGTAGTCGTGAAGCGGATCTTCGGCATACATTCTCATCCCAGCAAGGACTGCATGAAATTGAAAATCGGCAGCGCCAAGGAGAGGGAGCCCAGGCTCCAGACCCATGTGGAGTCCTCGGAGATGTCCCACCTGGATGGCGGCAGCAGCCTCTCTGGGGCCTCTGAATGCTCTGCTGCCCCACGTCACCTCCTCACCCTGGCAGAGCCCGGCTCGCTCCGGGGACCCCACTTTCCTTTCACCGCTTCCAGGAGAGGCTGCTAATTTTCCATGTCCTCCAAGGTCTGTGCATTACCACTTGCAGACCAAAAGCTCTCTCCTGCCCAAGCACCAGTATCTCTGAGGCTCCAGCTCCTCCACCCTCCATTCCATCATCCAGGGCCTCATAGTTCCTCATGGTGCCTCCTCACTTGCAGGCATGCTGACAGTGCAGCCTTAGCGCCTCGCGCTCTAGCCCTCCAAACACACTGCCTTCTGCTGGCCTCGGACATGCACTCCCGTGGCCACAAGCTGGATTCTAATGAGATGAAACTGTGCAACCTATAAAAGAATAAAATCAAACCATATATATGTATGTATATACAGATGTGTATATATATATACACTTGTATATATACATACACTTGTATATATACACAAAAGTATATCTACATGTATACACATGTATATATGTGTATATATACACATATATATATACACATATATGTATATATACATATATAGTATATATACATATATGGTATATATACATATATAGTAGATATACACATATATAGTAGATATACATATATAGTATATATACACATATATAGTAGATATACACATATATAGTAGATATACATATATAGTATATATACACATATATAGTAGATATACACATATATAGTAGATATACATATATAGTATATATACACATATATAGTAGATATACACATATATAGTAGATATACATATATAGTATATATACACATATATAGTAGATATACACATATATAGTAGATATACATATATAGTATATATACACATATATAGTAGATATACACATATATAGTAGATATACATATATAGTATATATACACATATATAGTAGATATACACATATATAGTAGATATACATATATAGTATATATACACATATATAGTATATACACATATATAGTAGATATAGTATATATACACAGACATGTGTATAATGTAGTGTATATATAGTACATACATACACAGACTATATATGTGTATAATGTAGTATATATATACACAGACATATATATGTGTATAAATACATATATATGTTTAATGTATACATACGTGTATATATAATTGTGGTAAAACATAGATAAAACTGATAATTTAAACCATTTTTAAGTGTAAAGTCCAGTGTCATTTAAGTACGTTTATAATGTTATGCAACAATTGCCACCATCCATCTCCAGGACTTTTCCATCTTCCCAAACTGAAACTCTGCACCCCTTAAACCCTAACTCCCAATTCTCCTCCCCCAGCTCCTGGCAATCCCTCTTCTATTTTCTGTCTCTGCGAGCCTGACTCCTCTGGGTACGTCATACGAGTGCAATCACATGGTATTTGTCTCTCCAGGGACTGGCTGGTTTAGCATAAGGTTCTCAAGTTTCCCTCGTGTTGTGGCATGTGACAGGATTTCCTTCCTCTTTAAGGCTGAATCATATTCCATTGTGTGAATATACTCCATTTTGTTTATCTACTCCTCCACTGATGAATAGTTGGGTTTCCACTCTTCAGCTGTTGTGAATAAAGCTGCTATGAACAAAGTATCTATTTGAGCCCCTCCTTTCAATTCTTTTGGGTGTATACCCACAAGTGGAATTGCTGGATCACGTGATAACTCCATGTTTAACTTTTGAGGAATTGCCAAACTGTTTTTCTCAGCAACGGCACCATTTTACACTCCCGCTAGTAATCCGCCAAGGTTCCAATTTCTCCACATCCTCGCCAGCCCTTGCTATTTTCCATTTTGTTTGTTTGTGTTTAAATAATAGCCACCCTAATGGGTATAAAGTGATAGCTTATTATGGATTTGACTTGCATTTTGATTTGCATCTCCCTAATGATAGTGATGCCGAGCGCTTCTTTTCATGTGTTTATTGGCCGTTTGTGTGTCTTCTTTGGAAAAATGTCTATGCAAGTTCTTTGCCCATTTTTGAATTGGGTTGCTTGGATTTTTTGCGTTGCATTGCGTTGCATTGTGGGAGTATATATATATATTCTTGGTTGGCAGTTTTTTCTCCCATTCCATGGGTTGCCCTTTCACTGTGTCCTTTGATGGACGACAGTTTTTAATCTTGTTTAAGTCCAAGTGATCTATTTTTCCTTCTGTCACTTGCACTTTTGTTGTCATACCCAAGAAATCATTGCCAAAGCCAGTGTTGTGAAGCTTTTCTTCTATGGTTTCCTGTAGATTTTTTATAGTTTTAGCTTTAATATTTATGTTTCTGATCCATTTTGAGTTAATTTTTGTATATCATGTAAGGAAAGGGTTCAAATTTATTCTTCAGCATATGAATATCCAGTTTTCTCGGCATTATTTGGTAAAAAGACTGCCCTCTTTCCACTGAATGATTTGGTACCCTTGTTGCAAATCATTTTGCTGTGTGTGCAAGGGTTTATTTTGGGTCCACTCAGTCACCTGCTTCCTGCCTGCAAACCCTGTGCCCCTGTGCTCTCTCTCCAGGGACTAACCCTGGGATCAATGGAGAAAAGTGTGTGTTTAAATAAATGACTCCTGCCTCATTTCTGACCCTGTGCTTTCTATGTACACACACAGAGACACACTCAGACACACAGACACACAAAGACACACAGATATGCACACACACTGACACAGATGTACACACACACAGACACACAGATATATACACAAGATAGGCACACGCAAGCACAGTCCCAGGAACACGTACTCACAGATGCACACACGGACACGCACACACACACAAGCACACACACTCAGCAGATGTATCAGGGTGTTTTTCTGAATTTTAATTCAGAAAAGTGCACTGGAAGGAGCCTGGAAGGAGTTCTTACTGCACTAAAGTAGGAGGAGACTGGTGGCCAAGAGGAAGAAGTAGAAGTGAAGAAGTAGAAGTGAACTGTCTGCCCAGCTGCCCCCAGGCGCTGCTCCCCTCGCCTCTCACAGTGGGGCTGGCTGAGTTCAATCCTCGGGCATTGCAGACCTTAAGAATGCATGGAACATCTTTATGCTGGGAATCGGGAGGAAGATGGATCAGCCTTGCAGAAATCCTTGGAAGACAAGACAGCAGGTCCCTTCCTCGTGTTGGGGTGGCGAATATCCAAGTTACTGGTGGAGAATCCATATGGGTCTGCAGCAGCCTCAACTCTCGTCTCCTCAGGAAAAAGAATTTGACTGAGGGGCATAAGGCAGAAAAGAGAGACCAAGGCAAGTTTCAGAGCAGAGTGGATGTTTATTTAAAAGCTTTAGAGCAGGAAAGAAAGGAAAGTACACTTGGAAGAGACCCCAGCAGGTGACTTGGAAGTCAAGTGCCCCATTTAACCTTGATCCTGGGACTTTATATGCTAGCCCCTTTCCGGCATCTTGCGACCCTTTCCCTTCATTTTTCTCTTCGTGTGGGCTGCCTGCACGCGGTGCCCTCTTTATGCCTGGGAGGTGAGCACGTGCAGTGTGTTGACTAGAGTTGTACACCTGCTCGTCTGAGACTTCCTTACCTTTCCGGTGGAATGCCCCTGAAGGTCATGTCTCTTAATGCACATGTCCAAGCTCACTCCTCGGATCCATGAGATTTTACTGGAAGCTTCTGACTCCCAATTTCAAGTGTTTTTATATACTGGGAAATTGCCTTTCCCTGGTGCCTGCAACCAATTATCACCTTAGTGTGACAGCTGTGGGCCACCAGGAAATTGCCTTTCCCTGGTGCTGTCTGCCAAGTCTCATTTTTAGAGAGGCAGTGTGGCAACTGCCAAACCATCACCTGATGGTCCCCTGACATTTCTGGTGGGCGGGTGTTGGGGAGCCCTCTCCTGCCTTGCTCGTGCCTGGCTAGCAACCTATTGTAACACTGGAAGGCCTGGGGTACAAGGGAGGAACTTGCAGAAGTTGGTCAGGGAAAGCTGCGGCTGATGGCAGGGCCAGGAAGGGGGCCCACCTTAGCAGCTCAGATTCCCTTTACACTCGAGCCCCCCTCTCTCCCCATGCATGCTTCCTGTGTTATTGATCCTTCAGGTCTCAGCTCATTAAAAACAACAAGAACTAATGTTTATTAAGAGCATACGCTGTGACGAGAACTATACACGCATTTCCTCTTTTAATCTTCAGAATAAACCTTGAGTTGGGCAACATCAACATCATCATCACCTTCTTCTACTTTTTCATTTTTAAATGAAGAAATTGAGCTCAGCGGTGAATTTGCTTGCTTGAGATCATGTAGGTGGGAGGATTTGAGCCTGAGTCTGCCTCCGATTCCAGGGCTCCATTCTTAACTTCCTCACTCTCTCATCCTCCCAAACCATTTTTGCCAATCTGGGTTAGGGGTGCGGGTACCTCCCTCACTTCTGCCAAACCAGTGCTCTGCAGGCGGGGACCAAGGGGCTGAGGAGGCTGACAGTCAGCCCTGTGCTCCCCTGGGGGCAGGGATTGGGGGACACCTCTTCACTCCGAGAGTCCTGCTTGTCAAGCTCTGGGTCCACTCAGAGGGGGTGCCTTTTCCTGATTTGCACAGAGGCGCTGCATGGGTATCAGGCTGTCTTGAAGGGATTGTCACTGGATTTGTAATCTCTCATTACTCGTCATTCTTTCTAAGGACTGCTAGCTCCTTAACAGCAGAGGCTGTGTTGTATTCAGGTTGGGTCTCCTGTCACTAGCGTCCAGAAGGCACTTCATGCCTAGTTGTTGACTGAGGAGTGGCCAATGAAGAAAGGCATTAGCACCTGGGTGTAGGTGCCTCACCCCTGCCCCTGGGTGCAGTGCATGCTGACTCACACTTGCGCAAAGGCCCAGATAGTTTCTGGTGTGGGGCCAGGGGCTTCACCCCTCAGAAGAAGGGCTGACATTTCACAGCTCCTTTTCTTGTTACCTGTTACCTGGAAACAAAATTTTAGATTTTCATGGACTGCCTTCACGCAACTTTGATCATGCAGAAAAGTGCTGCGAAAATGATAAAAACAGGAGTTAGCTCTGCTTACAACTGCAGAGCCCCTCATCTCATAAAAAATATGAATAGGCCCCTAGTATTAAAGCTTTTCTCTCCCCTAGCTATGGAAATCTGTTATTTAGCCTCTCCTGGCCTCAGTTTCCTTACCTCTGAAATGGGGATAATAATGTCCACTTCATAAATTTATCGCAGGGGTTAGAGGAGGCAACCCATGGGAAGGGTGTAGGATAGGACCTGCTGCAAGTTAAGCCGCACAGTAGCTGCTAGCTCTGTGTGTGACTGTAACTTCATTATTATTACGGTGTAGAAGTCATGGACTTTGAATCCAAGTTGCTTACTTTTTGGACGAAATGGATGCAGCAAAAGAACAACAATCCATGCGTTTCAAAGTGGGTGAAGCAGACAAAAAAGTCGTGGTAGCAGAAGTGAGGATGGGAACCCTGGGGCTCAACCTCGGCTGGGAAGGCATAGGGATGTGGGTTTAAGCTGGATCTGGAGGGATGGGTAGAAGTTAGGTAGACTGAGGCAAGGGGAATTCCAAGTGCAAGACCAGGAATGAAGAAGTATGAAGGGAATGGAAGAGAAATGTATTCTCCAGCCTTTCAAGCTCATCAGTGGGTCTCAGCCTAAATGCCACTCCTCAAGCCTTTCCTGATCCCTCCGTCTGGACAGCCCCCTTGTTATATGCACTTGCGTTCTGGCACCAATGCTCTGACACCAGCTGGGTGGTCCGCAATTCAGTTCAATTCTGATACTATCTAAAGTTAGTGCATAGCCCCCAAATTAAAGGGCTCAACCCCAATAAGACTGTACCCCTTTCAGATGACAGGTGCACTTTGGAGATCCCAGGCCAATTGCACTTTTATCTGACTTGGCTACAAATTCAGGGGTTCCCACAATCTCCAACTCAGTCTCAAAAATTCACTAGAGTGACTCACAGAAAACAGGAAAGCACTGTGCTTATAATTATAGTTTTTTTACAAATGATACTGATGAGGAACAGCCAAATAAAGATACATAGGATGGGGTGGAGAGGACACAGAGCACCCAAGCCCTCTCCTCATGGAATCCAGGTACTTCTTCCTCTCAGCACATTACTGTGTTTGTGGCCACAGGACCAGCCCAAACTAGGCCTATTCTGTTGATAACAGGATGTCAAGTCACCTTGTAGGCATAACGGAGTGAAAACTTCAAGTCATGTAGGCCAGGGATGTGCAATAGAAAAAGGTTTGACCTTTAACAACACCTGGTACAAGGATTTCTCTCTGGGGAATCAAAAGACTGGGAAATGACTGGAACCTGAATGCTGGAACTCTTTCAAAAGGGATCTGTTGGCCCAGAAGATCTGGGGCTAAAATCCTTACTGTAAATGGTTCGTTTGAAGCTCTCCCATCAGGGTCTGCCAAGTCAACATTCCTAAATCCTTTCTCTTGCCCTCTCAACCCTTCAAACTTGCCCCAGATCCCAAATCAGTGAGATAGATATGAACTGCATCTCCTGTCTCCTTGCTGGCTGGTCTTGCAATAAAGCTTTTCTTCTCTCAAAAGCTAGTGCCATAGTATTGGCTTCTATGTGTGTCAAGCAGCAAGCCCATTTATTCAATACCATCTTCACCAACCAGAAAGTTCCAATGAGCTTTGGTGTCTAGAGTTTTTATTGGTGTTTCATTATATAAGCATGATAGATTGAACAATTGGCCACATAGTTGAACTCGATCTTGAGGCCTCCATTCCCTGGAAGTTGGGTAGCTGAAAGTGCAACCCTATAATCACATGGTTAGTCTTTCTGGTGGCCAGCCCCCATACTGAGGCTATGTAGAGGCCCACTGGGCATCACCTCATTAGCATCACAAAGACATTCCTACCATTCAGAAAAGTCAAAGGGTTTTTGAAGCTGTGTGCCAACTGAGGAGAAAGGCTATATATGTATTTTTAAATTATATTACAGTTCTTACAGCACTTTTCACATCTGAAATATATTGCTTTTACAGTTAAATATTTAATATGTATTTATCCAATAGACTATAAGCTTCAAGAAGAAAGGGACTTTGTTGTTTTTGCTCCACTGTAACCTTAGCATGTAGCTCAATTCTTGGCAGGTAGTATTTGCTTTGATTGATAGATGTGATTTGTATATATTCTATATATGAATAATGGGTGTAAGAGTTATATATATGAATAATGGGTGTAAGAGTTAAAGAAAGAGAAAAGAAACACAAAAAGCAGCTCAACAGTCAAACACAGGTTTATTTTGGAGAATAAACCTGAGAGGGGCATCTGGCTGATTTTGGTCAGGAGCACTCTCTCTTACAGACTAGGAGTATTCACTGGATTTAGGGTGAAAGAGCTTATCACAGGCTTGGAATGTTTCTGTGTGGAGAAGTTTATTGTGAGGTTGGAATGTCTCTGGTTGGAGGAGAGGTTATCTTGGGGCTGACATCTCTCCGGCAGGAGGGGAGATTATCTCAGGGCTGGCATGTCTCTGGTCAGGGAGGGATTTATCTTAGGGTTGGAATGTTTCTGGTCAGAGATGTCATTTGTGGTTTATGGCCATGCTGACCTTAGCCATTAGGCTGATGCCTTTTGGATTTAGTTGGGTTTTGATCAAGGGCAACTTTAAAATGGTGGTGCTTGTCCAAGATGGCGAGGCTCCTGCTCTGTCAGTGGGGAAAATTAAAGACTTGAAAGGTATATTGGGACAGATTGTAGAAGGCCTTAAATGCTCTATGGTCTTAAATGTTTCCAGCATGTCTCTCACATCATCTCAGTAACTGCTGGGAAGGCACCACTGGGAAGATTTGTAGAATCACCTAGGCCTGCTCTGGCTCCATGGAAGCTTCTCTGAAACATGAGTCTTATGAAGTCTGGGAAAAGGGCATGAGTGGAATGGATGACTCAACATTCAACTGCAGTAGGGGGGGTGTGAACTCAGTGCTAAGTTGAGGGAAAAGGGCCAAAAATACAAAATGTGGTAAGATTTGTCTCTCTCATGTTTAGCAGTCTGAGAAGTGCTTAAAATTTTTTTTTTGTTAGAGTGCTGGTGCCCAGTAGATAGGGGAATAGGAAGACAAGCCCTAGTCCCTACTGAGCATCACTAGACCTGAGAAGGGAAAGAGGAGGGGCTCTGAAGGGAGGAATCCAGGCTCTCTAAAAGAAATTGATTAACACCTGAAAGCCTCAGTTCATGTTTCCATCATACCCTGCTCATGGTCAAGTCAAAGAAAAAACTGATGTCTAGTCATGAAAACAGCAAAGCATGAGATGGGAGGATGATTGCGTCCTGTGTGGCAATGGGAGATGGGACAAATTCAGAGCACTCAGTACTTCCCCTCTCTTTCTAGAGCAGAACGTAGGGGTTCTAAGTGTTCAGTACAGGTCTTGATTCTTTATTTTATCTGCTTCTGTGGCCCTGGCTTTGTTGTCTAGAAATAATCAAAGATCATAGAATATTCCATTTGGAAGAAACTTCAAGGCTGTTATTTGTAACCCCACTGAATTGCTAGTGCCGCTCAGGTCCAATCTCTGCAGGAAGTGGAATTCAAAGGAACATAAGCCCAGAGGAATAGTGAAGAACTGTGCTGTAGGCTTTTTTAAAAGTGAGGTCCTCATCCAAGGGGTTTGCATAGTGTGCCACCAAATAAGCATCTTAGAACCTCCTCTGGATGTTAGTCTCCTCCGAAGTTCCATACCAGGGCTGGGGCAGGCCCTGCATCTCTCCCTCTTCTCCATCCCATGATTTCCCACTGCCTCCCTGCTCTCCTCATTCCCTTCTTGCTTCCCTTCCATCTCACCACCTATCTCTCCCCTACTGGAGGGGACCGTCAGGGCTTCTGCTGCTGGCTCTGTGGCGGAAGCTCCCTGGGATGTGCAGGCCTTCAGTAGCACTGAAAGCTTTTCTCCAAGAAATTCTTATTCATGATTTCTGGTGAGCAAAACTCACCATCTGCGTATTCTCCAAGGCAGCTGTCCCCGTCCTGGGTGTGCGGCAGGTGCTGCCTAAACACTGGCTGGCTGCAGGGAAAGGCTTTTTTTTCCCTTTCTTTCTTTTTTGCATAAGATTCCATTCCACAATCATCAGAAGCCTGCTTGCATTTCATGGGCCCATGAAATTACTTATTTTATTCCAGAGAAAAAAGACACGCCATTTCTGTGAATCGAGGGTCTTCGTTTGAGTTCTTTTTGGTCCCTCTCTCCATCATGCGGGGAGGGTCCCTATTTTGCTGAGGTTAGAAGGAGCACCGACTATCTATAGACATTTTAAAAATGTCTATAAATATACAAAACTAAAAAAGTTTTTTAATGTAATATTCAATTTGGAGCAAGATTTAAAATATTTGAACACTAAAATTGAAACAGTTACCTTACAATCTCTATCTGATCATCTATAATTGAGTAACGACTGATGAGTTGAATCACATTTTCTCAAAGTATCCTTTGGCCCCTTTTCCTTCCCCCAGGCTGGAAGAGCTCTTTCTAATCACTTAGCCTTCAGTGTTCCTAAATGCGCTCCTCCACTTTTCTTTCTCCCCTGGTTCCTTGCTCTCCTACTCCCCACCTGGCCCTTTAGAGATTGTGGGATTTGCGGAAGCTTCATCACGCATCTCCATTTTCACGTTCAGTTTTAACACCTCAAATGAGTCTTTTCAATCCCACAGCTCTTTCACTCATCCTGTATTAATGAGTGTTCTTCCCTTTATAACTCCTCACCATTGTTCCCCAGCTGGAGGAAGGAGCCGTCCCTCTGCCTGGGCAGCTAGCTGCAGGAGGAGCCCACAGCCACAGGGTATCCTCCCACCAGCAGCCTAAACCCCCATGGTTAGCTTCACACTACCAGAAGTTTCCTCATAACCACAAACTCTGCCTCCCTTAAAAAAATGATTTTGAAATTGATGCATAATTGTTGCGTGTATTCACGGGATACATGAGGTTTTTTTCTGATACATGCATATAGTGTGTAATGATCAAATCAGGGTAATTGGAATATTCATCACCTCAAACATTTATCACGTTTGTGCTGGGAACATTGGGTACAAAATACAGTTAGACAAAAGGAATAGATTCTAGGGTTTGATAGCACAGTAGGGTGACTATAGTTAACAAGAATTTATGGTGCAGTTGACCTTTGGACAACGTGGGAGTAGTGGGAGGGCCAATCCCCTCGTGCAGTTGAAAATCTGTGAATAACTTTTGACTTCCCTGAAACTTAACTACCAATAGCCTACTGTTCACAAGAAGTTCTATTGATAAGGTAAATAGTCAATTAACACACATTTCATCTATGTATTATGTACTGTATTCTTACAATAAAGTGAGCTAGAAAAAAGAAAATGTTATTAAGAAAATGATAAGGGTGGGGCACAGTGACTCATGCCTTTAATCCCAACACCTTAGGAAGCTGGGGTGGGAGGATCACTTGAGACCAAGAGTTTAAGGCCAGCCTGGGCAATGTAGCAAGACCCAAACTCTACAAAAATTAAAATAAATTAGCTGAGTGTGGTGGCATGCACCTGTAGTTCTAACTACTTGAGAGGCTGAGGTGAGAGGATCACTTGAGGCCGGGAGTTTGAAGCTGCAGTGAGCTATGATCATACCACTGCAGTCGAGCCTGGGCAACAGAGTAAGACCCTGCTTCTAAAACAAAGAAAATCATATGGAAGAAAAAAATATATTGACTATTTATTAAGAGGAAATGGACTATCAGAAAAGTCTTGACCTTTGTCATCTTCACAATGAGTACAATAAGGAGGAGGAGGACAAGGAGGAGGGGGTCTTGCTGTCTCAGGGGTGGCTGAGGTGGAATAAGATCTACTTACAAGTGGACCTTCACAGCTCAACACTTGTTCAAGGGCCAACTCTATATTTCAAAATAGCTAGAAGACAAGATTTAGAATGTTCCCAACATAAAAAAAAAACTTTTCAGTTTGAAATAATTTTAGACTTACATAAAAGTTTTAAAAATATTTCTTAGAATTCCTGTACACCCTTCACCCAGACTCCCCTAACGTTAATGTCTCTGTACCCAGAGTTCAGGGACCAAAACTATGAAATTAGCACTGATACAATAATTCTTAATACTAAGAAATAGTTATTTTTCATATTCTCCCAGTTTTCCAGCTAATGCCTTTTTTTTTCTGGTCCAGGATCCAATCCAAGATTTCATCTTGCACTTGGCCTTGCCTCCTTGGTCTCCTCCAGCCTCAGATGGCTCTTCAGTCTTTCCTTGTTTCTTATAACCTTGGCGATTTTGAAGAATTGTAGGTTTTCCCCTCAATTTGAGTTCATCTTATGGTTTCCCCTCATTATTTTGAGTATGCATTTCTGAAAAGAACATCATAGAAGCAATGCACTCTGCTCAGTCCATCATATCCAAAGGTACGTGACATCAATATGCCTCATTACTGGTATTAACTTTGCCAGCGTGGCTAAGGTCAGGTCTGCTGGGCTTCTCCATTCTAAAGTTTGTATCTTTCTCTCTGTAATTAACAATAATCGAGGGCGGGAGGAGATACTTTGAGACTATGCAAATATCCCATTTACCCTGAAACTTTGGCTCAATTTTATTGATATCCATCAGCAGATCATGTCTGCAACAATTACTGTGGTGTTCTAAGAGTGATTTTCAGCGGCAGCTGAAGGCTGGTGAGTCAGAGTCACAATGTTCCAGATCCAGGGCCTTGTGCAGAAGCTGGATATAGAGGGGATGAAATGGAAGGTGTGTGAGGATGTGATCTCCTCCATACGGAACTTCCTCATCTACGTGGCCCTGCTGCAAATCATTCCTTTTATCTTAAAGAAATTGCACAGCATATGAAGATTGAGTATCACATGTGAATGTATAATATGCAGAACCTGGTTACAGTTTCTACAACTCTCTGCAAGCAAATAGGCCCAGAAAACTGTAAGAGACTCTTTAATGGTTGGGTATAAAAATTCTGCTTGTTAAGAACAAGTTTGGCTCAGCTAAGCTTGTTCTCAGCCAAAATATAAAACTATTTATAGCTAAAATATAAAACTATTTGAGAAGTATGAAAAGACAACTTATGGTCAGGGTGTGCCATTATGCTTGTGACATTTGGCCTCTGTAAATGTTGGTATAATTGTAAATAATGTCAAACTCCATTTTCTAGCATGTATTAATAATTAAGGGAACTATGTCTGAAATGGCACTGTTTTGTCAGTCATTTCTGTTTACGTTTTTACTTCTGTACGAAGTGTATTTATGGAGTCCCTTACAATTAGTCATGTTTTATGGAAGTCAGCACACAACCACAATACTATTTAAACACAGGATTATTAGTCTATGTTTTTCTTTTTTCTTTCTTTCTTTCTTTCTTTCTTTCTTTCTTTCTTTCTTTCTTTCTTTCTTTTTTTTTTTTTTTAACAGTCTCACTCTGTTGCCCAGGCTGGAGTGCAGTGGCATGATCTCAGATTTCAGCTCACTGGAACCTCCGCCTCCTGGGTTCAAGCAATTCTTCTACCTCAGCCTCTTGAGTAGCTGGGAATACAGGCATGCACTACCACGCCCGGCTAATTTTTGTATTTTTAGTAGAGACAGGGTTTCATCATGTTGGCCAGGATGGTCTCAATCTCCTGACCTTGTGATCCACACCCCTTGGCCTCCCAAAGTGCTGGGATTACAGGCGTGAGCCACCACTCCCGGCTTAGTCTAGGTTTTTTAATGAATGTACCAATTAAGAAAAAAAAAACACACACACACACACAAAGAGAGTTTTTCTATTTCCTTTATTCTTTCTAATTGACTAATTAGAATTCTGTAAGGAAGAGCTATCTCTTGTTTCTCTAATATTTATTCCTTTAATTATGTATTTATCAGTATAGGTTCCTGGATATTGACTTTATTCTGCGAGTTATAATTTTGTTGCTCAAATTGTTTCCTCTTTGGTCATTGGTTGCTCCCTGAAGGAGTTCCAGTGTCCTTTTGAGAAGCCGCATCCTTTTTTGAGCATTTCCTTATTTTTTGGCATTTCAAGACACTCCAGGCACTTTTTATTGTATATTCCCTGCCCCAGCTCTGGAATCAGCCACTTCTCCGTGGATTCTTGGTTCTTTTATTGAAGAGTGGTATTTTGAAACCAAGATCTGGGCACTAGATGTGTTCGTTGCTACAGAGGTGTCAATGCTTTCAGGCCATTTAAGCAAACACAGCTAGAAGTAAATGCATGTATACTAATCCATACATATTCAGATTGATATTCATCCCTCTATTTATATTTATATTTAAAAAGTGTGAGTTCATACTGATACCTTCATAAATCCAACACCATAGAGTTTGTTCTAGCCTTTTCCCTTTCTTTTCTTGTAATCTTTTAAAAGTTATTATTGTGGGCTGGGCACGGAGGCTCATGCCTGTAATCCCAGCACTTTGAGAGGCCGAGGTAGGCGGATCGCGAGGTCAGGAAATCGAAACCATCCTGGCTAACACGGTGAAACCCTGTCTATACTAAAAATACAAAAAATTGGCTGGGCATGGTGGCACACACCTGTGGTCCCAGCAACTCGGGAGGCTGAGGCAGGAGAATCGCTTGAACCCGGGTGGTGGAGGTTGCAGTGAACCAAGGTCACACCACTGCACTCCAGCCTGGGAAACTGAGCAAAACTTCATTAAAAAAAAAAAAAAAAAAACAATTATTGTTGTTATAACTGATCCATGTTGTCTCTTCTTCGGTTCAGAAGTTTAGCTTTGTGTTGTATTAGTAAAATATACACCCAGTCATTTCCTTTGTAAACATCAAATTATTTCTATGTTCTTCTTTTAAAAGCTTGGAGTTATGAAAGTATAAAATTCAAGGTCATTAAGCACGTAAACTTTAAGATAAATTTTAAGAAGCATAAAATACAGACTTTCTGAGTGGTTTCTTCACAATATCTTCAGCGGATATTTGCCCCTAAAATCAGTTTTTATAAAAAATAATAAAGAGAGCAGGAAAAATAGCCTAATATAACATATTGATTGTGTCCTTCTCTGATCTGTTCTCACTCCTAAGCTATCAATAGCGGCAGCCCTAAAAAGTAATTTGAGGAGATTCTTAAGTTCCCCTTATGTCCTCTGAAAAGCAACCCAGATAAACATGAGCTCTAAGTAAAAACATTGTTCTTGGGATTTAAACTCAAGATGACAGAATAAACTGCTGCAGGGAGCCTCACTCCTGACCCCATAGATTTATTCTTTTTTTTTTTTTTTTTTTTTTTTTTTGAGACAGAGTCTTGCTCTGTTGCCCAGGCTGGAGTGCAGTGGCGCGATCTCGGCTCAGGGCAAGCTCCGCCTCCTGGATTCCCACCATTCTCCTGCCTCAGCTTCCCAAGTATCTGGGACTACAGGCGCCCGCCCTCAAGCCCGGCTAATTTTTTTGTATTTCTTTTAGTAGAGACGGGGTTTCACCGTGTTAGCCAGGATGGTCTCCCTCCATCTCCTGACCTTGTGATCCGCCCACCTTGGCCTCTTAAAGTGCTGGGATTACAGGCGTGAGCCACCGTGCCCGGCCCCATAGATTTATTCTTAAAACATGTTTAGGGGCTGAAAGCAAGTAAAAAAGCTGCCAGGTACCAGAAAAAAAGTAGAAAATCTACTTCACTGAGTGAGAGGCAAAATTGTACGGCACATAAATGTAACTAAACTGGAAATACGTTATAGGAGCTGGGGTTGTGATGTTACGGATTAGGGTCAAAGTTTTAGGAACTCCTGAAACTAGGCTATTCCATGAATCCTGGAGCCACAAAACAATGTAATTTTGTATATGAATTGAGACTAGGAAAACTCTGAATATGACCTGTGATACAATCAGGAAGCAGGTCTCTGGCCCGGGGCTGTTGGTGAAAATTAAATCAATTGTTAGAAACTGGAAGCTATAACTTCTGCTGATTGTTGATATGTGGCTAGAATTCTTAACACTACCTATACCGGGTCAAGATCTCTAACAGAAAATGATTCCAATTCTGGAACAGTTTCAGAGGCAGTAAGGAAACATTCCCATAGGAAGCCCTTAGCAACTCAGGGTACCTGTGAGACCTTTGCAAAAGGTATTCCTATTGAAGATGAGCTCACAGACAAAAATTACAAGGCAGATAAGGAAGTAATATCAAACATTGGTACAACAATGTTAACTAACTGCACAATAAATGGGAGAAAAATATAGAAAGAACAATGGATAGCAGAGCAATCAGAGAATAACTTTTAAACAAAGGAAGGAATAGATTATAATAGAGCATAAAAAGGAAAAGAACATTGGACTTAAAAATTAGACAAATAGAAATTCTAGAAAGAGAAATTGTGGCCACTGAAACAATAATTTTTCACAGGTTGAACAATAGCTTACACGAAACTGAAGCGACAATTGATGAACTGGAAGGTATAGCTGAAGAAATCATCCAAAACAGAACACATTTGTGATAAGAGATATAAAGTACAGAAATAAAAATAAAAGATGTGGAGGATAGAAAGAGAAGACCCAGTATTAATCTATGGGAATTCTAGAAGGGGAAAAGAGAAATAAATAGGAGGAGCGAGGGTCAAGTAGAAAATAGCTGAGATTCTAGAACTCAGGACAGGACTCCTTATATCAAAAGCTGTGCCAAATTCCAAGGGAAACAAACTAACAAGCAGAATAACACAGATAAAGTTACGGAAAGCCAAGGAAAAAAAATCTTAAAACTTATTGAAGAAAAAACTAGTGAAATAAATTTTTGAAGAAAGTCACAATCAGGCTCCTCATTAGCAATTACAAATGTCAGAAAGCAACACAACGGTATCTTCAAAGGGATAAGAAAGATAATTCAAAACTTAAACTTTTGTAACTAGCAAGTCCATCATTCAAGAGGGAGAGTAAATTAATACATTTCAAATGAATAAAATCTAAGAGATTTGACTACGCTGAATTCTTGCTCAAAGAACTACTAAAGGATGTACTTTATCAAGAAAAGACATGAATCCACAAAACAGTCTGCTGGTAGATTCACATAAAATTGGCTCTTAAACTTTTAATCATAACTCACTCTGGAGGGAAAGTTTAAACATGATGAAATTTTAATACTTAATAACACATGGAACGGGAGGGATGGAAGGGGCTTAGATGTCCTTGCCTTTTTGAGAAGTAAGACAAACATATTTATTAGCTTGTTGCTTTATTTAAAATATAAATTTATGAATACATGTCAAAAATGTCATAACTACAAAAAGAATGGAGACTAAATATTTAACCTCAAAAATTATAGAAGAAAAGAAGACTTAATACAATAGAAGAAAGGAAAAAAGAACAAAAGGATAAGAGGAAAAAGGCATGGTAAATTGAAAACAAAAAAGTAGGTGGTAGAATGAATTAAAAAATAGTCATTCAATAAATGTAAATAGATTAAACTCATCTATTTCTAAATAAAGACTCTGAAATTGGATGAAAAAGAAAACTGAGCCAATTGATGTTTGTAAGAAACACACCAAAAATTTAATAATCCAGAAAGACTACTACTAATTCAAAGAAAAGTGACATAGCAAAATTAATATGAAAAATTAGAATAGACAAAAAGCAGTAATAGGATAAAGGAAGTTATTAATTAATGATCACAGCAGCACTCCAACAGAAGATGTGAAAGTGGTGAATCTGTGTACCTTTGAAACACAGCCTTAAGTATAAAAACAAAAATGGACCCAATTATACAGGGGAAATGACAGACTCACAATGATAGCAGGAAACTTTAATGAACATGCCAGACACTGTTAGTTGTCTTCTTTTTTCACTTGCTACCAGAACATCATTCTCAGGGGATGGGGAAGTCACTTGCTCTAGGAAGGCCTTGAGTTGGCATTTAGAAGAAGTTCCTACCTCGAACTTCTAAGGCACATTTTTCTTTGTTTCCCTAAAAATGTGTTTTACATGGACTGTGTTGATTTTTTCCCTTCCTTCTTATATAAAATTAACAAGCAAAGAAAGAGCACGTGGAGGTCTGTTTTGAGATATCTGACGTTTTCCGCAGGCACAATGTCCTTATTTGGGAGCCTCAAAATAACAGGCTAACATTGCTGAAAGCAGCTTTGGGAAGAGGGCAGGTGTCTGAGAGGCTGAGAGGCCAACTGAGCAACTTTTTAGCTGAAACCACGGGCCACACCAGGAACAAACCACTGAACCAAATTGATTCAGGACACTTGCTCTGGACCCAGTTTCTTCTCCTCACCCCTAACTCTGCCCAGCACCTCCCGCTTCCTCTCTGTTCCCTATCCCATCCCAGATGTGTATTTAAATGTCTGCATAATGAAGTACTTTCTATCAAGTCCCTCATTTTTAAAATGTTTCTTTTAAATGAAGCTATGCATCACCTCTTTTTGAGGCTCTCTTTGGCTTTTCTTGCACAATTTTAAATTGACCAGGCCTACTTGCAAAAATAAAGACACTTTTTCTGCTCTTTGTTCTAAGTCTCCTTAATTTTGCTTCTCACATGGCATTTGTGCTTCAGTGAAATTTACCTCTGAGCTGTTGCCATGGCAACCAGGGGTCTGCCTTAGTGAAACAAAGCGGTGACATGTAAATAAATGGGAATCAGTGCAATGTATAGCAACTTTATTCACTCCATGTCTTACCGGCAATTTGTTATATTAAAAGCCACCATGATATTTTAATGTCCTTCACAGGTTTAATCAAATTAAATTTCCATTCATACAGAATACACTCTGAAATCAGGTACTATGGCTAAGTGAATCCATCGGTTCATTGTTATCTGTTGTGTTAGCTAGCTCCCAAGAGGAATAGGCTAACACATCCTGTCTTCCTATCCAGATAAGCCATTCACCCCTTATGCAATTCCCTTCTTCATTTTACTGGGGTTGGTCTTTGTGATCAATGGAATACAGCATGAGGAATGGAATGCCACTTCCGACACTAGGTTATGAAAGACTGTGGCTTCCGTCTCTCTCATATCACACACTTTGGGGAAGCCAGATGCTATTGTATGAGGACACTGAGGAAGTCAATGGAAGGGCTCATGGGGAAAAGAATTAAAGTCTCTGGCTAACAACCAGTGAAGACCTGAGGCCTGCCAACAACGATGCTGCCTGCAGCAGGTCGCCCAGCAGTTGGGCCTTCAGATGTGACTGCAGCCCTGGCTGACATCTTGACTTCAACCTCATGAGAGGCCTGGAGCCAGAACTACCCAATAAACTGCTCCTGGATTCCTGACTCACAGAAACTATGAGATAACAAATGCTTGTTTATTTAAGCTGCAAAGTTCTGGGGTACTTTGTTTTGCAGCAATATATACCATTTTAAATTACAAAAACATAAAGATATCACAAAACATACTTATCACCAAAGGTAAATTTGAAGTAATTTGATCTTTCTTTTGTAACTTTCAGGGTCGTACGCATTGATCTTTGGAGGTCCCAAAGGCTGAAGAATGTGTGCAAACAAATTCAACATGGAAATGATGATTTAAAACAAAAAACAAACCTGTAACCAAACAAAATTTGTTTTATTTGGATGCTTTTAATTCTGCAGATGTGTTATCTCAAGGTTGATAAGAGCTTCAGAAGCCGTTTAGACCAACCCTCACCTTCACCCTGAACAGTCATACCTGCTGTACTTGCTGATCCAGGCAAGGCCCTGGGTCCTTCATAAAGTCATAATGAGAAGCTTTGTCTTCTAGAAACCCAAATACACTATGTCCATGTCCCCATCCACCCCAATCTATCAGTTTAGTAATATTATCCAAAAAGGGTCTGAGGTCAGTCCAGCCTCCCTTGTTCTTGGGTGAACGGGCATTGGCCGCCTGTGATGTCCTCTTCCCTTCTAAGCGTTCACAGATGGCTCATCTGGTTATCAGTATCAATGCTTTCCCAGGATGCACATGGAGCCCACTGGGTCATCATCTGTGGTATCTGCATTGTTTCCCTGATTCAATGTGAGCTTCCTGTCTGCCTACCTCCAGTCTTCTGGTTCCTCTCCACCTTCGTTTCTGAAAGAAACTGCATCAATTAATGGGCAAAATAACCAGCTAACATCATAATGACAGGATCAAATTCACACATAACAATATTAACCTTAAATGTAAATGGGCTAAATACCCCAATTAAAAGACACAGACTGGCAAATTGGATAACGAGTCAAGACCCATCAGTGTGCTGTGTTCAGGAGACCCATCCACATGCAGAGACACAGATAGTCTCAAAATAAAGGGATGGAGGAAGATCTACCAAGCAAATGGAAAGCAAAAAAAAAGCAGGAGTTGCAATTCTAGTCTCTGATAAAACAGATTTTAAACCAACAAAGATCAAAAGAGATGAAGAAGACCATTACATAATGGTAAAAGGATCAATTCAACAAGAAGCGCTAACTATCCTAAGTAGATATGCACCCAATACAGGAGCACCCAGATTCATAAAGCAAGTCCTTAGAGACCTACAAAGAGACTTAGACTCCCACACAATAATAATGGGAGACTTTAACACCCTGCTGTCAATATTAGATCCACAAGACAGAAGGTTGACAAGGATACCCAGGACCTGAACTCTGCTCTGTAACAAGCAGACCTAATAGACATCTATGGAACTCTCCACCCCAAATCAACAGAATATACATTCTTCTCAGCACCACATCACACTTATTCTAAAACTGACCACATAATTGGAAGTAAAGCACTCCTCAGCAAATGTAAAAGAACAGAAATCACAACAAACTGTCTCTCAGACCACAGTGCAATCAAATTAGAACTCAGGATTAAGAAATTCACTCAAAACTGCACAACTACATGGAAACTGAACAACCTGCTCCTGAATGACTACTAGGTAAGTAACCAAATGAAGGCAGAAATAAAGATATTCTTTGAAACCAATGAGAACAACGACACAACGTACCAGAATCTCTGGGACACATTTAAAGCAGTGGTTAGAGGAAAATTCATAGCACTAAACGACCACAAGAGAAAGCAGGAAAGATCTAAAATCTACACCCTAACATCACAATTAAAAGAACTAGAGAAGCAAGAGAAAACAAATTCAAAAGCTAACAGAAGGCAAGAAATAACTAAGATCAGAGCAGAACTGAAAGAGATAGAGACACGAAAAACCTTTCAAAAAATCAATGAATTCAGGAGCTGGTTTTTGAAAAGATCAACAAAATTGATAGACTGCTAGCAAGACTAATAAAGAAGAAAAGGGAGAAGAATCAAACAGACACAATAAAAAATGATAAAGGGGATATCATCACCGATCCCACAGAAATACAAACTACTGTCAGAGAATACTATAAACACCTCTATGCAAATAAACTAGAAAACCTAGGAAGAAATGGATAAATTCCTGGACACATATACCCTCCCAAGACTAAACTAGGAAGAAGTTGAATACCTGAATAGACCAACAATAGGCTCTGAAATTAAGGCAATAATTAATAGCCTACCAACCAAAAAAGTCCGGGACCAGATGGATTCA
Organism: Chlorocebus sabaeus; assembly: GCF_047675955.1. Taxonomy (NCBI): domain Eukaryota; kingdom Metazoa; phylum Chordata; class Mammalia; order Primates; family Cercopithecidae; genus Chlorocebus; species Chlorocebus sabaeus. Next base: position 3,565,474 of record NC_132920.1, on the reverse strand, counting down.
CAGCCGAATTCTACTGGAGGTACAAAGAGGAGCTGGTACCATTCCTTCTGAAACTATTCCAATCAATAGAAAAAGAGGGAATCCTCCCTAACTCATTTTCTGAGGCCAAAATAATCCTGATAACAAAGTCTGGCAGAGACACAACAACAACAAAAAAAGGGAATTTTAGACCAATATCCCTGACGAATATTGATGTGAAAATCCTCAATAAAATACTGGCAAACTGAATCCAGCAGCACATCAAAAAGCTTATCCACAGCGGACAAATCAGCTTCATCCCTGGGATGCAAGGCTGGTTCAACATATGCAAATCAATAAATGTAATCCATCACATAAACAGAACAAATGACAAAAACCACATGATTATCTCAATAGATGCAGAAAAGGCCTTCAACAAAATTCAACAGCCCTTCATGCTAAAAACTCTCAATAAACTAGGTATTGATGGAACATATCTCAAAATAATAAGAGTCATTTATGACAAACCTACAGCCAATATCACACTGAATGGGAAAAAACTGGAGCATTCCCTTTGAAAACCAGCACAAGACAAGAATGCCCTCTTTTACCACTCCTATTCAACATAGTGTTGGAAGTTCTGGCCAGGGCAATCAGGCAGGAGAAAGAAATAAAGGGTATTCAATTAGGAAAGGAGGAAGTCAAATTGTCCCTGTTTGCAGATGACATGATTGTATATTTAGAAAACCCCACCATCTCAGCCCAAAATCTCCTTAAGCTGATAAGCAACTTCAGCAAAGTCTCAGGATAAAAAATCAATGTGCAAAAATCACAAGCATTCCTATACACCATTAACAGACAAACAGAGAGTCAAATCATAAGTGAACTCCCATTCACAATTGCTACAAAGAGAATAAAATACCTAGGAATTCAGTTTACAAGGGATATGAAGGACCTCTTCAAGGAGAACTACAAACCACTGCTCAGTGAAATAAAAGAGGACACAAAGAAATGGAAGAATATTCCATGCTCACGAATAGGAAGAATCATTATCGTGAAAATGGCCATACTGCCCAAAGTAATGTATAGATTCAATGCCATCCCCATCAAGCTACCAATGACTTTCTTCACAGAATTGGAAAAAACTACTTTAAAGTTCATATGGAACCAAAAAAGAGCCCACAATCCCAAGACAATCCTAAGCCAAAAGAACAAAGCTGGAGGCATCACGCTACCTGACTTTAAACTATACTACAAGGCTACAGTAAGCAAAACAGCATGGTACTGGTACCAAAACAGATATATAGACCAATGAAACAGAACAAAGGCCTCAGAAATAACACCACACATCTACAACCATCGGATCTTTGACAAACCTGACAAAAACAAGAAATGGAGAAACAATTCCCTATTTAATAAAGGGTGCTGGGAAAACTGTCTAGCCATATGTAGAAAGCTGAAACTGGATCCCTTCCTTATACCTTACAAAAAATTAATTCAAGATGGATTAAAGACTTAAATATTAGACCTAAAACCATAAAAACCTAGGCAATACCATTCAGGACATAGGCATTAGACTTCATGACTAAAACACCAAAAGCAATGGCAACAAAAGCCAACATAGACAAATGGGATCTAATTAAACTGAAGAGTTTCTGCACAGCAAAAGAAACTACCATCAGAGTGAACAGGCAACCTACAGAATGGGAGAAAATTTTTGCAATGTACCCATCTGACAAAGGGTTAATATCCAGAATCTACAAAGAACTCAAACAAATTTACAAGAAAGAAACAAACAACCCCATCAAAAAGTGGGCAAAAGATATGAAGAGACACTTCTCAAAAGAAGACATCTATGCAGCCAACAGACACATGAAAAAATGTTCATCATCACTGATCATCAGAGAAATGCAAATCCAAACCACAATGAGATACCATCTCATGCCAGTTAGAATGGCGATCATTAAAAAGTCAGGAAACAAGAGATGCTGGAGAGGATGTGGAGAAATAGGAACACTTTTACACTGTTGGTGGGAATGTAAATTAGTTCAACTATCATGGAGACAGTGTGGCGATTCCTCAAGGATCTAGAACTAGAATTACCATTTGACCCAGCTATCCCATTACTGGGTATATACCCAAAGCATTATAAATCTTGCTACTATAAAGACACATGCACATGTATGTTTATTGTGGCACTATTCACAATAGCAAAGACTTGGAACCAACCCAAATGTCCATCAATGATAGACTGGATTAAGAAAATGTGGCACATATACACCATGGAATACTATGCAATCATTAAAAAAGATGAGTTCATGTCCTTTGCAGGGACATGGATGAAGCTGGAAACCATCATTCTCAGCAAACTATCACAAGGACAGAAAACTAAGCACCGCATGTTCTCACTCATAGGTGGGAATTGAACAATGAGATCACTTGGACACAGGGTGGGGAACATCATACACGGGGGCCTGTCGGGGGGTAGGGGGCTGGGGGAGGGATAGCATTAGGAGAAATACCTAATGTAAATGATGAGTTGATGGGTACAGCAAACCAACATGGCACATGTATACCTATGTATCAAACCTGCACATTGTGCACATGTACCCTGGAACTTAAAGTATAATTAAAAAAAAAAAAAGAAAAAAGAAAATAAAATCATCTAATGTATGTAGAGCACTCAGCAGCATCTGACACACGGCAAGGCTGTAATAAACTGCAGCAGATATCATCACGGAATTACTAGCTCTTGCAAGAATCCCCACCCTCCACCCTCACCCAGGGCTGGATTGTGTCACTCAATGGCTGTGCCTACTGTGTAGATCTGGGGCATGCAGCACACACCTGCATCCCACCCAGCTCCTGATATTTCACCACTGCCTGAATTTCCTGCTGTTGTGCTGTATTCCACAAGATTGGCCTTTCCAGCACCAAGGACTTTCCTGGACCACATTCGAGCTGGCCCTATCTTGTGCACTGTCATTTGGAAGGCAGGCTGCCCTCACAGAGCTACCTCTGTATCTGGACTGTTTTTCCCTGCACCCTACACTGACTGCACAAACCAATTTGGCTGTCTTCAGCTGCAAATAATAGAAAAGCCAATGCAAAATCTCTTCCTTAGCTCATACAACCAGAAATCTGGCAGTAAAGCAGGCTTGCAGACTTCCAGTGGGTCAATGATGTCCTTAAGAACTGTGTTCCTCCCTGTTTCTCTTTGGATGTCCTCAGTGTCAGTCCAAGCTCAGGCTGGTGTGCCCCCCTTGTGGGTACTGACTGGCAGCTGGTGGCATTCCTAGCTACATGTTGGCTCACCTTCAATGGGAGAATTTCTTTCCTCCAACCATAGAACAAGGATCTTCTCTTCGTCTGCCTGGGACATTTGGTTACTCTCTCACTTCTGACCAGTATCTGTTGCAATGGGAATCCTATTTATGAACTGCCTTAGGCCTGGATTCCTGAACCCAACACTGGAAAGGGGGATTCGTTAACCACCGTTATCCTGGTTTATTCAAAGTCCCCCAACTCGGGGAGGCAAAGTCAGTTCCCCAGACTGCACTGATGCTGTCCAGTGAGGGCAGAGGGGAATGGATGCAAGAGAGTCACCTACAAAGCCCACTCCCTCCCATGCAGCCAGGACCCCAGCATACTGTGTTCTGGGTGCTGTGCCAGCCACTACAAGATCCCAAATGGCAATTGTTAGATTCAACTGAAAATCCACATGTGTGGAAATTTTTATATTACCCGTGGAGGAAGGATGAAATTTTCCCCAAATATGCTTATTCCTTTCTGCGAGACTTTTCAAAGAGGAGTCTTTTATGGACTGTCTCCTCTTTCTCCCCATACTCATACATTTCTATACCCTGGCCTCTGAAAAGCGACTGGTATTTAAAACACTTCTCTAAAGCTGACTTTAGGTCACCAATAAAGTCTAATTGCTCAATCCAACATCCTGTTCCTTTCTCCTGGCCCAGTGGTTCTCAACCTTGGTTGCACATTAGAATTGCCTAGGCGGCTTTTAAAAGTTCAGATGCCAAGCTGTACCCAGAAAAATTCAATTAATTTACAATCTCTGGGAGGATTGATTATTATTTAATCCTTTCCAGGTGACATCCATGTCAGCTGAGGAGGAGCACCACCGACTGGCCTAGACATTCCCTCTGTAGCATCCAGGGTGTGACTTCATCCTTTTTTGCTTGGGACTGTTCAAGTTTTAACAGTCAATGTGTTGCATTCCAAAAACCCCTCAGCCCTGAGTCCACCCAGACAGCTGGTTGCTCCAAGTAGCACCTGCCCCAGTGGTTCTCCACCTTGATTTCAAATTAGAATCACTTAAGAAGCTTTAAAAAACTACTAGTGATAAAGCACTATCCCCAAGAGATAGATTCAGTTAGTCTAGTCTGGGCCCAAGCACCAGTTATTTTTCTAAGCCTCCTACATGATTTTAATTTAATAGACAACCAGGGTGAAGAGGCATTCATTTGCACCAGCTGTTCTCAAAATGAGGCCCCCGAACCAGCAGCAGCGTCTTCACCTGGAAACTTGTTAGAAACGCAGATTCTCAGGCCTCATCCCAGACCTGCTAAGTCAGAAACTCTGGGGGGTGGGGCCCAGCCATCTGCATTTTCAAGAGTTCTCCTTTAGGTGAGTCTAATGCATGCTCAAGGGTGAGAACCACTGACAGTGCGGACCTGGCTCATCTTTCAGCACATTCTGACTTTGTTTGAATGGTTGTTTACATTATCAGTCCATCTTATGTACAATTTAAATGCCCTGCTGCGAGCACAGATCATTCGTGTACTGTTCCTGACTCCTAGTACAGGCCCTGGCCCTGATTAGGCCCCAATTTGCAATGGGTGTTTGTTTAAATGGTTGCCTTTCAGTCGAGTCACACTTTGCTAGAATGGAGCTCCAGCCCTGAAACTGCTCCCCTGGCTGGCCTGACAATCTAACACAAGCTCTCCACCAGCAATTGTGCTGCCCATCACACACCATGAGGGGAACCTCAGGGGGTAAAATCTGGAGTCAAGGGTTTATAGCACTGATGTTACCAGAACAGAGTTGGGAACAAAGGACTGACTGAGATCACTTTGCTGCTCTGCCAGTTATCTGGCAATTCCTTAAGCTTCCTGTCCATTAGTGTCTTGATCTGAAAGGAAGGGAATAATAATAATAATAATTGCTTCTTAACAGTTGTTGTGGACCAAAATAAAGTAATACATGTAACACCTCATCTTTTGAGGCTAGCTTATCTATGGGCCTCTGGAATGCCTTCATACTCTCCCTACATCTGGATCTTCCCCAGAAAGAGTTCTAGTTGCTCCACAGCCCATCAACACTTGATATTGTCAATCTTTTTAGTATCAGTCATGTGATTGGGGGTGAAATGGTATCTCACTGTGGTTTTAATTTTTATTTCCTGGATGACTAGTTTTCTTGACCATCTTTTCATGTTCATATTGGTCATTTGACTCCTTTTGCAAAATGTCTCTATTGGCTTTTGCCTATTTGAAAAAATTAAGTCTACTTTTTATTGAATTGTAAGAGTTCTTTACACTTTCTAGATACAAGTCATTTCCCAGATACAGATGACTGATAGATAGATGGATAGATAGATAATTTTCTCCTAGCCTGTGGATTGAGTTTTCATTTTCTTAACAGTATATTTCAGAGAGCAGAAAATTTTAATTTTGATCAAGTCCAATTCATCAATGGTTTTCCTGTATGACTAATGCTTTTTGTGTCCTGTGTAAGAAAATTTTGCCTGTGCCCATGTGGCAAGTATTTTGCCTTATGTTTGTATTCTAGGTGTTTTATGGTTTTATCTTTTATTTTTATGTCTATAATTCACATAGAATTAACTTTTTATATGGGATAAGAAAGGGGTTGTAGTTCAATTTTTAAAATATGATTATCTACTTTTTCAGCCATGGTTGTTGAAAAGACTACCCTTTCCCCATTGAATGACCTTGGTATCTTTATCAAAAATTAATTACTCATAGAGGCATGAGTCTTTTTCTGGATTCTATTCTGTTCTGTTGATTTATATACCTATTCTTATGCCAGTACCATACTGTGTTGATTACTGTAACTTTATAGTAAGTTTTACAATCAGGAAGTGCAAGCCCTTCAACTTTGTTTGTGTTTTTCAAAATTGTCCTGGCTATTCTAGATCATTAGTATTTTCATATGAATTTCAGAATCTGCTTGTCAATTTCTAGCAAAAGAAATTGGGATTGTGCTTATCTATAAATGAGTTTGGGGAAATGGACATCCTAGCAGTCCGTGAATATCATATACATTTCTCCATGTATTTAGATATTTTTAACTTCTCTTGGCAATATTTTGTCATTGTCTACATAGAGGTCTTGTGCATATATTGTTAAATGTATCTTTATTTTATGTTTTTGATGCTATTATTAATAGTATTTTAAAATTACTTTTTCAATATTCCTGCTAGAATATAAAAATATTATTTTCATACATTGATCTAGACACAATTATATTATCTTCAAAAAATGATAGCTTTACTTTTTCTTTCCCTGCTTGTCCTTTATTTCTTTTTCTTGTCTTTTTTCATTGCTAAGACTTCAGTACAACATTGAATAGATATAGGAACCAACATCTTTAGCTTGTTTCTGGTCTTAGGGAGAAAATGTTCGATATTTCAGTGTTAAATTTTGAGGTGATGATATAATTTTTCTCATTTATACTGTTGGAGTGGTCAGTTATATGCATTGATTTTCAAATGTTGCAACAACCTTGTATTTCCATCCCACTTGGTCATGGTGAATTGTCTTTTCTTATACATTGCCAGACTTCATCTGCTCATATTGTATTGTTGATATTTGCATTTATGTTCATGATGAATACTGGTCTGCAGGTTTCTTTTCCTGTAATGCCTTTGTCTGTGTATGGTATCAGGGTTATTTCAGGCTCATAAAAAGTAATAGAATGAAATAATTTTCTCTCTGTTTTCTAAGAGATTATATCAGATAGGTATTATTTAGTTCTTAAAATTTAATATTTATCAGTGAAACTATCTGAGCCCAGAGTTTTCTTTCAGGAAAAGTTTTAGATTATGAATTAAATTCCTTAAATATATAGAGTATTCATATGTGCAATTCCTTCTTGAGATGGTTTTTATTAGTTTTGTTCTAGAAACATTTCCATTCTATCTGAGATATGCATTTTATTGGCATAAAGGTATTCATTACATCCCCTTATTATCATTCTAATGTCTACATTCCCTTATTATCATTCTAATGCTACTTGCTCTTTCATTTCTGATATTGATCATTTGTGTTTTCTCTTCTTGATTAGCATTTCTAGGGCCTTATCAACTTCATAAATCTTTTCAAATAATGAGTTTTGGTTTTGTTAATTTTCTCTATTATTAATCTTTGTCTTCTATTTCATTGATTTCAGATTTTTTCTGATTATTTCCTTGTTTCTCCTTAACTTTGAGTTTAACTTGCTTTTCTTGTTCTAACTTCTTAATATGGAAACTTAGATCATGATTTTGAACCTTTTTTCCTTTCTGACGTAGGCTTGTAAAGCTATAAAATTCCCTCTCCATACTGCATTAGCTGCATCCCAGAAATTTTGATGTCTGGTGTTTTCATATCATCCAGTTAGAAGTTACTTTCTAGTTTCATTTGTGATTTTCCCTTTGAGCCGTGGGTTCCTTAGATGTATTTTTAATTTCCAGATATCTGGGAAGATAATCTGGATATTTTATTACTGATCCCTGTTTAAATTCTATGGTAGTCAGAGAACATATCTTGTAGAATTTCAAACTTTGGACAATTTTTAAGACTTACTTAATCAACCAGCATAGAATCTGAGTTAGAGAACATTCTATGTGCACTTGAAAGAAAAGAATATGTATTCTATACACTATAGGGTTTTGTACATATTGATTAGGTTAGAACAGTTGATAATGTTGGTAAAATCTTCTATTTCCTTACTGATTTTTTTAAAAACCTGATTTGTTCTATCAATATAGAAGGGAGTTCTCAAATTTCATAGCACAACCCTGGAACTTTCTATTTCTCCTTTTATTTTTTATCACTTTTTCCATCATGTATTTTAACATTTAGTCACTTGAGACAGCTATGCCTCCTGATGAATTATCATTTTTATTCCTATTAGAACATGGCCTTCATGAGGTCAGGGACTTCATTTGTTCTGTACAGAACAGCGCCTGACACATAAGAGATATCTGTTAGATGAATGCATACCCACCTGATCTCATCCTCCCAAGAGCACCGTTAGGTAGTTATCACCCCTTTTCGTGGATGAGGAAGCTGACTTAGAGAGAGTAAGTCACTTCTCTAAACTGCTTTCTATGTAGCTACTCCCTGCTTCTCTTTCTTCTCTCCATCTCCCTTGGGTAAGCAGTAGTTGTGAAGACTGAGCAACGGGCCCACAGTGAGATTCATTTACAGCTCACAGAAGATGCAGTCTACCCTAAGTATTCCCTGCCTCCTCTATGTACCTCCAATCTCTACACAAGCATCAGGCGTGGATGTTACTACTACTAGTGCTACTATTCATATTACTACCCAGTACTATGATTCCAAGCACACTCGTAGGACTCCCCAAGGTTCCTCACAGGTTCCCTAGGCACAAACATTGGGAAGATACTTTAGTCATCTGAACTCGTATCAAACTCCCTGGCATTGTATAAATTAACACGAAGTGTTTACCCTTTCAAAATGGTTGGATGGTAAATAGAATGTGCATTGTGACCCCAGAGACCCTTGAACATCTCGGAATCCTCTCATCTCCAACCAGAGGCTGATGCATTCTCTAGAGGCACTGAACTTCTGGGCCCTGTGAGGCCAGCAGCAACCTCTCTTTTGAGTAGGCTGGGGTTGGCCAAGGCCAAGTGCTCCTAGTCCCAGAGCTCTGGGTCTTCCCCTGTAAGGCACACTGCCTGCAATTAGCACAAGCTTCTGGGAGCTCACTCCCAGAAAAAAGACTTCTTTGAATTCTGCTCCAAGCTTAGGGTCAGCTAATGCCATCTGTGGTGGCTGGTACAGGGTGGTAATCGGCTCTGAAGCCATCTCTTTGAGCCCTAGGGTAGATGCCAGTCTGCACCAGAGCAAGCAGAACTGCCAGGCTGCAGCCTGGCCAGGAATTGCTCTCAGGAAATAGAACACCCCCACCCCCTCTTTTCTTTTGTTTAAACTTAAACTGGGAAGATGCTGAGTTGCAGGGTTATGAGGAAAGGAGTATAGGACTGTTACAGTTTTCTATGCTGAGATTTTCATTTTTTAAAATTCCTGATCATGAAAAAAGCAATACAAGAGTGATTTTTAAAATAATCACTTCGCATTCTTGTCAGAGAAATGGATTGCAAAGCGACAGTGATCTGACATTGCCTCCAAATGTTCCAGCCTCCGTCCTCCTTAGCGGCCTGACCTATCTCTGGTTGAGGCTGACTCTGCTATTTGTCCAACATGGGGCAATGCTGGCTATTTCTCTGTAGGAATCCAAGTGCTTGTTAACAGAAGGTGGAGGGGTGTGGTGGGAACAGCTCCAGATGAGATGGGAACGCTTTGGGGTAAATCCTTTACGAATATTAGAAAGCAAGTCTCCCTCACGTTGCAACCCTCATAGTGATTTTATGGTAGCTTCAAAGAGAGGATTCCAGAGCATTCAAATTGCTTTTGAGAGGGCGGAAGCTGGGCCGTAGGTTTATCACTGGACAGGTGAGTTATCTTGAAGAAAAGGATCAAGTGGAAACCAGAAGGTCTGGCAAAACAAGCCACTTAAGGTGGGGCCAGCCCTGGGAAACTCCGTGCAGTCCCGCGCCATAGCCCAGAGACAGCACAAGCACCTTTCATAGAAGCCTACGAGATCCAGACTAGCCGGATTGACTTTCCTGTTCATTTGCAGGGTAGAGCGAACGGCGTTGACATTAAAAACATTCCATCTTCACTGATTTAAAGACAAGGATTTCTGTTTACTTTCACCCTAAACAAAGAGGCTCCTTCTTGCTCAGTTGGAAGGAGCCATCCCTGAGTTGCTAAATATCACATAAATCTCATGATGTGACAGAAACCCAGGCCTTCTGGAGCTCATCACCAACTTTTTGCAACCAAGACACCCAGTAATACTAATTATGCAAATACCCTGTTTTCCCCACATACTGAGTGGACTTGATAAGTTTTCTTTCAATAATTTGCTGAGACTCTGCAATGCTGTAAGTACTTTATAATCATTACTTAATTTAATCCTCACAATTGTCCTCTATAGTGAGATAAAGAAAATTGTAGTCACTAAATTTTCACCTAGGAAGAGAATTGCACTTATTCAGAAATTGTGCCTTGAAAAATGCTTGGGTTAGAAGGTAGATCCCTGAACTCCCCAAGAGTGAGAACAGTGGACCTTCTGCAGGTGAAATTGGAGAAGAGGTAGATGAGAAAGAGAGAGCTAGAGTAAGAGAGCGAGCGAGAGTAAGAGAGAGAGCGAGAGTAAGAGAGCGAGCGAGCACAAGAGAACATAGAAGGCCCCTTCCACCACCACCACTCTTAATGCAAGCAGATTTCTGTTTTTCTTTTTAATTCAAAACTGTCACGGGGCTGGGTTCTGTAGTTAGAGTCTTGTGATAAAAGCAGAGAGAGCGTTAGAGGACACAGGGGTGTGGTGGTCTGGAGAGCCCAAGGAGGTCAGATCTGGGAACATCCAGAGAGTGAGAGATGCTGAAGACACCACAGGGTCTGGAAGGTGCGTTTGGACCAAAATTTACCCAGTCTGTGAGGGGCATGGAGGCCCTGGAAAGGCTCTGACTGCATGTCTATGCCAGATGTTTCCTGCTGTCATTGGTTACCTGCATTTTTGAACATCCTCTCTGTGTTTGGGTCTCCCCCACCTCAGGAGTCCATTTGAGTTGGAAGTCTGAACTCATGTTCCTGGACTCCTCCCATGCATCTAGGTGCTGGTGTGGGGCCTGAGCTCAGCCAATCCGCAACACCTCCAGGAGTCTTCCTCTTAGATGCTGAGGCCACGGAGAAGGAAGCAGCACACAGAATCAACCCTGGAGAGGGTGCCAGAGGCCGGCAGGTTCCAGCCATGTGGCCGCACAGCCTCACCGGGATAGTTTGGCAGTGTCATTCAAGTACAGTTGCTCTCTGAGAAGCCTCCAAACCCAACTCTTTCACACATACCTAGGACAATTCCAAGGGCTACCTCATACCCTTTCCTAGGGTTCTGAAAGCCAGCCAGAGTGGGTGTGATTGGTAGCAATGAAGAACCTTCTTTCACTGACATTCCACATTTTACAGATGGGGAAGCCAGGCTCCAGCGGTTACAAAACAAGGTCCCACGACCCCTAGACCCCACTTGCAAAGCTGAGATTGACGCAAGCTCATCTGACTCCAAAACCCAAGCTCTTCCCACTGTGACAAGGGAGGGGACAAATAAGAAAAGGAAGCTTGAGCTTTTCTGGGAAAGGAAAGAAATGAATACCTTGGCCTTTGTCCAGATGTGGCCTGCAGAATAAATCCTATGTGGCAAGGCTGCTTAACCTCTGCCAGGACTCTGTCGTTACGGTGATTCTTCACACAAGTTAAATGCCACAGTGAGGACAGCACAGGGGAAGAAAAGAGCTCACAGCAGGCGCCATCTCCAGCAAGGATCCACTGCAGGTGGTCGGTGAGTCCAGATGGCTCCCCCAGATGACACCGCTGGGTGGCAACCTAATTATTTTTCATTAAGTTTTAATTACGGAACATTTCAAACGTGTGCAAAATTAAAGAGAGTCATACAATGAACCTCATGTGTCCGAGACTCAACTTCAACAAGGATCAACCAATGCCCAATCGTGTTTTATCCATATCTCCACACACTTCCCCCGCTTCAGGATTATTTCAAAACTAATCCCGGATTTAATAATTCTAGATTTAATAATTTTATTCACTACAATTTCAGTATGTATGTCTAAAAGATAACAATATCATTTTTACACCTATAAATTAATAATAATTTTATGATAACATCATTTAGTCTGTGTTCATATTATTTTTTCTGGCTCATGCATACTTTTAAAGTTCGGCCGAATCAGATCCCACTAGGTCTCATAAACTGCAGTTGCATGCTAGCAGGTGGTAGTTGATGTGTCTCTACAGTGCTTTAATCTATGGGCTCCTTCTCTCCATTTTTTCTCTTGCAGTATACCTGTTGGAAAAACGTTGTTTGCCTGATAGAGTTTTCCATAGTCTGGCTGATTCCATCCCCGTGGTGCCATTGAACACATTCCTCAGTGCTCCATTTTTTCCTGTAAACTGGTAGCTAGATCTAGAAGCGTGATCAGATTTAGTTAATTGTTGGGTGTCCCTGCTGTTGCTGTTTCGTAAGATTTCCAAAAGGAGTCTCATAATGCCTGGTGTCTCTTTTTTGGAGATGTTAACAGCCATTGGTGAGCATTGTACAGATAATGCATTCTCAGTGGGGACAATATCACCCCCACAAGAAGAAGGGCATTGGTCATCGGGGGCAAAAAAGATCTTAATCTTTTAATGTATAAATCATACGTACATATGCACACAGTGTGCAAACAGATATGTAGCATATCTGTGGTATTAAAATGTCATGGTGTAGGTGATTAGAAATCAAATGCCTAAAAAGTTGAGAAGCACCATTCAGATGTGCTAAGTCACTAGAGGCTGCACACAGCCCTGAATGAGCAGATGACGCCACGCCGGGGCATTGGCAGGCAGGACAGTCATGGAGCTAAGTGCCGTGGTGAAATAACTCCTATGTTATCATTAATTCAGCAACAAGATGTTTGTATACATGGTAAGTAGCCGGAAGTGGTGAGCAAACTTCATCGGTGGCAGTGATTTATTCACATTTTTATCCAAAAGCTGAATGAGTCTTTTCTTCTTTCATTAACTCTCTGGAATCCATTGACATCAGCAGCGTGGGATTGACAGGTGTCCAGGTTGCCACTGCGGTCCCTCGTTCTCTCTCTCATGCCCCTCCGGCCAGGCACATTCTCGGTCCTCAGAGGACAAACTTCCTGACCGAGCCAGCAATGGTCAGGAGTTTGCTGCGCCCTTTCCCCAACTCTCTTACTCAGGGCACAGGCCTCAGGCACAGGGTTGCAGCCCTCCCCTTTCCACCACACCTCCCAACAGAGAAACTTTGGAGGAACATCGCTGTCTGTTCCCTGCTCCTTTGCCATGCCGAGCGAGCCAGATGTGGCCAGATGTGAGTGGTGTGCAGGAGGGACAGTGCAGGATGTTGGGGGGGCTGGTGCAAGGCCCATACTGCCTGGCGGTAGGGCAGGAGTTGAGGGGTCCAGGAGGAAAGGAGGGCTGGGCAGAATGAGGAACCAAGGTCAGAGAAATGAGCGTCATCCCTTAGGATTCTTGATGGACATGCCCATCCCCACAGGGCTGCAATGATCTATAAATTACAACACCCTTTTATTCCTGTTACCCAGCTCTTAACCTTCGTGCTGTGAGCCAGGCAAAGGCATTGTCACTGTCTCCATTGTACAGACGAAAAAGTTGAGGCACAGAGGTTAAACAACTTGTCCCAAATCACACAGACAGTTAGTGGTGATTTTTAAATTCTCTGTTAATTCCTCAAACAGCCCCATTTTACAGAGGAGGAAACTGACGCTCAGAGTGAGCAAACAGGGAGCTGGGATTTCACTTCGCCCTGTGGCTCCCTAGCTCTTGCACCTTGAGGGAAGCTACAGGCTCCTGGTCCTTCCAAAGACCCTGCTCTTGGTACTGTGTGCCACTCACCGCCTCTTGTAGGGCAAGCTGAAAATGTCCCCTTCTCAACCAGTCTCTCTCTTTTTTTTTTTTTTTTTTTTTTTTTTTTTTTTTTTTTTTTTTGAGACGGAGTCTCGCTCTGTCACCCAGGCTGGAGTGCAGTGGCCGGATCTCAGCTCACTGCAAGCTCTGTCTCCCGGGTTTACGCCATTCTCCTGCCTCAGCCTCCTGAGTAGCCGGGACTACAGGCGCCCGCCACCTTGCCCGGCTAGTTTGTTTTTTTGTTTTTGTATTTTTTTTTAGTAGAGACAGGGTTTCACCGTGTTAGCCAGGATGGTCTCCATCTCCTGACCTCGTGATCCACCCGTCTGGGCCTCCCAAAGTGCTGGGATTACAGGCTTGAGTCACCGCGCCCGGCACTCAACCAGTCTTTAATCTGACTAGGGAGAGTGAAGGACAAGGGCCTAGAGTTGAGAGTTGGGCTTAAAATGATGCAAGTATACCCAAGAATCATCTCAGGGGAGGAGGCCAGACTGAATCAAGCAGGACCACCAGGTCTGCAAGGCTGAACTCTTTCCTCTCCTTCCTTTATCAGCACAACCCTGACGACCACCCTCCACAGACCCGGACCTGCTTCTCTCCCATCCCCACTGCCCTATCCTCCTACCTCTCACACCCTTGCTCAAGTGCCCTGAGGTGGAGGTGGTGACTTCCATGATGGGAATGTTTGCTGAATTTCATCAGTTTTGTTTTATGGCAGCTGTAAAAGCAGACAACAATCGCTAACAGGTTGGGCTGCCTTGTGTCTCTTGACCACTCCTGATCTGTGATGATAAAACTTGCCGGGAAAGACCCCAGGGGCACTGGCTTCCCTGCTGCTGTGTGTGTGGCCAGTCCCTCGCACCTTGGAGGCAGCCAGTCTCTGTTCTAAGCTGGCTCAGTGACACCTAAGGAAGGGGTAGGTTCTGTTCTGATGGTTACCGCGCACTCTGACTCTGGCTGGATTATGCTACTTCTTTGTTGGGCTTTTAAGCTAGAAAATTCTCTATGGAAACTGGGCTACACCGTTTCTTGTAATTGAATCAAAGGCGGACATGGGATAAAAGTGGCCAAATGTGGTGTTCTCAGCTAAAGGAAGCAAATTATGCCAGGGGCATGTTTGCGTCTAAGAATTCCTTACTCCTGGTAGAATTGTGCTTATTTTATGTCAGGGACTCTCCTAGGGACAAGGACACTAAAGAAGCAAGGCAGGCAAAGGCCCTGTGTTACATTCTAGAAGATTCCATGTCAAAGTGAGACATACTTTGGGCATGGGCTATGAAGTAGGACTTCTTAGTGTATTTCCTTTAAATTGCGTGTTTCCCAGTGAGTTGAACAGCTGTTCCTGCCCCGTTCGAGAAGTGTGCTGAAGTAAGGAAGGCCAGGCTTTGCAGATGGGCAGACCTGTGTTCTGCTGGCTCTACCACTCTTCAGCTGTGTGACTTAGGCAACTTCCTTAACTGCTCCGTGGTATCTTTTCCTACCTGTAAATTGGTGATAATGCCACTCTAATAGCAGGATTGCTGTGAGGTCGAATGGGAGGATATAGGTAAAGAGCTCAGCCTGGGACCTGCCACACAGCACCCAGTAGGCGTACCATAACTGATTGTTATTATTCTTTTGCTGCTTGACAGACCTATTTTTTTCCTGCTGATTTGAAATGAGTGTCAGGGTTTTGAAGGAATGTCCATTAGATTAATGGGGTTGGAAAATTTGGAGAGCTGGGAGTTTTTCTTTTTCAATGATAGGGTAAAATCTGGAACTTGAGGAGTTACGTCGACCCATCAGGTAACGATTCAGCCTACCATGCAGGGTACAGCTTCAGCCAGGGAGGGCAGGGATGGTGATCATGGGGATGCCTGGCTCTCCTCACTTGTGCCAGCACTTCTACTCCATCCCACTCCTCTCCTCTGATCCCGACATGGTCCTGGAATTTTTTCCCATGCAGTTCAATCAATCGGTCTTGCCTGAGTGCTGAAGCTGTCTGCCACCTCTAACCTAGATTATCAGAGTGGCAAGAAATCTGCTAGTTCTTTTTCATTTTTAAGTACTATGATGTTTTAATGTGCAGCTTCACAGAGTCCTGGAATTTAAACAATGTGAACATTTCACGGGACTGTGAGGTGTACATGAAATTATGTGTTGCGTATCAGTAGGCATTTGCATTTATACAACTATTCTTGCATGGATAGCCACTTCCCTACACCTATTTTTATATGATTACCTTAATAGTAGAACCCAAACCGCTCTCCAACTCTCCTTTAACCCAATATTCAGAAGGGATATGTTACTTATGAAAGATTAGAATTTACTGATTTTATGTATGACTTTTTCTAAGCTTTGCTGGCCATGCTGTTTAAGAACTTCGCTGTTATGTTTTTTGTTTTGTTTGCTTTTAAATTAACCCAGGAAGGCCAATGACTTCTCAAATACAAGCAATTTCAACTAGTTTCAGCCTGTAAATAATTACCATGATGTACTAAGTGGAACAGTTCTTACCAGGACACAGTATGAACAGCATGGTATAAATTCTTCAAACCTCAGTAGGTCATGTAATCATGGAACCTTGGAGATTCTTGATCCATCTTAACCTTCCTGCCTGCAAAAGACTGGTCAGATTGGCTATGTCTCTTACCTTCTCAAGAATCTTTCTTTGCTCCTATTCTTTGTAATTTAAAGTTCAAACTTGGCATATGCTGTGATTTGAATGTTTTTGTCCCCTTCAAAAATTCATGTCCTGAAAACTTAATCCCCAATGCAACAGTGTTGTGTGGTGGGCCTTTTGGGGAGATGGCTACGTCGTAAGGGCTCTGCCTTCATGAAGGAATTAGTGCTGTTATAAAAGAACTTGCGGGCACAGGTCACTCTCTTTGCTCTTCTGCCATGTGAGGACACAGCATTAGTCCCTCTAGCTCTTCCACCTCTACCATGTGAGGATGAAGTAAGAAGGTCCTCACCAGAAGCCTCTGCCTTGATCTTGAACTTACCAGCCTCCAGAACTATGAGAAGTGTGTTTCTATTCTTTATAAATCACCCAGTCTCAGATATTTTGTTATAGCAGCACAGACTATGACAGTGTGCCAAGGCTCATCAGAATCTGCCCTCCATCCACCTTCTCAGCCTCCTCTTTTGATCCTCTTTTCCCAGTCTGAAACTCACGTCTCCTGACTGCTCTGGCCGAGAATCTGCCACACTCTTTGTGCTTTGGTGCCCTCGTGCCTTGTGCCTCAGCCTGGAATGCCCTTCTTTCTTTCTCACCTGCAGTGAACTCCTGCTCACCCTTCAAAATCAATGGAACACATAGCTCTTCTCTGAAGCCTTTCCCGACCAGCCCTGGGCACAGTTAGTTGTTCCCTTCCTGGAGGTCCAGTAGGATCTGGAGTCACTGCCTTCTCCTGGAAAGACCTTTCACATGGTGCCAGAGATGGTAGTCAACATGCTTGAGTCCGGAAAGATTTTGCCAACCTCTAGTACTGTACTAATGCATTTAACTAACACAGATATGGAGACACTGTGTTCATGCCAGAGTATCTGTTATATCCAAATAAGGATGGCTAAGTAAATGGATCCTCCATCAGAATAATATTGTTAGAATTATGCCAATGCTGCCAATCATCTTCCCTAATTTTATTAAACAAATCCAAATGTTATTTTCTTATTCTCATGATTTTTTTTTTTTTTTTGAGACAGAGTCTCACTCTGTCGCCCAGGCTGGAGTGCAGTGGCACGATCTCCACTCACTGCAAGCTCTGCATCCTGGGTTCACGCCATTCTCCTGCCTCAGTCTCCTGTGGAGCTGGGACTACAGGCACCCGCCACCGCGCCTGGCTAATTTTTTGTATTTTTTAGTAGAGACGAGGTTTCACAGTGTTAGCCAGGATGGTCTCGATCTCCTGACCTTGTGATCCCAAAGTGCTGGGATTACACTCATGATTTTTTAAAGGTGGACTTTTTAAAAAACTTCCACTTAAAGGGTAGGGATGAGAAGAGGGGTAGAGAATGTTTTAGGAGAGTGTTGGAATTGCAGGACATGGATAACTGCCCTAGTCTTCCACAAAGATGCTGTGGCAAAAGTGGACATGAAGCCTTCAGGTCAGATACTAGATTTGTTCAATGTTGCTATATTTAGATAACTTTTTGAGAAAGCAACTGTGGCAAATATTATTGGTCGCCTCCTGACAGTTATTCTCCCTTCTCATTTTCTCATAGAATCCCAATTTTCAGAAAGAGGAGCTGGCAATGTGCTCAACCCAGAGGATCAGCTGTAATCTATCTAAATAAATCATGGCAACCACTGTGTGCCAGTGATCACCCTAGGCATGAGGTGAATCACTTCTGGCCAATATAATCTAAGTGAAGTACACTGGGCAGGGAAGGGGCTTTGGCAACAATTCTCCCTACATGATGAGAAAGGAGATTGGTCAAACTTTGGGTGTTGTCATGTGAATAACCAATGCTTAGAGCCCCAGTGGTGATTCTGTGATCAAGGTAGGGAGCAGCTCCCATCCTCTGAGGTTGGAAAAATGGGAAAATTGAACCTGAGTCTTTGAAAAAAGTCATGATGGAACTAAGCCTGGGCCACCCGCTCTAGGACAGGACTTCTTGTTAATAAGTAAAAATATGTCTTTTTATTTTAGGCCACTGATAGGTGAATTTTCTGCTGCTTGCAACCAGACGCCTTCCAACTACATCAGTGGCTAAAGTTTTGGGGAGATTGCTATGGTTTGAATGTGTCTCCCAAATTTCAAGTGTTGGAAACTTAATCTCCAAATTCATATGTTGATGCTTTTTGGAGGTGGGGCCTTTGAGGATGTAATTAAAATTAGGTAAGGTCATCTAGGCAGGGCCTCTATGACTTATAAAGTCATGGCTTTATAAGAAGAGAAAAAGAGATCCTCCACCATGGGATGATACAGCAAGAAGGGCCTCACCAGATGCCAGCACCTTGATATAGGACTTCCCAGCTCCAGAACTGTAAAAGTTACCCGACTGTAACATTCTGTTACAGTGGCAGAAAATTGACCAAGACAGGAATCCGGGTCCAGGTGGGAGATTCTTTGAAAAAGAATTAAAGATATTGGTGATCTCAGATCTACACCAATGTACTGAGTCCAGAAAGAGAGGACATTTGCATGTAGACTCCTAGAAGAGAGATAGCCTTGATGAAAGGAATCCAAGTGGTGAGGTGAGACATGTGGTTCTTTGGGAACTGGGGGATATTAAGAAGTATATGACTCAGTAGAAATCTTAACAGTTGCCTGAATGATTGAAAAGGACTCAGGGTGGGAAGGTTTTTTGGACTCTCAGTGATCCCACATTCAAAGTCCCTAAATAGTACCTGTGACATTTACAAGACATGTCTGAGTGAAGAGAGCAGCCTCCTTGCAGGAGAAGGGTGGGGGTGGCAGGTCAGGGTGGGAGCAAAGGGAGGGATGTTGCTGGGCTAGTGTGAGCTATGCCAGAGGAAACGGATGAAGAACTGAAGGCACAGCGGAATGCATTAAAATAATTATGGGAAACCCAAGTTGGCAGTAAGAACCATCAACAATTGTGCGGTTCCCAGGGGGACTATGAGGAATAATGTTATATAAATGAGAATTTGTATCATATGTGTAGAGTGTGTGTGTGTGTGTGTGTTTGTAAACAAGAGCTGGGAATGCCATTCAGGCTGTATCACTGTAACGTGAATTGGAGACCTCTCCTAGTTTGGGGAGTTATATATTTGGAATTTTTACTTGGACAGGGAAAAAGTCCCCAGGGGTTGGTGGTGATGTCCCGAATAGTCTACTCAGCTCCATCAGGAAATGTTTCCCAGTCAAGCCTCTCCCATCTGGCCCAGACTGGGATGCGGGAGTCACAGCTTCTTTATACCTTATCTTACACCCAGCCCCTGTATTTATATGTTTATATGTTGTCTCTGTAAAATGCTGTCAGCCCTTCAAGTGCATGAGCTTTGAGAATATAATCTCTAACACAGTACAGGAGCACCTACTTAGCAGTCAGTAAGCACTGCCAGAATGAACAAGAACCACAGTAAATGTAACACCCATTGCAAGAATAGATAGAAATATGGAAGGTTGACTTTGAAATACTTTATAACATTGGTGCCTTGGTTAGGGATGTAAGTAAAATGCCTCTAATGTGTCTCTTGAGTTGATGTTTGCATTATTGGATTGTGGTTGTGGGCACAGTGGAAGAAATGTGTTTTTACCTCCCTTTAGGCCACTTCCCCAGGGACAGCTGCCTGGATCAATCTTGGCTACTCAGGTTGCTGATGGAGGGTTTCTGTCTCTTGATCATCACATCAGCTAAGGGTTAAGTAGTATATACAAGGTAAGACAAAACAAAACAAAGCAAAATTTAAAAACCCACATCACATTTGTTTTGGACCTCCGCAAGATCTGCATGTATTATTAGGGGGGTTTCATGCACTTTTAGATCTCTGATAGGAAAAGGGTGCCCTTTTGGTCTCCTGCCCTGACTAAACGTAATTGGCTGCAGACATCTGCGCCACACAGATGTCCTGCCTGCACTTAGGAAGGGAGAGTGACACTCTGGGAGGGTGGGAGAGCTCTCACGGGAATTTTTTCCCTTTCTTTATCTAAAACAAGGTTCCCTGCCTCTCTGCTTCCAACTGTGGACTCCAGATACAGAAATGAAATGGCAGTTAAAGGACCCGCACAGATACCTCCCTGCATGTGCGTTGAGGGAAAAATTAAAAGACGCAAAAAAAAAAAAAAAAAAAAAAAAGAAGAAGACATGGACAGAAGACAAGATCCGAAATGCTTATCTCCCTGATCTCATACAAGACAAGGACTGAAATGCTTATCTCCCTGATCTCATACAAGATGAAATTTCTCCAACAAGCAATGCACTGATTTTTTTTTCTACCAACAGACAAGATAAACCAGATTCATGTTTTGTAACTACTTCATGGCAAGACTTACGGGACTGACTGCAGTTGACACATACCAATAGGCGGAGAAATCTGAAGACACGGTTCTGTGCAGTGGTGGTACCCAGGGCCTCTGGCCAGAGGCAGTCACAGGAAGATGCCTAGGGGCCCGTGGAGTGATCTGCCCTGCATTGTCACTTGACAGCTGGTGTGCAAAGGGGATAACACTGTTTTCAATGTGTTTGTAACCTTGCATTAAAAAATTGGAGAGATGTCACTTTCTTCTCACCCTCTCCCAGACCAATCATCTGTCATGAATTCAATATGAGGCAAAAGTGAGGTGATCACAGGGACAAACTAGTGATAGACCATTTGGGAGAGGAATCTACCCAGTTTGTAGCCGCTGGACTATCCCAGGTGGGGTAGCTGGCTGGAGAGGCCGCCAGCATTTGTTGACTATAATCTCTGAGCTAGGGTCGCAATTACATCTTCTGCATCTTTGTGTGCATAGTACCAAGCACAGAATTATCCAGAGTAGACACTCAACAATTGTTTGTTGGAAGAGTCATTGTTGCTTTTGCTTCCAAGCCCCTCACAAATTTCCACACAGTGCAGTTGAGCTCGCACAGTCGGTGAACAGCTTATATTTGATGAATAGGGGCTGATAGTCCGAGGAAGCCTGCCTTCTTGCAGAGAAAGTTTGGGGTGGGTTACTGAGACAGGCTGGATTCATGGGGAGAATTGGCTCATGATCCAAGATAGCCAGGAAGCAAAGCGGGTATTCCTCTGAATTTTGCAGGCCAGGTGTGTCATGTGTTTGAAATTTCAGCCCCTTTATCTCTATACCCATCATTTTGGTAAAACTATGTGTCCAATCTGAAATTCACCAACAGGACAGGGCCTAGAACTGAAGTCCCAAGAGGAAAACCAGGCAAAGCTGAGACACAAGCCTGAACTTTTGAACTTGTCAATCTACTGAGTCAACCAACTCTGGGTCTCCCATGTCTGGATTTATTCATGGGTGATAACCTATCTTCCCTGTCTTCCTTGTTGTTTTTGCCACAAGGTGTTCTGGTTCTTGTAACCAAATGCATCCCATCTGACTCATTGGGCACCTGACTCCAGGTGTGTAAAACAGGCCCAGACACCTTGCCTTTGCCTCCATTGGCGTGTGGTGGACAATTGTAAATTTCCTTGTAATGTGTATTAGTCCGTTCTCACGCTGTTACAAAGAACTGCTCAAGACTGGATAATTTATAAAGGAAAGAGGTTTAATTGGCTAACGTTCTGCAAGGCTTTGGAAACCTCAGGAAACTTATAATCATGGCAGAAGGGAAAGGAGAAGCAGGCACCTTCTTCATAGGGCGGCAGGACAGGGTGAGAACAAGCAGGGGAAAATGCCAGATGCTTCTAAAACATCAGATCTCGTGAGAACTCACTCATTATCATGAAGACAGCATGGTGGTAACCACTCCCATGATTCAATTACCTCCCACAGGGTCCCTCCCACAACACATGGGGATTATGAGAACTACAATTCAAGATGAGATTTGGGTGGGGACACAACCAAATGATATCATAAGGCATTTTCTCCAGTCAAATATCCTGGAAACCCCATGTTTATGGTATTCCATTATGGCAGTCTGAACGGAGCAAGGCAGCTACTACCAAAGGACAGAAAATCACAAGTGCTGGAGAGGACGTGGAGAAACTGGGATCCTTCTGGACTGTTGATGGCAATGTCACACACAGTCTCTGTGGCAAACAATATGGTGCTTCTGCAAAAAATTCAACATGGAATTATCATGGGATCCGACAGCTCCACTTTTGAGTATACACCCACAAGAACTGAAAGCAAGGATTCAAACAGGTACCCGTACATCTGTGTTCATAGCAGCATTGCTCATGATAGACAACAGCTGGTAAGCCACACGAGTGTCCATTGACAGATGAATGAATAAACCAAATGTGATCCATATGTATAATGGTATATTATTCAGCCCTAAAAAGGAGGGAAATCTCGTCCCATGATACAACATGGATGAACCTTGAGGATGTTATGCTAAGTGAAATAATCCAGACACAAAAAGACAAACACTGTACGATTCCACTTACATGAGGTTCCTAGAGTAGACAACTTCACAGAGACTGAAGTAGAATGGTGTCTGAGGGCAGGAAGGAGTGGGGAGTTGGTGTTCAATGGGTACAGAGTGTCAATTTTGCAAGACATGAAGCTTTCTGGACATGGTGTATGCAATTCAAATATATTTAATATGATTGGACTGTAAATTCAAGTGATTAAGATGGTAAATTTTGTTATGTGTATTCTACTGCGACTTAAAAATGAGGTTATTAACAATTTTATTTTAATTTTTAAAAGAAAAATGGAAGAAACAAAAGATGGGCACATCAAATGTTTCTGCATGATCATGAACAATGCAAAAAATCAGTAAAAAGGTAAAATTTCCCTAAGCAGAATAGAATGTTTGTGTGCTGAGATGGGGTGAGGACATTTAAATGCAGCTCAATAGCTGAGTTTGTGTTGGACATGTGGGGCTGAGTCTCAGGCAAGAGTCCAGGGCAGGAGGCACAGAGCTGAGCTCCACAAGAGCTGTGAGAATTGCTCAGGGGGACATGGACGGCAGTGGTCCTCACCCAGGGCACGTTTGGCAGTGTCTGAGACACTGCTGCCTGTCACAATCGGGGGAGGGAGAATGCTACCGGCACCCAGTGGGGAGTTCAGGGGTGACTAAACATCCCACAGTGCACAGGACAGTCCCCACGACTAATGCCCCAAATGTCAGCAGTGCCGACTTGAGACCCGCGCCTGGATGTTCTGTGCCAGGTGCCCGCACTGCTCCTGGGCTGCTGACTTCCGTCGAGTTCCCCTGTGCTCTGCACGGCCTGTTCCCTCTGCACCCCTTCCTCTCCGGGGTGAAAATGAAGGAGCAGGCTTGTGCAGTTAGGAAGGAGAAGACAAAACAAGGCTTTGTGAACCTGTTGTGACAATGCACTTTTACATATAGTACTATGGTTTCTGGCGTGTACTATCACAGGCCTCAGTATACAGTCAGGTGCATCTCTATCATATAAATAAGGTAGCACCAGTATGATAGTAGCTAGCCCCGTGCAAGCACTAGAGATGTGTCTGGAGCAACGGAGGAGCTAAGTTCTCAATTTCATTTCATAGCAGTTAATTTGAATAACCACTGGTGGCCAGCAACTACTGCATTGGACTTTGCAGGACTAGCATGAGAGAAGAGGAGGACCAAGGAGCGTAGGTCATTCTATGAGAGGAGATCACTGACAATCTGTCACACCTAAGAGGACCATCTGCAGGTTACCATTGAGCCAGGCGGGTCACAGGGTTTCTGCCTCTATTTCCCCTCGTTGCCCACTGTGCCTGTTTCCAGAAGGGCCCCAAACAGAAGTTAGTAAGTATCAGAGAAGCGAGCTCCCTGTCTTCCTCCTTCCTGCCTCCCTTTTTCCCCGGCAGCCAGCTGTGTGCCAGGCATCTTCTTAGACACAGGAGCTCAGAGAGGATTAAGACATGGTCATCACCCCCTTATGTGGACTGGTTTGCTCTGGGCCGTGGGGAGAAGTGAAAGCTCATTTATTTCCTTGCTGGGCAGGTGGGGCAGAGCCCAGATGAGATGACTTCTAATTACTACTGCTGCAGCTCCCTCCAGCCATAATTTAGGCAGCTGATAATGAGGGCTTTGTTTGTGGCTGGAAGGAGAGAAGGAAGAGTTTGACAGACAGAGGCCCAGGAGAGACAAGGACTTCAGGCAGGGAAATGGAGGCCAGGGTTTGAGTCTATACCACATCCAATTTCAGACACCACGTTTGATCTACACACAGGAAAGAGGCGTGGGCCAGTGGGGAAGGCGCTCACTGTCATGTCCAGGCCAAACTGGCAGCTTGGGACACTCAGTGTTGTGAGGGGCCCTGCCCTCAGCCTGTGCACACTTCTCACCCCATCCACGCCCACCCATTCTGCCTGGGACCCTGGGGGGACGCGCCTCGCAGGGCGGTGTGCTCTTGGTGCAGCAGTGTTTCCAGGGGTTAAGGTCTTGCCCTGCGCCGCAGCCTGCGGGCCGTGGATCCCAGCCTACAGCTGAGGTGGCTCCAGGGGCTGGCTTCAAGGCAGAGCCCATCTGGGAAACAGGAGTGGGGCTGGGAAAAATGGGTGCCAGGCCAGTATGGACTTTGTTCCACCCTGGGCTTCTGAGGCCTGAGGACACTGCATTAGCTTGGACTCTTACCATGCTGAACAGCCACTTCCACGGAGATGACTTGTTTGCTCCAGGAAGAGTGGGACCGTGTCTGCCACCTGGGCAGTCCTTCCACAGGTATCGCGTCGCTGAGCATAGAGCAGGTGCTGTGGAGGTTCCAGGGACCTCTCAGAAGCTGGGTCCTGTTACCGGCAGGTGATCTGAGCATGGTGAGTCTGCCACCTGAAGGTGACTTGGACATCATTGACACCGGGTTGTGAAGAACGTCATAACTTGCCTTTGCAAGAGATTTGCTCTCCTAATTTTGTTTTGCCAGAATGCCACCTGAGTTAGCATTTCCCACACACACGCACCCCTTCTCTTAATACACTGTGGGTGAGCTGTGGATAAGCAATAAGGAAGGAGACAACATTGGTACTAAACACTTTCCAGGATAATCTCCCACTGGAAATTAAAGGAGGAACTTATTCCACTGCTACCCTTATTTTGTAGGATGGGAATCTGGGGTACAATATAATTTTATGCCCATTCCAATTCAAAGCTTTTCCTCAGATTTTTTTTTTTTTCCCCAAAGGAAAGCTGGAAACCGTGTTTTTCTTGGTCTGGATGCCTCTTTACCCTCAGAGGACTGGCATAACTGGCATGGCATGAGGGGCAGCTGCCAAAGGTACAGTATTATCGCCGGTGGAGGGTGTCCAGGTTCTTGGCGTCTTGAACAAGGAATTGGACATAATGCACAAAGCAAGGAAGGAATGAAGGGATTTGTTAAAAATGAAAGTACACTCCACAGTGTAGGAGCGGGCCTGAGCATAGGGGCTCAAAGGCCCTGTTACAGAATTTTGGCGAGTTTAAATACCCTCTACTTGGGGTATGCCCTATGTAAATGAAGAGGATGAAGTAAAGTTACAAAGTCATCTGCGGCCTACGCTCTGTGGAGAGGATATTTCCTGTCATAGCTGAAGTGTGAATCAGCCTTATGTTTCCTGCACCCAGACCCTATTTTCCTGCCTCAGTATCACTGAGGCTCAGACTTGGCCAGCATAGCAGAAAACTTCTAAGTAACAATAGTAGAAGCAGGATAGAAATACATTGCTCTTACAAGCAAAACAATCTCACTTATCAGTCATAAGTACGTCCAAGGTGTGATCAGGGACACAGAATCCTATCACTTTCCTTTGTCTTCTTCCATCTGTGACTTCTGGACACAAGCTTTCCTAATGGTCTAAAATGGCTTCTGGAGCACCAGCCATCATATCCATGTCCGAATGGCAGACGAGAGGGGACAAAAATATCTTCTTTAGGCTAAATCAGCTCTCTTAAAGCTATCTTTCTTAGCGTAAGAAAGACTAGAAAATGGGTCTTGTAGCTGGGCATGCTGCCATTCTGAAGAAAATCAGTGTTCTGACACTAAGAAAGGGAAGCTTCTCCCATGACACCACGCCGCATTTAATACTGGAGATCATTTCTGATGCATCTTACTACTTTCATTGTACCTAGCACACCACCTGGCCAGAAATGGAGCTGGTTTGTGTTTGTCAAATGTTAATGAAAGCTACCCTCAAACAGCTACTTTCCGCTGTTTAGGACATTGATGGCTCATTTTGTAAAATACCTGCTGGTGCTGGGGATAGATGAACCAGGCTATTGCAGTGGACTCTAAACATGATACTACGTACCTGGGCCACCCCGAATGCTGTTCATGTGTTCATATCTCACTTTTTTTTCCCCTGTTCTTTCAGAGATTTTCTCTTTTTAGTTATCTTATTCTTCTTTGGTTTACAGAAGTAATATACAAAAATTCATTGCAAACAAGTTTCAAGCATTTCAGGACAGATAACGTAGGACATGAGAGTCCTAATGATTGCATCTTCTAGAAACACCACTGCAGGGCCGGTTGCCATGGCTCATGCCTGTAATCCCAGAATTTTGGGAGGCTGACGCAGGCAGATTATCTGAGGTCAGGAGTTCAAGACCAGCGTGGCCAACATGACGAAACCCCATCTCTACTGAAAATACAGAAATTAGCTAGTCATGATGGCAGGCACCTGTAATCCCAGCTACTTGGGAGGCTGAGGCAGGAGAATGACTTGAACCCAGGAGGCGGAGGTTGCAGTGAGCAGAGATCACACCACTGCACTCCAGCCTGGGTGACAGAGTGAGACTCCATCTCAAAAAAAAATAATTAAATAAAAATAAAAATTATACCAATAGGCTTCTGTCTCTTCTTCACCCATCCCCACTTTCCAAACCTGCTCAAACACATATTAACTCCTTTATCATTTTATTTCACTAATTACCTTCATGTGTCCAAATAAATGTTTTTTCTTCTATTTGTTGATTCATCCACATTAAACATATTCTATTTGTGTTATCCTAGATGGTTATTTAATTCTCTTTTGCCTGCCTCTCTCTCCTTAGGTCCGCAAATAGTTTGATCACCACATTTTAAAATCAAGTCAATACTTGGGATTTTTTGATGAAATAGTCTGCCATTGAGACAGTATTGTATTAAGGTGATACTCCCTTTTTTGTACAACCTCGATTTTCCCAGAGTTTTGTCACTTGCATTGTTTTCCATGAGACAATTCTCAAAATCTGCAAACAGCTCCAACAGATATATTGATCACTAATTTTTACACGAGGGCTCCGTTATATCACATAGTTCACTCTTTCAGTCATTCGTTTGCTGATTTATTTAGCAAAAGTTCAAGATGCCGGAGTTTCTCCCTCTTTTTCACTTTTGTCTTCTAGTAATTCTTTTGAAGCATGCACATCTGAGGGCCACCAGCCCCACAGACTCTATTACCACATTCCCTGAAGGCCAGAGTGGCCGGGGTCAGTGGAGAGGCCAGGCTTACGGGGAGGTGTGGGGTGGGCATGGTCTCTGAACTGCTGGGACTCCTCTGTAAGGACAGTTTTGTGGGCTCTCTTCATGGGCACCTCATGCACTGTTGGTGAATTTCTGGGGGAAGGCATCATCTGCCCTGTGGCTGTTCAGAGCTGACCTGGCTTCTCTTTGGTCTCTCAGTTGTTCTGTACAATTCAAGGCTGGCTTCTTGGTTGCATGATGTGCCCAGTTGCAAGAGGCCCCACACCCAGAAGAGCCCTGTGCTTGGTTTAATGCTCTGCTGTTGCTGTCTTGAAATCTTCATAATCGCATCGCTGAGATTTTTGTAAGCCTGATGGGACAGTACAGCAGCACCTGAGCAATACGCACGTCCCCGGTCCCGGCCACCCCCTTCACACATGGCGCTCGGGATGCCCTATGAGCACAGAATTCTAGTGGACCTGGGAAGCACAGGAGTCCAGGAAACCTGAGCAGATACAAGGTAAAAGCACATCACATCCAAGACTCAGTATGTGGGGCACTGATAGCCCCCAAATTCTAGACTATCCCCCTTGAAGCAGGACTTGCTTGCAGAAAGAAAGTAGAGCTGTTCTAAGAAGAACAAACAGCCAAAGAAACCTGCCACATTCCTTCTTGTATTATCCAACCACTTATGCTGGGGAAAAAGTCATAGAAGGAAAGGGAGAAACAAGACAACTATGGTTCCTTCTCCCTTCAGTGTTTCCTTTCCCCACCAGTAAGCCCAAGGTACAGGGTGTTGGTAGAATGTGTGCATGTCAAGAAGCAAAATAAAAACAGCTGAGTGCGACCGGGTGCGGTGGCTCATGCCTGCAATCGCCACTTTGGGAGGTTGAGGCGGGTGGATCACGAGGTCAGGAGATCAAGACCTGCCTGACCAGCATGTTGAAACCCTGTCTCTACTAAAAATACAAAAACTTAGCTGGGCTTGATGGCACGCACCTGTAATCCCAGCAAATCTGGAGGCTAAGGCAAAGAATCGCTTGAATCCAGGAGGCAGAGGTTGCAGTGAGCAGAGATTGCACCACTGTACTCCAGCCACGGAGACAGAGTACGACTCTGTCTCAGAAAACAGACAGACAAACAAACAAACAGCTGAGTGCAGTGTTTCTGTTGTCTGGTAAGCGTGGAATACACACACTAACAAGTATTAGCTACAAAATAGGGAGTGTGTCCTTTCAATGATACCTCAGACAAGTTAAAAGCTTTTACATATGCATTTAAAACTGTCAAGGCACATTGTAAAGATGGACA
This sequence comes from Chlorocebus sabaeus, assembly GCF_047675955.1. Taxonomy (NCBI): domain Eukaryota; kingdom Metazoa; phylum Chordata; class Mammalia; order Primates; family Cercopithecidae; genus Chlorocebus; species Chlorocebus sabaeus. The sequence goes on along the minus strand of NC_132920.1, from coordinate 3,536,491 downwards.
GAAAAAAATCATGCTAATGATTTAAATTTGTAACTTTTATTTACTTAGAAGAACCAAAAAGAACAAACAAAAAGCATCGAGTCAGGTAAACAGAAAGACCACAGGAAAGGGGAATAAATTTTGTATTTTAGTGCTTTTAATGTCACTCTTTTTTTTCTCTGCTTTTTTGATAAGGGGCCCCACATTTTTAATTTGTAGCAGGCTCCAGGAGTGATGTCGCTTTCCCAAATCTTTCTTTTGACTCAATCAGGAGGAACTGTTTAGGTTACACATGTCTATCCAGGTGCTGAGGCAATAAGGTAGAAGGAAAGTTTCTATCAGAATCCCTGTCTCTGAGGAATTAATATGACTGGAGAAGCTGGATTTATACACAGACTAGACAAATCCAAGACTGTATAAAATCTAAAGAAAGCTATCTGAGGATGCCCGTAACAGAATAAAGAAGAATGTATTGCTTGCTTAAAAACAGCCACCATAAATGAAAAACTATTCTGAGATAGGCCTTATGAGACAGGAGGCAGGAGTATCCCCTCACTCTACTATGTCGATATTTTCTGAATCCCAAATGGGGACACTGAGGGTGACCCGTCACCCAGGAAAGGAACATAATGTTGAAACGTTTGGCTATTCTCTGAATAATGAGGCTTTGTTTTCTAGAGCTCCTTCCTTTCTCCACTGCCCATTTCAGATTTGGACCTGGTACTTCCTACTTAAAACACCTGCTTGTGTTCCCCGACGCCCACAGGGCTGTGCCTGCCTTCTTCATAAGTCACAGGGCTGTCTAGCGCCTGAGTCACTGCTGTAATTAGCGACACACACGGTAAGCTGAGCAGCCAGCCGGTCCCTTTGCCTGGTTGGGAAAGGGACAGCTTTTTGGCAAGAATAGATCACCCAGAACATCCAGAACTAAATATCCTCTGGTTCCTATTAGCCCTGGGCTTCTTACAACACTAATTAAACCACTGTTTTGTCTTCTGAGCCATTAATATGCTGAGGCCACAGTCCGCAGGTGGGGGGAGGAAGGATAGTGCAGAAAAGAACGGTAATTCTCTCCCTCAATCGATAAGTGCCTATACGAGGAGGCAGAGCCCAGGGCACACATGCACACACACAACAGCCAGATTTCTGCCCTCAAAGGCAGCAGATTTCAGGGGCATAGCCAAGGGATTTTGCAAAAACAAAAACAAAAACAAAAAAAAACCCAACCAACCAAGCAAACAAACAAAAAACAAACAAGAAAAATCCATGGTGCTATTTTGTGGAGAAGTGACCCTCTCTGTTCCCACCGTTTAAATCCTGCTCCAGCATTAGATCATAAATGATCGAGTGAACAAGCCCACTCTTTCACTCGATCATTTATTTGCTTACTGATTTATTTAGCAAACACTCAAGATGCCTGAGTTTGTTTCTCTTTTTCACTTTTGTCTTCCAGTCATTCTTCTGAAGCGTGCACACCTGGAGGTCACCAGCCCCACAGACAGGCCACAGACTCTGTTACCACATTCCCTGAAGGTCGGGATGGCCTGGGTCAGTGGAGAGTCCAGGCTTGCGGGGAGGTGTGGGATGAGCATGGTCTCTGGACTGCTGTGACTACTTTGTAGGACAGTTTTGTGGGCTTTTGAAGGCAGCGGATTTTAGGAGCATGGCCAAAGGAATTTGCAAAAAAACAAAAATCCATGGGTGCCATTTTGTGGAGTGACCCTTGCCGCTTCCACCATTTAAATTCTGCTACCGTGGGGGAGTATAAAACCATTCACTGCAGAGATGTGACTGGTGTATTTCCTACCACCAGGGAGCGAGTGGCACCCAATGTTGCATGCGTATCTCCTTACCATCCCTGTGACGCCCGCTTTCTGTCTAAAAGACATACTCACACACGTGTGAGTGGAAGCAATGTTATTGTAGGAAGTGCTCTGGAAACTGCTCTAATGTACTGTTCTTTTAAGTAACGTTTTGATAATAGTGGTTAATATTATGAGTTACTGTCATTACTAGCTAACTAACTCTCCAACCCCATGGAACACCCTGGGGTCACACTCCAGGCAGAGGACGGTGAGTGCGGTTTCATGCTTTGGGGCCCTCATTCTCCACTGGAACCAGAGAAATGAGATTTTCACTTGTAGCAAAAAGGAAATAGGGTCAGGACATAAACCGATTTCTCTGAAAATCTTTCAATTAATAAATGCTAGTAATAAACATCTAAGAAAAAGGTTTGAAGTTCACAGAAAAGAATATGCTCCCACAAACAAAACTCTAAAATACTCATAATCTCACGACTCAGAAGTACTTACCATTATCATTTTACCCTTAACTTTATTATACAAATTTTAAACATCCCAAAAAGCTGAAAGAAAATGACAAACATTGATATTTGTACCCCATGGATTCAATAATTGTTAACAATTTGCCTTATTTCTTTATCTTGCTTGACAATTTTCATTTTAGTTTATTATCTCTTATATTTTTCTCTTTGCATATAAATCCTTCCCTTCCCATCAAATTGAGTTCATAAGTGCCGGTCAACACACAACATCATCTTTCCTATTTTCTTCTTCTTCTTTTTTTTTTTTGAGACAGAGTCTCGCTCGGTCGCCCAGGCTGGAGTGCAATGGTGCGATCTCGGCTCACTGCAAGCTCCGCCTCCCGGGTTCACGCTGTTGTCCTGCCTCAGCCTCCTGAGTAGCTGCGACTACAGGTGCCCGCCACCACGCCCGGCTAGTTTTTTATATTTTTAGTAGAGATGGGGTTTCACCGTGTTAGCCAGGATGGTCTCGATCTCCTGACCTCGTGATCCACCCGCCTCAGCCTCCCAAAGTGCTGGGATCCTGTCTTCATTTTTTCAGTGTATGCTTGGGTGGTAAGAATGCTCATATTGTTGTGCAGCCATCACCACCTCCATCTCCAGAACTCTTTTCATTGTGCAAAAATGAAACTTCATACCCAGTAAACAGTAACTCCTCATTCTTCTTCCCTCCTCCTAGCTTCGAATAACCCCCCTTCTACTTTCCATCTCTATGAGCTTGACCACTCTAGGAACCTCATTTGAGTGCAATCACACAATATTTATCTTTTTGTATCTGCGTTATTTCTCCCAGCATAATATCCTCCAGGCTCACATAATTGTTGCAAATGATGGGATTTCTTTCCTTTCTAAGGCAGTGATATTCTACTGTATGTGTATACCCATTTTGTTTGTCCATTCGTCTTTTGATGAACACTTGAGTTGCTTCCACCTTTTGGCTATTGTGAATAATACCACTAAGAACGTGGTGTACAAATATGTCAAGACCCTACCTTCAATTCTTGTGGGTATATGTCCAGAAGTGGCATTGCTGGATCATATGGTAATTTCATGTTTAATTTTCTGAGGAATGCTATACTCTTTTCCACAGTGGCTGTATCATATTACATTGCCATGAACAGTGCACAAGGGTTTCAGTTTCTCCACATTCTTGCCACCAGTTAATATCTGTTTTTCTTATGGTAGCCACCCTAATGGCTTTGAAGTGGTATTTCATGGTGGTTTTGATTTGCATTTCCCTAATGATCAGTGATGTTGACACATCTTTTCATGTGTTTGTAAGCTGTTTGTATATCTTCTTTAGAGAAATGTCTATTCAAGTCCTTTGCCCATTTTATATTTATTTATTATTCTCTTATGTGTCTTTAATGTTTTAAAAGATCGTATTCATTTACGATGTATAACATATTTTGATATATGTATATATTATGGAATGACTAAATCAATCTAATTAACATAGCCATGGCTCCAAATACTTATTTTTTTGTGTGGTGAGAATGTATAAAACCTACTCTCTTAGCAATTTTCAAATATATAGTGCATTATTGTTATCCGTAGTCACCGCGTTGTACAATAGATCTCCAGAACTCATTCCTTCTACCTAACTGAAACTTTGAACCCTTTGACCTGTATCTCCCCATCCCCTTCACCCCCACCTCCGGTAACCACTATTCTAATCTCTACATCTCTGAGTTCAACTTTTTTACACTCCACATATAAGTGAGATCATGCAGTATTTGTCTTTCTGTGCCTGGCATATTTCACTTAGCATGATGTCCTCCAGGTTCATCCATGTTGTTGCAAATGGCAGTATCTTCTTTTTTTAAAGGCTGAATACAATATTCCATTGTATGCATATATACAACAATTTCTTTGTCCATTCATCCATCAGTGGACACATATCTTGGCTATTGTATATAACGCTGCAGTGAACACAGAAGCACAGATATTTGTATAAGATGCTGATTGTATTTGTTTTGGGTGTACACCCAATAGAGGGATTGCTGGGTCACACAGTAATTCTATTTTTAATTCTTGGAGGAACCCCAAACTGTTTTCTATAATGTACCAATTTATAGTCTCACTAACAGTGTACAAGGGTTCCCTTTCCTCCATATCCTCACCAATACTTGTTATCTCTTATCTTTTTGATATTAGCCATCCTAACAGTGTGAGGCATTTATTGTGGTTTTAATTTTTATTTCCCTGATGATTAGTGACGTTGAGCACTTTTTTCATATACCCACGGGCCATCTGAATACCTTCTTTGGAAAATTGTCTATTCAGGTCTTTTCCCTAGTAGAACTATTTCCTTTTCGAAGTGTTTGTGGTTAGTGTATATACACGCACCTGATTTTTGTGTGTTAATTTTGTATTCTGCAACTTTGGTAAATTCATTTATTAGTTTTAACAGATTTTCAAAAATAAACTCTTTAGGGTTTTCCACATATAAAATTATGTCATCTGCAAACTGAGATACTTTTACTTCTTTCTTTCTAATTTGGATGCTTTTTATTGTTTTTTTCTTTTTCTTGCATAATTGCACCAGCTAGCACCCCTAGTACTATGTCAAACAGAAGTGACAAAAGTAGGCATCCTTGTCTTGTTACTGATTGTGGAGGAAAATCTTCCAGTCTTTCACCATTGAGTATGATGTTAGCTGTGGGCTTTTCATATATGACTTTTATTATGTTGACGTATCCGAGCCTACTGTTTTTGAAATCTACTTTTTCAACTTAATGTGTCATCTACGTGTCCATGTCATTATTACTCTAAAATATATTAAAGGATATATTTAATAAGTTTTTATTACACAAAGTGTTCTAGTTGTAGAAAACCCAGAAAACACTGCTATGTAAAAGATTTTCAAAAATCACTCATATTTCTTTCTGTGGAGGCCCCTGTGTGTATTCCAACAACCATTTGTTTTTATGTGTTTATTTTTAAGTTAAACAACTTTTATTGAAGTGTAACATGTATCAAGAAAAGCACACAGGCCAGGCACAGTGGCTCATGCCTATAATCCCAGCACTTTGGGAGGCCAAGGCAGATGGATCACTTGAGGCCAGGAGTTCAAGACCAGCCTGGCCAACATGGTGAAACCCTGTCTTTACGAAAAATACAAAAATTAGCCAGGCATGGTGGCATGTGCCTGTAATCCAGCCACTGGGAAGGTTGAGGCAGGAGAATTGCTTGAGCCTGGGAGGCAGAAGTTGAAGTGAGCCAAGATCACGCCACTGCACTCCAACCTGGGCAATAGAGCAAGACTCTGTCTCAAAAAAAAAAAAAAAAGCAAAAAGCAAAAAAGGAAAGCTCACAAATGATAAGTACACAGCTCCATGCATTTTTGCAAAGTGAACACAGCAATAAAATTCCATACAGATGAGAAATAGAGCCTGGCCCACATGCACCACAGAAGTGCTTTCCTCGCCCTCTCACTCACCACCCCCGACAAGGATGACATTATTCTGACTTCTAGCATCACAGATTAGTTTGTCTGATCTTGCATGTTATATAAGTAGAATCAGATTGGCTGTATTTGGTCTCTGGCTTCTTTTGCTCAGCATCATATTTGTGAGATTAATCCATTTTGTGCTCATAGAAGTTCATTTTTATTGCCGTAGAGTATTCCTTAATAGCAATATATGAACAATGTATTTGTATGCATTCTATTCTTGATGGACATTTGAGCTGTTTCCTTTCTGGGGCTATTACAAACAGTATGATCATAATCATTCTTGTATGTGTCTTTTGGTGCACATAGCTAGGCATTTTGTTGAAGATATACTTAGAACACTCTGTTTTAGTAGTTGCCACAGAGTTTTCTAAAATGGTTGGCCAAACTCTACTCCCAACAGCAGTGTTTCATCATTCCGTAGTTCCATTTTCTTGCCAAAACACAGTATTGTTAGTTCTTGTTGCTTTAACCATCCTAGCAGGTATATAGTGGTGTTTATTTATGGTATTAACTGCATTTTTGCCTTTTTTTATGTTTATTGGCCACTTGGAGAGCCTCTTTCATGAAATAACTATTATAATCTTTTGCCCATCTTTTAAAATATTGGACTTTTTCTTAGCTCTTTGAAGTGTTTTTAAAAATGTATTCTGGTTTAGAGTCATTTGTGTTACATATGTTTTGAATATATTCTCCCATTCTATGACTTGCCGTCTCACTCTTCTAAATGGTGTCATTTGATGAACAAGAGTTAACTTTAATACAGTCCAAATGATTTCCTTTATGTGTCCTGTTTTAGAAACATTTCCTATTTTAAGATCATGACGATATTCTTCTATGCTATCATCCAGAAACTGTATTGTTTCCCTTTTCATCATTTAAGCCTTTGGTCCAGCTGGGATTGGTTTGTGTGTATGGTGTGAGGTAGGGGGTGGTCAAGATGTTATTTCTCCATATGTTTATCTAATTCACCCAGCTGTCTCTCCCCAACAGCTCTGTGGTGCTGCCTCTGTCTAAATCCAGTATATGTGTATATGTACACAGCTACTTTCTATTCTTTTCCACTGGTCTATTTGTCTGTCCCATCCTGTGCTACACTAACCTTATTACTAGAGCTTTATAATCGACCTTGGTCCTGGTGTTGTAAGTCTTCCATCTTCATCCTTTAGGGTGAAAAGCAGTAGAGAGTGTCAGGCTCACCTTGGTGCACTTACTTTCCCCTTGAGATCTTGGCCTTAAAGCCCTGACTGCATCAGCTCCTCTTTTAATACCTTCAAATAGCAATTTTCTTAAAAAAAAAAAAAAAAGTATCCAGCTTTTATAGTTTTTCTCAGCAGAAGAGTTGGTCTAATTCAAGCTGCTCAGCCATAGATGGAAGTGGAAGCTCAACCTTTAATTCTTATTTAAAAAAATGGTTTTATTGTGGTAAAATACACATAACATTGACCTTTTTAGCCATTTTGAAGGGTACAATGCAGTAGCAATAAGTACATTCACAGTGATGTGCACTATTTGCTATCTAGTTTCAGAACGTTTTCATCACCCCAAATAGAAACAGCCATACCCATTAAGCAGCCATTTAAGCCCCCTGCCCCACTCCCAGCCTAGCATTTACTTTTACTCCTAACCAGCAACACTAGTAAACTGTGTTAAATTTCCAAGGCACTTTAGAGGCACATCACTTAATTATCACAACAGTTTGATTGACTGGTTATGGTTATCCCCATATGCCAGAGAAGGAAAATGGGACCCAGAGAAATCTTACTGGTTTCACAGCTAAGAACTGTTTTTTCTGGGGGATCTGAACTTGCTTCCCAAACAGAAGCCTTGACACGTCAAGGTAGAGTGAGTAACATCCTGTAATATTTAAAGAGGAAGGGTCTGGAAGTATAGGCAAATTTACAAACAACAATAATGAAAAGTTGGAGTTCATATATGACTGCCTTTAAGAAGCTGTTAAATATATTAAATATACATTTACTTCTTTGGATCTATAATCTTCATTTGTATTAAGGATTCTTGTATTCAAATTATTGCTTGATTTGAAAGCATCCAGTTTCATTTTTAAGAACACCATCCAGAAGTCATGATATGACCTTTATACATGGTTTTAAATTCCCATCTTCCCCTAGGTTCATGCTCTCAAGAGCACATGTGTTACTAATGCAAAATCTAGGAATGCTTAACAGAGACGCGGCAGGCAATGGACTTTTGGAATGTAAAACTTCTTGCTTTGCCAACCCATTTAATTCACTGCTTAGTGGGAAGGATGACCTTGGAAACCCTGGAGTCCTCTCCACCACGGAGCTGCAGACTCCCAAGCTCTGTGGAGGCTGCAGGATCCCAGTGACCCACTTGTGGAGTGAAGAAGTTCAAAGACCCTGTTTTTCACATGGAACCATGAACACTGTTGGCCTTGCTCCCTGAATGAACCAGTGGTCAGGTAGGAGAGGGCGGTGAACCTCCACTTTGTTAGCATCATGGTTCCAGAATAATCTTGGAGCAGAGCTGACTAAGGAAAAGGCTCGGGCCGCAGGTCAGGCCTTGCCCAAGACCACAATGCATGGGACTCATGTGAGTTTCCTATCACTGGCTCAGGGCTGTTTCTGTGTGGTCCTGAATTACATGAAGCTAGCACATCCTTTCCTAAGGAGGATTGAGGCTCACTGGCTCTGCTGAAACAAATGCATCGTGAAATGAATGCATGGAGACGCAGAACAGGCCTGGGGATACACTAGAGTGACGCCTGCAGGAGTTAAGTCGGGGCGGTGTCCTCACTGCACATGTTACAATGGCTTGTGGGTGACAGGAGACAAGTTTGGTCCTGGCCCTTAGCCTCATGCTTACAGTGCTCCCCATCCCCCCCAAAAACAGTTGACAAAACTGAATCCCGAGACACATGGGAAATCATTTTGAGTGGCCTGCTTGGGGCTAGTCTTAGGCAGAATGAGAACTTAGTATTAATGATGACAAATGGCCAGCACAGTGGCTCACGCTTGTAATCCCAGCCCTTTGGGAGGCCGAGGTGGGAGGATTGCTTGATCCCAGGAGTTTGAGATCAGCCTGAGCAACATAGTGGGACCCTGTTCCTACAAAAAATTTAAAAAATTATCTGGGTGTGGTAGTATGTGCCGGTGGTTCCAGCTACTCCAGAGGCCAAGGTGGAAGGCTCGCTTGAGCCCAGTTTGAAGATGCAGTGAGCTGTGATCACACCACTGTACTCCAGCCTGGGTGACATGGTGAGACCCTGTCTCTTAAGAAAAAAGAAGTAATGATAAATAACGAACAATAACATTAGTCACTTTACATGTGCCAAAAAGTGTCCACAACCGATGTCTCACTTTGTCCCCCGCCTCATCCTGTGGGGTGGGTAGGTATCACCGGATCTTACTGGTATGAAGATGAAGGACGCAATGGGACTGAGCTGAGATGCAGGGTGAGCCCACGATTTCCTGGAGCCATGCTGACGGTTGTTCTTGCCTCCACCTCACCTCTCCTCAGGCAAATGCCTTCTTTCCTGCCATTCTTCCATCCTCAGGTCTGCTGATCTCTGCTTAGATACTAACCAGTAATTAACATGTGACACAAAGCCACGCTGGAAGCTGGAAAGTTCCATGCAGTTGAAAAAGAGCCGCGGTATCTGGTTTCCCACAGGGAAGGTGAATAATTGAGTACCTGGCTTCCTTTTTGAAACCCCTGCTCTGTGTCATGGAACGTGCGGCTGCCAAGGGTACTTCTCACATATCAAACGTTCTAATGCAATGGAAAAGGACACTCTTTATTCTGGGACGGTCTCCAGCACTTAGTGTGCCACCTGGCCATACTGCAGGGAGACCCCCTGTGGAACCAGCGTGCCCCTGACCCTGCCAGCTGCCCTGACTGGAGCTGGGAGGATTCTTCACCCAGAGCAGCCACTGAGGCAGCAGCTGGTGGGAGAACCCAGTAGAGAATAACCAAACCGGCCTCTAGCTGCCAAACTGGAGCTGGCACTAGAAACCAAGAGCACCTGGGTGTCATGAGGGATGGCAGAAAGGGAGAGGACAGCAAGCAAGTAATTGGCAGCAGAGCCCACCCCTCCTGTCGGTGGATTCTCCATAGTTGCCCTCCAGTGGGGCACTAGAGGCCACACAGATTGCAAGCAAGATGGTCTGCACGTGGTGCAGGGACTCTGCCAGGGCAGCTGCTGCTCAGGACTGTAGGAGCGATGTTGCTTGGAATTGGAGTCTCCTCCAAAGAAAGCACAGCTCACACAGATCTTAGTGAGAAATGGCAACGACTACTGCCACCATCATGCCCCTGCTGCATGGCAGGCTCTGGGGTACACCCTTTCCAGGCACTATTCCATTGGCAGCAAGCATATAAGTGGGGTTATTATTATCCTCACTTTAAGGACAAGAGGAACAAGGCCACAGAGGTGAGGTGACTTGCCCACATTACTGAAGTCGTAAAATGAAAGCCACATTCTGATCTGTCTCATCTGTCACTTTCTTTTTTAAAGTTAATATACATTTTTTTCCCATATCAGTGTGTACACATCCACTCCATGCCTTTCAGTTGTTGTGTGTATTCTGTGTTATAAATATACCATAATTATTTAAGGAAAACCCTGATAAAATGCATTTAGGTTATTTCAGTTTCTCAATGTTACAAACACTATGATAATGGACATTCTCACATATATATATATATCTTTGCACATGTGTGCAAGGTGTGTAGGGTTTATGTTCCTCAAACTGAAATGCTAGGTCAAAAGTTATTATTCCTTTAACTGAAATGAGAGTCACATAACATAAAATTGAACATTTTAAAGGGTACAACTCAATGGGATTTTGTACATTCACAATAACGTGCAACCGTCATCTCTATCCAGCTTTAAAACATTTTCATCATCCAAAATAAAACTTCATATCCATTAGGCAATTACTCTCCTTTCCCTCCTCGTCCCAGCCCTTGGCAACCACCAGTCTATTTTCTGTTTCTGCAAATTTGCCTATTCTGGGTATTTCATATACATGGAATCATGCAATATGTGACCTTTGCGTCTGGCTTCTTCCACTTAGAATAATGTTTCTGAGACTCATCCTGTTGGAGCATGTACCAGTACTTCATTCACTTTTGTGGCTGCATAAGATTTTCCCATCTGCATATACCACAAATTATTTATCTATTCATCTATTGAACATTTGGGTTGTTTCCCTCCTTGGGTTACTATACAAAGCGCTGCTATGAACATTTGTGCACAAAAGCGTTTGTTTAAATGCCTGTTTTCTTTTCTTTTCTTTCTTTTTTTTTTTTTTTTGAGATGGAATCTCACTGTTGCCCAGGCTGGAGTGCAGTGGCACAACCTCGGCTCACTGCAAGCTCCATGTCCCGCGTTCATGCCGCTCTCCTGCCTCAGCCTCCCAAGTCGCTAGGACTACAGGCGCCCGCCACCACGCCTGGCTAATTTTTTTGTATTTTTAGTAGAGACGGGGTTTCACTGTGTTAGCCAGGATGGTCTCGATCTCCTGACCTCATGATCTGCCCGCTTCGGCCTCCTAAAGTGCTGGGATTACAGGCGTGAGCCACCATGCCCAGCCTGAATGCCTATTTTCAAATTTTTAGGTACATACTTAGGAGTTAAATTGCTGGATCATTGTGGTTAAAATTTTGATAGGCATTGGCAAAATACTCTTGAAAAGTTGTCCCACTGTGTACTTCTGCTAAAAGTGAGGTAGAACATACATAGGTCTCACAATGCTGCCAATACTGGGTATTCTCAAAATGTTTCATATTTGCCAGTCTGATTGTGGGAATAAAAGATCCATTATTTTGCAAAGTTTTAAATTTTAGTTAGAGTGCAGTTGGGCACCCAGGCAGCATTGCTAGTTGCCCACTTTGTATCTGTTTCTCTTTCTAGTTTGTTAACAGAATCCTGGTTTTGTTTGGAAGGACAGTACGCCTGGTTCCAGGTAATCAATCACGATGAGTCGAAGCTGGAGGTTCTCTATTGGAGTGTGGTGCTGCCCCTCGGGAGGCCTTGGGAAACATGTGGGAGGGTTTCCAGCAGCCACAGTGTTGGGGAGTAGGTGCTGGCGTTTAGTGTCCATGGGTCAGGACTAATAACTGCCCCATGATTGGTGAAACAATCCTTTCCACAGAGAATTTTCCATCCTCAAAGGCAGAAAGTGCTCTATTGAGAAACACATGCAGCCAATCTACCAGGATTTAGCCAAATTCAGAGTTAAGGGCACAGTCCTGCATAAAACTGCCTTCGCTTCAGACACCAGCCACAGTTTAGAGGTTCCAGGGGGCACCCTCACTTCTGCCCAGCTGGCTACAAATTCAGGGGCCCCCATATCCACCCTCAGGTCCAGAACTCCCTGACAGCGCTGGACTTACAATTTTATTATTGCAAAGGATACAAACCAGAGCCAGCCAAAAGAAGAGACACTTGGGGCCAAGTCTGGGAGAGCTCCAAACACAGAGCTTCCATCATCCTGAGGGACACGTTACCCTCCTGGCACATCAGTGCTCTGCTGTGCAATTTTTCTTGCAGCTTCATTGTATAGTCATGATTAATTGAATCATTGGCCATGAGGCTGAACTCAGTCTCCAGGCTTCTCCCCTGCCCTGAGGTTAGTCTGTTATCACATAACTTAAAGCCCCAACCCTCTATCATATGGTGGGCCTTTCTAGTGTGTCCAACTCCCATCCTGAGTCACTTTGTTAGCATCAGCTATCAAGTGTCATCCTAGGAGCCCACCATGAAGAACAAATGCACTCCCATCACTTGGGAAACTCCAAGGGTTTAGAAGTTACCTACTAGGACCTGGGAACAAAACCAACCTAATTATTTGTTGCACATCAATTTTCCATTGCTCAGCCTCTCTTGCAGCTAGAGGTGGTCTTAAAACACAATTCTAGCTGGTGAAACCTAAATGAAAGTTTGCTGGGGTTGATAAGAAAGCTCTTGCTGTTTTTTGTTTCCACATCTCAGCCCCAAACCAATCCCTCTTCTTTGTCTTGAACTTGGGTGTAATATATGAAGCTGTGTTACAACTTGTATTGAGTAAAGTGAAGGAACAAATACATAGAAAGAGCTTTGTTCCCCCATGGTGTTTTTTCGTGCTGAACCAATGCCAGTAAGTGCTCCCGCCTACCTGGTTTGGATTTTTTGGTATGTGAGAATGTAAACCTAAATTAGTTTGAGCTATTGTTAGTTAGGTGCTCTTTACTTGCAGCCAAGAGCTCTCCTGACACAGCATCTTGTCATATGTTTATGGGCCACTTGGTTCTTTTTTTTCTGAGAAACATCTGCTCATATCTTTAGCCTACTTTTTTCTATGGGATTATTTTATCTTTTCTTATTGGCTTGCTAGAGAGCTTGGCATATTAGAGGAATTATCCCCTTGTCTAAAATACGTGTTGCACAATTATTTTTTCTATAGTACATCATTTTCTTTTAACTTTCTTATGGTGGTTTTTCTCTATAATTTTTTGCCATTTTAATATAGTCATAGTTGTCCAAGTCTTCCTTTTTGGCTTCTGAGTTACGTGTCATTCTTAGAAATGCCTTATTTCTTTCAGAGGTATAAAAATACTCTGAGGGGCTTTAAACATTATTTTTGTTATAGGAGTTCCCCCTTATTTCATGTTTCACCTTGCATGGTTTCTGTTAGCTGTAATCAACTGAGGTCCAAAAATATTATATGGAAATTTACAGAAATAAACAATACATAAGTATGAAATGGCATGCCATTCTGGGTAGTGTGATGAAATCTCATGCCATCCAGCTCCATCCCATCCAGGACTTGAATCATCCGTTTGTCCAGCATCTCCATGTGTATACGCTACACACCTCTTAGTCATTGACATTGTCTGCTCCTGACATCCACCCATCAATATTGAGCAATATGTCATTGCTCAATGATCCAGGATCACCGAAAGCAGATGATCCTCCTGATGCACGGTCAGAAGGTAAATAGTAGCTCACTTCTCCGTCACAATGCCTGAGTCATTCACCTCACCTCACCTCATCACATGGGCATTTTAATCATCTTATATCATCACAAGAAGAAAGGTGAATACACAATAAGATATTTTGAGAGAGAAAAAGAGACCGCATTCACCTAATTTTTATTACAGTATATTGTGATAATTGTTCTATTTTATTATCGGCTATTGTTGTTAATCTATACTGTGCCTAATTCATAAAGTAAACTTTATCATAGGTATGTCTATACAGGAAAAAACATCGTGTGTATAAGGCTCAATACTATCCTTGGTTTCAAGAATCCACTGGGGGTCTTGGAATATATCCTCTGGGGGTAAGGTGGCAGGGGGACTACTGTATATTTAAGCTTTTTAAAAATATAAACTTGTCATATGTTATTTGTTATATTTGTATTATGTTTTGTTGCATTAAAACTCATTTTAGCATAAGAACAGAATTAGAAATAGTAACAGATAGCATTAAACACTTACCAGGCACTGTTTTCCTTCTTTACAAGATTGTCTCATTTAATCTTCGTATGAGAAAGCAGATCCTGTTATTATCTTCATCTAAGAGGTGAGGAACTGAAGCTTCCAGGGGCACAGTTCCTTACCCGAGGTCTCACGCCTACAGAGGGAACAGCCCAGGCTTGAGCCCAGGAGCCTGAGTGCAGAGTTTACTTTCTTAAGCACAGGGTTCCACCAGTGGAATTACGACACTCCAGTGGATTTCTGTTATATTTCTCCCATTCTGTTTCTGCATGATATGTGCCATGCAGTGTCTCTGCCTTTAGAAAATGGCTCATTAGGCCGGGCATGGTAGCTCAGGCCTGTAATCCCAGCACTTTGGGAGGCCAAGGCAGGCGGATCACGTGAGATCAGGAGTTCGAGACCAGCCTGGCCAAGATGGTGAAACCCTGTCTCTACTAAAAATACAAAAATTAGCCGAGTGTGGTGGCAGGTGCCTGTAATCCCAACTACTCAGGAGACTGAGGCAGGAGAATCGCTTGAACCTGGGAGGAGGAGGTTGCAGTAAACAGAGATCGTGCCACTGCACTCCAGCCTGGGTGACAGAATGAGACTGTCTCAAAAAAGAATAAAAAAGAAAATGGCTTATTAGATATGCTTTGATTCCACCAACCTCTGCATGCACTTCCTACTTACTCTTTGTTTTTTCCGAAAACTTATTTTAGGACTTGGGACCTAGAATGGTTAAGTTAATGCTGGTTCCTCCAGCTGCCTCAGGTTTGGGCTATTTGCTATAGCGGATATGTTTTAAGGGTGTGTGGTGTTTGTAACACACACAGACACAGAGATGATTCCCATGAAGAAGTTTGTTCTGCTCACAGATCCCTAGAAACAGAACGCACAGCCTGCCACGCAGGGAGGAAGTGCCAAGGCTGGCCAGGGGGCAGACAGAGCAGAGGAAATCCTGGGCGAAAGCTTATATTGTGGTTTCTGCAGGGAGGAACAGGCGAGGCAGGGTGCACAGGCTTAGGAGTGGGGCCAGGCTGAATAATTTCAGAGCTCTGGGGCATAGCGGCTTTCCCTGGTTAATGGCCCTGGGGGCTTAGGGCAGGCAAATGGTGGCCCTGAGTGTGAGATCCTGATAATGGAGGTGGTTTGAGGTGTGGATTTGGGATTAGCTGGTTTGTATGTGAAAGGTGTCTTAGTAGAGGAATTGTTTGCCATTTCCAGAAATTAGCTAGTCCTGGGGTGGAGTGGGGAACAGTTCCTCTAGGGTCAACAAAGCCCCAACATGTCAAAACATCAAAAATGCAGAGTAGAGAGACTGGGTACTGTAAGACAATTATTTCTCTGCCCTGCACTTTTCTCCTCTTGGGCTTCCCCTTTTCCATGTTATGACAGGGGTAGCAGACACCATCTTCTCACATCGTCTCCATGGTTTTAGTGATTAACTGAGGGGGGGGGGCTTCTGATGCCAGGTGGCAAAGGTCCATTTCTAGAATTTTTTTTTTTTTTTTTGAGACAAAGTCTTGCTCTGTCGCCCAGGCTGGAGTGCAGTGGCGCGATCTCCACTCACTGCAAGCTCTGCCTCCTGAGTTCACGCCATTCTCCTGCCTCAGCCTCCCAAGTAGCTGGGACTACAGGCGCCCACCACCTCGCCCAGCTAATTTATTTATTTATTTATTTATTTTTGTATTTTTAGTAGAGATGGGATTTCACCGTGTTAGTTTTTTTTTTCTTTCTTTCTTCTTCTTTTTCTTTGTTTTTTGTTTTTTGTATTTTTAGTAGAGACGGGGTTTCACTGTGTTAGCCAGGATGGTCTCCATCTCCTGACCTCGTGATCCACCCCCCTTGGCCTCCCAAAGTGCTGGCATTACAGGCATGAGCCACTGCGCCCGGCCCATTTCTAGAATTTTTAAAGTGGAACTGGGATGGGTTACAATGTAGAGAGAAGCAGAAAGGAGAGTGAAAGTGGGGAGCCTGGGACATCTGAATCCTGGATCCAGTCATCCCTGAAGCTGACTCTATCTCTGTCCTTGATAACAAAAGTCATTAACTTGCTCTTTTGCCTAAACTAGTTTGAATTGGATTTTCTTCATTTGCATTTTATCTTTATGGAAGAGAAAATATATGCATGTGTTAATTTATTCTTGGAAAGCTCCACGATGGCTTTTGAAGAGATGCTGAAACACCTAAGTAGATCCTCTCATACAAGGTGGCATTTCAAAAATTTAATAACCAACTCACAGGTGCCCGGGTGAAAATTAAGAGGGACTGCACTGTCACGGCAAAATAAAAATGGGTAGATTCAGTTGTGTTTAATCATCTCTGTTTTAAGAAGCTGTGTTGACCTTACCGAAGGAGGTAAATCGAGTACTAATACATCGCAAGACGTGAGTGGGAGTGCTGGTGGGAACCCCCGTCTGCTAAGGCCCTTGGCAATCAGAAATAGGTTTCAGGAAAGTGACATTGCAGGCGATTAGGCAAGTCATTCTCCAGCAAATACTCTCTCTCTCTGAGAAAGAGATAGCGTCCCCCTACCCACCTCTCCGAGACAGGGATGTTAACAGCAGCTGCTCACTACGCTGCTGCTGGTGCTTGGAAATGAGACGTGTGTGGCAACTACAAGTGGAATACCAGGAATCTCACTGCACTTGCCTGGATGAGGAAGACAGCCTGGCTCCGCTCTCAGAGACACCAGCCGAGGCTGCCATTTAATAGTCCTTTCATTAAATCATCTTTTCCAGCGCTGGCAAACCCATCCATGACTCAGTGTTTCTCCTTTGCCTATCCTCACCTTACTTCTAACCTCCCTCTTTTGCATGCAACTTGAAATGTTCAAGATTTAAAAATAAAAATTCATTGTAGGCACTCTTGGCCTATGCACCGCTTTTCACAAAGGAAACCAAGCTTTAAATAAAAGGCAGGAAACTGCTCAGCAACCCTGGCCCCTTTGAAAGAACAGTTTCCGTGTGCTGTTAAGCTGGGGGACACCTCAGCTGGTGGGGCTTGAGTGGCGGCGGGTGCAGCATACAGCTACTCAATGAAACCACAGTCACACGCACTCACATTGTCTCCTCAGCCCTGTCTTTTGGAGTTTGGGCAGATGTCCCAGTAGATATTTTTACTTCTGTAACACTAATAACAAATGACTTTAAAAGCACAAAGCGGCAATCCTTCTCTAAATATTTCTGCACTAAAAAAGTATAATTGGCATTGCCGAAGCAAAGTCTTGCTGGGCCTCTTCCTGGTTTGGAATGCCTGACCTCTGCCTGTGGTTCTTTCTCTAACACCTGACCATCCTGCTCCTTGGAATACAGGTGTGGCATTGTTCCTGTTTCCCTTTGCAACCTGCTTCCTGGAACCCTCAGGGGGAGAGGACAAATACTTAGATAATCACCAAACAAATGAAGATCTCCTTTCATTTCCATGTGCGTCCAATTTGGGAACAAAACTCGACACTCAGCTGCAGTCGTCCTTGTTATTAATTATTCATCCATTCATCTATTCAGCTACTATTCAGCTACGTGTTCCATAAACATTTATTAAGTGCCAATTATGTATGAATAAGGCATTGTTTCTGCCCCCTTGTCTGTGTCCTCCTGAAACTCCTGTTCTAATTATGGAGACCTGGCTTGTGCATGAACAGTGAGGTTACAGTACGGGGGGTTTTGTCCCTGTCACCCCCCGCATTTGGAAGTTGTTGAGAACACCGCCTGCAAGAGGAGCCTCAGGGGGTGCTGCCCACGGGCCAGGTGCAACAGTTCCCACCTCATAGCACTTTGTGTCTCCTCCACATCTTCTTGGCAGGATGGGTCGTTTTACTGTCCTCCTTCCCTCATGAGGAAACAGGCTAATGGGACTAAACGACTTGTGCAAGATGACAGAGTGGGGATTAGAACCCAGGCAACCTGACTCCTGAGTCTACGACCATCTTGTGACACTGTTCCCTCCTCGTAAAAGCAAATAACCACCACCAACAAAACCCTCTCTTGGCTTGGCAGTGGTGACACCACCTTCTCCCGGTGTTCTCTTCACCAACTCCTCCTCTTCCTTCACATAACCCTGAAGGGTGCATCTATGCTCCTCAAAAACCTCACTGGGCCTTGAGGCCTCTACACTCCCTGCCCAGGGGAATGTCCGCAACACATGCACAGGCAACAGAGTATGGGTGTGCAGGGGAAAGATGGGGCTATTCTTGTTTAACTCTTTTAATCTGCAGAATGTATAAAGGGAATCACTATGTTTTGCAGAATTTTCAGGAAGCATAAAATATAATCTGCACTAATGCCTTTCATCCCAGTACTTTGGGAGGCCGAGGCGAGTGGACTGCTCGAGCTCATGAGTTCGAGACCAACCTGGGCAACATGGAAAAATCCTGTCTCTACAAAAAAATGCAAAAATCAGCCGGGTGTGGTGGTACGTGCCTGTAGTCCCAGCTACTCGGGAAGCTGAGGTGGGAGGATGGCGTGAGCCCAGGAGGCAGAGGTCGCAATGAGCCGAGATGGCGCTACTGCACTCTAGCCTGGGCGGATACAGCCAGAACTTGTCTCAAATCTGTATATTTGCTGTCAAATATATATATATATAAAATTATATCTAATAATTACATAATTATAATATATAGCCTTTAGTGTGGAATATATATAATATATAAAATATGTATATTTAAATATATAAAATACAAATTTATATATAAATAAAATTACATATTATATATTTTATATTTTATATATATACACACACACACACACACATATTCCACACTAAGGACTCTAGGCATTGTATGAACAAGGTGGTTCAGCATTATCACACACTGGACATGCCCATATTCAATGGAAAAGAAAATCTATTTTGCAGTCGCTGGAATAAGTAGATGTCCCGTCAAGGGAGAAGTCTCTTTGGTCTGAGTCAGGACGGAAGACTCAGCTGGGACGCATCCCGCGCGCTGGGGAGAGGCCCACGTCTGCATGTGGCCCTGGGAAAGGTTTGCTGTGCTGTAGCTGGTGTCGTGGTTTGGATTTAGTGATGTGAGTACACTGTCTTTCTTCCGTAAGGAGAGGGACCGGTTTTAAAAAATATCTTTCTACAAACTCTGCCGCACCCAGGACAGGGTTGGATCTGTAGGTATTTAAAATGACTGCCGCAGCCAGGACAGGGTTGGACCTGTAGGTATTTACAATGACTGGTTTGAGAGCCCACGTGGCCTCGTGTATAAACGTTCCATAGCTCCTTATTTCTCAGCTCTCGAAGCACTTGGCTGGGTCTCTCCAGTAGCCTGGCTCCCAGGACGCTGTGGGCAGCAAGGGAAGGGGTGTCTGGCCACACGCTAAGTAGTTGGAAACACCACACAATTACCTGACAACCAGCAGCAGACGCCGGGCTGGAGGGGACCCCCCGGGGTCTTTTGCCCCCCCCCTCCCGACACGGCTCCCTTGTGTGAACAACTGCACTGGCCTAGAGACCCCTCTGCTTCCAGGGCTTTCCTCACGCCCCAGAAGTTCCCTCATTCACTGACCATGCCAACACCCACGCTGTGCTCACCGGGGGACGGCGAGTCTTCCATGAGAAACCATCCTTTTCCTGGGTGGCACTGGTGATATCCGTGTTGAAGGCATTTTAGTAACTGTGGGATGTCTCTGCTGAATGCAAGAGAAGGGAGAATTTGGAGAACTGTGTGCAGTCCCTTGTGGGCATCTCTGTGGGCATTTCTTTCATCCAGGTGCACTGAGGGTGGTGAGGAGGGCCGCTTGCGGAGGCTGGAGAGAGCTGGCAGGCTGGGCGGTGGGAAAGGGCCCCAGGCTGGAGACAGTGCAGGCAGCCAGGCGGCCAGTTCCTTCACACCTGCCTGCTGCTGCTGGAGTCTGTCCCAGGCCAGCGGTATGGACAGAAAGAACAGGCATCCTAGTGCCCCCCGGGGCCACCACTCTGTGTTCTCCATGCCCAGCATGCTCCTGTTTCATCCCATTTTATGGAGGAGGGCAGAGCAGCACGCGTGGGTGGCAAGGGAGAGAAAAGAGAGTCCGCGCAGCATGCGGGAGGTCGGGACTCGGCGGCAGGGCTGCCAGACAAAATGCAGGATGCCCAGTGGCATCTGAATTCCAGATAAACAGCAAGCAAGGTTTCAGGATAAGTGTGTCCTTAACATCACTTTATATTCTCACATGCTGAATCTGGGGGCCCTATTGTATCATCACTAAGCCTCTCCTATCTTTGTGGAGATAACCTCTCCCGTTCTTGCAGCTTCCCAGTTGTGGCGCCCGCTGGCTGCCTCTGTTTCCAAGACCGGGTGGGGGGCGGGGGCCTACAGCAATCTGCAGGGCCGATACATCTCCACACACCTGGACAAGTCAGAGGCTTCTCTGCCTCTGACACTCAGCCCCGGCAGGTTTGCCATGAGTGGCGATTTAAACGCTGCCTTGCTGGTGTGGAGCTGTGGAATTCCCTTTGGCTCCTAAGCGGGAGAGTTGTTTAAAATTCATGATGCTCCTTGGATTTTAATTGGGTGTGAGTAACCTGGGGACCTAGTTAAAATGCCAGTTCTGATTCAGTGGGTGTGGATGGGGCCTGAGATTCTGCAATTCCAGCCAGCTTCCAGAGGGTGTTTAATGTGGCAGGTTAGAAACCCAGAGAGAGTTTAGGCTTCGGGCACTACAACTGACATCCGAAACAGCCTCAACTCACTTATGGCTCCTGCTAGGGGCTGAATTATGTCCCCTCTCCGCCCCACCCCCAAATTCATATGTCAAAGTCCTAATAGAATTCAGAGACACATACAGAGGAAGAGCATGTGAGTGCCCCTGAGGAAGATGCCCATATACAAGCCAAGGAGAGATGTCACAGAGGAAACCAATCCTGACATCTTGATGTTGGATTTCCAGCCTCCAGAACTGGGGGCAAAATACATGTCTGTTGTTTAAGCCATCCGGTCTGTGGTATTTTGTAGGGCAGCCCTAGCAGACGATACAGGGTCCTTTGTGGAAGACATGGGGCAGGGTCGCCTGAGGCACCTTGAAAGTAAAGGAGAAATAGCTCTCAGGGACTCAGCCGCAAGTCATTAATAACCAAGCGGAACAACTGTCTTCAATAGAGCTTAACCTGGATCCCAGAACTGAACGAGCGGGAGAAATAAACTCTCACCCTTCTTCGCCTGGATCCCAGAACTGAAACAGCGGGAGAAATAGAACTCTCACCCTTCTTTTAACACTTTCAGGTCTCATGTAACCTCACAATTTCCCCAAATGAAAAATGATCAAGGCCGGGCCCGGTGGCTCACGCCTGTAATCCCAACAGTTTGGGAGGCCGAGGCAGGTGGATCATGAGGTCAGGAGATAGAGACCATCCTGGCCAACTTGATGAAACCCCGTCTCCACTAAAATACATAAATAAATTGGCCGGGCATGCTGGCGGGCGCCTGTAGTCCCAGCTACTCGGGAGGCTGAGGCAGGGAAATCGCTTGAACCCAGGAGGCGGAGGTTGCAGTGAGTTGAGATCGCACCATTGCACTCCAGCCTGGGCAAGAGAGTGAGACTCCGTCTCAAACAAACAACAACAACAAAAAAATCAGGTCAGGTGTGTTAACTCCCATGATTCAGATGAATAACCTGAGTCACATGTGGGCACTTTGTCTTCACAGGCCAGATATTATGACAAAGAAGAAAGAGGAAGAGCAGGGGAAGGAGGGGCAGGAGGAAGACGAGAAGAAGAACTAAATTTTCCTTCAACAACTTAATTCCCACCTTTCAAACACCGAAATCTTTGTCAATTCAGGGTAAACTCAAATGGATCCATTTTTCAGACGCTCAGAATTTTGTCCCTTTCTCACTGGGGCTGGGGACATTCCCGGGGCCTCACTGGACACTGAGGCACTGGTGAGGGTGGGTGTTGCCATCGGTCCAGCTGGCGCTGCTGAGCTGCGCACACCCGGTCTGCCCTGCCGTGGTGTCCCCTCCCGCTGGTTCTCTGAGACATGCGCATTCCACACCCAGGGTCCTGCCATCACCCTCAAGGGACGCTTCATTTCCCCTCATCCTGACCTGGAGGCTCCTGCAGGCTAAGCCCTCCTCACCTTCTCCTGAGCCACTGCCTGCCCTCCCGTCGTCTCAGGACCACAAGACTTTCGGGACTGCCTTGGGCCTTCCCGCCTAGGCCGGCCACACCACTGATTTTATTCTGACCCCTCACCAGGCTGGTTTGGGGGACCCCTTCTGGGCCAGCTGTTTCCTCAGGCTACACCCAGAAAGAGAGGTATAATCTCTGCACTTGAATTCCTCAGCACAGCTGGGGGCTCTCTGACTCTCCCACCCTGGGGCTGGGGACGAGGGAACAGGGAGAAACCCCTGCCCATAGCCCAGCCAGATAGATGACGGACAGACTCTAGCGTTCTCCCCTCAGGCTCTCCCTTGTCTCGGCCTCCACCCAGCCAGCCACGGTCCTCTGTCCCCAGCCTGGGGAGGGTGTGGGCTTCACAGCTTCTCTCTCTAGCTCTCTGATTTTCCCAAGTCACTCGTAGCATTGTCATGCTCTCGCTCTTTCTGAGTCTGGGCTTTTGAAAAGAAAGACACCCAGCCTCTTGCAACTTTAAAAGTCTTTCCTTCTGAAACCATCACCTCTGCTAGAGGTTTTTTAAAGCCTCTCTTGAAACTCAAATCTGAGCGTTGACTCTATTTTTGCTCTTGCTTTCCTGCTGTGACAACCCCAGGGAAAGTGTGGAGGGCCTAGGAGAGCATTCCCGATGCCTGAGTGGGAGGGAAAAGGCAGGGGTGAGGAGGACTAGAAGAGAAACACGCAAGGTTTAACACCACTAAGCATTACTCCGCTACGCGTGAGATATTTCCGTACATGTCAACCTTGTTTAATTTTCCTGCTGTACCAGGGCTGGTCCCCCAACAGCAGGCAATGGAGTCCCTGAGATGCCTGTTAAAAATATAGACCCCTGCTCACAAGGGTCAAGAGGTGGGAGCAACCCAAGTGTGCATGCATGGATGAATGGATAAGCCAAATGTGGTCAACGGAATGTCCTGCAGCCCTGAACCGGAAGGAAATCCTGACACGCGCTGCAGCCTGGGGGAGCCACGGTGAGGATGTTATGCTAAGCCAGTCACAAACGCACGATTCCACCCGAAGGATGTACCCAGAGTAGTCAAACTCAGAGACACAGTGGTAGAATTGGGGTTTCCAGGGGCTGAGAGGAGGCGGCTGGGGAGATGTTCTTTAATGGGGACTGAGTTTCAGTTTGGGGAGATGAAACGAGTTCTGTGGATGGGTGGTGGTGACAGATGCACAACCATGTGAATATACTTAATGCGACTGAACAGTACACTTAAAAACGTTTAAGATGAAGCTGGGCTCTGTGGCTCACGCCTGTAATCCCAGCACTTCGGGAGACCGAGCGGGGCAGATCACTTGAGGTCAGGAGTTTGAAACCAACCTGGCCAATGTGGCGAAACCTATCTCTACTAAAAGTACAAAAATTAGCTCAGTGTGGTGGTGCATGCCTGTAATCTCAGCTACTTGGGAGGCTGAGGCAGGAGAATTGCTTGAACCTGGGAAGTGGTGGAGGTTGCAGTGAGCCAAGATTGTGCCACTGCACTCCAGCCTGGGCAACAAGAGCAAGACCCCGTCTCAAAAAAAAAAAAAAAAAAAAAAAATGCTTAAGATGGGCATTTTTATGTAATGTCTATTTTACCACAATTTTTAAAATTAGGATCACCGTCTGCAGCGAACAGAGCTAAGCACTCGCCTCTGCCTTTTAAACTCACACACGGTGCTTAGCCTTGAAGCTTGAGTTCAGACTTTAGACACCTTGGCTGTATAAAGTCCTCAAAGGGCACGAAGATGTTGGCCTAACTGTGGAGGAAATTCTCTAAATCATGGGGTTTTAAATCAAAGCTGTGTTCAAGGCAGCTCAGTGTATTTATCTTCTGTCCATTTTTAAATCAGAGCCAGAAGAGACAGAGCTGGGAAAGGAATCCCGCCGGCTAAACCAGCCTCTCCATGACAATCTTGTAAAATACCACGACGGTTTCCTCAACATCACCAGTTGCCAACTCCAATCCCTTCGTCAAATATTGGGTACATACAGTGCCTTGAAAGAGAGGTTTTTGTTCTGACACTTGTTCTGCTATGAAAACGTTTTCATTCTTCCCTGCATCTTTTGTAGAAGTTGACCGAAAAGGAATCACTCCTCGTGACTCCCACTGGAAGGCCTGCTCCACCGTGGCTTGGCCATAACGGGGAGAACTTTGGAGAGTTAAGCAGTTGAAGTAAGAACTACTTTGCCAGACTCTCTGGGAGTGAGATGCTGAATGTGCATTGCAGACAATTATCCCAGGTGAATTTGAAGTTGAAGAACCACTGTGCAGTGTAGGCAAGAATGTCTAATTTTGTTCTTGTGAGAAGACTAGTAACCAACACCTGGGGGTAAATATTTACATGTTCCATACTTCAGGTGATCCCAGACCACAGCCTGTAAGGTACACCCTGGAGGAAGCATCACCCTCCTTTTATAGCTAAAATAATGGAGCAAGAATATCATATAAACATTAAGCGTCAGCCGGGCACGGTGTCTCACGCCTGTAATCCCAGCACCTTGGGAGGCCGAGGCAGGCGGATCCCCTGAGGTCAGGAGTTCGAGACCAGCCTGACCAATATGATGAAATCCCGTCTCTACTAAAAATACAAAAATTAGTCAGGTATTGTGGTGCACACCTGTAATCCCAGCTACTCAGGAGGCTGAGACAGGAGAATCTCTTGAACCTGGGAGGCAGAGGTTGTGGTGAGCCAAGATCGCACCATTACACTCCAGCCTGGGCAACAAGAGTGAAACTCCATCTCAAAAAAAAAAAAAAAAAAAGTTAAGCTTCAAAGCATCTGGCAATTTGGGGTTGTGAAGCTAGAGTTTTTTGTTCCCCCTTCAAACCCCCATGGTCTTTCCCTTTCCTAACAGATCTCCACCTAGTTCAGGTATTCATGCTCCTCCACCCAGAGAGGTCTGGGGTGGGGAAGAACCTGCTTAGGTTAAGCCGTGCTTGGTGCTGGGTAAGCCCAGTTTAAAATAAAACCAATTACAATGATGGGCGAGGCCCAAATAGAACAAGCCAATCACAGTGATGGTGAGGGTAGGTTCCTGTTAGGATAAGCCCATTATGGTGGGTGGGTAGGAGGGGGTTTCTGATTGGAAGAAGCCAATCCTTCTCGACCATTCCCCATGGACCCTTGGCTCCATTCTGGTCAGTGAGGCGAGAGGGGAGGGCTGGCCAGTGGAGAAGAAAGGAAAATGTGCATGAGTTTCTGGATAAAGTAGGAGACTTCAAAGCAATTTGCCAGGCAAGGGAAGACACTTTGTGCTCTCACGGGAGAATCTGAGCTTCAAAACACTGGGTCAAAGCACTGGGAGAGACTCTGTCACAGCCTGTCAGCTATTCAAGAGCAAAGCAGTGGCCACTAGATTGTTACTTTTCGTTGTTGCATATTATTTGAATAAATTCTATGATGGTGTGGAGAAGAGACTTAGGTGTCCCAGAACTTAACTGCGGCAGAGGTAGCATTCTCAGGCCAAATATAGATCTTAGGAATCCAGGCTTTTAAATGAGGACTGAGTGAGGTGCAGCCATTTTTCATGGGGCTTCGAGCCGTGTGGAGGTGTCACGAGTGAGAGGCGGCAATTAGAGAAGGAGAGAAGCTGTCAGAGCAAGTGCAGGCTGAGGCTGGTGAGGCCTAGGGAGCAGGGAGCCCTGGGGAACCCATGGAGGGCAAATCCATGAGGATCGAGGCGCAGCGAGGCCCTCCCGGGAACACAGGCCAGAGACCAGGAAGTCCTGCAGGTGCTGAGGTTAGCAAATGGCCTGGGCCCAATTTTCTCTGTTTATCCTGGTGGGGTTTGCAGACATATTTTTCAAACTGTGGGTTGTGACCCTTTTAGTGGCTCCTGAAATCAACTTAGTGACTTGTGACCAGCTCTTAAATCAAGGCTGGAAGGTGGGTGAAATAGAATAGGAGCTCTCAGCACACATTGCACTTTTGATTATGTGGTGTGTATAAGCACATGTGGTATGTGTGTGTGCATGGAGAATGCATGTGTGTATGTATGTGTGTGTGGTGTACATGCATGTATGTGTGTATTCACGTGTGTATTGTGTATGCACATGCAAGTGTGTGGCATGTGTTTGTGTGTGCCTGTGTGTGTGGTGAGTGTATGTGTGTATTTGTGTATGTGCCTGTGTGTGTGTGCGTGCATGGTGTTTGTGTATACCATATTCCAATGTAAGCATCTTTTTTGCAGTGGTTGTGGTTGTGACCTGGAGGCTAGCCGGCCACATTCTCAGAGGTGGGACAGGAACTGGATGGAGTGGAGAGGTCTGTGTAACTGTTATCTTATTGATTGATTGATTGATTGATTGATTGAGATGGAGTCTCACTCTGTCACCCAGGCTGGAGTGCAATGGCATGATCCTGACTCGCTGCATTCTCTACCTCCTGGGTTCAAGTGATTCTCCTGCCTCAGCCTCCCCAGTAGCTGAGATTACAGGAGTGCACCACCACGCCCGGCTAATTTTTGTATTTTTAGTAGAGACGGGGTTTTGCCATGTTGGCCAGGCTGGTTTCAAACTCCTGGCCTCAAGTGATCTATCTGCCTGCCTCAGGGTCAGTGGACCTCAGGTCTTGACTGTCCCCTCCCTGCGTAGCAGTTCCTTTCAGAATGGTTCCATTGTTTGGATTTCCTTATGCATTTAAACATCTTTGAAAATAGACAGCAAAACCAACAAGACCAGGCAATCTCGAATGTGCCCAAACCAGAGAGTGCTTCATTCTTCTCAGGTCCCCTGGGCGAGAGATGACGAAACGCACTTAGAGACCCAGTGGTGTCTGTCAGCAAGGTGGGAAGAGGAAAGGAGCCGAAATTCAGAATGGCTAAGGCAGGGGAAGGGCTCACAAGACTTCCCTGCTCCTGTCCGCCCTGAGGGTTCCTGAGGCTCTTCGTACCTGAGCTCTTGCTCCCCTGAAGACAACGCTACCTGTTTAGATTTGGGAACCTCTTTCCAGGGGAAGCCTCACCTCTGTTCCGTGGTGGCAGAAAAACAGCTTTAGTTAAGAATAGGTGATGCTGAGTGTTAGGCGTTTTTCAGGGGGGAGAAAGATCCTCACTTCTTTTAGCTCTTCCACACCGCCTGAATACACAAATTCCATGCTTCTGACTCCTCTCTTCCTTCAAGGATGCTGCCTATTTCTGCCAGAGGCAGCTGGAGATGCTGTGCTCTGGGACAGTCCTGCTAAGGATGTGTGTGGTTGTGAGCTGAGCTGGAGATTCCAGTGACAGGACTGGGAGCCCAAACAGTGTGTCGATGGCAAATAAAACAGGCCGTGCTTCACGGTGTCCATGGCCACCCCCGCCCCTCATAATGACACTCCACTCCCCGACCCAGAAATATGCTCCCCTCCAAAGCCACTGGGTGTATCCAAAGTGAATAATCTACACAAGGAGTAGCCTCCTCTCCTGGTTCCAGAAATCAGAATTAAGGGGGAAGAGTTTGGCTGGGAGGGAGCCCAGTGTCTCTCCGCCTAGCTGGCTACCCTGACACTGCCCTCTGGAAGCACGCCAGGACTGAGGCTGAGACAGGTGCTGGTTAGCCTGGAGTGCCTGCCTTGCTCTCTAACCTGCCTGCTCTCACAGGCTGCCCTGTGAATGTAATTGAGTTTGTTTCCCTTTTACTACTCCTGACCTTTCAATACAATTGAAATGTAATGTTCCCCAACCTTGAATTAACTGGCTGATGAAGTTAAAGAAAATAAAGAAGGGGTCTTGGCTGCAGGAGTTTGAAACCAGCCTGGGCAGCATAGAGAGACCCTGTCTCTACAGAAAAATGAAAAATTACCCAGGCATGGTGGTATGTGCCTGTGGTCCCAGCTACTCAGGAGGCTGAGGTGGGAGGATTGCCCAAGCCCGGGAATTCAAGGTTGCAGTGAGCTGTGATCACACCACGCCATTCCAACCCAGGCAACAGAGCAAGACCCTGTCTCTGAAAAAAAAAATCCTGTCCTTGGGCTGGGGGTGGTAAATGAGCTATGAATCTCACCACAACCACTGCTTGTACCTCACAGACATCACCAGTGGGTCATGGTTGTGACCCTTCTCAGCACAGCCCTGCGGGAGCTGCCCCCAGCACTGGGGCCCTGCGCTGAACTGCCCGTTTGCACTCCTGCAAAAGAGCACTGAAGGCGACGGTAGCATGGTGGCAGCCATGGTCCATGTACAACCCTGAAGGAAGGTGCTTCTCACGGACACGAGCTGGACCCCTGCAGGAACTCTCCCACCCTTGTCACTGTGGCAAGATCAAGGTCAAGTCACTAAGGCCAGCCTCAGCTGGGCCCTGGTCCTCGGCCCCGGCCCAAACTGCACAATGTGATGTAAGACTTAGACTCAATTCCCTCCCAAGTCATGAGTCACCCCCGCAAGGGTGGAAAGGGCAAGTCCTGAGACTCTCATGGTGCTTTTGGAATTTGAGGCCTCTCAGATTCCAGAAATAGGCATGTAGGCTGGGGTTGGAGCTCTCAAAGAGACAGATGTCAAAATTGAGGCCAGGAACTGACATGTGGAAATCACTGCCAGCCATGCCCAGAAGGCAGGGCCCAGACCCAGGTGCTATCCACACCAAATCGGGGTTCTGGGTTTCAGGAGCATGGGGACCACAGCACAGGTTCTGTGCCCCTCCTCTGCATCCTTTTGTGGAACTGGATTCCTCTGGGGCTATCCAGCCCGGAGAGGTCCCCACCTTTGTAGGACAAAGTCTGTCCTTGGGGCAGGGGCTTCTGTCTCCCTTTCCTCTCTCCCTTCTCAGTCTCCCTCCACACCCCCACCCTCCAAGCAGCAGACAGGGAAAGGGCCACTGTTTTGAAAGGCGAGGCTTACACCATCTCTTCCCAAATGAGGGGAGCCTCCGCCTGTCTGTGCCCCGGCACACTTCCAAGACATATGGGTACCCTGAGAATAATGTGCGCCCCTTGTGAGCCCATATTCCTTGAACAGTAATCCAACATTTATTTAGCAGAGGTGACAATTAAAAAAATATGAAATATATTTATTTATGTTCAAAACAAGCGATTTATGACATTCATTCATTAAGTGTCATTTTGCAGACCACGAAATTTATTGCCAGCTATAAACAAGTTAAACTACTTAAAATGTGGATAATAAAATAAATCTATTTTATTATCTCATTTCCAATAAACAGCACCATGCTGTGCCTTCATGGTTTGTAAAATTTGAGCTGACTCTGACTGTAGGTTTTAGGTGACTCTCAGCTGCTTGGTCTCAGAGTTGGAGGCTGGGCTTGCACGTTCACTGGAATTGCCCAGAGGAGAGGGATCCTGCCACAGCTGCTACTGCGACTGTGACTTCACAATGCTCAGCACCTGTGTGACTCGGGAGGGAAGCGGGGAGGGGCTTTGGAGGCACACAGCCTCACAGTGACCTTCAGCAAATGCTGAGTTTGTCACCGTTACCTGCACCTGGTGGGCAGGTGGGCACTCAGCCTGGGGTTCTAGAAGGCACGGGGGTGGCCAGAAGGGTCTAAAACTCCTGGGAAGTGGCAAAAGAGAGCTCTTGATCAGGTAGACACTTCCCTGTACCCTCAGAACCAAGGGCAGCTTGGGTGCCTCCATGGAAGTTGGAGGCCCAGGGAGACTTAATCTCTGGCCAAGGGGGCCCTTGTGCCACCTGTTTGTGTGGGTTTCAGTGGATAGAAAAGGCGTGCACTTCTTTCACAAGAAAGGCACCTGTGTCCTTTGCCTGTGCCTGTTGGTATACCTCCGTCAGTCACAGCACTGTCTTCTTCAGCAGGAGTGGGCTCAGTGTGCACATTTCCGGTTCTGAAAGAGTCAACATGGAAAACGGACTTACCTAGCCCCAGAATCCCAGTTTATCCCAGTGAGGTCGCAGCTGCCCCCAGAAGCTCTCTCTCTGGACTGCCTTTGTTCTGTCTCTGAAATGACTGCGTATCTGGGGTCATCTCCAAAGCAGTCACTTGAAGGTGTCTCTCTAACCTTCCACCCACGTGAGCCTTGCTTCTTCCTCTTCCAGGACATGATGGGCAGGAATCCCCAGGGGACTTCTGGTATCAAAGGACAGCCAAGCAGTCCTCTCTCCCCTTATCTCACTGAAAGCTTCTAACCCCTGACACAAGACTGAGACATTGGCTCCAAGTTGATGAGGCTCCTGTCTGTTAGAGATTTTTGACAGGTTGGGTTAGAGAAGTTCTCAGTGCATAATAATGAGAACACTGTCAGGCTAAATGGCGTTCTGACATTTGAAGGAAGAGGCTCATGTAATTTTTGGTTGTTTAAGGGCAAGAAGCCTGGAACTCTGTCTTGTTAAAATGACAAGGAGCAACAAGCAAATTTTCACCTCTCTTCTCCCTGAACAGGTAGAAACTAACAGGGAACTTGTTATTATAAGGAACTTACCATATAAGAAAAGCGTTCATGCGGGAGAGGAACCCTTCAGGAAGGTGCATTTCTATTCATCATCCTCCTCCTCCTCCTCCTCATCACCATCGTTATCACACATATAACATGTGTGCCAGCAGGGCTCTGTCATAGGCTCTGTCAAGGGAATGAATTCCACAGTCCTTGATTTTGGGATTGCAAATCCTAAGGGTAATAATGCTGAGAGGCAAAGGGAAAATGATATGGGATCCCTTTAGGTGCGCAGTAAATGTGTACAGCGCCACCTACAATGTGTCAGCAGCTTCCACATTAACACACTGTACATCCTGGGAATGACTCTCAGATGCCCCCATCTGTCCAGCCTCAGGGGCAACCATGAGAAGATCTGGTCAAATAATGGTTTTCACCAGACCAAAGCCTGCACCAAGAAATACGGCAGTCTCAGCCCTTTCACACTCTCACTTTTCCCTTCTAAGCCATGGCCCTGCGAGGGGTTGGGCCTTCTGTAGGCTCTGAGGTTTTTCTCCTTCAATTCCACACAGTCTCATCTTCTGCTCTCCTCAAATTTCTCCTGCTGGTCTGGGTTCGTCTGTGATTTGGGGACTTGTTACTGAAGACAGGCACTGCCGTTGGCTTCACACCTACCTTCACCCCTCCAAATGAACTTACAGCTTGGGAGAATTGATGCTGAAGGAAACTGTCTCTGAAATACTTTTCTCTGGACAATATTACTGGAAAGGTTGGGTCTGTTTAGAAAAGGAGCTCTTGCCTAAACCAATGGAAACACCCAGGAGAGTCCTGTTTTAATATAGGACACCTTTCTTTCCTTCCTTCCTTCCTTCCTTCCTTCCTTCCTTCCTTCCTTCCTTCCTTCCTTCCTTCCTTCCTTCCTTCCTTCCCTTTCCTTTCCTCCCCTCCCCTCCCTTCCTCTCCCCTCCCTTCCCCTCCCCTCCCTTCCTCTCCCCTCCCTTCCTCTCCCCTCCCCTCCCCTCCCCTCCCTTCCTCTCCCCTCCCCTCCTCTCCACTCCCTCCCTCTCCTCCCCTCCCTTCCTTTCCCCTCCCCTCCCCTTCCCTTCCCTTCCCTTCCCTTTTTTTCTTCAAAATCTTTCTCTGTTGCCAGGGTAAAGTGCAGTGGTGTGATCACGGTTCACTGTGGCCTCACCTCCTGGGCTCAAGCATTCCTCCCTGGGACTACAGGCATGTGCTTGTAGTATTTAAAATTTTGATATTTTAAAATTTTTTCATAGTGACAGGGTCTCCCTTTGTTGTCCAGGCTAATCTTGAACTCCTAGGCTCAAGCATTCCTCCTGCCTTGGCCTCCCAAAGTGCTAGGCTTACAGGTGTGCACTCTCATGCTCAGCTGACATTTGTTTTAGATGTGGCGTTTTCAGTATTGGCACTATTGACATTTGGGGCTGAATCCTTCTCTGCTGTGAGGCTGCCCTGAGCACTGTAGAATGGTCAGCAGGATCCCTAGTCGCTACCAGATGCCAGCAGCCCTTCTGCCCCCAAGTTGTGACATCCAAACAATGTCTCTGCACATTGACAAATTGTTCCTGGGGAGGTGGGGTGGGAAAATTGCCCCCGGTTGAGAACCACTATTTTAGATGTATTAATATTTCACCTGTAAGTTAAAGTTTTTTTATCCTAATAATAATTACACAAAAACCAATAATTAATGTTATGAAACTAGCACAGGAAGTAGCTAGGCTCTCAAGAAAACGTCAAGATTCCAACTCCTACCGTCTCACCTGCAAAAGTTTTGGAATGTTGTTAAAATGCAAGGTGGTCTGTATCACAGCTGTGGAACGCTGGCAAAAGCAATGCAGAAATCAGCCAGAGGCGCAAAAAGGGTCCTGAGGCTACAAGTTAGGAGACGAGGTCCTGGTCTTAGCCCTGGTCTGAGAGGAGTGTGACAGTAGATAAGTCACATTATTTTTTTACTTTTTTAAAAAAATTTTACTTCAAGTTCTGGGATACATGTGCAGAATGTGCAGGTTTGTTACATAGGTATACATGTGCCATGTGGTTTGCTGCACCCATCAACCCATTATCTAGGTTTTAAGCCCCACATGCATTAGGTATTTGTCCTAATGCCCTCCCTCCCCTTGCCCCTCAATCCCCGATAGGCCCTGGTATGTGCTGTTCCCCTCTCTGTGTTCATGTGTTCTCATTGTTCAACTCCCACTTATGAGTGAGAATATGCGGTGTTTGGTTTTCTGTTCCTGTGTTAGTTTGCCGAGAATGATGGCTTCCAGCTTCATCCATGTCCCTGGACATGAACTCATTCTTTTTTATGGCTGCATAGTATTCCATGGTGTATATGTGCCACATTTTCTTTATCCAGTCTATCATTGATGGACATTTGGGTTGGTTCCAAGTCTTTGCTATTGTATTACTGCAATAAACATACATGTGCATGTGTCTTTATAGTAGAATGATTTATAATCCTTTGGGTATACACCCAGTAATGGGAGTGCTGGGTCAAATGGTATTTATGGTTCTAGATCCTTGAGGAATCGCCACACTGTCTTCCACAATGGTTGAACTAATTTATACTCCTACCAACAGTGTAAATGCATCCCTACTTCTCCACAGCCTTGCCAGCATCTATCGTTTCCTGGATAAGTCACTTCAAATTTGGTCCTTAACTTGTTGCTTCTTACAGTTAAGTAATTGGACTAAAGATATAGTGGTTTTCCATGTTTCTTCTGCTACGATCCATGTTGACATTGGAGACACTTCCACTGATAAAT
This sequence comes from Chlorocebus sabaeus, assembly GCF_047675955.1. NCBI lineage: Eukaryota > Metazoa > Chordata > Mammalia > Primates > Cercopithecidae > Chlorocebus > Chlorocebus sabaeus. Next base: position 3,503,094 of record NC_132920.1, on the reverse strand, counting down.
CCCAGTGTCGACAGCCTTAGTCGTTTAATGTTCTGGTAGAAAATGCAATTTCTAATTTGTAGTTATAACTGGGATCAGGACTACCAATGTGTTCTGATATTCTGGGTGAGAACTGCTGAAATATATCATCCTCACTATTCCTTCTAGTGCTAAAATTCTAGAGTCAAAGAAGCTTCTTATTCTGTCCTGTCTGCCTGTCAACCAATACAATGAACAATATCCTTATTCCCTGATTTTCCGCCTCCGTTACTTACCAGCAGGCCACTCGCCCTCCAAACTGCCTCTTCATAAAATCTGCCGTTACTGTTCATCGCTCTGGCCCAGCGGGTGATGAATTCAGTCCATGCCATTAAGCTTCCCTGTGGATGAGTCATCTATTTTTACAAGTTGCTGGTTGCAAAACTAGAGCATAACTTACAGGTTTATAAATATTTTGGCATCTTCCTTTGTCGAAAGATACTTTGAGACCCAGTGATTCACAAGGTTGTCCTGACACTTTCCCCTCCTCCACCAGCATTTTGAAACATGGTTACACGGTTTGGTTCAAGTTCTTTCAGCTCTCAGTCCTGCAGGTGTTGGTTTGAAGTTACATAAAGACAAGATTTTCATCTTTCGATAATTGGCTGGATAGGCTACACTCAGGCTATAATTTATTACTCTTGGCTGCAATCCATCCATTTGTCTCTGTCCTTGGAGGGAGGTGTTTAATCTCCCTTTGGCTCAGCTTTGGAAGGGACTCACTGATTTGTTGATCCATTCATTAGACACCTATGGAGCCCCTGCTGTATGCCAAGAATTGCACTAGGTGCTAGGGATACAAAGATGAATACGAATTGCTCTCAAAGAACACGTTCTTCTAATGAGGCTGTGGCTGTAATTCAACCATTGCCACACGGTGTGGTGAGCTGTAGCAATGAAACAAGCTCACATTATGTGGGTGGCACAAAAGAAAATGACCCATTTTTCCTAGTGAGACAGGAGGCTTTGTAGAGGAAATTTCACGTGAGCCGTGTCCTACAAGATGGGCCGCGGTTTTCCACGGGGATAATAAGCGGGGAATAACCAGAGTAGGTAGAAAGGCTTGGAGGCTTGAAACGGTACAGGGAGGTTAGGGAATGACAGGCCTGCACCTGTGGCGTAGGTGTGTGTGTGCAAATGTGTAAATGTGTGCGCACACACATGCACGTGGGTGCTGTGGGAGAACAGCTGAGGGATGAGGCGGCAGCAGATGAAAATGAGAGGCCAGGCGCAGAGGCTCACACCTGTCATCCTAGCACTTTGGGAGGCTGAGGCGGGCAGATCACGAGGTCAGGAGTTGGAGACCATCCTGGCTAACATGGCGAAACCCTATCTCTACGAAAAATACAAAAAAAATTAGCAGAGCTTGGTGGTACACGCCTGTAGTCCCTGCAACTTGGGAGGCTGAGGCAGGAAAATCACTTGAATCCAAGAGGCAGAGGTTGCAGTAAACCAAGATTGTGCCACTGCACTCCAGCCTGGGCGACAGAAAGAGATGCTGTCAAAAAAATAAAATAAAATAAAAAAGAGGTTGGCAGAGACCAATCATGGAAAGACTTGCATGATGTGATAAAGGGTTTGAATTTATTCACAATAGAGAACTTCTGAGGATTTTAAGACAGGAATCAGCATTATGGGATTTGCCTTTTAGGAAAATATCCAAGGACCAGGGTTGGGGGCTGGACTCAAGAAGAACCTGGGAGGCATTTGGGAGGTGGGACATGGTGGACAATTTCCCTCAGTAAGGGAGGGGAGAGAGAGCTGGAAGGCTAGAATGGCATCCAGGTATCAGTCCTGAGGACCTGCTGGATGAGAGTACCCTTTGCCAAGAAGGAGAACACAGAGAAGGGAAGAGGTGTGGGGAAAAGATCATGACTTTTGTTGGAAATATGTTGAGTGTGAAGTGTCTGTATAGCACCAGGTGCAAAGGTCTAGTTCTCCATCTGTAATAAGAAGCCTTATCATGAAAATGTGATTAAAACTAAAATCCACATTGAAATCCTCAGATGAAAGGTGCCATGGAAGTGCTAAGGATCATTATTTAGTGTTTCGTGGGCTGTCCTTATTGCCTAGAACACTCTCCTCGTCTTGATTCTAATTGCCTCTGATGCCTGTCTTAGCATATTCTAGGCAGGAAAAAAACAAGTGTCTCGAACGTCAGCAGCGGGACGGGTTGGTGCAAGGAGGACTCTGAAGCTCTGGGACAGGCAGCTTGAACTCAGAGAGGTGGGGAAGGTTCCATTCTCAGTCCTGTGAGTTTGAGCCTTAATCTCTTTCACTCAATCGCTAGATCAGTCTCTGCTCCTTGTTTTGGTTTGTTTCATCAGAACTTACAACATTCAAGATTTCTTCTTTCCTGATCACCTGCTGCATGGTTGGTATTGAGGATTTAATACTGAACAGACCGACATGATCTCCGTCCTCACAGAACAAATTGTCTAATAGTAGGAAGAATTTTTGAAGGCATCTCATGATGAAGAGGAGGGATCAAGACTGAATCAAACTGTCCCCAAAGAGAATTGTTTTAAATTCAGGACCCAAATGGATGCTCTCTCTTTAGGACAGTGTTTGGAAAACCAGCTCTCCCACTCTGCAAGGCCTCCACGATGGGCAGAACAGGCAAAGGAGTTTCTCCTGCTGGGGCTGAGGCACACATGAGTCATCACTTGCATATAATCTTCTGCATCCTGGAGATTCAAAACCAGTGCCTCCCTCTTCCCCAGCGAAAGTGTTTACATGGCATTATGACCATGATTATTTATGACTTGCTTTGCTGCCTGAAGGGATAAGGGCGAGTATGAGCTGGGAATTTGTTTCAGTCAAAAGGAAGTGGAATTAAATGATGTTAGAACCTGTACTTAATGCCCACATGGAGCTATTCAGCTTAATCTGCCAGAATGCCATGGGAGGAGGAGGATGTTTTCCCTGGTCATTGCACTGGGGGAAGCCAGGAGGAAACGCATCCGATGGGAGCAGGGAGCACAGGTTTGCTGTTTCCATGACTCCATTTGTGCTCCAAAGGAAGAGCTACTCGTTAGAAAGAAGCAAGAACACAGCTATCCCTGTGGGTGTCATGCCCAGAACAATGCTTCTGTTTTTTTCCCAGGCCCTAAGTTTCCTTCCAAATCTTTGCTTCCTACCTTTCTTCTGCTCTCACAATAGAGTACCTGCTACCTCACGTATCATGTTGGGTGCTGGAGACAGACAGACAAAACCCACAAGCCCTGACCCTGAAGGACAAACCACATGTCATGGGAGTGCTGTTGCCCATCTCAGCAATTCAGGTTAAATCCTCCAACTACCATGACCCCAAGCACGCCTGTAATCCCAGCACTTTGCGAGGCTGAGGCGGACCGATCACGAGGTCAGGAGTTCGAGACCAGCCTGGCCAACATGGCGAAACCCTATCTCTACCAAAAATACAAAAAAATTAGCTGGGTGTGGTGGTGCACGCCTGTAGTCCCCGCTACTTGGGAGGCTGAAACAGGAGAATCACTTGAACTTGGGAATGATGGGTTTAAGGATGTTACAGAGCATTGCAGGGGGTTGTCTGTGTATGATTCATCAGTAGGAACCAAGCAGTATCTCAAGGCATGAACAGAAATGGATTCTGTTTGTAGGTAGGTGGAAAATTCGTTGGCTGCTGGTGAGTGAACCATCTCCCCTTCCTCATTCCCAGAGAGAAGCACTACCCAGCTTGGTGCCTGGATGCAGGCAGTGTGAGATGCCTGCCTAGGGAAAGGGCTCAGCAAGAGGTCCAAGAACAACCCACCTTTCACCTTGTGCCTCCCATGAGTGTTCAGCTGCATTGGGGCCAGGGCACCAATGGGGCAAGAGAATTCTCCGGAGAAGTTTTCTGTGATCTCATCACAGGAGTGGACCAGAGGAACAGCCCAGGGCCTGGGACCCAGTTTGTGTGGACCAGGCCATGAAGCTGGTTGGGGGCTTGACACCCACTCAGAAAGGTGCCATATTTTGACTATTTTCTCTATTACTTCCATATGTCTTCCACTAACAGCTTTCCACCATTGTCTTAATCTTCTATCAAAGTAATTGCTTTTAAAAATCCACTTTTCTGAACATGTTTTATTCTTTTTTTTTCCAAAACATTTTTTTCTTATCCACATACATCTTTTTTAACTTCCAGAAAAGTCTCCCTTCTCCCCTCCTCTTCCTTCCCAGGAACAAGGAAACATCCAAGCTAAGTGACTAAAAACTGGATCCCCTTTCTTCTCCGACAGGAGAGAGAAGGGGAATGGCTGCAATCACAGAAGCTCCTCTTTGAACACTGTAGAAGGTCCCCATACTGGCACAGGCATTGTAAGCATCAGGAACTAAGGAAGGCACTAGGTGCTGTGGGATCACAGTAAAGGATCCGAGAGTTATAGGGACGTCTAGCTGGAATCAAGAGGGGTGGCGTCCCAGCTGGGTCTTGGAGGATCAGTAGGATTTTGCCAGCTATCTGGGCCCTTCCTCCCTCTCCTATAGGTTCCAATAGGCTAAAACAAATAGTAAGGGTGAATTTAAAGCAGAACACAAGGGAGTGGGGAGGGGCATGGGGGTAGAAGGGTGTCCCACTCCCTGCTTTAGTGTGAGTGGAAGGATCACTGGACCAGTCTCGGGCATGTGGACTTCTGGTCTGTTTAAGGTTTTTTTCATCAAGCAACTGCCTACTTTTCTCTGGCCCATGTCTACGCTCTTTTCACACCCACAACACGGCCTGCTATGAGAGGTCCCAGTGCGGAGGCTGGAGGACAATTTCCCCCAATCTCCTGTATGCCAGGGCTGATCCTAAGTGAGAATTAAAAAGCTCCAAGCCTGTGTAGTGGAAGTTTTCCAAAAACCCTGTGGCACATTGTATAGCTGGAAAGCAGGGACGGATCGGGGGAGGCATCAGGCGGGGAAAGCAGATGAGGGCAGAGCCCACTGGGGAGACTTACAGGCTGTGCATTTAAGCCACACTGGGAAGGCACTCACACACTTCATTCATGTTTGGTTTATGTCCGAGTTGCCCAGCTGGACATGGTCCTGGGTGGAAGTTGCCGAATTAACTTCTTGACATGCTTGATTGCAATGTCCATGAGTGCGCTTTCATTTTATAACTTACTGACAGACTTTACGGCCTGAGTGCTGGCTCTTTGTGTGCTGACTTTCAGACCAGGGAGTTGGTATCTGTGCAGATGCCACCAGTGCAGGACTGAGAATCAACAGACGGGCCAGACTCCCACCTCAGGTCCCAGTGTGGCTCCTGTGCAGAGCCCCTTCTTTCTCCCAAAGCCATGACCACCACCTCTGCTGCTGCCGCCAATGCTGTTGCTGCCACCATTGCCGTTGTTGGGGCCTAGGTTCTGGCCTGGCCACCTTAGGTCTCTGCAGTGCACCTACACACCTGGCTGGACCGATTGCTCCACTCCTGGGCTATCTCCCAGGACTGCAGGCCTGAGCTCATTGTGTGCACGCAGCGGCCCAGCATACATGTCCTACGGCCCATCAGACCTCCTTTATAAAACACTGCTTCAAAGATAAAATTCTGAAGAGTTTCAGGACAGCTCCAGCAGAGCATTAAACCAAGTGCCAGGCTGTTCCACAAGGAAAACCCTGTGCAACTGTACGGGTCACACACACCTGTGAAGCTGGCCTCAATTATAAGGCGACAGCCCACTGGATGCTAGAGACAAAGCAGGACAGCTGAGAGAAATCCTTCTGAGACCCTGTGAGCCTCCACCCCGCAGCCAGCTTCCAAAGGCTAAAGGCACAGCTGCAGGACGGAGGGAGATATACTAAGGAATGGAAAGACGGGGGTGGAACTGGATGGAGGTCAAAGAGAAATTCCCAGTGATACAAAGAGCCAGCATAGAGAAATCTCACACAGCTTACATGGCTGATGGCTGCACAGCAAGGAATGCTGCAGTTCGTTCACTGGGCTCAAGGAAACTATGAGGCGGGAGCCCGGCTCCGCAGACACAAATGAAGAGCACCTGAAAGGAGTGGCTGCTTGAATGGTAAGCGAGCCCGAAAGAGTCAGCAGCACCAACTCACTCTCGTCTGACTTTTCCAGGACAGACCCAAGGTGAGGTGTCCACAGCACCAGTCAATGCGATAGAAAAGCCTTAGGGGCCAGAGTCCTGCTGGCCACAAAACACCATGGCAATCTGCACAGCTTCCCCCCAGGAACCGAAGCCAGCGCCCAGACAGAACAGCAGACGAGGAGGGAAGGGGAGTGCTGACATTTTCATTTCAGGTGACAAAGCAGGGCATGTCTGCCTTTTCCAGTCACAGCACACATGGAAACTGGTGGCATGTGTCCTGCACAGTGGGGAGGTGGCTGAGACAGTCTGTGAGATGGCTCACCTCGCCACATCAGGGGCCCTGAGAATCCCTGCCTCATCCCACTTGGTATCTCTTTAGGGATTGCTGCCTCTGGACCATTATGAACTGCAGGACCCACCTGTGGTCATTCACGGCCCAGACTTCTCTGAATTAAACTTTCTGCTCAGAAACCCTAGAGGTTTAACTTCGCCCTGCAGAGATCACAGGAATCCCCCTGCCCTCAGTGCCCCCACCTAGTTTGAGGCAGGCTGTGTGGCGCGCGCGCGTGTGTGTGTCTGTGTGCGCGTGTGTGTGCGTGTGTGTGCGCGTGTGTGTGCGTGTGTGCGGTGTGTGTGTGCGTGTGTGTGCGCGTGTGTGTGTGTGCGCACGTGTGTGCGTGTGTGCGGTGTGTGTGTGTTTGTGTGTGTGTGATGATGGTGGTGATGGTGATGGTGGTGATGGGGTGTGTGTGTGAGTGTGTTTGTGTGTGTGTGATGGTGGTGATGGTGGTGATAGGGTGTGTGTGCGCACGCGTGTGTGCGTGTGTGCGGTGTGTGTGTGAGTGTGTTTGTGCGTGTGTGCATGTGTGCGGTGTGTGTGTGAGTGTGTTTGTGTGTGTGTGTGATGATGGTGGTTATGGTGGTGATGGTGGTGATGGGGTGTGTGTGTGAGTGTGTTTGTGTGTGTGTGATGATGGTGGTGATGGTGGTGATGGTGGTGATGGTGGTGATGGGGTGTGTGTGTGAGTGTGTTTGTGTGTGTGTGATGATGGTGGTGATGGTGATGGTGGTGATGGGGTGGGTGTGTGAGTGTGTGTGTGTGTGATGATGGTGGTGATGGTGGTGATGGGGTGTGTGTGTGAGTGTGTTTGTGTGTGTGATGATGGTGGTGATGGGGGTGTGTGTGAGTGTGTTTGTGTGTGTGTGAGTGTGTTTGTGTGTGTGAGTGTGTTCGTGTGTGTGTGGTGATGGTGGTGGTGGTGATGGGGTGTGTGTGTGAGTGTGTTTGTGTGTGTGTGGTGATGGTGGTGGTGGTGATGGGGTGTGTGTGTGTGTGTGTGTGTGTGATGGTGGTGGTGATGGTGGTGATGGTGGTGATGGGGGGTGTGTGTGTGTGAGATGATGGTGGTGATGGTGGTGATGGGGTGTGTGTGTGAGTGTGTTTGTCTGTGTGTGAGTGTGTTTGTGTGTGTGTGTGTGTGTGTGATGATGGTGGTGATGGTGGTGATGGGGTGTGTGTGTGTGTGTGCAGTGTGTGTGTGAGTGTGTTTGTGTGTGTGTGTGAGTGTGTTTGTGTGTGTGTGTGTTTGTGTGTGTGTGTGTGATGATGGTGGTGATGGTGGTGATGGGGTGTGTGTGACGGGGAGAGAGTTTGTGCGTATTTGGGGGACGTGCGTTGGAGGAGAAGGAAGGGTCTTAAAAAGGATCTCTACTTACTAAATTTTTATTTAGGAAAGATCAGGTAGAAACTGCAATTTCTACACTTTTCAGGGACTACAATCCAAACAGAAAACACTTGGCCAGAGAAGCAAACATTTAAAACATGTATTTGTGAGGCAGTATTTTACCTAGGATCTATTAAAATAGCTGAGTTCCTTGCAAAGTTCTGCTTCTAAAAAAGTAATGTGTGCTCATTAAACATTTTGAAATTTCAGAAAAGTAGAGAAGAGTAAAAAATAGTTCTAAAGATGATCCCTAGTAACATCATTTTAATCTTTCTTTCCAATCTTTTCTCTATAAATGGTTATATGGGCGTTTTTGTCTATCTGTTTTGCATGAAGATATTTTTATTTTACTTAAAGGAAGTTTTTGTACTGGGTATACCACTTTGAAATTCATTCCTTTCTCTAAATTTATACTATCAGTCTTTTTCACGAGTAACATAATACTTAAAAACATTATTTAAAAGATGAATTACATCATAAAATAATGTGTATTTTAGGAAAATTTTTAAATTTTTAACTATAGACAAATCAAAAGAAAATTAAGTTAAAAGCAGCCCAGTCACACCTCCATAACTTTGTTTCTCTGTTCTCCATCATCCTTGCCAGTGTAGTAGGTAAAAACCTCAGTCTATGCCAGAAATAGGATCTATTATGTATGTATGAAAATATAATGTGATATGTGTGTATAAATGTGTGTGTGTGGGTATCTATATCTATATCTACATATGCTCTTTAAGTGGATCCCAATCCCACTCTGACTCTGAGCCCAACCCCGTCGTCTGCTTGGACTTTCATGCTCATTATTCTTAGGCTTAGGAGAGGCCACGGGGGCTTCTGCAGTAACAAGAATCAGCAGGTTGTTGCCTTCCGTCCCATCCTTTCTGGTGAACCCCAACAGGCCTGCACCCTCTCTGCCTCGTTCCCACTCGCTCTAGGGCCTCAGCTTTCCCAGGCCTATGTGGTCTGAACTCCTTGCTTAGGTGCAGACTCTTGAAGCCAGAGTCCAGCCTCTGGGCAGGAATAGTGAAGGAGAGGCAGAAGGCAGGTGCCAGGCCCCTGCTTGCAGGACTGGCACAACTGTGTCCCTTTGCACTGGTTGGCAGGGAGACCCTCTCCTGTCCCTTGTACACCCAAAGACTCCTTGTCTCCAGGCTCACCTTTCAGGAACTGAAAGCTTTTATAAACACCCAGATGATGAAAAGGTTTCTGCTTTCAGGCAGTGGACCTCTAAAGACCTGTCTTCCAGCTTGGAAGAGGAGAGGGGAGCACATGGCAAACAACACACGTGTTGATATGCATGAAATATCCTGCCACGCAAGGAACACCCGCAGCTGGGAGATGTGGTTGCTGGAAGGTGGAGTGTGTCTTTTAAGCACATTGGGACAGAGCAATGATGAGAATGGGCAGAGGGAGCTGTGACTGTACATGAGATTTTGCATATTAACACGAACAGCAAATGGTTAGATATACCCAACTCTTTCCCTATGTGCTTTTCCTCATTGTTAAAGAAAGATCTTTGGAAGAGAGTCTCCTTGTGTCTTCTTTGCTACTGTATTAGTCAAGACTCTCCAGAGAAACAGAAACAATAGGAGATATATGCGTGAGCAGAGATTTACTTTCAGATGTTGGCTCACACAGTTGTAGGGGCAGGTAAGTCCAATATGCACAGGGCAAGCCAGCAGGCTGGAAATGAGGGTAAGATTAATGCTGCAGTCTGAAGTCTGAGTTCTGAGGAGCAGGCCGGGCAGCCTGGAAACCCAGGAAGAGTTTCTACACTGCAGTGTTTAGGTCAAATACCTTCTTTGGGAAACCTCAGTCTTTGCTTTAATAGGAACTCCAACTGACTGGATGAAACTCACCCACATAATGTAGGGTAATCTGCTTTAATCAAAATCTACTGATCCAAATATTAATCTCATCTAAAAACTATGTTCCCAGCAACATCTAGACTGGCATTTGCCCAAACAACTGGATACCGTAGCCAAGTTGACACATAAAATCAACTATTGCAACTTCTTTGCAAGCTTCAAGAGAAACAGAGAAGAATGAAAGCCGAGCTGCATACCTGGCATCAAGTGCCGAAGCTCAGTCTGGGAAGCAGCATGTTTCTCACGGGGCCCAGAGGGTGTCTATACTTTTAGAGAGATTCTTTTCCATTGAACGGATCTCACTTGACTTCAAAAGTGCTTGAGTCAAATGCTTCAACATGGTTGACTAGAGGCATCTGGTACTCACCTCCTCCACCAAGAGAAACCAAAATAGTAAGTTGATAATCACACTTTGGATAGATCATCTGAGAGAGAATGCCGGAATTCAATAGAGAAGTGACAGGAAATACCTAAGGCGAGGAAGGAGAGGGAGGCTAGGCAGCCTACTTGGCTGGGATTGGCTGGGAGCCCGGAGAGGCCTCCTAGTGCAGAGAAAGGGTAAGCGGGTGACCCTCAGCGGTCCACATTCCCACCACGGACATCTGCAATTCCAGCCATGGGAGAGATTCTTGACTCTCATGAGCCCTGAGACTAAAATAGGGAGCTGTCTTGAGACGGCATGACAGCGTTGCTCCAGAGAGGGAGTTCACATCCCCCCAGACCTAAACAGCTACAGCACAGTGCCATTTTGACAGCCCAGCCCCCACCAGAACACATCCTGTTCTGGGGCTCAACCGCCCCTGCATCTCCTCATCCCTGGAGTCCCATTGACATCCCCCATCCGCAGCTGCTGCCGACTGCTGCCACCAGAACCGAAGCATGAACCACTGGGAGTGACTCCACCATCCCCAGCAAAGGGGCCACTGTGCACTTACAAGCACCCTAAGGTCAGGCTCTGCCACCCACAGCCGCCACCTGGAACTGAAGTGCACACTTCCCAGCCATCTGCCTACAACGCTACCATTGAAAAGCAAACCCACTCTCCCCAACAGCAGAGCTGCAGTGCGGCTGCTGCCACCCCTGTACCTGAGCATTTTGCCAGGGCGCAGGGATCAGCCGACCCCTACTCGCCACAGCCAGCATACACATGCACCACCAGGGATCCTGAGGACAGGCCCGCCCGGCCCAACTCCACCTCCCAGGGTCCAAGCATGCTGTGTAGAGGCATATGAATTGCCCTGCCCCATCCACCATCATTGGCACCTGAGCACTCCTCCTAAGGGCCTGAGGATGGGCTCACCCAACCTTCCACTACCCCCACAACTGTCACACCCACACACATGTCACCTGGGGACTAGCCCACCCAGGCCTTTGCAGCCACCACCAACACCAGCATGGATAGGATGGAAGCTAGAGGATGATCTGGCCATAGCTGCCATCATTGTCCCTGCCATGCCTGCTGCCTAGGAACCTGAGCCCCTCCCCAGCTAGCCTACCACGGCCCCTTCCAGCACCTGAGCAAGCCTCCTGGAGGCTCAAGAATCAACCTGCCTGGAACCACTAACCCCAGGACCAGCATAAACTGCTATGAGGCCCAAGAACAGGCACGCTGTTGGCCCACTGCTGCCACCACTAGAGCCTGAGGACTGGGCCATTTGTTGCTGCTGTCCCCAGCAAAACTTCCCCACAGCCTCCATTAACAGCCATAGTCTAAGCCACTAAGGAAATCACAGACACCACTGACACTGTTTACAACTGAAGAACTCACACAGAGACTACGCTACTGCATGCATCTAGAATCAAGGCCAAAGTGCCCTACCTAATCAACACCATAGCTACATCTTCAGAAAAAAATGTCCTTCCCTGTGAAAGCAAATCCAAAAAATCAGAAGCAACTGTTACGCCAGTTGCACAGATAATCAACATAAGGACATAAGAAACATTAAAAGCGAGGAAATAAGACACCTCCAAAGGAACACAATAATTCTCCAAAAACAGATGTCAATAAAAAAAACGAAATGCCAGAAAAAATTCAAAATAGTGATATTAAAGAAACTCAGTGAGATACAAGAGAATACAGATTCACAATACAAAGAAATCAGAGAAGTAATTCAGGATATGAATGAGAATTTCACTAAAAAGAAATAGATATAATTAAAAAGAACTAAACAAAAATCTTGGAACCTAATAATTTATTGAATGAAATAAAACATACATTCAAGAGCTTGAACAAGGAACTAGATCAAGCAGAAGAAAGAATCTCAGAACTCGAAGACAGGTTTTTAAAATAACCCAGTCCGACAAAAATAAAGAAAAAAATAAAAGAGAATGAACAAAGCCTCCAAGATATATGGGCCACCATAAAGCAACCAAATATTTTAAGTTTTGATATTCCAGAAGGCAAAGAGAAAACTGAAGGGATAGAAAACCTATTCAATGAAACAATAGGTTAAATCTTCCCAAGTCTAGCAAAAGATCTAGACACACAGAGGCAGCAAGCTCAGAGATTTCCAAAGAGATTCAATTCAAAAAGATCTTCTTCATTATAGTCAAACTGTCAAAAGTCAAAGACAGAATTCTAAAACCCGCAAGAGAAAAATGTCACTTATAAGAAAACTTCATAAGACTAACAGCAGATTTCTCAGCAGAAACCTTACAGACCAAGAGAGAATGGGCTGATACATTTAAAGTGCTGAAAGAAAAAAACTGCCAGCCAAGGATACTATACCCAGTAAAGTTATCCTTCATAAATGAAGGAGAAATGAAATCCTCTCCAGACAAGGAAAAGCTGAGAAAATTCATCATCACTAGACTGGGTCTACAAGAAATGCTTAAGGTAGTTCTATACCTGGAAATGAAAAGATAACATCTACCATCATGAAAAGACATAAGAGTATAAATAAAACCCATTGGGTAGAATGAACACAGAACCAAGGAAAAGAAGGACCCTAATGTTGCCACCAGAGAAAACCACCAAATCATGATGATAAATAATAAGACAGAAATAAAGGACAAAGGATATACAAACAACCAGAAAACGATCAATTAATTAACAGGTATAAGTCCTCACATATCAACAGTAACCTTGAATGTAAACAGCCTAAAGTTTCCACTTAAAGATATAGACTGGCTGAACAAATTTTTTCAAATGACCCAACTATATGCTTTCTAAAAGAAACTGACCTCACCTATAAAGACACATATAGACTGAAAGTAAAAAGATGGAAAAAGATACTCAATGCAAGTCAAAGACAAAAGCAAGCAGGAGTAGCTATACTTCCATTAGATAAAACAGACTTTAAGTCAAAAACAATAAAAAGTGACTCAAAAGGTTTATTAAATAATGATAAGTAGATCAATTCAGCAAAAGGATATAGCATATCTAAATATATATGCATCCATAACTGGAGCACCCAGATATATAAAGCAACTATCATTAGATCTAATGGGAGAGATGGACTCTAATACAATAATAGTTAGGGACTTCAATACCCCATTCTCAGCATTAGATCATCTAGACAGAAAATTTACAAAGAAACATTGAATTTAGAATATCTTAGACAAAATCGACCTAACAGACATTTACAGAACATTTCATTCCACAGCTATAGAATACACATTCTTCTCATCAGTACATGGAATCAAAATTATGTCATATATCTTTTTGGATCACAATGGAATAAAACTAGAAATCAATAAAAAGAGAAGCTTTGGAAACTGCAGATACAGGAACTTAAACAGCATTCTTCTGAATGACTATTGGGTCAACGAAGAAATTAAGGAGGAAGTTGAAAAAATTTTTGAAACAAATGAGAATCAAAATACAACATACCAAGACAGGCATGGTAGCTCGGCTCATGTGCATGATTCTAGCTACTCAAGAGGCTGAGGTGGGGAGGCCTGCATGAGGCCAGAGTTTGAGACCAGTCCGAGCAACATAGCAAGGCCCTGTCTCTTAAAAAAAAAAAAAAAAAAAAAAAAAAAATTTCTACATTAGCCAGGTGTGGTGGGTGCCTGCAGTCCCATGTGGTCCCAGTACTTGGGAGGCTGAGGTTGGAGGATCACTTGAGCCCAGGAGTTGGAGGCTGCAGTGAGCTATGATCACAACACTGCACCCTAGCTTGGATGACAAAATGAGATCCTCTCTCTAAAAACAAAATAATAAACACACACACACACACAACATACCAAAATCTATGGATTACAGAAAAAGCAGTGCTATGAGGGAATTTTATAGCAATAAACACTTGCATCAAAAAAGTAAAAAGATTTCAAATAAACAATCTAATAATGCCCCTCAATGAATTAGAAAAGTGAGAATAAATCATACCCAAAATTAGTAGAAGGAAAGAAATAATAAAGATCAGAGCAGAACTAAATAACATAGGCTTCAAAAATACAAGGGATCAATGAAACAAAAAGTTATACTAGCTAGACTAACAAAGAAAAAATAAAGACCCAAATAAACAAAATCAGAAACAAAAAAAAAAGAAAAAATTACAACTGATAACACAGAAATACAAAAGATCATCAGGGACTATTATAACTGTATGCTAATAAACTGGAAAACCTAGAAGAAATGAATAAATTCCTAGACACACACAACCTACCAAGATTGAATCAGGAAAAAATAGAGAACTCGAATAGATCAATAATGAGTAATGAGATTGAATCAGTAATAGAAGGTCTCCTAACAAAGAAAAGTCCATGACCAGATGGTTCACTGCCAAATTCTAGCAAACTTACGAAGAACAAATAATACAAATTCTCCTCAAACTAACCAAATCCAACAGCATATCAAAAAGATAATACACCATGATCCAGTGACCATACTACACAAAGCAATCTACAGATTTAATGCAATCCCTATTAAAATACCAAGGGATGCAAAGATGGTTTATCTCAGGGATGCAAAGATGGTTTAACATATGTAAATCAATAAATGTAATACATCATATCAACAGAATAAAGGACAAAAACCATATGATCACTTCAATAGATGCAGAAAAAGCATTTGATAAAATTCAACATCCCTTCATGATCAAAACTCTTGACAAACTAGACATCGAAGGAACATACCTCAAAATAATAAAGGGTATATATGACAAACTTACAACTAACATCATACTGAGTGGGGAAAATCTGAACGCCTTTCCTCCAAGAACTAGAACAAGACAAAAATGCCCACTTTCACTACTCTTGTTCAACATAGTACTGGAAGTTCTAGGCAAAGCAGTCAGGCAAGAGAAATAAATAAAAGGCATCCAAATTGGAAAAGGGGAAGTCAAATTGTTCCTCCTTGCAGATGACATGATTTTATGTCTAGAAAAACCTAAAGGCTCTGCCTAAAAAAAGGGGGGGGAAAAAAAAAAAACCCTTAGGTATGATAAATAAATTCAGAGAAGTTGCAGGATACAAAATCAACATACAAAAAATCAGTAGCATTTCTATATACCAATAATGAACAATCTGAGAAAGAAATCAAGAAAGCATTCCCATTTGCAATCACCACACACACACACACACACACACACAAATACCTAAGAATAAATTCAACAAAGGAGGTGAAAGACCTCTGTAAGGAAAACTACAAAACACTGAAGAAAAAAAATTGAAGAAGAAACTAACAAACGGAAAACATCCTGTGTTCATGGGCTGAAAGAATTAATATTGTTAAAATTACCATATACCCAAAGCAATCTACAGATTTAATTCAATCCCCATCAAGATACCAATGTCATTTTTTATAGAAATAGAAAAAAAAACTAAAATTTGTATGGAACCAAAACCAGTCTAAATAGCCATACAAAATCCTGAGCAACAAGAACAAAGCTGGAAACATCACACTGTCAACTTTAAAATATATTGCAAGGCTAAAGTAACCAAAAAAGCATTGTGTTGGTAGGAATGAAGGGGGAATGAAGAGACATTGGTTAATGGGTACAAACACACAGTTAGATTACAGGAATAAGATTCAATGTTCGATGGTAGAGTAGGGTGACTATAGTTAACAACAATATATTGTATATTCCAAAATAGCTAGAAAAGAGGAATTGAAATATTCCCAATATATAGAAATTATAAATACTTGAGGCAATGGATACCCTAAATACCCCAAATTGATCCTTATCCATTCTATATATCAAAATATCATGTGCCTGTAAAATATGTACAAATATTATGTATCAATAATAAAATGTTCAAGTGTTCTTACAACAGCATGTTTACAAACATGAACTTTTAAGTCAGACAGACAGAGGTGAATCCCAGCTTTACAATTTGCCAATTGGGTGACCCGCTTCTCTGAGCCCCAGTTTACTCATCTCAAAATGAGGATAATCACTTTCCCATAGGGGGATATGTTTAATGTGTTTAGCACAGTGCCTCACACAGAGTTAAACACTCAAGAAATTGTAGCTTTTTGTAGAATTACCAAGAGCTGTAAATGGACCGCCTTTATTTGATCTTCATAGAAACCATTAATATCCTATCCCATTAGCCTTTGGGTCCTAAGTTCATGGTTTATGTTGACTTGGCTTGACATCTGTCTTTTTTCCCTCAAGTCTCAGTGGGGAATGAAAGCTCTCCCTATTTGGGCCCTGGAAACTGCAGCTGGCTCCATCCCATGCTCTTTACCTTACCTTCCTGCCCAGGCAATACTCAGCTCAATAGAAAGCTCAAGTCCTACAGTTGTCAGTTCAGTTGAACCAGAGGTTCAATTATGCTGTGTAGCTGCTCCAGGGTAGCCTCTGCCTCAGAAGAAGACAAGATACGTGGTTGATCTGCCACTGCCCCAGGAGCTTTTGTTTCTCCATTCCTGGCTCCTGGAGGTAAGGACAATTTCGGAGAAAGTGGTTGCTGTAAGAGGTCATTGTTACATTTGGGGATATGTTCCTTTTATCAAGAAAGCAAATCTCTCCAATGTTCAGCTTCAAGGTGTAGGTGATGTTAGGGTGCCCTATTTTTGGGATTCTCCCATTTGTCTGGCAACCAGAAAATATAAGAAAATACAGCACAATCTTGCTATTAAACACCTTGCTGTTCCAGAGGTTCAGTTTTACTGTGTAGCTGTTTCACTGTCTAAGACCTGTAAATTCTACATCACAGATACTGTTTTGGGTATGGTTACATTCAGGAAGCTCCTGCGTCCCAGAGCCATTAGAGCATCATCTGTCTTCAGCAAATACGGGACATGGGACACTGGCGTATAGCCACAATAGGAGAAATGTGTCCACCAGGACGTCCCATCAAAGAGCACAAGACAATGAAAAGGGACCAGGCAGTCTTACCACTGCTCTCCATCAGGCATTCTCCTTCTCTTTTTTTTCTTTCTAATTATGTGTAGTCATCTTTCCTGGAAAATGTAAATCTCACTCAGTGAAATTACTCATATTTATAGCCCCTGCCTGTACCAAGCGGCACTGAACTCTGTTAAAAATGATAGAAGGTAGATGCCTTTGAAGGTTGGGATCAGCCAGCCAATTGTTTCAAGATTCACCTCAGTTGACTTTAAGACGCACGTGGGTATCATTTGGCAATAAAGCAAGTTTTATTAAAGTTAGGCAACTTTCTCTGAGAGACAGACATAGAATCCTGGCAAAGAGAAGAGCTAAAATTAAACAGACACGTGGAATACTGAAGAGCTGAATTAAAACAGAAACTCGGTGTCATCCAGAAAATAATATTCCATCTGCAAGTGCCCTCTCCCCACCTTGAGGATGGGAACTTCCTTGTCACATCAGACCCTTATAAAAGGCCTCTGTGAAAACTGATGAAGGGTTTGGGTAGCCAAAAACTCTCTTTCTAATGCCATACTTAAAGTTCTCCTAAACTTTTAAATCCAACATCCCCTAAACAAATACGTCCATTTATTCACAATAAATCCATTTTTTTTCAGAAGAGGATTCAATTAAAAAAAAAATTCCTATGTCCCTGCTCTTCAACGTTTTGGCCATTGCACAGTAACGGCATGCCTAATTCTCTCTCTTTTACAACCAAATGCACATCCCCAACCATGGAAGATATTGAGCCCATTAAATTTGGGGTGCTTCCGCAAATGAAGTTTTGTATATGTTTACTTCTTGGTTCAAAAGAAATTACATGCACATTACACTAACACCAGAAAATATAGACAAGCAAATGAACCATATCAAACAGCTACAATTCCAATCACCCAGAAATGATATATGCATATAAACATACCCGCACATTATATGTGTGTTCCATGTGCCACACAAATGTATGAGTAAATAAGTTGTCTTCATGAGCATGCAAACATATATGTACATCATATGTGTCCTATGTAAAAATATATATACATTGTCTTCCACTTGCATACAAACATATATGTATGCAGATGTATCTCTTATGATACAAGCATATGCATACATTATGTGTGTTTTTCATATACACACAAGCACATAT
The DNA here is from genome assembly GCF_047675955.1 of Chlorocebus sabaeus. Taxonomy (NCBI): domain Eukaryota; kingdom Metazoa; phylum Chordata; class Mammalia; order Primates; family Cercopithecidae; genus Chlorocebus; species Chlorocebus sabaeus. The sequence continues at coordinate 3,485,031 of NC_132920.1, read as the reverse complement.
GCATACCACATGTGCCTTTCATAGTCACACAACCATATACACATAATATGTGCCTTTCATATGCCTGCAAACACAGATGAACCTCATTGTCTTTTATGCACATATATACATATATGCGTGTCATATGTGCCTTTATCTGTATCTGTGATTTTCCAAAATTAAGATAATGTATACATTATGTACATCCTCTATTGTCACCTGACTTTTCACTTTGTCTTTTTTTTTGTTTCTCACTTTCACAGGATATACATCTTTCCACACCAATAGACCTTCTTTTCCGATGTAGCATTATTTTTCACAGTTGGCGAATATATAGTCATGGACTCATAACAGCAAGGCATCTAATTATCCTCTACGGTTAGACATTGAAGTAGTTTATGCCAGTGTTTCCAACAGAGCATCTTGGATTTGTCATAGTGTCAAGCATAGTTCGAGGGTCACACTTACCTTCTTACTCTACCAGACCTTCATAGCTTAACGATTTGTCATTTCTGTGGCATATTTTAGCCTTGGAGGAGAGTCACTTAAGTACAGTTATATTTCCTCTTTCTATCCTGGCTTGTGGCCGGGGCTGTGCCTGAAGGACAGGGCTTCATGTTGGACGGATTTCTGGATTTTCGAACTGAAGTTCAATCCCATTCGGTTCAATAACCATTTATTGGGCTTTGCCCCACATGCACGTAGTAGATTCTCTGTGAACATGTGTTGGATAAAAACATATTTTTACAAATGGAATCCCACAGCACCTGGCAAGCCACTTTATTCTTAGTTGTGTCAAAGGCAGTACAATGAAGGTCAGCTGTGATGTCAGACAGGCGTGGGGTCCAGCCGTGGTTTTATGTCTTACAAAATCTATGACGTGATATGTAACTTCTCAAGCCTCCATTTCCTTACCTGCAAAATTTGGTTAATTACGACACCTTCCCCATGGTGCTGTGAAGATGACACAGACAATGTAAGTAAAATACTTCGCACAATGTCCAGCATGCAAGCAATGTGAGCTGTCATTATTATTATTATTGGCTATTGCTTCCTGAGTAAGATAAATGAAGCATTCGAATTAAATGCTAAGCTCTTAGTGGATACTAAGTTGGATTTAATTAGGTAGTTTTTCAGTTAGTGTAAGGGGGGAAAAATAGGAGAAGAAAAGTTTCTTACTGCAAAATCTTCCTGAATCTCCACAGGACCTATCCACCCAAGTTTGTTGACCGGGCCATCTGGTGAGTGAGCGAGTCTGTTGGAGGTTTTCTCTAGGTTTAGTGGGTGTGATGATAGCACAATCCTCAGTGACTGCACGGTGTGTTTTATCTGAGGGCCTCAGGGCCTGAATTGTGATACTTATGTGTATGGCTTTTGTTTCCAGATGGAGAAATTGCACTGTAGAGAATTCTTTAAAAGCAATGACCCAATATTGCAGATTGCTGAACTGTATCCACACCCAAGACTGAGTATTAGATCAATCCAGAATATACATCAGGTGTTCTTCAATGTCTGCCTAAAACTGTGACTCTGCCTCCTCCAGCTGTTGCTACATCTCACTATGGGTTTCCTGTGACATTTTGAGCAAGTATGCCTCTGTGACTGGGGTTCTTACACTCCAGAATGGATGAGAAGCACCGTAAGTGGCTTTTAAAATGCATATTCCCTGGCCCTTCAGTGGCTCTATGGGTCAAGAAGCTGAATTCTCAACCACCTACAAGTTTCTAGTTTCAAGGGTCTGTGGGCTGCACATTGAGAAACCTGTTCAGTGAGTGCCACAAAGGCTCCACATGTGAGAAGGGAAGCATCGGGTCTCTCGAGCCTGTTCTTTAATCTCTAGGCTGCACCTTCTCTGTAAACTCTGCTAATAACACCATGCGAGAAAACGCCTGAGCTTGATCTCTAGGCTGCACCTTCTCTGTAAACTCTGCTAATAACACCATGCGAGAAAACACCTGAGCTTGAAAAGTCCACGTTCCAACACCACTGTCCTTCACTGCTCTGGAAAATTAACTGTTTGCTTTGATTATCCCTTTGTTAAACTCCAAAGTCAAAGAGCTCTGAAAGGCATATGGTTATTTTATTTAAGGTTTCAGGTGACTTCTGTTGCCAAATATTTAAAAAATTTTAAATTGCTGCATGACCTCTTAGTAGTACAATTAGATTTCCTGACAATAAAAATAAGGCGGCCGGGTGTGGTGGCTCACACCTGTAATCCCAGCACTTTGGGAGGCCAAGGCAGGCGGATCACGAGGTCAGGAGATCGAGACCATCCTGGCGAACACGGTGAAACCCTGTCTCCACTAAAAAATACAAAAAACTAGCCGGGCGTGGTGGCGGGCGCCTGTAGTCCCAGCTACTAGGGAGGCTGAGGCAGGAGAATGGCGTGAACCCGGGAGGCACAGCTTTCAGTGAGCCGAGATTGTGCCACTGCACTCCAGCCTGGGCGACAGAGCGAGACTCCGTCTCAAAAAACAAAACAAAACAAAACAAAAAAAATAAGGCTTATGGTTTTCACCATTTATAGTAAGTACAGCTAATATTAAGTATAATTTTAAAAGCCCTTTGTTTTCTCAGAAAGAAAAAAATAATCAAAATCTGTTCAGCGTGGTATTGAATAATTAAAAACAAAAGAACAGTATTCTTCGCACTAGTGTTTAATATTAATTGCTTTTTTACCCTTGACACTGGTGCTAATTAAATTTTCATTTTATTTTCCATGACTTGTTTAAACAGTTTCTGCAAATTATTGCTAATCAGCATAATAAAACTGAATCACCTATTAGACAATTTTGTTTTGAATTAAATGGCATTAAAATAATTCTGGCTGCCTTGTGTTATAATGTGTTATAAGAATACCAACAGCTACAGGTAATATGCCTTAGCTTTTACACACATTTTAAATCAATCTACGGATGAATTCACATACATGCACAAACATGCAAAGAGGCAGTGCTGTTCAATTGAATAGGTTTCCGGCTGGATTTATCTCCCATCTCTACTGTCTTCTCAAGAGGAAATCTAAGGCAAATCCCTTCAACAACCTGAAACCTGGTTTTCATCATCAGCAAAATAAGGAGGATGTATTTTTGAGGGGAAAGAAGGTGATCAGTGGAAATAGAGGTTTCCCTAAGCACTGTTTGCAGCCCCTTCCAGCAAGATGTGATTAATGGCAGTGGGGGAGAGCCAGTTGCCCCCACTCCCCCGGAGACTTCCCTGCAGTTTCGAAGCTGTAGGACACAAATGGTGGGTCTAAAATATTAGCAGCAGCCACCAGTGAGGAACCACATGGCTCACAAAGAATGAAGAGAAATAATATGGCCAAGTGGACCAGTTGGTAAAACCCCAGGGCCCCCAATGCATTAGCGGGCCCTGGAAGAGGTGCCTTAGTAGTGCCCAGCAGAGCACTGGGAGGGTCTGTTGCACATGGCAGGGCAGCTTTGGGGGCAGCGGTACACAGCAAAAATTGCAGGAGCAAGTGTGAGATTTACCCTCAGAAACTGCGATTACCTATGTGTGGGGGTGAGGGACCATGAAGCAATAGTCTACACATGCTCATCAGATGACTACCAACTCCTTTGCACTTACAGTAACTCCGGAGTTCATAGAATAGATAGGTTACTCATATTGTTATGTCTTAGATGACAAAAGAGAATCGCAAAACATGAAGTGACTTAATCCAAGATGAGTGGGGAGGTCAAATATTTTGTGATGAAATCATAATCACAGCTCATGGCATGAAGTGAGGGGCTCATGGTCTTACACAACACTTTTTGTTGGTGTCAGCATCAGAGCTGGAGCACTGAAGCATGTAGGACAAGGCCTGATCTTGTATAACCTGAGTCTTCGGGTAAGAGGGTACAGATAGAAGCTACAAGACCTGATCATTTGTGTTGGCTGTTCCACTAACTGGATAAACAATCTCAGATGAGTCAGTTAATTTCCTCATGGTTTAACAGAGAAGGATGAAACAAATGCTATCTATCTCAAAGGACTTAAGACGAAAGAAGAATAAAAAACATATAATTAAAAACGGTCAGAAAAGTGTAAAGTTTCATACAAAATGTTAAAATATCTACATTAATGATCTTTATGTACAATAAAGAAGGATACCTCCTGACATACAGCAATTTGCTGAGTTGCATTAATATCTACTTGTTAATTGGAAACACCAAGCCAGTAGACAGTAGTAATTTTCTTCTGGCAAATACATTTCAAACTATCTCATCCAGTTTTTCTCATTAGAAACAACAGATGCTAGAAGTTAATGAAAAAAATATTTAAAGCACTCAAGAGAAAGTAACTCTCAACCCCCAATTCTATACCTACATAAATTATTATGCAAAAATAATGGCAAAAGAAAGGCAATCCCCGTCATGCAGAAGTTGCCCTTCTAACTGGACTTTCTTCCACCCTTGCCCAAAGCAGTCTGTTTTAAACAACCAGTCAAAGGGGTATTGGTAAGGTGGAAGTTGGGCATGTTATTCCTCAGCCCACATCATTTTAAAAACTTATTTTAAAAACAGCTTTATTAAGATACAACTTATATGTCATAAAATTCACTCCTTGTAAGTGTATAATTTTGTGATTTTTAGTAAATTTATGGAGTTATGCAACCATCACCACAATCGAGTTTTAAAACATATCCACCACCCCAAAATGTTCCCGGGTTCCACTTTGCAATTAATCCCTGCTACTACTAATACCTCCAAGCTCTAGGCAGCCAGCAATCTACTTTCTGTCTCTCTGAATTTGCCTTTTCTGGACATTTCAGAGAGATGGACTCATGCAATCCGTAGTGTTTTCACATCTGGCTCCTTCCACATGGCATAACATTTTTGAGATCCATCCATGTTGTAGTATGGATTAGCAGTTTGCTCCTTTATTTATTTATGTTTTTTTTTTTTTTTTTTTTGAGACGGAGTCTCGCTCTGTCGCCCAGGCTGGAGTGCAGTGGCCGGATCTCAGCTCACTGCAAGCTCCGTCTCCCGGGTTTACGCCATTCTCCTGCCTCAGCCTCCCGAGTAGCTGGGACTACAGGCGCCCGCCACTTCGCCCGGCTAGTTTTTTTGTATTTTTTTAGTAGATACGGGGTTTCACCATGTTCGCCAGGATGGTCTCGATCTCCTGACCTCGTGATCCGCCCGTCTCAGCCTCCCAAAGTATTTGTGTATTTTTATTTTTTGAGATGGAGTTTCACTCTCGTTGCCCAGGCTGGAGTGCAATGGCATGATCTTGGCTCACTGCAATCTCCACCTCCCAGGTTCAAGAGATTCTCCTGCCTCAGCCTCCTGAGTAGTTGGGATTACAGGCATGTGCCACCACGCCTGGCTAATTTTTTGTATTTTTAGTAGAGACAGGGTTTCCCCATGTTGGCCAGGCTGATCTCAAACTCCTGACCTCAGGTGATCCACCCACCTTGGCCTCCCAAAGTTCTGGGATGACAGGCATGAGCCAATGTGCCCAGCTTAGTTGTTCCTTATTTGTTGCTGAATAGTATTCTAGTGTGTGGTCAGGTCACATTTTGTTATCTGTGCACTAGCTAATAATCAGATTGTTTCAAGGTCTTGGCTCTCATGGATGACGCTGCTATGAACAACCACGTACACATCTTTGTGTGGATCGCCCACATTGTTCATGCCTTCCCACTTCCTTCAGAGTAAAACCAAAGCTTTGGCTGGGGGTTGCAAATCCCTACCCTGTGTGGTTTCCTAGTACCACTCCTTACTGCTCTCCTCTCACCCCCTGCTCCCCCGTCGCTCACACCACTGCTACCACACTGGCCTCCTGGCAATTTCTCCGATACATCAGGCATGCCCTTCCCTCAGAGGCTGTGCTCCAGCGGTGCCTTCAGCCTGGAAGCCCTGGACCCTATTCCGGGATACCCTTGTAGCTCATCTACCCCAAATCTTTGCTCAAATGTTCTTTCTCAACCAGGCCTCCACAGGTCAATGCTATTTAGAGAGAGACTACTCTTCTTCTCCCTTTCAATCTCCCTTACCTATTACAGACAACTTCCAACTTCTTGTTATTGAAAGTGTGGGGCGAGAACCACAGACAGGCAAGACAGCATTACCAGGAGCTCGTCAGAGCTGCACAGCCTCGGTCACCGCAGACCTGCTGAGCCGGGATCTGCATTTTACCAAGGTTCCCAGCTGGTCTTCAGGTACACTAAGGTGTGGAAAGCCGTGTTCTAACATACAACATGATTTACTTCTTTATTATACGTATCGTTTACAGCCATAATTTTGTATTAGAACGTTCGTTTCACAAAGGTTGGAGATTTTGTTGTTTTATTCATAATGAATCCCAGAGGCTAGAACAGTGCCTGGCACATATTCATTGAGTAAGCGGATGTTTTCCTGTAAATATCTGTAAGGAATTATCCTTCTACATTACCTGTAGAAGACAGTGATTTAAATTAATAGTCTTGAACTTAAGCCTGGGTGGGGAACAATAGAAAAATTAATTTTTTCCACTTCTTCTAGGTATTAAAAACTATCAGTTCACTAAAGAATGCCTTCAAAGAATAAAGTATGAGTAGAAATATGAAGAAGAAAAAGAAGCCAAAGAAGCAACACTGGACCACCTGTGGATCGCTGCCTGTCTCCCTTTCCCCTGACACACAGCCTCCCGAGCTCAGCTGCCGTCAGCCCTGTGTGGAGCCGGCCGTGGAAACGGCTGGAGTCAGAAGCCCGAGCCCGCATTTCAGACTTGGCCTTTGCTGACCAAGAGAGCTGCTTAACCACTTAACCACGCGGCTTCAAGGGCTCCATCTGCAAAACGCAGGCTTGAACCACAGGACTGGTTATGCTCCTTCTGTTCTGTGTTCTCTAAATCCATCCCACGGGATGGTTCTCATCCTCATTTCTAGGAAAACAAGGTCCAAGTGGAATCTCTTTTCTCATCTGCAGGACTGATGCCTTCCTTGGCCTAAATTTCAACAACATGTGACTATAAAACTTATCTGTGTGTGAACCCTACAGATTTCTGTAGGGGGTTATGTGGGGATGGGGGGAGATGACCCCATGGTGGGCCCCGAGTGCTGGCCTCTCGCTGTCATGCTGAGCACCCCCACCTTGCCGCAGCCTACGATCTCCCTTTCCCACGGGCACTCTGTTTCCTGGAGTGTGGATCCACTGTGGCTTCCCCTCGCCCCATCCTTTAGGCTTGGTGGGTAGTAATATCTCCTGCCCCTCTTTAGACTCGGGGGCCTAACTGGAAATCAGGTGCTTTGGTAGATTTCGTAGCAGAGGAGCCCTAGCGTTCTAGTGCTCTACTTGGGCATGAGACCAAAGCCCTTAAATCCATTTTCACTGGGCACCTACTGTGTACCCAATGCTGTAAGGCAGTGTCCCCAACGCATACTGCGGCAGAACATTTGTTTTGTGGGGTATTCAACGATATTACCTGGACAAAAGAGTCCAGAATCTAACAAGTTTGGGAAACTCTGGATTAAATAAGGTTAACTATGTTTCTTTTAGGCAGTCCTTCTCAGAGCCTTGAGATGTGAGCGTGCATTGAGAATTTCCAAAATGGGAGATGTAATGGGAGGCACTCCCATAGTTAGGTAACCCGGCAGCCCCTTTTTATTTATTTTATTTTATTTTTTGAGATGGAGTCTCACTATGTTACCCAGGCTGGCCTCAAACTTCTGAGCTCAAGCAGTTATCCCACCTCAGCCTCCTAAGTAGCTGGGACTACAGGCAGGAGCCACCACACCTGGCTTTTTTTAAAAAACAAAGGATCATATTTTGGAAACACATAGGCCCTGGAGCACACAGACCCATGGGATCTCATGGCCACCTGGCTCAGCCCATCTTTTGCAGATTTGAATCCTGGACCTGAGGGAGACGTGAAGCAACTTGCCCCAGGGCCCCATGGCTGACACTGTAGGCCACGCCTCCCATTTCTCAGCTGAAATAAAAGGCATGTTTTTGTTGCAAATATTTAGTTGACCATTAATTTACCTAAAACCAGTGACTCTCATAGGGACACACAGACTTTCAAGAAGAAAAATCATTAAAGTGAAAAAAGGAGATTTTCAGGGAACCGCAGCTTTTTTTTTTTTTTTTTTTTTTTTTGACATGGAGTCTTGCTCTGTCACCCAGGCTGGGTTGCAGTGACACAATCTTGGCTCATTGCATCCTCCACCTCCTGGGTTTAAGCAATTATCCTCCCTCAGCCTTCCAAGTAGCTGGGATTATAGGTGTACATCACCACACCTGGCTAATTTTTATATTTTTAGTAAAGACGGGGTTTCACCACGTTGGCCAGGCTGGTCTCAAACTCCTGACCTCAAGTGATTCACCTGCCTTGGCTTCCCAAAGGACTTGAGCCACCATGCCCAGCCAACTGCAGCTTTTTAACAGCTTAGTGTATGTTCTTTATTATCTTGAATCCCAGTGAATAAATTAGAGAAAAAATTGTGTGTATATAATTGTGTTTGAATGTTATACTTTTTACTAAGAGAAATAAAATCAAGGAAACAAAATGCAATAATAAACACAATCTTAAGTTGTCAATTTTCTGTAAGAGACATAATTTCATCAAAAGCATAATTATAAGCTTTACCTTGTTAATAACTTTATTGATCATAACTTTGATTATTGCAATGGACTGAATGTTTGTGTCCCCCAAAATCCATATGTTGAAATTCTAACCCCTAAGATGGTGATATTAGGAGGTGGAGCCTTTGGAAGGTGATGAGGTCATGAGGGTGGGGCCCTTGTGAATGAGATTAGTGCCTTCCTAAAGGGCACTATTTCTGCCACATGAGGACACAGGAAGAAAGTAGCTGTCTACAGCCTGGAAGAGTGCCCTCATCAGAACTCTTAACATGCTGGCTCCTTTATCTCCAACTTCTTTCCTCCAGAACTATGAGAAATAGGTTTCTGTTGTTTAGAAGCCACCCAGTCCATGATACTTTGTTATGGCAGCCTGAACTAAAACAGATATTATCTTGATTATATTTCTAAAGCAAGATATATTTTGACCATAATACATGTACTAACCAACCCCCTTCTAATCCTCTAAGAGAAAACAGTGCATTAATCTTTCCAGCATTGCAGTTAACCTCATTTTGGTAGAAGAGAAAGTCCTCTGATGTCAGGGAAAATCAAAGTTTACAACCACAATACATGGTATGGTGGTATGAATAGAAGTGGTATATGCATTGTCCTTCCAGGCTAGAGGGAGATCATCAACATTCTTTGAGAGTGGCTTCCAGGTGGTCATTCATATCAAAGTACATGTTTCTTCTGGAAGCTGATTTAGTACAATATGTGGTGTAACTATGAAAACTTGATTGCCTGAACTTTTCCTTCTTGGGATGCGCCATATTGCTCTAGAAACATCAGAAAGGATTATAAGTGGTCATCACCAGTCTTTTGCTTCATCAATAACAATGCAAAATGACTATTTAAAGGAGAAACACAGGTTAGTAAAACTATATTTGCATACACAAAACTGTGTAACATCCAAGTGCCTGGCCATGTTATTTTCAATAAAGCCACAATCATTACTTTCTCATTTCATGATCTTTTTCATTAGCATGGGAAAACCTTTTAGTAACAGAAGCTCATTTTCTTTTATATACTTTCCTGTGCTCTCACAATAAACCAGCAAAGCAACTTAATTTCAACACATGGATAGAAAGAGCATAAGTCTATATTCCCTTCTTTTCTGGGGAACAAATAGGGCAGGGACTTTTAAAACTAGAGATGTTCCTGTAGAGACAGATATGTGTAATATCTGTAAAAATTTACAAAGACAATGCAACAAGTTTGCTGTGTTGGTCCATCAGAATTGTAATTGCTTTTGTTTTTCCAAAAGCCCCACAAGATTTAGTAGATAACTATGTAATTGAAAATGGTTTATTATCTTTGCCTTACCTTGGTTTGTTAATTGCTTTACCTTTGTTTGTTAATCAATAATCTGAAAATGATACATGTATTTGAGATACACATGTGTGTATATGCATACACTTTTGTATATATAATTTTATATATAAAATATATATACTTCTATAATTTTACATATATAAAAAATATATACACAACTTTCCCTAGTTCTGTCTACTGAAATATCTAGAACAGCACCCAGATTATGGTCACGAAGTACAATTTCCCACAAAACAAATAAAAGGAAAATCCATGGGGCCCCTTTGAGAAATGGGTGACTCTAGGACTGAGGTAGGGAATGTCAGATGAGCCTGGACCCCCAGGACACTGTCAAAGACTGCTAGGACACACACACCAGCCTGACAAGGCTCCCAATGGCTCAAATACCCCAAAGATGGGGACTGTTCAAACATCACACACGCAATAGCTTCAATGGACCAAAACATATTTGAGTTTATAATTTTTTTTAAATCTAACTAGTCACTATTGGGGGATGCTGATGACCAACTTATTTTTTGAAAATGGGTAAATAAGGGGAAAGAGATGGCCATTTATTCACCTTTCCTACACAAACTATACTACTGGTAACCAAACAGCAAATGAGAGGAAGTTTTTCTTTACAGGAGCATTCTAGCTAACAAATGAAGAAGATGTGTTAGAAAATAACGATTTTGCAGCTCCTCGTGGACTAATGAATAGATGCATTGAACATCAACAATTGCTACTATGAAAGAGAGGGGGAGAGAGAGAGAGAGCATGCACCAGATATTATATATCCTGATGGAAGAACACAGCACCACCTGTGAAATATTTCCCACTCCTCATTCTCTGCTGGAAAAAAGAACCTGAATCTGAACAGGCCCCTAGATGCGACTACCAAGAGAGAGGAAGTGCAGAGGGACATGGGAAGCCACCATGGGGATGCCATCAGCACTCTGGTCGGGGGAGACTCTACAGGACAACAATGTGGCTTCCACCAGAAATAAAATGCAAGAAGGACCTTTAGGTTGAAAAAAGCATGAGACATAACAACGAGTCACAGGCATGGGCTTCATTTAGATCTTGATTGAAGCAAATAAACCATAAAAGGAAATAGAATTATGACATTTATGAGCCAACTGGAAATTCAAATATGACTGGACGTGTGATGGCCTGTTAAGAAACTGTTTTTGATTACTTACAGATGAGATTGTGGTATTGTGATTCTGTTGGGGGAGGGAAAGAATTTATCCTTTTACTGACACATACTGAAATATTTACAGATTAAATGATAAGGTCTCTAGGATTTGCTTCAAGTTAGTACAAGAGTAGAGTACCTAGGAGTAGTTAAAATGAAACAACATTGTTCATGAGTTAATTATTATTAAAGCATATGGATATATGGGGATATATTATACTATTCTATACTGGACTGCTTTGGTGAAAATAACGAATTTTTTCAAAGAATAATTATATGTGAATAGTAAAAGCAAAAAGAGGAATGCCTACGATTATTGAAATAATTAATACATACCTTTCTTCCTTTATCTAGAGGCTCATGACATTGAATATCTGTCTACACTTACCACTGTCTTCCAAAACAAGAATAAGGATTGCAAATCTTGAATTAAATTGTCTTAACAGTTGCATTTCTCTTGTACTATATTCAAAAGTCTATACTATATCAACTGCCACTTTTAAAATAATGATGTGTGCTAAAGGTTTTTCAAAGTGGAATGAAAGCAACATGGTGGAATTATAATCTTTTAAATAAGCATGGAACTTGCCAGCTTAATAAAAACCTTGACAGACATTTCATTTCATTGTCACCAAACCACAGGGTAGGTCAGCTAAGCTTTATTAGTGCCGATTCTATGACGGGGAGTGAGGGGAGAGAATAACATCCAAGGTTGCACAGCTGCTAATGGGCAGAAGTAGACAAATTCGCATTCTTTTGCTTCCTGTTTAGTATTTTTACCCACCGCACCACTCCACTCATATAACTTAGAAGGGCAAGGTACATTGTAGTTTAAAAGACACATTAAGATAAAACGTATATTAAAGTGTATAAAGTGTATGATTAATGTGTATCTTAATGTGTATAAAATGTATCATTTTATAAAATCAAGAAATTAGATCAATATGATGTAAATTATAATACTTAATTCCAAGAGCTAATTTATTTAGCATGTAATTTTTTTCTAAAAATGTGGCTTCTGGTGTTTCCATCAACTTTAAATGCTCTCCAGGTTTTCAAAACAAAAATTTCAATAATAAGAGAGAGAAAATTTCCACTGATACAAATCATATGATAATTTGCTGATATATATTACTGAGGAAAAAATGTATTTAGCTCAATTATACCCTCCAAGTACTTCTGGCTTTATTATTTCATCATATCTTTCTGGCTCTACATATTTTTATATCTGATACAGTTCATTGTTTTGAGATTCTGCAACCTTAAAGAACTACTAAGTTTGTATAAATATTAGAGGAAAATAACATCAGAACCTCTACCACGAAAAGCTAAAGCCCGCAATTAATGAGCATCTAACGCCTCTGACGTTATTGTGTGTCAGTTTTTCTGTAGCTAGAAATTGTCTCACAGTGTTTTAAGTATTAAAGTAAGAGGAAAGATTAAAACAAACAAAGCAAACCCAAACTTAAAAATGAGAAGGCATTCCCTGTGCAAAAGCTAGCAGGAATGTGTGAGGAGGGCACAGGCTGGGATGAAGGGCAGTGGGAGAGAACTCCAGAGGAAGGAAGAATGAGAAGATGCAGTTTAGGAAGGATGACCAGGAGGCCAAACACACAAAAGCAGAAGTAAAATCTGTGTGGAAGGCAGTAGGAAGCTTAAGTTGATAATCCCAAAAATCAAATCAATAATGGGTGGTCAAACTCGAGTTGTTTCCTTAGAACACAGAAAGAATAAAACAAAGAAAGAAAATATATGGAATAAGGTGATGTTTGTGGAGAAAAGTGGATGTTGAGTGAGCCAATGTATATATTCTGGAGGGAAAAACCAGAACAAATGAAACAGGACACAGAGAGAGAGAGAGATAGAGAATCTCCCAAGCTGAAGAAAACACCTGTATCTTAAACCTGTATCTTTTATATAGATTAATAGAGATCATCATATAGTAGGATGGACCAAACCTGGTCATGTATGTCCTGGAAAATATTTAACAAGGAAAATAAAGAATCCTTTCACCTTTCTGGCCAGCAAAAGCTATAATCAAAACCATTAGAGAAAAATCAGTCTAGACTCAGAATCTACAAATATTATGTAATAAAAGAAAAGCTGAGTTCTGAAAGATAAATTTTGGCCCATGAATTGACAACCAGTCAAGTTGTTACTACATGTGAAGATAATAGAAAGACAGTCTTATGCATGCATACAAGAGCTTGGAAAATAAACCATTATGTATTTTAACCAACTAAGAAATGAAGCAGAATTAAGAGCTCAAGCATGAAGATATAAAAAGATTTGCAATGAACACTGAAATTAGTTAAAACAGAGATAAGCCCAAACACGCTTGTAAATATAAATATGCCAAATTAATCCAAATACAAAAATTAAGAATTACTCTCAAAGGAGACGATATGAGGAAAAAATAATTTAAATATTTACAATCCGGATGTGATGAAATTCAGCCTCCACAGCTGGTAATTAGCAGAGTATTAAAAAATTTGGGGGCACAGCTGGCTTGAGCAACTGGAAACAAGACGCAGGACCCCAACGCAGACACTGAGTGGAATGACATCTTACGCAAAAAGGGTATCTTACCTCCCAAGGAAAGTCTCAAAGAATGGGAAAGGAAGCGGAAGAGGAGCAGCGCATCCTCCAGCAGTCAGTGGTAACAACACATGAAGATATGACTTTGGAAGAGCTGGAGGATCATGAAGACGAGCTTAATGAGGAGGATGAACATGCTATTGAAATGTACAGACGGCAGAGACTGGCTGAGTGGAAAGCAACTAAACTGAAGAATAAATCTGGAGAAGTTTTGGAGATCTCAGGGAAGGATTACGTTCAAGAAGTTACCAAAGCTGGCGAGGGCTCGTGGGTTGTCTTGCACCTTTACAAACAAGGAATTCCCCTCTGTGCCCTGATAAATCAGCGCCTCAGTGGACTTGCCAGGAAGTTTCCTGATGTCAAATTTATCAAAGTCGTTTCAACAACCTGCGTACCCAATTATCCTGATGGGAATCTGCCCACGATATTTGTTTACGTGGAAAGAGACATCAAGGCTCGGTTTATTGGTCCTCTGGTGTTTGCCAGCATGATCCTGACAAGAGACAAGTTGGAATGGAAACTGTCTGAATCTGGAGCAATTATGATGGACCTGGAGAAAAATCCTAAGAAGTCGATTGAAGATGTGTTGCTGTCCTCTGTGCGGCGCTCTGTCCCCATGAGGAGGGACAGTGATTCCGAGGGTGACTGAGGCGACAGCTGCCATCACATGCCGAACCTCCTTGTGACAAATTGTCTGGACTTTTTAAAAAAGGAAAAAGCAAGAATGAATCCTTCTGTTTTTTAGTTTTGTTTAAAATATGTTTCAAATCTTTACATTTTGGAAATAATCATTGGTGGAAATTCTGTTAAAAAGATTTTGTTAGTAAATATCTAGGAGTATAATAACACTTGTTTAATATAACATGCAACATTTATTTGAAATAATAAGCATTTAACTTACCGAAATAACAGTCATTCCCTGTAAAATCAAGGGCAAACAAGATTTTTACTACCAATGCTAGGGTTAAGCATCATCTTAGATAGCCTGACTAGTGCATCAAAACAGGAAAAAGAAATAGAAGATAGCAGTGGAAGAGAAAAAGTTAATGCATCATTATTTTCAAATGATGTGACTGTCTCCTGGTTAACCTAAGGAAATCAACTTAGACACTGTTCCAGTGTATAAACAAATGACTTCAATACTTGTCCTATAGACTAATGATAATCAGTTATAAAATAAACAAGGAAAAATGCACTCAAAATACCAAACAAAGTATAAATTATGGGAGCAAATTTAATCAGAAAAATAAGAATCTTTGTGAAGGAAACATCAGGATTTTGCTGAGAGATTTTTTTAAAGACAAATAAATTGAGTGATAAAATAGTCTTAGAAACACATTGAAAATATAAAATTCTCTACAGTTAATCTACAAATTTAATATAATTCCAATCAAAATCCCAATGTTTTGAAAGTTTTGTTTTTTATTTTTGTTTTTTTCTTGATGAGAAGAGGGAGTTGGGGAAATTTAACTTGTAATTTGTAAAGTTTGTCTTGAAAATTAAATGCAATCACACAGCTTAGTGTTCTAGTTTTTAGTTTTTTGGTTTCTTTGAAAGGCACATGGTCTTAAAATGGGGTGGTATCCAAAATCAGACCTAAATATAGACTAAATATAGAATTTAATATATAAAGAAGACAACATCTCAATAGGGTTGAAACAACCAATTAACTCATTGGAAAAAAATAAAATTAGATTTTTTCTTCATATATAAAAATAAATCCCAGATGGATTAATAAATTAGATGTAAAACTGATAAACTACAACAGTACTTTCTGTGTCATAAACCACAGAGACAAGATTAACAGATTAGCTACATAAAATTCTCAAATTCATGTATGCCAATCATTTCTCTTTCCCCCCTAAATATAACAATGAAACAAAAACAAACTCACTTTTGGTTACAAGTAAGTTACTGGACAACCAGTGGTTTAAGTAGTAAAGATATTTCATTATCTTGCATTACAAAAAGTGGGAAGTAAGTGGTTCCAGGTTTGGTGCAGCAACTCGCAGACGCGAATTCTTTCCATTTTCCTCTCCACCATCCCTTACGTGTGGGCCTTGCATGCTCCCACTTGTCATCTCATATTGCAAGATGGCTGCCACAGCTCCAGCCATTAAATCCACATTCAAGACAGGAATAAGTGGAGGGGAACAGCACCAGCCATAACTTGTTATAAGGAGCAAAACCATTCTTAGAACTCTCGCCGACCTTGACTTCTGCTTATGTCTTAATGGTTAGATCTACATCATAAGGCCTCTCGGAGATACAAGAAGAAGTAGGAAAACTAAGATTTCCTTTTGCAGTCTCGGAAGAGAAAGTCAGGCAGTGGAGAAGGAGATTGGCAGTGGGTGCTGGGTTAGCTAACCAACAGTGGCTGACCTACCCAGCATTCACAGAGTTAGACAAATGATGAATTGGGGTGGGGAGCTGGGGGAATTACAGTGTCTGAAGGGAAATGAAAAGACGCATTACTGTATAAGAGTTCTTACAAACAAATAATAAAAACATTGGAAATTATAATAGAGTCTAAGGATGTTGTTAGAAGTCAATTTACTAAGGGAAAAACCCAAATAACCATTCAATAGATGAGGCAAATGATCTATTTCATCAGTAATCTAAGAAACAATAGCTTGGAAATTGACCAGGATTATAAGTTCGATGTTCTCTGTGGGCGAGGCACTCCATGCGTCCGCTAACGGTAGCATGAACTAAAGGCTCTTGTTAATATGCGTCAATGACCTTTGTAAAGGTTCACATCACTTGACACAGTAATTCCAAGAATTAGCCTAAAAAATAGGAAAGTATGTAAAGATACATGCATGGATTTTTATCAAAACATGGTTTAAAATAGCAATACACTTGAGGCAGTTGGTTAAATAAATTATGCTATCCACTAAAAATAATGCTATGGTTTTCTACCTACGGATGTGGAAATGTCACATGAAACACTGCTGAGTGGAAAAGCTACTTGATTTCTTAAACAAGGAACATGTAGTCTTTGCATCTGAAAGATATTTTTAAAGTACAGTAAAATCCCAGCTTTAGAAATTTTAATTTGTATGAATACTGTGGGAATATTTTCTTTGTGTGTTTTTGTGTTTTCCAAGCTTGAATCTTTAAACATACATTATTTCTTTTTATTGAAATGAAATTACATACAGTGGGACGCACAGCTCTAAGTGTACAATTCAGCGAGTTTTTACAAATGTCTACACCCGAGTGAGCCACATGGCAATGAAGCTCCCTTTTGTCTCCTGCCAATCAATCCTCTCCCCGTAGGCAACCACTATTGTAACTCACAGCATATATTATTTTTGTAATTTAAAAAATACTTAAAATTTAAATATAAGCAAATCCTCACAGGAGAACTTGCAACCAACATACGATAATTACAACAAACTTCAGATTGAGAAAATTTGGCATGAAAACTACTGTTAGTGTAAAATGGCAGACTTTAAAAAATGAGATATCTGTCATTTTTTTAGAGGATTTGCACTCTCATTATTCTTCATCAAACCCTTCTGATTTTTCTGCTGTCATAATGGAATATGTTTTCCATACAACATTACACATGTATATACCATTTAAAGATAGAATTCCAGGAAAGAGCAGATTTAAAGCCAGGCATTCATCTGGAAAAGTTCATTTCTTCCTCCTCATTTAAGAATGACTCTTTGTGTGAGTAGGGGAGGGAGGCTCATGAATGCCCAAAGACTTTGAATGAATGTTATTAGCAAAAATACACAAGGCTTCTGCCATCAGGGATCTCACAGCCCGGTTAAGGAGATAAGACTAAAGAAATTCATCTGTAGCACAAGATAGCACATTATGTGAGACCTGTGTAAGCAAGAGAGTCAAGAGCCCCATTCTGCCCAACAGTTGTAAGGATTACAGAAACAGGTGGCTGTGAAGGCCTTTGTAAATCGCCTGCTGCTGCCTGACACGTGTCTGCTGTGGTTCTCACGGGGTCTGATGGAGAAGCCAAGGTGTTCATCGCTCAGTCTGATAAGTCTTGACCCTGCCCCGCATCCTGATGGCCTGTATGCTCTGAAGGAACACAATTTCATGAGGGATAGAGAGGGACAAGAGAAGAAACATGAGGCCGGCGCGATCCGCGCAATCACAGAAGCCCAGTGCAGCTCAGAGTGAGAGGAAAGGCAGGCCAAGGAGGTGGCCCAGCGACCAAGGCCCCAAGGTGATCTCCGTGTCCTGTCATGAAGAGAAAAGAGCAGCCTGGTCTGAAAGAGCTGGTATCACCAGCAGTAAGCATGGGGAGGAGGACAGCTCGACATGTCAAGACTTGAGCTCACGGGCTGCCAGGGGCAACCATCATCTAAGCAAGCTGTGGCCTTGCCCAGGATGGGCAGGGCCTGTCACTCACAGGGATCCGGCAGGCAAGCCCCCTCCAAACCACTAATCTCCACACCCTGGCCAGCATCCTTCCCCTGGGGCTGAGGAGCCCAGGAAAAGTGGTGCTGTGTCCACTTTTCCTGAGCAAGGAAAGCATCAGAACCCTGTGGTTTTTAATCCGTGGGAGCATTTTAACCCGGAGGCTTCCTGCTTGTGTAAACTTGTAAGGCCTGATACATTTACGCAGAATTTCTCCTGGTGTGAGGGAAGCACCCGACTGTTTCCAGGTGGCTTAGTATTAAACCTCAATGTGTTTTCCCCAGAGCCTTCTTGCTGCACTTTGCTTACATCTGAGTAGTGAAGGAACTTTTTATTCTTGTGCCCTCCAGATTTTCCCCAGAGAGTGTTCTCCCGTGGGCCCCATTCGTCCAGTTTTCAATACCCAGGCACACACTTAGGACCTCTCAGAGCCTGCGCAATCTTCTAACAAATTTTGACCCTGTAAAAGTGCATGGCAAAAGAAGGTTTCTGCCCTGAAGGCCCAATGGGTGCTGCTACAGTCACGATTTTGCAGCGTGGGTCCCTTTAAAACAAGCCCGGAGAAACCAAGCTGAGCGCCAGTGAGCTCCCATCAGCAGGATGTCCACCGTCTCCTGACTCCTGCTCAAGGGCTTCCACAGCCCCCACATTCCTCAGTGAAGGAGGACACACACAAACCTTTCTCCTAGGGAACGTGTGTGCTGGAGGCAAGAGCTCTCCTAGCGATGTTCTGATGTCTTGGTGTAGACTCGGTCCCCCAAAGCCCACCTGTCCTTCTAATGGCTCAGGCCACTGAGTCTCAGGCTGGGAGCGAAGGGGAACTTCTGAAGTGAGGCCCACGGAAGCTTAAGTCTTGTAGAACCACCAATTGGATTGTCATATTTACTGGTTGTCAATTCAGGACGGGAGAGGACCAAGAAGAGAACACAGCTGGGAGCTGGGAGGGTGACGGCTCTCAGTCACCGCTTCTTTCTGTAACCCAGGAAGGTGGGCTGTTTCTAATGAAATAAAAAAATACATCTATCCACCCGTGACTGTGTAACAAGCACATTGCTGAGCTCATTTCCATTTTTGTAAAATAAGAATGATAATACATACTTTGAAGGGTGGTTGTGAGAGAAAGAAAGTCTAATTTCTTTCTATTGCCTACTTCATTTCTCTTTTTCCCCGATGGTGCCTTAATCTTGTAACACAAAGAGCCTTTGAGCCTCTTACCCAGCACAGGCCTTGGTTTCTACACAGCCAGTTCTGACACCACTTCCACCTCATCCTGTCCCCAAGGCCGAATAAGAAAGACGTTTGTCGAGAGGCTTCTGTTCAGTTCTCAGATCTGCATCTGTTAACTTGCTTTTGCAGATGGCTTCTCCACTGTGGTCACATTTTCAGGAGCAAGTAGAAGGTCTGAGGCCTTCACTAGCCCTGTTTTTTCAGAGCATACGGGATGAGATAACCCAGCAGACCCACCCTGCACTGAGCCCTCAGGCCCCGCAGGGGAGGGGGCTGGCTGTGGGGGCGCGTCCCTCACTGTTGGCTAGAGTCGGGGATTTTCATTATGCCAGCGTGTTCCAGCTAGATGGACTGTTTCATTATAACCATTAAAGTCATTTGATCTATTTATGATCGTAGATCAGCTGTTGTAACAAAAATTACACAAGTATACTTTATTTTAAAGAAACTCAAAATAGAAAAAGCTGAATTTGTAATAACCCCCATGAGGCAATTTCTCATATTATTGGGAATTCTTCACCATTGAATTCCTCCATCAATACCTTTAAATCCAACAGAAGGATTGAGAGAGGAAGAACCTCATTTAGTGGGTGGGCTTTAAACTGGATTCCCTGGAGCTGGGGGGATTTCTGCAGATGTGCCCTGGGGGACACCGCACTGAGCCCCAACCCCTACAGCAATGGAAAACCAAACAACGAAAACCAAAACCCAGCAACTTCACTCTTCTGTTCTCTGCACCAGGCTTCATGTGTAAGGTTTGGTTTGAAGAACGGATTCTATGACTGGAATATTTTCAAAAACCGTGGACCCAGTCTAAGAGCATGTGTTACACAAACGAGGACCCCGAAGAACAGAGAAGGGAAAAGGCTTGCTCCAGAGTCAGATGTTGAATTTGCTCGCCTTGATCCCAGCCTAGTGTCTGCTAAATTTTCCAAATGCTGTCTTTTTGTGAGGGTTGGGGAAAGTAAAAAGGGAGGAACAAAATTAAACAGGTGTGTATTTTTAAAACATCAATAACTATCTGGAATCCATCATAAATGAAGAGAGAGGATCACTAAATATCCCACATAGTTTCATGAACATTGCTTGCAAATAGCAGTGCAAAGGTCTGAAAGTCTGAAGAGATTATTTTGAAGATAAATGCAAAGGTTTTTTGTTTTTGTTTTTGTTTTTTTGTGTTTTTTTTTGAGACGGAGTCTCTCTCTGTCGCCCAAGCTGGAGTGCAGTGGCCGGATCTCAGCTCACTGCAAGCTCCGCCTCCCGGGTTCATGCCATTCTCCTGCCTCAGCCTCCCGAGTAGCTGGGACTACAGGCGCCTGCCACCACGTCCGGCTAGTTTTTTGAATTTTTTAGTAGAGATGGGGTGTCACCGGGTTAGCCAGGATGGTCTCGATCTCCTGACCTCATGATCTGCCCGACTCAGCCTCCCAAAGTGCTGGGATTATAGGCTTGAGCCACCGCACCCAGCCCAGAGGTCGTTATAGCATATATTCTTTTTTTTTTTTTTTTTTTTTTTTGAGACAGAGTTTCGCTCTTGTTGCCTGGGCTGGAGTGCAATGGTGAAATCTCGGCTTACTGCAACCTCCGCCTCCAGGTTCAAGTGATTCTCCTGCCTCAGCCTCCCGAGTAGCTGGGATTACAGGTGCCCACCACCATGCCGGGCTAAATTTTTGCATTTTTAGTAGAGACAGGGTTCCACCATGTTGACCAGGCTGGCCTTGAACTCCTGACCTCAGGTAATCTGCCCGCCTCAGCCCCCCAAAGTGCTGGGATTACAGGTGTAAGCCTGTAATTAATTGAGGAGAACTCGTTAAAATTTAGATCAATCACTGATGGACAGAAACTTTAAAGATTCTCAAAGTAACTTTTTTCTCTTAAACACATCAACCTTTTCCCCTTTCCATTATTTGCTTATCATTTACCTAACAGACCACTTTCACACTTAATAGTCTAAAGATAAATGTCAAATTGTCTCCTGGCCAAATTATCAGGACGTTAGAATTTGTGGAAATTTTACTCCATGCACACCCTCTGCAGGGAACAGGGAGCAGCCATTTTTTTTGTAGGGCCCTTATCTATAGAAACAACGTAAGTCACTCAATATTAGTCCATCAGCATCATTCTGGCTGCCCAAGTTCATATGATCCCATAAAGGAAGTCCTCTCCCAGGCAGTGACAGTGGTCTGTGTCCCAGGTGACCCCTATGGGATGGCCTTGCTAGGCAAGGCCCCTAGCTCCAGGCCATCTGGTCAACCCCACCTGCACAGAGTGGATTGGAGACTATCCCAGAAGGGAGAGATGAGGACAGGGACACTAGGACCAGGCTCAGGGAGCTACGGCCAGAGAACATTAGGGTTCCAGCCACCAGGGACAGGACAGAGGCAGGATCCCCCTTGCCTGGATCAAAGAGTGGTACTGACTCTGTAAGTCAAAGCAGCAAAAGAAATGGAAATAGAAAAATTCTATGTGCTAGCAACTTTTCAGCCATATCTCTCTGAGCAATAATTAAACTTGGAGTTGAATATCAAAAGGGAAAGGGTGCCATTGCTGTCAAACTGCATTTTGAGTGTCTTCGCTGCAAACTACTTGCATTTCCTGTTTCAAGCATCACTGTGATGTTTATAAAGAATTCCCTACGCATTTGGACCGAGGATGATTATTCTAATGTATGTAGGGCGCCGACTGGCTCTGTGGAGTTTTCAGTCTCCACAGGGATTTTTTTAAAGCATATCTTTCAAGTTGAACACAGCAGGGAGCCAAGCTACAAGGGTCCAGTTTTCCTCCTGTGGTCACGTTAAGGACTGCAGTAATTGGAACTTGACAAGGACAAGAGCTCCTGGTTTTTAAGGAACTGGGGGTAGGCACGTACATTGGCAACGCTGTGTGTAAAACTGCCCTCTCCTCTGTGTTCACCACACTGGAGTCCGGGGGGCTGCAGCTGGTTGTGAATAATCCAAGACAAGGAATCAGCTGTGCTGCCCAGCACAAAGGGCTCACGACAAAACCTTGGTGGCCAAACTCTGAATTACTCCACCTGAGGCAAGATCCCCATCCTCATGGTGCCAGGGAGAGCAGTCCTTCCCTGGGGCTAATCCCTGTAGGTAGAGGCCCTCCTGAGCTGGCGTGGAAGACCCCAGCAGGAGCCAGGGCCTGGGGGATCTGCATGTATTTCAACATCAAATGCACAAAGCGATTCCTTCCACAGATCAAACTCTGGCTGCTGTGTCATCCTTCTTCAGGACAGGTTAAGATTCATCTAAGATTCCAAGGGAGTGAGGTGGGAGGGACACTGCCCATCAGGTGTTGGCTTTTTGTTTCATATCTCCCTCAGGTAATCCCTCCTTCACATTTGTCTCGTGCCACGCTGGAGACAGAGCATTTCTGTTCGTTGCCCTTGCCCCCAGTCGCCATCTGGCCTTGCTGACTCTAAGAGGTTGGTTACCAGTGAGTCTGCTCCAGCCAGACTAGAGCAAATCCAGCAAGTGCAGAGCCCACTCTGCCCTCATGGAGATCAGTATCATCCAAGTCATCCCAGACAGCATCCAGAATCAGTCCCAGAGCAGGGCTCGGGTTGCCTCTAAAAAGACATGCTTCTAAATCCCATTCAATATGAGCATCTGATGTGTTTAAGCAAAGCCTACCAAGAAAATAGGAGAATATCCAGATGTTTCCATGAGCAGGAGGCTTCATTCTGACACCATTTCCAGAGAGTTATTGCTTGCAGATCAGGACCAAAATTCCCTAGAGAGGAAAGCCTTTCTCCTTCTCATTTCAGATTCCACACTGTGCACCTCGTCACCTCCTTCACACCCTGGCTCAGAGCTCTCCTCCTAGTGAGGCCTGTTCTAAGCGCCTCATGTAAAAGTGCCCCCCCAACTCTCACCCACACACCCACACATGCACCCAAAAACACACACATACACACACACACCCAGGAAACACACCCTCATGCTCATCCAACATAATCCCAATACACATACACACTCATACACACACACTTCCACACATATACACACTCACACACACAGCACTCATACCACAGCCTTTCCAATTCCCCTTCTCTGTTCTACTTTTTCCTTTTTCTTTAGCATTTCTGACCTGAAAAACTTCCTTACTTATCAAGTATGTTGTTGATCATCTCACTCCCCACTGCTCAAATGAGGCCGAAGGAGCCCGTGTTTATTCACTGATGTATGAGCGCCCAGAACTGCGCCCGCCACCTGGAAGATGCTTCATCCGTATTTGTGCAGTGACCTTCAGACAGAAAGAAACATGCGATTAGATTGTGACGGGTTTTCAATTAGTGAAGACATCTTACTACTAGATGTTTTAAAAATAAAATACTAAAATATTTGCATGGGTTCACACTTCAGTTACCTTATTTTGATGCATTATTTATTCAACAGCCTTCTCCTATAGACTCTGTTTAGGCTGCAAAGAAAAAGAGGGAGTGGAGGAAGGGAGGGTGATTCAGTTAGACAAGATATAGGAAATCAAGAAGAGCGATCCCTCTTTAGAATCAGGAGGCTAAGACTGCCCTGTAGGGGCCAATTCTCATTTTGCAGAACTGAGATCTCTTCCCTAGCCATTAATGACCTGAAAATCCCCCACTGAGTTCTGGAGTTGCTGTGTATCATGCATTATTGATCTATAAAAGTGACCTCTCTGGGGCAGGATATTTCACAAAATTTGGGGGATTCGAGTGTACTTGCAGTGACAGCTGCCTTGGGCAAGGGTCCCTGGTCAGTAATACTTCCTCGGATGTAGCACGACTGTGGGTGTAATGGGGATATTCCTCAAAAGCCTGTTGTCAAAAGAGATTCTCCCAGTCTTCCTAAAGGGGAAAACCAACACCAACTTCAATTTGTTAAAAGTAAAACAAAAACAAAAATGTCTTCAGGACTCCAATGCTGTCACACCACACCTTTTCTCCTGGGTTAACTATTCAAGGGAAGGAGTGAAAAGGGGGCCATGAGATAGTGAGACAAATCCAGTTTTTAGAAGCTGAGACCTGCCCTAATGCTATCACTAAAACGGCTGTGTGTCTTTGGGAAAGTCATGCAACTTCTCTGATTTTCTCACCTGTAAAATGAGAGACTTGTGGGCAACATGGCGAGACCTCATCTCTACAGAAAATACAAAAATTAGCTGCGTGTGGTGGCACGCACACCTGTGGTCCCAGCTACTCGGGAGCTGAAGTGGGAGGATCGCTTGAGCCATGATCACGCCACTGCACTCCAGCCTGGGCGACAGAGCAAGACTCTCTCTCTCAAAATAAAATAAATAAATAAAATAAATGAGAGGCTTGGAACTAATCCAAGAGCTTTGCTTCTCCCTGGAGCCAGTCTCTCAACCTCTGTTTCCTCAACTGTAAAATGGAAACAGAGTTCCTTCTCAAGCAGCTCAATGCCAGCACACAGTAGGCGCATGGTTGGCTGTGCCTCCCTCTCCTGGCTTCCTTTCCCTTGTTCTGCCAGCGCTGTGTGTGTGGGGGGGTGTTCCTGTCATTGATTCCTGTTTCTCCCCAGTGCCTGTTGAGGGGCGGGGCAGGAGGTCCTAATGGAAGCTCTGTAGGGCACAGAGGGGTAATGAGGAGACCCCGTGTGCAAGGCTTCTGCCTTTGCACTCATTACCAGAGGGTGGAGTTGGAGAGAAATGCTCCTGGGCAGCTATTCAGCATCGCAGCCATCCTTCATGGGCTCCTTCTGAACCCCAGCTATGCTGCTAGGATGCGTCTCATCAAAGCCCCACGACAACTCTATGGGGCAGATGCTGTTGTCCTATTCTGCAGGCCCAGAAGGGCTAAGAAAACCAGAGGTCATGGAGACAGGATTCTGAGCAAGGCCCATTTCCCCGAGAGCCTGCGTTCTTTCTATGGCCCTTCCAGCTATGCAGTAAAAGTGGCTCTGGCTTTAGGCTGAGGAAAAGAGCGTCCTCTCCCAAGAGGCTCTGACCTCCACCATGAACCTCTGAATGATGTCTTAGCCAGGTCTTCTGCCAGCCGCTCAAAGGTGCTCTGTGGCCCAGGGTGGGCCATGCTAGGCGTGACCAGCTCCTACCGTAGGTCACAGAGGCTGTGGCCAGCTTTCTCCTCTGCACTGACGGCCACTGCCCACATCTCAAACACCTGAGCAGCAGCAACACCGCCACCGCTTTGGAACTTGTTAAAGATGCAAATCCCCAGCCTTGCTGCAGCCCTACTCAATCAGATACGCTCACTAGCCCTCCAGGGAATCCTTCACACGCTCAAGTTTGAGAGCCACTGATGTCTGACCCCATGCCCTGGATTACCGTAGCTCTAGGCTGTTGGAACAGGAGAATTGAGCTCAGTCTCCTCACAGCCTACGGAGGTGCTGACTCCCTGTTTGGTGGAGAGCGATGGGCATGTGTGTGTGGGTGGAGGGGGAGATAAGGAGAAGGCTCTATTTCCAGCAAGAACAAGATGTTTCTTCCACCAGAATTAGCACAAGACAGCCCAAGCCCAGCCAAGGTAAGCCAAAGTCCCCAGGGGAGGTTCAAACCCAGGGAGTTCATGGACAGACACCAAGTGCTGCAGACCAGAGAGGGGTCAAAGGGAGAGGCACAGGCCAAGGAGCAAAGAGCCGTGACACCCAGCAGGGTGGCAAGCACAGCCACAGACAGGTCTGGGCCACCTGCTGCCCAGGAGGTGGCCTCAGGTTACAGTACACAGCATATCCACCAGCTTGGTGGACCCAAGCCAGGGCAGGCAGGACACCTGCTTAGGCACGTCAAGAACGGGATGGCTGCATCTGCCCCTCCGTCATTCATCTACTACAGAGAAAAACAAGGCAGTCCTTCCTGGTCCCAGGGTGACTGTATAGCTGGGAATGGGCAGGGCTGCTTGGGGAGCTGGGGTGAAGGTGAGGAATGCTTGGGAATGTCATGTCAGGGCCCCTTTGCCAGAATTCCTCATATGAAGATGACAGATAACCAGCAACATCACTTTCAGCAGTCAGTTTCTGTGATAATGGAAGCCATAATTGTTACCATGAGATGTAATTAATCTTCAGACCGATAATGAAATGCATTGATGAGCTTGTTAGTTTCTCCACAGAGTGCAGTAAAAGAGTGTTTGAACTCAGCAGATGTTTATCTTCTGCCAGAGGACAACCGCTTCCCATTCTTCCAGAGCAGGAATAACGTGAGAACAACCCACCTCAGTCCACAACACAGGCCAAGACAAGAGGAGCAGGGGCCCCCGCCTATACCCCAGAGGAGCAGAATGACCACCCACCCTCGAAGGGCTCGCTAACCCCTCCTCATATCAGGGGGTGAGGAGAGTGCTGAAAAGCACTTTTAAGTGCATTTTTTGTGATCACTCCTTTGCCATTTCTCTGTGACAGGATCCGCCACAAAGTAACCCCAGCGGATGAGATCACAGACTGCAAGCAGGGTGCTGTCAAGGCAAGGAGCTTCTCCTAGGGAGACTCCCCTGCTTCATTTTGTGAGCAAATCAAAGACTTGTGTTAAGAAATTGAATTACTTTTATATTTTATACTGGTGTGTTGAATATCATTTATTAAAATGCATCTAGTTCAAGAAAAGCCGAAATGAAACGTGATCCCGTAACGAATCAAATTTAGATAACTAATTTGATATTTGCAGAGGAGAATGGCCAGGAAGATGGTGTTACGTAATTTTTTTTGACAAAAAGGGCAGCAGCCGTGGATAGAGCAGGAGAGAGGAGGACCTACAGCAGATGTGGAGGGAGGGGAGAGGGAGGGAGTGGAGAGGGAGGGAGGGTGTCAGAAAGGGAAGAAGGAGGAAGGCGAGAGGGAGGGAGAGTGCCGGAGAGGAGAGAAGGAGGGAAGGGAGTTGGAGGAAGAGTGATGGAGAGGGGAGAGCGCTGAGGGTGCTGGGGAGGCAAGAGGGGGTGCTGGAGAGGGGAGAGGGAGGGAGGGTGGGAGCCAGAATCAGAGAGGTAGGCAGATGCTTGAAGCCCCTTGAGCACTCTTGATGTCCAAAGGTGAGTGCTGCGTGTTTACAATGTCTAGAATTTCTTTTCTAGGCTGGAAACTTCAGGGAACACAGATTTCCATGCGCAGAAAGCTGAAGACCTGAACTGATCTTGAAACTTCTACTGTGGTGCCCTTCAAACCATTCTCCACACTTCAGCAGGAAGGATCCTGTAAAAACCCAAATGTTTTCCCCATATCCTTACTCTACTTAAAACACTTCCAGGCTAAACTCCTTAACAAGGCTTAAAAGGCTGTGCCTGACCTCCCAGCCTCCTCTCCAGCTTCAACTCCATCCTACTCTCCCTGCTGTCAGAGCCAGGCCTCCCTGGCCTTGTCCCCAGGCTTCAGGTGAGCCACACCCATCCTGGCCCCAGAGCTGCTAGCCCAGAGCCCTTCTGCTCTTCTGACATCCTTTGCCTCCTGTCCACTCCTTTTCCTTAAGATTTCAGCTCGAAAGGCACTCCTCAACAAAGTCACTCCTTCGACCAGGTCAATGCCCTTGAAATCACAGCACCCTCTGCCCCTTTACTTCACTCACCACATGAATCTGGCCACTTACAGATGTGTGTGTGTGTGACCGGTTTGTGTGACTGCTGACCACCTGTAAGCTCCCTATGGCTAGGAACATGTTGCCGCAATTGTTACTCCCCAATGTCCAGCCTACCCGATACATTGTAGGTGCTCAGTAAGTGCTACATGAATGAAGGAGTGAATAAGTGAATGAATAAAGGAAGGAAGGAATAAATGAAGCCGTTTGGTCTGTTATCGAGTACTGTATCCTTTTTTCCATATATCTGTTGAACCCCTAATATATACATTATATCGTTGTGAGGTAGGGTGTCACCTCCATAAAGAGCTTTGCTGCTGGAGTTAGAAAGCCTTAGATTCAAATCTCTAATCTCCCCCCTACCTACCGTGTGGCCTCAGGCCGATAACTGAATTCCTTCTGAATTCAGTTTTATCACCTATATATTGGAATTACAAAAATACCTAACTCATTGAGTTGTGTAAATTACATAAGACGCCCTCAGCCACGTGGATGAATAACAGTAACGTTCACTGAGCTCTTGCCCTTAGCCAGGAATGTTGTAAGGTCTTTAAAATGTATCAGCCCATTTTATCCCCTGCAACCTGATGGGGTAGGTAGTTGTAGCTTTTCCACGTTGCCGATGAGGAAACTGAGGCCCAGAGGAGCACGAGAGGGCACAGTTGCTAAGTAGGTTCTGACTTCACCTGCCTGTTTTCTGAGCCCAACACCCTAGGTCTCCTCCCGGCCCTGCCTCTCACACAGAGAATGCTCACAGAAGAAAGCTACCGTTTACTTTATAGAATCCGGAAAAGTCACAAAACAATGAGGATGAGTAACAGCCACAGTTTCACGTTTCACTTCTCTCTTCAGTCCAGAAATCTGCATGACCATGGAAACGGCTTCAGGGATTTCCAAGAGAATGCTCTCCGCTGCAGAGGTGACCTTCCCAGGAGGGAGAGTGACCTTGGTTCACTCTCTTTGGCCACCCTGTCCTAAGCTGTCCAGATGAGGTCCAGGAAGGGTCTGGGACAGGAGACAGCCATGGCTTCTTCACTCTGTATTCAGCCTCAGGGAACTGGATTACTCCTGAGAAACAAGCGGAAGGAGCTCAGCAGTCAAGCAGGAATGCCTGTCAGCGGGGCGTCTTCTGGACATTGACACTGGTTCCTTCCTCCTTGGAGTGAGATCTGCCATTTCCCAATGAGGGCACCAGACCCCGACTCCTACGGTACGTAGATGCGTACTCAGGTTTGCTGAGAGCTGGTGGGGGTGGCTGGCAGGTGAGAGGCTCTGCAGGGATAAAGCCATCTGAGTATACCATGGCCAGTAAATGTTTGCTGAAGAATGGAAGAATGTGTAGCCAATCAGTCAAGAGTCAATGTGGTATCTTTTGTGTGTCTCATCTTCAGGAGTATTTTTTGTTTAATTCCAGTTCATATTTGATGCCCAGTAACTTTCTATAATCAACCAACTTCATTGTGTACCTTCTACCTAACCAGACCTTTGCCAAGTATTGGTCACAAAAAGATGTGTAGCATGAACTGTCCCTCCAAGTAGGGTTTTGGCAGCTACCCTCCAAGGTGACCCTCAAAAATGCCCACTCCTGATGTTCACAGCCTTGTGTGCTCCCCTCCCGCATTATATCAGGGTTGGTCCGGGTGCTCAATAGAGTAGGACAGGAGTGCCGATGTGCCACTTTAAAGTCTGGATTATCAGAGACAGTGCAACTTCTGTCCTGCCCTCTTGGCTACTCACTCATGGAAGCCAGTGCTACAATGCCCTGTGGAAGGGACCACATGGTAGGGGATAGGGAGGCACTGAGATCCACCCCCACACACAAGAGTGAACTTGGAGCCACACACAAGAGTGAGCTTGGAGGCAGAGTCTCTTGCCCCAGGTGAGCCTTCAGATACCCACAACCTTGGCTGATAACTTGGATGCCCTTAGCCAGGCCCACTCAGCTAAGCTGCTCTCAATAAGTATATTAGATAACAGATGCTTCTTGTTTTAAGTTGCTATGTTTCGGTGAAACTTGTTATGCAATAATAGATAACTAACACCAGGGTACAATCTAGTTAAGGTTGACCATACAATTTGAGAAAAAAATACACGTAACGTAAGAGTCAAGCCGCAGAAACAAAAGGGATCCATGTCCAGGAAAGACAGAGACAGACTGATCTTTGAGCTAAGAAGTCCACCAGAAACTCCATCTAGGAGCTTGCTTCTTACAGCATTGTTCAAATGAACCCTCCTTTGTCCTTCTCTAAAACCCAGAAGCCACTCTGGTCAGGAGCTTTGCCAATAGGGCTGACGACTGCCTGGTATTCCCTGGTACAGACACACGGGTTGTTAGAAATTTGAAGTACTTCTGTGCTAGTTATTAAACAGCTTTGTGTCCCAAAGCTCTCAATTGTTCCCCCACCTCACCTCAACCCAGGCCTACCCCTGATATAACAAAGGGTCAGTGAGGGGCCCAGCAGGGGTGCCCAGCACCCTGACCCACTCCCACCCACAACACCAGCCTCGTTCTCATTGGTCAGTGCCTGGGCCATGTTGCCGCCAGCATCGATGTGGGCTGGCCCAGGGCAGAGCTTGTGGTGATACTGTAGCTTTGTGCCACCTCTCCAAGAGCAGAGATGGTTTCTGTTCCAGTGACACTCTTTCTGCTTTGCCCTGGTAAGAAACTAAAAAGGAGCTTTAATTAGAAGCGTCCTTCCCTTCCAAAATTTTGTCATCCTCCACACTATCCTAAAGGGCTAGATCCAGCAAAATGAAGCAGAGCATTTGGGTCTCATGAAATAGAGTCAAATATATATGTATTATATCTATGTAAATACATCCTATATAACATATATTTTATATTAAATATATAGTATAAACATATGCATACAACATATTTGACTTCACTCCATAAGCCCCTCATGCTATATACAATACAATCTTGCACCACACAACCACACTGCAGTCAACACAACCACACTGCAGTCAACACACAACCACACTGCAGTCAACACAACCACACTGCAGTCAACACACAACCACACTGCAGTCAACACAACCACACTGCAGTCAACAACGGGCTGGACATACAATGGTGGTCCCGTAAGATACTGCCATATTTTTACCATACCTTTTCTATGTTTCGACACATAAATACTTACCACTGCATTGCAATTGCCTACAGTATTCCATAAAATGGCATGCTGTCCTGGTTTGTAGCCTACAGCAGCAATAGGCTGCACCACACAGCCTGGGCGTGTGGTACCATCTCGGTGTGTGTTAAGTGCACTCTGTGATGGTCACACAATGGTGAAATTGCCTAACTTCACTTTTCTCAGAACATAGCCCCATCAGGAAGCAACGCATGACTCTGGGTGGGTGTGTGTGTGTGTGAGTGTGCATGTGTGTGTAGATAAAGGAAGCAAAAGTATGATTTGATTTGAATGATTAGGAAAAGTTGCACCATTTTCAGTGTCTTTAATTTTTCTTTCTCCTTTGAAGCACGAGGCCTTAAGGAGAACATCTTTTCTAATTGTTTCTGACATCCCATGTGATGTTTATAATAGTCTCTTATTAATTAAATGCAGGTCTCAGCCGTATACGCCGCTCACCACGACTGAGTCTGCACGTTGGAAAATGCTGAGCACAGGGTCTGGAGCGCGGTGGGTCTTTCATAAATGCCAGCCTCCTTTCCCTTACTTTCGTCTGACAAATATCACGACTTTGTTTTATTGAAAGTAGACATCTCAAAATACAAGAATATCACCCATTTTGAGAAACGGAGCAGAGCTTCCTTCGAAGTCGGCTGTATTGAATGAAATGACCAGTGTCTGACTTTGTTGATAAGGGAGTAGGTGCTGCGGTTCAAGGTGCCCCGGCCTCTCTTGGCCCCTTTCAAAGGTTTCCTGATGTTTACCCCAGTGATTTAGACAGGTAGCCAGAGTGATTTCTCAGCAACAAAGAACTGTCCTGTCAAGGGGCTTATTGCTTGTTCACTGCTTTCTAATAAAGCATATGGTGTGGAGGCTTAGATGCCCTGAGGCACAGAGAGAATTCCCCTTATAAGGGAAAGGACTCTGCTGATCAACAGCAGGGTCAAAAGAATGCCAGCTCATCGGATTCAAGCTTCATCGGGGGCCTCCTGGAAAGCCTGGCCCGTGGCCGTGGTTTTGTTCTTCTGTTTCTTACTGAGAACGTGTTTCCCAATTGTATGCAGGAGTGGACTTGCTCAGATGTACGAAGCACTTCCACCCTGTGGGCCTGGATTACATGAAGCAAGGCCATGGTGCAGAGTCCTCGCCAGGTTGGGAGCCTCAGACTCATGAATGCAGCACAATGGGACTGCCAGTTACCCAGATGGGATGCTGACACACCCAGGAGCTCAGACCCAGAGCAGGCCTGGCAGCCCCGCCCCTCGGTGGCCACTACCCAGCCTGCCTGCCTCCCCCGAGGGGGCACTGGTGGCCATCTGGCAGCTCCCTCTGAGCTGTCACCCAGTCTGTTTTGTCTTTTGTCTGGATGTGACATGACAACGTGTTAATTAAAAAGTAGTTAAGCCAAAATGAAAAGGCAATCCAAAACCTGGGGAAATATTATAATACATGTGAGAAAAAAGACAACTCAATAAAGAAAGAAAGTACAACGAACACACATACGTGGTTTACTAAAAAGGAGTACAAATGGCCAATAGCATATTTTTAAGATAGTCAACCTCACTAATAATCAAAGAAATTCACACTGAAACAAGATCCTCGGGAGCAGAACAGAAGAGGTAAGTATTGCAGGAGACTGACGATAACAATGAACAGAAAACACGGAGTGGGCCTGGGTGTGGCAGCCGGTGTCCAACTCCCGCTGGAGAGAGTGGAGAGGTATGACTTTTCTGAAAGAAACGTGCAGCATGTTTTTAAAATGCAGACACAGTGGGATCCACAAATTACACTTCTAGGAATTTATCTTAAAGAAGCAACCGGACAAGTTGCAAGCAACAACACAACCACGTGTGTCTCAGCCTTGGTTACAATGTGGAAAGGAGAAAAACACACATATCCAGTAGTAGGGAATTGGTTAAATAAATCATGTTAAATAACATAACAATGCAATAAAATTATATATTATGAGAAACATGAAGCGTTTTGATGTGGAAAGATATTCATAATATACTCAGAGAAAAAAGCCATTATGAAACTCCATATTTCATTGCATAGTACATACCATCAATAAGATACACATTATATTACGTACCACTACGGGAAGAAAAGGTTTGTACCTACGTAAAAGGGAGGCTATAAGGAAAAAATTAGTTAAGGTGCTCGTAAAACTCCTTCACCCTCCTTCAGAGTGCAACACTTTTGAATAAGGTTTGGGTTTAGCAGTGTTGCTGTTCACGCTTTTCCATATGGTCTGGTCTCTGTATCAGCAAGAGCCTTGGTGATGTGCTCAGTGTTTTCTTCTGAGATTGATTCCCATTTTCCAAGTTCTGATGTGTAGCTGAGAGGATGACAACTATGCCTCTTCATATTATAAGGGCAACAGCAATTGTAAACTCGGTCCCACTTTCAGTGGTGTGGAAATGTGAAAATAACACATGAATTTCAGAATCATTCAATGTTCACAGTGAATATGGTATAGCCATTCCTGTGTGATAAATTTGGACAGCCTTTGTCTTGTCCCCAGTTACTGGGAGGAAGCCTCTAAATCCTTGGAATTTCCCCAGTGATACGATTGTCTTTGTTACTTATGGTGGGACCTGATAGTTTATGCTAATGAGGTAATCTGAGGGCCCCTAGACAGTTTAAGTGAAGGAGATGGCTCAGGCTGCGGCTGGCCATGCCAGAAAGGCCAACCATGAGTGAAGGTTGGGGCTCTGAGTCACATGGTGTCAGCCCAACCTACAGAGACGGATGGTGGCTGGAGACTGAGTTCACCCTTGTGGCCAGAGATTCAGTCATGCTTACTTAATAAACCCAAGAAACAAAAACTGTTTCAAAAATGTAGACTTAAAATGAAGCAATGTCTGTCCATCTGTGTGTCCATCCTCAGTAGGAATTAGGTCGCTACAGCACATGGGGGGTGCGTTAGTCTGTTTTGCGTGGTTGTAACCGAATACCTGAGACTGGGTAATTTATAATAAAAGAGGCTTATTTGGCTCACGGTTCTGCAGGCTGTACAAGCATGGCTCTGGCCTCTGCTTCTGGGGAGGCCTCAGGAAGCTTTACCTCCTAGCGGAAGGCAGAGGGAGACTAGGCATGTCACGTGGCGAGACAGAGCAAGACAGAGATGCCAGCCTCTTTAAAAATATCAGATGTCCAGGTAACTGATAGAGTGAGAACTCACTCATCACCTCGGGGATGGCACCAAGCCCTTCACTAAGGATCCTCCCGTGACACAGACACCTCTCACCAGGCCCCACCTCCGACGCCAGGGACCACATTCCCACATGAGATTTGGAGGCGACAGATATCCAAACTGCATCAGGTGGAAACTTCGCTTTTTGGTTCAAGACAAGATTGTTCCTGAAAAATAAAATTCATCCCAAATCATTAAAACTACTCACTCTGAACAGTATTATTTTTTAAATTTCTAATTTACAAAAACCTGCCCAAAGAACAAGTCGAACTGTGTTCTGAGGTCATTCAGTCACAGGCCTTAATCCTGACTGCTGCGGGGCGTCCCTTTCAGGAGAGAGAACAACAGATTTCTCATGCCTGTGGCTGGCTCGGGGGTGGGAGGGTGGAACACAGCTCTGAGTCCTGGACTCTGTCCACGAACAGGAAGCACCATGATGGCCTTGCACACACGCGCTCGGACTGCATCTCCTGCCACCGATCCCACTTCACCTGCTGTTTCTAACCCGCCATGGGTGGGAAACGGAGTAGCCACACTTGTAACTAAAACAAGGGTGAGCAGGCCCCGTGTGAGGTCCTGAGGGACCCTTCCATAGTGGGATTCCTTAGGACATTTGTGCCTGTGGTCTCTGTTTTGCCTCCTCAGCAATCTGGACTGCATTCTCAGTAACACTCCCAAGTGTTGAAGCAGCCTTGAGACGGCCTTCACGTAGCTGGGTCAGTGTGTGCATTCGGCAGAGGTGCCTGCAACCTGGAATAGGCCTCTCTGCACCATGCACCATGCACCATGCAGGATTGCATACACACACAGACACACACACACACACACACACACACACACACACACACATACACTCCCCACCTCTCTGAACAGTAGCTAAACCTGTTAACCCGTTCCATTCAAAAAACAACATTAGGTTCATTGAAGTTTGTAAATTACAGAGTAGGGCTGAAGTGGTTGTTGGTTGCTTTCACCATTAAAGCAAAAATCAATGAATCACTTGTACTGTCCCCATAAAAGGAAGCCTTTAGTTTTCTAGGCGCGTGTAAGGCCAAGGTCCTGCAAGCTTGAAATGCCCTGTGTGTTGCCAGCAGCTACTCCTTCAAGGCTGGCAAATATCTATGAATGCAATACCTGTGCTCTGCTGAGCAGGTAAAGGTCACAGGCTTTCAAGTGCTCTGGTGCCCTGTGACCTCACCAGTCTCTCATCAAGAGCTAAAGTTTCTTTTCCTTCCTCTTCAATCCTGACTGGCCCAGTGGCCTATTTAACCAAAAGGTTAGCACAGAAGTGATACTATGTAATTTCCAAGATTGAGACTTAAGAGATGTGCAACCCTACTTCTGCCTTTTGAAATGCTCTTTCTAGGAACCCAGCAACCACGCTGTGAGGAAGCCCAAGAACCCAGCCGCCACGCTGTGAGGAAGCCCAAGAACCTAGCCGCCACGCTGTGAGGAAGCCCAAGAACCCAGCAACCACGCTGTGAGGAAGCCCAAGAACCCAGTCGCCACACTGTGAGGAAGCCCAAGAACCCAGCCGCCATGCTGTGAGGAAGCCCAAGAACCCAGCTGCCATGCTGTGAGGAAGCCCAAGAACCCAGCCGCCATGCTGTGAGGAAGCCCAAGAAGCCACAGGGAAAAGCTCATGTGGAGAACTAAAACCACCAGCTGACAGTCCCAGCTGAGCTCCCAGCTTATGGGCAGTAACAACTGCCAGCATGTGATTGAGACCATTTGGGATTTCAACTTATCCCAGTGCCCCAGCAACTTAAAACAGAAGAAACTCTTAGTCAATCCACCAAATCATGAGATTTAGCCACTAAGTTTTGGTGTGGTTACCAAAACTGATTTAAGTGGCTAAACTTTTTCAGGGACACAGAAAATGTACTGGGGCTTTTGTCTGCAACTGTTTTCTGTGTTGCAATCCATTATATCACCATGTAGCTCTTATGCACACCTGGAGGTGTTTCCCATGCTTCACGGTATTAGTCCGTTCTTGCATTGCTCTAAGGACCTACCTGAGACCAGGTAATTTATGAAAAAAGAGGTTTAATTGACTCACAGTTCCACGGAGTGTACAGGAAGAATGGTGGGCAGGGCCTCAGGAAACTTACAATCATAGCAGAAGGTGATGGGGAACCAGGCACATCTTCATATGGCGGAGGAGGAGAGAGAGGGAGAAGGGGGAGGTGCTACATACTTTCAAACAACCAGATCTCATGAGGACTCTATCACAAGACAGCTCTAGGGGGATGATGCTAAACCATTAAAAACTACCCCCATGAGGCTGGGCTCGGTGGCTCACACCTGTAATCCCAGCACTTTGGGAGGCCGTGGCGGGCAGATCACGAGGTCAGGAGATCGAGACCATCCTGGCTCACACGATGAAACCCCATCTCTACTAAAAATACTAAAAATAACCCAGGCATGGTGGCAGGTGCCTGTAGTCCCGCTACTCGGGAAGCTGAGGCAGGAGAATGGCGTGAATCCAGGAGGCAGAGTTTGCAGTGAGCCGAGATTGCACCACTGCACTCCAGCCTGGGCAACAGAGCGAGACTCCGTCTCAAAAAAAAAAAAAAAAAAAAAAAAAAAAACTACTCCCATGATCCAATCACCTCCCACCAGGCTCTTCCTCCAACACTGGGGATTATAATTCAACATGAGGTTTGGGTAGAGACACAGAGCCAAACCATATCACCCACAATAACTGACCCTTTGACAAGGCTGTGGTGAGCTCTCTCCCTACCAGGGTCACAAATGTCTCTTCTGACTTCCAAAAGGGCACAAGCTTCTCCAGATGACATCCCTTTTTCTGAGGAAATTGGGGAAAATTCTCCAAGCCTGGACCAGTTATTTTTCCTTCACTTTTCCTTCTTGAACACCTTGCCTCTCCCCTCCTCTCCCATGCTTATCTCAGGAAGTTTCCTGATCCCTCAGCTCATGGAAGCCCTGTCTTCACCCAGATGGTCCACCATACTATCCCCGCTTGATATCAGAGACCTACTTCCTGGGGGTCCCGCTGCTATGATACACCGATCAGAAGCGAGACCACCAATAGTGAGGTTCTTTCCCTCCTCAGGATGAGGGCTGTCATTGTCCAGACATTCCCTACATAGGTGAAAAGCAACTTTCACTTCCTTCTTTAAGAGTCCAGTGTCCTGGATCGCTGCTCACAACCCAAAGTCTCCTCACCAAGCTCCCAGGAGGTCTAGCTCAGCAGGTCCTCAGGTAAATGAGGCTCCAGGTAGTTTCTCTGGTATCCAGGGTTTCTGAGTGTAGTATTAGACTCCACATTCCACACCTACTGGGTTGTTGCAAGATTACTACAGATAAGTCATTTGTTCAAATGTCACCATATAATAAATTAATGAAATAGACTAACAATTAAATTTACAATGACATATGTTTTCCAGTGATTTGCATGGTCTACACACACACACACACACACACACACACACACACACACACACTCTCCTGTTACTCACCTTACTCCCTGCTGTCTTCTACCATTTAGAACATAAGGTATTAAGCATACTTTTCATTTTCTGTATTTCAGGCTTTATCATCTGCAGCCTTGCTGATCCTAGAGGGACTGCCTCTTCCAGGATTAGCCAGTTCTAGAGGTAGCAAACAGCTCACTCAGGAGTATGCTTTTCAAATACAAACCAACCAATCCAGAGAGCCCACACCTCAACCACCTCCATTATTGGGATCTCACACGTGGGCCACTATCCGCCTGCACCAGTCACCCTGGGGCCAGGTTCCGGTCAACTGGGAGGAGCTCTTCTGCCCCAGAGCTACGGAAATTATTCAGACCAAGACGGTACTGAGCCTGTGCACCCTGCCTTGCCTCACCTTCCTGCAGAAGCCACTGTGCAGGCTCCGGCCCTGGGCTTACCCTCTCCTCCTGCCTCCAGATGGACCCGGTGCTTCACTGTGCCTCTACCCTCCACCCCCGTGGCATGGCGTGGCCCCTCCTCTGAAACTGTGAGTAACAAACTTTCTTTTCAATGGCGGGCAGCTCCTGATGTGTTGACCTCCCCGGGCCTCAGATTCCCTATAAATACATTATGTTTTAAATTGCACAGTATCTGGAACTTTGTAGCTGCTCAATAAATATATGTTGAATTAATGTACCAAATGAAACAGCTTGAAGATTTCACAGTTTCAGGCATATGAGTACTTACCCTTTCTCTCTTTCCCTCTAATGTCTTCGTTATGATATTGTGATTCAAGATGAAGCTTCTGGAGCCACAGTGCCCTCATAGCAGTGTGATGTGGGCATATTTCCCGCCTCTCTGTACCTCAGTTTTCTTGCCTATAAAACCTGAACAATAATAAAAATTATCTCACAGCGTTGTTGTGAGGAGTAAACAGTTCACATTTACAAAACTCTTAAAATGGTGTCTGGCCCACACTAAAGTGCTTAAAACACCAACTTTCATTATAAATCCCCCCAAACCATTTCTCTGCTCCTCCTGCTAATGTCTCGTAGGCAGAGTTGGCTTCCAGCTTATAGACTGTCCTGCGTCTTCCTGAGCCCCAGAAGACTCATTTCTTCAGCCTGAGCAGTGCCAATGATTAGAGGTATGGAAAATACAGAAAAAAATCAATAATAAACCAGAAAATTGTTTTCCAGACAGAAGGTAGGTACAATTTTAATGCCATTTGTCATCATTTTGTTCTCAGATTACTATAGAATTTCACCCATGTGGGTCTAAAGTTACCTTTTAAACTCATAAAAGGAAGAAAGAAGTAAAAAAAAAAAAAAACTAACAGAAATGCAAGTTCCTCTCAAAAAAAAAAAAAACCAGCATCCATACATCAACAGAAGTTACTACAAGCTTCATCTAGGCCTCTAGGGAACTCTGTTCATCTCATATAGGCTCTCTCACCTCTCACAGGCATTCAACAAGTTCCGTTATGTCCCGGTGGAATGCTTTGTCCATCCAATGAGGATGTTTGGGTACAAATTCTACTGTGCTGGGCTGCAAAGGGAAGGAGATTTCTCCTTCCTGAGAAAACAACAGAGAAATTGGGGGAAAAACAAAGGAAAATGTGAAACAAAACTAAAGTCCAAACTTGGTACAAAACAGGAAGGGATTTTGAGACCGAGTGTCTTCTTTCACTCTGGTCATTTTCAGTGCAGTGAGAAAGCACCAGCCTCGGCTTGGATTTTAAGATTTAGAGGTTTTATATGATAGAGAAAGGCTGTTTCTCTCCCTCTGTCTTTCTCTTTTTCTCTCTGTCTAAATAAATAAACAAAAGAGAGTGGAGGGGCAGATGTGACCTAAATCATTCACCCTGAGTTATGGAAGAGAGAGGTTAAGGCACCTGCACACAAATTGTATATTCAACCCCTGTGTGCCAGGCAAAAGTTATTTTCTGGTGTCATATACTTTGAGGTCCTCAGAAATAAAGAACGTGCCTTTTCTATTCATCTGTGAGTTGTTTTTTTTTTTCTTGCCTAGAGTGAAACCTGGTTGACAGTAGATACTCAACAAATGGCAAGAAGTGGATGCAAAGAAGCGTGGATGGATGGATAATTGAGTGGATGAGTAGGTGGGTGGGTGGATGGATGGATGGATGCGTGGATGGATGGATAGATGAATAGATTATTTAACCCTAAGAATTATCTGGGAGATAAAGAAGTGAATATCAATACTTCATTCTGAATAATCAACAGCTTACTGAATGTTCCTTCCTTTCAACTATCCTCATGAGGACCTTTTAAACTTAGGTAGTGGCCCAGGGTCTCAAAAAACATGAACTCAAATGAATTTTAATGACCTTGGCAATGGAGCTGAATTTCTAATTTTCACTGATGGCCAAAGGCAAAATAATCTTGGGCCTAACTTGGACTGGCACCATGTTCAATGGTAACCAGGGGCCAAGAAAGAGCCGTTAGTAAAACAGCAGAAACATTCCAGCATCCCATCATTTTCTGTTGACAACCTTGATCTTAGAGCATTAACCAATCTTTCCCTCTGTGATTCCAACAGATCTGGGGACTTAGATTCAATTTTTATTTACCAGAGATTTGCTTGATAGAGATTCCAGTACTCCATCAACCCAATGTCCATTCTCCCCTTCTTTCTTACCAAAAAAAAAAAAAAAAAAAAAAAACCCAGAGAAAAAAATCTCAATTTGTTTGGGATGACAGGCAATGAGACACAGCTGAAAAACATTTTCCAATAACCTTTACAGCTAGGGACGGTCAGTTAAGTGAAGAAAAATAAACCTTTAATTGGTTTAAGACACTGTTTTTCAGAGATTTGTTACTTGCAGTCAAACCCATTTCCTAACTGATACTCCTTCTGTACTGGGTAATCAGTTTGAAAAGAAGCCTTGACAGAAGGAGACATTCTAGCAAGTCCAGGAAAAAGTGCCTAGAAGCTAATGGACTGGCTTATCACGTTGGAAGCTAATACAGACAAGGACAGTGTGAGTGCTGTCTCATCCACAGGAGTTACCCTGGAAGGCAATACTGGCATTTCTCAAGGTGCATTTCAACCTTCTTTTTGAACTGTCTTCTAAAGTAAGTTATAGGCTACACAAGTCC
Source organism: Chlorocebus sabaeus (assembly GCF_047675955.1). Lineage (NCBI taxonomy): Eukaryota > Metazoa > Chordata > Mammalia > Primates > Cercopithecidae > Chlorocebus > Chlorocebus sabaeus. The sequence continues at coordinate 3,444,341 of NC_132920.1, read as the reverse complement.
ATTTTCCTTTGCACTCTCACCCCATTTGGGATCAATGTTAGCATCACCAACTTGATAACTCATCTCATTGACCAGAAATGGCTTCATTCTAGATGACTTTTGACTATTTTGACAAATCAAATATTCCTTCAAAAGAAGGACTTTTGTCACCATAGAGATTATTAAAATGAAATTACACGGAGGCTGATTCTAGGTCCCCTGTCAGTCCTCTCCCTCTTCCCTATACACAATAGGACAATAGGAAGCTGCCAGGGAGAGCCTGCCCATGGGAACCCCTGTCCCCTACACTGCCACCAAAATCAAGATTTGCCTGTTGGTCTCCTACCCCATGGTCACTCTATATCTGAGTTAGTTCCCCCAGCTCTGACCCTGTCTTGTCTTGTCTTTGATGACCACTCAGTATGACTCAAGCTGGGCACAGCTGGGATACAAAAAAGGTTCAGGAAAGTGCTGTAGAGCTGGACCTAGCCAGGACCAGGAGACAGTGGCATCCATGGAGCAGGGCAGTGCCTACTTGCAGGCATCACTGTACCCTTTCACAGGTGTGAGTGGTCCTAGGAACAAGCCAAGAGAGGTTGTTATCTGGGGAATGCTTCTGAAGAACCACCATCCCAGGAGGAAGAAGGCAGCCAAGTCCAGGAAACTGAGCAGATAAGTCGAGTGCCTAGAAGTTAATGGACGGGTTGATCATGTTGGAAGGTTAAACTGAAGAGGAAGGAACTAGGGGAACCATTGTGTACTGGAAAGTGTGGATGGGTTGAAGGCTGATTCAAGACCATAACTTGAACTCCAGGTGCCAGCTCAAATGGAGGAAGCCCCTGATAGCCTACATCTTGCCCTGATTACAGCTAAAACATCTGGACAGTATATGAAAAGTAACTACCTGTGAACTTCAAAGAGTAAACAAGAGAAATTTGAGGAAAGAAGTTGAAACTTGAGGAATGACCAATATAGTATTGAGTTTACTCATTTTTTCCTTTTTTATCTCCTGGCTTTGACCCAAGAATGAGCCAAAGGCTTAGAACTACACAGAGGGCATGCACAGCAAAAACTCCGCCTGCAACCTACTCCCTCAAGCCAGAAAGTCAGGAAAAGGGATCCCTGGGTGCCTGAGAGTGCAGGAGGATTCCCCTTCTTGTCTTTCTTTTTTCTTTTTTTCTCATTTTTCTTTTCTACCTCTGCCCCAAGGTCAGCCTCAGTTGCAAAGCAATACTGTTTCTGCCTCCACAGCATGGGCACATAAAACCCGAGGAGAAAACCTGTCTCTCTGGTGACAGAAACCACAAAAAGGGGGCCCCAGGAAATGGAGTGTGCTGAGGGGGCATCACCTTGTGTCCAGAATTTATTCCTTCCAGTGGGTTCTTGGTCTCCCTGACTTCAAGAATGAAGTCACAGACCTTTGCAGTGAGTGTTACAGTGTCCGGAGTTTGTTCCTTTAGATGTTCAGATGTGTCCACAGCTTCTTCCTTCCAATGGATTTGTGGTCTCGCTGACTTCAGGAATGAAGCCACAGACACTCATGGTGTTACAGCTCATTAAGGTAGTGCAGACCCAAAGAGTGAGCAGCAGCAAGATTTATTGTGAAGAGTGAAAGAACAAAGCCTCCACAGCCTGGAAGAGGACCAAAGCAGGTTGCCACTGCTGGCTTGGGTGGCCAGCTTTTATTCCCTTATTAGGCTCTACCCACATCCTGCTAATTGGTCCATTTTACAGAGTGCTGATTGGTCCATTTTACAGAGCCCTGATTGGTGCATTTTTACAGAGTGCTGATTGGTGCATTTACAAACCTTTAGCTAGACACAGAGCCCTGATTGGTGCGTTTTTGCAGAGTGCTGATTGGTGTATTTACAAACCTTTAACTAGATTCAGAGCACTGATTGGTGCATTTTTTACAGAGTGCTAATTGGTGCATTTACAAACCTTTAGCTAGACACAGAGTGGTGATTGGTGCATTTACAAACCTTTAGCTAGACAGAACCATTCTCCAAGTCCCCACTCGACCCAGGAAGTCCAGCTGGCTTCACCTCTCAATCCCCCATCTAAATAGGACACTCCAACTGCTGTTGAGAATTGGGCAATGAGCTCTCTATCTACTTCCTGCTGTTTAGGGGCAAAGAAGGGGCCCTGCAGTTGTAGTGTCCTCCAGAGGGGAATTCTTTAGGCCAGTGAAAGGGCCAGTGGGTTGGTCCAGGGGTCCTCGGTAGAAGTTGTTAATTGCGCTCATTTGGGGTTCCATTTGTAAAACCATCTGTAGCTTGATGGCCTCGATCCTAGAGGAAACAAATTTGACAAGGAGGTTGAAAACGCAGGGCCTGAAGGCAAGTAATAGCAAGATGGCTGCCACGGGACCTAGAAAGCGGAGAAGCCATGTTGCCCAACCCCAGAGGTTGGTATAAGAGTTTGAAAGGTGTTATCTGATTTCAGAAGCCTTTTCCTGTAAACACCGGGTAGCATCTCATACTATCCCTGATTGGTTAGTGTAAAAACAACACTCTTTCCCTCAGAAGGTGCAGAGTTCTCCTTTCTCAGCAGTGAGGAGGTCTAGGCCTTGGCGGTTTTGGAGAGTCACTGCTGCCAAAGAGTCTATTTGGGATTGTAGAGTAAGGATAAAGTTTGATGTGATTAGGATTTTCATCCCGGCAGGAGCTACAGTATATAGTCCTATCGCAAAGAGTATGGTTAGTGTGCTGCTTAATAATATAATGAAATAGTAAAAGGGTTCCATTAAAGGGGCAAGGAGAAGGGTTAAATATAAAGATTACATAGCTTTTCATGTATCTTTTTAAGGAGGAAGGGGTTTTTCTTCAGGATCAGCAGTAGGAGCCTTTTTAGTCTGGGATGTTTCCTTCTGAAATAGGAGATGTGAGTCCTCCAATGGTTCACAGGTGTATCGAGGCTGGTCTGGCTGATCTTGGGACTCCTGAGCTGACAGTCCCACAGGTTCCTCAGGGGGTGTCCAAAGTTTAACTCGGGTGTGATGAGTCCAAGATTCCACTCCTGTCGCCTAAACTGCAGTGGAGGTAGAGAGGATTACCGAGTATGGTCCTTCCCACAAATAATCCATAGATGGTGAGGCAGAGGGGAGAGATTTGACCAACAGTAGATCTCCTGGTTGAAACAACTCTGTTCCCTTTTCTCTGTGACATCCTTCAGGTAGGTTTTTAAGGTTTTGTAGCTATTTTGCCAAAGAAGTTATATCTTTGACCAAGTTGGCCATTTCCTGATCAAGTGGGAAGTCATTTGTGAGAACAGGTCGTCCATACAGCATTTCATACGGACTGAGCCCCATTTTGCAAGGAGAATTTCGGATTCTCAACAAGGCCATAGGCAAAAGAGTAGGCCATGGGAGATGAGTTTCTTGTGTTAGTTTCCTTAAGTGCCTCTTGAGTGTATCATTTGCCTTCTTGACCTTCCCTGAGGATTGTGGTCTCCAGGTGCAGTGAAGGTGATATTCTATCCCTAACACCCTGGAAATTCCCTGAGTTATCGTGGCTTTAAAAGCCGGACCACTGTCACTCTGTAAACTTTGGGGAAGCCCAAATCTAGGAATTACTTCATGAATTAGGACTTTAACCACTTCCTGAGCCTTCTCTATCTTGCAGGGGAAAGCTTCTATCCAATTTGTAAAGGTATCAACACAGACCAAGTATTGAAATCCCTTTGACTTAGGCATATGGTGAAGTCTAACTGCCAGTCCTCTCCAGGACAGTGCCCTATTCTTTGTTCCCCCAGAGGGGGTCTTACAATGGACCAAGGGATTATTCCTTTGGCACATCTCACGGGCTTTGACTACCTGTCAGGTGGTCCAGAGGAGACTTGGCCCTGTAAATAGGGATTTGGCCATTTGATGAGTGTTTTCAATACCCACATGAAAAGTCTGGTGGAGGGTTTTAAGTATTTTCCACTGGCTAGCTTCGGGTATAAGTACCTTTCCTTCTTCTGTCATTAACTGCCCTGAGGGGAGAAAACTATGCCCCTGTGAAAGTCCCCATTTTGTTTCGGTTGGGGAATACAGGTGCTTAACTGCTTGAAGGGGGTTGTTCCATACCAAGGGTCCTTCCGTAGGTATTTTATAATGGGAGATTCTGCCTAGCAGCAATTTTGGCCTCAGCATCTGCCCGATGGTTTGCTTCTGCCTTTTCTCCTTTACCTTTCTGATGGCTTTGACAATCTAAGACTGCTACCTCCTTGGGTTTTTGCACTGCGTGTAATAACTCCATAATTTCCTTGTGGTATTTAATGGGGGTCCCCCCAGAGGTTAGGAACTCCCTTTCTTTCCATATTGCAACATGGGCATGTAGGATTAGATAAGCGTACTTGCTATCTGTATACACATTTATTCTTTTTCCTTTTCCCAGTTCTAAGGCTGGGGTAAGTGCCACTAGTTCTGCTAACTGGGCGCCGATCCCAGGGAGGAAGAAGCTTACTTTCAAGTACAGTTACATCACTAACTATGGTATAACCTGCCCTTCGTATCCCATTCTCCACAAATGAACTTCCATCGGTATATAGGTTAAGGTCAGGATTAGCTAAGGGGACTTCTAAGAGATCCTCTCGGGTGGCATAAGTCTGGACTATAATTTGTTGGCACTCATGCTAGATTGGTTCCCCGTCCTCTGGGAGAAAAGTGGCAGGGTTGAGGGCCACACAGGTATGTATTTGAAGCACTGGTCCCTCAAGGAGTAGCGCCTGGTATCTAAGTAGGCAGTTGTCTGACAGCCATAAACTTCCTTTGGCACCTAGTATGCATTTACATTATGAATAGTCCAGACAGTGAGATCCTTTCCTTGTATTATTTTGATAGCCTCTGACACTAAGACGACCACCACCACAACTACCCATAAACAGTGAGGCCAGTCTTTTGCTACTGCATCAATTTCCTTACTGAGGTGTGCCACTGGTTGTGGGGTTGTCCCGCAAGTCTGAGTAAGAACTCCAAGAGCTATCCCTGCTCTCTCTGTGACATATAAAGAGAAGTTTTGTCCTATGAGAAGGCTTAAAACTGGAGCTTGTACGAGGGCCCACTTTAAGGTTTTGAAGGCTGTTTCTGCCCCCAGTTCCCATTCTACTAGACGAGTATTTGCCCTCTGGGTCTCCTTGATTAGAGTATAGAAGGGCCTGGCTATCTCGCTGTATCCGGGGATCCATAGTCGGCAAAAGCCAGTGATTCCAAGGAACCCTCACAACTGTTTTAATGTCTTAGGGTGAGGATAAGCCAGCATAGGCTGTATTCATTCCTTGCTGAGGGCCCTGATTCCCCTGGCTAAGATTAGGCCTAGATATTTGACCTGCTGTAGGCAAAGCTGGGCCTTCAATCTAGATGCCTTGTACCCTGGATTAGCTAGAAAGTTCAAGAGATCTAGAGTAGCCTGCTGGCCTGAGGCTTCTGAACTGGTAGCCAAAAGTAAATCATCCACATATTGAAGGACCAGAGTGCCTGGACTTGAGAAGTGGCCTAGATCTTGGGCCAGTGCCTGACCAAACAGATGAGGGTTATCCCTAAACCCTTGGGGCAAGACTGTCCATGTAAGTTGGGACATGTGGTCTATGGGATCCTCAAAGGCAAAGAGAAACTAGGAGTCAGAGTGCAGGTGAATACAGAAGAAGGCATCCTTGAGGTCCAGAACAGTAAACCATTCTGCTTCCTCTGGTATTTGAGAGAGCAGGGTATAGGGGTTGGGTACAACTGGATAGAGAGGAATTACTGCCTCATTGGTGAGTCTAAGATCTTGCACTTGTCTCCACTGACCATTCGGTTTTTGTACTGCTAGAATTGGGGTGTTGCAGGGACTGCTGCATTTCCTTACCAAGCCTTGAGCTTTTAAACATTTAACAATATCCTGTAATCCTTTATAAGCTACAGGCCTTAAGGGATATTGCCTTTGATAAGGAAAAGCGGTGGGGTCTTTTAGCCTGATTTGGACTGGGTGGACATTTTTTGCCCTTCTGAATTGTCCTTCCAATGCCCAGACTTCAGGGTCGATTCTCTCCTCAAGTAGGGACAACAAATGGGTAACTCGTTCTCCATATTCATGTAGATAATGGCTCCAACTTTGGCCAATATATCCCTCCCTAATAAGGGTGTGGGACTTTCAGGCATAACAAGAAAGGCATGTGAAAAGAGCAAAGTCTCCCAATTACAACTGAGGAGGTGAGAGAAATACCTGCTTACAGGCTGTCCCAGCATTCCTCGGATGGTAACGGACCTTGAGGACAGTTGTCCAGGACAGGAGATTAACACTGAGAAGGCCGCGTCAGTGTCCAAGAGGAAGTCAATTTCCTGGCCCTCAACGGTTAAACGTACCCAGGGCTCAGTGAGGGTGATGACATGAGCTGGTGCTTGCCCCAGGCATCCTCAGTCCTGTTGTTGGATCATCTGGTTGGGGGCTTCTGGCCCAGAGAACCATTGTACTCTGGGGCAGTGCACTTTCCAGTGATTGTCTCGGCATAGCAGACATGGATGAGGGGGCTGCTTGTTTCTCATTAGACAATCTTTTTTAAGGTGTCCTTGCAAACCACACTGATAACAAGCCTTACCAGGTGATTGGCCTGCTCCATTTTCTGTCCTCTCCGAACCACCAATGTTTATTTGTCTGAGGGCCATGACTAAGGCTATGGCCTTTCTCTGATCTCGCTTTTCCTTTTGGACCTGTTCCTCTTGGTCCCTATTATAGAACACTGAGGTTGCCAGGTTTAATAATGCCTCCAGACTTTGTTCAGGGCCCAGGCCCTGCTTTTGGAGCTTTCTCCTGATATCTGCAGCTGATTGGGTAATAAACTTATCTTTTAGGATCAATTGATCCTTGAAGGAGTTGGGTGACAGGGGAGTATATTTTCTTAAGGCCTCCCATAGTCACTCAAAGAAGGCAGAAGGATTTTTTTCCTTTGCCTGAGTTATGGTAGGCATCGTTGAATAATTCATGGGTTTTTTCCTAATTCTCCTTAGTCCTTCTAGAACACAGGTCAACAGATGTTTATGACTCCAGTCCCCATGATCTGAGTTGAGGTCCCAGTGGGGATCCATACTGGGGACAGCTTGCTGACCAGTAGGGAATTTGTCCCTTTCTTTGGCTATCATTCTATCATTTACTTGACTAGGATACCAGCTATCTCCAAACTCTCGGGTTGCATCTAAAGCCACATTCTTTTCATTAAAGACCAGGGTTTGATCTAACAATAGCATGACATCTCTCCAAGTGAGATTGAAGGCTTGCCCTAGACCCTGTAGGACATCTATGTACCTATCATAATCATCTGAAAACTTCCCCATGTCTACCTTGATCTGCTTTAAATCAGAGAGGGAGAAGGGGACGTGTACCTGAGTTGGGCCAAATTCCCCTCCCCCTACAGCTTGAAGGGGACATAACCAATAGCCCAGGGGTTTTTGTGGTCCCTTGGAGATTTCTTTGCTTGTTTCCTTCTGGGTGGGGGAGATTGGAGGAGACTTATTAATAGGAAAGGGAGCTACAGGGAGGCTAGGCTATGGGGATAAGCTGAGAGGTCCTCCTGTGGGATGTAAATTGCAAGCTTTGCGTAGTTGTGTTTTCCCCATCAATGAAAAAAAGCTTGGACACAAGGTATTTCCCTCCATTTGCCGTCCATCTTACAGAAAAAGTCAAGCTGCAGGATAGTATTGTAATTTGTACTTGCCTCAACTGGCCATTTTTCCCCATCAGAGAGAGAATACTGGGGCCAGGCCGTAGTGCAGAAAAAAATGAGCCACCTCTTTTTCAGGGTTTGTGGGTCAAATTGGTCCCAATGGCTTAGGATGTATTTTGAGGGTCAGCCTGCTGATGCCTGAGTGTTTCCCGTCTGGAAGACAAAACTGACCATGGTTTTGGTTTGTTTGTTTCCCCCCTGCCCAGGAACCCGCAAGAGTCCCTGTATACTGCTGAGCGGAATAGTTGCGCTCACTGACACAGCAGCAGAAACACGTCTTGCCCAAGAACCCGCAATGGTCCCTGGACCCTGCTGATCAGAATAGTTGCACTCACCGACGCAGCAGCAGACACACCTCTTGCCTGAGAACCAGTAACTGTCCCTGGACCCTGCTGATCAGAATAGTTGGACTTACTGATGCAGCAGCAGAAACACTAGTTTTCCTCCTAGACCACAGGAGGACCGAGGAAGGTCGGACTTAGTGGCCCTTACCGATGCATTCTCGAAAACCTGTTAGAGTTCTAAGCATTCTCCTGTTAGTATTGGGACCTTGCCACTATCCTATAAAGACGTTATGCCTCAAAAATGAAGTGAAGGGCCATACCCTGAGGGAGGGAAGTGATCTCCAGAGTTGGAAGAGTGATGCCTTTTGTCCTCACTTATTTGAATAGGAAAGATACCATTTCTGAAGCTCCCCATATCCCAGCTTCAGGAATAACTTTTGTTAGGCCTGCCGGTCTAAGGAGGGATCCTAAAACTCCAGATAGTACCCCGCCGCAATGGGGCTTTGGGCAAAAATTACGTCTCTCTGATGGCGAGACCTGGTGCCTACAGAAGGTAACAGAGTCCTGAAGTTTATACTAGAAATCATTCTTATAGGAGAAACTAGAAAAGCGCCAGAGACAGGGAGTGGTTTTTAGAAGCAGGGCTAGCCTCGGAGAAGAGAGGCAAGAAGAAGTTTGTCTGACAAGCATTAGGACCCAGGAGGCAAGGGTCAGGATAGATAGGATAGACAGGCGAGTCTCACTTGGATGACATGACTTTAAGACTTCTGCTCATGGCCACAGGGTCAACCAACTTGTTGTCGGGAACCCGGAGCTGAATGGCTTTCCTCTCTGTTGACCCTCAGCTCAGCCTAGAAGTACAGGAAAAGCGGAAGCTGGTTCCAGGCAAACCAATGCTCCCAGCTCCGAAGAGTCAGGGGTTGTTAGAGAGCCCTTTCCCAGAAAGCCTGACACCCGTGTCTTCAGTCCAGCGGCCATGCTAGTTGCTTTTAACTGGCTGACAGGTGCCCGGTATTTAGCCCCCGAATTCTAAGGAAAAATAGGACAGAATAGCAAGCAAAAGGGGTCCGATGGTACTCACTGCTTGGTGATTGTCCCTTCGTGGTCGCCAAAATGTGTCCAGAATTTATTCCTTCTGGTGGGTTCTTGGTCTCGCTGACTTCAAGAACGAAGCCGCAGAGTCTCCCGGTGAGTGTCACAGTTCTTAAAGATGGTGTGTCCAGAGTTTGTTCCTTCAGATGTTCAGATGTGTCCCAGTTTCTTCCTTCCAGTGGGCTCGTGGTCTTGCTGACTTCAGAAGTAAAGCCACAGACCTTCACAGTGAGTGTTACAGCGCTTACAGGTGGCAGGTCCAGAGTTGTTTCTTCCTCTCAGTGGGTTCGTGGTCTTGCTAACTTCAGGAATGAAGCTGCAAACCCTTGTGGTGAGTGTTACAGCTCATAAAGGTAGTGCGGACCCAAAGGGTGAGCAGCGGCAAGATTTATTGTGAAGAGCGAAAGAACAAAGTTTCCACAGTGTGGAAGGTGACCCCAGTTGGTTGCCACTGCTGGCTCAGGTGCCCTTATTTGGCCCCGCCCACGTCCTGCTAGTTGGTCCATTTTACAGAGCTGATGGGTCCATTTTACAGAGTGCTGATTGGTCCGTTTTTACAAAGTGCTGATTGGTGTGTTTACAAACCTTTAACTAGACACAGAGTGCAGATTGGTGCATTTACAAACCTTTAGCTAGACAGAAAAGTTCTCCAAGTCCCCACTTAACACAGGAAGTCCAGCTGGCTTCACCTTTCAGCCTCACCAGATGAGAGCTGGAAACAGGCATCCCCCAATTCTGTGAATGGACATTCCTAAGTCCCAGGCTCACCCTTGAGATGCACATGCATGGAATAGACCTGAAGAAGCATTTCGCAAGGGCTTTGAAAACTGAGCTGCAATCTAAACCCCAGCCCAAGAAAGTCCAGATGAGACCATGAGTGGCACACACACACGGTGCTTACAAAGCACAGCAAGGACTTTGGAATCGAAATGGACACTGATCTACCAGCCACAAGAGGTTAGTCAGAATTTGGAGTCTGAGTCTAATCAGTTTGTCCATCAAAACAAAAAGAACAACACTGAAGAGATAATTTTTTTTAACAGACTTTACTTTTTACAACATAGTATTCTCCTATAGCCCACACCCAATTTCCCTGATTATTAACATCTTACACTAGTCTGGTACATTCGTTACAATTAATAAATCAATATTGACACATTGCTTTTAACTAAAATTCATAGTTTATTTGGATTTCCTTGGTTTTTACCTGTCTTTCTTTGTTCCAGGATTCCATCCACCACAGCACAATGTATTTAGTCTCGACTGTGACAGCTTATTTCATGCTTTCTTGTTTTATATGACCGTGGTTTTGAGGAATACTGGTTGGGTATTTTGTAGAATGTTTGCAGAATGTCCCTATCGATTGAAATTTGTCTGACATTTGTCTCGTGATTACACTGGGATTATGAGTTGCTTGGGTATTATTTGAGGCAAAATTCACATAACACAAAAGAAACAATTTTAAAGTATGCTCTTCAGTGGCATTAGGTACATTCAAAACGTGTGTCACCATCACATCAATTGAGTTTCAAAACATTTTCATCACCACAAAAGGAAAACCTGTACCCACTAAGCAGCCACTCCTATTCCCCACTCCTCCCCATCCCCGGAAGTCATCAATCTGTTTTCTCTATATATAGGTTTACCTATTCCAGATATTTCATATAAATGGATTGTACAATATGTGATCTTTTGTGTGTGACTTCTTTCACTTAGCAGTGTTTTGCAATTTATCCATGTCACATGGATGAATACAACATGAATAAACATATATTTGTACTTCATTCCTTTTTATGGTTTTATTTCTATTAAATGAATATCCCATATATTCTGTACCTATTCAACTTATGAAAGACTTTGGGTTGTTTCCATGTTTGGTTGCTGTGAATAGTGCTGTTAAGAAAATTAGTGTCGAAGTTTTTATTTAAACACCTGTTTCCCATTCTCTGGGGTATATACCTAGAAGTAGAACAGCTGGGTCATATGGTAACTCCATATTTAACATTTTGAAGAACTGCCAAACTGTTTTCCAAAGCAGCTGTGTTGTTTTACATTCCCACCCACAATGTGTGAGGGTTCCAGTTTCTCTGTATCTTTGACATTTGTTATTGTCTGTGTTTTTTTATTCTCACCATCCTAATGAATGTGAAGTGGTATTTCATTGTGGTTTTGATGTTTCCTAATAGCTAATGATGGCAAGTGTCTTTCATGTGCTAATTGGTCATCTGTATATCTTTTTTAAGAAATGTCTATTCGAGTTATTTGCTTACTTTCGAATTGGGTTGTTTGGTTTATGGTTTATTTGTTAATTTATTTATTTTTATTGTATATATGTAAGGTATGCAGTGTGATGTTTTGATATGCGTAATACACAGTAAAATGATTACTAGAGTCAAGCAAATTAACACATTCATTATTTCACAGTTACATTTTTCTGTGGTAAAATACCTAAAATTTTGTCTTTTAGCAAATGTCCAGTGTAAAATACAATATTATTAACTATGATCACTATACTGTACATCACATCTCTAGACTTAGTCATTCTACATAACTATAACTTTGCACCTTTGATCTGTCTCTCCATTTCCTGCACACACACACACACACACACACACACGGTAGCCACAGTTCTATTTTCTGTTTAAATGTAGGTGAATTTTCTGGGTTTCTTAAAAACGTTTCCTTTAGATTCGATGTATAAGTGAAATCACACAGTATTTTTGTTTCTATGCCTAGCTTTTTCACTTAGAAAAATGTCCTCTAGGTTCAGTTCTTTACATATTCTGGATAATAAACCCTTATCAGATACATACATTGCAAATATTTTCTCTTATTTGTTAGTTTGTATTTTCACTCAGTAGTGTCCTTTGTCTCTTATTTGTCTTTTCACTCAATAGTGTCCTTTGAAACACAAACTTTTTAAATTGGGTAAAGTCAATTTATCTACTTTTTCTTTTGTTACTTGTGCCTTTGATGTTATAGCTAAGAAATTATTACTTAGTCCAGGTCATGAAGTTGTACCCCCATTTGTCTTCTGAAAGTTTTATAGTTTTAGTACTTACATTTAGGTCTTTGGTGCATTTTGAGTTGATTTTTGTATATGGTGTCAGATAGGGACCCAGCATCGTTCTTTCAAACATGAATAAAACTTGCTTGTGGTTACCATTGGACATGGTGCCAATCCAAGTTGGGCCCAAGATTTTTTTGGCTTTGGCCATCAATGAAAATTAGAAATTCAGCTCCATTGCCAAGGTCATTAAAATTCATTTGAGTTCATTTTTTTGGGACCCTGGGCCACTACCTAAGTTTAAAAGGTCCTCATGAGGATGGTTGAAAGGAAGGAGCATTCAGTGAGCTGTTGATCATTCAGAATGAAGTATTGGTACTCACTTCTTTATCTCCCAGATAATTCTTAGGGCTAAATAATCTATTCATCTATCCATCCATCCACGCATCCATTCATCCATCCATCCATCCACCCACCTACTCATCCACTCAATTATCCATCCATCCACCCTTCTTTGCATCCACTTCTTGTCATTTGCTGAGTATCTATTGTCAACCAGGTTTCATGCTAGGCAAAAAAAAAATCTCACAGATGAGCAAAAAAGGCATGTTCTTTCATAAGGGATATTGGTCTATAGTTTTCTTTTCTTGTGACACACTTACCTGCCTTGGATACTAGGGTAATGCTGGCCTCCTAGAAAGAGTTAGGAAGTATTCCTTCCTCTTCTATTTTTGGAAGAGTTTGAAAATCACTGGTGTTAATTCTTTTTCAAAGAATGTTTTATAGAACTCATCAGTGAAACCTTCTGGTCCTGGGTTTTTCTTTTTTAGGAGGTTTTTGGTTACTAATTCAATCTCTTTTTTTGTGACAGATTTGTTAAGGTTTTCTATTTGTTCTCAAGTCTATCTAGAGAATTTTAACAGAACCCAGTGTCTCACAAGATAATATTTAGAAAATTTAGGATACAATCCAAAATTAAACAACAATGAAGATTCAGGAAAATACGTCCAATTCTTTAGGAGAAAAAATTAATAGCTGCAAACCTGAGACGATCCGGATGTTCGGATTATCAGACAAATCTTTAAAGTACCTATCATCACTACACTTTATGAGGTAAAAATGAACATGATCGAAACAAGTGGAAACATAGAAATTCCATGCTGAGAAACACGAAGTACTAAAAAGAACTAAATGGAAAATTTCAAACTAAAAAAATATAATATCTGCAATTAAAATTTCCTGAGTGGGCTTAAAAGCAGGAGGAAGATGACAAAAGAAAGAGTGAGTGAACTTGAAGATAGATCAATGGAAATTACATAATCTGAAGAACAGAGAAAATAGTAAAAGAATGATGAACGCATTAAGGTCTTGTGATACTTAAAGTAATAAAATATTTTACTTTACTGTAAAAATGTAGCATGTATATTTTAATACCAGAGTAACCATTAAAAAATAGGAATGGACTAGGTGCAGTGGTTAATACCTGTAATCCTCATTTTATTATTAGGTTGTTTTTTTTTTTTTTTTTTTTGAGATGGAGTCTTGCACTGTTGCCCAGGCTAGAGTTCAGTGGTGTGATCTAGGCTCACTGCAAGCTCCGCCTCCTGGGTTCATGCCATTCTCCTGCCTTGGCCTCCTGAGCAGCTGGGACTACAGGTGCCCACCACCATGCCTCACTAATTCTTTTTGTATTTTTAGTAGAGACTGGATTTCACCATGTTAGCCATGAGGGTCTCGATCTCCTGACCTTGTGATCTGCCTGCCTCAGCCTCCCAAAGTGCTAGGATTACAGGTGTGAGCCACTGTGCCCGGTCTGTAATCCTTAAATTTTGAGAGGCCGAAGTGGGAGGATCACTTAAGGCCTGGAGTTTGAGACCAGCCTAGGAAACACAGTGAGACCCCATCTCTACAAAAAAAAATAAAAAATAATAAAAAATACAGAGATACAGGCAAAATCCAAGAAATAATTAAAATAAAATACTGAAAAAAAGTTCAAATAACCTGAAAGAAGTCAGGATAAAGGGAACAGAGCAACAACCAAAAAAACATGAAGACAAGCTAAAAAACAAATAATAAAACAGCACATTTAAATTCAAACATATCAATAATTTTATTAAATATAATCATCCAAATACACTGATTAAAAGACAGACATTAAAAGATTCAATGAATAACTGTGACCCAGCTACATGCTGCCTATGAGAAACCCACACTAAATATAATGATACAGATAGGTTAAAAGGATGTAAAAAGATATAACATGGAAACACTAATCAAAAGACAGTGGAGTGTCTATATTAATAGCAAACAAAGTAGACTTCAGGAGGAGGAAAATTTCCAGAGATAAAGAGTGACATAACATAATGATAATAAGGTCAATCACCAAGAAGAAATAACAATCTTAGATGCATGTGCACATAAAAACTGGGACTTCAAAATACAAGAAGCAAAACCAAATAGAACTAAAGTAAGAAATTAACAAATTCACAAATACATCTGTATGCTCCAAAACTTGTCTCTGAGTAATTGATACAACAAATAGACAGATAATCAGCAAGGATGTAGAAGATCTGGACAACACTATCAGCCAACTTGATTTAATTAACATTTATAGAACACTTTATCCCAAAGCAGCAGAATATACATTTATTTCAAAAGTACCTGGATCTCAAAACAAATCATATCCTGAGATGTAAGATAAAATTTAACGATTTTAAATTTCTTAAAGTCTGCTTTAATGTATGCAGAAAGCATACTAAGTCTCCTTTCTGGCCGTAATGGAATTAAACTAGAAATCAATAACAGAAAGATGTTTGGGAATCCTCAAATATTTGGAAATTTAAAAACACACTTCTGACTTTTCCTATTTGAAGATGACATAATGATTTGTGTTGAAAATTCCAAGGGATTTTCAAACCATCCTAAAACCAATAACTGAATTTTTCAAGGTCACAGCAGAATACAAGATCAACACAGAAAAATAATGTTTCTGTATACTAACAATGAACAGGTGGAAACTGAAATTAAAAACACATATTGTTTACAGTTACTCTTAAAAATAATTAGGTATAAATCTAACAAAATGTGTACATAGTTGTTATATTAAAAATTATGAGTTGCTAATAAAAGAAATCAAATAAAACCTAAATAAATGGAAGACATACCATGTTCATGGATTGAAAGACAATATAGTAAAGATGACAATTCTCCCCCAACTGATCTATAGGTTTAATGCAATTTCTATTCAAATCTCAACAAGGGTATTTTGTAGATATAGCAAGTTATTCTCAATTTTATATAGAAATGTTCAAACCACTGAAAAAATAAATAAGTTTTAAAAAGAAGAAAGTGGAAAAGATCATTTTACTCAATATTAAGGCTTATTATTAGTATTGTTATTGTTGTTATCTGTAGTTACAGTGCTTGAGGTATTGTAGCATTGGTGCAGGGACAGACACATAGATTAATGCATCAGAATAGAGATATGGAAATAGACCCACACAAATGTGACCAACTGATTTTTTACAAAAGTGTGACTCAATGAAGGAAGGATAAGCTTTCCACAAGTGGTACTAGAGCAATCAGACACCGATAGGCAATAAAAAGGAGACAAAGAGAATCTTGATCTAAACCCCATAACTTATGAAAAGTTAACAGAGAATGGATCACAGACTTAAATATAAAATATAAAAGTACAAAACTTTTGGAGAAATAGAAGAAAATCTTCAGAAGCTAAGGCTACCTAAAGTTCTTGGATTTGGAATAAACAGCACACTGCACATAAAAGTAAAAATTGATACTCTAACCATCATCAAAATTTAAAACTTTCACTGTGCAAGAGACCTTTTTAAAAGATAAAAAGACAAGCCACACTGGGAGAAGATACTTGCAAATCATATGTCCAACAAAGGACTGTTATTTATGTAAGTATCTATATATAAATAACCATCAAAACTCAAAAGCAAAAACAAACAATTCAACCGGAAAATTAGAAAATGAACAAATGACATGAGTGGACATTTAACCAAAGAGGATATATAAATGACAAATAATCACATGAAAAGATGTTCAACATTATTAACCTTCAAAAAAATGTTTAAAACTATCATGAAATATCACAACACTTACCAGAATTATCAGAATAGCTAAAATTAAAACATAGTGATAACACTTAATTCTGGTGAGAATGCAGAGAAATTGAATCACTCATACATTGCTGGTGAGAATGTAAAATGATACAGCTGTTCTGAAAAGCAGCTTGGCAGTGTCTTCTAAAACTGAATGTGTGCTTACCATATGCAACCCAGAAATTGCACTCGACCATTTATTTTAGAGAATTGAGAACTTGTGCTCATACCAAAACCTACACACAAATGTTTAGGTGCTTTATGTGCAACAACCAAAAATGAGGGAAAAAACACAAATATGTTTCAATAGGTGAATGGTTAACTAACCTGACGTACCCCCATACCATGGAATACCACACAGAGTTTTAAAAGAATGAACTATAGACAACATGAAACCACTTGGATGGATCTTAAGGGAATTATGCTGAGTGACAAAAAGCCAATCCCAAAAGATCACATACTATATGATTCTACTTATATAACATTCTTAAAATGATAAATTATAGAGATTAGGAATAGATTAGTGGTTGCCAGGCATTAGAGATAGAGGGAGGGCGAGAGTTGTGTGGGTGTGATTATATAAAGGTAGAAGATAGCGCAAGGGATCTTTGTGGTGATAAAACATTTCTGTATTTTGACTATGGTGGTGATTACATGATTTTATACATGGAAAAAATTGCATAGAACTAAGTACATTCACACAAATTGGTGCATGTAAAACTACTGAAATCTAAATGAGATTGGTGGACTGTATTGATACCAATTTCCTGATTGTGATATCATACTACAGTTATGCAGGATGTTACCACTTGGAGAAACTGTGTGAAGGGTACATGAGATTTCTAGGATTATTTCTTATAACTGCATGTGAATCTACAATTATCTTAAAATTAAAAATGTCATTTAAAAAGGCACACTTGTAAATTATCACAGATCAAAAAGAAAGTCTTGGGAAATAAAAAATAATTGAACTGAATGAAAAGAAAATACGACATATCAAACTTTGTGGGAAACAGCTAAAGCAGTGCTTAGAGGTAAATTTGTAACTTTAAATGCACGTAATAGAGGAAAAAAATAGAATGGTCTCAAATCAATAATCAAAGGTTTCACCTTAGAAAACCATAACACTCAAAGTATGCAGAAGCAAGAACATAAAAGGTAAGGACAGATATCAGTGAAATGTAAAACAGCAAACCAATAGAGAGAATTAATAAAACCACAAGCTGGTTCTTTGAAAAGATCAACAAAATTCATAAACCAGACTAACGAAGAGAGAAGACACAAATTAGCAACATCAGGAATAAAAGTGAAGATATTATAGATCCTACAGATATTAAATATATAATAATGTACTACTTAAACAAATGTCAAATATTTGACAAATGAAATGAACAAATTCCTTGAAGGTACAAACTACCAAAGTTCACTCAAGAAGAAATAATCTGAAAAATACTATATCTATTAAAGAAATTGAATTCATAGTTAAAACTTTTCCAGCAATAAAAACAAAAAATCTACAGGCTCAAAAAGTTTCAATTAAAAGTCAGGTACTTGAAAATCGCAACACCATAATAAGCAGTCACTACATACACAAGGTAACCCCTTTGGAGAAAAAACTCTCCTTAACCCACTAACTAGCTGAACTGTGTTACTGATTATACAAGAAAACAAAATCACTCTTCTTTAACCTCGTTTTGAAAAGCTGCTATCATTCCAATCTGGGATGCCAGGAATATTCCTACTCTGGTGATGCCTTGATAATAAATCCAGGACTCCTCTTGCCTATAGTCCTTTCAGAATCCAGAGGGGGCTCAGAGCTTTGGGAGGCTGAGGCAAGAGGCTCACTTAAACCCAGGTGTCTGAGACCAGCCTGGGCAACATAGTGAGAGCCCATCTCCACAAAAGTTTTTGTTTGTTTGTTTGTATTTTAATTGGCCAGTCTTGGTGATATGCACCTGTAGTCCTAGCTATTTGGGAATCTAAGGCAGGAGGATTGCTTGAGCCCAGGAGTTCAAAGTTGCAATGAGCAGATCATATAATTTCTGTACGATTGTACAGATTGGGCCATTGCATTTCAGTCTGGGTGACAGAATGAGACCCTGTCACTTAAAAAAAGAAGAAGAAGGAGAAGGAAGAAGCCTAGAGGGGGAAGGTGAACAAGGGTCCTTGGAGTTGCCAACAGGGGGGAATTTGCACTGATTTGGCGGTTGTTTCTAGTGGTCGTCATTAGTTCCCAGTGCATCTACAGGATTTGAGGAAACCAATGTGAAGGAAGCATAGCAGCAAAATATAGAGTGCAGAAATCAGAGCCGGAAAAAGTCCGATGTGTATACCTCGTAACAGTGTCAGATAATTCATACAGGACTGTGTATCTAATAGCATAGTTTATTCTTTTAACAGTGTCCACAGTATATCCCAATTAATGACTGGCTGCACATGTCAAGAAAGGAGAAGCCACCCTATTCTGCAAGAGTGACATCGTCTTTCCCCTGGTGTTGCCTGGGGTGCTCCCTAAACAAGCCTGTGCCTTCACATTAGTGCCCTCCCTGTCTGTGCATGACTCCACCTTGAATGTTCAACCTCCTGTGAGACACAACGGAACTGCTGAATTGGCACTGCTTGGAAATGTTCCTGTTTGCACTAATTAAAAATACACTTCAATAAGAATTAGCTTCTGAAGGCCACCCGTTAGCTACAGAAGTCTGCACCATTATTTTCAGTGGGCAATTTCTAATTGAAGGATCATTGCCTGAAAGACCTTTGTAGATGCAATCACCAGCAGCAAAGGGAAGCTCAGTAAGGAGTGTGCAGCAGTACCCAGGACTTGACTGGGGAGGGCACAATGTGACCACTCTGACTAGCAAAGCCACTGAGGAACAGGCTACTATTCATTTAGAATGGCTCTTCTCAGACCAACTATTAACTTAATTACACTGGCTGTTGTGCATTTACATTTAAACAGCATACTTATGAAAATTGTTAGGCAGGAATTCTTGCTAATTACTTGTTTTTTCCTGTTGTCATGAGGTTTCCAGTAGCCTACTCTGTTTTGACAAGGAGACCTGAGGCCATCTGAGCCCACCTTGTTTATCATCCCCACCATCCTCCAGCTCTGCTGGCCACCTGTCCTCCCTGGCATTGCCAGCCCCATGCAGCTGCCCCAGCTTTCTCCCACTTGGAATGCCATTGTTTGCCACCTTCCCCACTTTCTCTTTAGTACCCTCTGGATCTTTGTCTACTGGAAACAAAAATTGTTTAAGCCCTCATCAAATGCTCCTTCCATTACGAACACCTTGCTCTGCACTGGGGCCCCGGGTTTTCTAGCCCTTCTAAGCAGTCACTGCCCTTTTTCCAGGTCTCTACACATCCTTAGGTGAATGAGCACTCTTCTATTACTCTTCTGCAAACCATCACTCATCCCCTTTGAGGCTCATGCCATCAGCTCTGCTAAACTGTCCCCCAAATTTGCTCCACCGCCCCTTGCCTGGGCTCCTCATTGTCTCCTGTAATGCCCCGCAGGTGCCTTATCTTTAGTAGGCCCCAAGATCTCTCAATCTGTGCCCAAACCCAAGCCTCCTCCCAACCTCCTCATAGAGCGTCCGCCCTTCAGCACATGCTGGTCCTTCCCCCGACTGCTCACCAATCCTTGTGACAAACTCCTGGCCAACATTTCAACCTGTGCATTGAGTCTTCTCGATAAAAGAATTCCTAATCATGCTCAAGCCTCCAGGAAGTGTAAAGATCTCACTTCTCTCTTCTCTTATTTCATAATGTACTTTGTTGTAATATAACAATTATCGAATTTTTTTTTCTTTTGAGACAGAGTCTTGCTCTGTCACTCAGGTTGGAGTGCAGTGGCATGATCTCAGCTCACTGCAAGCTCCTTCTCCCGGGTTCATGTCATTCTCCTGACTCAGCCTCCTGAGTAGCTGGGACTACAGGCACCCGCCACCACGCCTGGCTAATTTTTTTGTATTTTTAGTAGAGACAGGGTTTCACCGTCTTAGCCAGGATAGTCTTGATCTCCTTACCTCGTGATCCACCCGCCTCGGCCTCCCAAAGTGCTGGGATTAGAGGCGTGAGCCACCGCGCCCAGCCCCCCAATTACTGAAAATTTTTAAAATTAATGTGGTTTCTCCCAATTGACTTAGAACATACTAAACGCATTCCTTTTCTCTTGTCCTTCTTTTTCTCCTCCTCTCCTCTTCTTCCTCCTCCTCTCCTCCTCTTCCTCCTTCTCTTCCTCCTTCTTCTTCCAGCATTTTACTTTTTTATGTTCTTGTATCTAGTTCCATATCTGGCTATTAATTCCTGCAAATGAAGAACTGAATAGGATGCAACATGTCTGAATAATCAGACTTCATTTGACAGATGAGAACATTGAAACTGAGGCCCAGGGAGGTGATATGATTTGTGAGAGTCACACAGCTCGTGTCAAGCCGGGACTGGACTCTAGATCTAAATCCCAGCCCAGGGATTCTTCATAGTAGGTAACCCTTCCTAACTATACCTAGGTGCACTTCAGGTTTTAAACTGATAACTTGAATCATTATATCATGTATATTAATGTACATAAAGACACATCTACTCTGTTAAAAGATACTGGAAGACTTCTAAGAATAATGAGAATATGCCTGTAATTTTTAAACACCCTCTCGGAAACCTATAAAAAGGAATCATAAGAATGACAACGACACTGAAAGGAAGGAAACCTTCTGTCATTTTTACCAACTTGAAAAACTATCAGCCAGAGGGAACACAGTTTAAATTTAACTATATAACAACCTTATTCACTGACACACAATGATGCAATGTGTTCAGTGAATCAGCTTTTGGCAGGTGTGAAGGGAGCCACTGGAACACCCCAAAGCCTCTCAAGCAAGGTAGCTGGTTGCCCTCCTTGATTCTAGAACATTCTCCCAGTTAGTAGCCTCACTGGAATGGGGGCTTGAGTATGTTCCATCAGGATGTGCTAGAAAACGAAAGACACATAAACCTATACAAGATGCTGTTGGAGTCCTACCAGCCTAGACTGTAATTTACGAATATAATCAAGCAAAGGTAACTTATTGGACTCTTGAGGAGAATGAGCAAACAGAAAGGAAATTAAACCAGGCAATTGGCATGAAGGACTTTCAATTAAAAAGATTTACTGTAGGAAACAGAAGATATCTTTTATAAATTCTGACTGGTATTCACAGTGACATCTAAAAGAATAAAACCACAAGAAAAGACTCCTAGAACCCACTAGGGACACAGAAAATTGTTGTAGAGGTGAGAAAAATCATTGAAGAAATATAACATTAAATCAAGGAACTGAACGCTAAAAAGAACACTGTTCTTTTATATAGTTCCATATCTGGCTATTAATTCCTGCAAATGAAGAATGGTGGTTCACGTCTGTAATCCCAGCACTTTGGGAGTCCGAAGTGGGCGGATCACCTGAGGTTGGGAGTTCGAGACCAGCCTGACCAACATGGAGAAACCCCGTCTCTACTAAAAATACAAAATTAGCCGGGCATAAATTAGCCGGGCGTTGTGACGCATGCCTGTAGTCCTAGCTACTTGGGAGGCTGAGGCAGAAGAATGTCTTAAACCCAGGAGGCAGAGGTTGCAGTGGGCTGAGATTGTGCCATTGCACTCCAGCCTGGGCAACGAGAGCAAAACTCCATATTAAAAAAAAAAAAAAAAAAGGAAAGAGAATTTTGGAATTGGTACATCAACTGAAGAAAGTCTTACCAGACATGATACAATGGCAAAAGGAGATAGAAATTGTAAAGCAAAGAAAGCTAGAGAACTAAGAAGGTAAATCATAAATGTATGCGGCTGCATAAATTAAAAATATACACAATGACCACCAATTAATAAGAAATAACAGATGATTGACAGTAGAACCTCTTATTGCCTTCTGAGTTTCCTGAACCCAACCCAAGACATTTCGCCACATTCTCATGAGCCAGTGGAGATAATCCCAATATCTCCAATACTTTTCCCTCAAACACTTGAGCATTCAATCCTAAAGAGCCTCTATTGGGACACCACTGGTCCAGAACAGTTAGCTCTGTGCCAAGTCCAGTCATTCCTTCTATATGAAATGAAGAGAAAATCAGCCTTGCATGAAACCCAGGCTACAAGACCAACCTGCCTTCAGAGCCAGTGACCCAGAAGGAGACATAAGTGTCTCCCAAGAACAAACAGTGACTTTCATCATAGATTGGTCTTAATCCAGATTAACAAATATATACTCTAGCGAGCAAAAAACCACAACATCTTAATCTGAAACAATTGCATTTAGGTTAATTCAAGCCTTTCCCTAATGAGTAGATATTTTCTTACCTGACTTTTAAAGGGGCTCTTTAGGATAAAGAGTAGTATTTGACCAAAAATGATCTTTTTTTCCTCCACCTTTGATGGTTAATTTTAGGTGTCGATTTGTCTGGGCCACAGGGTGCCCGGATGTATGGTTAAACATTATTCTGGGTGTGTCTGTGAGGATGTTTCCAGAAGAGATTAGCCTTGAACTGGTGGACTGCATAAAGCAGATCGCCCTCCCCTCCCCAAGATGGGCGGGTCTCCTCTAAGTCACTGAGAGCCTCAGTAGAACAAACAGCAGAGGAAGAAGGCACTTTCTCTCTGCCTGGCTGCTTGAGCTGGTACATTGATCTTTTCCTGCCTTGGTGCTCCTAGTTCTCAGGCTTTCAGACCCAGACTGGAATCTGTACTATCAGCTCTCCAGTTCTCAGGCTTCCAGCTAAACCCCCAGCTTTCCTGGGTCCCCAGCACGCGGACTGCAAATCATGGGACTCCTCAGCCCCCGTAATTGGTTGAGCCAATATTTTATAATAAATCACATATATATAATATATGACTATATGTATTTATATAATATATATACAAATAATAAATATGTGTATATATTATATATATACACACACATACACACACACACACATTATATACTGTTGATTTCATTTTCCTGGAGAATCCTGACTTATATACCACCCTAAGATACTGAAACTGCTTGCAACCTCCAAATCCTCATTGCATGCAATATTGAAAATTAATGAGTTTTAAACTTTTTTTTTTTTTAAACAGGATCTCACTCTGTTGCCCAGGTTGGAATACAGTGACACAATCATAGCTCACTGCAGTCCTGAACCCCTGGGCTCAAGCAACCTCAGCCTCCAGAGTAGCTGTAATGACAGTCATGAACCACAACGCCAGCCTAATTTTTAGAAAAATTTTTAGTAGAGATGGGGTCTCACTATGTTTCCAGCCTGGTCTCTAACTACTGACCCCAAGCCATCCTCCTGCCTCAGCCTCCCAAGTAGCTAGGACTACAGGTGTGAGCCATCATGCCCAGCCCCCAAGGCTATTTTTTAAGGAATGGATGGTAGAGGGAGAAATATGAATTAAATTCTAGATCATTTAGTAAAACCCCAGTGATAAGGAGAAGGAAAGTGAAGTAAGTGCATGTTAAAATTCTTGGCTTACATGAGGGCTGGTGGTTATGAATAATGTTTACTTCTTAACTTTGATAGAATCATGTAGAATAAAATACATTTGTTATAAAGGTGACCACTGTTAGAATAACACTTAGGTGTAATATTTCATATTGCTAGGGGAAGAAAAAAGGACAAAAAATGATCAAGGAAGGAAGAGGCAAGAAAGGTGAAAGAAGGAAGCAATAAGAAATCATCGTGAATAGAAAACATAAAATGAGAAGGCAAGAGGAAGATTGGATGTAGCATTAATCACAATAAGTAATAATGTACATGGAACAAGTTATTCCCCTTGCTGTGTCTTATATTTGAAAATAAAAGAATAAACAACATAAAAAAGCAAAAATTAACTAAATGCTATTTTAAGGTACATACCTAAAATAAAATGATAAAGAGGAAAAGGTAGAAAATAAAGAACTGGGCAAGGATATATCAGGAAAATGCTAACAATGACAAATGGCAAAAATACCAACATCACGCAAAGCACATTTTATGGTCAAAAACATCAAATAAGGCTGAGGAATTTTATTGATAAAAGATAGTATCTCTAAAGAAATTGTGGCAGCCATATACACTTACACACCAAATCACATTGCAGAGACCTACTTCTATTTAAAGAAAAAATAATTTAGGAATTCAAGGTTATTTTGGTAAAATCACAATGAGGTTTAAAATACTTATATCTAAATTTAATAATTTCATTAGATAAAGAGTTAATATGATTACAGCATTTGAATTGCTTACACAATAAGCTTTATTTGTAGACATACTATTTTTGTACCAAACAGGAACTCTTTTTTAAATGTTCATGGATCATTTATAGAAATTGTTCATAGACTGTGCCATAAAGAAAGTCTTGACAAACTCAGAGGCAGAGATAGATAGATAGCAATTGAACATACCAGGCCGGGCACGGCGGCTCACGCCTGTAATCCCAGCACTTTGGGAGGCTGAGGCGGGTGGATCATGAGGTCAGGAGATCGAGACCATCCTGGCTAACACGTTGAAACCCCGTCTCTACTAAAAATACAAAAAACTAGCCGGGCGTGGTGGCGGGCGCCTGTAGTCCCAGCTACTCGGGAGGCTAAGGCAGGAGAAGGGCGTGAACCCGGGAGGCAGAGCTTGCAGTGAGCCCAGATCACACCACTGCACTCCAGCCTGGACGACAGAGCGAGACTCCATCCCCTCACCCCACCAAAAAAATGAACATACCACATTCTGGCAACAAAGTATAGCCCTCCACATCTAACCTAGAAATTTAAAAGCATTTATAATTAACTCTCAAATTAAAGATTAAATAATTATACTAACAGATTAATTAATTAGAAGATAACATCAAAAAGAACTCTACATTTCAAAGTCTATGGAATGTGGCCAAAACTCTTATCAAAAAAATGCAAAAATTGTCAAAAATACTTGAAAAAGCAGCCTCCTTTATTGTTCAAAGCATAGATTCTGGAGTCAGGTTATGCAAGCTCAAATCCCAGCTTTCCTGCTTACTTAATTTGTGTGATCTTGGAATAATTATCTAACCTCAAGATGCTCCATTTCCTCATATATAAAACGGGAAGAATAATATCTATCTTTAGGGTGTTGTGAAAATTAAATAAGGAAATCCATGTGGTCTCCTTTCATAAGTGGTCTCTGAGGAGAAAGAGAGAGAAAGGGGAGTGGGGAGAGAGACAGAGAGAGAGGAAAAGATAGATAGCTAGATAGCTAGATAATAGATGATAGGTAGATAGACATGGCAGAAGATAGACGATGACAGAGGTAGATATACATGGTAGAGAGATACAACATAGACAGATATACAGGATAGATAGATATAAAAAGGTACATGATTGATAGATGATGATGATGATAGATAGATAGATAGATAGATAGATAGATAGATAGACAGACAGATACAGATGGAAGGATGGATAGACAGACAGACAGATGGATAGGTAGATGGATAGATAGATAGATAGATACATAGATAGATACAGATGGAAAGATGGATAGACAGATAGACAGATGGATAGATGGATGGATAGATAGATAGATAGATACAGATGGAAGGATGGATAGACAGACAGATGGATAGATAAATGGATAGACAGATAGATACAGATGGAAGGATGGATAGACAGATAGACAGATGGATAGACAGATGGATAGATAGATAGATAGATAGATAGATAGATAGACACAGATGGAAGGATGGATAGACAGATAGACAGATGGATAGATAGATAAATAGATAGATAGATAGATAGATAGATAGATAGATAGATAGATAGATAAGCAGAAAAAAGAGAAAGGGAGAGAGATGGAGACAGGGAGAGAGAGGGAGAGATTAATCAATTGATCGATTGAGAGATTTCAATTGAGATTTCAAAAGTGTCTCTGAGGAGAAAGATTGAGAGATTTCAACACTGTGAGGTGTTGAATCGTGTTCTCCTCCAAAATTCCTTTGTTGATGTTCCATTCTCCAGTACCTCAGAGAGTGACTGTATTTGGAGATAGGACTTTCAAGGCGTTGGATTAAGTGAGGCCACGGGGATGGACTGTAATCCAACATGACTGGTGTCCTTGTAAGAAGGGGAGATGAGGACACAGACATGCACAGAGGGGCGATGCAGGGAGAAAAAGCCACCTGCAAGCCAAGGAGAGGGGCCTCAGAAGAAACCAACCCCCCTGACACCTTGATCTTGGACTTCCAGCCTTCAGAACTGTGAGACAGTAAATGTGCTGTTGAAGCTGTCCAGTCTGTGTATTTGTTACACAGCCCGAGCACACTATAATACAGACAGTGCCAGCAAACCTGCCCTCCACACCTGGCGTGGACACCGTCAGAAGATGGAGTTCCATTGTCCCTGCAAGTCTTGGTTGCCGGGTTTTGCGTGGTATGAAACACTCACTGAGCCAAGTGTGGGTCTAATGTTAAAGACGTGTATTTCATACAACACCGCCCCGGAAGAAGACAACCCTCTCCCTGCAGCACTGAAGAAGAAAAACAGATTAAATCCAACGATGGAGGAAAACTGGGCTCTGCAGACCTAACTGAGTCCAGCATTCCATCCACTGCGCTCTGTGGTCAGTTTGAGGGATTTTTCAACTGCAATTTAGTCTACACATAATTTGGACCCTATGGGCTACTTTAGAGCTTCATCTTTACCTCAGCTGTCACTCCACGGGATGGTGTGGGTGGCATCAAGGTTGGTGGTGACAGAGAAATACACAGCTAGATCCCCAGAAACACATACACACACACTGGTGTTCAGCACGTGGGGTGTGGGCTCCACCCTCCTCCCTTGGTGGTTCCTCCTGGAAGAAGTTTGCATCCAACAGCAAAAGAGGCAATAAAAAATCACCATCAATAGCTGAGCAAAAGTAGAGTTGCCCCCTCTTGCCAGTGCTGAGCTTTCAGTAGAATCTGCTAAGGGGAGTCTACACAGCTAGGGCTCACCTCACTGCTTTATAAACCGGGGTACCCCAGGGTCAGCTGCAAGTTGTTGACCTGTGTCCGGGGATCCCTGACTGCTGAGGCCCAGGAGGTGGACGTACATGTTCAGGAAGAACATGGCCCAGGGGAAAACGCTGAGGCACATTCTACACAGTGCCTCAGAAGGTCCCCAGGGGGAAGGATCTCTCCATGCCCTCAGTGGGGATCAGCTTGGTAACTTCCCTCTCTCACACTCCCGTTCCCTGGAATTGTTTCCCAAAGCCACCTGCACACAGCTCTGCTGCAGGCTCTCTAGGACCTCCACCCACCGGAGGACAGATGAACCAGTACCACAGGCTTGGAGCCCAGTGTGGTGACACGCAGGAAAATGTAAGGATCCAGAGCCCTTGACTCTGTGGTTCCTCCTCTTGAAATGTATTCTGCAGAAATGTGCATGAGAACAAAAAGATAAACCCTTCCATCCATTAGGATGAATCCTTACTTTATTTGTTTATCCACTTCTGTTCATCTGTTTGTTTGTTCTCTTCCAGGCACATGGGGACAAAGGCAGATAAGGCTACTACTCTCTTTGCATTTGGGGAGTTAGGCAGGAAGCAACACATGAATGCACCAGCGTAGCCTCACCATCATTGTTCTCAGTAGGAGAAAAAAAGAAAAGAAAAACTAGAAACATCGAAAATTAAAGGAAAGGGGTTAAATAAATTATATTGTGTCCATGCAAAGGATTAGTATGAAGCCGTTAAAAGAAGCAGGTCTACAAGTTCCTATATGGAAAGATAGGAAAGACTTATTCAGTGAAGAAAACAAGTTACAGAACTCTACATCTAGAGTAAGTCTTTTATTTTAAAGTGTTATGTATTTACACACATACATTCACACACACACCTACCAGGATTATATCTCAAATATTCTTAATGAGTTTTTCACTTTTGCCTAAGTACAGAAGCCATTAGCATCCCATCCCTAGACAAGTTTTGGGTTTGTTGCAGAAATAATACAAAGAGAAAAGATAGGAATGGCTAGGAATGCAAGCAGGGCATAGGCACATATCTGCCTCTCTCTGATCTAACCCTTGTCAAACAAATAGTCATGCAGAATAAGCCTAATTAGTAAGATAATTTGTAAGCTGGGTTATTGTCTTGAAAGAGAATACTTCAGAGGTTTTTATCCCCCTGAGGGCTCTCTTGTGTTGGAGAGAAAAGGCGTCTTTCCCTTAGTCCCTCTGTCACTAAACCGGCAGGCTTGCAGTTCAGCAAAGGGTGGTTTGAGGTAGGAGATGGGAGAGGAGGAGAGGAAAGGAAGAGAGAAGCGCCTCTGGGTCAGAAGGTCAGGTCTTATTTTTCTCCCTTCTTGGCTTGAGCCCAGAGAGGAAGAAGCAGGTTCACTAAGTGAAAGTGACACTTTATAGCAGGCTTTTTCCTCTGCTGCCTCTCCAGGACTTTGAGAAGTGCTCACTTCCGGCTGGGCGCGGTGGCTGACGCCTGTAATCCTAGCAGTTTGGGAGGCTGAGGCAGGTGGATCACCTGAGGTCAGGAGTTCAGGACCAGCCTGGCCAACATGATGAAACCCCGTCTCTATTTAAAATAAAAATAAAAAAAAAATTAGCCAGGTGTGGTGGCAGGTGCCTGTAATCCCAGCTACTCATGAGGCTGAGGCAGGAGAATCACTTGAACCTGGGAAGCAGAGGTTGTAGTGAGCCGAGATCATGCCATTGAACTCCAGCCTGGGCGACAGAGCAGGACTCCGTCTCAAAAAAGAAAAAAGAAGTGTTCACTCCCCAGCTGCTGCCACCAGCCTCAGGAGTGGCCACGTCAACTCGGGAGCACAGCCACACAGGCAAGGGCAGCCCTGGGTTGACCTCAGCGTCCTGCGGCATCCACACTGGGTGGACGTGCACTGGCCGGCCACAGGCCTACCGTGGTGGGGTGCGGGGATCCCAGGTGAGGGGCCCGGGTGGCGGACAAGACAGGGAGAGGCTCAGGGGTCTGCAGACGGTGGTGCTCAGGTGAGCTCTCCTCTGCCAGGGGAGCCTCTCCCAGGCTCTGCACAAGCCAGGGAAGGACCACTCTGTGAGTGACAGTCCAGGCGCCTGCTGCGGATGCCAGGGGGAAGTGGCCAGCAGGCACACGGGGACACAGCCCGGGAGTGCCAGGCCTTCTGTCCTCCTACAGGTCATTAACTGCCCCTGCTTTTCTACCCAGCCAGCAGGAATGGGGAGGGGAAGGCAATTCATAAGTCTGGGCATGTTTTGCCTTAAGAAAGTGAGAATTACCTAAAGAAATTGTTTACATTTTCAGATCAAAATTTGAGCCACATCAGACATTAACTTAAATAATTTTTTAATTAAAAATATAGCATCATTAAAAATGTTTCCTGGCCGGGCGCGGTGGCTCACGCCTGTAATCCCAGCACTTTGGGAAGCTAAGGTGGGAGGATCACGAGGTCAGGAGATCGAGACCATCCTGGCTAACACGGTGAAACTCTATCTCTACTAAAAATATAAAAAATGAGCCAGGCGTGGTGGTGGACGCTTGTAGTCCCAGCTACTCGGGAGGCTGAGGCAGGAGAATGGTGTGAACCCGGGAGGCGAAGCAGAGCTTGCCCTGAGCCGAGATCACGCCACTGCACTCCAGCCTGGGAGACGGAGCCAGACTCCATCTCAAAGAAAAAAAAAAATTTCCCCTGCTAAGCAGTGGGTAGGGTTCAGTAGGACGACCAAATTAGATGTCGATAGATCAAATAATCTACATTTTTTTCTGCACTTCTGAGTTGTAGTTTGAGTAAAAAGTCTAATAAGATTCCCAAAGCTTTACTTCTGGGAAGAGGGACTGGGCACAGGGGAATGAGGCCCAAGGCACACCCGGCAGGGATATTTTCCCTTCTGTTTTGCAAACCTTGTGCTTTTAAAACGTGGTTTTCAAATCAGGGAATGGAGAGGTATAAAAAGAAGCTCCTGGCAAACACTCGGAAAGGCAATTTCTCTTTTTTCTGAAATCCCGAGTCCTTCGAGTTTTCCCTCTTTCTGTGCCCTTTAATTACCAACTCACATTCAGTTTCTAGTTTTTCTCTCAATGTCTGTCCGATGGTTGCAAGAGACTTCTGTTTTTCTTTCTTTCCCTAAGACCTATCAACCATCCTGAGTTGTCAGGTAATGGCTATGGAAAGCAATGAGACAGTATTACCACACATTTCATCCTCCCAGTAGTTCACTCCTGGCAAATTCACTCAGGGAGAAGCATTATTTAAAAGATATTTGGGTAGGGGATAGAAATAAATGAACAGACCACTCCAGGCTTCCTGCCTGTCTCCCCTCCCCATTCCCGTCAGCAGGCCTTGTTATTGGGCTTGACATCTGCAGATCTTCCTTTCAATTCGGACCCACTCCGGACTTTGAGATCCCCAGGGATCACGCAGAGTGAAAGTGAGCTCGCCTCACCCACCTCTCCAGGGAACCAGAGATCCTAAGGACTGTGATATTCCGGCCTCCTCCAAGGGAGGAGGTGAAAGAAAAATCAACGAGAGGGAAATGAAAAGGAAGAGAAGGAAGCAAACTCCCGGAAGAAGTTTGCATCCAACAGCAAAAGAGGCAACAAAGAATCACCATCAATAACTGAGCAAAAGCAGATCTAGTTCCTTCTGCGTCCCAAGCATCATGCTAGGTAGGTGCTCTCACAAAACGCAGCTCAATTTTTTAAGGTGGATTTAGTTTTACTCTTTTAAACAGCTTTATCGAGGTAGAAAGCCCACCCACAGGGAGCATATTTCTATCCTTGCTTTTCAAATAAAACCGTGAGGTCCAGAGAAGTTGAGCAACTTCCCGCCATTGCAAAGCTTTTACACAACGGGGCAGAGATTTGGTGCAGAACTGTAAAGTCTCTGAACTCCCCTCACTTCACTCACAACACTGCTTCCGTCACAACAAAGAACAAAGAAAAAGAGCAGTCCTGGGTTGAACCCGTATTGCTCCTGTGGAATAAACCATGACTAGGAATGCAAGCGGGGCTTAGGCACATATCTGCCTCTCTCTGATCTAACCCTTGTCAAACCATGTGATTTCCTTTCCACACCAGAGTGGAGATCCCTTCTCTGCCCTATGGCTGCATACCTGCAGCCTTTGTCCATAATTCGTACACTTTACTTCCTGAAAATACTGGCCTGAAATAGCAGAGATCCGGTGGTGCTCCATCTGGGCTCTGTGTCCACGGAAATGTCGGTTTCCTGGCTGACTTCACCCTGTCCCTGTAGCCCTTGTCCGTCATTCCAGTTGGGGGCCATGCCCTGCTTTGGAGTGGTGTGTGTCCCTGTTGACATGGCTTCCTGAGAGCTGTCACTGAACCTGGGAATCAGAAGTAAACCCAGAGGAAAAGCATCCGCACCTAAGAGCAGAGGTTCTGATATTTCTTCAGGTTATACCACAAGCAAATGCATGCACAGTGGGCAGAGTGCAGGCGGAGTGGCCAGCCACAACACTAGAGCACAGTGGCGAGGCTGGCACACCCCCACGCACCCTCCCTGCTCACCGCAGACCCTTTGCGAATATGTTTCTCCAGGAAAAAGGGAAACAAATGCCCTGCTAGGACTTCACCTTTGCTTCCACGTGGATGTGGGTTATAAGGGCACGAGCGTGCCTCCCTGAACCCAAGCCTCCTCATCCCACCCATGCTACACCCTCAGAGCTGCCCCTGGGGCTTGGCGCCCTTAACACACTCTCGGGTAGGATCCTGGAGGTCATCCAAAACATGGGATTTTCAATGCTTGTTCAACCCCACAGACACCTCTCTAGGACCATGTCACCAGCTAGCCATTTCAGACGGGGTCTGGGGACAACTCCACCTCTGAGTGTCTCGTTGACTTTCTCATCCACTCGGCACTTTGAGTGCTTTCTTCATGTGACGTCGATTTATTGATCTCCTGTTGTATGCCAGAGCGCTCTTTAACGTGTCCTCCTCTGCACTCCTCTAGACATTGTCCCAAAGCCAAGGGTTAGCCACTGGGGAGACGGGAAATCCATCTATGTCCTCGGAGAGGCCAGACTTGTGCACCAATAGCTTGGACACAAGTCTGTAGTAAGAATGAGGAATGCATGTCCCTTCCTGCTTTTGAGATAAGGCCTGAAGAGAAGCGAAGACCGAGGCCTGAGGTAAGAAAGGGTCTAGTCCACCTGCGCTTGTCCAGTCCACACAGAGCCACGCTCTCCTGACACAAAAAGCAGTGTAGGGAAGCTGGCGCGGGGCCCTGGGTTCCACAGCACAGCCCCCTTCTGAAGCACCTGCTGGACATGCCTCAGCCCCTGTCCATGGTGACAGCCAGAGCTCAGGAGCCCCAGTTTTTGATAACAGTTGTAAAAGTCCTACATTGAAAATATGAAAACGTCATTAAGGTAACCTATCAGCTCAAAGGCATGGTCTTATTGTAGAACTATTGTCTGCATTAGGTGTTGCTATCTTTTTTTTTTTAATTTTACTTTAAGTTCTGGGATACGAGTGCAGAACAAGTTACATAGGTTGTTACATAGGTATACACGGGCCATGGTGGTTTGCTGCACCTATCAACCCATCATGTAGGTTTTAAGCCCCGCAGGCATTAGGAGTTTGTCCTAATGCTCTCCCTCTCCTTGTCCCCACCCCCTGAGAGGCCCCCATGTGTAATGTTCCCCTCCTTATGTCTTAACAAACTCCCTGATCCTGGGATAACTCCTCATTCAGAGAAGCGGGAAATCATAATAATAGCTAACCTTGTGGACTCCGCCATGTGCCAGGCCCTCAGGTCTCAGCACCCACCAGCTCATTAAATACTCAGACAACTTTCCAACTTTCCAAGCTGGAAACCACCACTACTCCCATGTTAGAGAGGAGGAACCTGAGGCACAGAGAGGCTTATTAACTTGCATTAAGGTCCCACAGCTAGCAGGTGGCAGAGCTTGACCCAGATGGTCGAGCGCTGGCATGTATGTGCCTCCTTGAAAAACAGATATTTAATCTCCAGCTTTGGGTCCCTAGTAAGATCCTCAGTTGTGCCTCAATGAACCAGTGAGATTAGATTAACAGTAGAGTGAGAGGATATGAGGGCAGGTTTCACTCGTTGGAACCTAAGAATTCAAACTAGAATCTCTTTTCCCTAACATCACTTCCAAACTTAAATGGGGCCAACTTTCTCTTGACATGACAACATGGGCCTTTTATTCTGATTAGTAAGTTGCAATCTCTTAGTATCATACCACTTGAAATATGGGTTCTTCTTCCCACCCTGAGAAGTACAACATGGCCGCTGGTTATGTCGACTTCACTGGGTCTTTTGTGGCTCTTTAGAAGGCTGGACAGTTTCTGGGAACTGTGACGGTGAGCATATGTTTGTGGACATTCTAGACTAAAGCAAAGAGGAGGAGAAACTGTTTGTAATACTTCAATTACCCCTCCAAGTCTTTTCTTATTGTCTATTTTTCAATCAATTTTATCTGAGAGAAAGGGTGGTGGAGGTGATAAGCATATAGCATGATTCTCCCAGATCAGAAACTGTCTGATAACAGAGCTAGGCCACACACTTTCCACGGGTGCCTCATTCCGAGGGGGCTCCCACAGAGCTGCTGAGCATGTCCTCTCAGGGTACCACGAACACAGAATGGCCCCACGTCGTAGCCGGTTCCTCCAGATCCGGCGGATGCATCTTCCCCATGCATTGGCGAAGGGCCAACGGAGTGGGAGAACTGAGCTTCAAAGCTCCAGTCTCCACACTAGAAACAGCAGCTTAGGTTTTCTTCCAGGATTAGAATAATCATAAAAGAAATTGTTCGCCCTGAGAGCCTCATTCATTCCTATGAAATCAAAGCTGAAAAAATCCCTTCTCTGCCCTTAGGACTTGGTCAGAATGAACGTGGCTGTCATAATTTCTGAATGACTGGTAAGATTCGAAAAGATGATGAACGATGAGCAAAGGGAGCTTACCTCTCCCAGCTCTGCCCAGAGGGACTGAATCACAGCGCTGCAATAAAAACCCCAGTGGCCTACAGATCTGCACTTTAGCAGGAAGCATACAGCACATTTACACACCTCCAAAATCCAATTGCCTCTGTAAGTCCTTGCTGCAAAGAGAAAGAGTTAGAGCTGGTTCTAGGAAGCCCTAATTGCTTTTAAGTAAAACAAAATGAAGACTATACGGTTTGGGTAAATACGTGCTGTCTGCTGATAAAACTGGGATCTGACATGACCGAAGGGAGTAAGCCCATAATGATTATGGAAGACAGGAAAAACACGGTGCTACTAGATTTATCTTCTGTGACTTTGCCAAACTTCATCCCTCAGAATACTTAAAATAAAATAAATTAACTCATGAAACCTCTAAAGCTTTGCCTGCTTTGAAGCCAGGGTTATGTTCAAATCTTGTCATCTGACAGCAAGAATTGATTTCCCATGCTTCAGATTCATAATCTTTCTCAACCAAATTCCCCTTGAGGGCAGAAGTGCTCACTTTCCAGGCTGCAGGAGTGTCCGGGCTGATGGCTCTCAGCTGAACCCTCTCCCAGATGTGCCCTCTGGTGAAGACAATGACCTGAGACCATGACCCTTCCCAGATGGCCACACCCAATGACTGGACACAGAAGAGCCCAGGGCCTTTCCTCCAAGTATGACAAGGACCATCCCAGCTGTAGAGTTCCCAGTGGAAACTAATCATTTTGTTGCAAAGATAGACAGCTCAGTTTTTGCCTAGTCAGTGTCTAGCCCTCATCCTACCTGTGTAGTAGGCGTGGATCCTGAGAGCTGTCCCCATTAAGCTTCCTACATGCAAGTCTCCTTTTCAGAGTCTGTTCCTTGGGGAGCCACAGTGATCAAATCTAAGAGACTCACTGACATCACGAAGTGAGTAAGTATAGATGGAAAAACAAAGGATCCAAGGACAGAACGTGGGGTGCCCCAATATTTAGAGGTCCAGGAAATGACAAGAAAGTAGGCAAGGGCCCAGAGAAGGCACAAGCAGAGGGCAAGGGGGACAGCCAGGAGTGTGGAGTGTCCAGGGAGGCAGGGGAGGGTTTACGGAGGAGGATGATTCACTGTGTCAGATGCTACTGCTCAGGAAGATGAGGATTGGAAATTGACCTTGGTATGAGCAATTCAGAGGTCACTGTTGACAAGAACAACAATGATGATAACTGTCATTGGAATAGCACGTCACAGTTTTCAGAACACCTCATTTGACTGCAAAAATAGCCACGGGGAATGGGTAGGAGAGGTATTTTACTACACTTATGAAGATGGTGTATTCGTCATGGTTCTCCAGAGAAACAGAACTAATAAGATGTGTGTGTGTATGCATATAATGTGTGTATATGAATATGTAGATATACGATGTATATAATATATGTAAGGAATTGGCTCATATGGTTACGGAGGCTGACAATTCCCCAGATCTGTAGGATGAGTTGGAAGCTAAAGACCCAGGAGAGCTGATGGTGTCAGTTCCAGTCCAGGTCTGACAGCCTGAGACCCAGGAGAAATGATGGGGTATTTCCAGTTCAAAGACTAGCAGGCTCCAGACCCGGGAAGAGTGAATGTTTCGCTCCAAGTCTGCAGGCAGGAAAAAGATGATGTCTCAGTTCGAAGGTTGCCAGTCAGGAGGAATTCTCTCTCACTTGTGAAAGAGTCAGGTCTTCATTCTATTAGGCCCTTAATGGATTGGATGCGGCTCACTCACATTGCAGAGGGTCACCTGCTTTGCTCAGTCCACCAGTTCAAATGTAACCTCATCCAGAAACACCTTCACAGACACACCCAGAATAATGTTTGACCAAATGTCTGAGCACCTCATGGCTAAGTCAAGTTGACACATGAAATAAACCATTACAGACAGAAAAATTGCATTGCAGAGATCCAACATAGTTTGGCCAGCATTGCAGGCCCCATAAGAGGCAGAGCTGAGAACCAAATCCAGTTGATTTAAAACCCTATCTCTTCTACTCTATCACACCATGGTTAACATGGGCTGTGTTCCTGGATTCCTGGAGACAGTTTTTTGTTGAAAGGTTCAATAAGCATGAGTCTGTAATAGCTCAGGTGTGGCTCTTCCTGGGGGCAGTCATGACTATGGGCCCACCCACCGTAGGCGTCATGCGTTTGGAAAGGCAGTCCCAATTCCTGTGTAGCCTGTCTCCATCTGTTTGTTCTGGGAACAAGCCAGCTGTGGCACAGGCAACTGTGTGAGACGTTTAAGTCAGAGAGGCATCCAGGCACACTGTGCAACACAGACAATGCACAGTGGATATCACAGGTTGAATTGTGTCCCCCAAAATTCATATGTTGAAGCCCTCACCCTTAGTATCTCAGAATGAGACTGTATTGGGGGATAGGGCCTTTAAAGATAAAATGTGGTCATTAGGATGGGCCCTAATCCAGTATGACTGGTGTCCTTCTAAGAAGAGGAGATTGGGGCACAAATGCACACAGAGGGATGACCACATGAAGACAGGGAGAGGACAGCATCTGCAAACTGAGGAGAGCGGCCTTGAAAGGAGTCAACTCTGCTGATGTCCTGATCTCGGACTTCCAGCTTCCAGAACTGGAATTTTATTATTCCAAAATAAAATTCTACTGTGTAAGCCACCTATTCTGTGGTATTTGTTATGGCAGCCCTAGCAGACTAACACATATTTTGCGACCATGCTGTGGAGTGCTGCTGTAACAAATACCTAAAAGTGTGGAAGTGGCTTTGGAAGTGGGTCATGAGTGAAAGCTGGAAGAGTTTTGGGGTGCAAATTAGAAAAGCCCAGATTGTCTTGAAGAAATCGTTGGTAGAAACATAGACATTATAGGCAGTTCTGGTGAGGGCTCGGACAGAAAAGAGGAGAGCTGCAGAGAAAGCTTCCCTCCTCTTAGAGAACATCTAATCACCATGAACAGAATGATGCTAGAAATATGGATGTACAGTTCTTCTGGTGAGGTCTTCATCAGAAATGAGAAACATGCTACTGGAA
Organism: Chlorocebus sabaeus; assembly: GCF_047675955.1. Classification (NCBI taxonomy): domain Eukaryota; kingdom Metazoa; phylum Chordata; class Mammalia; order Primates; family Cercopithecidae; genus Chlorocebus; species Chlorocebus sabaeus. The sequence goes on along the minus strand of NC_132920.1, from coordinate 3,407,261 downwards.
ATTGAAGAAAAGGTGATCCTGGTTATGGAGTGACAGAGGACTTGGCTGAACTGTGTTCTGTCCTGTGGAAAGTGGACACTGTACATGATGAACTTGGATGTTTAGCTGAGGAGATTTCTAAGCCAGGTGTTGAAGGTGCATCCTGGTTTCTGTGTCTGAGCCTCCAGTCCATGGTGTTTTTTAAGGCAGCCCTAGAAAGCTAGTACAGTAGGAAAGCCCCTGGCTGGCTCTGGAAGCTCTGTTGTTTGCCCGTCAGTGGTGACAAGAGGGCTGAGGGACACGAGGCAGAGCAGTGGGAGGTCAGAGACCAAAGCACACCTGGGCTTTCTCTGTCTCTCCCTGAGAACCAGGAGGCGCAGTGATGGCTCCCACTCTGCTCTCCATGGCCCCTCACTGGAGAGATCCCATGGCTCCTGGCCATGGTGAAGCCTACCCGGCTCCCAGGGCAGAGCTTCTTCTCTGGAACCTAACCCCTGTGCAGGAGTCTCTTCGTGGAGAGAAGAGAATGGAGTGGCAAAACAAAACTGCCTTCCACTCTGCTTGTTTTTTTCCTTGAAGAGTCAACAAACACTTCCTGTGGAAAAGTACTATGACAGTCACGTTTTTAAAAAGCCAAATACTGCACCATTTAACTTATATGTGGAATCTAAAAAAGTCAAACTCACAGAGGCAGAAGGTCAAAGAAGGGTGGTCACCAGGGCCTGGGGGAAGGAGGCAGTGGGGAGATGTTGCTCAAAGCATATGAAGTTTCAGTGAGACAGGAGACATAAGTTCAAGAGACCTACATACAACAGATCTACAGTGAATAACAATACATTGTGCATTTGAAAACTGCCAAAAGAGTAGATTTTAAGTGTTCTCATCATCAAAAAATGGTAAACACATAAGGTAATGCATATGTTCATTAGTTTGATTTAGCCAGTCCACAATGTATACCATATATAAAAACACCACATTATACATCATAAATACATACAAGCTTTATTTTTCAATTAATTTTTTAAAAAAGGAAATGGTTGTCAACCAGTGGGCAGCAACCCCTAGGGGCTGCAGCAGGGCCAGGTGTGCCCTGAGAGAGGTACTTCATTGAGGCTTCTGGTCACAGAACAGCAGAAATTGCATGCATGCACATTCGACGGCCTCCCTTGGAGTTCTGTGCAGTGGGGCCCAGTACCCCAGGACCTGTCAAATGCAAATGTTTCTAGCTTTGCAAAGGAGGTGAGGAGGGGTGCAATGCTGACACAGGCCCACTCCACCACCACCAAAACACACACAGAGCTCCCCCAGGCCGGCCAGCTACCCCAGGATCCCAGCTGACTTTATTCCGCCCAAGACGCCAGAGCCTAACTCAAGGATTGAAACCCTTACATTATAACAATCATTGGCCGTCCTCCCCCTAGGCCTTAGAGCATCTGGTAGAGGTGCAGGAGGACGCCCTGAGTGCAAACGGAGACAGATCACCTCTGAGGATCCTTAAGACTCTACAATTCTTTCCTCGCAGAGATGCACCAATCAAACTGATTGCAGCATAATATTTGATCATGCGAATCTGATTCTCCCACTAGCTTCCCTTATAAAATCTAAGATGTGTCCCCACACAGCCAGAAACTGTCCCCATAGACTGCAATGAAGGCACTGATGAGAAAATCTTTGTCAAGCAACTGCCCTTTCTAGGAGAACTTGACCACGAGACATGTGCTTGGCTTCCTCCAGGACCCCTTCCCCTCCCTGACAGGGAAGAGCTGGCCTTTTGCCCATTTTTCTGTGGTACCCATGCCCAGCTGGCTGCTTCCTCTCATCAAGAAGTCTGACTTCATTTCTCCACTGCAGTCACCACTCTCTCTCCCCACCTTGGGTTCCCCAGGGCCCATCTGACCCTAAATCCAGGTTTTAGCCCCTGCCACACTCCTGCCTCCTCACCAATTTCAAATGCACATATTCTTCATCTAAAAATAGAGCTGATTTTAACATTGGCTTATTCTGCCCGTCTATTTTAGCTTCTAAGTAAGTCTAGAACACATGTCCCTGTCCCCACCTCTGGTGGTTCCAGCCTCAAGCCACCATCGTCTCTCTTGGACTGATGCACAAGTCACGCTGATAACATCCCCTGCCCTGCCAGTCTTGTCTCTGCAGCACAAGTTGATGAATTTTTCTTCACATGCAAAGCTAGTGATGCCACTTCTCTCCATCACCCTTAGGACGAAATTCAAACCCGTTCAGTGGCTTCCCAGGCCCTGCAAGCCCTCTCCTCTCTGCCCAGTTCATCCCTCACCACTTGCCCGAGGATTCGGTGCTTCAAACCTCAACACTTCTTTTCTGTCTCTCAAATTCATCCTCTTCGCTCAGATGGTCCCCTTTCTCCTCTCCAGCTGTCCTCCCTGGACAGCCTGGCTCACTCTCCCTCTTTCTTCCAGCCACAGCTCTGTTGCTACCTCCTCCAGGAAGCCTTCCATGACCTCTCAGCTCTAGTGTAGAAAGTCTTTCTCTGTGCTCATCTAGCCTCACACAACCCCATCCCAGGCTTTTCAGGTGGTGTTGTGACAGCCTTTCATTTATCTGTGCCTTCCACTGCACCTGACTAGAAGCTTCATAAAGGGAGGACTGTGCCTGTTTTATTCACCATTTTACCTCCAACACCTAGCACAATTGTTCATTTTAGTGTCCACTTGACTGGGCTAAGGGATGCCCAGATAGCTGGTAAAACACTATTTCTGGGTGTGCCTGTGAGGGCACTTCCAGAAGAGATCAGCATTTAAATCAATACACGGAGTAAAGAAGGTGCATCCTCAGCAACATTAGTGGGTGTCATAGATAGACGCCCTGCCTGGTGGGTGCCCAGATAGAACCAAAAGGCTTAGAAGGAGCTCATTCCCTTTCTCTCTGCTTGAGCCGAGACGTCCATCTTCTCTCGTCCTCAGACATCAGCACTTCTGGTTCGGGCCTTCAGACTCCAGGGCTTGTTATTAACTGATTGATGAACTAATTATTAACTGATTTATACCACAAACTTCCGCAGTTCTCTAGCTTACTGACAGTAGATCAATGGACTTCTGAGCCTCCATAACTGCCTGAGTCTCCTCTTTCATCTCCCCATAATAAGTCTCCTCCTTCATTTCTCTTCCTATATATGTATCCTATTGGTCTAGATAACCCAAAGTTCTCCAGGTTTTGGAGAACCCTGATTAATACAACAGTGCTCAGAGCATAAGAGGTGCTCACCGAAAATCTGTTGAAAGAATGAGTGACCATTGGGCAGATTCAGTAAGATGATATGTCTGAGAGAGCTTGCTGTCATTTAAGTGCCACGCACAGCACCCAGTACACCACGAGTGCTCAGCCCTATCTTCATTCCTCTCTTCACTTCAGCCTTATAAAGTAGGGATAATTCCCTGCTTCACCGGGATATTAGGAACATTAAATCAAATAAAGGATATGGCAAACTGTGGAGTGCTCTTGACATGTTAATGAGTATATTATTATAATGCATGTTTGTCTTCTTAGCTCGGCTAGGCGGAAGTTTCTTTAGGACTGACAGTCTTAGGGCAGCGAGGATGCCTGGAGTACATGCAGTGAGGGGCAGAGGAGACCAAGAGGCCAAGCGGAGACTTGGAGGGAAGCAGCGCAGGGGGAAGTGGTGAGGGTGAGGATGGAGACAGCGGCCACATCAACAGAAGACACTGCATTCACCGTAGTCACTCTGTGCCCGCCACCATGTTGTACCTGGCATTGAGGATACAATGATAAACCGGAGAGGTGGGACCTGCCTTAAGGATTTACATCGAGTGGGCGGAAGACACTGAGCGCCAGCCACCTGTATCCACTCACTCATTCTCACTGCAACCCCACAGGAGAAGTGGTGTTAATTTTTTTCCTTTTACAGAGGAGGAAATGGAAAAAGGGAGAGGCTAAGCAAAGTTCCAAAGGAAGGCCACACCGCTAATAAGTGACAGAGCCAGAATTTGAACTCAGGCAGTCTTGCACCAAGATAAATGATAACATTTAGAAGAATAAGAATACTTACCAGCTGAGAAAAGCATCTTTGAATCATTTCCTAGCAGAGGCAAACAGAAGAGGAACCTGGGAGCCTGTTGGGCACGGGAAATGATGAATGCTGGAATAACCCCCGCTCAGAGGAAGACGATGATCCAAGCTCCATGGAGCTGCAGCACTTCTGAGAGGGTGTTTGGTTTTGATGAGATTTCTGTGTATCTCACCCTAGAGAACAAACTGCCTATTAAGAATATGTGCTATGTATCAAGACTCAAAACCTTCTGAAGGAGTGCAGTCATGTACTTAACAAAGGGGACACCTTCTAAAATATGTGTCGTGAGGCAATTTTGTCGTGTGAACATTATAGAGTGAACTTACTCACACCTAGATGGTAGAACCTGTTACACACCTAGGCTGCACTGTACAACCTAGTGCTCCTGGAATACAAACTGAACAGCAGGTCACTGTACTGAATACTGTAGGCAATTGTGACACAATGGTAAATATTTGTATATCCAAACATATCCAAACAAAGAAAAGATACAATAAAAGTGCGTTTTAAGGCTGGGCATGGTGGCTTACGCCTGTAATCCCAGCACTTTGGGAGGCTGAGGTGGGCGGATCACCTGAGATCAGGAGTTCAAGACCAGCCTGACCAACGTGGAGAAACCCTGTCTCTACTAAAAATACAAAATTAGCCGGGCATGGTGGCACATGCCTCTATTCCCAGCTACTTTAGAGGCTGAGGCAGGAGAATTGCTTGAACCCAAGAGTCAGAGGTTGTGGTGAGCCAAGATAATGCATTACACTCCAGCCTGGGCAACAAGAGTGAAACTCCCTCTCGAAAAGAAAAAAAAAAAAAGTGCAATGTTTACTCTTATGGGACCACTGTCCCATATGCAGTCCATTGTTGACCAAAACATCAATATGCAGCACAGGACTATATAAGTCACAGTCTAAATCTAAGATCAACAAACCATAGGCCTCTGTAGTTTGGTCTCTCATCATAGGCCAAATCCGGCCCACAGTCTGTTTTTGTAAATAAAGTTTTATTGGCACACAGCCATGCCCATTGGCTCACGTATGGTCTATGGCTGCTTTCCTGCTTTGACTGCAGAGTTCTGCTATTGTGACAGAGACCATCTGGCCCAGGAAGCCTAAAAGAATTACTATCCATCCCTTTGTGCGAAAAGTTTGACACTCCCCCACCCTACTCCACCCACCAGCACAAAAAGGTCTGACTCCAAAACAAGAAAAAATGTTTCTCAGCCTGGGCTCCACTGTGGGAGCCCTCGCCCAGTTAACTCACTCCGCTACCTAGGGATTTCTTTTGTCTACATTATCTAGATAATCTTAGCAACTATCCCCTCCTTAAGATCCTTGGCAGTAAATCTCTCAGCTACGTGGAGTTAATTAACCCTTTCAGGCTCTGTAATGGCCCTGAGAACCCCCTTACCTGGAAATCTAACAGCAAAACTTTTGTTGGAAATTTTTTTAAAGGTGAATTCAACCTTACGTGGCCCCCAGACAAGGTTTAAATCACCTTAAAAAAATTCAAACAAAAATAAAGCCTGACTGTCTCATGTCCCCCAGGCCAACAGACTCGAGGCAAGTCCCTTAGCTAGGGGCTCAGGGAGGCCTGGGGAACCCGGGGTGAACCCATAGCTGAGTAGGGGTTAAGAGCAGTGGACCTCAGCACCTGGATGCTCACTCACAGCTCAAAGCTGGGCGAGTCCCTGCACCAGGAGCCGCATGTCCACCTCTGCCCATGGAACGCACAGGAATGTGCATGTTGGGACCAGGGTCGATATCCAAACTCCCCCTGGAGAATCCTGCCCTCGGCAAGTTTTGTTTCCTGGTGTGAACAGCCCTCTTCAGCAGCACAGAGAGAGGGGCGTGGGCTAGAAGGAATTGTTCAGCAAATAAACTCAAGACTGGCACAGGCAGAGGGGGCAAACAGTGGCATTCTCACTCCCATTTCTCACACACCTGCTCAGGGTGGGGTGAAGACAAGGACCTGTTGAGGCAAAGATAGTGAAGTCCCTGTTTGATCTCTGTGGGCAAAAAGCACAAGAACGAGATGCAATTCCGTGGCTATTAAGTTCGGGAAGAGGTTTTCCCAAGTTGAAAGGACAGTGTATCACCCACTGATGCCAGACACAGGCTACAGTTGGTTCTAGTGTGTTTGTGGGAGATGGGGAGTGTTAGTTTTGAAGTGCCAGCTAGTACCCATAAGGTTGCTTGTGTTTTGGGTTTTTTTTTTTTTCCCCCCCACTTATTTTGCTATCTGTCTGTTTTTTTGCCATGGGTGTGTTTTCCCTATGAACGGTCTCAGATCATCAAAATATTAAAGGTGCTAGAAGCGTAAAATGGGAGTAGCAAAGTCAGGTGGCAGGGAAGCCTGCACGCTCCCCTCAGCAGGCAGCTGGAGCCCTCCTAGTAAAACAGTGGTAGATGGCGTGGGTGGAGCATTTGCCATGGCTGCACCTGTGCAAGATGTTTTCCGGGCATTACCTCAGTTGGCCAGGTCATAGGGATTCTGCAAAGTAACTGTGAGTGATGCATGTGCCCCCATAACACAGGTGAGAAAACCGAGGTACAGATAAGTGAAGTAACATTCTGAGTCCGGGCTCCATCCAAAGCAGAGCCTGAGACAGACTTGGGTACAAGTAGGTAACTTGGGAGTTGATCCCAGGAAGCATGAGGGACAGGAAAGCAAGGGACATCAACATAAGGGTGTATGAGATGCATGACGTCCCCAGAATTGTGCAACTAAAGGAGAACACGTCTGCACCAGCTTTCAGTCTGGTGTTACCTCTTCAGGGCAGAAAGTAAAAAGGCCTGCAGGACACTCTTAAGGCACAAGATGACCACATCCTCCTGGGCTGCAGTCACAGGGCTGAGGTGGTAAAATGTGGGAGCAGCGGTGTCTGTTGCTGCAACACGTGGGGAAGAATTCAAATTTGGGTCTCTAACTCAGAGATTATTCTCTCCATTACCACCCTCCCATTTGGCTGGCCCTGGGGAGCAGAGCTTTTGCTGGGCTGCCCAGAGGACAGGAGTCCTCTGCCTGATCTTGCTGGGCTCATCACCTGCCTCCTTGGGCACTTGCTTCCAACTGTGGTGGAGAAGTCTGGCCTACATGCCCCCATGAAAATGCAATTTGTCCTGCTAGCAGGGTGAAGATTGGCCACCTTGATGAAGTGAGACCTGCAGAAGTCCAAAGCTGCATGGTTCTGCAGGCTGTGCACTGTATGACCCCAGAAACACTGTTCCCTGTACAGCAAAGTGAATGGTGCCCCCTAGAGTTGTGCAGTGAACAACAAGAGACTCGTATAAAGTGGTTCTGGACCCAGGACTTTCACAGCCAGAGGTTTCCAAAAGTGCATCTGTTCTCAGAGGCTCTTGGGGCCACTTGCTCTTGGATGGGGCCCGTCAGCATGGCGCCTTGGCCATGGGCCCTGCCCACCCTTGAGGCTCTCAGCACTTGCTTAAGTCTCAGTTGTCTGCTGTTTTCCATTAGTTGTTGAGACCCTGTTTCCAAGCAGCAGTGATCACCCATTTGCCTCCCATGAACACCCTTGGAGTTTGCAAGAACGGCTGCATAATGTGACCACCACCACTGGAGAATGTTCTGCCGTTGGACAGCCCTCTCTGATGAGAATCTTGATGGTCTCAATGCTCAGTGGAGTTAGGGGCAGCTTTGCTGGGAGCATCACATTATTGGTTGTTGGTTGTCCCTCTCTCCACAACCAGCATTAGAAACTGGCACCAAAGTGAAGAGAGGTAGGAATGTGAGTATCAGGGATGCCTTTGCCTGTAACCCACGTGTGAGACCAAAGGCCATCTGCCTCCTTCTCTCAGAAATGTAATAACTATGGTTCAGGATCTATAATTTAATTATAGATGTCATAGGATGTAAGAGAAACATGAACACTCTTCTCAAATGCCAAAGTCTGTGCCTTAAGTAAAAGAACTTTCTAAGAGACTTGAAAGGTAAAAACGAGAAGCTCATGCTGCAAACACTTCTGTGCTGTTTCTTTTCTGCAAAATTTCAGTTAATCTCTGTGACCTCACTGGTGGGGAATAAATGTGCACAGTTAATGAAAGACAAGAGGTTGTGGACCTAACTGTGCGATGGAATCAAACCTTTTCCTAGACACCCATTGCCTCACTGATTATCTGACCATCCTGGAAATATTCAGAGAATCTGTGGATGCTCACTTTCATGTCAGAGGATAGTCACTCATTCACTCCTCAAAGGTCAGGTGCCTTGATGCAATTCCCACCCTCAGGGGTTCACAGCTGAGAGTCAGGAGAGAGAACAAACCACATAACAGTTACAACACAACGGGATGAATGCTATGATGGAGAGAATTTTGTTCTATGTGCAACAGGAGCACAGAGAAGGGGACCCACTTGTACTGCCTGGGTGGGTTGCGAAAAGAATGAGTCAAGAGATAACATACTAGTTGAGTCTTAAGGAAGAGTAGTTTTCCAGGGGATGAGCTGGAAGGGGCATTTCAAGCACAGCAGGGAGAATATGCTAAAGTTTAGAGGCTTAAAGCGTTGTGCCATGTTCAGAGGGCGTATGCGGTTTTCTGTGACTGAAGTATGGGGTGCAAGAGGCAGGTGAGGAGAAATCAGAAGAGGCTGCATGAGCTGAGGCTGAAACTAGGCTGGAACCCCACCACGGTGACAGCTTTAGGATGCTGCCTCCAGGGACCCTTGCATTAATTGTTTTGCGGAGACCAGGATTAAGCTTAATGAAGTGCTTAGTTTAGCCAAGCTTGCAGCCTTTGCCTCCTTAACCATAAAAGGAGGTAATGTCTCTCACTTGATGAGATTTGAAAAGTAAGGGACATCTTGCCCAAAATATCTTCTCTACTAGCTTGACACAAGACAGGAAATGTCACTATATGAATGTCATCCCCTTGGATCAGAAAGGCCTCTTGGCCTTCAACATCCCTTAATAAACATACAAATACCCTAGGAGGAGAGAACACCCTGAATCTTGTAGTTTACTGTGCATTTTCCTGGTTACTAATGGGATGAGCATCTTTTCATGTGTTATTGGCCACTCATGGTCCCAATTCTCTGAATGCTTGTCCCATGCTTTCCCTAACTTTTCTGTTGAGTTATTTCATATTGGCTTGTAGCAATTCTTTATGTCCTTTGGTTGCTAATCCTTCATCAGGCGTATGTGTGACAAATATCTTCCCCCAGTTTGGCAGTTTGTCGTTTTATGAACACCGGAGAGACGTGTTAGTGTATCTCTCTGCTAACACCTGCCTGGGAAAATTGATCACGTTTGTGCCAGACAAATGGTCAAGAGCTAGGTTAGGACCCAAGACAGAGTCTGAAGAGGAGGGAGGAATGTGACTCTAGTGAACAGGGTAGGGCATTGCAGAGGGAGGATAACGTCCCAGCACTTGGCTTACATTCCTTCCAATGGATCAGGCAGGCACCTGTTACTGCGTCTGCCAGCAACCTCCTCCGCCCGCATGGTCCAGCCATAATAAACCACCTTTCAGATCTCAGGATTTGCCATGATCTCTGCCTCTGGACTTTTCTCATGCCATTCCCTCTAGAAGGGTTCCACCTCTAACCCCTTTCCAGCCTGCTCTATCCAGAAAATCTTGCTGGTCCTCTAGCCCTCTCCTGGCGTCCTCACCTTTGGGGGCTTCCCAGTCACATCAGGACCCAGTTAGATCCCAGTTAGAATCCCTCCCCTAGGCTCTCATGGGAATCTTAACTCAGCCCTGCCAAGACTCTCACCTTTTACTCATCACAAAACTATGTGTTTGTCCAGATAGATCCTTAACTTTTGTGGGCAATGCCTTCTACATTCCACACATTGTCTAGCACAGTGCTCGATGCCTAACTATGTGACACATTTTTTAAAGAGTGAAATGACTTGATAAAGGCAGTTTGGAATGCAATGACACTTTTTAATTCGGCTTCCCAGATCTAGCATAAATATAGTCATTTTTAAATCAACATTTGCGTGGTAAATCTAGCATTTTTTGTATAAGACACAAGATACTTCCAGTTGAAGTTAGAACTTCCATAATCTGTGTTTCACTGTGAGGAGGACCTCACAGACAACCACCTGTGGCTGGTGCCCTGACAGCACCAGCCCAGACCCAAATCACTGTTGGAGGAGGTCCACTCTGGGCCCACACCGGACTATGATGTAATTGCAAGGCAAACCTTGATTATGTTAAGCCTTTATCACAATCAGTATTCATTTATTTCATTTCCCTTGTTAAAACAACCTCCTTTTGGAATTGGCTTTGAAATCTGTTTGGAATATATTCAGTGCTATCCAACTATTATCCTTTGAATATGAATGAACTGATCCAGTCACTTCAACAAATATGTGTTAAGCACCTAGTATATTCTAGGTAGAATGACAGGGGCTGGGAAACATACCAAGAAAAGTCTCTGCTCTGCATGAGCTCACAGTATGGTGCACACAGTAGCGCTTCTGCATCCAGCAACTCCTCTAAGGCTGGGTGCAAGAAGTGGCCTACAATGGCATCAAGTAGAAAAACACTTGAGTTTTAAGTCATAAAGCTTTTTCCTTGGAAAACACTGTAAACAAAAGTAACTGCTATCCTGTCAGTGGAACTGCATGTTAAATCCATAACCGTCCAAACAACAATACTGAATAGCTCCGTTCTCTGACGGAGAGGCCCTACTTCCTAGCTTTGGATGAGCTGTGACGAGCCTGCCGGAGGAGCTGCACAGTCTGCAGTGGGAAGTGACACGCTTGGGACTCTCGGTGTCTCAAGATGATTCCTGGGTTGAGTTGTTGAGTTGTTCAGTTGTCGAGTGTCTTTTTGGTAAGCAATAGGCCTCTTTTTGTGCTTCTATCTCCCCATGTATGACCCAAAGAAGAGGATAAACACCCTTATGCTGTGATATGGTTTGGATCTGTGTCCCCGCCCAAATCTCATGTCAAATTGTGATCCCCAATGTTGGAGGAGGAGCCTGGTGGGAGATGATTGGATCATGGGGACTGATTTCCCCCTTGCTGTTCTCATGATAGTGAGTGACTTCTCACGAGATCTGGTTGTTTAAAAGTGTGTGGCACCTCCCCAGCAACTTTCTCTTGCTCCAGCCATGGAAGATGTGCCTGCTTCCTCTTCGCCTCCTGCCACGATTGTAAGTTTCCTGAGGCCTCCCGAGCCATGCTTCCTGAATAGACTGTGGAACTGTGAGCCAATTAAAACTCTTTTTTAAAATAAATGGCCAGTCTCAGGTACTTCTTTATTGCAGTGGGAGAACAGAATAATACACGCTGCTTCACCAGGCTGTGTAAGGATAACACGAGGATGACAGCAGCAGGCAGTGGGCTCAGAAGGTCTGTTGTGATGAATAAATCATGGTGAATATTTATGATGCTAGGGCCCTCATGGCACTTACTTTACTAGGTTTTAAAAACATTCCTCCCCCGAATGGCATATTTAGGGAGAGCGAGAAGGTCAAACTAATGGAGAAATGGGTTAATACGAAGACTGCCCTATTGGGATAAAGAAAACAGTTCACACAAATAGAATTGTCTTAGGGTAAAGGCTGAAGCCGCCGACTGGTTTCAGACCCTGTTTTAGACACTGGCTGTGGCATCCCCAGCCAGCTCTGACAACTGTGTTTATCAGATGAAATGTAACAGACTTGCCCGACTCAGACTCACAAGCACACTGCACAGTGCCGTGTGGTCTGCAGTCCCACTGCAGGGTCCATGTTTCCACTCTGGGCACCATTCATAAATCCCATCACCTCACTCTCTCCTTCAAGGCAGGCCGAGCTTTTCTGGGCTCCAGTTCCATGGTTCCTGTGTCATACATAACATAGGATCAGACTGATTCTAAGCTACCTTCCAGCTCAAGCATTCTAAAATTCCAGTCATAAGGAATTTCCCAACAACAACGGAGAAGAGCGTAACCACAAAAAGCACATTTCAAAAATCAGTAGCCAAAGAAAGAAGCATTAGATTCTGGAGTGGGACCAGAATCCCAGCCCGGCACAGCAAGGTCTTCAGTAGTCCGCTTCTCATCCCCAGAAGTCCCACTGGTGACCCTCCAAACCCTGAGAGCCAAGCTCAGAGGAGAGCTTTGTCTCACTCCTCTTCTGACCAAGGAGCTGGGGAATCCCTTGTGAGGACCAAGTAGTTGCATCAGGGAAGAGATCTGAACCTCGAGTTTCCCCATGGGAATGGGGTCTGCTCTTGGGAGACATAGAGCTGGTCCCAATACTGGACACATAACAAAATTTCCTTTCATGAAAGAAAGTCCAGATAGACGAACAAATATATCAAATCGGAGTGACTGAATTCTTTCCTTTTATCTTTGCAATTCCCTAAGCCAACAGAAAGGAAAACAGTCTTCAGACTGCTCATAGAGAAAAACAGCTTGGCCTCGAAGGAGTAATGTCAAATTACTCTAACTCAGAGCAGACAGAATGTCTGGAGAGAGCCACCCAAGCATATGTTAGATGCAAGGAATGGCTGAGCAATTATGCAAACATATAGCCAAGGAAAGGGAAGAAGGAAAGGGGGGGGGGAGGGAGGAAAGGAGGGAGCGAGAAAGGGAGTGGGGAGGAGGAAAAGGGAGACTGTAGACCTAAGGAAACAGGTGGTGAGCAATGAATCTATTGAAATATACAACATACTTACATGCCAATAAGAATTATAGTTCCCGAACTGAATGTGATCAGTCATGTAAACCTGGTCAATGTGAAAATGTCTGTTTTCATTCCCTAGGGCTGCCATAACAAAGCACCACAGACAGGGTAGTTTTAAAGTAACAGAAATTGATTGTCTCACAGCTCTGGAGGCCGGAAGGCAGATCAAGGTGTCGGCTGAGTTGGTTCCTTCTGAAGGCTCCAAGAGAGAATCCGTTCCACGTCTTTCTTCCAGCTTCCAGCAGTTGCTGACAACGCTTGGCATTCCTTGGCTTGTAGCTGCATCACTCCAACATGGCTTTGTCTTCATGTGACTTTCTTTCCTCTGTGTGTCTGTGTCCAAATTTTGCTGTTATAAGGACATTAGTCACTAGTTTAGGTCTCACTTTAATCCAGCCTGACCTCATCTTAACTCAAGGACTTCTGCAAAGACCCCGTTTTCCAAATAAGACCACATTCACAGGTCTCAGGACTAGAATTTGAGAAAATCTTTTTGGGGGATTGAATCCAACCAGCTCTAACATAACTTACTAAAATTGAGACGAAGAGGAGGGGAAACGAAAACACATGAGAATGCCAGTATCCTCTTCTTTCTTTGGAAGGAGACAATTGCTTTGTTCTAAAATTGAGACGCACATTGTATGTGTATGTGCATGCATGCATATATAAAATCCCAAACTGTTCATGTTATCTGTAATCTCTTTCCTTTGTAGTAAAGAAACATTTACTTAAGACTCAACGGCTTCAGTTTATTTTTGGTCTTTTACAAAATAAATAAAATTTAAATGTAATGATTTTTATTCTTTTAGAGGTTATAGTGACTATTTAAGCAGTTATTCAATGAAGCAGTTACAATATTGACTTTCTTCCTGAAAACCAACAAAATCATCTGAGAGCATATGACCATGTCAGTCTTAGTCAGAATGAAAGCTCCAGCAATGGGCCTGGCACATCATTTCTACTTAATAAATGCTTGCTAAATTGGACTATTTTCTTGCTAATTACACAGAGCACACACATCCAGACCCCTTCAGAATCTTGCACCTGTTGAGTTAAATATCCTAAAACTGCATTTTTCATTTATCTTTTGCACCAAACAGCCTAACTCTGGGAGATTAATTCCAGACATAGCTGAGGGGGAGAGGGCACACTTCTCCTCAGATGAGCTGACCCTGTACTGAAGGGGAAAATGAATTCCTTCTTTCTGTCTGGAATGTATTTAGAGCCCTCTGCTTTAAAGCCATGTACTCTGGCAAAATAGTAATTTTGTCCTTAGACTACAGGATCTGCTGGTGAAAATCTGAGGATGGCGTCTGCCAGCTCCCTGGGCTCAGCTCCTTTCCCTGCAAAGGACACAGTGGTTGCTGACGAATGCAGCCTGGCTCAGAAAGGAACGAGTGCTGCTGCTGACAGCTGTGTGCAGGTGTGCTGGAGGGTCCATAGCCCACCGCCAGCTTTGCACCTCCCCATCCTCCCTGCTCCTCCCATGCCCGCTCACCTCCAGCCTATTGGAGGGCAACAGCAGTGACTCAGGGTGTAGTGAAAAAACAACGTGCACACCTGAAGACTGGCCTTAGCTCTTACTATCAGGCTCTTGGAAGGGAAAATCAGGGCCATATGCCTCCTGCCTCTTTCTCTGCCTCTGTCTGGTGTGCAAGCCTCTCTTTCTCCCCAGTCCTTCTCTTTCATTTGCGCCCCAGGGCAATCAACATTCTCCATAACAGGCCCACGGCCTGCCAGGCCGTGTTTGCCGCTCCCCTGCTGACTCATCCACAGAGCCCATTCCAGGCCAAACATTCCCTCTGGCTGGAAATGCAGCTTGGTGTATCCTTGGCTCTGGCTCATGTTTGCCCCGGTCAGTTTCCTATTTCCTCTTCCCCAGATGGCATATGGGTCCTGCGCTGTGCCCTGCCACCCTGGGAGTCATAGAGAGATATTCACATAGGCTTGGGGTCCTGCAGGACCACCTTTGGGAGGGGCACAGAACAGCGCTGTCCTTTGGAAGTGTCAAGAAGCAGCTGCTCTGGGGCCAGGTCTAGAGCCAGGCTACACACTATAGACAGCTGCAACCCCAGGCTGGTACTGCCTGGGTCCAGGTTTGGCTTAATTGCCCTATTCTGTAACCTAACTAGAAGAACTAGGTGGGCGAAAAACAATAAATGCTCATTTAAATTCTGTCCTAGCTGTCCGTGATAGAGGTTTAGAGCTGCTTAGACCTCAGAGATCACTGTTTTCAATTTCCTCTCTCCAAAGAGGAGACACGGATGCCTGAGATGGGCTATGACTCCCTGAGGTCACCTGGGAGAGCAGAGTTCCAGGGTTCTGGTCAAGGGTTACTTCTTTGCCTCCTGTAAGTGCAATCTGTGTGCTACCATGTGAATTTTGGACACTATCAAGTGCTTTGCTCCAAAAGGCTGTGTCAGGGTCCACTGACAGCCATGCCAGTAGAGGAACTTGTTTAGGAAGGGAAAAGCCACTTCCATGTGGCAGCGATGGAGTATTATACCAAGACAGGTGCTCTGGGTAAGCCAGGGAAAAACAGCAGGATAGACCTGGACGGAGCTTCATAGTGGACAATTCCCTGGGGATTACAGGGATTAGCTCTCATAATGCCTCTCTATGACAGCTCAGTGGCAGAGGACAGAAAAAAACAAACAAACAAAAAAAAACAGCTTCACACAGGGAGATTTTGAAAAGGTAATGAGCAAGGTGGCATTTTGAAACACGGGGTCACAAAAGCAACATGACTTCTACTAAAAACATGTATTTTGACCTCAAGGAAATCTCTGCAGACACACTTGCTCCCTCAGCATCCGTGAATTCCACTCAGCTGGACGGCAGTGAACCACTGCAGAGAGGATGTTGAGAGAGTGGAAGGAGATGATGGGGACTGGAGGAGATGATGGAGAGTGGGGGAGATGATGGGGAGCGGGGGAGATGATGGGGAGCGGGGGAGATGATGGGGAGCGGGTGAGATGATAGGGAGCAGGGAAGATGATGGAGAGTAGGGAGGTGACGGGGAGCAGGGGAGATGACGGAGAGTGGAGGAGGTGACGGGGAGCGGGGGAGATGACGGAGAGCGGGGGAGGTGACGGGGAGCGGGGGAGATGATGGAGAGCGGGGGAGATGATGGGGAGTGGGGGAGATGATGGGGAGTGGGGGAGATGATGGAGAGTGGGGGAGGTGATGGGGAGTGGGGGAGGTGATGGGGAGTGGGGGAGATGATGGGGAGTGGGGGAGATGATGGGGAGTAGGGGAGGTGATGGAGAGTAGGGGAGGTGATGGGGAGTGGGGGAGACGATGGAGAGTAGGGAGGTGATGGGGAGCGGGGGAGATGATGGAGAGTAGGGAGGTGATGGGGAGTGGGGGAGACGATGGAGAGTAGGGAGGTGATGGGGAATGGGGAGATGATGGGGAGTGGGGAGATGATGGAGAGTAGGGGAGATGATGGAGAGTGGGGGAGATGATGGAGAGTGGGGGAGATGATGGGGAGTAGGGGAGATGATGGAGAGTAGGGGAGGTGATGGGGAGTGGGGGAGATGATGGAGAGTAGGGAGGTGATGGGGAATGGGGAGATGATGGGGAGTGGGGAGATGATGGGGAGTGGGGGAGATGATGGAGAGTAGGGAGGTGATGGGGAATGGGGAGATGATGGGGAGTGGGGAGATGATGGGGAGTCCAAGGCACTGTCTTCAAAGCTGGGAAATCATAGGACTGTGACCTCAAATCTGAGTCACCTTAGTGGCAGTCTGCTCATTTATGCAGCCTGTGTCCCAATCTCCACTGTCAGACCTTGAACAGACCAGGAGAGAGAGCTCCCCTCCTCCAAGATCCGCCCTTCCATCTGAGGGAGCTCTAACTGGTCAAACATCCATGCTACACAGGTCACAGCAGCCTCCCTGTGTCTTTTCAGCATTGTTTAATCCTGCCATAATTCTCAGAAGTCTGATTATTACAACTTGGTAACACATTCGAGAAACTGTGCACAGGTGCACACATGTGTGTGTGTGTGTGTGGTGAGGGGGAACTTCCACATTATTTAGATTTAATCTTGCTAATTACAGACAGTTACCAAGGAAGCCAGTGATTTATTCAGTTAGAGGTTACCAATGACAAATTCTAAACCCCATATATTTGTTTCATAAGTCCATTTGAATTTACAAATCCTGAATTTCACACTAGGAAAACAAGCTTAGTCAACTTTCAGATGCTAACACTGCAAATATTAAAAGTAGAAGCCTGGCACAGTGGCTCACACCTGTAATCCCAGCACATTGGGAAACCAAGGTGGGAGGACCTCTTGAGGTCAGGAGTTCGAGACCAGCTGGGGTAATATAGCAAGACCCATCTGTACTAAAAATTTAAATTATCTGGGTATGGTGTCACACACCTGTAGTCCTAGCTACTCAGGAGGCTGAGGCAGGAGGATCATTTGAGCCTAGAAGGTCGAGGTTGCAGTGAGCTATGATAGCACCATTGCACTCCAGCTTGGGCAACAGAGCAAGACCCTATCTTAAAGTAACTAAATGGCCCAGGTGCAGTGGCTCACACCTGTAATCCCAGAACTTTGGGAGGCCAAGATGGGAAGATCACGAGGTCAGGAGATCGAGACTGTCTTGGCCCACATGGTAAAACCCCATCTCTACTAAAAATACAAAATTTAGCTGGGTGTGATGGTGCGTGCCTGTAGTCCCAGCTACTCAGGAAGCTGAGGCAGGAGAATCACTTGAACCCAGAGGGCGGAGGTCGCAGTGAGCTGAGATTGTGCCCCTGTACTCCAGCCTGGCGACAGAGCAAGACTCCATCTCAAATATACATACATACATACACAAATACAAACAACATACATAGAAGTCAACCTTTTCCAAAGATGTATGCCCATCTTTGATAATGACACTTTTTTCACTGTCCCTGTGTCCAAAACTTGGAGTCACCTTCAGTGCCTGACTTCCTTGCATCCCCAGCTTCAGGCTTGCTGGACACCCCTTGCCCTGAGACTTTGCCCTCCTTCCATGTGACTGCAAGTCTCCATCAGCCCCTAACCGTGCCCTACTTTCCTGCTCCAGCATCCAATTCCCCTCCATCATCCCTGGCCCTTCACAAAAGCCGCCTGTTCCATCACCAGTGAAAGGCCGACACCCAACCCTCTGGTCAGCAGCCCCAGCTTCTTGCTGTGCTCCCTCGCCTGCTCCCTCTCACTCCCTGCTCCTCAGGTCCAAAGCCAAGGTCATTGTCCAGTTCGCCCAGTGAACACGGCCTTCCCCCAACCTCCCCTTGAGCCGTCTTTGGGTGTCAAACAGTCTTTCCTGTGCAAGAGCCATGCCGTGCCTTTAACCTGCCTAAGTCCTTCTTTCAGAGCCTCAGCTTGACGATGATGGGACCCCTCCCTCGCCTCAGGACATGGCCCCCCTTGCCCTGCACTGGGGGGTCCTCACTTGCCTTCTGTAATGCTCATCCCAGGGTGAGATCCCAGCAATGCCTGTCTCCTTGTGGGCTGAGATCTCCACTAGGACGGGGCCCCCTGTGTCATCCCTGCCTCCTCTCCTGTATCTAGCACAGTGCTGGGTCCTAGGAAGCACTCAGCACCTGCTCGAGTGAAGAAAAGTGGCCCGTGGTCTACAGAACCCAGCTCCAACTCCCCTAATGCCCGGCCAATGGCATCCTGAGCTTCCTCTGCACGCTTCTCTCCACTCCAGGTCCCTGTGCACACAGCGGACTGACTGCTCTTCTCATCCCCACAAATCTGGAACACTCCCATCTCACAGCCCCTTGCTCATAATAATGTGTACTATGTGTTATGCATGCTGCAGAACATATTGATATGTGGTAATATTCAATTTGACAAATTGAAAATACTTGTCTGTTAACTTAATATGCAGTATATAAAGTTTAGTAATATTGGATATGTATTTCATAATAAATAATAAATTATTAGGCAGGGTGCAGTGGTTCACACCTGTAATCCCAGCACTTTGGGAGGCAAGGGTGGGAGGATGGCTTGAGTCCACGAGTCTGGGACCAGCCTGGGCATGGTAATTATCATACATACCATTATAATTACATATAATGTATTAATGTAATACATTTTATATATTGTTGTATATTATTTAATAGTGTATTATCAATTATAATAATTATTTATAGTAACTAAATATTTAAAGTGGTCTGTAAAATTCTCTGTGTGTGTATGTGCATCTACAATAATACAATATGCTTTTTCTCTGGATCGGTTATTCTTCCAAACACCTGGCAATCAGTATCTCACTTAATATTCACAACAGCCCTCTGATGTGAGTATTGTAATCACTGCCACTAATGAAACCCATGCTCCCATTCTGCCTCCTCATCATCCTCTGAGTCCCTGCGGCAGGCCGCTCACCCAGTGCTCTGCCAGGCAGGAGTGGCTCTCATCCTCACCTTCACCCCACCAGCACTTTCTTTCTGCCTCTCTGCCACTGAGCAGGTCTCAGAGCCTGCCTTCTCCAGCCGTCAGGGCACATTCAGGACTCTCCAATACACAAGAATCCTGGCAGGGCAGGACAGAGGCAGGCCTGGCTCCTTCTGTGTACCTGCAGCCCAGGGGGACGTCCACAGCTGGCCATGTCCCCTCCTAGCAAGCCAACACCGAGTCTTGAGAACTGGCATCCACACAGATGGACGGGTCATAAGCCTGGCCATTTCATTGTTCCCTGCAGCACAATTTGCTCAGCCACGTCTTCAGCACAACTGTTAAGACCCACTCATCAAATGCAATGTGGCCTGTGGATTTCCCCATGACACAGAAGTTCCACCAGAGCACAGGCTTAGAAGACAGAGTGGGCAGTGGCTGGTGTGGAGGGGCTGGCTCCTGATTTGGAAGCCCTTAAGCTTCTCAGGCTGCCAGGTGGATGGTCACGGCCTGCCTGAGGCCCCAGGTGTGACTTGTCCTGCTCCAACCAGGGAGAGACAGCTCTGGCTCCACCATCCAGTTCTCCCCCAGGCCATCAGGAAAGGAATCCAGAACATCCTGCCCTGCAGCCTCTCCCCTCCTTCAAGGACACCTCAGTGCCACACACAGGGCCTTAAATCCTGGCAGCCTATTCCTTTCCTAGTTCCTCTTCAGCAGGCCCAGCAAAAATCCCTCTTCATTCTCACTAGGAAGCAGGTCAGTTGGAGGCAGTGGGTACCTTGAGAAAGCTGCCATCTTTCACAAAATGTAACGCTATTCGCTATCTATTTAGAGGAGGAGCCGAGTGCCACGCCCAGCTCTCCTCCTCCCTTCCCCTCCAGCCAAGGCTCAAACTCCACACTTTCATCCCAAGCAGTTCCACTGAGACCCCCAATTTACATATTTTGACCAGGAAACCAAAAAGCCCACAGGTGACTGGACTTGCATTCCTTAGAGGGCACTTTGGTCAATTTATTGGAGAGGAAAGGGCTCATCCCTTGCACCAAAGTCAGTATCCAAGGATTCTCTCCAGCCACATGGGGTCATCTCTCTGAGCCATGATCAGGTGGATAAATGTTGCTTTTCTCTTGCCCATTACATTTCAAGGACTGTGTTAGTGGGTGCTGGAGATCAGTCTCCTCAGAAGCAGACTTTGAGACCAGAATTTTTGTGCAAGCAATTTCTTCAGGCAGTTCTCCTGGGAAAACTGATAAACAGGCAGGAACGGCATGGCAGGAAGGGGAGGCACCCAAGCCAGGTGGTGAAAGCATTTTCTGCCTGAGCCTGCAGCGGAATTTGGAGTGAAAATTACACCTCCTCAGAGTTTGTCCTGTGTCATAGCAAGGAATCTGGGCTTCCACATTCCTTCATCAATTAGTCATTGCCAAGGGCCACCCTCAAGGAGCTGTCACTCCTGGATACTTTCAGAACTCTAGGAATGGAGGCAAAGTGGATGTAGTTGGGACACAGAGCAGTTGGGACACAGGTGCTGGCCATCAGAAGCAAAGCACAAGGATGCTAGGTGTCTTCATCCATTTTTGCATTGCTATAAAGGAATAACGGAGGCTGGGTAATTTATAAAGAGGTCTACTTGGCTCACAGTTCTGCAGGCTGTACAAGAAGCACCAGCATCTCCTTCTGGGGAGGGCTCAGGCGGCTTCCACTCATGGCGGAAGGTGAAGGTGAACCAGCGTGTGCAGAGAAGAAGCAAGAGAGGGGAGGAGGTATCAGGCTCCTTTAACAACCAGCTCCCTCAGGAACTAACAGAGCAAGAACTTACTCACTCTGCTCCAACGGAGGGCATTATCTACTCCTGAGGGCTCCAGCCCCAGACCCAAACACTTCCCATTACGTCCCACCTCCAACATTGGGATCAAATTTCAACATGAGGTTTAGAGGAGTCACACGTTTAAGCCACAGCCCTGGGGCTTGGGCACACAGAAAGCAGGAGAGGGAGCCAAGGGGAGCTAGGTGGAGCACAACAGTGCTCATTGCAGTAACCCATGTTGAGTGGCGCTTTGGGCAACTGCTGTCCACTGGCCACTCCTTAATCTGGCTCTGCCTAGGGTTGGGGTTTAATAACCTAGTAGAATCCAGTTAAGAACCTGGTATCATTAGGTTAACAAGATGAGCCCCAATCTCATCTCTCTTTTTTTTTTCTCTCTCTCTCTCACACACACACACACACACAGAGCACAGCAGCAGAGCAGTCAGGAAACACAGGGCTTCATTTATAGATGGGATCCAGAGAGCTGGCCCAGGTGGGAGGCACCTTCCTCTCCCTGCTCAGTATCATAGCACCCCTCAGCACCCTCGCCATCCCACAGCTCCTTCCTGCTCCCACTTCCCAGTGGTTCCATGTTTGTTTCAAAAAGAGCATCTGTTTCCTTTTGTCACCGACCCTCTGTCTTCTGAATCCATGGGATTTGTGAATCCTTTCCTGGAGCATGCATAATTTGTGTACCAACCCTTCTCCCAGGCTCCCAGAGGCTGTCTTCCTCGCCACCCAGGGTACTGGCTCTCACAGGGCATCAGTCTGTGCTTTGTAAGGCAGGAAGGACTCTGTTCCGAGGATTATTGGTGTTTCTTTCGGTTTTGTTGTGGCTAGAAGCCGGACATCCTACTGGAGATCGCACTGTGGCACGAGCCCTGAAGTGCACTGTGCAACCGTGGGCATTGCAGAGATTCCACTGGGCACACAAGGAGGTGCGCTCTGGAAGCAGCCAGCCAGCTTTGAGTCCCGTTGCCACCACTCACGAGGCGAGGATTAGTTCATTTTCCACATCTGTCAATGGGGTTAGTAATAGAACCTCCATATGAGCTTGGTCTGAGAACACAAGGTCATGCGGACAAATAGCACCGCACCTGCCTGGTCACCGGGAGCACTCCATCAGTGGTGGTGGGGCCCTGGCAGCAGCAGCCAGTGTCGTTCCTATCATTGCCGGCATGAACCCAAGGAAGAGGCTTAGGGAGAGTCCCTCTCAGCTTTGAAAGTCAAAATCAAACCTCATTTTCTGGTCGCTGACACCAGGAAAACCCCAATAACAGCAGCAAGCCCTCTTCCGCTGCATGTACCCTTGGTCTTTGTAAGAAAGAAGCGCTCAGCCCATGGCAAACACCCAATAAAACTGGCTGCCTGGACCTGCTGCGTGATGAAGGGAACTTGTGACTGTGACTGTGTGTCATCAAAATAGTGATGATTAATTAAGGGAATAAAAAAATAAGATTGACTTCTATGGATTAATTAATAGATTGATATTCTTCTGGGTTTTTGGACAATGTGTTAAAAAGCAGAAATCAAGCTCAAATGGCTAAAAGCAGGGAGGAATTCGTATCTTTTAACATCTCTTCTCCCTATTCACTCACACAAACTTTCTTTTGTTTTAATTCTATTCATGAATAATGTTATAGCTACAGAAGAATTGCAAGAATAATATCAAGAATTCCTATATATTCTTCACCCAGATGACCAATTGTGAAGTTTTGCCACATTTGCTTTATTATTCCTCTCTAAACACATGTGTGTATTACTATTTTTTGAACTATTTAAAACTTAAGAGCAGACACCATGCCCTTACTCCAAAATAGCTCAGCATGAATTTTGTAAGAACAATAACTCTTATATAACCACAGTACAATGATTAAATTTAGGTAACTTAGCACTGAGACAATACCATGACATCATCTACAGTGCATATTCAAGTTTTATCAATTGCCATATCCATGTCCTTTATAGATATTTTTTCTCTGATCCAGGATCCAAAGGGGACCACACAGTGCATGGAGCTGTCATTTCTCCTTCGTCTCCTTTCATCAGAACTTCAGCCTTTCATTGTCCTTAAAGATCCTGGAAGTTCTGAAGAATACAGGCCACTGCTTTTCGAGAATGCCCCTCAATTTAATTTTGCATGACATGCTCTCATATTAGATTCAGGGCCCGCATTTTTGGCAGGAATCCTGCTTGAGTGATGTGTTCACAGTGAATCCCTGAGTCTCCATGAGTCAGGAGGCATCTGTCTCACTCCATTCGTGCTGCCATCACAACATACCTGGTACTGGATAATTTATAAAGAACAGAAATTTATGTCTCATAGTTTGGGAAGTTCAAGATCGAGGCGCCAGCAGTTTCAGTGTCTGTCAAGCGCCTGGCCTCTGCTCCCTTGTTGCCGCGTCCTCCAGAGAGGACGAACACTGTGTCCTCATGTGCTGGGCAGAGGGCAAAAAAGCCCAGCTTGCTCCTTCCAGCCCTTTTATGAGGGCATTAATTCCATTCACAAGGGCAGAACTTTCCTGGCCTAAGCAAAGGCCTTACCTTCTAACAGCATCACCTTGGTGATTAGATTTCAACATACTAATTTTGGAGGGCTCCATTATACATTCAAGCCATAGCAGGGCCTGATACTAGTTAATCCCATTGTTGTGAATGATAATTTCTCTTACTTGGTAAGGTAATGCCTGCCAGGTTTCTTCAAAAATCACTGTTTTAAAGAAGAAAACAACTATATTATAAAGATTTGAGTCTTCCAGAAACAAATATACAAATTTAACGCAATCTCTTAAAATTTCCTGGCAAGTTTCCTTCCTTCAGAAGTAGACAAGCAGATGCATTCAAAAAAAAATACAAGCAGGCATAGCCCAGGAAAACTCTAAAACAGAAGAAACATGAGGAGGGATTTGTCTCCCCAGCCTATAAAACTCATCATATGGCCTCAGTAATTAGTACCGAATGGCACATGAATAGACAGCCCAATGGAACAGAAGAGAAAGTACAGAAATAGACCCAAATGTGGCCGGGCACAGTGGCTCATGCCTGTAATCCCAGCACTTTGAGAGGCCAAGGTGGGTGGATCACAAGGTCAGGAGTTCAAGACCAGCCTGGCCAATATGGTAAAATCCCATTTGTACTAAAAATACAAAAATTAGCTGGGCGTAGGGGTGCACGTCTGTAGTCCCAGCTACTCGGGAAGCTGAGGCAGGAGAATCACTTAAACCCAGGAAGCAGAGGTGGCGGTGCACCGGGATGGTGCCATTGCACTCCAACCTGGGCAACAGAGGGAGACCCCGTCTCAAAAAAAAAAAAAAAAAAGACCCAAATGTATGTGGGAAATTAATATATGGTAAACATAGATACTCTCATCAGTGCATAAAGGTGGACTTTGTAATAGATCGCACTGGGACAATGGATAGCCCTTAGGGAAAAGGCACAGTTACGGCCACGCTATACATAGTACATCAGGATAAATGCTCACGGGTCAGTTTCAAATGCAAAAAAAAAGTAAAACCATAGAAATACTACCACCAGAGGCACCTCTTGCAATTCCCCCTGACCACCATAGAGTTCAGGTCCACTCTCCCACGTCTTCAACCCTGGAAGGCCTCCCTAAATGGGGCCAATGTTGAGCCACAACAATACAGGGGAGGGAGCGCGGGAGGCGAAGGTGGGGTATTTATTTTCCTGGGTTTTTCCTGCAGGTCTGTATTTTTCCTGACAGATGCCCTGCTCCTCTCTGGGTGCCCTGGTCTACACAATTCTCTCTCCTTCCAGGCTGCAGTAACGTCTCCGTGCCCTGGGGCCTAGGAGTCATGACTCTTCTGTTGCTGCTGTGTCTTGATTTTAGCACCACCCCCGGGAGTCCCCTAAAACTTGTCCACACCCTTGCCATAAACTTTTGTAGGGTTTATTAATTCATCCTTTTGTCTATAAACCTCTCTTGAATTATCCTAACTCCAGTGTGTCATTTGCTTCCTGTTAGAACTCGGATTGATAGAATAACCTTGGAGTAGATTGGCATATTTAACTCTGTCTCAAAATCTAAAAGCCATAAAGGAAAGAGTAACAATTGTGAATGTAGATTAAAAAACTAAAACCTGTATAGAAAACAAAAACCAAAGCACAACACAAACAGAAAAGACAAAAACTAGGGAAGTGTGTATAGCTCAGGACACAGAAAAGTACTTTTCTCCAAAATACACGAAGAGTTCCCAGAAATGAAAAATAGAACGACCACAGATTAATTTTTTTAAATAGGCGAAAGTCATGAACTGTTTACAGAACAGGAAATACAGATGATCTGAAATCCTGGCAAGCATTCATAATTAGAGACATGAAAAATCAAAACTACACTAGGAGATGACTTTTCCGTAATCAGACTCATAAAATTCCAAAAGTTTGACGAAACCCTTGGTTGGCTAGGCACTCAAAAGGCAGGCACCAGTGTCCGTTCTCAGTGAGACTGCAAAATGGGGCATTCCCTACAAAGGGCAATCATCATCAAAATTTCAAGGGTCCTCCCTCTGACACAGCAACCCCACTCAGAGGATTATATCTGACAGGTATGAACTGATACATGACAAGATTATTCACTGCAGCCTTGTTTGTGATACTAAAAACTTGGAAACCACTCAAGCGTCCATGTCTAAGGAACTGTCTAAATAAACCTATGATTTGCTCACACAGTGGAAAGCCCTGGGAATCTCAGGTTTTGGAATAAAACTGAGCTTGGTTTGAATCTCAGTGTTCCTTGTTGGACAAATGACAACCTCACTGAGCCAGTGTGCATACACATACACATACACATACACATACACATACACATACACATACACATACACATACACAGGATGTCAGCGGTGTTCACTTCATAATGTTATTGTGAGGACTGAGTTAGGTACTGTATGCCCTTTGAAAGTGCTGGCTCATAGGAAATACAAGACATTGTTATTATTTTTACAGCTTTTAGGCAGATACATTGAAAGATAAGAATTTAATGGCCGATGTAAACCCTTTTTACTAAAAATCCTCCCTGGAAAATGAAATTACTGCCTTCCAAATAAATACCGAGCCTTCTATTTTGAGATGCATTGCTGAGGCCTCTTCACTCTGACGTAGTTCTGGCATTTAATAAACCTCCATCAAGGATATAAAACATCAAGGCATGTCCTTTATTCTCAACAAATACAGCACTGGGTTTTCTTCTGTCTCCCCCTGTTTTTCCTCTTTCTTATTCTCTCTTCAGTTCCTCCTTTCCCTTCTCTCCTCTCTCATTTCTGTTTCCTCTTCTGCTTTTGCCTCCCTTTCCCTGGGCCCCTGTGGCCATACATGACCCAAATGTTAAAAACAGAAGTGACCTTGGGAGGCCACCAGTCCAAGCCACTGGTGTGGCAGATGAGCAAATCAAGCTCCAGAGGAAGCCAGGGTTTACCCAAGGCCACCCCTCCAGGTGGTGGCAGACAGGACCAGAGCCAGCTTCTGCATCAGTGTCCTTGTCACTCAGCCTCTGGAGGTCACCTCCCATCAGCGTTGTCCACACCGTGTCCTGAAGGGAGACACCACTCCTTAATGTCTCCTTCCATGTTCAGAGAGTAGACAGGCAGGAATCACTTTTTCACTTAGGAGTGTGAGATCAAACACATGATACTTTTGCAACTTCAGCAGTTAAAGTGTTTTTCAAGGTGATGGATACAAAGCACAGGGCAAGAGGGTGCTCAGGTCTCCAAGGTTCAAGGGTGTGGACAACTGCATCTCATGGGGCTTTCCAGCTTTATGCCACAAGCAACAGAAGCATTTTCCCAGCACCATCTCCTCTCCCTAAAGACTTGGCTACTGTATCTTGAGTGCTCAGCCTGGAAGCTGTGGGACAAGAACCAATTTTAGAGTAGAGAAGGGAATGAAGAGCAGCCGTAGCGGCCACGTCTCCAGACCAGACAGTTTCTCCCTGCCAGCCACTAGGCTGTGGGTTTTACACAGACAGCAGGTTACAGTGTCACAGGGCACAAAAAGCACATGTGCCAAAAGGTCGCATTTTCACTTTAACTGCATTTCATTTCTACCTCGAGCCTCCATTCTGCTCAGAGGCAAAAAACGCAATGACTCCCCAGATTTCTCAGTCATTTCACGTGAATGCAGCCAATCCAGTGCTGACTCCTTCTCTCCCAGCATATGTCAATGTTCTGAGCGAGCAGGAAGCATTCAGCTTTTGGGAGAGGGGTCTGGTTGAGCTCATCTCCCGCTCTGCTCCCATGCACACTGGGGTGTGTTTCTCCTGATTCACCCTTGGGAGCTAGAATCCGTCCCCACTGGCATCTCCCAGCAAATCTGAGAGCCTGGCAACCTCTTACATAGCAGCCTAGGCGTTCTTCTGTTTGCTCTCCCCAGCCTGCAGGGGACTGTGGCTTTGAGAGGTGAAGTCAGCTGGACTTCCTGGGTCTAGTGGGGAGAACTTTTCTGTCTTACAAGAGGATTGTAAAACGCACCAATCAGCGCTCTGTAACTAAGATTGTAAAACGCACCAATCAGCGCTCTGTAAAATGCACCGATCAGCAGGATCCTAAAAGTAGCCAATCACAGGGAGGATTGAAAGAAGGGCACTCTAATAGGACAGAAAGGGAAACAGGAGGGGACAAATAAGGGAATAAAAGCTGGCCACCCCCTCTCCCCACCCAACCGCAGCCAGCAGCAGCAACTCACTGGCCTGCCCTTCAGTGCTGTGGAACTTTGTGCTTTGGCTCTTCGCAATAAACCTTGCTACCGCTGGGTTTCTACCATTTTTTATTATTTATTTATTTATTTATTTATTTATTTATTTATTTATTTATTTTTTCTGAGATGGAGTCTCGCTGTGTCACTCAGGCTGGAGTGCAGTGGCTGGATCTCAGCTCACTGCAAGCTCCGCCTCCCGGGTTAACGCCATTCTCCTGCCTCAGCCTCCCAAGTAGCTGGGACTACAGGCGCCCGCCACCACGCCCGGCTAGTTTTTTGTATTTTTTAGTAGAGACGGGGTTTCACTGTGTTAGCCAGGATGGTCTCGATATCCTGACCTCGTGATCCGCCCATCTCGGCCTCCCAAAATGCTGGGATTACAGGCTTGAGCCACCGTGCCCGGCCTCTACCATTTTTAAGAGCTGTAACACTCACCGCAAAGGTCAGCAAGACCACGAACCCACCAGCAGGAACCAACTCCGGACACAGCTTCACCAGCTCTCACTCAGGCTCACTTCCAGCTCTCCTCTTCTAGGTACATAGATGACACTTCTCTTTGAAGTTGGGTGACCTTATGTCATGTTTGGGCTGATGAGACATGAGCAGAGACATCTCATCGACCAAAACATGACATAAGGTCACCTAACTTCAAAGGGATAGGAAATGTATGTGTGTGACTTCCAGGTAGAAGCCTGTGAGAACCAAGGAGTAAGCATCCACCTTCCTTTCCCTGTGTCTAGGGTATGCAGCGGCTCTTCTAGCTTCCTAGGTCTTTGGATGAGGACAATGTGAAGCAGACACAAGATGTAGCAGGAGCAAGAAACAAAACCTCATTGTTTCAAGGCACATGGGATTTGGGGGCTGCTGGGAACCACCTAATATGGGGGATAATGAAGTGTTCAAATGTTCTCCTGTGCCTTTTGGGGCCAGGGGAGATAGGAGAGTTCTTGGGGACCCTCCATACCCCAGTTACATGTCCATCTTGTACCCTCTGCTGCTACCGAGGGGCAGAGGTCTTCTCTGTACAGTTTACTGTGATATTCAACTTCTGAGGTATGGAACACAAGGCCCCCAGACTCTCAAATTCTGAAAGTCTTCCGAGGCTTCAATTATCATTTACCACCAGTGGCAACTTGGTCTACAAAGTGGAAAGATAGGCAGGGCACTGTGGAGTCCACCCTCCTGGCAACACCGGGACCTACCCCTCTTGTTCCCTCTCCACCAACTTTGTCTCAGACATTGATCTAGATCCAAAGGGTGCGTTGGGCTGCTAGCCATCGATTCTCTTTCTAATGCGTTGTTTATGGCATGAACTTTATGGCTGTCTTCTCAGAGGGTAACCTTTTTAGATTCTCAAGCTTATGTTCTTGCAAGTCCAAAGCATTTTCTCTCAAGACTGTCCGTTTCCTTTTTCTTGACAACTTATTTTTTAAAATCATCCAAAAAATACATGTACATGATTAAAACCAAAGAGAACCACAAACCTTGTGATGAAAACAGACACTTTTACCTCTTTGCCATTTTAGTATTTACAGCCTTAATTCTAAATAATATTATTAAAGCATTATTTCTTGATTTATCCATTTTAGACATCATCCAATGACTTTTCACTATGGAAAATGAGCATTTAGTATCTTGCATCTTCTCAGTCCCTCAGTCTGCAGTCCCTCCTCCTCTACCTCCCCAATGCTGACTAGATCAATAGTCTTCACTTAACCGTATGATGGTCAGGAACTGTGATTTCATTTATTCCTTACTTACAATTTTAATTTTTCCCCTGAATCTAATAATCTAATAACACTAATAGTTACCATTTGGGTAACTAATCATTTTGTTTGTTTGCTTGGTTTGTTTGTTAATTCTTCCTTAATCCTTCAACAGAATTATAAGACCCTTCTGAATATTATTGTCTACCTACATGACCAAACACATCAGGTAACTGATCCATTCCATCTTTTTCCAGTATATTTCTCTCCTAAGCCTTCAGTCCTTCTACCGAGAAAACTGAGAATGTGCTTGTCCCCACATGCCTCTGCTGGGGTGGCCTGTGCTTCTGTCTGCTTTGGGATGCTCTGTTCCCTGGAGCCCCTGTCTTCCTCATTCTGGGTATACTGCTTTATTTTCCTCTAGTAACTCAGTACAGGAGAGTAGATGTTTTTAAATCATGCCTCACAAGACACAGGGCTAAAGGCTTCCTCTGTCTGGATGGATAATTTAGTAAGATAAGAGTCATTTTCCCCTGAATTTCTGGCTTCCATTATGGCTTTGAGAGGTCCCTATGAAGTTCCAATTCTCTTGCCTTTGTATGTGACTTTTCCTTCTCCCTTCTGGAAGCCTTTAGTACCGTGTCTTGTTATTAGTGTTTCAATATTTCAGCAATGTGTTTTAGTGAAGGTGCTTTCTCATCCACTCTGTTGGGCATTCTGTGGGCCTCTCAGTTTAGACATTCATGTATTTCATAATCAAGCTGTGCACTTCAGATTTGCGCATAGGATTTGTATTTGCATGGCATTGTATTTGCGTATCAATAACATTTTTAAGAACCGGAAACGAGAAAGCCTACTTGGAGCTCAAGAGCTGAACTGTTAACCCTTTTGTATCTCTCCCCCACAAATCCCTCCCCCAAGGCCATACACTTTGAGAGAACAGAAGGCAAAGGTGGTAGAAATTGTGGTTAGCAAGGAGCGTGCATATGGGGAGAAACTTGGCTAATATGGCAGAATTATGTCTTGCCATGCTTACCTGGCTTAATTAGGCCTTACAGTTGCTTATTTAGGCCTTACAGGTGTTGGTGTTATTATCCCCAGTTTACCAATGAGAAAATCAAGACTCAGACCATTTGAGGAACTTCTCTAAGATCCCACTGCTAACTCAGCTTCAACCTGATTTGGAGTCTTGCTGACCCTGAAGCTCTTCTTCTTCTTCCTCTTCTCCTTCTCCTTCTCCTCCTTCTCCTTCTCCTTCTCCTTCTCCTCCTCCTCCTCCTCCTCCTCCTCCTCCCCCCTCCCTCCTCTCCCCCCTCCTCCTCCTCCTCCTCCTCCTCCTCCTCCTCCTCCTCCTCCTTCTTCTTCTTCTTCTTCTTCTTCTTCTTCTTCTTCTTCTTCTTCTTCTTCTTCTTCTTCTTCTTCTTCTTCTTTTCTTCTTCTTCTTCTTCTCCTCCTCCTTCTCCTTCTCCTCCTTCTCCTCCTCCTCCTCCTCCTCCTTTTTCTTCTTCTTCTTCTTCTTCTTCTTCTTCTTCTTCTTCTTCTTCTTCTTCTTCTTCTTCTTCTTCTTCTTCTTCTTCTTCTTCTTCTTCTTCTGTTTTTGGCTGAAAACGTTTCAAGTTTTATAAATCCACAGATCAAAGGCACTGAATAAGCAGCCTAAGCACATAGTGTAAACACAAAGAGAACCTCACCAGGGCACTTTGTAATCCAATTTCTGAAAACCAGTGACAAGGAGAGTATCTTCAAAAAGAGCCAGAGAGGAAAAAAAAAAAAAAAAAAAATCATACTGAGGAGCAAAATCTCAGGCAAGAGGCTGCTTATCAGAAACTAGCAAGCCAGGGGACAATGGAATGATATATTTTGTTTGCTTTTTAAATCTCACATTCTTAATCAATAGAAAGAAGAGGCCACCAGCTGCTGAAAGGAATGTTCTGTGAGCACCACACGTCAAACCCCAGACTTGAGATCCTTTTGTTTTTTATTTTCTCTCTTTCTGTTCCCTTACAAGGATGGTGAATCTTCTAGGTAGACTCAGATGAAAACCTAAGCTCTCTGAGGCCAGAAAAGTATTGTTCTCTTCCACAGAATCCAGCAAAGATTAGTAATCTAGAGAGTACATTTTTAATTGACTAAGAATGATCTTGTTCTCCTGTCCCCTGTGATTCTAAGCTTATATTGTATCGGCATTGACTACATCTCCATAACTTCGGAGGCTGGCAGAGAATACCCCGTTGTATCCCCTTCCTTTTTAAAAACAGATTTCTTTTGGGGGGTGATCTGGGACTCCTTCACACAAGCAGGAAGCAGGAACGAACCTGCTGAGTCCCCGTGGGTTTTCCCCATTGGGCTGGTTGTCATTTTTTCAGCTGATTCCCAAGTAATCTGTCTGTTTCTTTTCCAATTCCATGGTGAAAAGTAAACTAAGCATTTTGATTTCTCTAGTAACACAGAAGTCTCAATGAAGTAGGACTATTCATTAGTGTAATAAAAATCCAACGGAAATGGAGGTAAATATTTCCCTGATAAATGAAACCTGCAATTGGATTCTCTTTCCACAATTAAATTTGCTAGCTTAGTATCCTGGTTTTGCAACATGGTGATTAATACATTATACCCATTAAATCCTAAGTCACTCTTTACATCTGTTTGCATTTTTTTTTTTTAGAAGCGCACACAGAATTAGTCTGAACCAAAGGTGTAATTTATTTGTCTGCAGTCTGAGTCACTGAGTTCCCTCAGGGTATCTTTCAACTTGGTTTTTTTTTTTAATCTCATAGAGTACT
This sequence comes from Chlorocebus sabaeus, assembly GCF_047675955.1. Lineage (NCBI taxonomy): Eukaryota > Metazoa > Chordata > Mammalia > Primates > Cercopithecidae > Chlorocebus > Chlorocebus sabaeus. The sequence continues at coordinate 3,375,188 of NC_132920.1, read as the reverse complement.
TTTTTTTTTTCAAACCATGTGATCTATTTAGAAACAGGCTACCCAGCACAGAACCAAACCTGTTCTATTGTTTTCTATCTCAGAATTTGCTTACATGACTTAAAAAATTTTAAGGCTCTGTATTTTACATGTTTTCACAGCTCTGAATTGAAAAAAGTAATGCAAGCTTGCCTGACCCATGGCCCACCGGCCACATGCAGCCCGGAACAGCTTTGAATGCAGTCCAACACAAACTCGTAAACTTTCTTAAAACACTACAAGATGTTTTTGCGATTTTAAAATTTTTTTTAGTTCATCAACTGTCGTCAGTGTTAGTGTATTTTATGTGTGGCCCCAGATAATTCTCCTTGTTCCAGTGTGGCCCAGGGAAGCCAAAAGATTGGACATCCTTGAAGTAGTGAACGTTGATACCATGGCTGCTTTATGGCAGAAGTCAGAAATGGCCTCCCTCCCTTGATGTGCTTGTCAATATTGGAAAGGCAAATCAAGAAACTAGGAGAGGTTGTCTTTACACAGCCTTTCAAATGTATGAAGCGTTATGGAATTACAGTGTTAGATAATATTTTACTTAAAGTTCCAAAAGAGTTTTCTTCCTATTTACTTAGCATTTAGCCTTGAGTTGAAAGAGAATCAAAGATATACACAATTATTAAAACCCAGATATAAGACCGCAGTTTTTTTGCAGACAGTTCTAGAATATTCATGCAACCCTGTAGTGTGTGGCCAAGAAGACACCAGAACTCAAGCTGTAGGTTCATTACCAACTTACCCTCTCTGGGCCTTAGTTTCCTCATGCAGAAATGGGGATAACACCTGGCAGGTCCCTCTGCCCCCAACTTACCTTGGTGCTTCTCTATGTGGCCCCTATCGCACGGCATGCCCCCTCCTCTTAGGAACTGTGATATAAGCTTTGCTTTTTTTGTTTGTTTGTTTGTTTGTTTGTTTGTTTGTTTTTGAGACAGCGTTTCGCTCTTGTTGCCCAGGCTGGAGTGCAGTGGCACTATCTTGGCTCACTGAAACCTCCGCCCCCAGGTTCAAGTGAATCTCCTGCCTCAGCCTCTTGACTAGTTGGGATTACAGGCACACACCACCACGCCCATTTAATTTTTTTTTTTTTTTTTTTTTTTTTTTTGGTAGAGATTGGGTTTCTCCATATTGGTTGGGCTGGTCTCAAACTCCTGACCTCAGGTGATCAACCCACCTTGGTCACCTAAAGTGCTGGGATTACAGGTGTGAGTCACCCGGCCAATAAGCTGTCTTTTCAATGCCAGTTGTCTCCTGATCTGTTGTTCTAATCCAGTTGGATCTGAATCAAGTCTTTGATTTCATCTAATTTCAGTCTTTTGCTGCTTTCCAGCTTCACCTGAGGTGGCTCGGAGACATGGAGCGGGTGGTGGGGGCACAGGCAGCCTCCTGACCAGTTCTCAGCCTTACTCCTCCACTTTCTCCACTGCCCTGACATGAAACAGAAACACAGTGCCTTCCATCAGGAGGGGAGGGCGAACACACAGCCCCCACAGCTCTTGTTGGAAGCCCTCTCCCAGGCTCTTCTCATTTTATCACCACCTGAATAGGGCAGGAAGTGGAGTTGTACGAAATGGCAGAGTAGAAAAAAAGCTGTTCTCTCTCTGTCCCTCTGTGCTCCAACCTGGCTCATAAGAACTTATCCGTGTGTGTGTGTGTGTGTATGTGTGTGTGTGTGTGTTTGCTTGATTTTTTGTTTGTGCCTTTGGTTTTTCTGGTTTGGGGTCAGAAAAATGAGAAAGTAGGAAGAGTGGTATTTCAACATGTTGTGATATTACAATCTTTTGCTCCTAGCTCAAAACACTTTAATGTTCTTTCACAAATGTATTTTTCTGATAATTCTTGGAGGTAAGCAGGTTCTTGTATTCATATAACTCCTATTTTTTCTGTGAAGAAATCCAAGGCTAAGGGAACTTAAAGGACTTGCTGGAGATTACCTAGGGAGTTATTACCTAAAGCTCATTTGCACTCAACATTTTTGCACTTCATTTTAATAATCCATACCTACAAAATAATGTTGCCCTTTCAATGTGGAATATTGCGCTGGTGTAACACTATCAAGATATAAACAAGATTGGGAACGGGTTATTGTATTAGTCCATTTTCACGCTGCTGATAAATACATCTTGGATACTGGGCAATTTACAAAAGAAAGAGGTTTAATAACTTACAGTTCCACATGGCTGGGGAGGCCTCACAACCATGGAGGAAGGCAAGGTGGAGCAAGTCACATTCCACGTGGATGGCGGCAGGCAAAAAGAGCTTGTGCAGGAAAAATCCCCCTTATGATAACCGTCAGATCTCATGAGACTTACTCATTATCACAAGAACAGCACAAGAAAGACCTGCCCCCATGATTCAATTACCTCTTACAGGTCCCTCCCACAACACATGGGAATTCAAGATGAGATTTGGGTGGGGACACAGTCAAACCACAGCAGTTATAAACATTGCTCATAGCATGGTGTGTGGAGACATTGCTGCCAATTATGACAGTTTTTGCTGATTTGTAACCCAAGCCAGCTTGTGTCATGCTGGCCTTTAACCTTTAGTATGCACTGGCCCAAATCCCTGTTCCAAGACTTGTCAAAGGCAATGCCACCCCAGAAGTTTCCATGGTTATCTCTGGTCCTGAGTGCCTGTGCTTTCCAGGCATATTGATCCTGGAAATAGCTCCCACCTTCTGGACCCATGTCAACCTGTACGTGGGTGTCAGGCCCCTTCTGTGACTGTTATCAAAGAAACACCATTCAGACTAAACCTTTGTGTCTACAACACACTTTCTGAGGATTTGAGGACAGGGAGGAGATTTCTACCAGAATAAAGTTAATGTTCCCATTTCTGAAGTCCTTTCAGCCTCTTCCAGACCAGGCACTGCCAGCTGGCTGCCACTCCATGCCGTGTCCCAGGCTCCCCAGCCACCTGGTCAACTCATCTTATCTCTTATCTCTTCTCCCATTTTGCCACATCCTGTCCTCTTTGGTTGTTGCTGGTAACTCTAAATTCTTCCCATTCCATGTTTTAGACGGTGCTTCTGTAATAAAATACCTGATACTGGGCAATTGATAAACAGCATGAAGGTATTGCTCAAGTTCTGGAGGTTGGGAAGTTCAAGATCAAGGCACTGGCAGGTTTGGTGTCTGATGAGGACCCTGTCTCTGCTTCCAAGATGGCGCCTACTTCCTCCACTGTCTTCACATAGTAGAAGGACTAGAAGGGCAAAAAGGCCCAGCTAGTTCCCTCCAGACCTTTTATAAGTCATTAATTCCATCTATTAGGGTAGAATCTTCATGACTTAATCACCTCTCAAAGGCCCCGCTTCTTAATACTAGTGCATTGGGGGATTCAGTTTAAACATGAATCTGAGAGGGGACACAAACATTCAAACCATAGAATTCTGCCCCGGCCCCCAAAATTCGTGTCCTCCTGACATACACAATGCGTTCATTCCATCCCAATGGCCCCAAAATCTTAACCCATTCCAGCATCAACTCAAATGTCTAGGTTCAAAGTCTCATCTAAATGTCATCAACATCAGATATGGATGAGACTCAAGGTACACTTCATCTTGGAGAAAATTCCTTTCTAGCTGTGAACGTGTGAAACCAAGCATGTTATAAACTTCCAAAATACAGTGGTGTTAGATATTCTCATTCCAAAAGGAATAAATAGGAAAGAAGAAGGGAGTAATGGGTCCCCAGAAAGTCCAAAACCCAACAAGTCAAATAACATTAAATCTTGAGGATTGAGAACAATCTTTAACTTTATGTGCTGCCTTCCAGACAATTGAGGTATGGATCGGGCCCCCAAGGCCCCAGGCAGCCTCACCTTCACGGCTTTGCTGGGTTCAGCCCATACTGAAGCTCTCAGGGGTTTGAGTTGGGTGCCTGCAGCTCTCCTAGGCTGGCATTACTCACTGATGGCTCTCTGGGTCTGTTTTCTCGGGGGTGGCCTTGCCAACAATGATCCACTAAGCATTGCCCTACTGGGGTCTCCCTATGGCAGCCCCACCTTTGTGGCAGTTATCTGCCTGGGCTCTGTGGCTCCCCAAGGCATCCTTTGAAATCTAGGTGGAGGTAGCCATGCCTCCACAACTTATGTACTCTCCATGCCTGCAGAGTTGACATCATGAGAATTTTGGCATGGTTTATGTCCTGTACCTTCTGGAAGGGCAGCTCAAGCCACACCTGGCCCCATTTGAGTCATAGCTAGGGCAACCAAAGAGTGTTGTGCTTGAACAAGGGAGCAGAGACTTGAGGCAGTGCAGGGCAGTGAATGCTGAGTTCCCATGCATCCTTGAGTCCTCTCTTTGGACATAGTTCTGTCCCCTAGGTCTTAGCACTCTGGACTTTGATGAGAGAGGTGGCCCCAACAATCTCCAGATTATCTTCAGGGTCATTCTTCCATTGTCTAGATGAATAGCATCTGGCTTTCTTCTATCGATACTAATGTCCTTATCAAATTCTCACTTGGTTACACCCTTAGTGTTTTCTCCTCAAAATACTTCATAATTTGGGCAGGCTGAGAATTTTCCAAATCTTTAATTTCTGCTTCCCTTTTAATTATAAATTGCATCTTTGACTTGTTTCTCTCTTTTCACATTTTACTATAAGCAGCCAAGAGAAGCCATTCTGAATATTTTGCTTAGAGGTTTCTTCCACCAAATATCCTAGTTTATTGCTTACAACATATGCCTTCCACAGGGCATTAAGACATGGTCATAATTCAGCCAAGTTTTCTTTTTGCCGCCTTATAACAAGGATGGCTTTTCCTCCATTTCCAGTACTTTGTTCCTCATTTCTGTCTAAGATCTCATCAGAATTTCCTTTATCATTCATATTTCTACCCACAGTCTGATCACAAATTCATGCTTTCCTTACAGCTCTCCTCTTTTTCTGAGCCATCACCAGAATAGCCCTTTATGGTCCAGTCTCTACCCATCACCCAGTTAGTTCCAAAGCCACCTCCACATTTTTAGGTATTTGTTGTAGCAACCTCCCCCTTCTGGTAAGCAATATCTTAATCCATTTATGCTGCTATAACAAAATGCCTCACACTGGGTAATTTACAAACACCTTAAATGTATTCCTCACATTTCTGGAGGCTGGGAAGTCCAAGATCAAGGCACCAGCAGGTTTGGTGTCTGGTGAGGGCTCTATCTCTGCTGCCAAGATGGTGCCTTGCATACTACTTCCTCCAGAGGGGACAAATGCTGTGACCTCACATACAGAAGGGACAGAATGTCAGAAAAACCCAGCTAGTTCCTTCCAGCCCTTTCATAAGGCACTAATGCCATCCATTATTAGAACCTTCATGGTCTATTCACTTCCTAAAGGCTCTACTCCTTGATATTGTTGCATTAGGGATTCAGTTTCCACATGTATCTTGGAGGAACATAAACATTCAAGTCATTGCATAGAGCTACTATTCAACTCTTCCAGCCTTTGTGCCCAAAGTAAGCTCTGAGCTCTCATCTAGAAATCCAAAATCAAAAGACTCAGTGAAATAAAGGGAAGGAGGTTTTTGCTTTAACAGTACAGCATTTTGTGTTCACTCTCTAATGCATCCTTTAAGAGAGTCTCTCCTCCTTAAAAAGCAGATATGACTTAATTTCAAATAGCCATTTGTTTCCTTTTTTATATACATATGGACGTAGGCCCAATGAGATATCTACTTGGAAAGATTTTATATTTCAACGGGTAAGATTTATGTGAGTGTTTTAAATTAAGAAAGCGAAGACCCACCCCTTACCCCAGAAATTAATATAACATTGTTTAATTTGCTAAGCTAGTCTACAGATATCCTTAACTTTGTCAAGATGCTACAGCTAACGTCTTATCAACTGTTCTTAAAGGAAGGATGAAGATTTTTAAGGAGAGACATAATAAACAGAGTAAAAGAAAGTAAATTTTATTTTGTATTCATCCAGACTTCATTGTGCTCACGAGTCTCCCTCTCACCTCTGATTTGAGCCCTGTTTATTGAATAAAGCTCCATTTTTCACTCTTCTCTCATGTTGCCTCTCAGCAAATTCCCTTAAGACTTCCTGGGGCATCTCTTATAAGCTGGAAACAGCGTATCCTATTTTGTTGTTAGTCAATCTACTCCCCTATAAGCCTTCAAATTGGTTACTCAAGTTTGCACACTTTAGGTGTCGGTTTTCCTGGTAGACACCGGAGTTCACTCATATACAATGGTCATTCTACAGTACAAATCTGCTTTGCTGGTGACTGTCAAGATGGAAAAAAGGGTCAAATGTTTGAGAAGTCAACTAGCTAGCACATGATCTCTTCTTTCTTTCATTCCAGGTTTGGGGGGTTTTGCTTTTGTTTTTCCTGATTCCAGTTTTCATCTCTGCTCTTGAGATTAATTCCCCAAATTAGTGTCAAGTGTCTTCTTTTAGTCATTTCAAAAATAATGATACTAATGAAATTGGAATGCTGAGAAGGAAGGAAGGAAGGAAGGAAGGAAGGAAGGAAGGAAGGGAGGGAGGGAGGGAGGGAGGGAGGGAGGGGAAGGGAAGGGAAGAAGGAAGGAAGGAGAAGGGAAGGGGAGGGAAGAAGGAAGGAAGGAAGGGAGGGAGGGAGGGAGGGAGGGAGGGAGGAAGGAAGGAAGGAAGGAAGGAAGGAAGGAAGGAAGGAAGGAAGGAGAAGGGAAGGGAAGAAGGAAGGAAGGAGAAGGGAAGGGAAGGGAAGAAGGAAGGAAGGAGAAGGGAAGGGAAGGAGAAGGGAAGGGAAGGGAAGGGAAGAAGGAAGGAAGGAAGGAAGGAAGGAAGGAAGGAAGGAAGGAAGGAAGGAAGGAAAGGAGGGAGGGAGGGAGGGAGCGAAGAAAGGAATAGAGAGACAAAGGCAGGGGGTGAGATGGCCAAGAAAGTAGCATTAAAGCAAGCCAAGCTTTGAGTGTTTCACTCGCTCATCATGGCACAAACTGCAATCTCCATCCAGAAGGCCTTTCCCCATCAGTGACCCATTGCATTCAGGCTATAGCTTTGTGTGGAAAACAAGTCATTTAGGGGCCGCATAAAAGCTTATTGATCATTAATGCTCCATTATGTGCTAGGTACTTAGACAAGGGGGGAAAAGGAAAAACATAAATAAGCCCCAAATTTACCTCTGCAGAAACAAATGGATGAAATACCAATACGGCACCTTCCCAGCTTAGATCTTCTCTTATACTCATTAAAAAGCAGTGGTCCAAGTGTGTCCTCCAGGAAGCTTCCAGTCCCCCTAATGGATCTTCCTAACCTTCCTAACCTTATTCCTCCACCTCCAGCAAAAGTTATCTGAGACATGGAGGGAAAGAAAGGCAAACACCGAAGGTAGTGGTTCTCAACCTTGGGCATCCATCAGAATCACCTGGGGGACTTGTTAACACAGCTCTGGGCCCCACTCCGGTAGGTCTGAGTCAGCCCAATAATGCATTTCTAACAACTTCCCAGGTGTTTTAGTTTATTCGTGCTACTGCAACAAAATACCACAGACTGGGTTATTTATTTATTTAGAGACAGAGTTTTGCTCTTGTTGCCCAGGCTGGAGTGCAATGGCACCATCTCGGCTCATGGCAACCTCCACCTCCCAGGTTCAAGTGATTCTCCTGCTTCACCCTCCTGAGTAGCTGGGATTACAGGCATGCACCTCCACACCCAGCTAATTTTGTATTTTTAGTAGAGATGGGGTTTCTCCGTGTTGGTCAGACTGGTCTTGAACTCGCAACCTCAGGTGATCCACCCGCCTCGGCCTCCCAAAGTGCTGGGATTGCAGGCGTGAGTCACCACACCCAGCCCAGAATGGGTAATTTATAAACAATAAAAATGTATTTCTCATGGTTCCAGAGGCTGGGAAGTCCAACGCCAAGGCACCAGCAGGACTAGTGTCTGGTGAGGGCAGCTGTTTCCTTCCAAGATGGTGCTTTCTTGCTGCAGCCTCTGAAAGGAAGGTACACTGTGTCCTCACATGGCAGAAGGTGCCCTCATGACTTAATCACTCCCAAAGGCCATACATCTTAATACTGCTGCATTAGGGATTAAGTTTCAACATGCATTCTGCAGGGGACACTATTATTCAAACCACAGCCCCCAGGGATGTGAGGGCTGCTGGTCTGGGGACCACTCTTTGAGAACCACTGGTTACACTGGTTACAAGGCAGTAAACCATCATGGTGATGAACACAGACTCTGAAAGACCACCTCTATCCAAACCCTTGCTCCACAGCTCACTAACTCTGTGATGCTGGGCAATTACTTATTGGTGCCTCATCTTTAGAATGGGAATAATGGGAGCCCTTCATAGTACTGCCTACTTCATAGATTGTAAAGAGAACTGACTGAGTTAACAGGGATAAAGCACTTAGAACGATGCCTGTCACATGGTAAAGATAATGTACAAACATTAGCTAATATCTATAAAGTTTTAACATTTTTGTTGTTTGTTCTATGATTCCTTCCTCGCCCTGAGTGAGCAAACCTATTCTTCTGAATGTCTTTTGTGTGAACCCGCATTGTCCTCTCAGCTCTGCAAATTATTTGCTGAGTGACTGAGACAAGTCAAAGCATACCTGGGCCTCAGTTTCCTCATCCATAAAATAGGAGGGTTGGCTGGCTGACTTTCAAGGTTCCTTTTTATAGTAAATATGAGATGACTTCTCTAGCTTACTGGAGACCCATTGAATGTTCTGGGCTGTAACAAGCTTCTGAGTCAGCACATCTTAAGGAGTGCTGCAGAGCTGATTGTGCGTGGATTGCTCCTGAGTGTCCCTTCTCCCTTTCAGGCATGTTCCTTGCCTCCCCCATAATCATGGAGGAAGGAAAGGAAAGAGGGCTGAGCCAACTGCTGTGAAAGCCCCTGACAAATTCCTTAGGGCATCGCTTGTGGGCGGGTGGCATGGTCCCATTTTCCAGATGAGTAAATTGAGCTTAGGAAGTCGCCTGCCCAGAGTTAACCAGCTGGCATGGGATGGAGCTGAGATCTGAGCCTGTGAAAGGTACTGGGGGTGGAGAGTTGAACATACAAACAGCCAAGACCAGAACACCCCCAGAGGATCCATCCAGAGTGCACACACTCCCAGGCCAGCTGCCAAACCAGTTCTCAGTGCCTATTTGTCACAGTCCTCCCAGAATAATCGACATTTTATTTTCTTCCATGGTCTTGGGAGGCCAAGTTCTCCTCTTCTTCTTCTTCTTCTTTTTTTTTTTTTTTTTCCTGAGATGGAGATTCACTCTGTAGCCCAGGCTGGAGTGCAGCGGCGCCATCTCAGCTCACTGCAGCCTCCGCTTCCCAGGTCTTGATTCAAGCAATTCTCTTGCCTCAGCATCCTGAGTGGCTGGGATTGCAGGTATGCACCACCACACTCAGCTAGCTTTTGTATTTTTAGTAGAGATGGGGTTTCACCATGTTGGCCAGGCTGGTCTTGAACTCCTGATCTCATGATCTGCCCACCTCGGCCTCCCAAAATGCTGGGATTACAAGTATGAGCTATCATGCCCAACCGGGAGGGCACGTTCTTAGAAAGCTCAGGATGACAGGCAGTTCCTATAGGTAGGCAGTACCCAGGTGTGGAGAGCCCAGAGTTCTGTTAACTTCCCCAAATTTTACAGGGAACAAGAGCACCAGCTGCTCCACCTGTACTTTCCTCCACACACCTATTTCCCCTTCTCATGGTTAGGACACCTCTCCACTGCCCTCCCCCAGCCCCTGTGCCCAAGCGAGTCATCACTCATCTGTGATGACTTGGCCCATCACTGCCCCTCCAAAAATTCTGAGACCTGTGTTCTCATTCAGCAATGCCTGCTCCTCCGTCCTTGCACCCTGCAGAGCACCCTACCCATCTCTACCTTAGCCCTGGGACATCTTAAAGTACTCTTACCTCCTCCTGTATGATTCCATCTATGATATGAAGCTGTGTTTCACGCCCCAAATTCATGTGTTGAAGCCCTAACCCCGAGGGTTAATTAGGATTAAATGAGGTCAGCCAGGTGCAGCGGCCCACACCATAATCCCAACACTTTGGGAGGCCAAGGTGGGTGGATCACTTGAGGTCAGAAGTTCAAGACCAGCCTGACCAACATAGCAAAACCCTGTCTCTACTAAAAACACAAAAATTAGCCACGAGTGGTTGTGCATGCCTGTAATCCCAACTACTCGGGAGCACAAGAATCGCTTGGACCTGGGAGATGGAGGTTGCAGTTAGCTGAGATTGTGCCACTGAACTCCAGCCCGGGTGACAGAGTGAGACTTCATGTCAAAAAAAAAAAAAAGAGGTCATTAGGAAGAACTCTTATCCAGTCAGACTGATATCCTTATAAGAGGAGGAGATTCAGACACAGAGACACACACAAATACAACCCCTTCACCCCGACACCACCAATACTTGTAGCAAACAGCTTGGCATCTTAGAGATGGAGTAGTGTTCATCCAGGAACCGCTCACGCCCAGGGTAGCCCAACTCTTAGGAGGCCTTGGGAAAGGCATCCTGGCTGAACCAATGCGTGGGTATCCATCCTGCTCTTTCATTATAAAGCCCCTATTGTATGCCCCTTACCTGATACAGGGGATGCATGAGATAAACTGAGACCCCTCACCACAGCCTACAGCTGTGCATGAAAAATAATAGGTGAATGAAATTGGCTGAATGAATTGGTTTTTCTTTAATGGGATGCAGGGAAAATGAACAAATTGCAATCCCTGACATCCAGAGACTGGCCTGATACTCACAGCTGGGCATACGCTGCAGCACAGAATATCAACCTCAGATGCCATTCTGCATCCACGACACAATGAGGCACAGCAAGGCAACTGCATAAGCATAGACCAAAATCTAGGTCACCATGCCACCCACAAAAATATCCCCCGCAAGCCCTTCTTCTGGCTAAAATGAATGACTACCACTTTGCTGGTGACAGCTCTGTCTTGTTCTCGTCTCCCTTCCTTATAGAGAGTTGTTGAGACGCCCAGTCATAGACTTGCCCATCTTTCTGACCGCATCCAACCTAGAGCCAACCTCCACTTCCTGACAGCCTCCCCAAATCATCCAACCAAATCCCAAATCCTATCATGGAACCTTCCTAACACCCTCCTATGGAGACACCCCATGGCTCCCATGGTGGGCGTCATCCCCTGCTGCAACTCGTGATAAACCCAACTTGTTCAGTGGCAGGGGTGCTCCAGGGCTCTCAGGCTGGGCCTCCCTGACAGTGCCATTCAGTTGGTTTCTGTTTGATGACCCACAGGCCAGCTGCCAAATTTGTGAGAATGGGTGTCAAAAGGATGATAAAAAGGAGGCCCTGAAGATGAAGAAGAGGGTTTGGGTGACTCCTGTAGAGAAAGGGAGAGCGGAGTTTGGAGGGTGTGTTGGCATAGGTTTCCTCTGTAAGGCAAGGCAGCCCTTTCCTCCATCTCCCAGCCTTCGGCAAAGGACGGATGGTTCACTAAGCTCTTGAAGAAAGTCGGGTGTGGGGCAGAGAAGGGCTGGATCTTCAGTGGGATGAAGAGATTGCACTACAAGCTGATACCACAAGAGCGGTAGATGGCCCCAGAATGCTCCACCTATCAGGTTACCAAGATTTTCCCTTCACCATTCAGTCTGCAGATGTCTACAGGGCAGACAATTTAATCAAATTTAGTCCTCACATACCCTATACTGTGTACTGGCCGTGGTGGGTTCTCAAGACTTGGGTTCTAGGTGAGAGGGCCTCTGTGAGAGGAAACTCTCCCTCCTTCCAAAGAGAGCTGGCCATGTGACCCACTGCCACCCTGTCCACAGCCGGAGGAATTCACTCTGGGCTCCTGACCCGAGGAAAGCCCATCAAAAGGCTCCTGCCAGTAATTCTGCAGATCAGGGATGACAGTGGCTGATGGGCCCATTCTGGGCCTTTCTCAGGGCGTTGGCAGTAAAATAGAGAGGAGACAGTGTGAGTATATTCATTTCCAGTGGCTGTCAGGAACTAGCACAAACTGGTGGCTTCAACACCAGAGATTATTGTCTCACCATTCTAGAGAAAAAAAGTTCAAGATGAAGGTATTGGTGGAACTGACGCCTTCTGAGAACCACAAGGGAAGACTCTATTCCAGGCCTCCCTCCTTGGCTTGTGGGTGGCCATCTTCAGTCCACATGGCACTCTCCCTACACGTGTGTCTCTGCATCCAAATTTCCCCTTTTTACATGGCGTGTTCATACTCATGTATGGAAGCTTTTAAAAAGTCGATCTCATAGATGTAAAAAGTAGAACAAAGGATACTCGGGGCTGAGAAGAACGAGGAAGAGAGGATTAGGGAGAGATGTATTAAAGGATTGAAAATCACAGCTAGATAGGAGGAATAAGTTATCTCATCCCATAGTACTGTAGGGTGACTATCACTAACAATGCTCTGTACTTTCAAACAGCTAGAAGGAGAATATCAAACGTTCTCAACACAAAGAAATAATACATGTTGAGCTGACAGATATGCTGATTACCCTGATCTGATCACCGTACACCACACTTCCCCAATCTTTTTGGCAGCAGGGACTGGTTTCATGGAAGACCTTTTTTCCATGGATGGGGTGGTGGTGGATGGCTCCAGGATGATTCAAGTGCATTCCATTTATTGTGCACTTTATTTCTATCATTATTACATTGTGATGACATATAATGAAATAATTTTACAACTCACCATAATGTAGAATCAGTGGGAGTCCTGAGCTTGTTTTCCTGCAACTAGATAGTCCCAGTGATGGGAGACAGTGACAGATCATCCGGCATTAGATTATCATAAGCAACTCGCACGCACAGTTCACAACAGGGTTCATGCTCCTATGAGAATCTAATGCCGCTGCTGATCTGACAGGAGGCAGAGCCCAGGCAGTAATGAGAAAGATGGGGAGTGGCTGTAAATACAGACGAAGCCTCACTTGCTCACCCACAGGCTGCTCACCCCTTACAGCCTGGTTCCTAAGAGGCCATGGACCAGTAGCAGTCCGTGGCCTGGGGGATGGGAATCCCTGCTATGCACTATATGTATTGAAACATCACTATGTACCCCCCCATGAATATGTTCAATTATTACTTGTCAATTAAAAACATACAATATTTAAAAACCAAATTTCCCCTTTTTATAAGGACACCAGTCGTACTGGATCAGGGCCTACCCTAATGACCTCACTTTAACCTGATTACCTCTGTAAAGACCCTGTCTCCAAATAAGGTCAGACTCTGAGGTACTGGGGGTTAGAACTTCAATATGTAAATTTTGAGGGACACAATTGGACCTATAGCAGTGAGCCATCAGCAGACACCCAGGGCAGACCCTGAAAGACATCATCTGGACTGTCTCTTTCAAACCTTAGCGCACGCAGATTCTGATTTCTTCGTTCTGGGGAGGGCTCGAGGAGTCTTTATTTCTAAAACAAGTGGCCAGAGGATGCTGAGGCTGGTCCTGCTGGTCCCTGAATCCCACTGGGACTAGTGAGGGAGCGGGACCTCTCCTGGGGTCCCTACTGCCCCCTTGAACAGGACTTATGGACCTAAAGGACTAAACTGTTCTCAGCAGCTCCTTGGATTCTGTGAGCTTGAGGCAGCTATTCTCAGCTTCACAGCTCATTGGAACTACCCTGGGAGCTTGAAAAAAGTCATCATGGTTACCTCCCAGAGATCCTGATTTCGCATTGTTAAAAGCTCCGCAGGGGATTCGACCACTGATTTCCGGGATCCTTTCCGCAGGTCATAGATTTACATTTTAGCGGGCACACCTATTAACCAGTGACCCTTATTGTAGGAATTTCAACCACCGGGTTTCAATGGTGGGAAAATATCTATGGGCAGACAAGTCTTTTGTTCTTCAAATAACAACAGAATGAGGTCATTTTAGTGCTTTGTAAGATCACCCTTGTCAGAAAGTATGGGGTGGGGGGGTGAGAAGGGGCTAGAGTCTTATTTAGAACAGAGCAATGTATTAAATGCTTATTTTCCAAGAATGCATTGAGCACTCTCGAGGCGAGAGAAAGCTCTCACCTGTAACTGTCCAGGGACAGGAAAGAGGCTCTCAGTTGTTGATGATGCCTTAGCAGAATGAGAGTGTCTGGATGGGAGGGGCCTTCTGAGACCAGTCCTCTAGGGACTGTGACTCAGTAGGACACCTCCAAGACTAAGTGCTTGGAAATCATGAAATATGCTTATGAGACGATTAGCATATGTAGCCTACAGTGTTGGCCGTGAAAGCAGGAAGCTGCGATTGGGTAAAATAGGAGAATGTCATTTCAATGACACTATGAAGAAGGTTTTTTAAACATCATAAAAAATTTGAAAAAATAAAATAAAAACAAGCCGGGTGTGATGGCTCACGCCTGTAACCCCAGCACTTTGGGAGGCTGAGGCAGGTGGATCACCTGAGGTCAGGAGTTCGAGACCAGCCTGGCCAACATGGTGAAACCCCCATCTCTATCAAAAATACAAAAATTAGCCGGGCGTGGTGGTGGGCACCTGTAGTCCCAGCTACTCGGGAGGCTGAGGCAGGAGAATCGCTTGAACCAGGGAGGCAGAGGTTGCAGTGAGATGAGGTCACACCACTGCACAACAGTCTGGGCAACAGAGTGAGACACTCTTTTAAAAAAAATGCCCCGTTAAAGAGTTTTGTTTTCACTTTGTCCAAACGTATGAGCATCAAGTTCTAAATACTCATCGGTGTGAGTGCCACCCTGATATTGTAAATGCCTGCATACAACTCTTTCTTCCTGACCACAGTCCCTTGTCCGGAATCCTGTGCTGTCTCCATCAAGGAGTCTTTGGTGTCCAGCATGATCCCTGGCACGTCAGCCATCACAGACATGATGGACTCTGTTTGTATGGTTTGCTCCCTGCGGTCCCAGTGCCCTGCAGAGTGCCTGCACACACAGGTGCTCAGTGAGTATTTGATAAACAAGCATCAGCCCATGGAGAAGTGGAAAGTCAAGCTCTCACTAGCCAGAGGCATGCTCTCTGATTTTTCAGATTATTTCATTCACCCAGATTGGTGCAGCATTAGCAGGAGGGAGGGTGGGAACGGTGAGAGGTGGAGGCCGTGAGCGGCAAGCAGTAGGGTGATCTTTGACCCTGATCTTTACTCTTTTCCCTTGGAGACAGTCTGGGTTGCAGCAGCCCAGCCTCCTACCTCCCTGCTCACCCCCGAGTTCAGCGTCAGGAATCCAAGCTGCCTTTCCACAGAGCACTGTTTCTTCAGAAGATGCCTGCAGAGTCCTTGTTGTAGACACCGCCTCCGTCTCACACTTTTCTACTGCTTCCCACGCAGTCCTGCACCCAGCTCGCCACACTCCCAGCCTTGCCCTCAAATGACCCTGAAAGCTGCTTTTTTCCAAATGTGGAGACCCAGCACTTCTTAGCCACTGTCAGGACTCTCAGACCAGGACTACACCCACCAAATAGATTTAAAAGAGCACAGCTGACATGTGAAACTGATTAGCACTGTGACATTTGCTCAGCCCAGCTGCCTAAATTGAAATCTATTCACATCAATCAAGGAGTAGCTGTTGAATATCTCCTGGGAGTTTAAGATTGTGCTAGGTCCTGCTGCAGGAGACACAAAAGAAACACAAAATGGTCTGTACAGGGAAGCAATGTCCTCCTTTTATGGGGTGGTAAGAGTAATGCTGAGGAGAGCGGCCAGGAGCTTCATTGTGTTTTGATGTGGATGCTGAAGGTACAGCAGTCGAGGGCCAAGAAGAGGACTGGGTACAGGAGTAGATGGACAAGGTAGGGTTGGGACTTGAGCAGACAGAGTACAGAAAGAGGGAAGCATCCTTGTGTGGGTGATTGTGGGAGCAAAGGTACAGAGGTGAGAAAGAGCATGGTGTCTTAGGGGACGACAAGGAAGCTGGCCTACTTGGACGGAGGGCATGTGTTGAGACTTCTGACCAACCGGGTCAACTGGCTGGGGCAGGGCCAGTTGATGGGGGATGTGGAAAGCCTTGCTGTATAGAGCATGAGGACAGTACTCAGGGAAACCAACTTCCTCAGTAGGCCAAATAGGAAACAGACCAGAGGCTGCAGGGCACCAACCAGAGAGGAGCATGGCAGGCATGACGTGGTGCAGGCCTGGGCTGCAGTAGCAGGACTGGAATGGGGAAGGAAGGACCACTCTAAGCTAAGAATGAAGGATTTGGCGACACATTAAATGCAAAGAGCAAAGAAAAGAGAGACTTTAGGGTGCCAGGAGATAACAGGTAAAAAGTTTCAGGTAAATTTTAATGGCATAAGAATTAGTTGGAGAGCCGTTTTTCTTCTTTCTTTTGTACATTATTATTTACTAAGTTGTAGTAAAATGTATATAATATAAATTCACAATTTTAACCGTTTTAAGGGTGCAGCTCATTTCACCATGTTTTGAGACGGAGTTTTGCTCTGTCGCCCATGCTTTCTCCCACAACAAGGCTGACACCCACTGTGGTTAAATGCCTTCCCAAAGGGGCAGGACCAGGATGGGAGGAGAAATGGCATGTCTGGGTGCGTTCGCACTGCTGTGCAACCATCACCACTATCCACCTCTAGAACTCTTCATCTTGCAAAACTGAAACTGCATTTCCACTAAACAGTAACTCCTCATTTCTCCCTCTCCCCCACTTCCTGGTAACCATCATTCTCCCTCTGTCTCTGTGAATCTGACTACTCTAGGTACTTCATGTAAGTGGAATCATGCAGGGCTTGCCCTTTATGACTGTCTTATTTCACTGAGCATCATGTCCTCGTGCTTCATCCATGTGCTGGCATGTGTCACAATTTCCTTCTTTTTATGACGGAATGACATCGCACTCTATGTATTTTGTTCATTCATTCATCATTGATGGATACTTGAGTTGCTTCCACCTTTTGGCTGCTGGGAATCATGCTGCTATGGACATGGTGTACAAATATCTCAAGACCGTGCTTTCAATTCTTTTGGGCGTAGAGCCAGAAGCGGAATTTCGGGATCATATGGCAATTCTCTGGTTAATTTTTGGGGGAATCACCAAACTTCTTCCACAGAGGCTGCACCAACAGGGTACAAGCATTCCAGTTTCTCCACGTCCTCACCATAGAGGGCCTTTAAAAGGCAGATTCTCGGGACCCTTGGATTTTTGGTTCCAGAGTAGTGTGAGGGCCCACAATCTGAATTGCTAACAAGCTCCCCAGCTGATCCTGATGCTGGTGGCCCCCCAAACACACTTCGGTTGGGGTTCTATTAAGGTTCAGTCACTGGCAAGGCCTTCGGAAGGAGATTCCATCATGTGTATCCAGGGTTTGCTGAGCCTTGCACATGCCAGGCAGTTGGAGGTAGTCTGAATTGAGCCCTCTATTCCCCAACTCCAATTGGTGTCAATACAGCTTAGGAAGAATACATGTGACATTCCCTTACAGACTCTGATGTGGCAAGTGCAGGGCAGATAGCCTGTGGCCCTCAGGTTGGGAAGCTGTGACATCCTGGAATGGGTGCTGCATGCAATTTCCCCACCCATCCTAGTACTGCCCCTTTGGGCAGGCATTTAACCACAGCGGGTCTCAGTCTTGTTGTGAGAGAAAACGTGACCTGTTCTCAGTTGTACAAAGCGCTCTCTGATGAAGAATGTGGAGGCAGCCGGGTGCAGTGGCTCATGTCTGTAATCCCAGTACTTCGGGAGGCCGATGCAGGCGGATCACCTGAGGTCAGGAGTTCAAGACCAGTCTGGCCAACATGGTGAAACCCC
Source organism: Chlorocebus sabaeus (assembly GCF_047675955.1). NCBI lineage: Eukaryota > Metazoa > Chordata > Mammalia > Primates > Cercopithecidae > Chlorocebus > Chlorocebus sabaeus. Next base: position 3,357,479 of record NC_132920.1, on the reverse strand, counting down.
ATCTCTACTAAAACTACAAAAATAAGCCAGGCATGACGGTGTGTGCCTGTAATCCCAGCTACTCAGGAGGCTGAGGCAGGAGAATCGCTTGAATCCGTGAGGCGGAAGTGACAGTGAGCCAAGATTGCTCCATTGCACTCCAGCCTGGGCATCACAGGGAGACTGTGTCTCAAAAATAATAATAATAATAATAATAAAATAATAATAAAAAAAATAAAGGGGAGACACTTTCACACCCTGCATAGTTATGGAATTCCTAGCCACAGCTTTGCAGGCCGCCCTAAGTGGTCTAACAAACAACTGAAGATTCCCTGTTCTCTCCTCATCCTTTGGCAAATGTCTTTCATACTTGTCGCTTGCCTGCTATGAAGTGTGGGAGGATTAGTGTCCTCTTTGGGTGGCATTGTTTTGGAACAGAGACCAAGATTGGCAAATATTGTATTGCAAAGGATTCTCAGCTGTGCGCAGTCTCTGTATGGACAAACGCCTGATTGGGTGGCAGTGTCTGCCACGGGCATGAGTCAGGGGATATAGGGTGACAGAAATGTGTGATTCCTAACCCAGGCTCTGTGGGACTGTGTTCTTGTTTCTCAATTGATTAGGCTTTGGTGACCCTATCACCACCCTTCAGGATGGGAATCTGTTGTCCGAGGATATAGAGTCATAATGCCAGAGGGCAGGAAACCTACTTAATGATGAAACCCAAAACTACCATCCTGTCGATCTTCAGTATTTGCAGAAGCTAACACAGTGCCTTACACTAACTGAATGTTTGATGAATGAATGTCTGCGTTCACACGAATGCATTGCTATGAAAGCGTCCCTGGCATTGCACCTCCAGCAGCATACCTTGGATCACAAATAAAATAGAACAGCAGAACTCCACGTTTCATCTCAGATGAGACAAATATGTAAGACAGTTAGCTAACCAATACATAGTCACAAGCAGATTCACTTAGGTTTCCAGGCATCCCCCTTTAACATGTTCCAGCAACACTCTTTCCACTCTGCCATTGTATTATAATTACATGACTATGCTGTCGCTGTCACTACAGAATAAGCTCCTTGAGGACAGGGAGCCCCTCTTATTATCCTTAGTTGCCAAAGCCTGGCACAGAATCTCCCATATAGTTGCGGCTGCATGTGGGATGACTCAACAGATGAAGGAGGAGGCAAGCTGTGAAGCCTCCAGAGCCGGAGATGCTGGCGACGGCTTCCTTGTTCCCATTCCTTTTCCCATATCTCACCTAAGGGTAGCAGAGCAGGCATCACTTCATTTATTTTGGTCTTTGTGTCTGCGAAAGCGTACGTTAGCTGGTTTTTTAGAAAGAGTGGTTATTTGAAAGACTGGAATGAGATGTTTTGAATGCTTAGAGAGCTAATAATGGGATTAGAAAAATGCCCTCACCCCAAATAGGAATTGAGATGCCTTCTGTTTTTTGATGTAAAACATGAAATCAACATAATTCACTGTCATCTTTAATGCCCGTGCACATTAGAGACCCATCTAAGATAAATGATTCTCAAATGCCTGATCAGTCTGGTTTGAAAGCCTCTATGGAATTAATGTGATATAACGTATTCAAAGCATTTTCAATGCAGGCCCTGCTTCAATATTTGTTGCCCGTTGTCATCGTTGATGGAAATATAAGTCCACATAAATAGGACATTGCCAATGGGATGTGTTCTGCCCTGACTCAAACACTGGCCTTTAATCTGAACGCTCTTCCTCTAGCTCAACCCAGATGAATGGTGAGGTCACAGAATAAGCCTCTGGAGATGTTTATTGTGACCCACATGCAGTGAGGAGGGACAGAGGTGAGTGGCACGACAGTGCGTGGTTGTGTGTGCATGCGTGTGTGTTTAGTTTCAGATGATTGTATGTACCTACAGGGGCGAAATTTTAAAATCTGTTGGATGCAACAAACAGAAGTATATGCATGAAAAACATCTGATTAAAAAATCTGTACATTGAAAAGTTATTCTCCCACCTCCTATTCAGTAATTTCTAGTGTGTCTCTCCAACAGTCCCTTATGAATCTGTAGACATATCTTCTTATTTTCCCCCATAAAGGATATTATAAAGGAGAAAAAGTAAGGGCAGGTTATATGTATTAGTATTTACGACAGGCTGTAAGTATTCATTTGCTCCTCGAATCAATTCTAAGAGTATTAGTATTATTCTCACCTCATTTTATAAATGCAGAAACTAAGGCAAGTAGAAACTGAGTTAAGTAACTTGTGCAGGTGAGTGCGGAGGCAGAATGTGAACCAGGCAGAGTTGGAACCCCTGATCTCCGCTCCCTCCCCTCTCAGACAGAGAGAAGACTCTTTGGAGCTTCTGTTCTCACCAGTGGTGGAGTCTTCGCAGTAGCTGGAAAATGCTAAGGATCAAATAAACCATTGCTCTCCAGGTCCTAGAAAAGAGGCCAAGAGGTCCCTGGAATGTGAGAGGCAGGAGCTGAAAGGATGATCCTCAGCCCAGAGCCACCGTGGGATCAGTCAGTCCTATGGACACCTCAGTGTCTATGAAGGAGACTTGCGCTGCTCCAAGGCGTGTCCAGGGTGTGACAGAAAGCCAGCTCCACCTGGGTGGCCCTTCTGTCTCCCCAGCATGGTGTGTGTGCCACACAAGAGTGCCAGAGCCTAGCAATGACTGGGCACCGCTCTCTGTGTGTTCAGCACCTAGGGAAGTCTCTGACATACAAGGTGCTGAATGAATGTATGCCCAGAATAAGAGATGCAAACATTCACTGATCCATTTAAAAAAACTGTTGCCAACGACTATGGGCCAGGCACCCGGCTAGAATGGTGGAGATAACAGGGGTGACCACGACATGTTTCTGCCTCAAGGAGTCCATGGTTTAGTGAGGAACGTGAGCAGTTCACAGAAAGCTGCGATGTGGGGCCGTAAATGCTGCAATGATGGCACCACATGTGGGCACAGAGGACGGCCCGCTGTGTCTGCCAGCGTCCTGCTGGGAAACAAATTGCACACAGGTGACTTGTCTGAAAAGGTGTGGGTGGAGAAGGGGAAACAATTGGGGGTTGTGGTGTAAGAAAACGTGTGTTTGGTCTTTGTCCCCTGGTTCCTGGCACAGCGCTCCTAAAACCCTTGGAATTTCCTGAGTTATCGGAGTGTATTTTGTTGTACATAACAAGCCCCTTCTGACTATATCTGAGTTTTATGCTAATGAGGTAACTATTGGTGGGTCCCTGGATAGCTTTAGGGGAGAGGCTGCTAGCCAGGGCAGCCAACAACATGATTAAAGGGTTGGAAATTTCAGACCCACCACTGACGTCTAGGATGTGAAGGGGGCGGGGACTGAGTTCAGTCACCAATGGCCAATAATTTAATCAATCATCTCTAAGTAATAAAACTTCTAGAAAAACTCTGAAAAATGAGACTTGGGGGTATTTTCTGGTAGGTGAACATATCAATGTACTGGGATAATGGTGCCTCTCAACTCCATGGGGACAGAGCACCTGCACTCGGATCCTTTCTAGACCTTGCCTTATACATCTCGTGATTTGGCTGTTCTTTATATATATTGTTTATATTCTTTATAATAAAAATATATTATATTATACTTTTACATTCTTTATAATAAAAGTGTAATTGTAAGTATAGTGCTTTCCTGAGTACTTTGAGTCGTTCTAGTGAATTATGGAAGTTGAGGTGGGGCTGGGAACCCCTGAATTTGTAGCCAGGTCAAACAGAAGCGTGAGTCACCTGGAGACCTGGAACTTGCGGCTGGCATCGGAGGTGGAGGCAGTCTTGTGAGACAGAGCCCCTTAGGCTATGGGATCCGTGCTAACTTTGTTAGTGTCAGGATTGAATTGAATTTCAGGGCACCTACTTTGTGTGGGAGAAGCGGGACATAGGGGTGTCATGGCACCCAGAGTCTGGCGGCAGAGGGAAGCTGTTACCACCCCCAGGGGTGGAGGTTCAGAGGAAGGGAATGGCAACCAGGGAGAGCAGGAGACGTGAGGAGGAGAGAACCCAACAGGAGCTGTCATTGTGTGTGCAGCTGGAGCTGTACTCAGAGTGCTGAATGCAAAGCAGGGAAGCAGCAGAGATAAGACGTCACTTGATGCTGTGGAGAATGGAAAGCAGGCATTGAATCTGGAAATATCAAAGGCTGTCAGGTTGTACCAATGGCTCAGCTGACGGTGATTTGTAGTAACACCCACCTGGAGTGCTTTCTCCAGCAAAGCTTGGTAGTCTAAGTTTAGGAGCATGAGGAAGAGAAAAAGATTGATCTAGGGATAGGGTTTTGGAAGAATGGGGCAGAGCAGATTAGAAGAAGAACAACAACAACAACAAACACGGGGTTTGGGATATTAACCAGGTTTTGTGAAGGTGGTGGGCTGCAGAATCTAGGTCGGGGAGGAAGTGAAGGCAGCAGGAAGGGGGTGATAAAGAAAAAGGGATGCAAAGAGGAGATGAGCTACTCCAAACCCTGGTGAAGGTGAAGACAGGTAGAGTGGGTGTAACTGAGAGGATGATCTGGAGGAGACAAAGTTGTATTTAGAAATGAGATAATTGGTCTCAGAGTTTGGGGTAACAGTGGCATTAGGGCATTGCTATACACTAAAGTGTGACCCCCCCCCCAAATTCATATGCTGAAACTCTTTCAATGTGATTGTATCTGGAGATAAGGTCTTCGGGAGGTAATCAAGACCAAATGAGGGCTGGCCACGGTGGCTCACGCCTATAATCCCAGAACTCTGGGAGGCCGAGGCAGGTGGATCACTTGAGGTCAGGAGTTTGAGACCAGCCTAACCAACATGGTGAAACCCCATCTCTACTAAAAATACAAAAATTAGCTGGGTGGTAGTGGCATGTGCCTGTAATCCCAGCTACTGGGGAGGCTGAGGCAGGAGAATCACTTGAGCCTGTCAGGTGGAAGTTGCAGTGAGCCGAGATCGTGCTGCTGCACTCCAGCCTTGGCAACAGAGTGAGACTCCATCTCAAAAAAACAAACAAACAAACAAAAAATCAAATGAGGTCATAAGTGTGCTGCTTTAATATGATAGCAGTGTGGCCTTATAAGAAGAGGAAGATATAGAAGTATATCTCTCCTCGCCTCCCTCTTCCCCTCTTTCCCCCCTTCTCCTTGTTGTGTGAGGACGCAGTAAGAAGGCAACTATCTGCAAGCCAGAAAAAGGACCCACACTAGACCCCAATCCAACTGGTACCCTGATCTTGAACTTCCAGCCCCCAGAACTGGGAGAAAATAAACTTCTATTGTTTAAGCCACCCAGTCTGTGATATTTTCTTATGGCAGCCTGAGCTGACTAACACAGATTTTGGTACCAGAAGTGGGGTGCTGATACAAATACCTAAACACTCGGAAATGGCTTTGAAACTGGATGATGGGTAGAGGCTGGAAGAGTTTTGAGGTACCTGCTAGAAATATGAGCGTTAAGGGCAATCTGCTAAGATCCCAGATGGAAATGAAGAACATGTTATTGAAAACTGGAGGAAAGGTGATCCTTGTTACAAAGTGGCAAAGAATATGGCTGAACTGTGTCTAGTGTTTTGTGGAAGTATAACTTGCAAGCAATGAAATTGGATATTTAGTTAAGGAGATTTCTAAACATAGTGTTGATTGAAGGACAGGCTTGGTTTCTCCTTACTGCTTGTAGTCAAATGTGAAAAAAGGAATTGTAGGCTGGGTTTGTGGTAGCTGATGCCTGTAATCCCAGCACTTTGGGAGGCCAAGGCAGGTGAATCATGAGGTCAGGAGTTCCAAAACAGCCTGGCCAATACAGTGAAACCCCGTCTCTACTAAAAATACAAAAAATTAGCCAGTCATGGTGGTGGGCACCTGTAATCGTAGATGCCTGGGAGGCTGAGGCAGGAGAATGGCTTGAACCCACGAGGCGGAGGTTGCAGGGAGCCAAGATCACACCACTGCACACCAGCCAGGGCAACAGTGTGAAACTCTATCTCAAAAAAAAAAAAAAAAAAAGGAAAAAGGAATTATTAAAAAGGAACCAGAACTTGAAGGTTTGGGAAATTCTCAGCCTATTCGTATTACTGATGACCCTTCCAAACAGCTGTGCCAGTGGGTCTGGAAGGCAGGGCACAAACTAGAGGATTATTCTAGAGCCTTAAGATATAATGGGATTTGCCTAACTAGGTTTTAGACTTGCTTGGTTCCTGCTGTCCCTTTCTTCGGTTCAATTTCTCTCTTTTGGAATGGAATGTCCCTCCTATGCCTGTCCCACCATTGTATTTTGGAAACAGATAACCTGTGTGAGTTCACACATTTACAGCCAGAGAGGAATTTTGCCTCAAGATTCATCATCAAATCTCACTCATATCTGATTTAGATGATATTTAGATAAGTCTTTGGACTTTAGACTTTGGAGTTGATGCTGAAATGCGTTAAAACTTTTGGCGCTGTTGGGATGAAATGAATATATTTTGAATGAGATAAAAACATGAATTTGGGGGAGCTGTTGGGATGAAGTGAATATATTTTGAATGAGATAAGAACATGAATTTGGGGTGCAGGGGTGGAATGCTAGAGACTGAATTGTGTTGCCCCCCAAAAATTTGTATGTTGAAGCCATAGCCCCCAATATGACTGTATCTAGATATAAGGTTTTCAAGGGGTAATTAAGGTTAAATGAGATCATGAAGATGCATCCCTAATACAATAGAACTGTGGCCTTACAATAAGAGGAAGAAAGAGAGAGCTCTCTCCTCACTCTCCTAGGTATGTGACTCAGTGAGAAGGCAGCCACCTGCAAGCCAGGAAGAGGGCCTTCACGAGAACCTGACCATGCTGGCACCCTGATCTTGAACTTCCAGCCTGCAGAACTGGGAGAAAATTAATTTGTGTTTCTTAAGCCACTCAGTCAATAGTATTTTGTTATGGCAGCCTGAGCTGACTACTAGAATCATGGCTGTGGGAAAGATGGAGTGGAGAAAAAGGTTACAAGCTGAGGAAGTCAAGGAGCTGAGAAGTCAGGATATCAGCTGGGTCAGCCACACACACACCAAAGGCACCAGAATAACAGTTGGACTGAGAGTGCTGATGACAAGGGGCAGTTGCCAAACACTTTAAAGCACAAATGAGGGGGACTGTCCAGGAGGGTGTCAGATGACAGCACATCAGAGGGATAGGATTCGTTCTGCCTGGGAGCAGCAACGTCTGCTGATGGAGGGAAAGAAGACAGGTTCCAAGACCCCAACAGTGGGGTCCACAAGGGAACAAGGAGGGGAACAACCCACCTCAAAGGACAGATGATCTAAGAACATTTATACTATGTTGACTCCACTACCCAGATATTTAGTTCAGTACACAAATGCCTCCCACCAAACGCCCAAAATGTTTCTCTAAAGTTTCTCTGTATAAAAGAGACTGAAAGGAAAGGCAATCATTAACACAAGTGATAGAAAGTTACCAGAAAGAGAAGATGCCTAGGAGAGCGATGGTGTTTCTGAATGTGGGGATTCACAAAGAGCTCCAGGTACATCCTTTGGGGAAAATAATCTGATCTGCAACATAAAGCAGATGAACAGTGCACAAAATGGGGGAAAGATGCACTGTCAAAGAAACTGACACAAAGCCATGGATGGGAACAACAAGTGTGCCGGGTCAGAGGGAAGGCAGCCCAGCACAGGGCAGGTGTTTGGGCACCTGGGAGTGAGTCCACTCACTGTCCTCAGGAATCCCTGAGAAAATTCCAAGGGAGTTAGCCAATCCTCCAACCTCCCAGTGAGTGGGTACCAGTCAAAGTGGGCAATGCACTTAAAACCAGAAGAAGATTAAGAAGTAAAGAGGACCGCATCAAGACTTGCCTCTGTTTCTAACTGGAAGAATCTGCCAGTCCTTAAGAGCAGGGGTCTAACCCCTGGTACCGGTGTGTGGTCTGTTAGGAACCAGGCCACACAGCAGGAGGTGAGCGGAGGGTGGGTGAGCGTTACCACCTGAGCTCCACCTCCTGTGACATCAGTGGGGGCATTAGATTCTCACAGGAGCACAAACCCTACCGTGAACTGTGCATGCGAGGCATCCAGGTTGCATGCTCCTTACGAGAATCTAATGCCTGATGATCTGAGGTGGAAGTTTAATCCTGAAACCACCATCACCTCCTGCCCCCCGACCCCCATTCCATCAGTGGAAAAATTTTCTTCCACAAAACTGGTCCATGGTGCCAAAAAGGTTAGGGACTGCTGCTTTAGAGAAAGAGGGACGAAACAGGCCCACATGTATGTGAAGAGACATCTGTGTACTAATAGTTCAGAAAATTGTTAAGAAAACTGCAGTCAAGTTCACCCACAATATTGTATTAATTCTTCTCCACTGATTCTTATTGTTTACAAAATCCTGAGTTAGAATGCATCTTTCTGATTTCTTAAATAAGAGAAGCATAAACCACAACAGAAAAAGATTGATAAGCTTAACAAAATGAAAATGTAATATCTTTGTATAACCAGAGACACCAGAAACAAAGTTAAAGCCAGTATCAAGGACAAAAGGAGCCACAGATTGGAGGAATATATTTGTAATGCGTGAAACCGATAGAGAATGAGTATATTCAGGATACACAAAAATCCCTGCAAATCATTGTTTCTGAGAATGAACAATTAAAAATAACTTTCATATTCACCAGTAAGTAAATGAATGAATAAATTGTAATAAATTCACGGAAATAATGCAGAAATAGATGCTCAAAATGAATACACTAGATCTCCAACTATCAACTGAGACAAGTCTCGAAAACATAGAACTGAGTGAAAGTGTAAGTTGCAGAAAACTGTATGAAGTATAATTTGTATAAAATACAAAATATTACTAAATGTTGATTATGTACACCTATGCATGGGTAGAGGAGATACACGGCAGTATCAGAATGGGGGTTCTGCTGCAGAGCAGGTGAGGCTGGGAGGAGGGAGGAGTAGAAAGGAGTTTCCACCACAGTATCAGAAATCATGGAGCAGGCTAGGTGCAGTGGCTCATGCCTGTAATCTCAGAACTTTAGGAGGCCAAGCCAGGCAGATCACTTGAGTCCAATAGTTTGAGACTGGCCTAGGCAACATGACGAAACCCTATCTCTACAAAAATACAAAAAATTAGCTGGGCATGGTGGCACATGCGTGTAGTCCCAGCTATTTGTGAGGCTGAGGTAGAAGGATCACCTGAGGCCAGGAAGTTGGCTGCAGTGAGCCATGATCATGCCGCTGCACTCCAGCCTGGTTAAAAAAGCAAGACTCAAAAAAGAAAAAAAGAAAAGAAATCATGCAGCAGATGTGGTTAGAAACCCACATCTGTCAAATCTGTATAACAATTATTCTCTGAGCTTTTCTGCATGTCCAAAATATCTCAGAGGGAGAATCAAGCATCTGGAACAAGGTGACCTGAGCCCCTTTCTGAGTCATCTGAGCTGCTTGCAGGTTCATAAATGCCCACATCACCTGGCAGCATCTTGGAAATAAATGCACGTTCTCAGGCCCCCGCCCAGACCTACAGAACCAGAATCTGCATTTTCACAAGCCCCAGGCCATTTCTATGTACAGTAAAACCTAGGTAGGCTACACAAAACTGCTCCTGCTGCCTCGTCCCTCCTGTCCACTGGCCCTATTATTACCTAGATAACTCCAAAGGCTCTACCTGGATGGAGTTTAAGGATTGCATGTTCTAAGATGGCTGTGAACCCCTATCTAGGGCAGGAGTTATCTGTGTATACTGGACACTTTATTGTATCAAGATCTGCAGCATTGTTATCAGCTCCTAACCAGAGAGTGAATTCCATATTAGTCCCATTAACCTTTGGGGGGTTGTCCATCATCTTACATTATACAGCACATGGCATGAGTTCAATGAATGTTTTATGAGTAAAGGAGGAATCCACATTTTTAAGACACTGGTAAGACCATCGTCTATACTAAAAATGTTCACTTAGGGAATGGAATTTCTGATTCCGGAACACTTTAATATATGGAATTAATTTCTTATCATCTTTTAAAGTTCTAAATCTAAAATAAATTAAATTTATTTTAAAATTATTGGCATTTTTAAAAACTGTGCATGTTTAACATTTTGTAGCAAAGTACTATTTTTTATGGCACATCTTAATAAATTGATGTAAAAAATGTCTCCACTTCAGGAACTCTTCATCTTTCAAGGACTATTGGCCCCATTTGAAAGCCTAATGGCAGATATAGACCTTTTCCCCAGACAAATGCACATAATCAGCAATAGATAATTTCAGTTTTCACAAACCCGAGGCAAAGAGTATCTGCCCTAAATTCAACAAGGCTGTAGATGACACCCTTATCTTACGTCGTTCCAGAGTTTTCTACCGTGTCACGCGAATGAAGATGTGTCAGGCAGATCCCACCACATGACACCTTTCATAGCCACTTCATTCCTCTTGCTGTGAAAACAATCCCCAAAATGATGACCATCTTAAAAAACTCTTACGATCATTGACTAATAAAGTGGTGGTCAAGTGTTTCCGTGGCTGGGCGCGGTGGCTCACACCTGTAATTCCAGCACTTTGGGAAGCCGAGGGAGGTGGATCACGAGGTCAGGATATTGAGACCATCCTGGCGAACACGGTGAAATTCTATCTCTACTAAAAATACAAAAAACTAGCCAGGGGCGGTGGCAGGCGCCTGTAGTCCCAGCTACGTGGGAGGCCAAGGCAGGAGAATGGCCTGAACCCGGGAGGCGGAGGTTGCAGTGAGCCGAGATCGTGCCACTGCACTCCAGCCTGGGCAACAGAGCAAGACTCTGTCTCAAAAAAATAAAAAACAAGAAAAGAAAAAAGTGTTTCCTTTTGAACGTGCCCTCCCCACCAGGTTTCCACCTGTGGATGTAGAAGACGGGAAGTCCAGAATCCATACCGCTGCTCAGAGGCCGTCACACAGGGTACATGGGCCTGAGTGAGTGACCGCACTGCCCTCATTACCTGGATTAAATGATATTTTATCACATTTTGTTGCTGTTGTGTTGCTTTTTTTTTTCTTTTTTTTTTTTTCTTGAGACAGTTTCATTCTTGTCGCCCAGGCTGGAGTACAGCGGCACAATCTCAGCTCACTGCAACCTCTGCCTCCCCGGCTCAAGTGATTCTCCTGCCTCAGCCTCCTGAGTAGCTGGGATTACAGGCACATGCCACCATGCCCAGCTAATTTTTGTGTTTTTAGTAGAGATAGGGTTTCTCCATGGTGGTCAAGCTGGTCTCGAACTCCTGACCTCAGGTGATCGACCCGTCTGGGCCTCCCAAAGTGTTGGGATTACAGGTGTGAGCCACTGCACCCGGCTCTTGTTGCTTTTCTTAAGAGACATTTAAAAATGCCGTGGTAGCAGGTAGGAAAACAGCAGAAATATTTTATTCTATTTACAGGCACCATCAAACTACCACATGGTTTTAAATATAAACAACTATCAATAAATAAGTAACACCCACAGAAATCCAGAGCTAGGAGGAGACACCTGCATTAGGCTCTGGCGCTGAAAGAAGCCTCCATCACCAGGTCAAGCTTCCTTGAGTTTATTTGCCAAAAAGAAAAAAAAATAAGTAAGTCCACCATCCCATCCCTTCCGGAGCAGCATCCTTTTCCCTCCCCCTCCACGTTCAGTCACTGGAACTGGAAGTCACTTTCATGCCAAATAATAATGACAGCCAGGCACGGTGGCTCATGCCTGTAGTCCCAGCACTTTGGGAGGCCGAGGCGGGCGGATCACGAGGTCAGGAGTTCGAGACCATCCTGGCTAACACAGTGAAACCCGTCTCTACTAAAAATACAAAAAATTAGCCGGGCGTGGTGGCGGGCACCTGTAGTCCCAGCTACTGGGGAGGCTGAGGCAGGAGAATCGCTTGAACCCGGGAGGCGGAGCTTGCAGTGAGCCGAGATCGCGCCATTGCACTACTCCAGCCTGGGCGACAGAGCAAGATTCCATCTCAATAACAATAATAATAATGATGACGATACTAATTCATTATTAATGTCATTTAACAAATAATGAATTTGCACCACTTTTAACTTTGCAAAGCTCTTTCACTTTTGTTAATGTAGCATTTTAATTATGTTACCAGAAAGGAAAGAGTGAGCTGGAAGCTGGACCGCCTTCCTTCACTCAGCCCCACAGCCCATCCCAAACTCCTCCAAACAGCTCCTGCAGAGCACCCGCAGAAACCACCCACTTGTGTGTGTCTAAATTCGTGCTGAGTCATGGGAGCCAGTGTTGTGCATTGTCTGCTTGGTGAGGAACTCTCAGATGTTTGTGAAATGATCCTTGGGGGACATGAGTAAGTTCTTCCTAGACTCTCAGTGCTGAGGTCAGAGATTGATTTAAAAAGAATTAGAAATTTTGAAAAAGGCTTAGGAATTCCAAGCAGGGCAGAATTCCTAAGAGAGACTAGCCTTTTTAAAATTACTGACTCTCTTTTGAGGACTCATATCATTCAGGATTTGGAGATAAAGAGAAACTTTGGATGAGTAATACTTTTATTTTGAATTTTAAATATTGCACTGATGTTTTTAAAATAAAGCAACCTCATCAAAGTAATAGAAGTACAAGATAAGCTTCCCATAGTGGAACTTGCTTCCACCTGTGGCTGTTAACTACATTAGTTGGTTAACTAACAGGTGAGTCAATTTGGTCCTTGGTGGGATAGCTGGTTTCTCCTTTCTTCTTTCATTCACCATTTATTGAAGGCTAACCCTTCATTCGCACCATTTACTAGGTGCTAAATGTGAAGGAAGCACACTTGGACCTTCCCAGAGCTTAATGTTTCATGGAAGAATGCAGAGAAAACCCATTTTAATAGATTTAAGCCATCTGTTTCCAGAGAGAGGAAGCTGGGGATTGACCGTGTAACCCATCATCAGTGCAAGAGGGGAAAAGTACCCTATTGTCAGTCATTTCACTACTGATAAAATGAAGGCGTTCTACACAGATCTGGTTTGCAGGGAGGCAGCACGGAGAATGTATTGGCTGGGAACCAGAAGAAAACTGAGCTCTAGGACTGTGTCACCCTGTAATAAACTTTATTTTTTATTTATTTATTTTGAGACGGAGTTTCACTCTTATTACCCAAGCTGGAGTGCAATGGCATGACCTCAGCTCACCACAACCTCCACCTCCTGGGTTCAAGTGATTCTCCTGCCTCAGCCTCCCGAGTAACTGGGATTACAGGCATGCACCACCACGCCCAGCTGATTTTGTATTTTTAGTAGAGACGGGGTTTCTTTAGGCTGGTCTCAAACTCCCGACCTCAGGTGATCCACCCACCTCGGCCTCCCAAAGTGCGAGTATTACAGGCGTGAGCCACCATGCCCAGCTGCCTCTACTAAACTCTTAAATTTAGGTAAAAGGATTCCACTTTCCTAGGCCTCAGTTTCCTTTCTTAGAAAACAGTGGGGGCAGGGGGCTTCAGTAGATGGCTAGAGGCTCCATTTAGCTTCATTATTTGCTCTCACTCAAAAACCTCACTGTCCTGAGAAAGGGAGCCACGATTAATTCCTCGTTGTCTTGGAAGAGAACGAGTTGTGGTGCACTAGCCAACGCACAAGCAAGCTCAGCCCTGAGCCAGCGGCTGCCTTCCCTCTTCTACTGTGACTAACCACCACTGGACCTTAAGGCAGTTGTTGGAACCAATAAAAAGAATGTTCCTCCTTGCCCTGGCCATAAGTACAAGTGGTTATTTGCAAAGCTACATCATAGCCTTAATTAGTGAGAGTTCACACTTGGGCTTGATGTAAACAGACTCTCCTAGTAACGGAGAACTTCAAACAGCGAGGCTGAATTCCAGTGTAGACACTACCTAAGCAAGCGAAGAATCAATTTTGAGGGGAAAATTAGAGACATCGGGATGGAGTCCAGAAACCATGGGGTGGGGCGCGGTCATTGGAGGAGGGAGAGGGGCCACCTGAATAATTTTCCCTGAGCAGCTGATGAACACATTAATCTGGGCAACTGAAGAGCCCTAGCAAACTATTGGTACAGCTGTGTTTGGGCCCAAGTGTGCTGAATCTGTGCCAGCTCTTCACGACCTGAGATCTAATGAGTTGGGGACAGGAACTGGAACCTGACCCTTGTGGGCTCCTTTGAAGGAAGAGGGGGAGGAATCAAAAGTGGAGAAAAGACGGCTGGGCATGGTGGCTCATGCCTGTAATCCCAGCACTTTGGGAGGCAGAGGTAGGCGGATTACCTGAGGTCAGGAGTTAGAGACCAGACTGGCCAACATGGCGAAACCCAGTCTCTACTAAAAACACAAAATTTAGCTGAGCGTGGTGGTGCACATCTGTAATCCCAGCTACTCGGGAGGCTGAGGCAGGAGAATTGCTTGAACCTGGGAGCTTGCAGTGAGCCAAGACCACACCACTGCACTCCAGCCTGGGTGACAGAGCGAGACTCTGTCTCAAAAAAAATAAATAAATAAAGTGGAGAAAAGAGAGCCCACGGGAAGGGACACTGTTGCGACTTTGTTTTCTGGTTCTTTTACCTGCATTCGAAAGCTGGGCCTATCAGACTGGCAGCAAACATAAAACGTACCTTTACAGAGAGGACATATGGGTAAGGAATGATTTAAATTCTTAGCCAATTCCTCTTGGGGTTTAGACACATTGTCACTCTCGTTAAATGAAAATGTGAAGGATAAATTCTTAGCCAAGATCAAAAGGGAGTGGCGTTTCAAAGTAGCAATAGGCAAGAAAGCGGGCTCCCCCCCAGTCAGAGGCCTAATCTCACCCCGCCTCCACCCCGCACCCGGATGAGGGTTCCTTCCTGGAAGCTTTCATGTGTCTCAGAAGAAAATAATTACCATCAGAGCCACTTGAAACACAACAAAAGAAATCCTTCCTTCTTATTTTATAGTCACGGGTTATTTTAAACCCCAAATGGTATTTCTCAGTTTAATCGCTAAACTTGGTTTCAATTGACTTTTAGTCACTCTTCTTGAAGTCGAGAGCATAAAACATTTCTCACAACTGAGTATATTCAAAAGAATGTGTGGCAGACTCCAAATGCAATTTCAGGAAGAGAGGGCCAGAGGGGTTTAGACAATACAGCACCTTTTTCAGAAGTCTATTGTCCTCTGTTGAAGAGGTGAGGCATTTGTCTGTAAAAGTCCAGGCCTGCTTATTTTAAAATATCTAATTTTATACATAACATTCTTATCTGGTAGGCAGCATTAAGATCATCTTAAAATGAACTAGGTGGAGAGAAGGGGCAAAAACATGATATACAGTCACAGGAAACAGTTTAGATTTTCCTTGATTGGATTCCTTCTGCAGAGATTCCCTAGGACCTCCAGAGCCACACCTGGCTCCTTTCATGACTTTCCAACTCACTCCAGCCACCAATGGTCAATCCCCAAGGGGCCTCAAATAATGGTGGGTGTCCAACGAAAGGCCAAAGTAGTTTACCCGAGTGTCTAGTGAGTTCTGTTTCCAATAGTGGGGTTTTCTGAACATCTCACATAATGAAGACAGAGTGGAAGTTATAGAATTTTATACTCAAGAGGCTTTGAGACTATCCCAGAACCCGAAGCAAAAGAAAGTCAGGCAACTTTATAAGAAGCCCTCACTGTCTGAGGGTCTGTTTTGTTCAGGGAATAAGGGCTAATGCTAAAATGATCCTTCTGACTTTATAAATGATTTCTAGATAACTCAAGGGCTTAGGGATGTCTCCAGGGAGTACGCAGCAGATGACAGTATCGGCCTGAGGAGCTGGAAGTGGACATGTTCCTGGGAGGAAGTGATTTGGGGTTTCCCAAGGTCACTGGTATTGGGGCAGAGAGGAAGCCAGTTCCAGAAGCAAAGGTATGAGTCACAGAAGCCCACTGGGCCCAACTCTTGCTGAGAGGACAGGGAGAGGAAGGGGCAGCGGGCATGCATCCAGCTGGAGATGAGCCTTGTCAGATGTGGACATCTACCCCATGGAATCAGAAAGAGCTGGCAGAAGTTCCCCAGTCTTTCCACCCAGGAGAGGTGGCTAATTGTAGTGGATGAGAATCCTGGGCATCGGCATGAGACAGGTCTGAGTTTCTGTTTTGAATCCTGGTTCTGATACTGCGTGACCTTGGGCAAGTTACTTAACATCTTTTAAGGTCTGTGTCACACACATCCGTGTGAAGAGAGTCCAACAAACAGGCTTTGTGTGAGCAACAAGGCTGTTTATTTCACCTGGGTGCAGGCAGGCTGAATCCGAGAAAGGAGTCAGCAAAGGGTGGTGGGATTATCATTAGTTCTTATAGGTTTGGGACAGGCGGTGGAGTTAGGAGCAATTTTTTGTGGGCAGGGGGTGGATCTCACAAAGTCCATTCTCAAGGGTGGGGAGAATATTACAAAGTACCTTCTTAAGGGCGGGGGAATATCACAAAGTACATTATCGAAAGGGCGGGGTGGGTGTATTGCCATAAGGTCAGTTATGGGTGGGTAGGAACAGATCACAGTGGTGGAATGTCATCTTTTGTGGTTCTTCAGTTGCTTCAGGCCATCTGGATGTATACGTGCAGGTCCCAGGGGATATGATGACTTAGCTTGGGCTCAGAGGCCTGATAGTTTGTATCCTCATCTCCAGAATGGTGCAATGATCCCTCCTTCGCAGATGTGTAGGGTACTTTAAGTGAGATGAGATATGTGGAAAGGTGATTGCGTGCTCAAGAAATGCTAACTGTGAGGATAATTAAGGTTATTAGGAATGTGTCACGTTTCTGGTTCTGTCCAAGAAGCAGAGCAACATGTTTGCAGCAAGACAGGGCAAGCGGGAGAAGGTGGAGCCAGGACCTACCATTAGAGCTGCTGGGTGGATGAAAACAGGGACTGCCCCTTGTGGGGGTTCTGTGGGGTAGACAGGACACTGCTGGAGTGTGGCAGGCCTTCACTCCTGCTGCCCTTTAGCCTAGGGGACCACCTAGAAGGCCGGATCTCCTGCCCCGGGGCAGCAAGGTATTCAGGACAGCACAGGCCTGGCCTGCAGACATTCGCTACCAGGAAGTCTGATCACGGCAGCAAATTCAAGCTCTGGGTCGATCGGACTCTACTGTAGAATTATTTAGTAGAGCTAATGGAATGAAATGCCGCTGGGGATTCCAACCTCTTTATTTGATTGACAGTGGAATCTGGCCCCAGGTTTGTGGTGATAAGGAATCAGATAAACTCTACAGAGATAGTTTGAGTGGTTGGGGTCAGGATGACCACTTCTGATAGCAACTCAATGATACCGAATTCATTCACATTATCTCATTGGTTCTTCAAACCAACCTGTGTGATGGGCAGTAACTCAGGTGTGATGGTTATTCCCATTTTACAGATGAGGAAAGTAAGGCTGGCAGAAGTAATGGGACTTGTTCAAGGTCACACAACCAGAAGGTCGTGAGGTCTGGGCAAAGATACAGAAGGTCTGACTTAGATGGTCTACTTTCCCCACTAGGTCCTGTGAGGTGTTTCTTCGGACTTGAAACTTTATCCTCATGAATGTAGGCTTTTATCTTTAGAAGCAGATAGTGAAATAGGGTTTCATGTGCAAGGAAGCAGGCAATGCATTTGGGACTTTTGTCATCCGTGCTCACCTGTCCCAGGTTAAGGGGGAACTAAACTCCCAGATACTTTTTTTTTTTTTTTTTTTTTTTTTAAGACAGTTTCACTCTTGTTTCCCAGGCTGGAGTGCAATGGTGTGATCTCGGCTCACCTCTGCCTCCCAGGTTCAAGCGATTCTCCTGCCTCAGCCTCCCGAGTAGCTGGGATTACAGATGTGCACCATCACCCTCAGCTAACTTTGTATTTTTAGTAGAGACAGGGTTTCTCCATGTTGGTCAGGCTGGTCTCCAACTCCCGACCTCAGGAGATCCACCTGCCTCCGCCTCCCAAAGTGCTGGGATTACAGGCGTGAGCCATGGCGCCCGGCACACTCCCAGCTACTTCTTACTGTCCTGCAAATCGGCCAAGACAGTAGTAATCAAAGAGCAATGCTTTGAAAAGCAGGTTTGAAGTTGGGGGCTGATAGAAGTAAAAGCCCTTGAAGCTGGCCTCCTTTCCCCAGTCTGCAGACCCCCAAACTTCAATAAAGAGCCAGGAGGGAATGTGGACAAAGCAGCAAAATCAGGCCCTCCAGTGTGACCTTGGCCAGGAGGGCTTTGAAGTGCCCTGCATCCCAATCACATAAAGCTGGGTCATGTTAATAGCAAATCTTGGTATTTTTGGTTATATGAGCTAATCAAGTTCCTTTCTTGCATAAGCCACTTTACCTTGAGTTTCCTATAATTTGCATGTGAAAAAATACTGATGCTGATGCACTCACAGTACAGGTAATTTCCTGTAGATTTCTTGCCATGAAGTATGAGAACCTAATATGCCATCTAAAACTAATTTTCAAGCAAAGATACGTAAAGTATTCCCTTTAGCTTCAGACTCACTAACCAGCATACTGTGCCATCTCCCCATTGTTGCTGTGTCCTCAAAGAATGCGAACATTATTCAAATTTCCTAAGGTCGTAAGCTGTTCCTTGCCAGCTCAGATGATGCTCTTCCCAGCCCTGCTTTCTTTGTTCTATCAGCAGTCATAAGGACAATTTTTGTGGATTGGTGATCCACAAGGTGTCATTTTCAAAAAGTGAGAAATGACTTATCATACATCAATCCTACTCCTAGATATTTATCCAAGAGAAATGAAAACATATTCTACACAAAGAACTCTATATGAAGGTTTCTAGCAGCTTTGTTCATAGTAGCCCCAAACTGGAAGCAACCACAATGTTCATTAACATGAGAATGCATGACAAACTAGGGTCTATGCCTACAGTGAGACACTGCTCAAAGGCAAAAAGGAATAAAATGTTGACAGCAACCACATGGGCAAATCTCACAAGTGTTATGCTGAGTGAAAGAAACCAGGTGCAAGAGAGTGTGAGCTGCCTCGTTCCATTTAGTCCAAGTTCTAGAACAGGAGAAACTAATCTGTAGTGAGAGAAGACCTAGGGTGCTGTGTAGCGGGTTGAATGCAAAGAGCACAACAGATCTTTTTTGGGGAGAGTGAAGTGCTGTGTGTCTTGATTCAGGAGATGTTTTCAAAGGTGTATACATCACTGAACTGTACATTTAAAACGCATGTATGTAAATTAAACCTCAAGTCATTTTTTAAAGGTGAGGTATTTTGGGATTTTCTTAACTTCCTTTTAAAACTTGTAATGTTGCTGGGCACAGTGGCTCATGCCTGTAATCCCACCACTTTGGGAGGCCGAGGTAGGCGGATCACCTGAGGTCGGGAGTTTGAGACCAGCCTGATCAACATGGAGAAACCCCATCTCTACTAAAAATACAAAATTAGCCAGGCATGGTGGTGCATGCCTGTAATCCTAGCTATTCAGGAGGCTGAGGCAGGAGAATCGCTTGAACCTGGGAGGCAGAGGTTACAGTGAGCAGAGATCGTGCCATTGCACTCCAGCCTGGGCAAAAATAGCAAAACTCCATGTCAAAAAAAAAGTAAATAAATAAATAAAGTAAAATAAAACAAAATGTGTAATGTTTATACTTAAAACAGCATTATCCAATTTTCCTCTATAAATACTATAAGTAAATCATATTATGGAAATGCCGTGTACCAACTACCACAAACATGCACATCTGGTTCTTACCTTTGCGTTTCATTCTCTCTATTCCTTCTATTTGAGATATACTGTTCCCTCTTCTCTCCCTGGCAGAATCCTGTATAGCATCCCATCCTTCCTTTGTTCATTCATTCAGCAAATGTTTATTGAATGCCAGGCCCTGTGACCAGCGGTGGAGCTACTGAGACACATAAATCAGGGGCCCCGCTCTTTAGGGACACCTACTAGAAAATGGAGTTTTACTTGAATGCCCTTAGATTTATATTCCAAGCATTTTCCGGCTAATAAAAAGACTCCGTCAAAGATTGTTAACCTAGAGGGTCCAGCCTGCTCTGTTACATTACCTAAAAGTAGGCTGGTTACTCCATACACATGTATTTCACAGCCTCCCTAAAGGTTCTATGTTAACTTTTAAGACATGGAATCACTGAGAAAGTTAACAAGGCAGAAGAAAAAGCTCTAAGAAACCAAAGAAAAATTGGCTTAAATGTATTTCTAGGTCAATGATAAAAACACAATAGAATATGGAAATGTAAACACAAATGGAACAAGAGAACTTTAAAATAAAGTGATAGCTACCATGTGTCTCAGGGCTGGAGGACTACCTGACCTTGCTGGCCTCTTACACCAGAGCCTAGGCCATAGCTCATAATTTTGCTGATATTGGCATCTTTTAACCTTTGGAGTGTTTTTAAAAATCAGTTACTATAACAATCTCTCATAAAAATTTATTTTTCAATCAATTAAATTTTTGTGTGCCTCCCATCAATTTTGGGTTTCAAACCATTAAACCTTTACTTGGTTAAAAATGTCATCATATCTGGGTGCAGTGACTCACGCCTATAATTCCAGCACTTTGGGAGGCCGAGGTGGATGGATCACTGGAGGTCGGGAGTTCACGACCAGCCTGACCAACATGGAGAAACCCCGTCTCTACTAAAAATACAAAATTAGCCGGGCATAGTGGCTCATGCCTATAATCCCAGATACTCAAGAGACTGAGGCAGGAGAATCACTTGAACCCGGGAGGCAGAGGTTGAGGTGAGTTGAGATGGCATTGCACTCCAGCCTGGGCAACAAGAGCGAAACTGTGTCTCAAAAAAGAAAAAAGTCATCACAGAGATAAAAATCTATACAGAGAGATTACTGATTGTATTAGTTCATTCTTGCATTGCTATAAAGAAATACCTGAGACTGGGTAAATTATAAAGAGGTTTAATTGGCTCTCAATTCCAGAGGCTGTACAAGCAGCAGGATGGGCATCTGCTCAGCTTCTGGGGCGGCCTTGGGAAACTTACAATCATGGTGGAAGCAGAGAGGGAGCAGACATTTCACATGGCCAGAGCAGAAACAAGAGTAGGGGTGGGGATTCGGCTTCTGCTATGTTCAGAGAAGCCCAAAACACATTTTGAGTGGAGGGGTTGCTACACACTTTTAAACAAACAGATTCCAAGAGAACTCACTTTCTTGAGGACAGCATCAAGGGGATGGTGCTAAACCATGACTGAGAAACCGCCCCATGATCTAGTCACCTCGCACCAGGCCCCACCTCCAACATTGGGGATTACAATTTGATGTGAGATTTGATGGGGAAACATATCCAAACCGTATCACTGATTGACAACTTGAAATGAAATATTAATGTTTGAGATGTCATTTTTTTACAACAGTAAACTTTTAATTTTAGAATAGTTTTAGACTTATAAAAAATATTACAAAGCTAGTACAGAGAGTTCCCTCATACCTCACGCTCAGTTTGCCTTCTTAATATCTTACATTAGTCTGATACACGGTCACAATTGATGAATCAGTATTGATACATTACTATTAATCAAGGTCCATTGTTTAGTGCAATTTCCTTAGTTTTTCCTTAACATATTTTCCTGTTCCAGGATCCCATCCAGCACAGCCCATTACGTTTAGTCATCCTCTCTCCTGTAGGCTCCATTTGGACATGACACGTTCTCAGAGTTTCCTTATTTTGTGATCACCCAGACAGTTTGAGTACTGCTCAGGTATTTTGCAGACTGTCCCTCGATAGGAATTTGTTTGATGTTTTCCTCATGGTTAGACCAGGCTATGGGGGTTATGGGAGAGGTAAAGTGCCATTCTCACCATATTGTATCAGGGGTACACAGCGTCAGCATGGTTCATCATTGTTGATGCTAACCTTGATCACTTTGCTGAAGCAGTGCTTTTCACTGTAAAAGTTTTTCCACGGTAACCTTATTTTTCCCCGTTTCCATACTCTTTGGAAGGAAGTCAATTCGTGCAGCCCCCATTACAGAGCAAGGACTTCTACTCCTGCTTGAGGGCAGAGAATCTACGTAAATTATTTGAAATTTTATGCATGGGAGATCTATCTCTTCTTCCTCATTTATCCAATCATTCATTTTTCACATACGGACACATAGTATAGATTTTATAATTTGGGTTATTTATTATTCAATAGCACTTTATGTTTTGCTCAAATGGTTCCAGCTTTGGACTTTGGGAGCCCTTTCATTTGGCTCCTGTGTCCCTTCCACATACCCCATAATTGTGTGTGTGGAGGGGTGTGGAGGTATTCAGCTCTTCCTTACTTCTTGGCATTACACAAGATGCCCCAGGATCACCTTGTAGATTTCCTGCCCTGTCCTAGAATCAACCATTTATCTCCAGTGGGTCCTGGTTCCTTATATTGGAGAATGGTATTAGATACCAAGATCTGGGTGCTAGGTGTGCTTGTTGATACTAGGGTGTTAAATCACCTTATAAATAGAAAAAGTGCTTTCCTCAAAGTTCAAAATTCAAAACCTTAAAAATCTTGTTAACTTAGAATGTTTTAGTGACTTTATCCATATATTTACATATATTTTGCTATAGGAATGATAAATTTTAATTCAAAGCCCTCTTAGATGGCCTAGAATTTGGACTGAAAATAATATACATACACAGCCAATTTTTTAAATATGAAAAGTCATTTATGACTATCTAATGGTAATAAATTCAAACCAGCCTTATTAAAGAAAGAAGTTAAATAAACCAATGTATTGGTCAAAACAGCTTGTCTCAGAAAGTATATTCTGGGTCTAATAATCTGCCTCCTTCAGGAATATTCATTCCTCTTGTCACCCGCTAGCTTCCAGTCACAGAAAAAAAAATCCATTTAATAACTTTAGATTTGGTTACATCCATCTGTGAGTTTTTCTTCACCTCCATTTAGAATTAGTAGGAAAAGCATTAGGACAAAAAGGTTGTTTAAAGAACATTAGTTTATCTCTTTTGAAAAGTGAAACTTCTTTCCTCTAAGCCCTGCTTACTTCATTGTTCTTTCCTCAAGTCCTTCTAACAATGATTATCTGCAGTTAGCTCACCCATTGTCAAGAGCTCAGCATCCATACTTGAAACTCAAGGTTCATATGCCAACTTTGGGATGATTCTCATCAAACAGAAGAGGCTGTTTCCATGCTGGAATAAAACATATAATATTCATGTATAAGTCTTATCATTGTGTTATTTTCCTGTGTGTGTGTGTGTGTGTGTGTGTGTGTGAAAGAACATTCTTTTTTTCTTCTTTTTTGAGACAGAGTCTTGCTCAGTCACCAGGCTGGAGTGCAGTGGCATGATCTCTGCTCACTGCAACCTCTGCCTCCCGGTTCAAGCGATTCTCCTGCCTCAGCCTCCCGAGTAGCTGGGACTACAGGTGCGTGCCACCATACCCAGCTAATTTTTATATTTTTAGTAGAGATGGGGTTTCACCATGTTGGCCAGGATGGTCTTGCTCTCCTGACCGCATGATCCCCTCGGCCTCCCAAAGTGCTGGGATTACAGGCATGAGCCACCATGCCCGGCCCAAAGAACATTCTTAAGTACAGTAAGACAAAGATGACGTCTATGATTTTCATCAAACAAAAGCCAACATCAAATTTTAGATCAATTTGCTTCGCTAATTTTTTTAACTCAATACAAGAGTTCAAAATTAAATTTTGAGCAAACTTTGAAAGTAACTGGACCCTAGCCATCACATTTACAATGGAGTACCTTTTTGCATAGAAGGCTTATCTTCACTTTTTCTGTTTTCACTCAGCCTTTTGATGAATTTTGCTTGTATAGATGAGTAGGTAGTTTTTCTCAAGATATTACCTGTAGCTTTCCTTAGGATAGATTATGTGACATTTTTATTACTTCTGTCACTTAACCAAAGTTAGCATTTTCATTTTCATTTATGATAGGTTTTGTAAATGTCAAATTTCTTGTTAAAGAGTCAGACTTGACATTCCAAAAGGCAAAGGATGATATAAATAATATTCAAGTATACACAACTAGAGTTGGAAATAATTTTAATCACTTTCTCCCACCCTCCCAAAATCAAGGTAACCTACTTTTCAAATATTTATTTGAAAGGAATAAATCAAGCTTCAGAAAAAAAAAAAAGAATGACATAGGGTATTCTAAAATGTGATATATCTATCCATAATTCAAGTATAAAGACCATGCATAATCAGAGAAAACCAA
Organism: Chlorocebus sabaeus; assembly: GCF_047675955.1. Taxonomy (NCBI): domain Eukaryota; kingdom Metazoa; phylum Chordata; class Mammalia; order Primates; family Cercopithecidae; genus Chlorocebus; species Chlorocebus sabaeus. The sequence goes on along the minus strand of NC_132920.1, from coordinate 3,333,404 downwards.
TGTGAAATCCATTTGGTATGACTTGTAGCATACATTTACAGTTAATTAACCCTGACTTGAATTCCTTAGAATTAACTTTTACAGAATTATAGAGGATTTAAAATTAGGTTTCCATCAATTTTAGAGGTAAGCTAAAAATTTTGTTCTTCTGTTATTTCCAAGGAAGTAGAACTGTTGAAGTGTATTGGTGATCAGGTTATGACTTTCATTTCCTTTCTTTATTTTCTCAATTTTTAGGAAACTATAAACTGGTAGATTCTTTAACATACTTTCAAAGGAAAAGGGAATGACTCAGCTTCTTTATGAAGATCACTGGGTTCAGGATACTCACACAAACTTAGGGTCACAAACACAGCTACTTTTGGGGGCAGGCAAGCTGGAGAGTGCCTGCTCATTTACTGCAGTCCAAGAAAGCACAGTCCTGCAAACATGGGGCATCAAAAGGACAATGGCTTCTGCTATGTTCAGAGAAGCCCAAAACACATTTTTTTTCTAAGTATTCAATCTCCCAATTTTGAAATGTTAGCAATTATTTTCCTGAAAACATTGCCTATGGTCTGTGAGCTGCATTTGGCCTATAAGCCACCATCTGCAAGCCAGTACTGCCCAACAGAAGATCATACTGGGAGCTAATCCGGTAACCACAATGCTTTACAACAAGACATATAATTGTCAAATTCATTTCAAGTCTCCTGTAGGCTGATCTGAGCACCATCTTTGAGAGACAGAACAAATACGAAAAGGTTGCTTGATGATTTAAGAATCAAAGTAAACAGTTTTATGATTTGAATAGACAGTATCGTCAAGTGATTAATAAGTTGATACACTCATTTATTTGACAAAGATGTATTGAGTGCCTTGCATGCACCAGGCACTGTTTTAGCCACCAGGCATACAGCTCAGTACAAGGCACCTATCCCCGAAGGTGCTTACATTCTAGAGGCAGAATGTAAATAAATACAGAGGTAATAAATAACTAAGCAAACAAGAAAAATAGCAGCTGATGATAATGATCATGCAGAAAATTAAAAACAGTAATTTGTCAACAGGTGTCTGGCTTTCCTATACTGGTCCATGGATCTCAAACCTCACCCCCTGAGACTGTCAGAGTGTCAAATTCTTCCTCTTTACTCCTTTTGCTCAGGTTATGAGATCACTTGTGGTATGTTTTAATAAATTGAAGGCCACTTTATTTTAAAGTAGTTACATTTTCATCTTCTTGACTAGATTTGGTGGAAATATCAATCCAGGAGGGATTTAGGGAAACCTCTAATCTAATCAACAGCTTAATTACAATGCCTGGGTCAGTGCTGCAGACGGTTAATTTCAACCATTTTATGTTGCCTCCTTTTAGCTTCAGTTTTAGAGGACACCATTTTCCAGTGTGTCCCTAAATTCTAAGAATGTATCATTTGAGGATTTTTACCACCTTTTGGGAACAAAGACTAATAACATCTTCATAGTGAAACTCTTTTCCTAGGGCCAGGGCTTTTCCCACGTAAAAATGCACACTAACAAACATCTTTGTAAACTCTTCCCTATAGTTGCCCCTGTATGATGAAATGGAGATATCCTGGAATGTCCAGTCAGAAAAACTGGGTTCAAAACCAGATGTTTGGCTCAGCTGTGGACCAACTCTTTGATCTGGTAGTCAGTCACCTGATCCTTGCTGTTTCTCTTTGAAAGCCCACTTCTTGGGGCGCTGAATGTGAGGACTGAGTGAGAGTGTGAATTTGAAAGCCAACTCTGAAACGCTGGCTGTGATAGTTATTCTGATTGGAAGGGCCATTAAGGTCAATGGCAATGCTCCTTTTGTGATCAGTTACAAGAAAACAAATGGGTCCTTGTGACTGTGGGGGAAGGAGGCAGAGCCAGACACAAAGTGGATCTCTTCTGGAAAATCAGCCGCTGAAAGGAAAACAAATAAAATCTGTAAAGTTATATTTCAATTCAAAAAGAAATGTGAATTGTATGTAATGGCAAGAGGAGCACTGGTAATAATACATGGCTAACATTCATCGCGAACTTACTCTGTTCCAGACATGGAGGTCATAACTTTGCATGTATTAGCTCTTCAAATGAGGGGAGGAGAGGGAAGGAAAAGAAAAGTTAAGCTAATAAATAATGTGAAGTTAAAAAAAATTACCGCGTACATAACGTGCACTATTGTGTCACCCCCAGCGCCCCCGCCCCCAGCTCTTTATACATGTGGTTTCCAGACCCATGTCTCAGAGGTTTGGTGTCTTTTGCAGCCCTTTGGGCCCCTTCCGCCCATTGTTATCTAATCTCCCCTTCTCGGCCACGCAGGAAGGTCCACAACCTCCCCTGTCCCCCAAGACCCGCCCCCCAGCAGCCTTCAGAAATAGTTCTCTCGTACGTAGGTGCCAGCATTTTATGCGGTAAACACATGTGGCCCTTAACACTGAACTGCAGGTTAAAAATGTGTTTCACTAAATTATGTAGCGGTTAGCTGAGCAAATAATGAAAATGCAAAAGAATACATTCAGTATATGGAGCTTAGAATATATCCTTTTGGAAAGCTAAACATTTTTTATTTTTATTTTTGCCCCAAATAAGACTAGAAATGGATTGCTCAATTTAAGACTTCCATTAATAAACTTCTCAGAATATGAAATGTCTCCAATATGTGGGGACGCTGGGGTGAAAGGTGCCGGATAATTCCCATTGGTGCGTGCGCTGGGTGCAGGAGGAAATATGCTAATGTAGCCGTTTGCCGCAGGGTTGGTGTTATTTATACAGCGCTGGCTGGGCAAGGTTGGCGCTGGAGCAGGAGAGGAGGGAGAGGTTTGTCTTCTTCTGTGAGAGTATAGATGTGTGCGCCTGTGCACACGGCGTTCCAAACGTGAATACAAGATCTTAGGGAGGGGGTGGGGAATGCCATCACGTTTATACCGTGTGTATTATAACTTGTGTTGGAGATCTATCCCAGCATCGTGCTTACATCGCATTCACTTAGGAGTGGGGGAAGAAATGGCGATTTGGGAGTGGGTGCGGCGGGTCGCAGGGGGCCAGACACTGCGGGGGACTGGCGACCTGAAATTGGCAAAGGCGCCTCCTTGACCCTGCTCCACGGACACAAAAATCAACCTTATTCGCTCCTGGAAAAAGCGCAGAGGGTTGTTCCCGAAGGCTGAAGACCCTCGGGCTTGGGACTGGGAGCGGGGCGCGGGCGCGGGACGGCCGGGCACCTCTGAAGAGACAGAGGTCACGGAGACCGGGCGCGCGCCGAGTGGGTGGGGGGCCCGCGCGGCTGCGGGAACCCAGCCTGATAGAAGACCCGGCCCACACGTTCTCAGCGCATGCCGACTTCGCCCGGACCCCTCGCCGGCCGGCGCCCCCTGCTACGCCCGCCTCCTCCTCCCCCGCCCCGCCCGGCGCGAAACGGGCACGGGCAGGGGATCCTCCAGCCAGGCGGGCCCGGGGTGTCCCGTTTCCCCCGCCCCCCCTCCTGTGGATCCCGGGCGGCGGCGGAGCGTCCGGGCTGGAGGGGGCGCTCGCGCGCAGGAGCCGAGCGCAGCAGGTGCCGCGGTTACCTCCACCTCGGCGGGGGGAGAGGGGGCGGGCCGGGGGGCAGGGAGGAGGGCAGGAGGAGGAGAAGGAGGAGAAGGAGCGGGGCCGGCTCCAGGAGCCGGAGAGCGCGGCCGGCTCGGCAGGCTGGGTCCCAAGCTCGCGGCTTCCGGGAGGCGCCCGGAGTCGGAGAAATACAGCGCGGCCACCCCGGGAGCAGCAGCAGTTGCCCGCACCGCCGCCCGCAGGGCCCTGAACCGCCGGCAAGGGCGCGGGCCGGGCGCGGCGCCGGCTCCTCCTCCTGCAGCGGCCGGCGCGGAGCAGCGGAGAGCGGCGGGCTCGGCAGCCGGCGCCCGGGCCGCGGAGCCGATGAGCTGCGGCGGCTGAGGGCCCGGCCGGCCTCTGCCCGCCTCTGCCCGGCGCCCGAGCGGGGCCACAGCGCCCGGGGCGCGGGGTCCGGCGGGTGACATGGGGGCGGCCTGACGCACCCGGAGCCGCCGAACGCTCTCTCTTGAGCCGTGGGCCCTCCTCGGCGGCAGCGGCTGCAGGCGCCTGGCCCGGCGCGCTGTGCCCGGGGCGCCCGCGGAGCCTCCGCCGCGCTCTATGCGCCTCTGCGGGAGCCGCGGGCCCGGGCCATGGCCATAGACCGGCGGCGCGAGGCGGCAGGCGGCGGGCCCGGGCGGCAGCCGGCCCCGGCCGAGGAGAACGGCTCCCTGCCGCCCGGGGACGCGGCGGCCTCGGCGCCCCTCGGGGGACGCGCGGGCCCCGGCGGCGGCGCGGAGATCCAGCCGTTGCCTCCACTGCATCCTGGAGGCGGCCCGCACTCGAGCTGCTGCTCGGCTGCTGCGGCCCCGAGCCTCTTGTTGCTGGACTATGACGGGTCGGTGCTGCCCTTCCTCGGGGGCCTGGGCGGGGGCTATCAGAAGACCCTCGTGCTGCTCACCTGGATCCCGGCGCTGTTCATCGGCTTCAGCCAGTTCTCGGACTCGTTCCTCCTGGACCAGCCCAACTTCTGGTGCCGCGGGGCCGGCAAAGGCACCGAGCTGGCGGGGGTCACCACCACAGGCCGGGGGGGGGACATGGGCAACTGGACCAGCCTCCCCACCACCACCTTCTCCACTGCCCCCTGGGAGGCTGCGGGCAACCGGAGCAACAGCAGTGGCGCGGACGGAGGCGACACACCACCCCTGCCATCCCCTCCGGACAAGGGGGACAACGCCTCCAACTGTAACTGCCACGCGTGGGACTACGGCATCCGCGCCGGCCTCGTCCAGAACGTGGTCAGCAAGGTAAGGCCCGCGGCCGCCCAGTCCCTCCGACCCTCTCCATGCAAATCGAGGTCCAAGCCCGAGACAGCTGGAGACCTGAAGTCCCCAAAGTGGTGGTGCTAGAGTGTGTGTACGGCATTCCGCACTGGCTTAATCTCCTTCCATCCCCCAAACCACATCCCTTTACTTGGGTGTAAAGGGAGCGCCATAGCCTTTACTAGTTTGCACCCAAACTCCTGTCCCAGTACGCGGATGGAAAGCGCGCCCTTCCCCCACCCTCGGGGCGAGGCAGCTGACCTGTCACCAGCCCGCTCTGGAGGAGTCGGACTGGCGTCGTTCAAGGTCTGCTGGGGGAGCCGGGACCACGGCCCTGTTCTGCCCGGTTAGTTGTCCCTGCGTCTCCCACAAAGCAATAGTCTCCCATCTCGCACTTGATTTTGACAGAGGTAAAGCCCACTAAAGAACTGGAGAGCCAGAGAAGCAAAGACTCCTGCAAATCTCCAACCCGCACCCGTGCTCAGTCCTCCCCCAAAGATATCTGACTTTAGACTTTACTGCCCCAGTGTCTCCTCCAGTGTTTTCTCAGCACTTCAGTAAACATCACTACAGTATAGGAAGGACGTGGAGAATATGTCATTTGGCTGTTTCTGGGCTGTTACCGCTCTTACACAGCAGCTGCTTTGGGCTGAGGCACTGAGAACGGGGTGTGCTTTAGCTGCAACATGCACCTTGTCCTCTGAGTCCTGTAGCTAAAGCTCCCTTGCAGAGGTATTGCATGGTGTGAAATGTAGCAGAAGGGAGTTGTAAGACAAGTGTGAGGGCCTAAACACAGAGTGGGCAATGGTGGACACTCAAAGCCCTAGGCAGCTATAATTTTATTCTTAACATACAGGAGATATCAAGACATTTGTAGTTTTGCTCCTTGTGTCTAAAATAATTCACATTTTAAAGTAAATATAGACTCTCCCCCACCCCACCCCCCTACCCATTCTGGGCAGTTCTGGCAGTTCTGAGTTTTAAATGCTTTGTCGAAATGTATGAAATGGGACAGTTTTACATAGTCAGTGTGCATGTAACCTCCTCCCCCCATGTGCATTGGTTAACAGTTGTAGCTCATGGATGTGTAAGATGAAACTCTTACATCATCATAATCATTGTTTTAATCTTGTACCAACCTGGCCAGAAATGCTCTGTCCTGTGGGAACTGTCTGACTGAGCTGCCCCTGCTGCCCTGCAAGGTAATGGGGTAACGTCCTTCTAGCTGGGTTCACCTTGATCCCATCCACCTCCTACCCCCTGCTTTCTAAAGGTGTTTCTGTGACTGTTTTCATTTCACGGAGGGCAATATTTCTTTTTTGGTTTAGCAGCACAGAAAAATTAAGAACAATGACTATTTAAATCACTGTGTATGTCTGACAGGCTGAGGATTTGGCAACATTGTTAAGTATTTTAAGTCCCTTTCTAGAGCAGAGGGAGAATAATGGATCAAAGTGAGTATGTGTGAAGAGTGCTGTGTCCAGGGGTCAAAGCAGAGGTGAACTTGAAAGTGACGAGGTGGGATAGAGTGCCATTACCTTGGCAGTGAGGACCCAGGAAACAGCTATTCACACTCAGCCATGCGTGGTGGGAGGAGAGAACAAAAATAGTTCTTAAAAGCAGACTATGGAGGCATATTGGAGAGCTGGGCAGTTTTTCTAAATTAGCGCTCGAGAGGGGCACAGACAGCACTCATGTGTGTGGCATGTTTTGGGTGATGCTTGATGACAGTTGCAGTTACTGGGCCAGACTGAGAGGGAAAACCTGGGAACAATAATTAGACACACATTTTCTTATACAGTAAAGCCTAGAAAGGACATATTGATTTTCACAGACAAAAAAGATCTAAATAAAGGACTGCCTTCCCAGTGTTCTGTGTGTTTCAAGCACATAACAAATGCTTCAAAGAGCTTTTCAAGCACATTTTGGCTTGTTGGAAGACAGACGTTTCCTGTGCTGCTGTGTATGTTGAATTCTGTAGCAGATGCACAAATGTGGGCTATACACTGTGATGAGTGCAGAAGTTCTAGGGGTCAGGTGCTTGTCAGCCTGTGTCCCAAGTAGAAGCAGAAGTGGAAGGAGCCTTTGCCTTCTCTCAGCAGATAAAAGCTTCGGGTTTGAGAAGTTGCCTTTTGTGCCTCTTTCCTGCTCTGTTCCATGATCTTTCCCTTGCAAATAAGCCTCATGCTGTCTTCAGCATGTATCCTGTATCTAGCATGTATCCTCGTGTGTGTGCCCTGCAATATATGCACTGTTTTGTCGCTAGGTGCCAGATAGGGAGAGGAAGACAAGAGCTACCAGGCACAGTTCTGGACCTCTTTCCCATGTGGCGGCTGGTATCCTAGCACCTACCTACACACGTGAAACTGTCAAGCCAGTTAGAATCCCAGGTTATTGTAGTGAAGAGGGATCTTAGGGCTAAGCCTCTCTCGCCTTCTGCGTGATGTCTCTGACATGAAGTGATCCATCCTAGTTTGAACACTTCCATCGATGGGAAGGGAGCACTTTGTTAACAAGGCAGCTAGTCCGTCCCGTAGTTGCTCTTCCTTGCAGGGAGGTACACTTTTTGGTAAATAAAACTCAGGTTAACTCATGCCTATTTGTGCCACTTGCTCCTCAGAACAATTGTGTTTTTTTAATTATTTCTTAAATAAAATGTGCTTTCAATAGCTTCTTTCCTGGCTGAAAAATCTACAGTAGTTAAGCTATTCTATACGTACAAAAATTTGCCATACTTATTGCTGTAGTTGGCATGCGTGTCTCTTACGCATGGCACCCAGAAAGCAACTCAGCCAGGCCCTGTGTGTTCTAACCCAAAGAGGGGATGGATGGATCCTGTCCTTCCCCTACTGCAACCTAGAGTTGATGCATCAGGCTTAAACTAGACATGACATACTTCAGCTGCCAGACCGTGATCACCAACCCCCACCAACTCCCACCAGTGCTGGTTTCCTGGGAGTAGTGGATGAAGTCAGGATTTTCTCAGTTTTAGGCTCATGTAGCATGACCATGACTTAGGTTTCATCTTAATCATTTTGAGTTCCTAGATCTCTCCTGTTAGGATCTTTTTGTTTTTATTTTTTGCCTTGGCCTTGGTATTTGTTATCGGTACTAGAATTTGCATTGCAGAATCTGCAATGCCTTCAAAATAATGACAACGCTAATGTCACTTTCTTTTGTGCAGCCCTTTACAGTTGATAAAACATTTCATATACATTATTTTCTTTAATTAAGGATAATAACCCAAGGCCAGTCTCCGGTGGTACGATCACAGTTCTCTGAAACCTCCCCCTCCCAGGCTTAAGTGATCTCTCTGCCTCAGCCTCTTGAGTAGCTGGGACTACAGGCATGCACCACCACACCTGGCTAATTTTTATTTTTATTTATTTTTTTATTTTTTTTTGTAGAGATGGGAGTCTTGCTATATTGCCCAGGCTGGTCTTGAACTCCTGGCCTCAAGCAGTCCTCCTGCCTCGGCCTCCCAAAATGTTAGGATTACAGGTGTGAGCCACCAGCCAGACTAATAGCAAGTGATAATCATGGATTTTAAGTCACTGAACACACATTTGAGTGTGCCATGTGTTCTGTACAAGAACGAGGTACAGATGCTCCTCTGCTTAGGATGGGGTTGTGGTTGTGTCCAGATAAACCCCTCATCAGTTGGAAATATTAAAGGTGGAAAATACATTTAATACACCTAACCTATTGAATATGCTGGCTTAGCCCAGCCTACCTTAGATGTGCTCAGAACACTCATATTAACCCACAGTTGGGCAGGATCATCTCACACTAAGCCTATTTTATAATGTGTTGAATATCTCATGTAACTTATGGAATGTAACTGTACTAAAAGTGAAAAAGAGAATGGTTGTATACTTCAGATACTCACACAACCATTGTGTTTTTCACTTCTGGTGAATAAAGCAGCCCTTATTGATACAGTTTCTACTGAATGTGTATTGTGTTCACACCATGATCAAGTCAAAATATCATCAAGTCGAACCGTTTTAAGTCGGGGACCATCTGTGTTCAACTTTCTGATGACTTTCATAAGCTCTGCATTTTATCTCCCAGCTCTGTTGAAAGGTATTGTCAGTGCCTTGCAGAAAAGAATCAAATTCCTTCCAAGTCACATAGACAGCAAGTTTTGGGGAACTAAGGACAAACAGGTCTGCAGCTCAGCTCAGTTGCCTTCCCTCTCCCACACCAGCATTCCCTGTGCAGCCCAAATTCTCAGATACTTCTGAGATCTTAGTCAACAAAGGTAAAACAAACAAAAAGAAACTCCATGGACTTACAAATATTGCTCTTAATGATTTGCACAGGCTGGGTGCAGTGGCTCACACCTGTAATCCCAACACTTTGGGAGGCCTAGGTGGGTGGATCATCTGAGATTAGGAGTTTGAGACCAGCCTGGCCAATATGGTGAAACCCCATCTCTACTAAAAATAGAAAAATTAGCTGGGTGTGGTGGCACGCGCCTCTAATCCCAGCTACTAGGGAGGCTGAGGCAGGAGAATCGCTGGAGCCTGGGAGTGAGAGGCTGCAGTGAGTGAGACAGCACCACTGCAACTCCAGTCTGGGTGACAGAGTGAGACCCTGTCTCAAAAAATAATAATAATTTGCACAGTGTATCCTTCATTGTTCTGAGTGAATCAGTTGGTTTCTAATACTCATCACTTTCTTGAGTAATCTCTGGAATTTTTGCCAATAACCAATGCCAGCTGAACTTCCCAAGCCCAGTTTTTTTCTGTATTTGAAGTGGAGGATGTTTGTCCAGCTCCAATCTTCTGGTAGCACTTCCTCTGTTCTCATGAATTTGTGACGATTTCTGACCCTTATCCTGAAAGTTGCTTAAATATCCTGGGAAGTAATTTGTATCCTTTTTCTAGGGCTAAAGAGTAGAAGTTATTTAAAGTGACTTTAAGTACAATTTAATTAAGACTAGAAATAATTATATCATTGCAACAGTAACACTTTTAAAAATAGCCCACAATTCCATGATCCTGGTTATCATATGATAACTATTTTTCACTTTTGAAATGCCTTACACACAAACCTGTTTTTACAGTTCTAATCAAAGTGTTCATTTAATGGAATCTACTATTTTCTTGATACCTTATCAAAAGTATTTGTCCAGTTCTTCCGAAACATTTTAAATGCATGATATTTTGCTGATTTATTAAAAGTTCTTAAATTCTTTACCTAATACTGAACTGACGGCCGGGTGCAGAGGCTCACGCCTGTAATGCCAGCACTTTGGGAGGCCGGGCCAGGCGGATCATGAGGTCAGGAGTTCCAGACTAGCCTGGCCAACATAGTGAAACCCCGTCTCTACTAAAAATACAAAAATTAGCCGGGCGTGGTGGCTCACACCTGTATTCCCAGCTACTTGGGAGGCTGAGGCAGGAGAATAGCTTGAACCTGGGAGGCGGAGGTTGCAGTGTGCCGAGATCGCTCCACTGCACTCTAGCCTGGGCAACAGAGCGAGACTCCATCTCAAGAAAAATAATAAAATACTGAACTGACTACCCTGAGGTCATCCCAGTGGTGGCTTTTGTCTAGTATATGCAACAACAGTGGATATATTCATGCATATCTACTTGAAAAAATTGACTATAGTAGGTAATACATGTACATCATACAGAAAGCATAGAGTAAAAGTAACATTTCTTTCTGTTTCTGCCCCCAGTTTCCCTCTTCAGAAGCAACCATGGTTAGCAGTTTCTCACACACCCTCCCAGAAATGTTCTACTTTCATTTCTATATTTTGTCTCAGAAACACTAGCGTACCCTAACCACTGTTTTTTGCCTTTTTTTTAAACTTATGCTGGAGATGAATACATCAGTACATAGAGGGACTCATTCTTTTTTATGTCTGCATAGTATTCCATTGTCAGACTGGGCTGTCATTTATTTAACCAATCACTCACTGAGGAAGCATTGAGTTTGTCTCCAGTCTTTGCTGTTATATTCACAAGATATCTTGAAATCTTGGCATACACAGACATTTGCACATGTGCAAGAAATTTTAGAAGTGGGAGGGTCAAAGTAGGCTGCATTTTTACATTGATAGGTACTGGCGGAGTGTTTCGTGTAGAAATCTTAGCTATGTACAGTTACACTAATAATGTGTGTAGTCCTGTTCCCCACACCCTCCCTGACCCAGGGGGGTTATCAAATGTTTACATATTTTCTAGTCCGATGTGCAAAAAATTATATTTGGTGGTTGTTGTGATTTGCGCTTCTCTTATTGTGAAGGAAGTTAAACATCTTTTTGAAAGTTTTTGAGCCATCCATATTTCCTGTTCTTTGAACTGTCTCTTCATTTCCTTTGCCTTTAGGTCTATGTATATGCTGTAAGAAGCATTATTTTCTTTTTTTTTTTTTTTTTTTTTTTTTTGAGACGGAGTCTAACTCTGTCGCCCAGGCTGGAGTGCAGTGGCCGGATCTCAGCTCGCTGCAAGCTCCGCCTCCCAGGTTTACGCCATTCTCCTGCCTCAGCCTCCCGAGTAGCTGGGACTACAGGCGCCCGCCACCTCGCCCGGCTAGTTTTTTGTATTTTTTAGTAGAGACGGGGTTTCACCGTGTTAGCCAGGATGCTCTCGATCTCCTGACCTCGTGATCCGCCCGTCTCGGCCTCCCAAAGTGCTGGGATTACAGGCTTGAGCCACCGTGCCCGGCCAGAAGCATTATTTTCTTATGTATTTATAGGTGCACTTTATGATGTGAATTAACCCTTCTGGATGACTCGTAACCATTTTCCTCGAGTTTGCTGTTTGGTTCTTTAAATTATGTATATTTTTGTTATGTAGAAACTTACGGTTTGGTTAGAGTTATATGAATTAATCTTCTTTTTTATTATTTCTTATGTTAGATTTAAGGCTTGGAAGATTCCTGGAAGAATGGGGGGAAATCCTATGTTCTCTTCTAATATTTTTATGATTTTATAACTTCTTTATTTTGGGGTTGGAGATATCTGTTTTGCTTTTACTGAGCTATTAGGATAAATTGCCAGAAAGGTCAGAGGATATAACCAGCATTTCATGCAGACTTTGACTTGGTCATGACAACATCCTAAACATTTAATTTGGCAGTGGCCCTTATTAATGCAAGGACTAGAGGCTAACCAGCTGTTAAGCAGCCTTTCCACCTCCGTTTAGGAGATAGCAGTCTTCCCAGGTCATAGGTCTCCCTTTCCTTCTTCATCTTCCTGTTCTGAACCATCTGCAGATCTCTCCCTCTCCCTCTCACTCTTTATCTTCCTCTCCCTCTCTGTCAGTAACATTTTTTGCAGGTTGCCTTTACTTTGGTCTTAGTCCAAGGTAGGATTGAGTCAAAGGTTGGTGTCATTTAAAAACATGGTGGACTTTCTGAATCTTTGTCCTGAGGTTGCCACAAACAGGTGGTGTGTGGGAGCCAGCTTGGCTTCTGCTGACTCTGAGCCCACTGCACGTGTCTATCCAACTTCACATTCATTAATGTCATGCTGGCAGCTTGACATTCACCATGGTGGGAGCATTGACACCACAGGAATTGGCAAACAGTACAGATCAGGGTTTGTTTTTTTCTTCATAGAGCCAGTTGATAAACATTCATCACACTAATGAGTGTGACCCTGGGCCACCTAAAACAATTTTTTTTTGCCCAGCGCAGTGGCTCACGCCTGTAATCCTAGCACTTTGGGAGGCCAAGGGAGGTAGATCACCTGAGGTCAGGAGTTTGAGACCAGCCTGACCAACATGGTGAAATCCCGTCTCTACTAAAAATATAAAAATTAGCTGGGCATGGTGGCAGGTGCCTGTAATCCCAGCTACTCAGGAGGCTGAGACAGGAGAATCACTTGAACCCAGGAGGCAGAGGTTGCAGTGAGCTGAGATTGTGCCACTGCACTCCAGTCTGGGCAACAGAGTGAGACTCCATCTATCTCAAAAACAAAAAAAAAAAGGGAGAGAGAGACCAGGTGCAGTGGCTCACGCCTGTAATCCCAGTACTTTGGGAGGCCAAGGTGGGCGGATCCAGATCACGAGGTCAGGAGATCCAGACCATCCTGGTTAACATGGTGAAACCCCGTCTCTACTAAAAATACAAATAATTATCCGGGTGTGGTGGCGGGCGCCTGTAGTCCCGGCTACTTGGGAGGCTGAGGCAGGAGAATGGCGTGAGCCCGGGAGGCGGAGCTTGCAGTGAGCCAAGATCGCGCCACTGCACTCCAGCCTGGGCGACAGAGCGAGACTCTGTCTCAAAAAAAAGAAAGAGAAAAAAGTTTCTTTCCTCTCTCCTCCTTTTCACAGATTTGAATGCCTGTTTTGAGCTGAGCGTTGTGCTATGTGTTGAGGATACAATGATAGGTGAAAGTAGACAGCTCAGCTTCCATAGAGCTTAGAGACTTCTGGGGAAGGCACACCCAAACTGATCAAGTAATAATCTTTTAATTACAAACTGAGTTAAGTGTGTAGAAAGATTGAGAGACTAGAAGAACAACAACAACAAAACCCTGACCTAGACAGACTGGTCTATGTAAGAAAGTGACATCTGAGTTAAGAGCTGAGGTTTGAGTAGGAGGTAGAGAGAGAGGCAAAAGAGGAGAGATGTGTGTGTTTTCCAGAGACAGCAATGGCATTTGCAAAGGCCCTGTGCATGCGGGGCCTGGAATTGATAGCAACTGATATGGGAATGGGGGGTGGTGACAGCTTATAAACTGTGCTAAGAACTTTTCCTCTAATTTCAGAGCAAAGAAAAACCATCAAAGAGTATTAAGTGGGATAAGGGATATGATGCAGTCAGAATTCATGTTTTTGAAAAGACCTCTCTGGCTGCAGTGGGAGCTCGTGTGGTGGGGGAGGGGAGGCTGTGCTGAGTGCACAGGAGAAAGCCAGCGAGGCCTGTAGAAGATGCTGGGTTATCCCAGGGCTGACGGGGAGGCAGACACTCTCGGGAGATACCAAGGAGATGCCCGCAGCCAGCTGAGGTGAGGCCTTGGGAATGGAGGGCTTCGAAGGAGGGCATGTGGAATGAGAAGACAGCCTGGGCCCAAACACTGCACATACGATGGACACTTGGGGCTCTGCAGCCACCCATAGGCAGAGGGGAGGGAGGAGAGCTTTTGACAGGGAAAGGCAGCCTGACCAGAGGTTCTGGAGGAAGCTGGGCCTATTTGGGAAGCAGACATGCTGGTCTGCATGGGGGTCCTGGGAATGAATGATGGGAAGTCCTACTGGAAGCTCAGAGGCCAGACAGGGGGGCCTAAGCCTGTTCCTAGGGCTGTCGATAGAAAACATGGAGCCTTTGGAGTGTTCTGGCATTTTCTCTTGCCCTCCTACTCAACAAGGGAGGAAGCTAATTAAATTTCCACACAGTTGAAAGACCCAGATATGTGAAACCACGGGGCTAGAATTTGCCTTCCAATTCAGCCAGCTTTGCCTTTGCTAATTGCTTAGTCTAGGTAAAAGATTGTCCTGGGCATGGCCATGTTTAATATGATCATCTAGTCCAAGCCTTCAGTTTAGATGAGAAGGCTGAGCTGGAGGGCCATTGGCTTGTCCAAAGCCACCAGCCTATTAGGGTTTGAATCCAGTTCTCCTTATCCTCTGCTCCAGAGTGGCCCTTACCATGGGAGAGGGGCCAGGAAGGGCTGCCAGGGGCTCCCACCCCTTGTGACTTCTCCCTGGCACTGGCCTTTCAGAGGTGGCCCTCCCGTTGTTCTTGAGAATGGTGGTTGCTGTATGTTCGGGTTTCTGGACAGTTCTGCTGTGGCTTTGCATGGGCTGGCTTCTGCAGAACATCTCTCTGGGCAGATTTCTCTACTCTCTGCCTTCTTAGTGCTGCTAGCCAGGCCCCCTGTCTTGTCTTGCTGCTGTTAACACCACAGGCCCAAGAGACAGAAAATAAGATGGAAACCTGCCCACATCACTCCCCTGCTTGAAGCCTTCCACAGCTCCCAATCACTTCAGCACCCAGCGAGGGTGCCCTCAGACCTGAGCCCCACGTGTCTTTCCTCTCCTCCCCTGCCACTCCTCCTTGTTGTAGGGGGCATCTTGTATACAGTTCCCAGCCCAGGCTCTCTTACTGCCTCGGTGCCTTGCTAATGCTATTCCACTTGCCCGAGCCCCTTCCCTCCTTCCTTCAGCCCCTTGGTTCCTGCTCATCCCTCAGGTCAGCTCAGTCTCCATCTGAAGGATGGCAACCAGCTGTCCCCTTATCCAAGCCCTCACTGGACCCTGATTAAAAGGATGTCTGGCCTCTCCCCTCCTGAAGGTCTTTGACTTTATGAGGTCAACACCATAAATGTCTGAACTCACCTGAACTTGATGTCATGAAAAGGGCAAGTGTGGCCGGGTGCAGTGGCTCATGCCTATAATCCCAGCTACTCAGGAGGCCGAGGCAGGAGAATTGCTTGAACCTGGTAAGCGGAAGTTGCAGTGAGCCAAGTTGGTGCCACTGCACTCCATCCTGGGGGACACAGTGAGATTCTGTCTAGAAAAAAAAAAAAAGGGCCGAGTGGCAGGCCCGGCTTGCAGCCCCGACGCTGCCGCTTGTCATGCATCTGTCTCCTGGAGCATTACTGTACCTGTTTCCTCAACGGTAGAATGGGGTCAGTGCTGCCTGACCTTGAGGGGCATTGTGAAGACAGAGGCAGAACGCTGGGAAGCGTGCCCCACCCCCACGTGCCTGGCAAACAGCCCCCACCCTGGAAGCCTCAGGTGCTTTTCTTCCTCCCCTTGGTGGGGTGAGGACGACCGGGGTGAGTCACCTGAGAAGTGCTTTGAGGGGGAGGAGCTGAAGGCCACACCTGGAAGGGCGATTTATTCCTTAGGCGCTGCCAGGTGTCTGCTGCCTTCGCCCAGAAACTGGTGATATTCAGAGCTAGGTATGCCCTTCAGACAGGAAGCCTGCATCCAGGGTGATAGGAGGAGCCCCACCAAAAAGCACCCTCCACAGGGTTTGTTTATGTGCTGAGTTCCAACCTGGAAACAAAACGGGTCACTGGGCCACAGGATTCAGAGAGAGGCCACGATCAGAAAGGAGGGACCTTCCTGGGGAGGCAAGGCCTGGTTAGCCGAGGCCGGGAGAGGGGGGCTCTGCCTGGCTCTTCACTGCCTCCTGGAGTTCTCAGGCCAGAAATCTGAGTTTATGCCATTTAGTGGAAGGTGAGCTTCATGTGTTTGCAAGCCTGGCTTGGGTGTGCTGCGTGAAAATATGGCTGAGAGAGAGTGGAATTCGAGAGAGGAGTTGATGGTGACGTTGAGCTCGTGGCAGCAGAGCTCAGAGAGCACACCTAGGGGAAAGCTGAAAACTGGAGACAGGGCTGGGGCCCCTTCCCACTTGCAGCTGAGATTTTATGGCAGGCCATGGACTTTGACCTCAGTATTGTAAAAACCTTAATCTTCTGCAGGCTGGGGTTTAGTTGTTTTGTTCTTTTGGTCACTACTGATGGGCAGATCTCTCTCCACACAAGTGACCTAGAGATTGACAAGGGCCTATTTGTCTAGGAAAGGGCAGGGGCTGTTGAGTGCATGAAGTGGATTCCTCTCAAATAAACCACTGCTGTGAGAGGATACCGCCAGCACTCGCCCGTCCATGGCGTCTGCATGGTATTGTATCCTGTCAGACCTCTCTTGGGACTCTCTTGGCTACAAGTAACTAAAACAAATTTAAATTACATTAACAACATATAAAAGGAATTTCTTGGAAAGATGCAGGGCAGGGGTGGAGGGTGGGATCTGAGATCCCAAAGTGGGGTGGGAGTGTCTTTTAGGACACTCAGAAGCCATATCATCTCATCCTTTTCTCCAGAAGTGAGCTCGGTTCCCGCTTCAAACTGGCTTCGCCTGATGCTTCTGCTCATGTGATCCCCGGTCAAGCAATGGCCAACACAGAGGCCAGCATCTCTCTGTCCGACCCCAGCTTCCTGGGTGCAAATCTGATGCCCAGCATGGGTTGGGGTGAGGAAAAGGAGGTTTTGGAGCAGGGAGTGAGGTTACCCGGGGCTGGGGACTCCTTCAAATGGTGTGACAGGATATGGTTCCGGCTGTTCTTCAAGCTGGGGTGGACGGGTTTATAGGCAGATGTCTCTGGCAATTAATTGAGGGTAATTGAGTATTGACGATTTAACCCCTAAATGCTTTAAACAAAGTATTCTCTTCTCTCCCAGAGACTCAGGATGTAACTGACCTGCTGGCTGCTTGAGCTGAGTGTGGAATTAGCAGGAACACTAACCTTCTGAGGCCTCTCTTCTAGGAATCATTAAACATGGCCTTAGATATTAGCTCCAGATCACCCAGGAAGCTTGGGAGGAGCCGTTGGACAGTCACCAACACAGTGTTGCCAATTGTCACTCCCACCCCTGCCTTCACACAGGGCCAGTCTCCTGCTTTCCAAACACTTCTTCTAGTCAGGGCCAGCTACATAATTCGCAGGTCCCCGTGGAAAATAAAAATGCAGAGTCCCTTATTGACAGAGCATGTTGTCACCACTGCAGAGCTAAGCAAGGGTTTCCCCAAGCCTCTCCCAGTCTGTCTTTCTTGTTTCTCAGTAACTTCTCTGCCTCTCCTTCATTGTATTTTGTATCTTTTTCTAGATTTCTTTTGGTCAAAAGCGAAACACACTTTTGGAGGGCCTGCTTTTCCCAGGGAACAGCTTTACAAAGCCCTAACCAATTTTGTTTGGGATGTTTGGTTAGCTCAAGGTGTGCAGTGGCGTGAAGGAGCCAGGGAGCCGTCTTCCATTTGAAAGTGCCGCTCTCTCAACGTTGAGACAGTTGTTTTACTTATCTGAAAGGAGAACCAAAGAGCTGAGTCACAGAGATGTCTGGTTAAGGTTGTTAACTCGTAAGAATGCAGTTAAGTGTTTATCAGGTGTTTTTTTGGTTTGTTTGCTTTGTTTTGTTTTTTATAAAGTGGGGAGGGGGGTCAGTCCTTTATATAATTTAATTCAACTAGCTAACAGTCATGCTTTATTTCTTGGAAACATTTTTTAAATAGGTGCAAAGGAGATAATGCTGGCTTAAAACAACCACAAGCATCTCAGTGGTCATATCGTATTATGGACGGGTTATGTACTTAGCATCGTAATTTGCACTATAGAGCGTTTCCTCCCAGATTAGATGAAAAGCTGCCTTTTGTGTGTGTTTACAAGATGCTTTACAAATTGGGTGCCCTTGATTGCTACGTGTTGAAGAACTCCACTGTTCTCAAATGGATATACTTTAGCGTCTGCAGTAAGTGGGTTGTCTTTGTCCTACTCTTTTAAAAAGTTGTCCCTATTCGTAATTGTGGTAAAACTATAAATTATAAAATGTACTGTTTTAGCCATTTTTCAGGGTACAGTTCTGTGCCATTGGGTACATTCTCATTGTTGTGCAGCTGGCACCGTCATTCATCTCCAGAACGATTCCATCCTCCCAAACTGAAACTGTCCCCATGAAACCCCAGCTCCCTGTTCCCCTCCTCTGGCAACCCCAAGCTACCTTCTGCCTCCTTGAGTTTGCTTACTCCGGGTACCTCATATAAACAGAGTAACACAGCATTTGTCCTTTTGTGACTGGCTCGTGTCGCTCAGCGTGATGTCGTCAAGGCTCATCCATGTGGCAGTGTGTGAGCGTTTCCTTCCTGCCTTAGACTGAGGAATACGCCATTGTGTGCCTGCACCACATTCTGTTTGTTTGTTCACCCATCGGCAGACACCTGGGTCGCCTCTACCCCGTGGCTGTGGTGCGTGTGTGGCTGGGAACTTGGGTGATGCCCTCCTTCTTGAAGACAGTCTGGACAATCCTTCCATCCCTCCCCTGCCCTCCCCTTCAGAGGCAGTGCTGCAGCCGCTCGCGTGGTGTCCCTGATCTTCCTCTCAGAACATCTGCCCTGGGCTGGTGTCACAGATGGGGTAGAAGACCATGTCTGCCCTGGAGAAGGGAGCTCTTCATATAGCCGGAGATGGTTGGGAAATTGAATATCCCTGGCATGCGGCATAGGACGAGCGGGGCAGGGAATGGGAGCCGAGGGTGTGGGGGTGAACTGAGCACATCCTAGGAAGGCAGGTGTGGCACACCATGAGGTGCCTTGGCCCAAGAACAGGACAAGGTGCAGGGGTGCAGAGGAGTTGCTTCTGTCAGTCGCAGGGAAGCCCGGGGACTGAAGGATTGAGAGAGGACCTCTTCTGTGAGGAGCTGGTGAAGACGGGGAAGGGACATGTGCAGGGTGCAGAGAGGATGTGGCCTAGAGGAGGGTATGAGTCCTGACCCCGCAAGGCCCCCTACAAAGCCATAGTGTCAGCCTTGGGCATAGCTTGATTTTTTCCTCTAGTAGACAATGAGTCTCCTGAACTTTGTAAGTAAGGAAATGATAGAAGAACGAGATTTTAGGACTTGATGGGAGAGATCCAGGAGAGAAGGGCTCGTGTCCACCCAAGGGGTCTGTCTACAGCCCCTCAAGCCAGCCCCTAAGGCGCTGTACCTCCAGGATATACCCATGTTACTCAGTGCCTCTTGAAAAACACCTGAACGAGTCCCTATCACAAAACACGGCCATCGTCCTACCCAGGGGCCACCGCCCTCTCCCTCTCGACATGTCTGAGCTCCTGCAAAACACCTCCTCTGCCCAGCGCCCAGTGCTCCTGCCTCCTACAGGCCCCAGCCCAGCACTGCATGGTCTCTCCCCTGCAGGGGCTGTCAGGCTTGCCTGATGCCAGACCCCACACAACTGCTCAGGGATTTCAGTTGACCTCCCTGGGTAAGTTTCTAGGGCTTCAGAGTACCACAGACGGGCAGCTTCAATAGCAGAGATATATTGCCTCACAGTTCTGGAGGCTGGAAGTCCAAGACCAAGGTTCAGCAGGGTTGGTTTTCCCTGAGGCCTCTCTCCTTGACTCGTAGATGGCTGTCTTCTCACTGTGTCCTCACACGGTTTTCCCTCTGTGTGTGTCTGCGTCCTCATCTCCTCTTCTTATGGGGACCCCAGTCAAATTGGATCAGGGCCCACCCTAATGGCTGCATTTGACCTTAATACCCTCCTTAAAAGCCCTCTCTTGAAACACAGTCACATTCTGAGGTCCTGGGGGTTACAGCTTAAACACTGGAGCTTTGAGGGGACATGACAGCAGAGCTCCAGCATGCACCCTGAGCAGGGTAGCTCTGATATGTATCTGCAGCCGGGATGTTTCCCTGAAGCCCTAGGCCTGTGCGTTCCCCAACCTGCTGGACTGGCCCTCTCCTGTGGCACCTGATCTTATCTATGCCTTTTCCCTAAATCCCAGTGTTTAGTTGTTGGACACTGTAGCTGAGCGGTTCTTTATCACTCCCTTGCTTCAAATCCTCCGTGGCTCTCCATGACCTTTAAGATGAAGTTGGGCCTGGGTAGTAGGTTTCAAGGTCTCTGCCTGCCTCTCCTGCCTCCGTCCCCATCATCCCCACAGGGACCTCAGTCCATCCCCATCATCCCCACAGGGACCTCAGAGCTCCACCCACCTATTTGTTGATTTCCCAAACAATGCTCTGTATTCCCCCATACTCTTCTTTCAGCCCAGAGTCAACCCCTCCATCCTGTTGCCTCCTTCAGACCTTCTTGGCTCCCTCTTCCTCCCTTCCCATTTCCCACCCCTGCTGTCCTGGCCCGAATATATATCCTCAGCCCCTGGGCCTAGCAAGTACTCTGTAAACACTTCCTACATGGTGCCAGTAAGGAGGTGGCGAAAGGATTTTGCTCTCATCTGGGTGAGGTTGGATGGTTTAATTCTGGGATGACAAGAATAAAAGAGGACAGATTCATAAGTCAGCTCAAACCTGAAGTCACATTTCAGTGAGCTATTGAAGATTAAGAAGAGTTATGTAGCTTATCTGAAATGGCAACTAATCAAACTTGGGCGGATCATACTGGGCTCTGGAGTCGATTATGTCTTTAAACCACTGCTGTTCAGAACTTTAGGTAGGTCACAGAGCCTTTTCTTCACGTGGAACTGGCCCATCTTCGGCCAGGGCTGCGGTGGCTCCAGTGCACTTAGAGTCACCTGGGGAACTTTCGGAAATGCCTGTAGGACCCCAGCATCCATCGTTTAAAGGAAGTTCTCTGGACGATTTCCACGTGGTATGATTTTGCTCCCAGAGGACACTTGGCAATGTCTGGAGACATTTGTTGTTGTTGTCACACCTTTGGGGGCATGGGGGTTGGGCGCTACTGGCATCTGGTGGGTAGAGGCAGGGGTGCTGCTAAACATCCTACAGGGCACTGGACCGTCCACATCACAAAGGATGATCTGGCCCCAAATATGCCAAGTTTGAGAAACCCTGGTCTAGACTAATAAAAACATTCATTGTATTTCCTGACCACACCCAACAGATGGCCAAGCCTGTGGGGAGGGACAGTGGGACCTCTGCTCTTTAACCCGCCGTATGGGGCACATGGGCGTTCAGGCCGAGGGCGTTTCATCCTGCTGGGAATGCCCACGAGGCAGCCAGGGTTCCCCGCCCTCTGTGAAGAAAGGGCTTGCTGAGCTCCTTGTGGGATAAACAAAGCTCAGCCCACCTGGGAAAGCATGTTTGGGAAAACGGCCATAGTGTATTTACGCAGGAATGAATGTTGCTAATGACCAAGTCACTCCTTGAAGTAGGTCCTTTGAACCTCTACTTAGAATAACAGTTAATTACTAGAAAAGGAAACGTCTGTTTGGAAGTAAAAGGTACTTATTTTCAAAATGTCTCTAATTCAAACTAGCCTTTTCCATAATTAATTCCTATTACGGGGGTTTTATAGTGTTGTCAGCAGCAGGAAACTGGAGCTCTCCCGTGGGACACAGACTCCAAACGCTGGAGGCCAGAGCTGAACATAAGCACTGTTTACATTTGCTGAGTAACAGATCGGGCTGGCTCCCTCCAGGGACCCAGGCATCGAGCCTGATGGATCATCTAGTCCTAGCGAAACATCTGCTACCTGTGCAGAGGCAGGCACCTCGTGGCTTTGCCGGCTCCGAAAGTGAGAGTGCTGGGTATTAGCTGGACCCCCTTAGGTCACCAGAGCGACCCCTTCCCCAGCAGGATGGGTCCTGCTTATGTGATCACAGCACTGTCTGCCTGTCCCACTCTCTTGGCCCTGGACTTGGTAGCGTTGTCTTCCTTTTTGAGTGTTCTTGATGCTCTTGGTGCCTCTAACACAGGGCTGTCAACAACGGTGGTGGCAGGGGAGACTTAGCTGGGTGTCCTGGCAGGGGCCCATGTCTGACTCTCAGAGCTGCTTTCAAGCATGCAACAAAGATGTTCAGTTGGAGCCCATCTGGCCAGAGGGAGTGAAATGCAAGAAGGTGATGGGTTCCCACAGGAGCCCGTCTGGGGCTTAGTGGTTTCTGGAGCTCTGTTTCCTGGAGTCATCAAAATCTTCATGAAAAATTAGCTGTGCGTGGTGGCACATGCCTGTAGTCCCAGCTACTTGGGAGGCTGAGGCAGGAGAATCATTTGAACCCTGGAGGCAGAGGTTGCAGTGAACCGAGATGGTGCCACTGCACTCCAGCCTGGGCAACAAGAGCAAAACTCTGTCTCAAAAACAAAACAAAACAAAAAAAACTAGTAGGTTCCAGAGTGGTTTTTAAAATTATGATTTCATTTTAAGAGAAGATTTATTTGTAATATTTTTCTGGGAAGTCCCATAAGAAACAACTTGTCAAAAATGGATATCATCAAGACTGAGGGAATTTCGACGTATGTGGTTTGGTTTTGTTTTGGGTTTTTTTTTTTTTTTTTTTTTTTGGTTTTATGTGTTTGTTGATAATGTGTTTAAGTATAAGCAAGTGGTTTCTCTGTTTAATTCATTTCTCATTTGCCTTCTTGTTGTTCATCGTTTATAATTCTTTTGGGGCAGAGTCTTAGATAAGTGACCAACGGGAGGGTGGTGAGGAAAGCCAACGGCAACTTTGATGATGAATCTCATTTTTAATAGCAGTGTTTGGGAAGCTGAAATGACCTTTGACAGCCAGAAGGTTACCAGGGAATTTGCAGACTGAGGATCTATGGATCATCTTACTGAAAAGAGGTCTTCAAATCTGCAGAAGGCATTTTCTCCTTGAGGGAAGCGACGACATACAGCAGCCTTTCTTTTGCGAACTGTTTGAATCTATATAGCAAACACTGCGGCCTCATCTCATAGTTCAAAATTATATGGGGGAAATACTGCACCAGGCATGTCCGGAGCAGCGTGTAATGTTCAGATGTTTACTGAGCCACCAGTTTGTGCACAGCACTGTGCTGGGGGCTGCTGGAGACGGGGAGGATGGATCTGTGAGTGTGTCTGGAGAACAGGAGGGGGTGGGGAGGGGCAAAAGAGTCAGCCTGGCAGAGGGGTGCACTGTGCATGGAGATAGGGAAGAGAGTGAGATGGGAATCCCTGGGATGTGTGCCCTGTAATGGGAAGGAGTGGGAGAAGACATTTCTTTCAGTTAGGAGGAGAGAATGGTACAAGGCTGTGAAGGGTTTGAAAGCTTGAGGGGGTCAGTCAGGATGCTGCAAGTAGCAGAAAACCCTGCATCAAACTGGCTTTAAAAAAATACAGAAGTGGCCAGGCGTGGTGGCTCACGCCTGTAATCTCAGCACTTTGGGAGGCCAAGGCAGGTGGATCACCTGAGGTCAGGAGTTCGAGACCAGCCTGGCCAACATAGTGAAACCATCTCTACTAAGAATACAAAAAATAGCTGGATATGGTGGTGGGCACCTGTAATCCCAGCTACTCGGGAGGCTGAGGCAGGAGAATCACTTGAACCTGGGAGGCAAATATTGCAGTGAGCTGGTATCACACCATTGGACTCCAGAGCAAGACTCTGTCTCAAAAATCAAAACAAATAAAAACACACACAAACAAAAGTATAGATGACATTTCTGGAAGTCCAGAGATAGGATGGGCCGCAGTTTCCAGTTCTTTCTAGTTCTCTTCTAGGTCATCCTCTGCCCTGGCTTCATTCTCACACTGTATTAGCTTGCTGGGCTGTATAACAAGTACCACAGAAATGTATTCTGTTACAGGTTTGGAAGTTGGAGGTCCTAGATCCAGGTGTGGGCAGGGTCAGTTTCTCCTGAGTTCTCTCTCTTTGGCTTACAGATGGCGTCTTCTCCCTCTGTCCCCACATGGTCCTCCCTCTGTGTGTGTCTGTGTCCTCATCTCTCCTTGTAGGGACATCAGTCATGTTGGATTAAGGTCCTCTCTAGAGACCTACTTTAACTTAATAATCTCTGTAAAATCCCTATTTCCAAACAAGGCCACAGTTTGAGGGTCTGGAGTTCGGATTCCACCACGTCTTGTTAGGGGCAGGGCGGACACAGTTCAGCCACAGGGCCCTTCAGGGAGGAGGGAGGGAGTTGCATCCCTGGAGCATGAGCTGAGTGTGTTCTCACGTCGCTGCTGCGGTAAGTGGGCTTTCCATCCAGTTTGTCTGTTGTAAATCAGAGATGTGCAAGTGAAGGCAACTGCTGGCACTTCCGTGGGAGTTGGCTGCTGTGTTCAGAATCCAGGTGGTGACAGAAGGGTGCAGGTACTAGAGGGAAGGGCAGGTTCCACCACTGTAGGAGAGGTCGCTGGGAGCAGGGGTGGGAGTGTGGATACCTGTCACAGAGGAGGAGGAGGGAAAGGAAAGGGGGAAAAGGGAGAGAGGGGGAGGGGAAGGGGAGCGGGGAAGGGGATCAGGGATGGTGGAAGAGAGGGAAAGTGGGGAGAAACAGGCGGAAGGGAGGGGGAAGGGAGAGGGAAGGGAGGGGGAAGGGAGGGGGAAGGGAGGGGGAAGGGAGGGGGAAGGGAGAAGTAAGGGAGAGGGAAGGGAGAGGGAAGGGAAGAGGGAAGGGAGGGGAGGAAGTGTTCGTTGCTGCAGGTTGGCTGGGCTGAGTGTTTTACAGATGCCGCGGCTGAATCCTGACAGCCCCCTGAGAAGTGGGCTTCTCTGTGGCTTATAGCAAAGCTAAGCCACCTGCTGGAGCTGAGATCTAGACCCCAGCAGCCTGAATCCCAGCCCCTGCACACCGCCCCTCTGGGCAGGGGACTTCCAGCATGGGCCCTTCACTCCCAGCACCGCTCCCAGTGCCCTTGCTGCCTGGGTTCTCCGCCCGGGTTTCTACGGAGCAGTGCGGATGGGGCGGGGCTGTTTTTCTTGCCTTTGGTAGAGTGACAGTGAGGCTCCTGTTTGGAAGTGACAGGCAGCCCATAAGCACACCTGTTAGGAACCTCAGGCCTTGACACAGCATCTGTGTGAACCGTTCACATCTCTTTTTTGAGCTCTCAGCCTGGAGATCTACTTCCTAAGCACAAGGGAAGATACGAGCAAACGCCCCTCTCCTGGAGGTTGATCCAGGCATTGCAGTTATTCTGTTGGTGGATTGGCCACACCCCTCGCATCTCCTCTCTTCTGCTGTCTGACCTTGTGCTGTTGGAGGAACAAAAACCGATGCTCCTCGCAATCAGATATTTCTGCCCTGTCTTTGAGACCCATTTAAAACAATTTCACAGGTTTTTTTTTTCTGAGGTGGAGTCTTGCTCTGTTACCCAGGCTGGAGTACAGTGGCGCGATCTCGGCTTGCTGCAACCTCCACCTCCCAGGTTCAAGCTATTCTCCTGCCTCAGCCTCCTGAGTAACTGGGATTACAGGCACCAGTTACCACGCCCTGCTAATTTTTGTATTTTTAGTAGATATGGGATTTCACCATGTTGGCCAGGCTGGTCTCGATCTCTTGACCTTGTGATCCAACTGCCCTCCCAGAGTGCTAGGATTACAGGTGTGAACCACCGCACCCAGCCCCTTTTTTTTTTTTTTTAAACAGAGTTTTGCTGTCTCGCCCAGGGTGGAATACAGTGGCATGATCTTGTCTCACTGCAATCTCCGCCTCCTGGGTTCAAGCGATTCTCCTACCTCAGCCTCCCAAGTAGCTGGGATTACAGGCATGTGCCACCACGCCTGGCTAATTTTGTATTTTTAGCAGAGATGGGATTTCACCATGTTGGTCAGGCTGGTCTCGAACTCCTGACCTCAGGTGATCCACCTGCCTCGGCCTCCCAAAGTGCTGGGATTACAGGCATGAGCCACCATACCCAGCTTTCACAGAATTTTTTAAGTGGAGGCATAATGACCACATAGTAAAATGGACAGTTGTTAACTGTATAGCTTAGTGGGTTTTCACTTGTATATATGCCCATCAACCACCCCCTAAATTAAGGTATTTCCCTCACCCTAGTGAATTCTATGCCACGCATCTCCAGTCAGCCCACCCCTTAGGCAACCACTGCGTTAATATCTATCCCCATAGCATGGTTTTGCCTATTCTGGAAGGTCATATGAAGGAAGCCTGTGGTCCACCGTGTCAGTCTCATCCCTGGATTCCTGCATGGTACTGTGTGCATTGACAGTTGTCCCTGTTTGTTGCTGAGCCGTATTCCACTGCATGGGTAGACCACACTGTGTTTCTCTCTCCACTGGTGACGGACACTGGGCTGTTTTCAGCCTGTGGTGATTATGCATAGACTGCTGTGCACATTATAAGCTGAACATTGTCAATCCTTTCTACTCTCGGCTACCCCTCTGTTCTCATATTTAAAAGTTGATTGGCAGAATCAGGGCAGCCAGTGAAAAGTCTTGACTTATTTATAAGCTAGGCAAGTTTCCTTCTTTGTCTTTTCAGAATTTTTCGGGTAGGAAGCAGGAGTGATGGGAGGAATGTGGGGAGGGGATTACCATTCGTTAGAGGCAGGGATCCCTGGCCCTAGAGTTGTGGCCCCTGTGTGACCCCACAGCTTCTGGGACTCACTCCCTAGGGCTGATAAGGCGGCTGTGGGAATGGTGCTAGTACCATTTGGGCGGGGAGCAGCCACCTGGAGGTGGCACTACCAGTCAGCTGCTGTTTGTGTCCCAAGGGGGACTGAGCAGCTGTTCTGAGGAGTTTCCTCCTGTCCCTGCAGCACACGAGAGTGGCTTTGGCAGCCAGGCCCTCCACCTCTCTGTAGGCATCTCTTGCATGTGAGGGTTTGAGGGAGACCTCTTTATCCTCCCTTTCTGTAAGAATGACCTGGGCAAGCCTTTTGAGCGAAACTCACACAAAACAGGTGGGGCCTCTGCTGTCATCCAGCCCACAGCTAACTGCAAAGAGCCACAGAGGCCCAGCTTGTAGGGTTTCAAGCCAAGGAGGGGAACTATTTTCTGATGGAACCTGCCCTGCAGAATGGTATGTTCCCTTCACAAGGTTCTGGAGGCCACTGGGGAAGTATTTCCCAACAGGGGTGAGTTAGTGAGAGAAGGAGGGCCAGGCCGTCTGATTTGCCTGCTCCTTGCTAAAAGCCTTAAAAAGAGCAATGAATTGTAGGCAGGCATTTCCACCACATTTAAACATACGAAAAGCTCAGTGATTTTTGTAAGATTTTCCCAGGGCTAGCCGGGCGCGGTGGCTCAAGCCTGTAATCCCAGCACTTTGGGAGGCCGAGACGGGCGGATCACGAGGTCAGGAGATCGAGACCATCCTGGCTAACACGGTGAAACCCCGTCTCTACTAAAAAATACAAAAAACTAGCCGGGCAAGGTGGCGGGCGCCTGTAGTCCCAGCTACTCGGGAGGCTGAGGCAGGAGAATGGCGTAAACCCGGGAGGCGGAGCTTGCAGTGAGCTGAGATCCGGCCACTGCACTCCAGCCTGGGCGACAGAGCGAGACTCTGTCTCAAAAAAAAAAAAAAAAAAAAAAAAAAAAAAGATTTTCCCAGGGCTTCAAGTTTGCGAGCCACTCTGCACTTCATCAGGAAGCATGTTTGTACTTGCGTGCGTGTGTCATCCTGAGACGAACTGCATTCCTCTGAAAGCAGGTTAAACAACTGATGGTGCGCTTTTATTAGGGGAACAGTTTAGAAATTCGAAGCCCCCAAATGTTCCGCATAAGTGATGCATTTATCATGATGGCTACTGAAATTACTGAGCCAAAGCGGAGAGCTAGAAGGAGATGCCTTCCTGGAAGTCCTTCCTCTGCCTAGTTTTACAGTGAGCTGAAGAGCAGTTGTACACAACGGCAAGGAAGGTTGGTTCTTTCAGGTTCTGCAAAAGCAATTTCAGAATTTGGGGGAAAAAACATTAAACATTTATTTTAAACTTAGGCTTCTTCAAAGTCTCACAGCCAGCCTACCCTCCAAGCCTGAGTGATTGTGGAAGGAGCCAGCGTTCACTCGGCAGAGGAACAGAGCTTTCCTGCCACCAGGGAGTAGAGGCGCGGGCAAGGAGCACTGGGCTCAGATGCAGGATAACCGGTTTGAACCCTAGCACTACCGCCTCTTCACTGAGGAACCTTGGGGATTACTCAGCCCCCTGGAACCTAATTTCCAAGGTGGAGATGACACCTATAGCATAAAGCTCTGTGGGGATTACAGGAAATGATGGAAGTGACGCTCCCTCTCAGCAGAGTGTGTGCTTTGAGATATGCATTTAATCTGAGCCCTTTTCTGCAAAGAGCTCCCAGTGGAGCTCAGAGGACAGTCATGTAACCAACAACTACAATGCATTATACAACGATCTGCAATCTTCTAACCATTAACTCTAGACTTCTAAAACAGAAGCATGGAAGCTCAGAGGAAACGACCGAGGTCAGCCCTGGCAAATGGCGGTCTTTGTGGCCCCCAGCTGGCCACCTGAGCTGTGGACACGTTTGTCTGCCGTGTGCCCTCACTGTCAGAACCCCTCTTTCTGTGGCCTCATATTGTCCCCAGCTATTCGACGTCTCCTCATTTAGGAGTGCTTCTCAGGTGCTCTCAAATGACCTCTTTTTCACAATTTCCTCTCTATTCCTACTTTCCAAAACCAAAATATCTGGGCAGCTAATTTTAGCTAAGAGATGAAAGCAGTTCACACTAAGGTACGAAGGACTGATAGGATTGACCCTACTCCCTCTGAGCTCATCCAGAACTTCAGCCTGTTCATCAACGACTGGCCAATAGCCCACACACTTCATGCCCACCCATAGGTGGTTTTGAAAGGCTGAACCTTTAACAGCCCTCCCTCTCATTCTCCCCTCCCTGTCCCCTACAGAGCCAGGCTCAGGAATTTGGTCCTCCTTTTCTGAAAGGCTGTGATCTTTGATCAGGATATTTCTAACAATAATAGCATCAACCGAAAGTCCCTAGTAAGGTTTGATTAACTTAACATTTCAGTTGCATTTTAAGGCTAGTCCTGATTAGCATTCCCCTCTGTGACATGGGAGCAGGATGTGCCCTCACAGGACCTGCCCCCACGCCCATTCTTACTCAATGTCCAGCCCAGGTGCAGGTCTCCCTCCTGGAAGCCTGCCTTGAGCCTGCCCCACATTTTTAAACCCTCCCACTTGCTGTGTTTTCTTTTTCTTTCTTTTTTTTTTTGGAGATGGAGTTTCACTCTTGTTGCTCAGGCTGGAGTGCAATGGTGCAATCTCGGCTCACCGCAACCTCCACCTCCCAGGTTCAAGTGATTCTCCTGCCTCAGCCTCCCAAGTAGCTGGGATTAGAGGCAAGTGCCACCATACCCAGATAATTTTGTATTTTTAGTAGAGATGGGGTTTCTCCATGTTGGTCAGGCTGGTCTCAAACTCCCCACCTTAGGTGATCCACCTGCCTCAGTCTCCCAAAGTGTTGGGATTACAGGCGTGAGCCACCACGCCTGGCCACATGCTGTGTTTTCTAACACAAAAAAACTCCTCTCCATTCCCCTCCAGCCTCATCCCTTCTAGTCTTCCTGGCATGGATAGGGCCGGCCAGGGCACACGCACAGCGCCTTCTATGTGTCTGCTGCCACTACTCTTTACCCCTCAGCATCGTCCTTTCTTAGACCTGCCCCAAACTCTAAAGAGCAAGGACAGCACTTTTTGCACTATTGTTTTCTTGGGGTCTGGCACTCAGTAGGTGACCAATAAATAGTCATGAAACACTTAAGACTGTGGCACTGCTCTGCAGTCCCTCCTGGGGCCTGGCCCACAATACTGGGGACTGGGTGGTGGCATGAATGAAGAAAACATATTTACACAAGGCCAGGACCTAAGAGCTTGGGGTGGCCTGCCTTGAACGTGTGAGAAGTCAAGGGGGTTGGTGACTGAGGGAGGGGGGACAGTCTGGTCACTCTTCCTTTTGGCTGGCAACGTTCCTCAGTCCTTTCACCCATTGACAAGCTTGGGGAGAAAGGATGTCTCGCTGCCAGCAGACATGAGACGTCAGATAGAGAGGCCTGCACCCTGGGGATTTTCTCGCGAAGATAACCCACAAGACGACAGGCAGGAAGACCGTGGCTGCTGTGTGCTTTCTGCTGCCCAATCCAGGATCCTCTTCCAAGTGCTCTGCCATCCATGTTTAAGTGAATTGGGATACTGGCTAGCCCATTTTCTGAAGATAACACTGTCTTTCAACTTTTTTGTGTGTGCATGTGGGAAAACATACGTAACATAAAATTAACCATTTTAAGTGTACAGTTGAGTGGAAGCCATTCACATGGTTGTGCAACCATCGCCACCATCCGTCTCCAGAACTTTGTCATCTTTCCAAGCTGAAACTATATCCCCATGAAACTATAACTCATCCCCCCTCACCCCAGCTCCTGGTAACCCCCATTCTACTTTCTGTGTCCATGAATTTAACTGCTCCAGGCACCTCACGTAAGTGCAATCATACCATATTTGTCCTTTAGTGATGGCTTATTTCACTTAGCATGTCTTCAAGGTTCATCCATGTGTAGCACGTGTCAGAATTTCCTCCGTTTTTTAGGCTGAATAATACTCCATCATGTGCACGCACCATGTTTTGTTTCTTTGTTCATGCATCAATGAACACTTGGGTTTCTCTCAGCCCTTGGCTACGGTGAATACGGCTGCTATGAATATGGTGTGCAAATATCGTTTTATGTCCCTGCTTTTGCTTTTGGGGGTCTACAGACTCTTTTTTAAAGAATAACATAGTATAAATCATTGCCTGTGTACTTCCTAGTCGGCCCCGGACTTGGGCTAATTGAGCAATTGTCCTTGCACAGAGAGGTGGGGACAGGCAGGGCAGCGATCTGTTCTCAAGGAAGTGGAATTTTACACAGTTGACTGCTTCTTGCTGTGGTTGACCTTTTGCAGATCATTTCCTTAGAGTTTTCAATGTTTGTCCATATCTTACCAATTAGCAGTTATAAACTCTCGAGAAGCCAGGAAAATAGTTATTTTTATTCTCTCGGATTAAAGGCAGAAAAACATTCCTCTGGTTCTTTTGAACATCCTTTGATGTACATGCATATCCCCCTCTCTTCCTTCAGGTGGATTGTCAGAGGTGACAGGACTGTTTTACCCCAGCCTTTAAAATCCCAGAATTTCCACGTTTATAATTTGCATTGTGTTCACATATTAGTTCGTGCAGGGCAAACAAAATATACGTGGCAACGTCTCTCGTACTCTGCAGCCCAGACGTGCCCTTGAAAGCATGTAGGAGGGAGAGGGTTTCTGAGGCCAAATACGTTTGAAAAATGCATTTTACAGAACCCCCTTTTCAGGATTCATGATGCACATGAACATATTAAAGGCTCTGAGAAGTCCTACAAATGAGACACCAGCTCAACGTTGTTTCACTGAATGTCATCGCTAATTAACTAGTTATTCCCTTTTTTTAGATGAACACTTATTGATACCCTTTTAGCCATGCCACCTTCAAAAAAAAAAAAAAAAAAAAGCTTCA
Organism: Chlorocebus sabaeus; assembly: GCF_047675955.1. NCBI lineage: Eukaryota > Metazoa > Chordata > Mammalia > Primates > Cercopithecidae > Chlorocebus > Chlorocebus sabaeus. Next base: position 3,301,922 of record NC_132920.1, on the reverse strand, counting down.
ACGACTGGCTTAGAAGTGAGTGTGTCTTTCAAATGCAGCTATGCAGGGAGGACAGTCCAGTTGTGAAGGGCTTCCTTACTGGATCGTTAATATATTTTTACTTTGTCTTTTGCTGTCTATTTGCCTTTGAGAAAGACAGAAGAAAGAACTGGGGAATGCTGAATGGATCGACTTGATTGTCCCATGGCAAGCTTTGTCAAGGCTGCTCTGCTGCATCAGTAGTTAATGGAGAGTATTATCATGGCAGGGCTGGGATGGAGTTCAGGTGCCCTGGCTTGTTATGCAAAGCCAAGCCCGTGAAGCCCCAGACACTGATTGCAGTTAGTACTACAGCAGAAAGGCCTTCTCACGTTCATCTTGGAGTTTCCCCAAAAGTTCACACCCTCCAAGTCCTGTAATTCCAACTCCACAAGTAACAGAAGGATGTCCCCTCAGGAGCTGGCCATCCCAGGCCTGTCACCAATATTAAAACATTGTACCACTCTGAGCAGCCTGGAGGGTGAGGCGGGGCAGGAAGGTCTGATCAGAGACTCTGTGGTGAGGGCCCCAACTTGGGCAGCTTTGCAGCCTCCTTGGCACGAGAGGGTCTCTGTTCCCTTTCTCTGTCCGCTTGCTGAGGTTTGAGTTGTGACATGTGTTCTCTACTCCTTTCCCTGTCACATACACATCTGGCCAGGCCCTGGTGAGTTCTCAGGGTAGTGATCCTGGCTTTCGCGTAAGGATGCTTTGAGGTTCTATCTGAGGAAACTCTTTTTTTTTTTTTTTTTTTTTTTTTTTTTTTAATGAGACGGAGTCTCGCTCTGTCGCCCAGGCTGGAGTGCAGTGGCCGGATCTCAGCTCACTGCAAGCTCCACCTCCCGGGTTCACGCCATTCTCCTGCCTCAGCCTCCCAGTAGCTGGGACTACAGGCGCCCACCACCTCGCCCAGCTAGTTTTTTGTATTTTTTTTAGTAGAGACGGGGTTTCACCATGTTAACCAGGATGGTCTTGATTTCCTGACCTCGTGATCCGCCCGTCTCGGCCTCCCAGAGTGCTGGGATTACAGGCGTGAGCCACCGCGCCCGGCCCTGAGGAAACTCTTAGAGGGCTGCCTCTCAGTCCGCTTGTCCCCAGAATGCTGGAGGCACTGAAGTGGAAGGTCGGGAGGCTTCTCGGCTCACCCCACCTCGGACCTTCTTCCTCTCCCGACCGGAGGGCAGGGGCCGGGAGCCAGACTGCACAGTCACATTCTGCTGTCATGCTGCCAGTTTGGCATGGTGTTTTTAGAAGATTAATAGTTCGTTCAAAGGAAGAAAATAAAAACACACTCTTGGGTTTAATAGTGTTGTCGGCTTTTGAGAACCATCCTACTTTTTTTTTCTTTTGGTCTGAAAAATAGTATGTGTAAGGAATGATTGCAGGAAGTGTTGGAAACGAAGCTGTGTTGCTGTTCCCAGGATGCTGCTGAGGAGGTCAAAATGAAGGTCATGGCATTCTGATAGGTAGTGGGAGGACCTGAAAGCACAGTAGAGCCCCGGGTAGACCTGGACCCGCTTCTCCTTCAGCATCTCCCAGCTGTGAATACAGCTGCTCCCTGGAGGGCGTCTTCCATCCTCGTCTGGCCCACTTTCTAATCTGGTGCTGACTGTGCAGACAGGATGTAAAACTAGTAAAATACCCCTTAATTTGGGTCAGTTAGGGGTGAGGCTAAAATGAATAGCTCAGACTCTAAGTAATCAAAACCCTTTCTGAAGTAGTTTTATTACTCTCAGATCCGAAATGTTACTTACCAACAGACATAAGCCCCCAAGGACCTGCTTAACTGACAGACAAAATTAATGAGTAATAATCACCTTGTGCCAGTTGCTGCACCAGGCGCATTCCTGGTGTTATTTTTGACTCTTGTAACAACCCTGTAGTGAAGGTTTTGCAACTCCTACGTCATAGATGTTAAAACTGAGCCCCCCGCAAGGTGAAAAAGCTTGCCCTGGCGATCGCGGGGTCAAACTAGAAATAAAACTGGGGTTTATCAGGCTCAAACTCCGAGCTCTTCGCCTGCATCCCAGCTGTGCTTGACAGCACATTCGCACACTGGCTCTGACCCCACTTTAGGCTCTGGATTCCATATGACCAGGCTCTCACTTACCATGCGATGCCCTTCCTCAGAGACAATGGTAAGCCAGAGCCTAGCCCAAGTGTAATGAAGACAAAGGGCAATTGGATAAAAACCTGAAGGATTATGCTGTCCTGTACTAGTCAGAGCTACCATAGTTGAGTAACTTTGGGATATGGAGTAGGCCCAGGGCAGCCTCGGGCTTTGTGTACCTTGTTTTTAGCTGGTTGGTGTTAGCTGTTTTCATGGAAAAGGTGATCATTTAGATCCATGGTTGTACTGGCTTCTAGTTTGAGCTAAATAAAGCAAAAAGAGAAAGAAAGAAAGAAAAAAAGAGAGAAAGAGGGAGAGAGAGAGAGAGAGAGAGAGAAAAGAAAGAAAGAAAGAAAGAAAGAAAGAAAGAAAGAGAGAGAGAGAGAGAAAGAGGCATCATATCCTCTTCAAGATGGTTAGACCAGTGTTGAAACAGTAAAAAAAAAAAATTGGTTTACCATCTTAGGTACTCTGATTCATATGTTACAAAAACAGATGAGTCTTTGTCAGGAAGCCTAAGAGTAGGCCTCAATTAAAATGTTAATTTTTTTTTTTCCTAATCCTTCCTATTGTAAGAGTTTTGTACTAGAATGAAGGTAGTACCACTACACTGACCATTAGATTAGCAGTTGTCCTGGCTTGGCAGTAACTGACTTGTGAGATTTGTTGGGAGAGTCATGTGTCCCTGTGCATCAGGTCACATCTGAAAATGACATTTTCCACGGCAGCTTGGTATGGAGCAACTGAGCCCAAGGAAACCTGGGCTCTGCTTAGGTCTGGCTTGGCTATAAGCTTTTTAAATTCCGAATGAGTCACTTCACCTCTTGTTCAGTTTCCTTGTTTTTAAAATAGGGGGTTGATCATAACTTTTTTCAGCATTTCAGTACTAAAAATTCTATTTAAAAAAGATACTAGGATATTAGTATCTTAAACAACCATGATGTGTCAAATATCTGCTATTCACAGACCCTGGACAAATTATTATTTGTTTAGTCAGTGTAACAATGAAATAACACCAAAACCTGTCCAGTTTTCAGTATGCTACTTTGCTTCTATACGCACATAAAGTGTACTGAATACTTGTCAAGACAAATGCTATAACCTATAACAAGTTAATATATACCAGAGAATTGTGTTTATTTGTATGAACTAGGGCTGTTTCTTTGAGTTTACTGGGGGAAAGAACCTGAGTTTCAATCAGATACAGATTAATAATTTACATAAGAGACACTCGATCTTGGACTAGCGTCGCTTCTCAGCCTCAGTTTCTTCAGCTGTGAAATGGACACACTGGTCATAATGCCCATGCAATGGGCCTGCTGTGCTGTCAGGGTGCTTAGTCAAAGCAGCTGGCAGAGTCCTGAGCACAGGGTAGATACTTAAGGAATCTTAGTTTCCTTTCTTCGCCTAAAACAATGCTTAATTTAATGTCATAGATTTGTTCTATTAAGAGAGAATTATTTGGCTGGGCACAGTGGCTCACGCCCGTAATCCCAGCACTTTGGGAGGCTGAGGTGGGCAGATCATGAGGTCAGGAGATTGAGACCATCCTGGCTAACACAGTGAAACCCTGTCTCTACTAAAAATACGAAAAATTAGCCAGGGGTGGTGGCAGGCGCCTGTAGTCTCAGCTACTCGGGAGGCTGAGGCAGGAGAGTGGCGTGAACCTGGGAGGCGGAGCTTGCCGTGAGCGGAGATTGCGCCTCCGCACTCCAGCCTGGGCAACAGAGAGAGATTCCATCTCAAAAAAACAACAACAACAAAAAAAGAATTATTCATTGTTTTAAATAAATTTCTCATATACCCAAATTTTCCATTGGGTTTATTATTATAAAAAATAAAACTAGAAATATCTTTCCCTGGAGGAAAATTACCAATAGAGAAAAGTTTGGTGGAAACATTTAAAAACTATATTGCTTATATAAATTTGGTATATTATGTATTAATTATTTAAACTAAGTTATACTTGAAAAAACAATCACAGAGGATTAAGATAAATAGCAGGGCATAGTGAACATAGGTGGACACAGGAACATTCTGACTTCTGGGAGGGTCGTTCCTACCTGACTCACACTGTGCCCCTCCCTCATTCTGAGCATTAGCTTAGGTATGAAGGAATAAGACATGGTCCCTTTCTTCAAGGAACTTGCAGCCTGGTGCAGGAGTCAGCAAAGTTTTTCTAAAAAGGGCCATATAGTAAATATTTTTGGCTTTGCAGGTCATGTGGGCTCTGTCTCAGTTGTTCGACTCTGCTGCTGTATTGCAGAATCAGTTGCAAATGAATATATGAATGAAGGAGCACCGCTGTGTGTCAATAAAACTTTATTTACAAACACAGACAGCAGGGCTGTGTTTGGCCTGTGGGCTACAGATTGCCGCCCCCTGAGCTAGTGGAAGAAAGACTTGTAAACAGGCAATTATGGTATATTGTAAGAACAGTCTACGTGTTTATCGTGAGTACAGGATGCTTCAGAGGCACAGAGAAGAGGTTCCTGATCCGGTCTTGGGAGAGGATACCCCTCAATGGAGTTTATTAAACTCTATAGAAATATAGAAGCATTTTCATTTGTACATTTGTAATTTTGTACCCCTTTCCCTTTTCACTTGGTTATGTGCTTGCAAAAGTAATATGTGTTGCTTGAAAGAAAAAATGCATACAGTACAGAAAATCGGCCATACTTTGACCGGCAGGTGATATACAATGTTAAATCATTTCGGTTTTGGTGAGGTTTGTCCTTTAAAGCAGGCATCAAGCCAGAAAAGTTGGAGTGGGAGAATGAGGGTGTTGTGGGAGTCGGGCACAGAAGAGCAACGTGGGCCAAGGGCATGGAGGCTCTGGGGAGCTGTGAGCACTTTGGCAAGGCTGGGTCATGGCAGGGGTTGGGGCAGGGGGCAGTGATGAGAGAGGTAGGTGGGGGGCAGCCACCCCTGGCTGTCTTCCAGAATTGATGGCAGCCAGTTTGCAAATGGGAAGAACAGAAGGTGACAGGTGACTCTGGCCATAAAGGGAACGTAACAGGGTCCTGTTACAACAAGGCCGTAGCCTGCAGCTGTGGGAAGCCACTGAGGCGTTTGTGTTCAGCCAGCGGCAGATGACTTTCCCTCACCCTGCACGTTCCCTCCAGGATGGATCACCTGGGCCGTTACAGTCTTCTCATTTCAAGGATCCCCTGAGGCTCCCAGCAGAAGCTGCCCACCCCTGGCCGTCTTCCGGAATCGATGGGGACATCTGAAATGTCGATGCTAGCTGCAGTCCAGCTCTGTTGACGCACTGTGTTATACTAGAAAATACCCTCCAGCAACACTCGAAACAACTTTTGAATTTCTCAGGTTAACGGTCTTCAAGTTATCTGGTATACATGAGTGTGCTGGAAGCCTGTGTGCTGACTTCTTGCAGGGCATTAATAGCTGCTCCCTTTTGATGCTTAGGGATCTGTGGGGTTCCTTCCTTCCTCCCTCCCTCCCTGCATTCCTCCCCACTTCCTCCTTCCTTTTTAACTTACAGGGCTTTCTCTTAATTTCCTTTCTTAGAGGTAGTTGATGAGGGCCGTTAGTAAAATACACATTTCAGAGTTTGGAAAGACTCTTCAAGGTTTTGGTAGCTATAAGGGCACTCCTTATTAATTATCTCTGCTGCCTTGTGGGCATCTATTCAGCTTCCCCAAATGCCACCGGACCCTGTACCAAAAGAATAAGAACGTTCAATAATGCAAACCTCTGCTCAGAATGATACACTTTCTTATTTCCTTCAAGAAAAAGTAAAAGAAACAAAGAAAGAAAAGTGACTCATGGTATTTTTTCCTCAGAGATAATCCTACACCTCACTGAGGATGTGCTCAGGTGGTAATTTTTTCTGTTTTTCAAGTTCTACATCTCTAACCCTTTAAAAATGGTCAAATTCAGTGAGAACCGGGAAAGTCCCAGTGTCAGTAAATGAAGCAGTTTCTATTTCTCTCCCACTGGGAAGGCTGCACTGCGCAGAAGAGGAGCAGGCAGTAGAGCTGTCGTTTGAAGAAAAAAAGACAAAAAAATAAATAAATAAATAATTGCTTAAGGGTTCGAATGAATCTAAAATTACTACATTACTCGTTAAAATGGGACTACGTGAAGTGTAAGAAACTTTACAGTGTGGCTCCAGGGTGGGTTTCCTTAGAGAGGCTCAGAATGCAGGTCTGCTAGAGTTGGGGTATATCTTCTATCTAGCAGGAATGGTTTGCAATCGATTTTTGCCCCAACTATTCCCCTCAACGTGCCGTGGTTATTATTTTAGCACTAAGGTAGAAAAAAGGAAAGATGAGGAGCAATTTGAGCAGCAATTCATATTCATAAAAAAAACAGAGAAACAAGATTGAAAAGAGAAAAAATTCCCCGGAGTACCCAAGGATGTCCATTATGTCATTCAAGGAAGCTTGCAATGATGCCAACTCTAATTGGCAGTTGTGTTGGCTACTGTTGACAGCAAACCTCCTAAAATTGGAGGATGAGCTTAGAGGCAAAAAGCAGAGAGTAATTTGAGGTTTTCAAGTCGTGCAGTATATCTTGAGTTTTGATGGAATCTTTTAGGGGAAAAAAAAAAATCTGTCAACTGTTAGATTAAAAATACTGAAAAACACATTTAGGTAGCAGAGGCTGCGTCAATGTTGAGAAACTTACTGTGGCGAATGTGCTTCATCAGCCTGGCTTGTGGAGGGTGTTTCTTTTGTTCGTCTGTGACTCATCTTCCAGGGTGGACTCTGTGTGTGTTCTTGCCATTTCTATTGTCTACAGTTAAGAAGTGCAAAGCACAGCACATCCATGGTGTATAAAACACTGGTTCATGAGAGGCTGCTGAAACTCTGTTTTAGGAGGGGGAATGCTGACTCTACATTTCTCTAAATTCCTGCGACCCAGTCAGGAACTTTGTTTTACTTAAGCTTTTGAAGTTTTAAGCAGTTACTGTCCTCTTTGTAGGACTGAACAGAAATATTTTCTTTTATCTCAACTGACACTGCTCAGCTTTAGAACAGACAGTGTGCACAGCGATTGGTAAAACCCTCGTGGTTTGCTGATAGAACAATTTCAAATGGGGATCTCCACTACAGAAGATGAAACTTGGGGGAAAATTGTCATTCACTTCCCTAAAAAACACTTTTCGCTTTAGTCAGTGGGCATTAACATGCATAATCTTCAGGCTGTGAAGACATGGTTTGTTCCCAGCCACTTTCAAAATAAGCTTCCTCTAGGCCTGATTTATAGGATTGTCTTAAAATACGTGTTTCCGAGAAGGCGAAAAGGTTTTTCCTTTGTTGGTTTGTTGTTTAATGATTTTGTCTTTGCCTCCCCACCGTCACTACCACTGTGGGAGTTTACATTATTTTTCCCTACATTTTTTTCTGTCATTTGAGGGCTTGTAGATTCATCGTAGAAAATTTGGAAAAGTCAAGAAAAGTATAAAGTTGAAAATAAAACTCGGTCTTATTTCTACTCTTTAGAGATAGTCCCTTTAAAATATTTTGGAAAAACTTCTTTTAACTTTCCCTGCTGGTACAAACATCCCTTCTAGTCACCGTTTTTCCATTCTGAAGCTTTATCATACAATTATATCATGAGCGTTTTCCTCGATCATTCATTTTCAAAGGTGAAATTTTTAATGACGCTGTGGTATCATTGACATTTAGTCAGGTTCTCAACTTTTGCTCTTATAAGTTACAGTGAAAATCATTGCATAGGGACCTCTGTGTGTGTCTCTGATAATTTACTTGAGATAAAGTTCCAGGAAAGGGAATTGCTGGGATAAAGAGTGGACCCCATTGAAAGTAATGTGCTGCATGTTGCCAAATTGTCTTCCAGTAAAACAGTGCCCGGTTTATGCTCCTTGTATAGGTTTATACCTCTTTGTTTCTCCTGCATCTTTAGAAATTTTTTTTTTAATTTTCTTTTTGAAACAAAATATTGCCTTTCCTTTTTTTTTTTTTTTTTTTGAGACAGTGTCTTGTTCTGTCGCCCAGGCTGGAGTGCAGTGGTGCAATCTTGACTCACTGCAGCTTCTGTCTTCCAGGTTCAAGCAATTCTCGTGCCTTAGGCTCCTGAGTAGCTGGGATTACAGGCACACGCCACCACACCCAGCTAATTTATGTGTTTTTAGTATAGGATTTCACCATATTGGCCAGGCTGGTCTAGAACTCCTGACCTCAAGTGATCCTCCCGCCTTGGCCTCTAAAAGTGCTGAGATTATAGGCGTGGGCCACTGCACCCGGCTGTCTTCATTTTCGTTAGTGAAATCAAACATTTCTCAAGTGTTTATTTGTGTTTCATATTTGGTTAATCATCTGGGCGCTAACTCAATTTCTGGTTGCAGTATTGGTGTATATTGATATGTAAGTAGATATATATTACAAATTTAGGTCTTTATAATTCTGCTTATTATATTTTTGATGTGTAGATTTTAAAAATAGTAATTAATAGTAAAGTAGTAATCATTAAACTATTACAAAATCTACCAGTTGTTTCCTTAGGTAGTTTTTCCTCCTTAGTTTTTCTCTTTAGAGATTTTATCTTCACTTCAAAATTAAAGAAGCAATCTATTTGCTTCCAATTTTTTTATGTTCTTGTTTTACATTTTATCATAGAATTCATTACCGTGGAAAACAAGATTGTTTTCTTTATCTGCCATTTATTTTCCATCTTCTTTAGAAATTTTCTGAGTTTCCTTGATGAATATTTCTCCACTCTGACAAGTCAAGCAATTATTCCTTTCAAAATAATATTAATGGTATTTTCTTTAGCTTATCCTTAAACTCTACAGGTCCAAAAACAGTCTACCAGATTTTCTCTGACTCCGCAGTTTTGTTTTGTTTTTTTTCTTATTTTGCCAGAACACATAGCAACTAACGTGTGTGAAACATAGACACTCGGGAGTCATTTGTCTCACCGCTTAGTCATGGCTCAGAAGCATCACATGGCATCATCATGAATGTCCCTGGTCTTGGAAGAATGACAAAGCAAGCAAGCCTAAGATTATGAAACGGGGCCATGACTTTAGTGCTTTTATGATCTTGTAAAACCTGCTGATGAGGTGTTAACAAGGTTAATTAAAGGATGCTTTTCATTGTTCTCTAGGGAATGGGTTTGAGGGAGATTGGAGTTCATGCAGGGAGACTCCTGTATTAGTTCAGGAGAGGGAGGAGGGCTGGTGACTTTTCCTTATCTTGTCTGCTTACCCCCTGCAAATTCCATCCCAAGGAAATTTGACCAGAGAACAAGGTTCAATTTGCAAAGAACAGAAGCCACTCTGGTATTTCAGGAGATAGGGATTGAATACAGGGAATAATGCTTACTGAGTTGCTAGAGCAACTGTAAACGGGCCTCTGGAAGGATTCCTGGAAGAACTCTGGAGAGCTAGCCTGTCCAGGGAACTGTGCCTCTATTAGGAGGCTGAAGAATTAGAAAGTCACTGTCCCAACCACTGGTTCCAAGATCACACCTCCTTAGCCACCTCCAGAACTGTTGGCTCCCAGACCACCCAACCCTTGCCAGATCTGACCAGCAAAATGGATGTCTCGCTTCCTCCCCTCTTAACTCTCTTCCTAACTCCAGTCATCCAGAAATTAGAACAAGGTTGCACACAGAAAGTTATTTTGTGATGTGCACATAATTGGCAGGACCAAAATCACATTTGAAACTGTAGGTGTACCAGAATCTGGAAGTATTGTTTTTGGCCTTCCAGCTCACACTATAGGAGCACACACCGGAAGGAGACTGGAATCACATGAGTGAGCGCCTACCCCATCCCTATAAATCGGGGTGTCTGTGGGGGCAATGGAGCATGGATGGTATGTTCAGGACATATTTGAAAGGTAAAACCTGCTGGAATTGGTGATTGATTTGATGGGGAGGGAGGTGACAAGGGTAATGTCAGAGACAAAACCTATTATATTAAGTTCTGGTTTTGTGCTTTTTAAAACATTACTCCTGTTATATATTTTTTTAATCTGAAAAATTATAAATTGCTTTAAACATTGCTTACCCAACTGGTCAGTGAAATGACCAGTTGCCATATCTTATCTAGAGCAATGTGAACAAATTTCAAGAGCCAGGTGACCTCAAAGCTTCCTCATACTTCTGAAATTCTTTAGGAGATTATACTGTGTCTGAACATATTTTCTTTTCCCGGTACATTTTTGTCAATACCAGAAGTAGAAGTCAAACAAGGGTGTCGGCGCCATGGGTTCCCCCAGCCCCACCCTACCCTGCTAAACGGCGGTGGCTCCAGGATGGCAAGGGTGGTATTGCAGGCAGATCCCCAGGCATGAGTAACCCTTATCATGGTAAACTTGCTGGGCCTGGGAATCCAGTTGGTTTACTTGTTGCTTCAGATATGCTGTCTATTCTTGTGCCTAGTTCAGGAGGGTTTAAGGCAGCAGGTGACTGCCTCGCCCTGGGTTTCCTGCCCCCCTCCCCAGGGGGAAGCCCACAGGCTGGGAACTGTGGAGCCAGCCATACTTTTAAGCAGGCTTCCTCTCCCTACCAGCTGTGTGAGTGGCCCAGTCTCCCTCCACTGTCTTCGTTTTCCACTGTGGCACTGCTAATGGATAGGGCTGGCCACTGAACATCTTATTAGCTAGCACCTTAATGGGGTCGTGGCTGCCGAGGCCAGGTCTGATCATTGCTCAGGTGGCTGAACTCACAACAGTATTGGCAATTTCCTCCAGTCCCCTGAATGCTTTATTAAAATTTCTTCTGCCTCCTGGCCATCTCACAGAAGCATAATATACTCATTTGCATCCTTTAACCTCAAGTAAACTCATCAGTGGGAAGTCTTGGTGAAGACATGAAAGCATTTCAAATGACTCCCTGCCATTGAGACAGCAGCTGGTGCCCTTCTTCCCGGCAGCAACCTGGGGTCGGGACGTGTTCCTCTCCTGCCGAGATTGTGCCCAGCCGAGGCTCCCAAAGGCATGATGCAACTGGGAGATGAGTGGTTACAGGTGTCGTGAGCACCTCCCCTGCCAGAGTGTGTAAACCAAGCTGGAAAAACAGAATGTGCACCCACTGTGATTTATGAAGCTGTCACTCACATTTTAAGGCAAAACCTGCATTCCTGAAGTTAGAAATAGGTTGCGTGGTGAAAGGTTTTTATTATCAAAAAAACATTTTTTCCTAGAAACAGCATACATAGGTGGATGTTCGTTTTCCAGGCTTGCCTGCAAAAGCCCACTTAACTCATCACCTAGCTGTACAACCCTGTGGGGCCGAGCAACAGCAGCCAGTCTTTTGCGTGGTTCCCATGGCGTTTTCGCTTCTCCCTGCTCTTGGGAGTTGTTTGAACCCCAGCCCAAGACAGTGAAGCTCATTCCTTGTCTTCAAAATGGCGGGGCAGTGTCGGCCAGTAGTTCTGAGTCGCGGGGCAGGCTTGCTGAACCACACTGCTGTGCTTACCTGCAGGAGTTTTCATCCAGTGGGCCTGGGATGGGGCCCAAGAACTTGCCTTTCCTAACTAGTCCCCAGGTGGTGCTAACGCTGCTGGTCCCTGCTGTGCAGTTTGAGGACCACTGGAGCAATCATGGAAGGAAGTTAACCCTGTAAGGAGCTCCTGTGTCTGAATTCTTAATAAGAATCTGTGCAACCAGCAGTGTCCTGCTTCCCAAATTCATGAATAAACCCTGACAACAGCAAATTCCAAGCCGTCTTTTATTGACGAGGCCCTCGTGCAGTCTGTGCTTACATTCCCGTCTTCCCTTTCTTTCTGGGCCTAGCGTTGCAAATCACTCTGGAAGCAGATGGGGTAGAAAAGAAGTCACCCTCCTCGAGTCTCTGGAAAGCCATACCTGTGTCGGGGCATCGGCGAGCCAGTGTGTGTCCCAAGGAGTCCAGGGCAGAAGTGGGGACATTGTGACAGACAGTGCTTTTCTCCTTATCCCCGCCGGGCACCTTTCCCTGCATCCACTGACACAGAGCGTGGCTTTTCCTGAATTTTAGGGACGCTAAGAACCACAGCTGTGGCCTCCGGGGCCTCGATAAGACTCTGGAAGTTTGGAAACACGGGGCAGGGCCTGAGCTTACAGTGCTCTCTACGGATCCCCTGTGCTGCAGTCTGGGGTGCACAGAGACAAGGGGCCAGGGGAGACATCTAAGAAGACAGAACTAGGATCAGGGGTCAGCCCACCACCTTCCATGTGCCCGCCCCCCTCCAATCCTGCCTCTGCTCCCAGAACACCTCCCGCTCTGGCATTCCCAAATGCATTGGCGTGCGTTTCTCCAGCTGCTTGCCCGCACCACCCCACCCCCGTCTCCACTGACCTGGAGTTGCGAGTCCAGAACCGGAAACTTTGTCCACTTCTTTGCAGCAGAAGCGGGACATCTAGACCCCCAGCTCTGCGTCTGCATGACCTGGTCAGCGGACACCCTGCTTATTGCCCCTCTGGCCGAGATGCCAGCTGCATGTGGATTTGAGTCCACACTTGGACACGCGTCACTTAGAGGGAACAAACAGGGGTTGCTCTCCTGATTCTGCAAGTGGAGAAAAGAAAAATGAGAATACTTTTTGTATTTTTCTTATCAAACAGTACGATAGTCTGAATGTTGTATTTACTAATTGACCGACTTTCTCTCCAAGTAGAGCAGATGGCTTTAGAGGGGAAATAGGAAAACACAAGGGACATCTCCAAAGGGCAAAATAGAATGTTTATATTTCATATGTACATTTAATTACATGGAATTATAGTTAAAGTTCATATTTCAACATTCACGACTAATGCTCACCTTTATTTTTAAGACTCTCGTAAAGTCTGGGGAATGTTTTGGGGTGAAAATGCAGAAGTTACTGTTAACCTCCTCATGTCACCATGATGCCCATGCAGAAAGTCGTCGGGGTCTCCCAGCCCCTGGGCACTCGGAGCAGCTCGTCATGGTGAGGGACCACTGGTCCTCAGGGACGCCTGGTCTCCGTCGCTGCCCACCTCTGCCTCAGTTTACATTTCCCGTGTTGGTTGGGACAGAAGAACACACATCCCCAGACTTCCTGCATCGTTCTGTGCAGACTTATAATCTGTCCCAGACTAAAATGTTACATTTCCTTTTGTGGGCAAATTAAATGTCTCATTGGATTTTCAAAAATGTGGAAGAGACTCTGAATGGCGTATGTGGCATGGTACTGGCAACGGTGCCATGGTCCCTAGAGGGTTATTGTATTGCCCTTAAAATTGAGTACGACGAGCTCTGTGTATGTTTCTCTCTGATTTATTTTCTATTTGCCCCTCTCTAGTGGGATCTTGTGTGTGATAATGCCTGGAAGGTCCATATCGCTAAGTTCTCCTTACTGGTTGGATTAATCTTTGGCTACCTAATAACTGGATGCATTGCTGACTGGTGAGTACCAACGTGCCCGCCGCACGAACCTTTGGAGGCCACAGCACGCCTTTGCTGGCTAAAGAAAAGTAGTCAGTGTTAGCTTACCGTGGCCGTCTTTTCCCAGTGCCAGAGCAGAAGACCAAAGCCGCCACGAGGAGAATGCAGAGCTCAGAGAAATGGCCCATGCATGTAGCAGATCATTTGGAAGTGTGCATTTACACTCAAAGCAATTCTCTAGCTTCTAGAATCTAGCAAAACCAGCCTGCAGCCCCATCTACCTCTAACCTTTGATGTTTAGTTAGAGCTTGAAGACTTATGTGCGGGGCTCCAGGGGGTGGATGCACTGAGGGGCGGATGCAGAAGATGCGTTAAAAAATAGGGGATGGGGGAGCTAAAGACCCTTCCCCCATGCAAGCTGAATGAGTCAGGCAGTGCTGATTAGCACCTCTGAATGTCATACAGATTTTAGAGAGGGACAGTCCTTGGCTTGGCCAGGAGATGCCTCTGTGGGGCCTGCGGGGAGCTGCACCTTGAGTGATAAAGAGCATTTGGGTAACACACATGGGCTCTGTGGGCAGGGGAGGGTGATGGCCAGAGGTGAGAATGCATGTGCTTTGTGTGGGTAGGAGAGGAAGTCCGGGTACCTGGAGCAAGGCAAGCAGTTCAGGATGAAGGGATGAGGTTGGTAGGCCAGAGGTCTGCAGGTAAAGATGGTGGCAGAGACAGTAATAATGATCACATTAGCAGCTGAAAGATTACCATGTAGCAGGCACTGTGCTAAGTAGTTCCATCCATTAACCTCTCCTTACAGCACCCCTAACAGGAGATGCTCTTATTACCTGTGTTTTACAGTTGAAAAAGCACAGAAGAGTAAGTCAAATCTCCAAGTTCACTCAGCTTTAAGCTGGAGGGCCAGGACTTGAAACTCAGCCACGTGGCCTCAGAGCCTGCCCCTCCACCAGGCTACTGCAGCGCTTTTATTTAAGGCACTCTGTGGTCACAGGGGCAGCAGTGGCGATGTGTCTAAGCGGGAGGCAGTTGCACAATGTTGACAGGTTTTTCAAGTAGCGGGATTGCTTGGGAGAGAGGCGTAGTGTAACGGTCTCCCCAGCTTACATTCTTTTATCTTTTTATCTTTAAAGGATTCTTTTGTGTGTGTGTGTGAATTGGGACTTCTTGGCCTTGATGAAATAAGGGCCCAGAGTGATATGGAACAAATTCTATAGGTTCTGTGACCTCTGCCCCTCAGTTAACTGAGAATGCTGGCCAAGGCAAGTGCCTCGGTGGACAGCAGCAGAGGGTCACATTATACATGTGGAAAATTTCCTCCAAAACCTAGCGTCTATTTGGGAGTTCCTTGAGCTGACATGTAATGTGATTTCCTGTGTGCTTGACATCTGCCTCATCATCATTTGCAAGTGCTTCTCATGGACACGTTCTCTGTGGACAGCAACGCAGAAGCAGCCAGTGACCTCTGGAGACCTAGGCAGGGAACCCCTTGGGGGCTTTCTTTGGTAGAGGCAACACAGGGTTTATTTTTTAAACCGAATACTTGAGTTCATAGGTTTCTAGTGTGAGCTATATTGGTCTAAAATATACCGTTTCCTAGAAATCTACATTGAAATAGGTTAGAAAAATATACTAATATAATCCATGTCACTGTCTTTCTTAAAAAATGCAGACTCGACTGGGGTTGTAGTGTCCTTATTCAATAAATGATTTAATAG
Source organism: Chlorocebus sabaeus (assembly GCF_047675955.1). Classification (NCBI taxonomy): domain Eukaryota; kingdom Metazoa; phylum Chordata; class Mammalia; order Primates; family Cercopithecidae; genus Chlorocebus; species Chlorocebus sabaeus. Next base: position 3,286,742 of record NC_132920.1, on the reverse strand, counting down.
AAAAGTAAAAATCGACTTTTATGGATGAACCACTCTGTAATAGTTTAAATTGTTTCAAGGTTGTTTTCTTAACTTTCTTCGTGTACACACGTGTGGTGTGGCCTCCCTGATCACACACAGGCCTGAGAACAAAAGAGTGTGGGTCTTGCTCTTAGAGTAACCAGAAGTCTGACATCGCAAACCGTTTCTCTGCAATTGCTTTTCTGAGGGTCCTCCTCAGATGGGCAAGATTGAGGGCGTGCCCTGGGAATCAGGGGCAGGCTGCCTGAGTGGTAGTTTTTGAACACTTTGAGTGGGCTTCCCTTTCAGTTTGAAAGCTTGGTATTTTCCAACCCCATTTTCTGGCATTTTACTCCCTGCTTGAGCCTTGCTTAAAAGGAAATAAACCCATTTAAAGGGAACTCCAGACCTCTCGGATGTGGGCCCTGTTTCATGGCTGCAGGGGAAGTAGATCAAGTCATACAATACGCTTCCTGGGGCTGCAGTCAGCATTTAGTAACATTTAAGTAGTACACTTCTTTATTTAAAAAGTTACTGTTTCTGACACCAAGTTTTGTCTGGGGATGTTCACTGGGTATTGGTATAGAATCCACTAGCTCAGGTGGGTAGGAGGGCCAATGGCCAGTGGCCCCAGGGATGTGCTCCCTTCTTTGCTGTGTTTGTCACTGCAGCAGCCCTCTGCCTCCTTCCCCAGCCCGCCCTGGGATGCTGGCCAGTATGAGCTTCCCCAGAGGACCCCTTGCCTGCCAGCTCCTGGCCTAGTGTAGCCAGTGTGGGGAGCACCAGCTGTAGATCCTCAGGGGAGAGGAGAGTGAGGTCAGGCACTTTTATGCCCAGCTTGCTCTCTGCCAGGCTGGAGGGGCCAGCCACCTCCTGTCCATGACCTCCACACAGCACCTCTTTCTCTCTGGGGTCAGGACCATGCATCCCCTGCTCCCGGCCACAAGGTCCAACACCATCTCTTGTGGGTTCCCTCTCAGCTTGTTCCCTCTTCCGTAAATAATCCCTTTATTAAAATCTCCTCCAGTCACTTCATTTGAGTGGGACCTCTGTTCCCTGTTGAGACCCTGTGTCAGTTCTCTATGGCTACTGTTACAAATCACTACATGCTTGGCGGCTTCGGTACCCCAAATGATCTTACAGTTCTGCAGTTCACAAGTCCAACAAAGGTCTGACTGGTCTAAAGTCAGGGTGTCAGCAGGGCCGTGTTTCTTTTTACAAGATCTAGGAGACCTTCTGCTTCCCTGCTTTTTCTAGCTTCTAAAGGCCACCTGCATTCCATGGCTCATGGCCCCATCCTCCATCTTCAGAGCCAGCAATGCCAAGTCAAGTCCTTCTCACACCACTACGTCTCTGGTTCCCTGGAGCCAGGGGAGGTTTTCCTTGTCATTAGATTGGACCTACCTGGAAAGTCACCTCATCTCAGGGTCCTCAAGCTTAATCTCATCTTCAGAATTCCTTTTGCCATGAAAGGTAAAATACTCACAGGTTCTGAGGATTAGGACATGGACAGATTTGAGGACCATTGTTCTGCCCACCACAGATCCTAAGTGACAAAGTCCTCTGCATTACAGACAAGGACTGTGGCTTTATCAGTCCTCTCTGAGAGGGTTCTGTCCTGGGAGCCAGTTCCTAGGAAAACTGTCCATACTTGTAACTAACATGTGTTGAACGCTTGCTGAGGCATTTGTTCATATCCACTCCTGTCGACAACATTATGAAGTGGACATTAATTGGCCCTTACCAAAGGGAACTCCAGGCTCATTTGAACAAGCCCAGCCTTACTCCAGATCACATAGTTTAGAAGTACTGATCCTGGATTCAGAACCAGCACGCCCTGGCTTCAAAGACCGTGTTTGCCCTGTAGACCTTGATAAGTTTTACTTGTTGATTTTAGCAACCATTTTTTGGGAGGCAGGGACTTAGAATGGTTGCTACACGCTTAAAAAAATCAAACATCTTTTCTAAAATATCAGAACAGAGCAAACATTGTTTGGTAGGCGTCAGGGATATAGAAATGCAGGAAGGAATGAGCACTAAAACATTTCATTATTTATTTTGTGCCAGGCATTGCATCTGTGCCCATCAACCCCCCAGTGAAGGATCTCAACACTCCACAACGTGGGATGCTTATCCCCATTTCATAGACCAGGGAAGTCAAGTGTAATGCAAGATGTTAGAGTTAGTTCATTTGTCTTCATTTTAGGAGAATGACTAAAGCTGTATTTTAAATTTATTTTTGTAAATGAATTAGATTTGGACGAAATCAGCTCACAGTCTTTCCTGGTAAGGGCTTCCTGACCCCAGTACTGGACAAGGCAAATTAATGGCTAAAATCTCTAGGTGAGATTATTAACTTACGTTGAGCACCTAGCCTTGGCCTTGTTTCAGTAAACCAAAGTGACTGATGGGAATGGTTAGAACTAAAAGTTCTGAGTGTAATTTCATCCTGTTGTTCCTTTCCCTGTATTTTCTTAAAATTACATCTATCTCTATAGGGTAAGGCCATGTCTTACCTTTTTTTTTTTTTAACAGTTTTATTGACATATAATTTGCATCCCATAAAACTCACCCATTTTAAGTGCACAATTGAATGAGTTTTAGTATATTTGCAGAGTTGTACAGCCGTCACCACACTCTGAATGTAAAACATTCCCATCCCCTCAAAGGATGATAGAAATATCACCCCCCAGTCCTGGACAACCACAAATCTACTTTCTGTTTCTGTATATTTGTCTTTTCTGGACATTCTACTTGCATGTAGATGCCTTGTAATAAACACATCTAGGACAGTTCGAGCCCCTCAGCTACCCTTTGTGGTATTGGGGACACTAGGTCTGGATTTTCCCCCTTTTTTCTCCTGGCAAATAGCATCCACTGTGCCTCTGTTTCTCTGAGTTATCCTTTAGACCAAGCCAATCATGTTTGATGGAGAGTTATTGTCGCCACTTTATTTCTGATTGGTTAATGAAGGAAAGATGGAAAGTTAGCATGGGGCCACAGGAACTGGTGACTTCCCCATTCTTGTGGACCACCCTCTACTGTCCTCCCAGGCACTCTAGAAGCACATCGCCCCCTAGTGGTCACTGATCTGGAACTGGCCAGCTCCAGGACCCACGAATTGAGGGTGTCTGTGGCCCTTTCCAGAGAACCATCACAGCCTGGACTCCCTGCCCCTCAGTCCAGCCAATGGACTGCACTGTCAGCTCACTATCAGGTCACTGGGCATTTAAAGTTCACGCTATCTTACCTTAGTTGTGATCCCTTAAAAATTACTTCTCGTCTTGTAGCTGAAACAAATTGGCAGATGGCTTGGCCCTGGCTCGGATCGGCTGTGTGTAGGATCAGGTATCTGACTTAGTTAACAACCTGCGGAGAGGAAACAAATCTGCTTTGCTTGGTGACCATGTTGACTTTTGATCCAATCCCAAAGGTCAATGATTTCTCAAGACTTTTTATGCTGGGTGTATCAAGGTTCCTGTTTGGAAAGTTATTAATTTTGTTCCTCTTGCCTTGAGTTATATCACTATACACTCAGAAATAGACTCAGCAACAGGACTTGGGCTAAAGTGTGAATTCTCTTACTCTGTAGTTGGTTGATCCCTGCTCCCTTAGCTCGAGAATTAGGGGGTTGGGCTAAATCTCCCTTTCTACCCCTAGTAGTCTAGGATCTGGTGAAGTGGGTATAGATAGCACAGGACTTTTTGCCCAGTACTCATTCAGCATATATTGAGTACCTGCTGGACACTGGGTTTCAGCATCTAGCATCACTGTCTTGTTTCACAATGATTCCTAACTTTTTCCCTCTCCATATGCAGGGTCGGCCGGCGGCCTGTGCTGCTGTTTTCCATCATCTTCATTCTGATCTTTGGACTGACGGTGGCACTCTCAGTGAATGTGACAATGTTCAGCACACTCAGGTTCTTCGAAGGATTTTGCCTGGCTGGAATCATTCTCACCTTGTATGCATTACGTAAGTAGGAGCCTTCACGACTAGTCTTGAAAGAATTTAGCAAAAGTATGATTGCCTGGGAGGTTCTGGGGAAGATACTATGCATGTGCTCGTTTGGGATGGCAGTTTTGTGGAAACACAAACACTAAAGGCCTCAAGTGTTGTGAAAGAGGCTTTTCAGGTGATGTCGTGAAACGTCTCACTCAATCCTGATCTCCAGCTTGGGCTCAGTGCACATCAAAGGACATGGGAGGTTGCATAATTGCTTGGAGAAGTGGCGATCGGTTCTTTCCTGATATGGAGAGGCTTTGGCTTTTCTCCAGAATTTTCTGCATTGACATTCTATATGCTTCTATCTGGTGCATAATTGGGTATCCATACAGAATCCAAATTTTCCACATTCTCATGTCCACAGATGTGACCTTAAGAGGTCTGGAACTGAAACCTAAGCATTGGCACTGGAAAAGTAAATGGCAAAATTTGGTAGTTTTGGTCTTTTTAGGAGGATGAGACGTTTCTGTCATTGATGTATCTTGTTTGTTGGCTGTATTAACTCTGCTGAATATAGTCAGGTTTCACTTATTTGTAGGTAGCGTTTGCTAGAACACAACCACAAACCCATAAGGAGAAGAAGAGTTTGAGGCATGGATATTTTACTTATTTGCTGGCTTTATACTTTTAGTCACTTTGTGGAAAGATCTGTTGGGGATACTGTAAGATTTTCCATATATTTTGTCTTTTTCTCTTTCTTTGACAGCATGCATAAGAGTCAGATATAGATTAAGTAGCAATTTCTAGTATGACAAAATAAGAATAATTCTAATTCTTTTAAATTTGCGTTTTAAATACTTCTTTTAGATAGCTAAAATTTTTGCTCCACTAGAAATCTAATCAATTCAGGACATAGTTTTACTGTCACAGGAAGGAGCAGACACAGAGAAAGGCCACCGGCATGTTCTTCTAGATTCATAGTTGGCTGCTTTGTCATCAATGTTTAACTGAATTGTAGTTTCTTAAAAATCACCTTTTCCGGTTTACTTGCATTTATCTTTGAACTCTTGTCTCTTGGGAAGTTCTTTAGGAAGATATGAATGACAAGATGAGTGGGCCTGGGTGATGGTGGTTGGGGACTTTGTTTCTTTGAATAAATAATGTGAGTATTGGGCTTGAATCTCCCCAGGCAAAATGCCTGTGCCATTGTCTATGGCCCTGACCCCTGTCAGTCTGTGCAGAGGAACAGGTCTAAGCACTTTTCTGCAGAAGCCTCCTGGTCCTGCCCTCAGGCAGCGCCTTGGCCCACATGTGTGCAGGTGTGCTGGGAGCATTGCTCCAGGCGGCCGTCCTTGCCAGGAGTCTGTTCTCACAGGGAGAAGGCAATCCAGTCCTCTCACATGGATGACCATAAAAGGGGACAGCTCGGCACTGGCACAAAATGGAATCGCTGTGCTTCAGGAGCTCTGCGGAGAGTATAGCCTCAGTCTTGCCACCCCCAGGCAAGAGAGTGTTCATGGAAAATTGCCTTACCGCAAATATGGTATATTGGTTTTATCTTGCATGCCAACTACTAATGACTGGCTGAAGCTGCCAGAGAACGGGGAGAAGAGTTCTGAGATGACTTCGGGGCTCAGCAGAAGAGAACACCTTGATCCATTAGCCATGTCTGCTAGTGGCAAGGAAGGAGGGTAGGGAAGGGCTTCCTGTGTAACTGGCATTTGCCATCTGGAGAGACTGTCCGTGAATGAAGCCAGACCAGGAGTAAATTGTACCTGAATGGCATTGTTTCCACCTCACATATTCATAGAATTGTTTTACTGACTTGCACTGTGACATCATGCCATTGACCTCTGACTATAAAATATTATGTTAAAGATGTGTTTTCACTAGATTACATAGTGAGCTCTTTATAGCAGAAAGTTCTCTTCCACTTCAGAACCATACAAAGAATGTACTTACCCTAGGAGATTGCTTTGCTCCAGTCTCCTAGGCACAGAATCATATAACCCAGGGCTTAGCAAACTTTTTCCGTGTGGGAAATTTTTCAGGCTTTGCAGGCCATATGGTCTGTCACAGCTACTCAACTCTGCCATTGTAGCCTGAAAGCAGCCATAAAGAATATGTAAATGAGCAGGTGTGGCTGTGTTCTAATAAAACTTTATTTATAGAAACAGATGGTGGGCCAAATTTGGCCAGTGGGCCATAATTTTTCAACCACTGATGTACGTATTTGTGTGCGGGCCTGATAACACAGGCTTTCAATTCTGGCCTCTCTCCTAGTTTCGTCTTAACTTCCCTACTTTAATTTCTGCTTTGTCCCGTTTTTTCTTTCTCCATAATTTGCGTTATTTTGTGTGTATCTTGTTAGTATAAGCAGCCTTAGGTTTTTTCCTGCAATAAAGCAGGGCATAAATAAATGGTCATGTTTTCTTGGCTTGGGACCACAAATTAAATAAACATCATGACAAATGCCATTGCAGTGAAAATGTCCCAAAGTATCAACAAGTGATTGACCCACTGTTAGACCTAATAAAGTATCTGGGGTTACACAGCTAAACTAAACTAAACCAAAGGGCTGTGAATGATGACTCGGAGTTTATTGAGATAATATTTAAACAATGAGAATTTGGGAGAGTTGGTTAAGAGATGGCAAAAGAGCAAAGCTTCCGAGAGAATCATCAGAAGGAAATAAAGGGAGAATTTAAAAAGGAAATAGTCACAAAGGGCAGGTGGCATTGGGGTAGGATATGGTTGGGATGACTCACGTCTCTGCACATGTGGTAGTCTTAGGAGAAGGCAGAGGCTGGTGGCAAGAAGTTAAGACAGGAACTCCCAGTCAATAAAGCTGAGTCAATAAAGCAGAGTCACTGAAGATCCAAATTAATGTACTTGCTAGCATTTTATAAACAGTAGTATTTATGCCTAGGTAATGCTTGGTAATTTGTTGTGCTTGAAGCAAGTTATTGATAAGCCAGGTCACAGGGTTGAAGTACTTCTTGACTCTAAAGGGAAGTTTAAAACTTTGATTTTTAAAGTTTTAAATAAAGCATTGATTATTTGGAAGTTCCATTTGTAATGGCCCCAACTTCTTTTCTTCCTCTAACCATAAGGTTTTTATCTCACTTAATGCATCTGCTGGAAAAGCCTGTGCTTTCTCAGAACAGAACTGGATAGCATTCTTTTTTTAGTCTTGCAGGTGCTTGGCAATGTAAGTAGGGAAAGTAATGATTTTTGCAGTTTTAGTTTCTTGTATGGCTTGCCGTAAGGGTGGACTCTTCATTTAGAGAAATGCTGCTGACTTGTGGAAGTTTTCTGCTTTATTCGCAAGGCTGCTGAAAGTTTTTTTTCTGCTTTGGAGTTTTTCTAAAGTACATCGAGTTAAATACTCTACACTTTACGTTTGTTTCCCTTAAGTCGCCAAAGGGAGATGTGGTTGTGTAATTAGTACATAAAATAGAGATTACTGGCATCTTCCTAAGGAGTGTTTGCATGGAAGCAGAGTGCACGTTGGCAAGAGCAGGAGAGAACAAGCCAAGCTCAATGGATTTCCCAGGCACAGTAGTGGCCTCTAAGACGTTTGTGAGACACTGAATTCATTTCTGAATACACTGGGGCTGGATCAGTGGCCTCTGGACACACACACACACACACACACACACACAGAGAGGCAGTCAAAAAACTGACTTAGCAAGGCAAAGGGCACGGACCAAGAAAAGAAGCAATAGATCACATTTTCCTATTTGTTTATGAAAATACAGTCTTGGCCGGGCGCGGTGGCTCAAGCCTGTAATCCCAGCACTTTGGGAGGCCGAGACGAGCGGATCACGAGGTCAGGAGATCGAGACTATCCTGGCTAACACGGTGAAACCCCGTCTCTACTAAAAAATACAAAAAAAACTAGCCGGGCGAAGTGGCGGGTGCCTGTAGTCCCAGCTACTCGGGAGGCTGAGGCAGGAGAATGGCGTGAACCCGAGAGGAGGAGCTTGCAGTGAGCTGAGATCTGGCCACTGCACTCCAGCCTGGGTGACAGAGCAAGACTCCGTCTCAAAAAAAAAAAAAAAAAAAAAAAAAAAAAAAAAAAAGAAAATACAGTCTTATTTTCAGCCTGAAGAAATGGGCACTTCTCAGCCCGGGCGGACGCGATTTGTTGTGGTATGCATCCTTTTCCTAACCAGGATCCGTAATATCACAGACAAGGTCATGTAGCACTGTGAAGAATGTGTCTTTCTGCAAATGGAGCCATGAGAGATGATGGTTTTTTTAAGTTGATTTGATGTTGGACGTAGTCAGTCCTGTGAGAGAGAATTTTTTTTTTTTTTAAATAAAAAATACTGTTTGAAAATGTCTCTTCTAACTTCATCTCTGCCTTTTCCCTCTCCACTTCTAACTGCCTCCCCCAACGACACTTTCCCAGTTTGAAATCATGAACAATAACTTTTGCTGATAGAGAGACCAAACCTTAGTTACTGTGGGCAAATGAGTTTTTTTTTTTCCCCCCTAACAATGAACCATTTTCTTGAAAAAGTCTCTCAAAGATGTTCTTATTATAATAACCCTCCTTAAACGTAGACAGCCTAAATAATTGGATAAATGTTACACAAGATCAAGGAGCAACCAGAAATTTCACAGCGACTCAGTTACCGATTACTTTGCAAAAATAGAAACCAACTCTTGACTTAACTGGTAATAGACTCAGAGTTTGAGTTTGCTCTGGGCGGGGTGCTGGTCCCTTTTTCACATGACGCCAATGGTTTTAGACACTTACAGAAGTGATTGAGTAATTTCTAATGTGCTGGTGTTGGATGGCTTTTTCTTTCTCACTATCCCATATATTTTTGTGCTTTGATATTTCCCTGAACTAATATTGCTTGCAACATATTTCAGTCAACAGGATCGTTAAGCGTCAGCACTATGCTATATATGTTTAAAAAAAAAAAAAAAAAATGGACTGAACCAAATGGCTCCATGGAGCGGGTTGTCAAAGTGTGGAATGAAGAGAATGGAGATTGCCGATGTCAACTAGAAATGGCTTCAGCTACTTTGTGGGCTTCTGGGGAGCAAACATTTGCTGTGCATTTGGTTGAAGGGAAAGTTTCACAAGAATATGTGCTCAGTCATCTCTTTCTCTCCACCCAGTTTCCCCATCTTCAGATACGTGGGCCTTCCCAGTAGCCGCAAGTTCTCAGGGCAAAAAGACCTTCTCCCGGTAGGACCAACTCCATTCACAAGGCTTTTTCCACCAAGGAAATGAGTCAGAGTTTACCGAAGGCCTTTGACGAACTTTTTTTTTTTTTTTTTGAGACAGAGTCTCGCACTGCTGCCTGGGCTGATCTCAGCTCACTACAACCTCCACCTCCCGGGTTCAAGTGATTCTCCTGCCTCAGCCTCTAGAGTAGCTGGGACTACAGGTGCCTGCCACCACGCCTGGCTAATTTTTTGTATTTTTGGTAGAGATGGGGTTTCACTATGTTAGCCAGGATGGTCTCAATCTCCTGACCTTGTGATCCGCCTGCCTCAGCCTCCCAAAGTGCTGGGATTACAGGCGTGAGCCACCGTACCCAGCCGACAAATCTTTTTTTTTTTTAAGCTTCAAAGGAATTTTGGTTTTACTGAGGGTCAGATGGGCACAACTGGGAAATCAGAGCAGATTGAGGTCTCTTCATTGGTCATTTTCTTCACTGGAAACACGTTACTAACCCTGTAGGCAAACTGCGAAAAGCAAAGGAATAAATTTCTAAGCAGAAAGTAACGGCATTTGCTCTGTACCCTACAGTCTTCCCTTTCCCACCTCTGAGCAGTCAGAGCCTCTGGCCTCACTGCAGGGTAAGTAAGAATAGAAGTGTCTGGTGAGGCAGCTCCAGCCCTGGGAAGGCGAGGATGCTGCGGTGGCCAGTTAGGCAGGGCCACTGGTCATGGGTCTGAGCCTGGAGGGGTGAGCCATACAGCAGGGAGCCACGACATGCCACTGAAGACTGGTTTTTCTCAAAGTTGTGCCAGTCTTTCAAATAAAAATGTGCTCAGGCCTTTCTCTCTATCTCTACCTATATGTTAGCCAAAACCTGGACTTTTCTTTCTATAGACATTTCTCTGGAATAAACGCAAATGTCTCTAGGGCATGTAAGGATATGTCATCTCACCTGCATATTAAAAATGGAAATATGAGGACAGAGAAAGAATAAGTGGCCGGTGGCATCACTGAGACCCATCTGCCTAGTCTTGTGTCCAGAAGTTTGTGCAAGAAAACATGTAACTATTGCCTAAATGTACAGATAAGCTTTCCAGTGCACATATCTTTTGGTGTTTTGAATTTGGTGAAGGCAGATCTATGTCCAAATCAGAGGAAAATAGTAGCAAATATTCAGAGATATCTGGGCATCTTAAAATTAGAGTATTTGGATGCTTTTCCCTACAGGGGAGGTTGTTCTTAAACTGTGCATCAAAACCTTACGGACTAGGTTTTTTCCAGACTGGAATTTTAGTAGTGTGTCTGTGCTTCATTTGAAACAAAGCTGTTCAGTACTCTAAAACAGGAACTGAAAAGATCTGGAAATCAGGAGATCTGAGCTGCACTGCAGACTCCACAGTTGACTGACAGTCACCGTGACAGATTGTGAGATCTCTCTGAGCTTGTGTCTCCATCTCTATAAAGTAAGGGGATGAGATTTTAAACCATGTTTTGTGTAGCTGTGCGATCCCTTCCTGGAATAACTCATGGAGAAAACGAATGGAAAACAAAACAAATGGAAAACTATTGAGGTCCAATATAACTTCCAGTTTTAGAATTATATGACTTTTGAATTCTTAGCTTAGCCTTTAGCCTTCCTCAATGTTGAAGATTTCTTGGGGTGGGAGCGGGGGCAGTGAAACCCGGGGTGCTTCCTCTTACCTGCCCCCCAGATGTGCTGGTCTCAACTCCACACTAGTAACTAGAGCTGTTGGACTTCCATCCTTCCTCACTGTGTGGCTGCTGCACCAGTGCAGCTCTACAAAGGTGAGCTGGGAAGAGATGCTGTGATAGGGTAAGATTAATGGTTAACAGCTTCCCTTTCCCCAGGGTTCCAGACCCTGCCCTCATGTCAACAACCTTGCCCTTGCTGGCCCCTGCTGGGAAATCCTTTCCTGCTTGCTCCATTCACCTCTCTTACCACATGTTTGCTAGCTGGAATCCTATTACACTCCCTGGAAGTATTGTTCCTTTTTTTTTTTTTCACACCTGGACAGACAGGATGGGACCTGAAGCTAAAAGCTGAGTCGACCAGAAAAGAGTGTTCAGGAATGTAAGAGAGCAATATTGGGCTGAATTTGTTTTGTTTTGTGTTCTTAAAAGCAAATTAAAAGAGGAAATAAATCAGTCACCTTGAAAACAAGTTAAAAAAAAAAACCAAAAAACAAAAAACATTAGGCTTCTTGAAAACATCCAAATGTATCTGGTGGGAAGCAAACATTACTGGTTTGCCAAGACTTGCTGTTAGTGAAAAGACAGACTCTTGGCTGAGAGCACAGAGAGAAATATAACTCAAGTGGTGCAGAGCCATGAAAGTTTGTTGTCAATAACTGTTTCTCAAATCAGCGCATCCTGCCAGATAGGCTCTGCTACAAAGAGTTTAAGTTTTAGTTTTTCATGACCTGCACGGAAGCACAATTTTCTCCTTTGCTCATTTGCTCCATGAACATGTGAGGACCTGTCGGGTGTCAGGGGATGGACAGTTGGTTCCTTGATTACGTACTAAACCCTCGCCATTGTTGAGTGTTGGGGACACAGAGGCTCACTCAGAGTTTAGTGAGTGAAGAGGCAGGGACACACCCTGCTGGGACGATGGGCACCAGAGGAGACTCCTGAGCTGTGAGTTCTTTGGGGTCAGGGAGAATAGGTGTTTGCTATCTTCAGTGGGTGCTCAGATCCTGGAAGAGCCTAGTGCACTCTGGGTAGTGTGGGTGATTGGGGTGGGCTGGAGCCTAGTGCACTCTGGGTGGTGTGGGTGATTGGGGTTGGCTGGAGCCTAGTGCACTCTGGGTGATGTAGGTGATTGGGGTGGGCTGGAGCCTAGTGCACTCTGGGTAGTATGGATGATTGGGGTTGGCTGGGGCCTAGTGCACTCTGGGTAATGTGGGTGATTGGGGCTTACCCGGGGCCTGGTACACTCTGGGTAGTGTGGGTGATTGGAGTTGGCTGGGGCCTAGTGCACTCTGGGTAGTGTGGGTGATTGGGGTTGGCTGGGGCCTAGTGCACTCTGGGTAGTGTGGGTGATTGGGGTTGGCTGGAGCCTAGTGCACTCTGGGTAGTGTGGGTGATTGGGGTTGGCTGCGGCCTAGTGCGCTCTGGGTAGTGTGGGTGATTGGGGTTGGCTGGGGCCTAGTGCACTCTGGGTAGTGTGGGTGATTGGGGTTGGCTGGGGCCTAGTGCACTCTGGGTAGTGTGGGTGATTGGGGTTGGCTGGGGCCTAGTGCACTCTGGGTAGTGTGGGTAATTGGGGTTGGCTGGAATCTAAACTATGAGTAACAAAGCCAAGGAAGAAGGATGGAACAACACACACAGACCTGTCCTCCATGACGTTAAGGCAGTGGCAGGCCACTGAAGGATCTCAATTGAGAAAGAGAAACCTTTAGATGAATGTTTTGGAGGAATGTCTCAGGCTACAGTGTGAGCAGGCTGAAGAGGAAAAGAAGGCCAAGCTAGCAGCTGGGAGGCTGCTGTGATAGGGAGGCAAGGAAGAAGAGCCTGAATGAGGGTTGTGGCCATGGGGCAGGAAAGACTCTGAGGAGGCAGAATCGCAGCCTCAATGACTGAAGAATGGGGAGAAGGGTGAAGGAGTACCAGGGGACTTGCCTGGATAGCTGGAGAGAGGGGATTTTTCTCTGAATGGTGAGACAAGGGATTCGGCCCAAATAGTCTATTCTGATTCTAAATCCTATAGAGTTTGAAGCTACTGACCACTCCCTTCCTCCCATGAGTCTGCCAGGGGAACATGATGACTTCTGTTTCAGACCTGGTAACCTGGTGGAGCCTTAGGGCATCTGAGAGGATTGATTTGCCAGGAGATTTGTTATTCAGAAGTTCAGGAGCAAGGCCCCTGTGTCCTCAGGATGAAGGTAGCAACTAAAGGCTACCAGAGCTGAGCTCACCCAAGGGCTCTGCAGCTGAGTAACAAATGGGTGGAGTAGAAGAACCAGTGGAGAGAGACAGGGAGGAACCGGCCATGTGGTCAGTGGAAAGTCAGACCAGGCCGGTTACCAGGGAGCCAAGGAAGGGGCTGACAGCAGAGTCAAGTGATATAGAACATTGAAAAATGTCCTTTGGGCATAGCAAAGATTGCCCAGTAGGTCAGAGGTAAGTGTGGCAAAGCAACTTTAATTCCATGTAGTGATTAATGTAATGTGAATTATTTCAAGTATAGGTTTCAATTTGTGTATGCCCCAGAGAAGCACTGTCTTGTCCTATGCCAAGTATGTTAGAAAGTTATTCTTTTTTTTTTTTTTTTTTTTTTACTGTGGTAAAATATACATTATATATAGTTTACCATTTCACTTTGTTTTTTTTTTTTTTGAGATGGAATCTCACTCTGTCACCCAGGCTGGAGTGCAGTGGCACAATCTCGGTGCACTACAACTTCCATCTCCCGGGTTCAAGCGATTCTCCTGCCTCAGCCTCCCAAGTGACTGGGACTACAGGCGCTGCCATGCCCAGCTAATTTTTGTATTTTTAGTAGAGATGGAATTTTGCCATGTTGGCCAGGCTGGTCTCAAACTCCTGATCTCAAGTGATCCATCCATCTCAGCCTCCCAAAGTGCTGAGATTACAGGCATGAGCCACCATGCCTGGCCCATTTCAGCCATTTTTAAGTGTGCACAATTTAGTGATATATTTCCATTGTTATGCGAGAAACTGCTTTTTTTAGAGTGATAGATATTCATTATTATTGAGAGAAAAAAACTGAATGGGAAGGCAAGTCGGTAATGGCTGTTTTTGCTTAAAGTCACCTGAAACGTGATATTCCCATGTCTCAATAACTGGATATTCAGTTATATTTAATACAGTTGAGTCGAGTTAGAGATGCAGTTTTGTTCTGATGTCCCGCTGTCCATACTGAAAGGCAGCATGTGAAGACTTGCCATATCCCCTCCCTCTTTCTCATCAACACACACCCAAGTGCACACACGTGTGTGTGATCATGCAGAAACAGTTGAGAAGATGTTTGGGTGGAATCCAGGCTTGGATTGGAAGCCAAGCCCCCCACTTGCCAGTTGTGACCTTAAACTAGGTAGCTGACTACTCAAAGTCATTTCCTCACCTAGGAAAGATTGGGCAGGTGACTGACAGGATGACCATGATTGTCATCTGTAAAACCACGAAGTTCTAGGGAAATGTTGGTGGACATTTGCATGTTTGTGACATGACGGCCACCATCCTACTGCAATCGCCAGTGGTCCACTGAGAAAATCAGTCCTGTCCTCTTCCACAAGGCCCACTCATGTGAGGGAATCTTCAGGCTCACAGCAAGCTTGGGAACTTTGGACTGTGGCTGTCTAGTAGCTTAGGGCTGAATAGCAGAACAACTGGTGGGTGGGGGCAAGAATCTGCTTCATAATTGTTTTTCCAGTGGCCAGCTTAATAAATTACCTCTCTTATAGCATCCATTTAGAGCTTTTAAAATTCATTTTAAAATGCAATCATAGGCCGCGCGCAGTGGCTCACGCCTGTAATCCCAGCACTTTGGGAGGCCGAGGTGGGTGGATCACTTGAGGTCAGGAGTTTGAGACCAGCCTGACCAACATGGTGAAACCCCGCCTCTACTAAATAGAAAAATTAGCCAGGCATGGTGGCGCATGCCTGTAATCCCAGCTACTTGGGAGGCTGAGGCAGGAGAATCGCTTGAACCTGAGAGGCGGAGGTTGCAGTGAGCTGAGATTGTGCCATTGCACTCCAGCCCGGGCAACAAGAGCAAAACTCCGCCTCAAAAAGCTAAATGCAATCATATATTGCATTTTGAAAGTCTTAACAATGTCAAGGGTAGGAGAGGACAATAAACTCAAGAAAAAATTCTCCTGGGGAGATCATTCCTAGGGCTCTTCCATCCAACTCCCTGAGTATCCGTCACTCACAGAATGCTTCATTAATGGGTAAGAAAACCCACTGAAGAAATAGAATAGTGCTACTCATTGTCAAGATTTATCTTATCTGTATGCAACCTCTCCCTTTCCCTTCCTTGTATTAATCCCTAAAAACGCCTGTAAACGTTTTGTTCATATTGTTAAATATTAACTCAGGACATTGCTCATTATCTGTAACACAGCTGTAGGCCTGGCCCTGTTGTTTGCCGTGTTCTGCCATAAGGTTTCACTGCCTGCCTTCTGGAGGGCTGGATGGCAGTTCCTGTTTGCGACGTGGCTGCGTGAGAATGTGTGTTTTCAGGATGGACATGAATGGCTGCTTGAGGAAGGGCCTTGACTTTGAGTAACACATGGTTCATTTTTTAATTGTATTTTCAAATGGCTTTTCAGGGGGAAAAACAGTTCAGGAACCACATTCCACTTGCTGGCCCAAAATCCATGTAAGACTTAGCAGGTATTTGGGGTGAAATGCCCAGCAGTGCCTGTTTTACACATTTTATGATGTGAGTTTGTGGTCCGCTCTGAAGAGGCGTTCCCTCTGCATGGTGAACAACCTCCAAAGTCCAGCAGCCAGGCCTGTAGGAACCCAGCTCGCACTGGCCCAGACTCTGGAAGCAGGGCCTTGCTGGCGACTCTCTAAATGGTGAAGTCAGACTCAGGGGTCTTCTGAGTGTTTTTTGGGGTTTTTTTTTGGTTTTATTATTTTATTGTATTTTTAAGAGTCAGAGTCTTGCTCTGTTGCCCAGGCTGGATGGAGTGCAGTGGTGCGGTCACAGCTGACCGAAGCCTCGACCTGCTGGCCTCAAAGGATCTTCCCTCCTCAGCCTCCTGAGTATCAGAGACCACAGGCATGCACCACCATGCCTGGCTACTTTTTAAATTTTTTGTAGAGATGAGGTCTCACGATGTTGCTCAGGCTGGTCTTGAACTCCTGGCTCAAGTAATTCTCCCATCTTGGCCTCCCAAAGTACTGGGATTACAGGTGTGAGCCACCACATTTAGTCCTGGGTGTTTTTAAAGCTAAGATCTCTACCCCAGTAGAAACCAACGTGAAGGAGCCTGCAGAGGCAGGGAAGGCTGCAGCTGGGGTGAGACGCTCTTGGGTGAAGCTGCAGGGCCTCCACTTCAGGGCAATGTTCCCAGGTGAGAGAGTGGGACAGCTCAGAGGACCTCTGAACCTCCTGCACAGAACACCGAGACCAGAAAATGGGTCTCTGATTAAGAGCTGTTATTTTCATGTTCATTTTTCCTTCCACAGGGCTTTTGATGATTCTTGTAAAAAAAAAAAAAAAAGAAAAAAGAAAAAGAAAAAAAGAGTGCTTTGTATCCAAGCAGAGTTGGCTCTGCCTGCCCCTGTTTGCTGGCTGAAAGGTGCTTGTGTCCTCTCTAACCTCCGCCTTTTGAAAGCATGCCTCGCTTGTTGTTTGCTTTGTGTCAGTTCTGGGAAGAGGCTCAGAACTCCCTCCAAACCAAAGTCAGATTGTCAGGGTTGGGGGCAGGGTTAGGAATTAAGGGCTATTTAGTTCTAGTTCATTTCCCCATCCATATCAGTTTTAAATAATAAATAAATTTTGCTAAGTTCCCATGGGACGTAGAGTTTTTCACTATTTCTTCCTTGACATCAGTTTAATATGTCAAACTGGCATTGCAAAGTGTGCAAGGCTCCCAGGGTGAACAAGGACTCTGAGATGGAGAAGAATGCAAGGGAGAAGATGATTTCTCCTCTTTGGTAAATAGTACTGGCTCCTTTGTGTTAAGGTGGGGGCATGTGACTACCCTCACTGCACGGGAAGTGCTTGCTGGGAGCCCCCAGGCCCCCCATTCTTGGTCATTTGCTCCCCGTTAGGCTGACATCAGTGCTTGGAGCATGATTGTGTCTCATATCTCATTATGTCATTCCCTTACCTCTTTTTAGAAAGAACCATACACAGCCCTGGAGTGTAAGAGTTAGACCTCTAGTAGCTGCAGTGAATCTTGGCTTGAGACCTCCGTTTTGGCACCCTCCAGCATGTGTGCATGTGTATAGCATGGTGCTGTGTAGCTGAGCACTGTTTTGATATTAAGGAGTAAAAAGGGATTGAGGCTATCATGATAGTGCCTTGATAACCATGATAATCTATTTAGTAAGCATTTTCTAAGTTCAGAAACTATGCTGAGTTATATACATACATACCTACATACATACCTGTACACAAATATATAGAGAGAGATGTAAATTTCACAGTGACCATGTAAAGTAGCTCCCACAAATAGCCCCATTTTACAGTTAAGGAAACTGAGACCTCTAATTCCTGGACCTTGTCTAATTTGCTGGAGATGCCTTTAAGCCAGAGATAACACTTACTGAGCTTGTACACTGCACCTTCCCTGAGCCCCTCTCACCAGGAAGCCTGGCCAGCCAGGAGGTGACGCCATAGGTGACACGGAATTGTCATGTGGGGACTGTGCAAAGGTGAACTTTTTCACTGCTGAGTGCTATGGAACTATTTAATCCACCTAGTAATTCTGTGATATGAGCACTCATTTCACAAACAGAAACCTGAGGCTTAAGGAAGGTAACTTGCCTAAGGTTACCTACTAATTAAATGGGAAAAGTTACCTTGTCCCCCTTGCAGGGTGTGGGATGGGGGAATGGGTCACTCCTCCGGTGCCCCGCTGCTCAGACCTCTAGGGGAGCATAAAGCGGGCAGGCTGTGGGCGTCAACCCCATAGCAGTGTCTATGGGTGGATGTTTACAGCTCCTGAAGCCCCAGTGGGCATGTGTTACAGGGTGCTCTTTTCGTTTGGCCATCGGTAGGCAGCTTGTGTCAGCTCACTCAGACCCCTGCCTTATTGCAAGGACAGAGGCCTTTCTGTATCCCGGGGTTCTTGCCTTGGTGTACCGGAAGAATCGGATCAACCTGGGTTTGGAGAATGAGTGCAAGGTTTTATTGAGCGGAAGTAGCTCTCAGCAGATGAGGGAGCCAGAAGGGAGATGGTTTTTCCCTGGAGTCGGGCTGCTCGGCGGCCTGGGCTCTCCTCTGACTGCCCCACCAAATTCCATGTCATTCTGCTGGTCGATGGCCTGCCAGCCTGCCAGTGCATGCCGGTGCCTGCCGTGCATTCCTCTCAACGTCCAGCCGCCCGTGTGTTCCTCTGCTGATGTGCTCCTCTCAATGTCCAGCCGCCTGCGTGTCTGCCTGCTAGGGTCTTGGGGTTTTTTGTTTGTTTGTTGTTGTTGTTGTTTTGTTTTTGAGGCGGAGTCTCGCTCCGTCACCAGGCTGGAGTGCAGTGGCGCGATCTCCGCACACTGCAACCTCTGCCTCCTGGGTTTAAGTGATTCTCCTGCCTCAGCCTCCCGAGTAGCTGGGACTCCAGGAGCCCAGCTAATTTTTGTATTTTTAGTAGAGATGGGGATTCACCATGTTGGCCAGAATGGTCTCGATCTCTTGACCTCATGGTCTGCCCACCTTGGCCTCCCAAAGTGCTGGGATTACAGGCATGAGCCACTGCGCCCGGCCACCTCCGGGGTTTTCATAGGCACAGGATGGGGGCGTGGCAGGCCAGGGTGGTCTTGAGCAGGAAATGCCTGTCCTCACCTAGGTCCGTGGGGGTGGAGCCCTAGCCAGGGACCACGCCCTCCTCTACCCAGCTCTTCCCTTCCCAGCACTTCCATTCGGTACCACTAAGAGGTGGAGGAAACAGAACTCCTCGGGTCCCGAGTCCACCTGGCTCCAGTGCCCTGTTTATACTGCTGTGTTGTTCCCAACAGCCCCTCTTTCTTTGACTTAAAATATGTTATTAGAGTATTATTTAAATGTGTACAATCATCTTGTAAGGAATTTGCATGAGTTCTCATAACTTCCAAATAACTATAAAACCAAAATATTAACAACAGACAGTTTCAAAACCTGTGTAATATAATTTCAATCCAGGAGTTCGTGTGATGGACGTCAGTCTTTTCCTGAAACACAATTATCCATTGACTCATGTTGGGTTGAATAGCAGAAAGATGCAGCTTCAGATTCAGATTAATATTTCATCTATTTTGGCATTTTGACTTGAGTAATTCCAGAGTACGCCTTTTTGCATAATTTTGCCATCTGAGATGGCAATGATTTTAAGGCTTTGCTGATGTGGAATACTCAAGCTTTATGTATTTCACCCCGGCCTGCTCCATGAGCAAGCCTCAGTCATTCGCTGTAATGGGGTGTCACTTGATGGCAGCGCTACTCTGTCTCCTGAAGATAAAGTTAGATTTGTGGCATTACCTTAATAATTAAATATGCATGTAGTCCATTTCTGGCTGTCATTGAGACTGGAAGCATTCGTTATTGCCTGTTACTCTTCTTGCTAATGAAGCTGATCTTTACAAGATGGATGGGCAGAGTCCTTGTGCTCCCCCGCCTGACGCTCAGGCTCAGGAGGGTTTGCCGTACACATGTGAGATCTTGATTCTGCTACTACTTTATTCATACCTGTTAGACTTGCATTTGTGCAGCCAATCATGGTGACATGTGGCCTTTGGTGAGTGTAAATCCAGATGAAAATGTGGGCTCCAAAATCTTATTGTAGGTTCGCACTGGACTACAGGCATCCCATCCAGATGATTGAGAATACCCTTGTATTAATATAAGACTAAGATTTTCACTGACATGAGAGCATACGATTTTAAAACTTCTATAGACTGCCAAGAACACACCCAGAGAGGGCTGCAATCTTTGCACCCACTTCCAGAGCCGGCATCCCGGAGCCCAGCCCCACCTTGGTGACCCATCTCCCTGCCTCATACCTGCCCGCCTTGGTGCCTGCTTTTCATCACTGGGTTGATGGTGTGGTTTAGACCTGCCCCCTGCCCGTGACTCCATGGTCCAGCTGCCTCTGTGACTCGCTGGCCGCTTTCTCCAGCATCTGAGGATGAAGTCCCTTCCCCAAGTCTTAGCCCCTGTTACCAGGGAGCCTGGCCAGACAGGATGTCACTCTCCCCAGGGGACATGGGATTATCATGGGGGAGCTGTGCAAAGGTAGTCCAGAGCAGGGCAGGCCTCAGAGGGACATGGAGACCTCAAGGGGTCTGTTCTTTACCCTGTGGACTGTGGAGAGACACTGCCAGCTTTTTGAAGTACAAAGTGATGTGCTTTGCTTTGGAGATCATTTTGTTTGGGGGAGATCATTCAGGGGATCACACCCTTCTGATTCTAGGAGCTGCCATGAAACGGTTATAGTTTGTTCAGTTTCACAAATTCAACCTGATAATTTCCTCTTTGACGCAATAGGCATCCCTGGAAAAAGTTAACTGGAGAGCTAATCATTCCAATCTATATTTCCCATAAATGAAATGTACCAGAATCCTTCCTCTTCTTGACAGTTTTGCCACTGAAAAGATGGTCTTTGGAATCATCGCTCAGTTTTCTTGTGTTTCACCAGGGCTTCTTGAGTCCCGTGAGTCTAGAGTCCACCAACCACATACAAGAATTACTGTGAGAACTTTCATGTGTGCCCGGAGTTGCTGGGGGAGTATCTGGTGACTCTGTGATACACGGATCTTGTTCTTTGCGAGGATTTAATTGAATTACAGAATGCACCACCCAGAGAGTGCAAGCTGCAGTCCTGGGATATTACAGTGCCCGATCCCCCTTTTCCTTTGTAATTGTTACCCTAAAACACAGTGGTGGTCTCTGACCCGTTCTGGGTTGGATCTTATTTTCCGTTTCTTTAGTGGGGTCACTGCTGGATCTTATTTCATGTTCTCTGCAGGAGGTCATTGCTCTTCTGCTGTTTTTCCAAGCTCTCCTTTTTGGCATTTTTCCTTTTCACCTTGTGACAGTGGAAGCGAATGTTTGCACAGTTGGCTTTTCCGTTCGTGATGCCTGTGTGGAGTGCGGGGAGAGGAGGGAAGGGCACAGGGAGAAGCCACACCATCTCCAGGGCCTGAGAGGCTGTTGCCTCGTTCCTGTCCTTTTTTCAGAGGGCTGAGGAGGTAACTCTGAATGAAGGAACAATGGAAAACCTGAGAATAATTACCTCCTGAGAAGCTATGCAGACCTCTGCCCTCTTCAAACATTGAAAGTTATTATAAACAGTTTGTAAACATGAACCCGAAGAATTTAGACAAAGGCATGGAGCAATGGTTGTCGCATGTCTAAGTTATAAAAGGAAAATCAAGCCGGGCGCAGTGGCTCACGCCTGTAATCCCAGCACTTTGGGAGGCCAAGGCGGGCAGATCACGAGGTCAGGAGATCGAAACTATCCTGGCCAACACAGTGAAACCCCATCTCTACTAAAAATACAAAAAATGAGCTGGGCGTGGTGGCGGCACCTGTAGTTCCAGCTACTCGGGAGGCTGAGGCAGGAGAATGGCGTGAACCTGGGAGGTGGAGCTTGCAGTGAGCCGAGATTGCGCCACCGCACTCCAGCCTGGGTAACAGAGTGAGACTCCGTCTCAATAAAAAAAAAAAAAAAAAAGGAAAATCAAGTAGGAAACATGCCTTTCTTCTGCCATCGTCCCGCTCACATCATCCTACGAGGCAAACCAAGCATAATAAACAGTTTTAAAGAGGAACTTAAAGGAGGAGAGTTTAGGTCAGAGCCGCCTAAGAGAACCTGCAGCACCAAGGGAGATTTTCTCTCCCTGCACTGCCCGATAGTCCAGCACTAGGCATGTGTGCTGTTGAGTGCTTGAGATGTGGCAGGAGTGACTAAGTGACCGATTTGTCATTTAAAACCATTTTAATTAACGTAAGTAACCACATATGGCTTGTGGCTGTTATATTGGACAGGCTCAGTTCAGGCAGCAAGTAGAATTAGAGACAGCAGTGTCATTTCTCCCTTTCACAGCAACACTTCTCCAAACACGAGCCCCAAGCATTGTCTCTGGGGCCTTGCTTCCCATCCTTGCCTCAGTCCACTCAGGCTTCCATCATCCCCGCTGCTCAGGTGGAATTCCCTTGAGAAGATAACCCACAGCCTCCAGGCTGCCACAGGCTTGGTCATTTTCTCTTTCGCTTATCTGAACTCGACTTCTCAGCAGTGTCTGACCCAGCTTGAGCACACCCTCTTCTTCGCTTTCATGACACCACACCCACTTGGTTTTTCCCTTCCTTTGGCCTCCCTGCAAAGGTCGGATCTGGGACTCCTGACATTTCTCCATCTACACCCTCTGCATGTCTGCTCTGCTAGAAACATGGCACCAGTTCACCTCTCCATAGGCCAGAGACTTCCAGGTGTGTATCACCAACTCTGACCTCCCTGCTGACTTCCAAAATCGCATACCCTACTGCCTTGTGGATGTTCCACTTGGATGTCCAGTAGGCATTTCAGGTTGTGTGGCCAAAACAGAACCCTCCTTCCTCCCACATCCTCAGGGCCATCCTTCCCTAGAACCATTATCCATGCAGTTGCTCAAGCCAAAAATGGGTAAGAGTCACTCTTTCTTGTCTGTCTCTCCCTTGATCAGCAAATCCTCTCAGTTCTTCCTCCACATTACATTCTGAGTCCCTCAGTTTCTCTCTGTCTCCACCGCCACCCCTTGAGGCAAAGCCTTTTCATTTCATGCCTGGAAAACTAAGCACAATGGCTTTCTAACTGATCTTCCTGCTTCCTGCTCAGACCTCTACAGCTCATTCTTCACTTACAACTAGGGTGATATTCATATAGCCTGAATCAGAGCTTATACTCTCCTGCATCAGACTGTCTATATAGTTAGCAATAGTTTCACTTCTGAAAGCACTTAAAACCAGAACAGGGATTTAAACAAAGTGAAGTTGATTTCTATCATCAGTATAGTCAGTCCTGGGCTGCTGTGGCAGTCCCATGACACTGGGAGCCCAGGCCCCTTCTGCTGCCCTAATCCAGCCAGCAGAGTAGTGGAAAAGAGGAAGAAGGAACACTCCTTCCCCTTCAGGTCACTGCTCAGAAGTCATGGGTACCGCTTCTCACATCCCGTAGGCCAGATCTATCCACACCCAATTGCAAGGGTGGCTAGAGAACATGGTCTTGTTTTGTGCAGCTATGAGCCTGTGGGAAGAAGGGGAGAAGGGTCTTGGACAATGACTGGTGGTCTTTGCCACACCCTCTAACAGCTTCCATCATGCATTCCAAACTTCTCACTGCAGCCCATGCTGTCCTGCATGGTTTGGACCTCCTGATCTTGCACTGTGTCCAGCCAGATGGATCTTTCAGCTCCCGCTTGCTCCGTAGTTCCTTTGTACTCACCTTTCCCTCTGCCTGAAATGCTCCCCTCCAGACCTCTGCAGGCCTGGCCAGGTCTTGTCACTATGATCTCTGTTCAGCTGATGCCTGTGAAACTTTCTCAGGCTAGCTAGTCTAATCAGTACCCAAACAATTTCTTTAGACTCACCCAGCCTTTTTTAAAGCATCTACCACTACCTTAAAATACCTTCATTTATTTGTGTATTTGCATCTCCGCATACCACTCAACCACTCTGGAGGAAACACCTTGAAAGCAGGGTCCTCATTGTTCTTGTTCTCCACTCCATCTCCAGTGCTTGGATTTGCAGCTGGCACAGAATCGGTATCTAAATACCAGTTTGATGAATGAATGAATTCATGGAACATGATGAAAATCTGTGCCGCAGTATCGCAGAAGAGATATACATATGTGATTCTAAACTGTTAAAGCTGGGAGGGATAGACTTTTTAGTCCAATTCCCACATATTGGAGATGTATCATAAGTGTTTTTAATAGTAGAGGGAATTTGCTGAGATTTCTCACAAAGCCTCATGACCCAGAAGGATTTGGCATGGACGCCAGAACAGTTGGTGGGATTCAAAACCTATTGCTCAACCACATCCTACAGGTGTTGATTAATGAACTGATATAAATCAGAATAAAGTCTCCATGAGTCGGTGGGGACATTTGTGTGCAAATCACATCTTCATGAGCCCACAAGGGGAATGGTGAATAATGGATGATAACCTAGAATCACGCTCTCCCTTCTTACCGTTACTGGTCGATTCCCGGAGTCATTGCTGTTATTGTCATTGTAGCTCCGTGAGAGAAGGGACAGGGCCGATCTTGTATACTCTCATCAGGGGCATTTTGGTAAGTTTGAGAAATTTTTCATCACTCTAATGAGTCAGGATATGATTTCTCTTCATTCCATTCAGGCAGTTGACCAAATTCATGGAAAAAGAGGCGCCAACATCAACAGTAAGTGTCCTGGTTCCCTCAGATCTCTGGGTGGGACTTCGAGGCAGAACTCCAGCTTCCGCATTGGAAGCCAGTGGTTTGGCAGACAGGCAGCATATTATTTAAGCCTGTAGGGCCTGAAACTGATGTTTAGAATATAAATGTTTAGTGATGATGTTTAGTACACTCCATAGCCCCACTCGGGGTCCACTGATACGTGCCAGGCTCAGAGATGCCGAATGGCAGCCAGCTTTTGGTGCATGGAACTGATTGATAGTGAAATAGAACCAAAGTGGCCCCAGTGTGTACATCTCTGCATTAGGTTATTCTTAGATAACATTTAAACCTGCAAGTGAACCCTAAGTGTACTGCAGAATGCTAGGCCCCCCGGGAGCACTAGGGTTCACTCCAGCTGTGTGGATTTCTTCTCGTAAGAGACCCTGTGGACTAAGGTCATGGTAGATGTGAACGGAATTCTTAGCCTTCTTATGTTAGGTTGGCACTTGGACTTAGTTGGACTTTGGGGAGGGAGGAGAGAGGGAGCGGGGCAGAGAAGAGGGACGCAGGATCTACTTGATCTCTCTGCGTTCTGACAGAGGGGCATCTTTTAAAATCTGATTGAGTAGTACTCTGTGATTGAGGCCAATTACCTGAGATGGCTGAGTGTTTGTAAAATTTCCAGGCAGTCCTGCTTTCTTTCTTCAGTGCCTTTTCCTCCTCGGTGTCATTGGATGTGAAGTTTAATGTGGGCCCGGAGGTTATGGAGAGAGCCTCATTCCTTTTCCTCACTGTGGCCCACCGCTGGTTGCTGTTCCGGATGAACCCACAGACAGATGGTGGCAACTGGCCCAGTGATGCTGTGCCGGGAGAACTCTGTTCATTTCATCCCAAACCAGGCCTTTTTTGAAATGCAAAGTGATGATGTCGCTTCTGTATTTTAGCCCATCCTTTGACTGGCTGAGTATTATTTTTGGAGGATGGGCACATCAGCTTTGCAAAGTGAGCCAAAAGGCAACAATAAGAGCGAATCTTTGAGACCGGTTCCAGCACGGCCGTTCTCCACTAACAGGTGTGGTGCTGTGCCGCGGATTTCCAGCAGCCAGCAGCAGGCTGAAATGCACATACCAGCTCCCTTTCCTCTTCTACCTGCTTCGCAGGGGTGATTCTGATCCTTCGGTACGTCAGGAAGGATAACTTCATCCCTGTACTTTTTCCTCCACAGGCTCTAGGCCATCTCCATGAGTGACTCCACCACCCTGAGGAGTTTAGAGCGTCATGGATGGGAGGAGGGGTGACTGTAGTGAGCCTGAAAAGGTGGTGAGGCAGGGCAGTGAGAGAGCAGGAGACAGAAAGGATGCCAAGCACTCTGTGGAGACATTGACTCTGTTCCTCGCCCCACCTCGCTGCTGAGAGAGGCCTTCCCTGACCGCCTCGTCAGCGCTCACCAGCTTGTTTCTCTGGTCAGTCTCCTACTCTAGTTTTCTGCATAGACTTCAATTTCAATTATGGTAGAAAACACATGCCATAACATTTACCATCTTAACCATTTTTAAGTGTACATTTCAGTAAAGTTAAGCGTATTCACGTTGTGCTTCTGTCATGCCATTCAGCCCCAGAACTGTGGTGGTGTTGCTTTTTTTTTTTTTTTTTTTTTTTTTTTTGAGGTAGAGTTTTGCTGTTGTTGCCCAGGCTGGAGTGCAGTGGCACAGTCTCAGGTCACTGCAACCTCCACCTCCCGGGTTGCAGTGATTCTCCTGCCTCAAACTCCCAAGTAGCTGGGATCACAGGCATGCTCCACCACACCGGTTAATTTTTATATTTTTTGTAGAGACGGGGTTTCGCCATGTTGGCCAGGTTGATCTCAAACTCCTGACCTCAGGTGATCTGCGCACCTTGCCCTCCCAAAGTGCTGGGATGACAGGAGTGAGCCACCATGCCCAGCCTCCCCAGAACTTTTTCATTTGCAGACCTGAAACTCTGGTCTGCAAAATATACTAACTCCCCATTCCCCCTCCCCACAGCCCCTGGGAACCCCCTTTCTGCTTTCCGTCTCTATGAATTTGACAATGCTTGGTACCTCATAAGTGGCATCAGATGATATTTGTCCTGTTGTGACTGATTTACTTCAGTTAGCATTTTGTCTTCAAGGTTAATCACACTGCAGCACATGACAAGATTTTCTTCCTTTTCAAGGCTGCATCATGTTCCACTGTATCCATATATCTGTATAGATGGATCACATTTTGCTTATCCATTCATCCGTTGATAGGCACTTGAGTTGCTTCTGTGTTTTGCTGTTGTGAGTAACGCTGCTATGAACTTGGTTGTACAAATATCTTTCTGAGTCCCTTCTTTCATTTGTTTTAGATATATACCCAGAAGCGGGATGGCTGAGTCATATGGTAATTGTATTTTTATATTTTTGAGGAACTGTCACAGTTTTTCACAGTGGGCGGCTGTTCCATCTTACATTCCCACCGACAGGCCACAAGGGTTTCAGTTTCTCCACATCCTCGCCAAGACTTGTCCTTTTCTTTTTTGTTTTTGTTTGATGGTAGCATTGTGATCTGCATACACTTTCCACTCTGATGTTTTTGTTTATGGCATTTTGTTTCTGTTTATTGCATTGTGTTGCATTTCTGCCCTCCCCCATGAGGATGTACGTGAGCTCTGTGACACCAGCACTTTCGCCTGACCTATGGATTCTCCCGTTCCAAAGCACTGGATACATTTGTTGGATGAGTCTCCTTTGTTCTTTGTTGAATGAACCCCCTTCTGTGTTTCTGTGGCGGGCTTGTCCTCTCCCTGCCTCTAGGCCAGTAAGCCATTTTGGTTTTACAAAGTCAAGGGCTGTACCAGTGATTTGGGTGCTTGGTCGTAGACTGCATCCGGTTTTAATTTGATTTTAGGTTAACTGGTGGGAAAATTACATTTGCCAGAGGTGCCTTGTTGGGCTTCTCCTTCAGGCAGCAAGAACAGCAAGAATTCCACCCAAAGGAGGTGCTGTGGCACTGACTGTCATGGACTGTGGACTGCCAGAACATCCCACCTGTGGCCTGCCTTCTCCTTTCCTGCCGCTCCACCCTCAGAGAACTTGATCAGAGAAGCCCACAACTCTTGAGTTTCATTAACTCTTTGAACGAAATATAAATATACTTAGTTTTTCATCATATTTTAAAAACATTTTAAAGTCATTTTAGACTTATAGAGCAGTGACAAAGGCAGTACAGTTAAAATAGTTTTAGACTTATAGAGGAGTGGCAAAGGCAGTGCAGAGATTTCTGTAAGCCCTTCACTCGCCCACCTTCCGCTAACGTGAACTCACATCACCACGCTACAGTCCCCAGAGCTGAGAAACGAACTAACTAAACGACGGACTTTCCTTGAATCTCATCAGTGTTTTCTCTACGGTCCTTTTTATGTTCCAGAACACTCTATTAGATGTAGTTGTGTCTCCACAGTCACCTTTGATCTGTGACAGCTCCTTGGGTCTGTCTTTTGTGACTGTAACACTGTGATGAGGACAGTGTTGTAAAGGGTTGGTATTTTACAGAATGCCCCTCAGTGTGGGTCTGTCTGATACTTTCTCTTGATCAGACTCGGGGGAAGAGCACCACCCTGCTCGTGGCAGGGTATCGAGGCAGGGGTTGTGATGTCAGCGTGCGTCATCACTGGTCACGCTAACCTTCCTCAGTTGACACAGGGTCTGCCAGGCTTCTCCTCTGCAAAATTACTTGTTTTCCCTCTCTCCACTTAGTTTGTTAGGAGTAAGTCACTTACTTTATTTCTTCATCAAAGGGACTCACCGCTATGAAAGGCAGAGGATTCACATGGCTAGGTACACAGCTGTTTACCTCCTCACTCCTAAAAAAGCTGTCTCTTCTAAATGTGTGTATTTTTTTTAAAGGTTACTAGGATTTTTCTGAGAAACAAAGGTAAAAAACTGGGTGAGGTTGGAGGAGAAGAGTTGTGTGTAGTGGTTGTTGATTTCAAAGGCTGGAGTGGTGGTCTGAGTGATGAACCAGAGAAAGGCCTGCTGCACCCTGGGGTGCCTGCCCTGCCCTGGGTGCCAGCCCCGTGGAAGCAGGTCCTTGTTCCCCATGTTGCCGCCAGGTCCATGTATCTGCATCAGAGTCTACAGACTCTCCAGATGTCCTTCCAGTGGTGCCCTTCGGGGGAGACCCAGTCCCACTGCCGTGTCCACCCCTCCCAGGCTGGGTGACCCTGGGGCAGGTCCCCAGCAGTCCTGGATTCACTTTCTTCATGTGTAGAGCAAGAGGGTTGGCCCTGGAAGGCTGTTCGGAGCTCTCGGGCTGTCCCCGGCCACGCTTGGCACTGCTACTGAGGACCAAGTGGCCTCCGAGCCCGGCGGTGCCAGCCTCCCCTGTGTCTGGAAGAACAAGGCCGCCTCAGAACCCGGAGCCTCCTGGTGGCTGCTTTATTCAGACCCTCCCCCGCTTTCCAGAGAAGCCAACTTCTTGAGGAGGAAAGAGAAGCACCAACTCCTGGTGCCACATCCAGGGACCCTAGGGCTGGTTGCGCGTGTGGCGTACACAGAGCAGGCGCGCTCTCCCTTCTCCTTCGCTCTCCAGCCTGAGGCTTGTCTGCTTTCCGGCGTGGGCCACCGCCACCCTCAGCAGCCTTGTCTGCCTCCCCTTCCTACCTCCCCTGCCTTGGGTTTAGAAACCCCTAACTGTGCGCTGTCGGGGCACACTGGCTTCTCTCTGTGATGTTCCCAGCTAACGTCAACCCAGATCATTAATAAATCCACTTTACCAGATAATGAGACACCCGGGAGAGGTGTGGAAAGGTGTGAGTTCTTCAAGCCAACTGAAGTCCCCTCATCAGCGACCACAGGAATGGGTGTGAGTGGGGAATCCGAGAGCCGTGTCATTTAGAGTGAGATGTGTCGCATCTGGCAGCGTCCTAAATGCGCGGCTGGGGCGTTTGTTGCAGTATCTTGGCAGCCTAATAGGCTATTCTGTGGATGTTCTTTATGGAAAAGAACTGTGAAAAAGAATGAGATGACCAAATTTCCCTTTGCAGCATTCCAGCTCTAATACATCTCTCTGTCCTGGCAACAGAGTGCTCTCTGAGGAATGCTGTTTGTTTTGAGAACAGGGAGTTTTTGGTTTTCATACGGGCCAGTTGCAGGCACATGTGCTTGTGGGCAGCCCTGGTCAGGCATGGCTGGCACTGAGCACAGGCTGTGACTTCACAGGACTTCCCCGAGGAGCCCAGACTCGTAAGGGAACTCAGACAATTAGCTCCAACAGTAGGGGACAAAGCTAATTTTTAGTAAACTTGTCAGTTGTGTGATTCAGCTAAGGTGCCTGTGTTTTCCAACTTTCTGTTTGATCCTGGTAAAATACACATACTATAAAATTTACCATCTTAACCTTTTTTTTGTTTTTTCTGACAGAGTTTTGCTCTGTCACCTAGGCTAGAGTGCAGTGGCACCATCTCGGCACACTGCAACCTCTGCCTCCCAGGCTCAAGCACTTCTTGTGCCTCAGACTCCCAAGTAGTTGGAGCTATAGCTGCAGGCCACCATACCTGGCTAATTTTTTTTTCTTTTTTTTTGTATTTTTAGTAGAGACAGGGTTTCGCTATGTTGGCTAGGCTGGTCTCAAACTCCTGGCCTCAAGTGATCCACCCACCTTGGCCTCCCAAAGTGTTGGGATTACAGGTGTGAGCCACCACGCCTAGCCCATCTTAACCATTTTTAAGTCTGTGGTCCCGTGGCATTAAGTTCACTCACCCCGTAGGGCACCCATCACCATCATCCATCTCCAGAACTCTTCATCTTCCCAAACTGAAAGCGCACCCATTTAACAACCATCTCCAGAACTCTTCATCTTCCCAAACTGAACGCGCGCCCATTTAACAACCATCTCCAGAACTCTTCATCTTCCCAAACTGAAAGCGCACCCATTTAACAACCATCTCCAGAACTCTTCATCTTCCCAAACTGAACGCGCACCCATTTAACAACCATCTCCAGCACTCTCTTCATCTTCCCAAACTGAAAGCGCACCCATTTAACAACCATCTCCAGAACTCTCTTCATCTTCCCAAACTGAAAGTGCACCCATTTAACAACCATCTCCAGAACTCTTCATCTTCCCAAACTGAAAGCGCGTCCATTTAACAACCATCTCCAGAACTCTTCATCTTCCCAAACTGAACGCGCACCCATTTAACAACCATCTCCAGAACTCTCTTCATCTTCCCAAACTGAAAGCGCACCCATTTAACAACCATCTCCAGAACTCTCTTCATCTTCCCAAACTGAAAGCGCGCCCATTTAACAACCATCTCCAGAACTCTTCATCTTCCCAAACTGAAAGTGCGCCCATTTAACAACCATCTCCAGAACTCTCTTCATCTTCCCAAACTGAAAGCACACCCATTTAACAACCATCTCCACAACTCTCTTCATCTTCCCAAACTGAAAGCGCACCCATTTAACAACCATCTCCAGAACTCTCTTCATCTTCCCAAACTGAAAGTGCACCCATTTAACAACCATCTCCAGAACTCTTCATCTTCCCAAACTGAAAGCGCGTCCATTTAACAACCATCTCCAGAACTCTTCATCTTCCCAAACTGAACGCGCGCCCATTTAACAACCATCTCCAGAACTCTCTTCATCTTCCCAAACTGAAAGCGCACCCATTTAACAACCATCTCCAGAACTCTCTTCATCTTCCCAAACTGAACGCGCGCCCATTTAACAACCATCTCCAGAACTCTTCATCTTCCCAAACTGAAAGCGCGCCCATTTAACAACCATCTCCAGAACTCTTCATCTTCCCAAACTGAACGCGCGCCCATTTAACAACCATCTCCAGAACTCTTCATCTTCCCAAACTGAACGCGCGCCCATTTAACAACCATCTCCAGAACTCTCTTCATCTTCCCAAACTGAAAGCGCGCCCATTTAACAACCATCTCCAGAACTCTCTTCATCTTCCCAAACTGAAAGCGCGCCCATTTAACAACCATCTCCAGAACTCTTCATCTTCCCAAACTGAAAGCGCGCCCATTTAACAACAAACTCCCCTTCTCCCTCCTCTCCCCAGCCCTTGGCAACCCCCATTCTCCTTTCTGCGTCTGTGGATTTCACTACTTCAGTGCCTCATATAAATGGAATCATACAGCATTTGTTTTCCTGTGACTGGCTTATTCCACCGAGCATATTCACCCAAGTTGCAGCAGATCTGAGAATCCCCTTCCTTTTGAAGGCTGAATGGTATTCCATTGTATGGATAGGCCATATTTTGTTTACCCATTTGCACTTACATTGCTTCCACATTCTCGCTATTGTGAATAATGCTGCTGTGAACATGTGTGTACAAATGTGTTTTTGAGTTCCTGCTTTCCGTTCTTAAGGGACTATACCCAGAAGTAGAAATGTTGGATCATATGATTTGGGGGACTTTTAATATCACTGTATTCTTTGGAGGCTATCTGTGAGGTTCTGGCTTAACTTACCATAAGCATAAATGAATAAAAGTCTTTATTGGCCTCTTTGAAAATAGAAATAACAAGAAGCAAAAAGAATGTGGTAATTATTTGGTAATTAAGGTTCAAGTTCAAACTAGATAGTGTGATGATGAGACCAAAAGGCAGCTCTGTTCCGTGTTTTATTTTCTTTGTATCATTCTTTGTATCATTATCTAACTCCGTGTTTATTCTTGCCACCAGGAAAGTGTGTTTTTTAAGTGATTTTCCCACTGATATAATTTAGAAGTATTTATAAAGTGTTTACAGCATTCGTAATTTTTACTTATCTATACTTTTAAAGGATTAAGAAATATTCTTAGACAGAAATGCTTATTTAAAATGAGTCTGAGATTAAAAACTATTTTTATAAAGCAGACATATGATAGGAGATTAATTTGGAGAAGGAGCAACCACTTTGCAAAGATTCACTGTGAGATGCCTTTACAATTGCAGCCCTACAGGTGCACGAATATTTAATGTACAAAAAGTCGATCTACACAAAAATGTTTTCTCCTGCTTATAGTAGTCTATAAGCATCTACTATGATAATGAAGAACCTCATGCAATTTTGGCCTTGGCACCGTCTTTGTTTTTCTCAAGTAATGGGGTGTACATCGTTACTGCAGACATCCAGGAACGGGCACCAGTCTCAGCCCAGCAGAAACCTGAGGGACTTTACGATACCAGAGGAAGCTGTTGTTGCCGCAGCCAGAAGAATCTTGTAAAAAGGCAGCTCTGATCTTGTGACCATAAATCTTTCAAAGGCTCTCATTGCTTTTAGAATAAAGGCTTCCTGTGGATGGTCAGGTGCATAGTAGGGCCCCAGGGGTCCCTCTCAGCCCCGTCACCCGCCCCCATCTCACTTGTTCTGCCTATTTTGCTGAGCTGGTATCAGTTCCTTGAAAACCTTGCAATCTGTGTCATCACTGGACTTTAGCCAGAACACTGTCCTGTGACTTTTTCTCAGGGTGAAGTTTGCTCATAAAGTCCTCAGATGAGGTTGGTGCCACTTGTTCTAGGGATTTTCTTCTGACCCCTCACATCAGAGTCAGCGGCCCCTCCTCCGTGTGGCCGTAGCACTCTCCACTGTCCTAGTCGCAGAATCATAGCGCTCGTCACACTGACTCTGTGTTCAAAATGGTTTGGTTTTATTTAACCATGGAGCAGGTATAAAAATACTAATAAGATATATATTAGCTATAAAGGATTCTACAGTGTGCACGTTCATGTACTCAGTACCCAGCTTTGGTGCCTTTCAGGCACCCTAGGTGTCCCTCCCCAGTCCCACCCTCAAAGGAAAACCAGCCAAAATTTCGTGTTATTTGTGCCCTTGCTTTTCTTAATAATTTTACCTCATCTGTTAGTATGCATAAACAGTACATCATTTAGTTTTGCATTTTTAATAAGTCAAATCATATTACGTGTATTCCCCCGTACATTATCTTTCACTCAGCATTATTCCTGAGATGCCGCCTGTGTTGATCTTTATAGCTTTATCATTCGTTTCTTTGCTGTCTGAATATGCTACTATCATTTGGGCTGTCATGGCTTTTATACATCTCTGTATTCCTTCTCTTTTCCTTACACCCTCATCTTCACCCCAACACACGCTTTCAGTCTCCAAAAGGGTAGAGTTTATCTTGCTCGTTGTTATGTCTTAGGACCTGGCATAAGAAAATGTTTGTTAAATGAAGTGCATACCCTTTGGTCTGAGAGTCTGCCTGCAAACAATGAGTGAGTTTACCATTCCATGGCAGCAATGACCTTCTTTGACAAGAGCTCTTTCCTCCCCACACCTTCCCTGGCTATATTACGAGACTAGGGCTCAACAAACTTTCTCTGTAATGTCCCAGATGGCAAATATTTTCGGCTTTGCAGGCCATATGTTTTTTGCCACAGCTACTTAATCCTACCACTATAACATAAAGCAGCCATAGATGATGTGTAAACAAATGGGTGTTACAATAAAGCTTTATTTACAAAAGCAGGCAGTGGGCCAAATTTGTCCCATACGCTGTAGTTTGCCAACCTCTGCTCTAGATGACTCACCTGGTTGGAAGGAAGGACAACATTGCTACTAGGTCAGAGATGGGAAACTTTGATCACAGAGTCCAGGGGGACTCACCCAGTCTATTAATAGTACAGGCAAGGATAAAGCTGAGCTTGTGGTACCTCATAAGGCCATGAGGCAAAATAAAAGTCAAGGGAGAAAGGTAGCAATTTTCAGACGAGGGCGTGAGTGCATCTTAAGAGTCAGTATGTTATGCATTGTAGACTACATTACAAAGCCACAACTAAAAATACTACCATAAGATTTGAATTTTAGGCTGGGACAGAGTTTAGGTATTCATCTCACTGTCTTTCATTGGACGCTTTCTTCCCTGATTCATCTCCAGCATCTAAGGCTTGAGCCCGGCTGGCTATGCACACTGAGGACTAAGGGTTGGTGGCTCAACCCTGTCACTCTGTCAAGCATGCAGAATAGATTCTCATAGAGAAAATACTGACTTATCTTTGCTGAACTGAGAGAGCAGAGCAGCATCCTTGAAGAGCTCTAAGTACAAGTGGAGGGTTCACCTTCACTGAGTTATTCCCCCTATGTTAAAGCAGACTCCCTTGTCATCGTGACATCAGTGTAAGCGAGGTGGAACATTGCAGGGAAAGAGCACGGGCCTGGGGCAGACAGATGGGAATCTGGGTCACTCATAGTCTTCTCATTCTTTAAGCAGGGTACATGCCTGTCTCACAAAATCATCGTGAGGGATGTATCTTGCACATGGTGGCAGCAAATGAGTCTGAAAGGAGCATGGCTGAGGGAGACCAAGAGGATGCTGATAAGAGAAGGAACTAGGGACTTTACTGTGCACTGCCAGGCATTGTTCTAGCTCTTTTCTCCTCATTCCATTCTCACCATAAGCCTGTAAGAAATAAATTCCACTACTGTCCCCCTCACACAGATGGTAAATGGAGCAGAGAGAAGGCAGGGCGCTGGGCCAGGCTTGCTTGGCTAGAAGGCGGTAGAGCTGGGATTGGGAGCACAGCATGTCTGGCTGGAGAGTCCCCACGCTTCTCCGCACCATGGTTTATCATAGTGGCAATGCTGATATTTTAAGCCTGGCTGTTGTTAATTTTTATTGAGGACTGGTCCTGAAGCTCCTCACCACTGAGGCTACTCAGCCCCATTCTGCTGTCCTGTAGTTAGTTGATCCTGCCCAACCTATGGCAGAATAGACAAAAGGTGTCCTAGGGAAAGGTTCCTGAAAAAGATCAGAGTATAAAGTTGAAGACGGCTGAGCCCCCACCGTGCTACAGGTGCTGTGATTAGTAGGCAGATAGACCTCACTAAGGCAGGGTTCTCTTCCTCACCTCCCCACAGAGAGGCCCCAGTAGGCTGGGGAGATGTGGTGTCCCCATACCTGGCAGAGATAGCCATGGTAAGGGACTTCAGTTAGTCCTTTTGATGGTTCTTGGGCTCTGATGAAGGAGACACAGAAAGTGGCCTGGAGACATCCACCATTCCCCTAAGGACACAAAGCACCCAGGACGTGGTGTCAGTGCCTTCACATACGATGCATCTTTGACGCAGTTTCAAAATGTTGAAGAGATTTTAAAATGCCCATGAGGCTGGGCAGATCTGTGCGACTGATCCCGACCAATGAGCTGCGAGTGGAAGTGACCTGTCACTTCTGGGCTGGAGCATTCAGTTACCTGTGAGAGACCTGCTAGGCCTCCTGGACACCGGCCAGCAGCATTCACAATGGTGGCCCCTCCTTCAGCCTGCACCCCCATGTGACAATGACCAGCAGAGACCCACCAGCCCTCAGTAGGCCTGTAGTGTGAACAACAAACAAGCTGTTGACATTTTCAGCTGAGATTTTAAAAAGTTGTTTGTTACTTCAGAGCAACACAGCTTGTGGCTGATACACAAACTCACTGCAGTTTTCCCCGGTCCTTGCTAATAGCTTGATTTTTTAAAAAAATAAACTTGATGTGAGTTCGTAATAGCATGAAAGGATGTTAGGGTTGACTTTGGGTGTATAGAGTTTTGTAGAGACCAAATAGGAAGTTCCGAAATAGAGTCAGGTTTCACAGGACTTTGTACGTATTGATTTACATCTATCGGAGTGGCGAGCTTCATGATAATGTCAATAAATGTTTGATTCATTGGTCAGGCCATTGTTAGGCCACTCAGATGTACGGAAATACTATTAGCTGATGCATCCAAATTAGTTATTCCCTGGAATATTCTTCTTACCAATTCCTTATTATTGTGGTTTGAAATAGTTCAGCCTTATACTAGCATCTTATCCAACTATGTCAAGATAGGTTAGTCGAGGTGTTATAATTAAGGCTATCATTCCTGTTTACCCAAACTGATTCATTTCAGTTTCAAGCTTTCATCTAAATGTTTCTAAAGGCTTCTCACCTTGTTGAGTTTGGGTAAGCCACTCACCCCTATGCAGTCAGTGTTGTTCAGATATCAAGCGCTACTCTGGCTTAGAATTCATATTCTATTTTTTATGTCTTTAACAGAATGGGATTTCTCTACCCTTCACCCTCTAGCCCCCTCATCCCTCATTATTTTCTCACGTTTCCTCTCTTTATCTCTTCCACAGGCATGTGTACACATGTATGCATGCGCGCGCACGCACACACACACACACACACACACACACTCCTTTCTCTCCAAAGATTTAAACTGATCCTGTTCTAAGATCCCTGATACTGGGCAAATGTGTGCACAATATTTATCATCCCTAATGAACAAAACCACAGGAACCCTTTGAAGCCCCTGCTGGGAGCTGAGGGCAGCTCGTTGAGTAGTCGTCAGGTAACCTGAACGCGCCCCAGCTGCATGACTTCTGTTTGAATTGCATAAGTTTCTGCTTAAGCATGTGCTGCAAAGGTTTAGGTTTTCAACTTGTGTTCAAGGTGATACGAAGCGAGGGTAGACTTGGTGGAGAATTTTAGTATTGGTGGAAAGGAAAAACTGGCAGCATTTCAGTCCCTAAAAGGTCTGTTTGCCTTTCTCCTTCACTTAAGCTAAACTATCCAAAAAATGCTGTCTATCCTTCTCTCTGCCCAGCCTTGCACACCTCCCAAATCCCCTGGCTAAGCCCTGCAAGTGTAAAGCCTGGAATTTGCTGCGTGGTGTTTGATAGTTCTATGACAGTGTTCCGTAGCAGGAGATACACATCTCATTCTGGACAATGAGAAGCACACTCCAAACTTTATCAGGAGCATTACGTGGTTTTTTGAGTTCATAGATAGTCATTAAAAAGGTAGACCATTCCCTCAAAGAACTTCCAATGCAGCAGGTTTTTAAACTACTTTTACCAAGAGGAAAGAGCATATTTATTGGGGTGAAGCTGAAGTCCCACTGGTGGAGGAGAAGGACATTTTAGAACTGCTGCTATGGTCTAGACTGAACATCAGAGATGAGAACTTGTCTCAGAGACAGGCCAGGCATGGGAGAGAATCTCCAGAGAGCTCATTAAGGGCACCAGAATTACACTGTGGAGAAAACAGAGCAAAAAGGGGCAGGCTGGCAGGGAGGCCCAGACAACTCTCCCATAAAGACAGGTTTTGCCTGACCTGCAACTTAGAGCCCAGGCCACGATTCAGCTCCTCCTTCGTGTTAAAACCTGACACTGAGGCTGGGCAGTGGCTCATGCCTGTAATCCCAGCACTTTGGGAGGCTGAGGCAGGTGGATCACCTGAGGTCAGGAGTTCAAGACCAGCCTGTCCAACATGGTGAAACCCCATCTCTACTGAAAATACAAAAAATTAGCTGGGCGTGATGGTGTGCACCTGTAATCCCAGCTACTCAGGAGGCTGAGGCAAGAGAATCACTTGAACCCCAGAGGCAGAGGTTGCAGTGAGCTGAGATCATGCCATTGCACTCCAGCCTGGGCAACAAGAGCAAAACTCCGTCTCAAAAAAAAGAAAAAAAAAATCTGACACAGAGGGAGGTTCAGAGATGTGTCTAAGGCTGGACAGATGGTATCTGAGCCAGGGTGAGAACTCAGACCTCCAGTCTAATGCCCTTCAAGTACTGAAAGCCAGTCACAGTCGACAGATAAGAACCACATAAAATAGGAAAGGAAGTGATGGCTTTTCAAGGGAAACAGGCACCTGTTGCCTCGGTAGCAAAAGCAGCAATGGTTGCTTTGTAAAAAGTTTTAAAAATACCCCTCAAGTCTTTCAGGAGTAAGCGCTGCTACACGGGCTGAGGTCTGCAGGTGCTTCCACCCTTGTATTCCTAGGAGGACTGTCCTGGTTCTCACCCCCCATGCCAACGGACTTTGGGCCATGTTGACTTCTGGCCTCTCAGTGCGCCCACCTGACAAACACGGGCCCAGCTGGGAGGGAAAAGGACCAAAGGCTCCCAGGTCAGCTGAGCAAAACGTACAAAGTGTTCGGAGCCATTGGTGATATTAAATGTTAAACGCGGGCGTGTAGAAATCAGTCATGCGTGCCCTAGGTGTTCTTAGGTATGTGGCGTCGTGATGGTTTCTGGGTAAACAGATTTCATAACAACTGTCGTCCTGCCCGGCAGACACCTCGGGACTCCTGGGTGTCCTGTTCCCTGGAGGAATTGCTCTCAGGAGCTGTGAAACAGAAACATCCTCAGGCTGGCAGAACTGCTGATGCCTCAAATGCTCTGTTGTTCTTGTGGTGGCTTCTGGGCTGTGGAAGGGGCACGATCCCCTCGGCAGCGGCTGTTCTCTAGAGGAGCTGAGACTCCCTGTATAAGATGTAAGTACTCCCCTGCCAGGGCCACTGTGCTAGTGTCATTCCATCTGGGGATACTGTCAGTAGTCTCCTCACTCGTTTCCCCGCCTACAGCCTCTGCCTGGCCCAGTGCTGCTCTCGACTGCTCATTGTCTTTCTGTAGCACAGCCTGAGTCATGGATCTGCAGCCTAGACACGTTCAGTGCAAGACTTGGAGGGACACAGTTTACTCATCAGGTCCTGTGGATGCAGCTGCATGGGAGGGGAATGGCATTAAAGCCATAATGGTGCTTTCTGCCCTCACGCTGCCCACAGACTAGAGAGAGCACACACGTGGCACCCAGTCACTGCACCATTCAGGCACAGCAGGCTGGCCTGCCCAGCCAGAGGGTCCAGGAGACCTGGCGGAGGTCTGGCAGTCGGTGGTCTCTCTTAGCATTCATCCCACTGCTTTCCATCCGGTGTTCCCTCTGTTGACTCTCTCCGTTCCATCATTCCATCAGTAATCAGCAGCAATGCCCTTCTTTGGCAAGAGCCCTCTCCTCCCCACACCTTCCCTGGCTACAATACTAGACTAGGGCTCAGCAAACTTTTTCTGTAATGTCCCAGATGGTAAATATTTTAGGCTTTGCAGGCCATATGTTTTTTGTCACAACTACTTAATCCTGTCACCATAGCATAAAGCAGCCACAGATGATATGTAAACAAATAGGTATTACAATAAAGCTTTATTTACAAAAACAGGCAGTGGGCCAAATTTGTCCTACAGGCTATAGTTTGCCAACCTCTGCTCTAGATGACTCACCTGGTTGGAAGGAAGGACAGTATTGCTGCTGGATCAGAGATGGAGCTCTTCACCCAGCCCTTCCCCCAACACCTTTGTGTGGACCCTTTCCTCCATCTGAAATGCCCTTCTTCCCCCATCTGCCATTTGTATGGCTACATTCTGTCTGTTTCTCAGGGACCAACTCAGAAGGCCCTTTTTCTTGAAAGACCTTCTTCCCATCTCCCCCACCCTCCCAGCCAGGAGGCCAGCCTGACTCCCCAAACCCCTGCAGGACCTACTTCACTTTTGCCTTTCTTACGGGATGCCTTCTCACTCCAGCTAGTCTGTAAGATAAGCATCTGTCCTGTCCATTTTTGTCCAAATGACCTAACACAGTGAACTGTGCCTAAATACACTGAATGATATGTATTCGGCACTTAAAATGTTTGTAAAATAAGGGAATGGTGTAAGGATTGATGCAGGGTGGCTGAAAGTCTTTGGAAATTTAGGAGAAGGGAAAGAAAAGCATGAACTTTGAAAGACAGGAAAGTCTCCCTATGGAAGGAGGGACTCGAGAGGGAAGTATTTAGTTGGGCAAAAGGACAAGAAGGCACATTCTGGGGTGAAAGAGGCACAGAGCTACCGAAATGGGAGCTACAGGATGTTGGTGGGGGTAGGCAGAGGGGGAGGTGTGAGGTGATGGGGCAGTAGGGACTATAACCGAGCTCGGAAAGGTCACCTTCAGAGGAGGACAGTGGGAAGGTTTGCTTTGCTCCGTGATACAGAATCAGCTTCCTTTGGCTGAGGCACAGCAATGGGCAGATGCGTTGCTCAGATCAGACGGTGAAATGAAGAAGGAGGAGGAGGCAGCTGGGTATCCAGTCTTCTGTCTGGTTTCCCGCTAATGGATAGAGCTCTGCAATGACTGCACAATAAACCTTTTATTCTGAAGCCAGCATTGGTATTTACTGATATGCTTTTACTGGCACAGTTGTTTAATAAAATCTGCAGGATCTTTATTGCCTCAAAGGCAATGTGTTTTTCCAAAGAAACGTATATGGCCATAAAATATTCAAAAATGAAATATGGAAGAGGCTTCCTAATGCCTTCTAGAAATAGAATGGAAATACACATGGCACCAAATGAATTTATTTCTACTATTAAAATTCCTGATTTACCAACTACTTAAAAGGTAACTTCAAGTAAGCAGAATAGGCATGTGTTTTCCTCTGAGGGGAATATTTTAATAAGAACAGAGACAGTTGATAGATAGACATTTGTATCTGGATCTCTTCTTTCTGCCCCATTAAACCAGAAATTGGTCTTTGCCAGTAGTGACCATGTGTATGTGTCCACAGCAAGATGATTAACTGGAAGGGGGCCAATTGCGGAAGTGCTTATCCTGTCGTGTTTAATACCCACCTTATATATTCCACACAGATATACACATTAGAGGCTTTAAATCCCCTCCCTGGAGAGAGAGACTATACACAAAGCAGTAAATTACATCTACTGAAAATAGGTTGAGCAGTTTCTCCCCAGAACTCATATCCCTGCCTACAGTGATGGTCTCAGCACTAGCCCACTGGCCCGCATTATTCTGGCAATAAAGCTCACTGTAGTGCACCGCTAGCATAGAGAGCGAATGGTTTAGTTGGATGCATAACTGTGCTGAATATATTGAAAAGCAATTAGCTTCCTGAGGGTCAGTAGCTGATATTCCATTTCAAAACACAGAATGTCGTCAGATATAATCATGAGAATTCTTCAGACTCCACAGCAGTTTATAAGCAATATTTTGACAGGAGGTGGTTTGTTTTGAATCTGGGAGTACTGAAAATGTTAAATGATGAATAGAGGTGAATAAACCAACTATCAACTGGTTCATTTTTTTCATAGGCTTGTTTGTAATTTATTTCTGCTAATTTTTTTCTTCCTGTAGCTTATTGTCATTTAAAGGCTCACTTCTTATAACTATGGAGATGACTGTTTTCCTTTATGCATAATTTTGTGTGAAATAAAGAATGTGTTTGGAGTTTCTTCCAAGACATCCTTACCCCCATCATCAGCGCCATTATTCATTCAGTTT
Source organism: Chlorocebus sabaeus (assembly GCF_047675955.1). Classification (NCBI taxonomy): domain Eukaryota; kingdom Metazoa; phylum Chordata; class Mammalia; order Primates; family Cercopithecidae; genus Chlorocebus; species Chlorocebus sabaeus. The sequence goes on along the minus strand of NC_132920.1, from coordinate 3,245,458 downwards.
TCTGCATTTACTCTTCAAAGACCCCTGCCACTCTTAATTAGCTACCGGAGTCCATCAGTTTCCTCTTTAGAAATGGTTCTTAAAAACCACAGCCACCACTCAAACTCTAACCTAAATGTATTAGAATCCTAAAAGGGTAAAGTGGGAAAGAATGTCAGAGATGGTTCTCTGAGGTCTTACTTGGACAGATCTAGCACTGAAACTGCCTCCAGTTTTGGGTTTGGCCTGTCCCCAGGGCTGGCTGTGCTGCGTGACATTGTGCTGAGATTCCTGCAGCAGCTTGTCAGCTCCTTGCTCTGTTTCAGGGCTTCGGCCCAGCTAAGTCATCCCTCTTTTCTGCCCCCAGATTCATCTTCCCAAATCCTCACTTCCATTATGGTCACTTTCTTTCTCACTGGCTGCCAATTACTTGCAAACTTTTTAGCTTTTTTACTGAAGGGTCATCATAGTTTCAGCCCCCCCAGGTTCTCCAAACATGCCCTTTATTCCAGCCAGCCTTCTTTGGCTCCTCAACTTACCGCTGTCATCGCTGGCTCCAGCACTTCGCTCATGTTCTTCCCGTCATGTAGATTGCTTGTTTTCCCTTCTCACTCTCCAGGATTTACCTTTGGGATCCATCCTCCATGTGCTTCCTTCTGCCTATCATCACAGGCCTCCCAGTCCCCAGCTGGCATCCAACCGCTTGCCATGTGCATGGTGCGAGGGAGGGGACCCAAAGATGCACCAGGCTTGAGCCTGGACACACAGCTGAGAGCCCAACATGGACATTCAGACTTGCACACAAATCATTCTGGTGCTGGAGAGGATGTCATAAATGCTATTTTTAAAAAAGAAAAAGATGCAGTAAAGTTGGGCCTATGTTTATGCTAGTGCAGACCTCTCTCTATGTCCAGAGAAAGGCAGTACGATATAATGGTTGAGAAGTGAGATTTTGAAACCAGAGGATGTGTTGCTGATAACTAGCCTTGTGACCTTGGGCAGATACTTAACCTTTTTGTGTTTAGCTTCCTCGTCTATAAAGATGGAGATAACAAAAGTACCTGCCTCCCAAGGTTGCCATGAGGATTACTGGAGTTAATGTCAAAGTGCTTAGGATAGTGCCTGGCATGTAGTAGGCACCAGATAAATGTCCACTGGTAACTGTTACTGCCATCATCATCATCTCCATTGCTGCCTCCTTTACTGGACTGTAAGTTTCTGAAGGGCAGCGATCACAGTGTCACTGTCCCCTGAGCGTGTAATGGTTGCCTGGTCAACACTGAATGGAACGATAGATAACCTGCTATTGCTGCTGCTTCCTCCTCTTCCTCCTCCTCCTCCTCCTCCACCTCCTCCTTCTCTTCTTTCTTTTTCTTCTTCTTCTTTCTTCTCTTTTTCTTACCAGCTTCTTCTTCTTTTGATTTAGGATGGATATAGTCAGAGCCCTCCGCCTCTCCCCCAGGCCTTCCTATGCCTCACAAAGCACTACTCCAGAAGAACAGTATTCTAAAATGAATTGGCTGAGGATGGCTGTGTCAGGGGTCCCCAAGACCACCCCTGGGTTGGCTGAATAACTGGGAACCACAGCACTCAGCATATAGTTGTACGTGTAGCTATGATTTATTACAGCAAAAGGACACAGAGCAAAATCAGCAAAGGGGAAAAGCAGATGGGGCAAAGTCCAGAGGAAACCAGACACAAGCTTCTAAGAGCCCTCTCCCAGTGGAGTCACACAGGATGTGCTGACTTCCCCCGCATGGGACAGCACGTGTCCAGGATTGTCTACCGGGGAATCGCGCTAGAGACTTAGTGCCCAGGGGGTTTTGTGGGACTGGTCACACAGGCACAGGCTGCCTGGTGCATGCCAAAATCCCAGACTCCCAGAAGGAAAACAGATGCTTGGCATAATCCACATTGTTTGTGAGACATCTTAGGGAAGATTCGTTAGGAGATGGTGGGAACCCTTCTGGAATCCAACTTCCCAGATGCCAGCTGAGAGCCAGCCTCGCAAGCAGGTCTTCCTAAGGAGAGCAGCCTCAGAACTGCTGGGTTCATTCTTTCCTGCATGATAACATAGGCTGAAGGCACAGACTGGGCAACCTTTTGGCTAACTGGAGTTTTACAGGAAGAATCCTGACTCTCACTTAGCATATTTTAAGTATTTAATAAATGTTTGGTGATGAAATATAATGAAGAGAAAGAGAGATTTGAGATCAACATTGTGAAATAAAAACAAGTCAGAATTTGGAAGAGAATGTTAGCCTAGATTGTCCCATGACTTGCACACCCAGAGGCTCCATACCTAACGCCCAGGCTGTGCTCCCGCTCCCTGAGATGCTCATGGTCTCACCTGCTGCCCACAGCTGAGCTGGGAGGCTGCAGTCCGTGCTGAGGGCCCTGTGTGTGAGACACGAGGGGAGCCACAGTTTCCTCAGGCCACGACGCAGTACATGACCAAGCTCCAGGGTGGTCTCTGGCCCCTGAACTCCACAACCCACATGTGTTCCTTCCACACAAGACAGTAAAGCTTAAATGTAAGAAAGATGTCCCTGAGCTTCTCCTCATGCCCTACTCTGTCCACGTTATGTGCTATCAGCATCCACTCCCATTCTCCCTTCCCAGCACAGCCATCAGGAGGAACCTGCAGGCTTAGACCTTCCTGTGTCTTGCTACTTTTATTCCGTATTTTCGAGTCCCTGTTATCTGTTACTGCATTCATACCCCACTTTGAAACACCAGAGGGATGAGATTGACTGGCCCGGTGGTGGTCACCCTGTTTCAGACTTCCTTGCCCTTCCCTTGCATATTCAGAGTCCCAAGTGGTCCAGCCTCCTCACAGGAGTCTGTGCCCTTGAGGCAGAGCTCAGACCCTGGACTAGGTTGCCCAGGTTCACAGCCTCAGCACGGATGCTTCCTAGCTGTTTAAGCATGGGCCAGGAACTGCTCCTCAGTTTCCTCAACCGTACATTAGGGATGATGAGAGTACCTACCTCCTGGGATGGTTGTGGGATTAAAAAAGATACCATATTGTATTGATTCTAAGATGCATCCTCCAAAACACACATACTCTTGAGCATTTGTGAATCGGGATCTTACAGTCGATGCTGTGTCAGAGGTTAACTTGCAGCTTTTCCTTTCTCAGTGGTACATTCAGTAATGGTGCATCTTAAAATCGATGGCATCTTGGGTTAGATAAAATACTGTAAAAAGTAGGTAGCACTTAACACAGTGCCTGGCAGGAAATAAATATTCAGGAGGGTTAGTTGTTATTGCTGTATCAGTGTGGTTATCATCATCAAGGAAGGAGGTTAGCTAACGTTCAGTGTTTTCTGTGTTTCAGTATCTAATTCTTAGAACCCACAAGACAAAGATTTTTATCCCCATTTTACAGATGAGAAAACTGAGGTTCAGGAAGTTCAGGCAATTCCCCTCCACTCATAGAGCTGGTAAGGGGCAGGCCTGAGGGTCCATCCAGTAGTCTATGCCCCCGCCACTAGCCAAAGCGAGCTGCCTGTTTTCTTTGCTGCCTGGAAGCTATGAATGGTTTTTACATTTTTAAACAGTTGAGAAAAAAAATTAAAAGTTCAATGTTTTGTGACACATGAAAATTTAGGAAATTTCCATTTGAATGTCCACAAATAAAGTTTTATTAGAACACAGCCCTGGCAACCCTTCACTTAATATCGTCTATGGTGGCTTTTGCTTTCTAGCAGCAGACGCCATGTGGCCTGCAACACCTAAAATATTTGCCATTTGGCTTTTTTTCTGGAAAAGTTTGCAGATTTCTAGTCTAGCCCTTGGCACTCGGACTTGTGCCCATTTGAGGAAAGCAGCATCTTATTTATCTTATCTTCCACATGTGGTAGGCACTCAATAATTATTTGCTATAAGGACTTTCCATAATCACTTCTGAGTCTGAAAAGTAAATCTCAAGTCATGAAAGTTACCATGGCACCAGATAAACATCAAAATAAAATGTTCGTCAGCTCAAGGAGAGGAAAGTGAGGTGCAGAGGCTCCCCAAGACTCTTTTTCAAGTAAGTTCATATTCGTGTTGTGGTATCTCTTGGAGATTAAGTAAAATAAAGTGATTCTGAAGAACAAGGCCACGTCGCTGGTTGCAGCTGAACGGTAAATAAATCTCAGGTAGGAAATGTTTTCAGGAAATTGAACACTTAATAGTCCCTGCTTGTCAGCCCTTAGGCCTACTGTGCCGTGGTAGGACCAACGCAGGTGGCAGTGGGGCTCAGCTGTCAGATACCCCTCAGCAGGTCTGCAGAGAAGTGAGTCGTGATGTCCTGCCTTTGGAAGTCCTATTGGTTTTAAGAGATCAATCAAGTTATTGAAGCCAAACCACAATTGACGTTTTCTCTGCATTAAATGTTTGCAGGGGAAGCAGGTGTAGGCACACTCAAGGTCATCGTGAGGACTTGCTCAACTTGGAGTTTGAGCTGGCCTTGGGCACACAAGCCTGAGTCAGGTAAGAGGCAGTGAGGGGAGCCAGGAGCTCCCACCACTGCATGCTGAAGGGGCTGGGCACCAGCTGCCCCTCAGGCCACCTGGCCGCCACCTCAAGGGCGTGTGTGTATCTGTGGCTGCAGCAGCCTAAGAGCAGCAAAGCTGGCCGTTGCAGCACACCTGGAGGCTTTGTCTCTGGTGTGAGTGAGCCTTGCTTTCCATACCTGTGCAGAGAAAGCTTTGTACGAAGTGAGAACCAGGCGTGGGCCAGCTGCTGTTGGAAGGCATGTGCATCCCTGCTGCCCAGGTGAGCCTCGCAGTTCCTTGAAGACCCACAGTCACGGCTCTCCAAAGCTTGTTTTAAGCATTTTAGTTGTACTGTTAAATAATTTCCCTTTCAGTCATTTCCCACAGAAGCATAATTCTTAAAAGGTTTTTTGCCTTCCTATATATGGCTAACCTGTTTTTGTTTTTTAAAAGAAAATCCAAGGAAAAAAATAAATTTAGGGGAAAAAAAATCCCAGCCAGGAATTTGTTTAATAGAAATGTATATTCCAAAAAGTGAAATTCAGCTATTGTAGCTGATTTTCTAATAGTCAACCTGATAAAATTGGATCTATTTTCTTATAATTTGCCTCTTCCTCCAAAAAGAAAAGTGTGATGCTCAACAAATCTTAATTGTGGTTACAGCATACTGAGTTTTTGATTATTATTTTTTCTCTTGAATATGAAGATATACCTACATGTAAGAGAAATTTTCACAAGAAAAAATAGTCATGCTTAAGATTCATTGAAAACCATTTCTAAAACTGAAGCCATGTTTACATATGCATGTGCACGCACACATTCTAAGTATGAAGCATTTCAACAGTTTTTGACTTAAAATGCTTATGTGGACTAGTCCAGGGTCTCTACAAATGAGAACCTAAACATATGTTTATTCCATTACTTTTTTTTTTTTTTTTTTTTTTTTTTTTTTGAGATGGAGTCTCAGTCTGTCACGCAGGCTGGAGTACAGTGGAACAATCTTGGCTCATTGCAACCTCCACCTCCCAGGTTCAAGCCATTCTCCTGCCTCAGCCTCCTGAGTAGCTGGGATTACAGGTGCGTGCCACCACACCCAACTAATTTTTGTATTTTTAGTAGAGATAGGGTTTCACCATGTTGGCCAGGCTGGTCTCGAACTCCTCACCTCAGGTGATCCACCCTTCTTGGCCTCCCAAAATGCTGGGATTACAGGTGTGAGCCACCATGCCCTGCCTGTTCCATTACTTCTAATCAGTTATCCAAGGACTTTTAGAAAACATTTGTGGATGTGGATACTACCTTGAAGGGTTGGAGAAAAATTGTAAGGAGGTGGTGGTGACCTTTAGAATGCTAAGGCTGTAGTGCTTTTTGTGCCACCATTATTTTAATAGATTTAACTAGGCGAGCAGGGGACAAGAATTCACATGGTTGTTACCAGTTCCCTTCTACCCAGGAATGTCACCACATCTTTACACGAAATGCTTGAAGAAGACTAGAGGAATTATCAGCGAGGCTAAATTATTCATGAGAATATTAAGAAGGAAAAAGTATTTTCATAAAAAAAAAGTAAACCTCACACTGTAGTGACAGAATTAGGTTAAAAATAGAGCTGTCTCTGGGAAAGACCATCGAATTTGAATTAGCTCATCACTCTGAGCAATTCTGGTGGGTCAGCAGGTTCTTCCTTGCCATATAGTCATTTTTGTAGGTTTAAGTAAAAATAGGAACTGGTACCCAGCCTAAACAAGCTGCATAACGAACCCACTTTCCCGGCCACTCACATCTTGGGAAGAGGTTGCTGCTGCCTGGCCTGATAGGACTTCCTCTCCTGTTTGGCATCTCTACTAATGCTTGCTGTCTTTCCTTACTCATACTGTTCTTGCCCACCCCCATCCCTTTCACAGCTAATGATTCCCTGTTCTATTGGATTTCTTTTTTTTTTTGCATAACTTATTGCATTGGAGGATTTGTTTCCATTTCCCTGAGATCTTACAAATTAAATTGCCCATCCTTAACTTTTTCAGCTTTTCATCACCCTGACCCACTTTATGTTGAAATGTGGCCAATTTGACAGAAGTGAAAGCTCCTTCTAAGGCAGTACTTCTGAATCTTAGGAATATTTTTGGGTCAGAGACCCCCTTCCAGAATTTGATGGCCTCTACGGGTCCTTCCCCTGGAAAAGTGCACATCTCTTACACATACATGCACACATGCATAGAGTGTCACATAAAGTGACAGAGGCTCTGGTGTCCCTGAACACATTCATAGATCTCAGTGTGAAAATTACATGGCCAAGGAGCAGCTCGGGTTGAGCATGGGGTGCAAGGGCTTCGCAGGGAAACCTGGCCTGCGTCTTTGCCAGCACCGGGACCACGTGGAAGAACAGGGTGTGAGGGGCTGGAGGGGGGAACGTGTCCCCAAGATGCAGATGCTATCAAGCCCTTTGTCATGGAGGACCAAGGATGCAAATAAACCTTCTGTTTCCAGAAAACAGCATTTGTCCAAAAGGGTGGGAAACGAGCGGTTGTGACTTCCCAGCCCAAGGCCACTCTCCTTTGCTCTCTGCCTTCAGTCACCTTGACCTTGCTCAAGTCCGGCGATGGGTGCTGGGCCTCTCGGTCTGCTGGTGAAGACACAGAGAGATGGACATTTCTGAGTGAGGCTGAGACAGCAGAGAGGACTCAGTGCTCAGGAAAATGAGACTTGACCTAGTGAGAAAAGCACAGAGTCCAGTGTCGGGTTTTTCCCTGTACTAAGCAGAAGGAAACGTTGTTACTGATTTGGGTCCCAGTCAGGGCCACTGGGTGCGTTGATGGAGGCTGGTTCCTCTTTTATTTCATGTGACTAGTCTTTAAGTGCTAACAAATAGTTAGGAGTTCTTCCACATAGAAGCCACTGGAAAACCTCACCTAGAATTCACTCTAAGCCCTTCTGCCGCCCCTGTGAGCTGTGTGACTTTCGGCAACCTAACTGACGTCCCTCTGGCTCCTCATCTGTGCGATGGGAACTTGAGTGTTTTCCTCTCCGAACTGTAAAGTCGTGGAGTAGCTGCCTCGCCCCTTCTGTGTACTCTCTGAGACCCAGATGCATCTCAGTCCTGACCAGGCTGCCATATACCTGCACTGATTTTGGGGAGAATTAAGGAATGAGATACAGGCACTGCAGAAGCCTGTTCCTAGGGCAATGGGAGAACAACCCTGTAGGTGCCATCATCACATCCAGCTTGCTAGTGCCCAAGATGATGGCATATTGGAATAGACATTTCCCATTACACAGTAAAGCATGAGCAAAAAGACAGAGACGTTTTCAATGATGGCCAAAGAACAGGCTTTGAATACCCAACTAACTGAACCAGACTGACCCTTTACCCTGCCTCAAAAATTTGATTTCTGGACTGTTTTGGAAATGTACTTTGGCCTTCTACAGGCCATGAGACTGATACTCTTGCCACTAATGCAGTTATCACCTCAGGGAAGCAGAAAGCTCCAGGGAAAAGAGCATTCCTTTTAAAATACACACGCACTTCCCTCTAAAGGTTTGCTCGCAGATGTTTGGTGGAGACAGAAGGCATCTCCTCAGGGGCTGGCGGGGTGCTTGCCATGATTGATTGCCATGTTTGCACATAAGTAAGTTCTTGTTCATCTGCTCACTGCCTAAGACCTGGTGTTAATCCCCCCTGCCCTTCCTTCTGGAGGAAAATGATTTCTGCCGGGGGAGTTGAGTAACACTGACAAATACCAACTAAGTTTTCCTGTTGAGTGGAGGGTGGGGTGGGAGACAGGCCACTGCCTGAACTCGGTCTTACCCACCATTGCTAGGATCCTGCCTGTCCAAGGTTCATGGTGGCTTCTGCCGGGGATGAGGTTGGGAGGTGAATTATTAAGCTCTGTGCTGTAAGTCGCTCTCTGAGGCTGATATTTCGGACTGATGTTTAGCTTATGAGAGTGGTCTGTGAAGTTTTGTGAAATTCAGCAATCACATAGATCGCATAGAAGTATTGTCCACATGAGATAGCTTGAGTAGCAATAACTCAGGAATAGTCAGTTTGCACGTACTACTGGTGGTAAAAATACTAATAAAGTAAGAAGTGATTTGTTGAGTCAGGAACTGTACTAGGGACTGAGCATGCATTAACCCATCTCCCCACAACACTGTGAGTTAAATAATTAACACCATTTAACAGAGGAGAATACCATGGCTCACAAGGTGGACTAAGGCTACACAGCCCTAACATAGTGACATCATACCTCATACCCTTCTCTTTTCTTGTTTTTTCTTTTGAGACAGAGTCTCACTCTGTCACCCAGGCTGGAGTGCAGTAGTGTGATCTCAGCTCACTGCAACCTCCACCTCCCGGGTTCAAGTGATTCTCTTGCCTCAGCCTCTCTAGTAGCTGGGACTACAGATGTGTGCCACCACACCTGGCTAAAATTTTTTGTATTTTTAGTAGAGACAGGGTTTCACCATGTTAGCCAGGGTGGTCTCGATCTCCTGACCTCGTGATCCGCCCGCCTTGGCCTCCCAAAGTGCTGGGATTACAGGCATGAGCCGCCGCGCCCGGCCATACCCTTCTCTTTCTGGTGCTGACACCACACCCATGGTCCTTCCACCGTGTCTTCTGCTGTTGCATGATACCATGCACATTCCAACGCAGCATCATTACTGTGACAACTTAAACGATCCAGAGAGAAATTAAGTGAATAGCAGATAAGAAACTAACATGTCTTTGGTTAGCAAAGTATGTCAGCCAGAAGATAAAGTTTTCTGCTTTCCTTTTTCCTTCTGTTGCTGATGTTTCCAGTAGACTTAGTTTAAGGATGCATGCATTAGGGACATGATGACTATGTTTTTAATGTTTTAAAATTTTTAGGAGGAAAGACTGCACGTATGGTTCAGCCCTTGTCTATAGGAACAACAGAAAAGAATATTTTTTAGTAGGATTCTCCTGGAAAATCCAGGAGGATCATTTCCAGAGTTATAGGTCTAATTTGTTTTCTTTAGTGTTAGCTCTTTGCCAGAAACACTATTAAATAGAGAATGTGCTATACAAGGGCACCAGGTCTGCCCACTGCTTCATCCCCAGCACCTAAACGGTGGCACTCATTCAGTCTCGGCAAGACCAAGTGCCTGCCTGGACTGGATCTACAAGCCAGTATTTTAGGAAATTCTGTTCTGTGTCAAAGCAGCTTCACTGTAGTCTCCTCCTGTGTTTTCTCAAATTAAACAAAGAACAGAGGTCATGTCCGTCTGGAGCTAGGGCGTTTATGGGTTTTTTATTTTTATTTTTTATTTTTTTTGAGACAGGATCTCACTCTGTCACCCAGGCTGGAGTGCAATGGTGTGATCTCAGCTCACTGCAGCCTCCACCTCCCGGGTTCAAGTGCTTCTCCTGCCTCAGCCTCCCTAGTAGCTGGGGCTACAGGTGCGTGCAACCACGCTCGGCTAACTTTTTTTGTATTTTTAGTAGAGACAGGGTTTCACCATGTTGACTAGACTGATCTCCAACTCCTGACCTCAGGTGATCTGCCTGCCTCGGCCTCCCAAAGTGTTGTGATTACAGGCGTGAACCACTGCACCCAGCCATAGGGCAGTTTATTAGTTAATAAACTATACAGCAGACATCTGTGCCTCATTCTCTCTGCCCTTTAATGTCCCCTTGGCTCCCTGGGGCTCAGATCATTCCAGGGACCTCTGCCCTTTTTTGCCGTCCCCCTACCCCCTGTCCACTGCACTGCCAGAGTGAGCTTTCCAAACCCAAACCCATTGCATCACTCTTCAGCTTCATGTCCACTCAGCTGCTCTGACTGTCCCCAGGCCAGATTCCAAGTCTTAGCCCCCACGTCCCGGATGGTGGACAACACCAGCTTATCTCCCGCCACTCTCCGTGCTGTGCTTCTCCTGTCAGGTGCCTCCTGCTCCTGTGTGGCTGCCTCAGCTGGGAGCGAACTGTCCCCTCCAGCTGCGCCCTGCATGCGTGAGACCTCTCGCTGAGCCTGGAAACACAGCGATAGGATCACTTCCCTATGCCCCCCTCACCTCTGTGTTGAATTTACATGCCTCCTATGTGACCTCATCACATGGTGTGAGCAGGGCACCTGGGCCAGGTGTGACCTCATCACATGGTGTGACCAGGGAGCCTGCACTTGGTGTGACCTCACTTTTTTTTTTTAAAGAAGGGAATGATTTTTTTTTTTTTTAAGGAGGGAACAAATATAAAAACTCTTTGTCCTAGAGTCAGAAAACCTAGGCTCAGGTCCTAAAGTTGAGGCTTTCTTAGCTCTGGAACTTTGAGTAATTTACTGTAGAGAGCTGATGTTGGTTCCTTGAAGTATAACATGGGAATTGTGCCTATTATGTCTTACCTAGTTGCCATGAAAATCGAATGCACTCATATGCATGGAGAGGTTTTAGAAGCTATAAAACGCTGTCACGTGTTTGGTGGCACCATAAGAACAGTTAGTGTTAATTTCCAAGCAATACAATATTGCATATTTGTGTGCAGATAATGAACTTTCTACTACCTTTGACTCATCCCAAAGAGGTTCGTGCAAGTGCCCCGGGAGAGAGGGAAGGCAAAAGCTATATTGGGTAAGATGCCCAAATGTCAGACCGTGCCAGAGCTTTCTGTTGTGTGGGCCCATGGGCCAGGCCAGATAAAGTCAGTACCGTTTGGGGCCACCAGCTACACCCAAATGTCCTTCATGCCTTTACCATGCCCAGAGGCAACTCATGCCTGTGAGGATCGGCCAGTCCCTGGCTCTGCTCTATGTCCTGTCTCCTTTTGGAATGTAGAGCTAGTGCCCCAGAGAGTACCAGGACGGGGGCAGGGGCGCCAGAGTAGAGTAGATGGTTGAGCAGAGGCCAAGGAGGCAGCTCCCACCACCGCCCCAGAAAAGTACCCCCTTTTCTCTCCAGAATGTGGCAGTGGTTGAAGCCAGGGAGGACCAGGCTGGAACGCAGTGCTTTTTCCTTTATGGGGTGGCATTGTCCTCTGGAGAATCGCAAGCAGGCACCTTAGTGCTGAAGGTGCTGTGTCCTAGTTTGGGTGTGACCGCCAGGTGCCCATACTGGGCCCAGGGCCGGCCACGGGCAGCAGCCTATCACATCAAGGTGAGCAGCAGGCCACGGGTGGGGGCAAAGCCCATGACCCATATCCCTGCTCATTCCTTTCCATCCCCTCCCCTTCTCCCTCACAGCCTCTCCTCAGCCTGTCCTGGGGCATTACAGTCCCCCAAGGAGGAAGCCTGGGCCTGTCTTAGGTCCTGTTCTGGTGGTGGCCTGGCCCCTGGGACAGAGCCCTACAGACCATTGCTGACCATTCAATCCTGCTGTGGCACATACGCTGTGCTACCGGAGCTCACCCATGCTGCTGCGCCTGGTGAGGACAGGCCAGCCAGGGCTTCAGGAAGAGAAAACTGACTTTGGTGGAGGGGAGACCCAACTGCTTTTGTATTTTGTGTTCATTTAAAATGGCAAAGACATAAGTCACAAAAAAACATGCCCCTGCCTAAGCGTGCTATGCCTCACGTCCCAGTTGAGTGGAGAGCCCGTTTCTGACACTCATCAGAAGTTGCAGGCAGGGCTGCGGGATGTCCTGGGGTGCAATGAAGGGTCCTGGGTAGATGTTCTCAGGCAGGGGCATCACCTGCTATAGGCACAGGGGCCGGGCTGCCTGGGCTGGCTGTGGTGGGCACAGACCCAGCCAGGGTGGCCAGCTTCCAAAGAAGTAGGGTCAGCAGGACACTCACGTGGTGATAGGATGCTGTGCCTGCCGAGTGCTGAGCAGGTCAAGCGGGAATGCAAATCCAAACTCTCTTCCTCGGGCTCTGAGCAGTCTGGAGTTGAAAGGCTGTTAATTGGCCAAGCCTATTTAATATTTCATTCACGCACACATGGAAACAAAGAGGCGGTCATGGCAAAAGCTGGCACAGGACATTCCCCTGTCCCCACCACCCCATTCCCCTTGCCCTCGAAATCTTTATTCGATGGTCCTTGATATCTGCATTTCATTCATGCTTCCTCTCCTGGGTCCTGGAGGTCTGCATGCTTCTGGGACCTGCAGCCTTTCTCCATGAGAAGAGCGGGGCTCTGGTTCTCCCAGCCTCACTCTGTGTGGTGGAGACACGGAGAGGCCAGATTTGTAGATGGCATCTTGGGGGTTCTGCCTGGCCCCAAAGTTCCATTCTTGTGTTGCCTTGCTAAAGAGATGGGACGGGGGCTTTGCTGTGCTCATTAATCTCAATCCCATGGAGCCCAGGGCCATGGAGAGATCCCAGAAAGGTCATGGCGTTTGCCTGGGTAACAACTGCTTGGTTCAGGAAACAGTATCCTTGGTGGGTGCTTCAATCCCTGATTAAAATGCATGCTAATTTTTATAAAGTTTGCTTTAAAAAAAAAAACAACAACTTTATTTTTCCCTAGAGGACCTCCCAGAGCCTTTAGTTTGCTGACAAGCACATGAATCTGAAGGGAAGGTGTGTAGAATGACCTAATGGGTTTCCTCTGTGTTTCTACAGCCCTTGTGTGCACTCTGGCGTGACCATCAGCACGTGGCAGTGTGGTGTTGGATTTGGAGTATTTTCCATGCCTGATTGTAAATCCCTCAGAGTGGGGACCGTGTCTTTATCTCCCTAGGTCCTAGCATGAGAACGTGTTTCCCGCCTTACCGGTGTTCCAGGCGTGGATGCCTTTGCGATCTGTTGAGATGGCCTCATGTTTCTTCTTGCCCCAACAATGTGATTCAGCAAAAAGACAGCCGGGTAACAGATGCATGGAGCAGTTTTTCTTGGATCCCATGGGGCTTACTGCGTTGAGACTGGGCTTTCGAGTCTGAATTCAGATGAGAGTGAAGCATTGCTGATGCAGAGAGACTAATGGGCCCAGCCGCTTGTCCTTTGTAAAACTAGGGACAGAAGCTAAGTCTGGAGACTCGAACCCCAGAGTTTTAGAGATATAACTGATGGCAGGCAGGTCGCTGTTCTTCTGGGACCCCAGCCTTTGTGGCCTTTCGCAGCAGCTGAACTTTGGGCCCCTCTCTGTGTGACATCCTGCTCCTAACCTGGCCACACCATGCTGCTTGAGGCAGCCACAGCCTGAGCCAGGACAGCTCTCGAGAGAGGAGAACAGGCTGTGGGATGAATTGCCATGGCCACAGATGGAAGGGACCCAACTCCTTAAAAAATAAGAGTGATATAGGAGTCTTTAAGCTTCTCTAAAGGGAGGGCAGGACTTTGGGGTCCCCATGTCCCTCTTATTGAAGCACATTTTCCTCTCTCTTTTTTTTCAGTAGAAAGACGGTCGAGGGGATGTATTCTGTGTGACGCTGCTACAGGCTCCTTTGGGGGAGAAACCCTGATCTAAGTCACAGCTGGCTGGGGTCTTAAGTCCTTGAACAATTTAACGTGGGGTCAGGCATAAAATGGGAGGGGGTAGAAATAGAAAATATACAAACAACAGGAATATAAAATGTGGGACACTTTCTGTGGCCTGGACGTCCCTGCTGCCTCGAGTTCCCCGCAGCTGCTGATGCTCACTAGCATCTCTTGTCACCCCAGGACCCGCTCTGACCTGTTCCTGCTGCACCCGTTCCCCACCCCAGCATCTTTGCCTGAAGGAAGGCTTTGTCCAATCCTGTTCCCACCCTGGATGACCACGCCACCTGTGGGCCTGCCTGGCCGGATGCAGGTCTCCATCAGAGGGGCCTGTCTGCATGGGGGTGCCTACACATCTGTCATGTCGACATCACTGAGGACCCCTTAGGGGCTCAGGCCAGCTCGTGGGCCTCTTTGTCTCCTAAAGAACTGGGACAGTATCTGGGGCTTAGATGTGCAGTCAACATAGCAGTAAGTGACCAGAAATACAGAGATGTGTGGACTAAGACTGTTGAGGTTGACTTGGATGTGTGCAAAGGCCCCGAAGTGACCTCCCTCCACTGTTGAGCCGTTGCCTGAAACCCGACTATGAGAATGCAGTTCTGTATTTTAAGGCACATGAGACAAATGCCCCCAAGGATGGTAATGCAGTGAGCTCTGTGACTCACCCCACCTCCTGGTGATTGAGCTTATCTGATCCTCCTGAGTTTAAGGATCCTTGGGTGGATGGGTGGGCGGGGCACAGCTGAGGCCAGAGCTCTCAAAGGCCAATACTACGGACTTGCCTTTTTTGTTGTTGTTTTATTTGGAGGGGGTGTTTGTTTTATCATGGTAAAATAAACACAACATAAAAGTTACCATTTTAACTATTTTTAATCGTACCTTTCAGTAGCAGTAAGTAATTCTCATTTTTACACAGCCATCACCACCCTTCATCTCTAGAGGTCTTTTCATCTTCCCAAACTGAAATTCTGTCCCCAATAAACACCCCCCATTCCCATCCCCTAGTCCCAAGCAGCCACCCTTCTACTTTCTGTTTCTATGAATTTGACTACCTAAGAACCTATTTAAGTGGATCATGCAATATTTGTCCTTTTGTGATTGGCTTACGTCACGTAGCATACATAATGTCTTCAGCACAAAAAAAGAGTGAAAATTAGAAAAAAGAAAAAATGCTTCCTACAGTCTTGGCAGCACTTGTTATTTTCTGTTTGTTTGACAGCGGCCACCATCCTGATGGACGTGAAGGGGTACCACATTGTCGCTATGACGTACATTGCCCCGATGACGGTGATGCTGAGCACGTTTCCATGTGCTTCTTGGCCATCTGTATGTCCTCTTCAGTTTTTGTTTTGTTTTAAACTTGCATTCAGATGGATAGTTACATGTGTGACCTGAGAAGAACCACTCAGTGATGAAGAATAAATGTGGCAACACCAGCTAGCATAGCTTAGCAGCATCTGTTATCTGCCTGAGGGCGGTGAATTCCCAGTGAGACGCTCATTCTAGTACTGTCCTACAATGAAATGAGTCTCAGCTGGCGTGTTCCTCACTCTCCTTCTCAGTGCCCATCTTTTGCTTAGTTGAAATGATCTGTGATTCTGGATGCAGCCTGTGTTGTTCTGGACTGTCTCTGTGTTGCGCTAAATTAATAAAGGAGCTTTCATTTTTGCAGTTATGTATTTTGAACTCCCTGTTCTCTCTTCATCCTGAATGACTGAGACGTGATTAGACATTGGCAGAGCGCACCTGACATGGCGCTGATGTGGAAATGCAATGGGCGGCAGCTCAGGGTGCAGACACCACCCAGGATGCTGTGCCGAGGGGAACCAGGGCTTCCCTTTGGAATGGCAAAGGCTCCCACCATCCCTCCAGCCCCTGATGGCAGATCCCTTCTCACTTCTTCCTCACTGGAGCTGTGGCTCCTTCTGGTGTTTTCCCTGGGTGGATGAAACAAAAACTCTCCTGGGGCCTTTTATTTTATTTTATTTTATTTTATTTTATCTTATCTTATTTTATTTTATTTGTGGTAAGAACATTTAACATGAGACCTACCCTCTTAACATATTTTTAAAGTGTATAGCACAGTATTGTGAGCTATAGGCACAATGTGTGTAGCAGAGTTCCAGAGCTTCTTCATCTCGCTTGACTGAAACTTGATTCTCGTTGACTAGCAACTCCCCACGTCTCCCTCCCTCTACTCCCTGGCAACCATCATCCCACTCTTCGATTTTCTGAATTTGCCTATTTTTACATGCCTCACGTAAGTGGAATCATGTAGTATTTGTCCTTCTGTGACTGGCTTATTTCACTTAACATAATTCCTCCAAGTTCACCCACGTTGTCGTATGTGTCAGAATTTCATTCGTTTTTAAGCGGAATCATATTCCGTTGTATTTCTCACTGTGTTTTGTGTGTCCATTCACCCATAAGTGGACCCCTGCACGTTGTTTCCATACCTTGGCTATTGTGGATAACGCTGCAGTGAACATGGGAGCGCTCACCTCAAGTGCTTTGAGATCCTAATTTCAGTTCTTTTGGATAAGTACCCGGAAGTAGAACCACTGGATCACATGGCAGTTCTAGTTTTAGTTTTTTGAGGAACAGCCGTACTGTTTTCCATAATGGCTGCGGCATTTTTGCATCCCTACCAACAGTGTTTAAAGGTTCCAGTTTCTCTCCATCCCGGAGACTTGATACTGAGAACCTAACCTGTCTAGCCCCTTCTGCACTGGCCGCCTTTGCAAGAGCTGGTTGCCTCTCTGAAAACTCTCCTCCCAGGACGCTTCCCTTCCCCTCACCCACAGGGCAGGGCAGTCCTACTTACTTTTCCCTTAAGGGAAAATCCAAATGCTGCCTCTTTGGTGAAGTCTTCTCCAGGCCTCTTCCCTTTCTTTGCATTCCTGCAGCACAGGACCCCATCTGTGTCTTACAGGCGCGTGTCTCTTCCATCAGACTGTGAGCCCCTTGAGGCCGGTGGTGTGGCTTCATCATGGCATCTCCTGTGGCATGGTGCTAACTCATCCTCCTTGCTGAATAAGTGAATGAAATGCATTCATTATGCACAGCCTCCTTCTGTTTTCCATGATTTGTCATTATTCAGTGTTTTCTGTGAACCAGGAGCTGGGCATGGCTTGTTAAGTAAAGACACAGTCCCTAAACTAAGGAGCTTTCAGGTTGGTAAGCAGAAAGGGAAATTCTACATTTTTTATGGCAAGCTTTTAGACATCTTTTTGATATTTAGAATGAAGTCAACACAGTCGATGTAGTCCAATTCTGGAAATCATTTAAGACCTGCGCCTGATTCAGCAGGTAGAAAGCCAGGAAGAGCACACCTACTTTGTATTTGCAGTCCTTTCCTCATGCTACTTGATAAGGGAATTAATCCCTTATCATACTATTGCTGAGCCACACCCCCATTTAAAAATAAAAATGAGGAAAGCTGTCTGGATAATTATTAGCAAAGACTTTACAGAGGCTGGGATGAGTCCTCCAGCCGGTTGTTTGCACTGGGAGTTTTATAGTGTACTTGACCTTTGCTTAAGGTAAGGGAGTTTGTTTGGCAAAAACAACGATAAATATTCCCATGGCATTGGAATCCTGCTGGATTTCTGAGACTCTGGGAATGCAGATGTGGGCACTGGAGTAAATGTGAGCATTTCATTACAGTGCCTGCCTTGTTTTGGGGTTTTTTGGTTCTGTTTTGGTTTTCTCTTCCGGGCTGTATTGCTAGGTTTACTGCTTTAAAATTGTCTTTATGGTTCAGGCTGCTGCAGCCTTTAGAACAAACCACAACAGTTGGGATCTAGAAGCCTGCGCCTCTCCTGGAGGCACCGCCCGCATCACGGTGTCCATGGCCTGACCTTTGAAGGGGCTGTTTCCCATCTCGGAAATGGGGATACTACTTGATATTCTTATTTGTAGGATTTGGTGAGGGCATAGGAGGTAACACATCCACAGATGCTCTGAAGGGCTTGAGCGTGATTGTGCACCTTATTACAGGTGGTTGTTGATATCCTGGGCAAGTTTCAAGACCGAGAGGTTGAAGCCAGCCCATCTCACCGCTGAGCCAATAAGAATGAAGACAACATGGTTACAGCAAAGCTTCAGGCTTAGGAAGAAATGTTTCACGTGGATGGTGTCCTGGCCAGCGGGTTGGGTTCTAAAATAAACACTACTGTCTCTGGGGCTGAAGATTTGCCCAGGGCAATGGAGAAGCCAGCGGGGAGGGTAGTGTGGGGAGGCTAAGTTTAGGGTCAGCTTTATTTTCAGAGGCAAATGAGGAAGTGAGAGGCTGCCAAAATCACTCCTCTGAGGCTTCCCCTGCCCCTTGGATGAGGTTGCTGCCATCTCTGAGACGGGACTGTGGCCTTTTACCCTTGTAGGCACCGAGGTTGGATCTAAGACACTGTTTTACCATCCAATTCTGTCAGCTGTTCCCATGGCCCACCGTTTCCTTTTGAATGTTTCCAGGAGCCAGAAGTCCAGATCCCAAGGGCTGGCACGTGGAAGGAGAGCCCTCCGGAGAGAGCACGCATGCTTCGGTTTCTTTCATGGTTAACTATGAGATGTTTCTGATGTCATGTGTGTCTGCTACCCGGACTCAGAAACAAGCCTCATTAATAAGTCCCACCCTCACGCCCCAGGCCGCCTCCCTCTCCCACCCCACGCCTCCTCCCTCTCCCCCTCCCCTGTCCACAAGTCTCCCCACACGCTATTTGCTGTTTTTCATCCCCATGAGTTTTCCTTAGGTTTTACCACATCTAGAACACTGTGTTGTATGGTTTTGCCTTTTAAAAAAACTTTCTGGCCGGGTGCGATGGCTCATGCCTGTAATCCCAGCACTTTGGGAGGCCGAGATGGGTGGATCACACGGTCAGGAGATCAGGACCATCCTGGCTAACACAGTGAAACCCCGTCTCTACTAAAAATACAAAAAATTAGCCGGGCGAGGTGGCGGGTGCCTGTGGTTCCAGCTACTCAGGAGGCTGAGGCAAGAGAATGGCCTGAACCCGGGAGGCGGAGCTTGCAGTGAACCAAGATCACGCCACTGCCCTCCAGCCTGGGTGACAGAGCGAGACTCCATCCCCCTAAAAAAAAACAAAAAAAACAAAAAAACAAAAAACTTTCTACAGATGCTGCCCTACTGTGTTTGTTTTTCTGAACTTCCTTCTTTTTTTATACCTCAGCATCATATCCAGTGGCTCCTCCATGTGAGTTTGGAGACAGGGAATGAGTGAGAGCAAGGCTGGCTTTGAGAGCTGGGGTTTGTGTAGGGCTGAGTGAGACCTTGCGCTCCCGTGGCCCAGGACTTGAGAAATAGCAAAGGAGAATAGTAGATGAACCCGAAACTGAGATTAAATTTGGGAAGGCACAGAAAGGACTGACCAGGCGTCAAGTGGCCTAGCTCTAGAACCTGGGAGTGGGACAGATGCAGCGAGCGGGGCGGGAGGGCCCAGACCAGGCCCAGACCGGGCCCAGACCAAGCCCAGACTCAGGAGAACAGTAACCTTGTTATGACCTTGGCCTTCACACAATAACTTCCCTCTGCCCAGGAACGTCCTGTTCTCTTATTCAGATGGTAAGAGGGAAAAGATCTATCTATAAATACATTGATATTTCTAAGAGATTGTCACAGAGATGTTTTTTCTCGACCCAGGGAGGGTTGCTGTGCTGCATAGAATAGGATGTGAAGAACCCATGCACAGCATACTTGTCTTCCTCCTGTCTTTTAAGTTCAAAGGCTTCTCACTGGACCTAATAAGTCAATCTCTTTACTCTGATATTATTTCTGATTTCCAGTTTGAAGATGAGAAAACTGATAGTATCAAGGCCTCTCTATTCATCCTATTTTATTTGAAGAGCTACTGGATAGTATTTGGAGGGAGACTTTTTTTTTTTAGTGGGGGAGGGTGGCAGCCACAAAGAGGGAACCGTTTCCAAGTGGATAGAGGGCAGGAGCCCAAAGATAAGGATTTGAATACTGCCATCTGGAGAGGCGCTGGGTTTTTTGTTTGTGGTTTTGTAAACCCGGTAGTAGGAGGCTCTTTTTGTTTTTCCTGTTGCCTGTTTAGAGGAAAGACTACAGCACAAATTGTCCAAATGCCTTGTGCTTTTAGGGGCAGAGTTGATACTGTCGCCCTCTGGCCCTCAGGTCCTACTTTGTCTGTTCTGCGTGCTGTCTACCCATGAACTAATGAGGCTGCCTGCGTAATTGACATGGAAAGACAAGTGTCAATTGAAGAAGGTGATGTTGAATTATGAGATTCAGCAACCTGTTATGTGGCCACTCGGCCCAGTGTAGTACCTTCCCCATTTGTTAGACATTCACTATTTGATTGATTAGTAAGCAATTAGAGATGGTGTGGATCATTAAAATCTACAGCAACCCCTCCAACACCTTGACTTCCCCCTAACACTCTTACTGGGACCTCAACTAAAAACAGACTGTGTTTCAGTTCATCCATTACTTTACTCACTAATAAATGGTTCATCCATCCTTTCTTGAGTGACTGCTGGACGCTGGGTCTCTTGAGGATGGAAAGACATTGCCTTGCCTTCGAGGCACAGAGTCTCTACTATATGGATGGATCTGACCACAGCACAGTGGTCACTACGGTAGAGGCACCTACTAAATGCAGCAGGGACACGGAAAGAGAATCTGAATCTTCCTGAGATTTTCTTTTGTTTGCCCAACCCACCTCACGTAAAGTTGTAAAGCCACACAAGTAAGAGAAGGAAGAGTCCGTGAGTGCCTTTAGTCACTTGCTCCTCCATAAATGTGCATTTCCTGTTGAATTTACCTTTGAAGGGTCTTGAAAGGAGTGTCTTTGCCCATCCAAAGTCCTGACTGCCTCTCTGTTGGGGCTGGGCCATGCTGTGTGTTCTGTATGTGAGCCTGTATGTGTTTTTTGCTTAGAAGTTGCCTGTGACTCTTGTCTTGGCCACGCCAACTCTAAGGAGAAAACACATGTGATCACCATCTAAATGTCCACAATCCATTCAGACCTGCCGAGGAGGTTTATGTGTCCAGATAAGTGTCTTAGCTACCTGTCACATCAGGATTCAGTCAACCTGCCCAAGGAACAGCGTTTTTCCTTGTGCCTTCTTAGAAAAAGTAAAGCAGCCCACGCATAGGAGACCTGGAAAAGTTGGTAGTCTGGGATCTGTAAGGAGCCTCTGCATGAGGCTTCCTCAATGCTGTCATGCTCTGGGCCAGAACTGGGGTCCTGGGAAACACTGGCCGTAGAGGGGAGAGTCTGCCTCTACTAAGAAGGTGGGAGAATGGTGTTGCTTCCTGAGGAGGGAGCCTTTGGGAATAGCAACCCTGGAAGTTAGAAATCACATGAGTACATTTGGGTGGT
Source organism: Chlorocebus sabaeus (assembly GCF_047675955.1). Classification (NCBI taxonomy): domain Eukaryota; kingdom Metazoa; phylum Chordata; class Mammalia; order Primates; family Cercopithecidae; genus Chlorocebus; species Chlorocebus sabaeus. Next base: position 3,224,260 of record NC_132920.1, on the reverse strand, counting down.
AGTGCACAGGGCAGTAGAGCCACATCACAGCTTCAGTAAGGGGACAAGGAGAGCACATCCCCTTACCTGGAAAGGTATCGCTTGACTGATCTAGTGATTTGGGAACAAAAACTCCAGTAGCCCTTGTCTTGTGATTTTCAGCTGAACTGTTTTTGTAATCGTCTTATATATGTGATTTTGTAAAGCATAATGAACACCTGAATCGAGCAGGTGACGTCGTGAAGCCCAGCACGAGGGTCACGGCATTTCCCATTGAGTAGGATTCAGGCCTGAAGCCAAACAGCTCAAGCCAGATGTTGAGACACAGGAAGTTATTTTAACAAAAATGACATAGAAGAGGGCAAGATTGGCAGGCGGGAGCACCAGGCAGCACCTCTTCATTGGGGTTCTGGCTGTGGTACAGGGAATCTAACATAGACACAGCTTCCCTTTTTTTGTTCAAATGCTGGAAAACCAGGTTTCGGTTTAGGCAGCCAGGTAAAGGCCCACAGTTATGTGCCTTTTATGGCCCTTTGCCATCTTACCTTCAAAATCTCCAAGAGTAACAGATTATTCCTGTGAACAAGGAAGTAGTAATACTTATATGTAATTTTAGATTAAGAGGAAGACTCGCGGGTGAGACTTTGCATCCCTTGGCACAGTCTGGTCATTGCTGAGGAACAGGGTACAAAGTCTTAAAATTTAAGGCACAAAGTGAGTATAATCACTGTATTAATCAAATGTTGACCTTGTTCCTCAGCAACAAAGTCCTGTTGGGACAAGCTGACCACGGGGGTTCTGGTAGCAATGTGCAGGTCACAGGAGCCACCAACCTCCTCCCAGGTGTTTGCAGGGCGTGCGGCTTGTCCATGCGTATCCAGAGAGCATCTCTAAACTGCTGTTGGCTGTGAGTTTGCACTGTGTGCTTTTCCTTCACGTAGATTAATAAAAGAGTTGTCATTTTTCTGCTTTTTGAACACCTGTAAGCAACACCATTGACTCTCAGACCTCCAGGAAGCTCGGCAGTTTTCATATGCTGTGAGAGTGTGATTTAAGGACTCAAGTGAGTCCATTTTCCACGATTCAGGTGACACCCAGTAGCAGGTTTCTCATTTTCAGATAGAGAAACAAGAATGAGGCAGAGATCAGAGCCTTTGTTCCCTTTTGTTATGGCTGGGGTTGGTGTGTGCTCGTATGGCTGAGGCTCAGCGTGTGCTCACCTGCTCTTTCTCTCTGTCTGTATATGTGTGTGTCTGCGAGTATGCCTATGTGTGTATGTGGCTGTGTATGTGAATGTGTCAATATGTGTCTGTGCGTGTCTGTGCATGCATGCTGATGAGCTTCAGTGGCTATGTCCGTGTGTGTGTGTGTGTGTGTGTGTCTACGCATGTCTGTATGTGCTTGTGTTTGTGGCTGTGTGTGTGTGTGTGTGTCTGTGCGTGTCTGTGTGTGCATGCTTGTGAGTGTCTATGGCTGGCTGTGTGTATGTGTGCATCTGTGCATGTCTGTGTGTGTATGTTTGTGAGTGTCTGTGTGTCTGTACATGTCCGTCTGTGTGGTTTTCGCTGTCAGAATAGCAGGACAAGAGGCACTCTCACATCTCCTTCCACAACCTGCCCTGCTCCTCCCTTCCTTATCTGTGGTCCTGGCGGGCCTGGTTTGCCCATGGCCTCTGCCACCTCTCAGCACTCCAGCAGCCCTGTCTGGGGAGGGGAGGCCATGGAGTGCTTTCGCCTTGACTCCCATTTCAGAAACGGAGCAGCCTTGCCAGTCAGGTGACAGTCATCCTCCCAGAGCATCCTTCCCTGCTCTCCTGTTTGGTGTGGCCTAGATGGGAACTTCATCTGCCTCAGGGTGGTCCCCATGACTGCAGCAGCTGAGGCCTTGGCCCTGCTTCCCATCCTCCTGCTCACATGGGGGTCATGTACATTGGATGAGAATGCGTTAGAACCTGGGTTTCCTGGCTCAGTCCTGAATGAAGTAGCAAGTCTCCATGGGGACAGTTTTGATACCAAACAGCAGAAATATGGCATCCATAGGGCCCACCCTGTGGGACAGTGTGGCTAGGGGAGGAGACGTGTTACAGAATCTTCGAAGTGGCCAGTGACGTGTTCTTAGGCTAAAGCCAGGAAAGGTCGAGGGGAGAGAGGTTTCCAGAGCAACGGGTGGGAGGGGTGGGCGGGAAGCCACACAGAGGGCTGTTGATTGAGCCTGGATGACTGCTCATTAGTCCTGACCATCCTGTACTTGTGGGCTGAACGTTCCCCGCTGCCTGGCACGCTCAGGGCAACCCCCAGGATTTGTGTTCATTCCCCAGCTCAGCCACCCCCACCCCATAAAATCTTGAGACTTGTCTTTTTGCCAGTACTCGCTGATAACATCAGATTATTTTTCCCCAACCCTTTTCCTTCGCCCCTTCATTTTCCACCCCAAGAGGCTAAATTGCCTGGCATTTTCCACCGCACTCCGATTACACTGGACAAAGGGCCATCCAGCTAGAATGCTAATAGGGAGATTTTTTTTCCATCCCGCCTGAGCCTCACAAAAGCTGGGGGCTTTAACTGCGGGGCCTCTCTAGCTCTCACTTTCTTTCCTGTAATTCTATACAAACGGCATTAGCCTTTTATGAGGTCTTTGTTTGTGGCCATTCTGAGGGTACTTTTCATCTCACATGGGTTTCTTGAATTTTAAGTGGAATTTGTTCAAATCGGCCTGGCCTTGCTTCGCATAGAGGAAATGCAGGCTCACCATTATAAGTTAGTAAATTCAAAAGGGATTTTTTTTTTTAAGAAAAAAATCTTTCTCTTTCACCACAAATTAAATGCCTCAATAAGAGAAGATGATTAAAAATTCAAGTGCCCTTTGAAGACACAAGATGATTGACCTCAGAATGGGAGTGAGAAGGACAGCGAGACCAGCTCCCCATTACCCCCAGGAAATTCCATTTGTTTTCTCTCTCTGATGTGAAAATAACTCAGTCTCCCTTGAGGAATCTGCTCTCATAATAAAAATCACCATTTGCATTTTTTAAGTGATAATGCCTATTTTTCTGTTAGAAACTGAAGGAAGACTAAAACACGCTGGCTCTGACAACCAGTTTGACGAATGGATCAGTTAATCCAGCCTGCAGCTGTCAAAGCCTCAGAGCAGGCATGGGCCAAGTTTTCTGCAAAGGGCCAGAACATGAATATTCTGGGCTGTGCAGGCCAGACGGTCTCTGCCCCACCTACTCCCTGCTACCACAACAGCAGCCATGGACAATCTGAAAGTGAATGAGTGTGACCACATTCCACAAAAGCCGCGTTTATCGACACTAAAATTTCAATTTCACGTACACTTCACGCAAGAGATATTATTCATCTTTTGGTTGCCTTGAACCATTTAAAAATGTCAAAACCATTCTTAGGGACAAGCCGAATAAAATCAGGCAGCGATCAGGCAGCGCATGGTACAAAAACAGCAGCCTTCAGCAGGATTTGGCCTGAGGGTCATCGTTTTCCAACCCTACTTTAGAGCAGCTTTTAAAACTGTAGTTTATGACACATTAGGGCTTGGGTTAAGGGTTATAGAATCCATTGGGTGGGTCCTGCCCAGCATTTTTAAAGAAAAAAAGTAAAATTAAGTGCATCACACACAATAAGGGTTAAGTATTGTTTCATGAAACTTTGGGGTGGGTGTGGGTGTGTGTGTGTGTGTGTGTGTGTGTGTGTGTGCATGCATACTGAGTCACTATGCCGTCCCGTACTGGGAAATAATTTTCTATCAACCATGGTCCTGCTCATCCACCAGACTTTTATGTGCTTCAAAGAACACAAAGACCAAGAACCAAGGGACTGTGAATGTACTTAGCCCACAAGAGGGGATGGAGGTGACCGTGATCATCTGCCTTCACGTATCACAGGAACCAAGAGCCCTGGAAGAGGTGCTCTGTCTCGGGTCTGTGATCAGAGAGCGATGAGAGCAAGAAGCCACCACTTTATCTTTCCTGAAGATATGAGGTTGCTTGAAGCACTGCCCACTCAATATGAATTTCCTGCTTTCATGTGAAGCTTATTTCTGCGTAGTTCAAAGAATTCATCTTCTCCACTCTGCTCTTCCACCTCCCAAGATTCAGTGATATTTAAAGCACTTGGGTGGTTGAGTATTCAATATTCTTCACCAAACAGAAATACAGTAGTGTGTGGGAAGAGGGGCCACGCATTTTAATCTGATGAAAACAGCTCATGCCAGCCGTGACGGTTAGCCTAACTGCAAGCCAGGCTGTGAGGAGGTGGAGGAGGAAGGAAGGTATATTTTGGTACTATAATAATTCAGGGCCTGCAGGGGATGCCCCATGGGTGAACTACATTCTAGAGAGGGTTCCAGAAACTCCAGGGGCCACAGGGCTTGCCTGGGGGTTGGCATCGTGATTTGGTGGTGGGAGTCAATTTGGCCGAAGAGTCCTCGGATAGGTGGGATAGGGAGAGAGAGGCTGCCTCTTAGGTCCCCAGGAAGTGAGGAGGAAGAAAGACAGGTAGGAGACAGAAAGGTGTTTGGGGCTCCCACTGCCCAGTCTGAAGCCCCAGCTCAGTGCTGAGCTGCTTGGTGGCTAGGGCAGGCTTCCTCGAGGGCTCTGCAGGGAGAAGTGCCCAGAGGCCAGTTGGCCCCAGTGGGAAGCTTCCCATCGCCCAGCTGTTTGCAGAAAAGGCAGCTGTCCTCGAGGGCAGAAGCAGAGGAGTTTCCCCCTTCCCTGTCATCCTGCTCAGGGGAGGCTTTGTGACTTTCTGGTTTACCCAGAGGGAAACACTGTTCACTTGTCTGAAGGGGTAATGAAAGATGAGTGTCTGTTTCCAGAGTGGTGATGAGGGCTGGGGAGACAGGTGGAAGGGAAGACAGTACCAGTTGACTCTCCTTTGGAGCAAAGCCCCTAAATTCCTAAGCCCTCCCTGTCCTGGCTCTGGGTCATGGGAACCCAGTCCGTTGGCTGGGAAGGGTTTGTCTCCTTGTGACCCAGGATGCTTGCTGTAAGATTCGGTGACTTTCTGCGGCTGGAAGGTTTGAAGCTCTGTTTTCCTTGGACAGTTTGGTGGTTGGATCTTGGGATGAATGAGCAGCTGCTAGGGTGAAGTATCTGGCCTCAGGTGTTGGGTGGGTCAGGTCCTAGGAGTTGGGAAGGGCACCACACCCAGCTCAGTGCCGGGAATGTGGTGGATGCTCGTGTGATTGCCAGGTCAGCAAGTGCCGAGTGCTGGGCTGCGTTTTTCCATCAACAGGGCCGGATTCTACAGTGGGCACTCACTTAGGTGCAGACAGGACTCAGTAAGAAGCAGTGGCCTTGCTAAATAAAGAACCTGAGAGCAAGACAAACACAATGCAGACTGCTGTTGTCACTCTGAGCAGATGGCCACAAGTCACCCAAAGCTCAGGTAAGAAGAGAAAACAGAAGCTTGTAGAAAATACAGCTCCTGCCCCGGGAAAGATGGCGCCTAGGCCTTGGCTCAGAGACCAGAAAACACAGCTCCTGCCCCGGGAAAGATGGCGCCTAGGCCTTGGTTCAGAGACCAGACCCCTTAGTTGTAGTAGTTGTTCCAGGCCATGGTCAGAAACCAATTCCCTCCCTCACCTCCCCTCGTCCCCACCTCCTTCCGTCCACAAGCATGGAGTCGTGGAACGTGCAGGCACCAAGGATTAGAGGTTTGGGACTGAAGAAGACACAAAGAATGTCTCTTTCCTCCTGGAGCCTTCCAGAGCAGGAGACACACAGCACGCAGGTAATTAGATGGTGTATCCCCCGCAGCTGGGACAGGTGCTGTGAAGAAGCCTGCAGTGAGGTAAGAGAGCCAGGGAGGCCTGAGTTAGATGAAGGAATGGAGAGCAAAAGTCTCCATGAGGACACGTCACCACGCAGGGACAGGAGGGTGTCCAGGCTGGGGCACCAGCCACACGCCTCCCAACGCTGGGCAGAGCTTCATCTCTAGCAGTAGAAGGAAGGGCTCTTGGCCGCAGCCTGAGGGCAGGGTAGACTCCTGTGCCAAGCCAAGACTCAGGAATCATGGATAAAGTGAGTCTCCGGTGGCGATTAGATGAATAATGAGACAGTATCAGACTTTTAAAAAATTCAATATGAAGTCATAAAAAAATCAGATTTTTGGCCAGGCGCCGTGGCTCATGCCTGTAATCCCAGCACTTTGGGAAGCCAAGGCGGGCAAATCACGAGGTCAGGAGATCAAGACCATCCTGGCTAACACGGTGAAACCCTGTCTCTATGGAAAACACAAAAAATTAGCCGGGCATGGTGGCGGGCGCCTGTAGTCCCAGCTGCTCGGGAGGCTGAGGCAGGAGAATGGCGTGAACCTGGGAGGCGGAGCTTGCAGTGAGCCGAGATCGCACCACTGCACTCCAGTCTGGGCAACAGAGCGAGACTCTGTTTCAAAAAAAAAAAAAAAATCAGATTTTTATCCTAAAAAGTATAGATCAGAAAATATTAAGTAGGAGGAGAAAGAGAAGGCCATTGAGAAGAACCAGGAGGTAGCCAACATGAGCGATGAATGAGAGAGGGAGACTGGGAGAGAAGCAGCTTAGGAGACCCAAGAAATCAAGCAGAGACCTGAGGCATTTGGCAGTTCATTGCATGACTAGGCCCTGCCTCCTGTTACCCAGGGGAAGGAATGACTAAGTGCTCCTGTTGTGATTAAATTCTCCTCTGCAGTTCAGCTCTCCGAGGTCAGCTGTCATGACGCTCCAATGTTGGGGGTGGGTTGCTCAGGTCAGCCGCCAACACTCACCAGAGCCTTCTCTGTGTCAGCTCTTCACCATCCTGAGGGGTGCGAGGAAGTGTGAGAGAAGGACATGGCCCACAAGAATGCTAGGGTCCAGTTGGGGGGACAGATGCATGTGTGTGTAAGACAACGCAACCATACAAAATAGGAAGCCATCGAATGTCCAGCAGTGATGCGAGGGGTTAAGTCCATGAGTGGCGTAACTACACAGTCAAATTTCGGGCACTCACAGGACATCACAGCGTGGGGGTAGTTAATGACTTGGAGAAATGTGTGCAATGTAATGTAAAATAACAAAAGCAAACCGATAACCATTAAAAAAAAAAAAAACTTTTTGAAAGATTTGGAGGAAATATACTAAAATATGAACACTGGGTGTTTCAGTTATTGGTGATTCCCTTAATACATATCTCTGTATTTTCAGAGAATTCCCATGGTATGTTTGTTTAATGTGAAAAGTTAAAACATACGTATGTTGTCCTTTAGATGCTACTAGGGGGTATATGCTGTGTGTTATATGTGTGCCCTGACCCAAGACAGCTTTGCCAGGTCCTAGGTTAGAATTCATCCCGGTGTCAGCAAGGGCAGAATATTTCTAATAGGACTGAGCTGAGCAAAGGCATGACAGGAAACCATGCGGAAGGTGGGTCCAAGGAACGGCCAGGGAATGGGCACAGCTCCCGTGGACTCCCAAGAGGCTGTGGGAGGGTGCAGCTGGGAGTAGCTGGAGGTGTTGCATGCCTGCCCAGGATCTGGATGTGATGACACAGGAATGCAGTGCCAACACAAGGGTTTAAAGAGCCACTTGCTTGCTTGGGAATGCCCTTGTAAGCGGTGTGGCAGCAGATATGCAGGGGACCCTACCCAAGCTGGAACAGAGTAGCAGCAATGGGGGGAACAAAGAGGATTTGTAGGGAGGAAGCTGGCTGGACCCTGGGACTTCATCCATGCAGGGGGGGAAAGGGGTTGCTGCCTCCAGTTCTCAACCTGGGGTGACTGAGGGAATGCATGGGTCATTAGCAGACAGGAAGTAGATGGAAGGGCTGACTTTTGTGCGGAGAGGGGCAGGGGTGAGCGCAGCTTCAGATGTGCAATGCTGGATTTTAGAGGTACATGAGCATGTGAGCAGGTGAGCAGAGACGTTGAGCTGGGACCCGGGCAGAGGTGGCGCTGGCCTCTCAGGTTGGCATTGTGCACATCCAAAGAGAGTCCGTGCCCTTGAATGGCCAGGAGCCCGTCTGGGCTTTGAGCAGTTTGAGGCAGGAAAAGTTTCAGTGGCACCAGGCTGAATCACCCGTAGGCTGTAAGTGGAACACTTCAAATGCTGAAGTGGAAGCCCTTTAGTGGCAGTATGACAGCTGACAGCAAGCGTGTGTACCATGTCGCCCAGTGTATTCTGCAATACCAAGGAAGACCATAGCGGCCAACACTCCCGGAGAATGGGAGACACCAAAATAAGAAACATGGTTATAAATGTAAAACAAAAACAAAAACAAAATCTGTTTAGCAGCAGGTAGGCCAGTTCTACTTCATGATTATTTGGAGGCAGAATTGGTTTTACATAATGATAGAAATGTATTGCTGTAGTCAGCAAGCATGTGACCATCTCAATTCCATATAAATACAAGTCCCACGTTTCTCTTATCCTCTTGTCCTGGGAAGGGCACCATGTTTTTAGAAATACAAACTACTAGGGCCACGTGTGGTGGCTCATGCGGTGTAATCCCAGCACTTTGGCAGGCTGAGGCGGGAGGATCACCTGAGGTCAGGAGTTCGAGACCAGCCTGGCCAACATGGTGAAATCCCATCTCTACTGAAAATACAAAAATTAGCCAGGTGTGTTAGTACATACCTGTAATCCCAGCTACTTGGGAGGCTGAGGCAGGAGAATCACTTGAACCCAGGAGGCAGAGGCTGCAGTGAGCCACAGTCGTACCACTGCACTCCAGCCTGGGTGACAGAGCAAGACTGTCTCAAAAAAAAAAAAAAAAAAAGAAAAAGAAAGAAAAGAAAAGAAAAATAAACTACTGGTGCTTTCTTTGTAACTTAAAAGTGAGTGCTTTCCCTCTAAGAAGTTGTTTTCTTAAGTTGACTGGAGATGGACTATATAAGACTCAAACATGTGTCTTTCGTTTCTCAGTCATTTGAATGAACCTCGGTCCCCATTGAAACAACTCTGTGTGCTAATCCCCTGCATGCTGATGCCAGGAGTCTACTGAATTTGAGAACGTAGTGGAAGTAACACTAAGATAAAAGAAAGTGAAGAATTCTGACAAAGCCAATTGTTCTTTGCATTCGGACATAGGCACATATTTATTACAGTCTTAGCCATAAGTCTTTTGTCTAGTTAAGTACTGGATACCATTTTCTTTATATAAAGGAAGTTTGCTCAGTGAGGAGTCCACTTGTTTCCTGATACTTAAAATTTCTTGAACAATTCACCAAGACTAGGAAGATGGTTTCCTCAGCCCAGGCTGCCAGTGCTGCCAAGGAATGAGTTTTCTCCTGTGTTTACTTCTAGCTCCAGAAGTACTTTTACCCTATTCTAAGGAGACAGCAGGAGGATAGTTTGCAAGAAGCTTCCTTCTGAAATTATAAGGACCAAAATGTGATACTGAAGGAGTTCGTGGTTGCCTAACGCTTACATATTTCAATATGCTTAAAGTTTGGAATTGGTTCTTTCAAGACACTCTGTTCATTTCTACCTCCAGAAAAAGGATCTTTATGCATCACTCTGTGTGTACAAATTTGTTTCACTTTAACCTTCAATGAAATCCCAAACATTTTAGAATGGCTTCTAGTTTTCCAGAAAACTTAGAACCCAGGCTGTTCAGCTCCAGAGCCCAGATTCTTAACCACATGGTCACGTCAGACACTATCGCTTGTGTCCTTTGAACTTTTCAATAGAGCCCTTTGGACTCATCAAAGGGATCCAGTAGAGCTTCTGCTAGAAAAGGGGAAGGAAAGAGGGGAGGAGAATATGGCACATGTAGAGATTTGGCCAAGCTGTTTTGGGTACACAAGTATTCTCTATTATTTCTTATGCTTTTTCTGTATATGTGAAATATTACTTTTTTTATTTTAATTTAAGTTTGATTTTCCCCTCCTTCTTACTTACATGTCATTGAGAATGCTAGGAAGATGTTTTCATTTTGACACGTTAACATCAGATTCTAGATCAGTGCTGTCCAACAGAACACTTGAAGTGTGGCCAGTGCAACTGAAGAACTGAAGGTTTACTTGTACCTACTTTTAATTAATTTAAGTTTAAATAGCCATATGTGACCACTGTATTGGACAATGCAGTTCTGGAAGAAAAAAACACAGAAACCAAGGCATTCTCCAGTGCTGTCAGAGACTGGACAGTAGATTCTAATTCGTCTACCATTCCCCTTAGCAAAAATCCTCTGAAAATATTTTCCAACTTAGGAATAAGTGAATCGAGTCTAAAATTTACTCGAGAAAATATTCTCAGTATTTATAGAATGTAAGTTCCTTCTTCTGCCATCCTGTGCCTTCTATCTTATCTTTCCCAAATAAAACATTGTTTTTTCCTTCTTGTGTGTATGTATTTAGGTCTGGTCGGCACCAATGTTTGACAGTGATTAGCTCTTCTCTAGGTTTAAATACAGCCGACTCCCCAAGGTCATCAATCACCGTCATGTTTGGAAGCAGATGGACAATTCAAGAACAACCTAGGGTCTTTGGCTGGTTGCTGAGTATTTAATTACGTCTCGACAAACATGGGAGACAGCCCTCATTGATAAGCTTAGCTTGTTAAGGGCCACTCTCATTAATGGTCATGGTGATAAATTGTGCTAGTCTTATTGAAAAACAAGATGTCTAAAAAGAGGATATTATGTCTAAATGATGAGGATATGTGTGTGTGTGTGTGTGTGTGTGTGTGTGTGTATTTGCCGGGCCTGAGGATGTTTTCTTTGCTCTTAAAGGATAAATCTGGTGTTTAAAATCCGAAGATCTGAATTCAAGTCCTGGATACTATAAACCATATGACCTAAGGCCTATTTGGTAACTAACCTCTTGGGTCCTCCCTGTTAAATGGGATTAGCACTTGTTTACATGGCAAGAGTGTGGTTAGGAATAGATGTGGAAATGCAGTGACTCTGTTTGCTACTGAAATGGTTCAGAATATGCCACTGGCCGTACGGACTATTTTGAGCTGACAGCATTTGAGAACCATCAGACGCAGGACAAGGGTTTGTCGGAACTCCCCCGTCTACCTGGAAACAGAGTTTTCCCAAAGAATTCAACTGTCGTAAACCCCCTTTAAGGGAGATTTCTCCCAACAGAGGCAAAGATGAGAAGTTGGTGCAGGATGAGAAATTGCATAAACACACCTTACTAAAACAAACCTTCCCTTATGTTATTTCCCCGTGTATTTCTCAGTCATTTCCCACTATTTACTGTCTCTTGAAATCCTAACCTCTCCTGCACTAGGATGGTATATAAAGCCCCAGATTCCAACCTCTTCTCTGAGCCATTTTTGGCACACCCCTGCGGATATATGTATGTGAATAAACTTTGTCTTTTCTCTTGCCAACCTGTCTTTTGTCAGTTTAATTCACAGGCCCCAAAGCACTGACCCTAAGAGGGTGGAGGAAAAGATTTTCCTCCCCAACACTAACGTGAAGATGCTATTTGTGTGATGGCAGTTTCAGGCAGATGAAAAATTCCAGCAGTTTTGCTGACATTTGATGGCAAAAGTTCCTCAGGGTTTGAATCTCCTGGGCCCCCCATCGACTGGCTTCCTGGGCTCCATCTGGAAAACATCTGTTTCTGGGAATCTGGGCTCAGGGCCTCAGGGGACTCTGATGCTGTGGGCCAAGGAAGCCCCACGTGGAGAAGCACTGATTTCAGGGACCTCTGCAGATTGGAAGAGAAAAAGGTGTGTGTGTGTGTGTGTGTGTGTGTTTCAAAGGAGGTGAGCCGTGAGCCCAGGTGGCCTCACTTCCATAGTTTCTGAGGCTGTACTTCATTATGAATTTCAAATTTCAGTATTCGGTTGCCTAAATGAAGTAAGGTATTTCATTAAATTTTGTTTTATCTCAATTTGTTGGCCAATGACTTTTTGAAAGAGAATTATGTTAAAGAGACACATAGTCTTAAAACAGCAAACCACATGGGGCTGGATTTCAAATTCAGGCTTCCATCTTAAAACAAAATGGTAACTGAAAAGAAGTTTTCATTTTCACGCAGACACACCTAAAATTTAAACCTGTGGTATGTCCCTAGAAGAACAAAATGCTAGTTTAGGTGCTGCTGAACCGGGATTATCTTCTTATTTATTTATTTATTTATTTTTTTTTTTTATTTTTTTTGAGACGGAGTCTGGCCCTGTCACCCAGGCTGGAGTGCAGTGGCCTGATCTCAGCTCACTGCAAGCTCCGCCTCCCAGGTTCACGCCATTCTCCTGCCTTAGCCTCCGGAGTAGCTGGGACTACAGGCGCCCGCCACCATGCCTGGCTAGTTTTTTTTGTATTTTTTTTTTAGTAGAGACGGGGTTTCACCGTGTTAGCCAAGATGGTCTCGACCTCCTGACCTCGTGATCCACCCGTCTCGGCCTCCCAAAGTGCTGGGATTACAGGCTTGAGCCACCACGCCCAGCCCGGGATTATCTTCTCAATGCTACTGAACAGATTTCTTCCTCTATCCGTGAATCGAAATATAGATAATCGCTTGGGCCCTAGAATTTGTTTAGGAAATGAAAGAAGTACCAGAAGATTTAAGTTGTATGACTTTTAAAAATCTGTTAACTTTTCTTTTAAAGGATTTACAGGCGTGGAAAGGATGGCCCCGGCCTGGAATTTTATTCCCAGCTTGTGTTCTGCCTCCTGCGCTCCCCCACCCCACCCCCCTCGCTTGACAGGGAGGCTTCGGTCACAACAGATGACAAATGAACTGTGCGTGTGGTTTCTTCTCCTTTGCTTCTTTTCTCTTCTGCCAACTCTGTCAAAGGCAGCCCAACGTGAATCAGAAGTGCCGGCTGAACACTTTCCCCCAGAAGAAGTCTGAGACGGTGTGGTAATCACAGCATTTACATTTGAATGCCACCTAACCCCGGAGCGGTGATTAACCAGTGACTGCAGAGTCACATCCTAAGTAGAGTAATGCTGTGATTTTTTTTCTGGGTTTTCATGTTCTGGACCCAAGGAGTTGGAAGAAGAGAGAGAGAGAGAGAGAACAAAACCCATCCACCTCGGAGTTTTCCGGTGAGGTCTGACATCTGCCATTCTAAAAAGTTTCAGTTGTGTCCTCTAAACTTCACCTTGAAACGGCCTCTTGCGCTGTATAAAAGTTAGCTTTTGGAACAAAGTCTTTTGAACAACTACAACCAAAAGTATGCTTCAATGGCATAACTTTTTTTTAACGTTTCAATCCTTCACATTTAACATTTTTCCTCTCCACTTGATCCGAGGGAGGGCTTTCTGAGAAACCCTCTTTCCACTGAACCTCGAAACAGCTTCTGAGGTCATCTGTGACTCGGGCCAGCCTCTCGACAACGTCTGTGTGGGGAGTGAGTGTTTCTCTCTATTAAATGCTGTGTTCCGAATGTGTTTCCTTCAGAGCCAGGAGCTCACAGGAGCCCTGTGACCCCTGACTTCACAGCAGGCCACCTTCAACCCTGTGAAAGGAGGGGAAGGTGCCACAGCAGGCATTGGTGTTGGGAATGCCAAAGGTTATACGTAACATGAGAGACCAGCCCCTCCTCATTCAACCTGAACCTGAAAGAAGGAGCAGAAGCGTGAAGACATGAGTCCTTTAAATATCCATCCCTTAAACCCATATTGCCCGGGTTTCTGTTTCCCCAAACGGTAAATGTATCCTTTCCAGACAGATCCCATCAAAACCCACAAGTACCTAGGAGCCGACTCTCGGTTCTCACGTCTCCAGCACGTCACAGGGCTGCCCTTTTCCCAGTAGCCCCATCTGTTTTCTATAAGGGCCGCACTCTGTCACTTTATAAACTTGCTATGGCAATTGTCTCCTGCTTTTTCACATGGGACCTTGAAAATCGTTTTTGGCCTTTACACAAAGGATCGTTTAGAAAGGTCCTTATACTGTGGTTAGAAATCGGGTCACTTTGCACGTTGCCATTCTTATGCAAAATGTTCCCAACTTTTGCAAGAATTATAAACGTTTGCAAAAGTTCATTTATATCATGGTTACCTGGAACTAAAGGGGGAATTTGCCATAGATTCTGTTGTGGTTACGCATGGGTCCTCAGGCCAGCCCACAGGGCTGCTTAATTGTGTCCCTGAATTATTATACTAATGTGCTGTTTGAAGGCACTAGAGAGAATGTGTCGTCCGGGCGTTTTACCTTATATCATCACTTTCTTTGACTCTCACAAACAGTTCTTCCAGATAGTACCTCTTGCCATTTCAGAAGAGAGCCATAAGTATGTTAAGCCTCTTGCTCAATGTCATTCATATAGCTGGTATTTGGAAAATGGAAATTCCAACCAATTTCGAAGCCCTTGCCCTTGCCACTCCCTTCTCCAGGCCATCCCTCCTGGATGACACTGCTTTTGTGGGAGCGCTCTCTGGGCTAGGAAACACCTCCCCTGTGGGGAGAGGAGAGGAGGGAAGGTGTATTCTCATGGACACATTTTAAATTTCACATGTCTACATAAGGAGGCTCAGATGTTCCTCAACCGTTGTTGTTACAGGAAAGGGGTCCTGATCTAGACCCCAAGAGAGGATTCTTGGATCTCACCCAAGAAAGAATTTGGGGCAGGTCTGCAGTGCAAAGTAAAAGCAAATTTATTAAGAAAGTAAAGGAATAAAAGAATGGCTACTCCACAGATAGAGCAGCCCCAAAGGCTGCTGGTTGCCCATTTTTATGGTTATTTTTTGATGATATGCTAAACAAGGGGTAGATTATTCATGCCTCCCCTATGTGTAGCGTAACTTCCTGACGTTGCCGTGGCATTTGTAAACTGTCATGGTGCTGGTGGGAGTGTAGCAGTGAGGACGACCAGAGGTCACTCTTGTGGCCATCTCGGGTTTGGTGGGTTTTGGCCGGCTCCTTCACTGCAACCTGTTTTATCAGTAAGGTCTTTATGACCTGCGTTTTGTGCTAACCTCCTGTCTCATCCTGTGACTTAGAATACCTTAACCATCTGGGAATGCAGCCCAGTGGGTTTCAGCCTCATTTCACTCAGCTCCTGTTTAAGATGGAGTTGCTCTGGTTCACGTGCCTCTGACATTATGAATTGGAAAGCTGAGGCTCTCATCCCAGGAGGGACAGGACCAGGGCTTGGGAATCAGCTGCACCTGGGGAATGAACAGAAAACAGAAAGCTTTTTAACAAAGCTTGACAAAGTCTTTGAAGACAGATCACCATCTGTCTCCATCTAAGGCCTGTGTGCCTGGTGGTAGATTGTCAGATTGGGGGTGGGGGAAAGCACACTGTTCTAATTTTTATTAAAGTTGGGAGAGGAGTTTTAAAGGATATGAAATCCTGATTGGTAGGAGACTGACATGGATTTTAGCTGCAATGGCAGTAATAGACACAGAGCTATTGCATCACTTGAGGAATGACTGGCTCCTCCCTCCCCTTGACCCTGCTATTCCCTCTGCGGCTCTGTGCTCTCCACACACATCCCATCTTCATCTGGCACCTCCACCAAATTGTTCAGGCTTCAGCCTAGGGGTCACTTTCTCTGTTGGGCCCTCCTGGGCACCTTCTTTGGACCTCTCTTGCTCCACGTTCCCCATCTGGTCAATGTTGATGGAATAGTGGTTCTAGATTAGAAAGAGTTAATGTTCTCAGACAAGAGCAAGAAACCCAAAAGGTGACATCATCTTATATAATTAAACTCTTAATGCTGTATAGGCTTTTAAATCTCTAATAGCATTGTTCTTTTTATTACAAACATTATCACATAGTTATGAAATGGTACAATTTTAAGGACACAACTCTAAGGGAAAAAAAAATGTTTTCCTCTATTTTAGGTTTAGAACCTGGGACCCTGTCAATAAAACTGACTAAAGACAGATTAAGTCTGGGCGCAGTGGCTCACGCCTGTAATCCCAGCATTTTGGGAGACCAAGGCAGGCAGGAGTTCAAGACCAGCCCGGCCAACATGGTGAAACCCCGTCTCCTAAAAACACAAAAATTAGCCCAGACGTGGTAGCATGCGCCTGAAATCCCAGCTACTCGGGAGGATGAGGCAGGATAAGCACTTGAACCCGGGAGGTGGAGGTTGCAGTGAGCCAAGATCACACCACTGCACCCCAACCTGAGTGACAGAGTGATACTCCACCTCAAAAAATAAAAAATAAAGACAGATTAACAGGAGAAAAGGGCATACTTGTACTTGATGTCAATATTTTAATTTTTACATGTACAGGGGAGTCTCACAGAAGAAATGAAAGCCCAAAGAAATGGTTAAGCCTAAGAACTTATATACCATTTTAACAGAAAGCAATATATGATTTGTGAAATGACAAGACAAAGGAAAAGGCTTGGGGGCTTCTAGGAGCAGTAAATTGTGGGAAGGTAAATATATGGGGAAAACCGATGGAAGATGGGGCTATTTCGTGTGGTTTGTTTATGCAGATTCAAGTCGGTAGTGTCCCCAGTGATGAGTCATCTCACTTCCTCTTGCTCCTGTGGGAGAAGGGAGGGAGTTTCGGGGTGACAGCTTCACAAAGGGATATTTGTGCCCTGCCTCTAAGCAGAAAGGTGGGTAGAGAGCTTTTCCTGCATCTGCTCTTTCTCCAGTTGCCTTCAACTCAAAATAATCCTTATGCGAAAGTAGCATATTTCCATATTTCAAGGTGACATACTCTGAGCCCCTTTACAACTTTGTGATCTTGTTCCACATTCCTTTCACGAATTTGAAAACCCAGGACCTGAGGGAGTCCCCGTGGATCACCAAGGCTGAGCCCAGCCTGTGGCCTCTGTGCGCCTGTCGCCACACCGGGCTGTCCTTGCCCTCTGTGGAGCCGAGCACATAGTACACGGGAAACACTTGCCCAGGTCCTTGCCCTGTTGCCTCTTGTTACCTTCCCACCAGGGCTCTGCAGGAGCCCGGGCTTGAAATCTAGCTTTTCCTTTTACTACCTGCGTTTACGGGAGTCAATGCGTTCGTTTTTCCTGAGCTTCAAATAAGAATGTTAACACTGGGGGCGGGGACAAAGCAGGATTTAAAAAAAAAAAAAAAAAAAAAAAGGAATTTTAACACTTATCACAGAGCTTGTTGTGCAGATGATAAAAGGCACTGTGCCCAGTACCTGGCACCTACACGGCCTCCCTGAATACTCACCACTCTCCCCAGTGGCCCCATTGGCAGCTCTGTAAGTGGCACCTCCGCCTTGGGCACACATAGTCACTGAGTGCCACTGTGTGGGGTGGGCTGGAGATTTGCTCCAACAAATAGGCCTCTTGGCTGTCCTGTGGTTGAGGCAGCGCTGAGGAACTCTGTGCCTCTGTGTTCAGTGCAGAGCCCTCAGAGGCTGCCTTCATGACGGATACTCATGCCCTTGTGTAAATATGCTTAATGAAAGCTAGTCTGCCAGGAGCGGTGGCTCACACCTGTAATTCCGGCACTTTGGGAGGCTGAGGTAGGAAGATTGCTTGAGCTCAGGAGTTCAAGACTAGCCTGGGCAATGTAGGAAGACCTTGTCTCTACTAGAAATTTTAAAAATCAGCCGGGCATGGTGGCGTGTGCCTGTAGTTTCAGCTACTCGGGAGGCTGAAGTGGGAGGCTCATTTGAGCCCAGGAGGTCAAGGCTGTAGTGAACCGTGATCATACCAGTGCATTCCAGCCTACATAACAGAGGGAGACCTTGTCAAAAACAAAACAAACAAACAAAACTACAGTCATTTCTTAATTTACTCAATTTGTTAGCTGAACACTTTGGGTAATAAATTTCCACATGGCAGTTGTGCCTCTCTCATTTCTGTGGTCTGATTCAGGGAGTGTTAGCATCTGGTAAGTGCTGGATACAATGCTAGATGTTAGGAAGGACACAGGTGAGAGAGTAGTTTTCCTTTCCAAGGAGCTCGCTGCTTGGCAGTGTAGGGCTTACAACCATCTGGCTTGCCAGGAACATTGAGTTATGTGAGAAGAGCAGCCTGTGAGAAGGGGAATAAGCCTGGGACAAAATCATGGAGGGCCGTGGTTGGTGGGCTCAGAATTTGGACTGACATAGCATTTTTAGCTATTGAAATAGAACAGAGCTGGGCTTTAGGGGCAGTAACCTTCCAGCAGGGTGTCAGATGGATTAAAGGGAAGAGCTATTTGGCAGCAAAAGCCCTCGTCAGAGGTGACTGTGGCAGTCCAGGTGAGAACAATGTGGACGTGGTGTGGAGGTGCTGTCTCTTCCTTCCCGCCACCCAAGTGAGTGATCACACACACATTCTGACTCGCAGCCTCCCACCTTGTTGGGAAACATTTGCTTAACTGCTGAGTTAGGTGAGGTGCAAATCTGCGTGTGTGCATTTTCTACAACTTCCAGCAGCTACTTCTAGGAGAAGAGTCCAGATTTCAGTCAACTCATTTATAAACTCATATCTAATTAGGCTGGTGCAAAAATAATTGTGGGTTTTTTTTTGTGCAAAAGTAATTACAGTTTTTACCATTAAAAATAATGGCAAAAACCGCCATTACTTTTGCACCAATCTATAGAACTGGAGGGAGAGATGGAGCCCCTAGGTAAGAAGAGCCCCCAGCTCGGCACGTATCTGCCAGCTCCAGCTGTGCACGCAGCAGGGCATGGGTGTGATACACGCACTGTGACCCGTCGAGTCCCCTGCGGGGGATGTGAGAGCCTCACTAAGAGCTCACTGAGGCTTTGTCCCTACCTGATACGTGGAGCGAGAGGAATTCACCACTGAGATGGCTGAGACTCAGGGAGGACGCTGGCACTAAATTCCTGGTGCAGGACTTGGCTGAGAACTCGTGTTCTGTAGTGTTAGAGTCCTCACGGCCTTGTCCACAGGGGCAGAAATTCAAAGGCAGACACTGTGTGAGACAAGCTCTGTCAACAACAAGATGGCCCAAGAACAAGATGGCACCAGAGCAAGACGGCATGGGTGTTAGAAGGTCTCAGAGCCTCCGCCGCTGCAGAGGATGCACCATTTCGCTTGGTTTAGAGGAAGACCACTTATTGCTCCCACCTGCTAGTATCTGCCTCAATCACAGACCTGTTTCTTGAAAACCCCTTTCCAGTTGCTGGCCTGATCTGACCCTTTGTTTCATTAGCTGGTGCTAATAGAAATATGAAAGAACATGAATAGAACGTGAAAGGACTCTCTGGTTTGGTAGAGGAGGAGGAAGCTAATTTTAACTGCTGTATGTTCTATCAACTTCAACTTTTGTTTTTATTGTAATCTCCATTTTTACAAAAATCCAAAAGTAATCCTAGGGACTTGTATTCTCCAAAGGCAAGGTGGCGAGAGGCCCGGAGAGCCCCTGGTGTGGAAATCACAATTTGCTTTTGCTACCAACTAACTCTGTGACCTTATTTTCCCCTTGAATAAAATGAGCAGGTTGGACAAGGATCAGCAGCTGCAGACTGGCAGTGTGCAGTCAGACCCTGACCCTGCTCATGTTCTGTGTGACCTAGACAGTGTTTTGTTTTCTAATTGAATTTAAAGGCCTTTAAACTGGGCAAGCGCCAGGCGATGTGCCACAGGCTCCGCCCCAGCACCCGGCGGGCTTCACACGTTCCTTATCTGCCTGGCATTTGACTCTGCCAACCCTGGTGGGCGTTCTCTGAGTTTCCTTTCATCTGAAATAGGCTGAGAAATTTTGAATTTCTTTGCAACTTCAGGTTTCTTGTGCTTCTGCCTGCCTTGCCCTTTGGGTGTTGGAAGCAGTCTTTTTTTCATTGGGAAAAAAAAAAAAAAAGTTATCTGTCTGTTATTGGTAAAAAGCCAACATCTAGGCTGGGCACAGTGGCCTGTAATCCCAGCACTTTGGGAGGCCGAGGCAGGTGGATCACCTGAGGTCAGGAGTTCAAGACCAGCCTGGCCAACATGGTGAAACCTCATCTTTACTAAAAATACAAAAGTTAGCTGGGCACAGTGGAAGGTGCCTGTAATCCTAGCTACTCGAGAAGCTGAGGCAGAAGAATAGCTTGAACCCAGTAGGCGGAGGTTGCAGTGAGCCAAGATCACGCCATTGCACTCCAGCCTGGACAACAAGAATGAAACTCCATCTCAAAAAAAAAAAACCAACATCCAGTTACCCCAAGGCCAGTCGGCCAATAGGCGTTATAAGCTCTAAAGCAGCTTTGCTTTGTTTTATTTTTAATATGCTAATGCTACAATGGAAAAATTAATTATGGGATCTCAGGGCTGAGATGTATAAAACTCTGCAGTGTTCAGAACACTGCTTTTCAAAGGGTGTTCCCTGAAGCAGCATCATCACCATTCCCAACCTCATCCGATATGAGGAGAATTCGGTGGCTAATATTTGCAGAGTACACTGCAGCGGTTCTTCAGTGGGGCCAGTGTCAGAATTACTGCACAGGTTGTTGACCCGGATTGCTGGACCCAACCTCAGTTTCTGATACAGTAGGACTGAGAAGGGCCCTGACTCTGTGTTTCTGAAATGGTGGCCCCAGGTGAGGCTGCTGCTGCGGGTCTGGGCCACACTTGCAAACCACTGTCCGGGAGGCACTCCTCTGTGTGATCGCAACATGGTGAAGCAAGAGGGCAGGGATTACCATTTTTTATAGCATGGTCAGGGCAAAGTTTCCAGGCAATATTGTGCTTAGGCAGAGACCTGAGAAAAGGAGGAGGGAGATATGCAACTCTCTGGGGAGGACAGACAGGGAGTGCACAGCCCAGAAGGGGAAGTGCTCACTGGGTTAGAGGAGCGGCAGGGAGGGCCAGTGTGGCTGAAGTGGAGCGATGGGGCGGGGAGGGGCAGGAGATGTGGTCTGAGGGATGTGGCGGGGGTGGAAATCATGTGGGTCACTGTGAAAGACTGCTTTCACTCTGAGTGCAACGGGAGCCCTTGGAGGGGGGCGTGTGGTGTGAAATTATCCATCACCCAGAGTGATTGTGATTTTATGGTGCTGCCACTTCCAAACTGACCATATTTCAGGGCAAAGAGCTGGCCCTTGTTGCTGAATACAAGTTCTTCCTTCCAAAGTAATTCAAGGTGAAAACAGTGCACCGTGAAGGATGGAATTCAAAAATCAAATCACCATTTTGCACTCCCTAATGAAACCTTTAGGGAAAATGTTGGCAAACAACTCTAGGACGCGAGACTGAGGCACCGCCACTTTGCTCCATGGATCAGTGGTGGCGTCATTCCCAGTAGGTGACCTCCTGCAGGGCAGCACCGTGATGCACAGGCACCAGCTGCAATACGCTCTTCCAAAAACCTGAACCTGGGTCTCACCAGACATTAGGTGGAACTTCCAGTGTAGAGAGTAAAACAGGGCATGAAGGGACACGTGAACGACATCATGGGAAAGTCACATAAAACCAGCGGTTTCTTCAAGTGCCATGGGGAAAGAGGGTGGGGGGAGGTCTGCTCTAGATTGAAGGAGAATTAAGATATATAATATGTGGATCTTGTTTGGATCCTGATTTTTAAAAAAAAGGCCGGGCACAGTGGCTCAAGCCTGTAATCCTAGCACTCTGGGAGGCCAAGGCGGGTGGATCACGAGGTCAGGAGATCAAGACCATCCTGGCTAACACGGTGAAACCCCGTCTCTACAAAAAACTAGCCGGGCGAGGTGGCAGGCGCCTGTAGTCCCAGCTACTCGGGAGGCTGAGGCAGGAGAATGGCGTAAACCCGGGAGGCGGAGCTTGCAGTAAGCTGAGATCCGGCCACTGCACTCCAGCCTGGGCGACAGAGCGAGACACCGTCTCAAAAAAAAAAAAAAAAAAAAACAAAAACAAAAACTGTAAAGAGACTGTTTTAAAGTAATTGAGTAGGTTGGACACAGACTACATATTGAATAATAATATTAAAGAATTACTGTTAATTTTGTTAGATGTGAAATGTCTTTTTTAGAAGAGACATATTTGTATTTAAAAGTAAAATGACATGATTTCAGGAATCTGATTTAAAATATAACAGGGAAGAGAGAGAAAAAGGCAGAAGAACCACAAGGGCAAAATATCCAAAATACTCATGACATGATTCTCTCTTCTTTGTGAATGTATGAACATTCAAAAGAAAAGTGTTTTTAAATCCAGATGCAAGAGAAGATGGGAAAATGAGAGAAGAAGAGAAGAAGAGAAAAGGAAGACTTACTTAGAAAGACTAAGTTGCTAATAATTCTTCTCTATTTAGGAGTATTATGCCAAAGAGTAAAATGTATTTACTATTACTAGATGTTACACAGTAATGATGCTATGAGCTGGTATTGAGATGTATTCTGTTTACCATACGCCCAGCCTTTGATTCCCTGATGCTTGCCAAGCTCATAAAATAATGACAATTGATGATGGCACTGATGATGAGAAATAAAAGTCAGATAATCTTCCCTGCCCTTCGACAGCCGGGGAACTAAGAGCAGGCTGTTATGGGACAGAGCTTGAAGTAATTTAGGGCTCATCTATTTGGCCACATGCCTCGGAGGTTTCAAATCTGAAGGCCTGTGAGGCTTCCATTTGCTCAAAAGCGTGATACAGTTATACAAACATGGTCACTCACTGCATGTGATTTTGATCCATAGAATGGATAGCACCAGAAAAACTGAGGATTGGGAATTGTCACTTTGGAACTGGTTGTTGGAAAACCAGGGTGGTAAACTGCTCTCCATCTTAAAGCCACTCTGTCCCATCCCTGCTCCTTCACTTAGCTTGAAAATGAACGACAGACCTGAAATGAAAGAGTTCCAGTGGCTGGGAGGGGATTCTGGTATTTGAAGTCACTCCTCTTCTTGGCCTTTTCTGCTGTTTTTAAGTACTAGGAGACTAAAAGTGTCATTAATTTAAATTTGTAAGCATGTGCTGCTGAGCGTCAGTCTTTGTTTTTAAACAGAAGAGGTTGCTGAGCATTTAAATCCCTATTCCTCGTTTGAGTCATTATAATGTTAGTTTTAAAGAAAAAACAGAAGGTAGTAGGAATCTGAAAGGAAACCGAACTCTGTGGCTCATGTTGGGTTTTATGGTTGATTTTCCTCAAATTATCATCCACATATGAACATGTAGAACCATGATGTAGACTTTGATGAGTTCCCATGTAGGGTGCCAGGCCAGCTTCTACAGATTCGCTGGCCGGTCTCTTCCATGGTGACTGTAATTGATTGGGGGGCACAGGTAAAGTGACAACTAGAGAGGAAAAAACGTTTACGTTTATTCATGCGACAATTATCTGAGCTTCTGGCATGTGTCAGACACAGTCCTAGGCTCTGAGGAGCAGCAGGAGGCAAAACGTAAGAAGCCCTTCCCTCCTTGGAGTTTAGATTCTGGTGGGGCACAGAGGAGCTTCTGCCCACAGAGATGTGGGGTAATACAGGGGAAGCTGGCTTCAACTCCCGTCTTGTTGATTTCTTAGCTGTGGGATCTTGGACCAGTCACTTAATCACCCTGAGCTTCAGGGTCCTCTCACGTAAAATGAGCATTAAAAACAATACCTACATAAATGCAGTCATTGCACAGATTAAATGAATGCATGAAAAATACCTCCCAAAGCATTTAGCTTTCAGCAAGTGAGAGCTGTTAGTTCACCTAGTACTGCAGACATGATAGGTATTCAATTGATAATTAATTCAGTATTTCTGCATTTGAGCATTTAATGCCCATGTCCACATGTCTGGCAGACACTGGAATGTGATTTGTAAGAAATACTTAAGATATCTCTGGTGTTTAAATTTTTATTTCTCTAAATGGAGAAAACTACTCTTTCAGATTCTTCTGACCATTCCTTTGGGTTGGGAGGTCCTAAGTTAAGAGGAAAAAGGATGTCTTCCACGTGGAAGGGGAGATGTCGAGCTGTAATAGCAACCTTTTACAGTCATACCCTCAAATGCTATTTGGGTCTCCATGACTGGCAATTTCAGGCGCTTCTGCTATAATAAGGAATTCCACAATCACATGTCCCAAAGTCTGTTTTCCAGGATTCTGGGGGCCATGCGTCCTTGCCTGTGGCAGTAATTATTGAGTGGTGTGAACTTCTAGGCCCACTTGGGGAGTGACAGGAAGGAGGGAGGGTGCAGGGAAGAGGAAAGAGGCTGGCATGGTGGTCCGGGAGATGGTGAGGCCAGCAAGGAAGCTCCCTGCAGTTCTCCACCTTGCCAGGGAGGGGCACAGTCCAGGATGATGGGGCTGTCTTCAGAGGACTCTCCAGGTGGGCATCAGCAGCCTAGGGCCGAGCCGGAACCAGGCTGGAGGAAGCCCAGCGAGGCAGGCAGCATGGCCAGCCCTCCAGTCTCTGTTGAGAAAGCTGCACCTCCTTCCTTTCCACATTTTGCCTCTGCTGGTGGAAATGGGCTTCTAGTCTATTGGATAATAGAGGAGGGTTGGGAGAGGGGAGGAGGGGGGTGGTCCACTTGTAAGGACAGCGGGTTTGGAGAAGTGGCCTCTTTGAATCCTGTGTGTTCTGGGGTTGGGCTGGGCAGTGGGATCCCCAAGGCCCCGTGTCCTAGTGGCCCAGTCGGCCTTCACAGAGGCTTGCCCTTGGAAGAGGATGGCCAGGCCATTCGGCAGTGGCCTCTGGATGGATTTCTCATTCCGCAGGCCTGTTCCGGGAATTGTGTTTAATTTGGGAGCCTGAGCAGTGTGGGCATTCGCTGTCCTTTCCTGAGCCCGTCTCACCTCCCTCTGCCGGTGAGTTGCACAGACTCTCCCTGTCCCGAGAGTGGCCTTGGGCCTGCAGAGTGCCCAGGGCAGCACAGCTGGGACGTCACAAGGGCTGGCTTCTCTCACAAAGGGATTTGGAGGTGGAAGGTGCCAGGGAAGTGGGTCCTCCGTCCTTGCTGGGCTCATCGGGAGCTCTTCTCTCCTGAGAGCCTTGCTCTTGCTCGACTCAGACCTCCCTGCGGCTCTGTGGCTTTCCTCAGAATTCCATGTATAAATTAGTGAGGAGTAGTGGGGGTCTGCGCATGGCTTTCTGGCTGAAATGAAGCCCTGCAGAGGGAGATATGGCCTGTGGCAGGCCTGTGGCAGGTCAAAGACCCTTCCCCACAAGACACTTATCTTTCTGAGCAGCCTGGCCAGCCCTCCCTGGACAGCAGAGGCCCAGAAAGGAAAGAGTGCTGTCACGCGGGGTTGGCACACTGCATTGTCTGAGTCCATTTTGACCAAGCTTTACCTAAAACACGGTGTAGTTTAGGTCCCAGATGGAAGAGCTTGATCGCTTAGCAGGGTGGCCCTGGTGTCTGTGCGGAAGCCTTCCGTGGCTTCAGTACGAGCCAGGTGCACTCGAGTGCTTCGGGAATGTTGTTTGCTCATGACCACCCTATGTGGTAGGTACGATCGTTATCTACCTTGGATACAAGGACACAGAGGCTCAGAGCTGCTGAGTAACTTCACACCGCCCAGCAGAGCCCAGGGAGGAATCTAACCCCCACCGCTGGGCCGGAGCTGGCGCCTCATCCTGTGCCCTGCGTGGCACGCTGTGTTTCACGGGCACGATTCTGCAAATTCCTGTCCTCTGGCTTAAGTATTGTCAGTCAACTTAATATATTCCTTTGTTCCTAGCCAACTCCAGTCCAGAAAAATCCTGTACTCTCATTTCAGAGAAGCCGGGAGCACTTAGCAATCCCAAGAAAAGGTATATTCTCCCTACGGTCACAAGCATTCAAGGGTTTCTTAAACGTATTTGAGGAAGAGTAAGTGCTGTGTTTTACTCATTTGTGCATTATGGGAGGATGGGCCCTTTTTTTTGTTTGTTTTAAGATTGGCTTCAAAGGGTTTTTAAAAATTTATTTATAATTACTGAATCCAACAAACAGTGAGATCAGTGTGTGTGTTTGTGGGGGGTGAGGGAGGTGGGGGGAGAATGTTAAAACTTTGGTCACTCCTGGTATGTCGGTGGGCAGATGCCTTAGCCGCTGGAGCTGGGGCCGAGCCCTGCCCAGTAGCACAGCTCAGAGCTTTGCGTTTTCCCTGGGGCTCCTCCCTGGGTGCTGCAGTGTTTTGACAGACGGTCCCTTGAGCTTGGTGTTTTGACAGACGGTCCCTGTGAGGTTGAGACCTGGTCCAGGCTGGCCAGGGAAGAGAAGCAGGGACAGGATGAGAGAGTGAGGAGTAAGAAGGGGAGGGGAGGGGGGTGCAGCTTCGGAGACAGGCTTTGCGGGAGGCCCCGTGTGACCCTGTGTGATGTGCAGGACTGACCTCTGTCTCAGAGTTCAACCAGAGAGAAGGAAACAGCAGGAGATATCTATTTCGAGATTTTCTGTGAGGAATTGACCCACACGACTGTGAGGGGTGGCTAGGCTGACATCCACGAGGGGCCAGCGGGAGGGCCAGCCATCAGGACTCGAGGGCACGGGGGCGGGCACTGCTGTCCACTGGTGGAATCTTCTTCCTCCTCAAGGAAGCCTCGGCTCTGTGTTCAGGTCTTTCAACAGATGAGATGAGACCCACCCAAATTATCTAGAAGCCCCTCCCTCAAAGTCAGCCCTCTCTTGGCAGCACCGGGGTTCGTGTTTGAGCAAATGCCTGCAACTGCAGCCACCACCACATGACACGTCAGACCCCCACACCCCACTCCCTCAGGCCTTCCTCCTCCTTCACATGAAGGGACTACCCTGGGAAGTACAATGTTCTTTTCCTCCTGAAAATGTGTAAGAATCTCACAACTTCTGAAAAGCAAATCTCCCAGAGCTGTGGCCTCCTAACAATGTCACTTTTCTATCAGAGCCTCCCGGCAGCCTCTGTGCTCAGACTTGGTCGTGGTCCGTGTTGATTCACTGACCAAATGCCTCAGTTCAGTCTCAGCTACGTACTGTTTCATCCTCACAACCTTCAGTAATTTCTCTGCTCATCGACAAAGTGTATCTAGTTGCCAAGAGTAGCTTGTAGGCATTCTTCATTAAGGTGTTAGGGGAAAAGTAATGGTGGTATTACTTTGTTTGGTTGTAATTGTTTGGTTTGGTTGGTTGTTTCTTAGAGACAGGATCTCACCATGTCGAATGAGAGCAAAGAGCAACTTGGCAATAATTATATGGTTATGCAGGTTGGATATTCCTAATCAGAACATCTGAAATCTGAAATGCTCTAAACTCTGACATTTTTTGAGCACCTAAGTGACATCACAAGTAGAAAATTTCACACATGACCTTATGTGAGGGGTCACAGTCAAGATATTGTTTCATGCACAAAATTTTTTAAAATCTCTTATAAAATTACCTTCAGGCTATGAGTATAAGATTTATATGAAACATAAATGAATTTTGTGTTTAGACTTGGTCCCTTGTCCAAGATATCTCATTATATATATGCAAGTATTCCAAAATCTGGAAAAATAATGCATGAGATTATAACACATAGCACTTAAGTTCTAGCACTATATGCTGTTTAGTGCTCACAACACCCCATTTTGCAGACAACAAAACTGAGGCACAGAACTCCTAACTGACTGAACCAAGGTCGCAGCTTCTAAGTACCAGGAACAGGATTTGAACTTGGGCACTCTGGCTACAGAGTCCAGGCTTGTAACCACAGCAGTGGAAGTGCTACATGCTGGCCACTTGAGATAGTTCAATGTTTGAATCTTTGCTGCATCACCCAGGACATTTTCTTGTGGCCCTTAAATGTTTTACATAATCAGGGGGACTCTTGCTGCCCATAAATGAAAATCCACTCAAAGGATTTGGGTTTGGCTCCACTGGCAAATAAATTGATTCTAGCAAGTACCGGGACACAGCTGCCAGCCAGGGTCTTCCACGGGCACTGTGGATGCCTGCCCGTGAGTGATCTACTCTCCACAGTAGCCAGGCCCTGAAGGGACAGTTGGATTGGGGACATCATTCCCTGCCTTTCAAGCCCAAGGCCAGTGGCCCCGGCCAGGGAGCCGGAACCATCTTCAGGGTGTGGGAGCTGCTGCCCCAAATGCTGCTTCTGCTTACAGAGCCCAGCAAAAACGATCTACCTGCAGTCCCCGTCCCTCCTGATGGATGCTGGGACTCCAGGCTTAAATGTCCTCATGTGTTCTTTCCTCTCCCACTTCCAAAAACACTGATTTGTCATCTTCCAGAGAAACTTGTGATTAATGGCAATCCTCAAGTGCCTGCAGTTTCTTAATCATTGCTTTCTTTTACAAAAACATCTTTATAGCCACCTTCAGAATGTAGTTAGATTCAAGCTGTTTGGAAAGATTTTCTGGAGAGGCAAGACAAAAAAGGGAGTTAACTGCAGATGGCCACACCTGTGTCCTTCCATCAAGCCACTGTGTTTTCCCATCGCCTCTGCAGGAATGCTAAAATACCAAGTCTGCTGGAGTGCCCTGCATTTTTCTACCTGACGAAATAAAGTCAAGGCCCTGCTAGGATTCCTAGCAAAAACAGAAGGAGTGGAGAGGTCAGAAAATTATTCCACTTCTTCAGCTCCCACAGATGTGTCTGCCAGGCAACACATGCTTACAGTTCGGGAGAAATACAGTGAGCCAGTGCTTCTCAAGGAGTTGTCTGGGGAGCTCATTAAGATGCAGATGCTGATTCTCTGGGTCTGGGTGGAGCCTAAGAGGCTGCATTTCTAACAAGCTCACATGTGATACCAACACAGCAGGTTCACACACTACAGTTTAGGCAGCAAAGAGTTAGGGGCCACACCGACCACTTACGTATAGGAGAAGATTGAGAGAACCTTTGGAAGAAAAACTATGACCATTTAATAATTGTCATATTGACAGTCACACTAAGAGATATGCCAGCCACAGCAATTCACTTGTAGCAAGGGGAGACTGAAGCCAGACTGGCCCAGCAAGGGACCATTTTCCCTGCTCATCTGCAAACCTAGAACCTGGTCTGGGAAGTGGCTTCATGATCCCTTGTGTGACATCACATCAGTGTAGATTAGGATGTGGGGTTAGACATCCCAAAGGGGGACTCTGGTAAAAGAAGTGTAGTTGCAGATATTTTGATTGTATCATGTCACTAAATTGAAGAGAGGTATTGAAGAGAAAAACAGCAAGCAATATATATATATGTCTGCTGTACCAGGAAACCATTGATACGACGCCATCATGCTATTTCCACATTATCTCTTTGACTTTGTTTAAAGGCTACCTGGAAGGCCAAGTGCTGAATTTCTTTATCTGATACTAGCCCATGCCGAGCTTCCAACACTGAATTTACCATGGCTAATGTAGATTTCTGGTTTCCATAGCAGCCAATTTACTGCTTGTGCTTAATAAATGAAAACAAGACCTACAACTGTTAGTCTTTTCTTAAAAGACCTTGTTTTCTTTATTGTTTGTAAGAGCAGAAATGCCAGATCTGGACCCTGCTAAGTAGTGATCTTTTAAGTGAACCTGACCTATGGTACCAAAAGGAACAGCATGGCAGCAAATGGCCAGGAGTGAGCCATTTAATCTTGTTTTCCTAATTAAATGGTAGAAGCCTCTTTATAAGCAATCATCAGTGAAATCTGGTTTCTCTCTTGTTCACTGATAGCTATGATGATGATCTCTTTGCTTGTGGCTGAGCAGGAATGGAAATTCTGATGGCATTAGTATTTTTTTCCAGCAGATGAGCTGCTGTAGGAATTGGCGGGCATAGCACCCTGTCCTTGTTAGGGCTGGTGATATCCTTGTAGCCAAGCACAATTCATCTGTTCTCTCTCTAGTCTGCTTCCCTTATTGCCTTCTGACCTCCTACCTCTGCCGTGGTCTCTAGACAGCCAGCAGATGAGCCGTCACAGCTGATCCATGAAGCCCACCGTCCGAACAGCCTCCAACACACAGGCATAAAAGTGTTCTCTCCGAAGGGTCTGTTTTCTTCCTCCTCCTTCTTCTTCTTCTTCTTCCCCCTCTTCCTCCTTCCTCTTCTTCTTTTTACCTTATGTTTAAAAGAGCAAGCAAGCAAGAAACCTTTAGAGAATACTGCGTATAGCAGGAGAATAGCAAATAAACATACATGCTCTGTAGGGAAATATATATATACATATATATATATATATAAAACTCAGCTGCTTTTTCTACTAGGGCTTTCATTATGGTGATTCATGTAGGAGGTCTGTATTGGCTGTCACTTGGGTGCCACAGATTAAAGTTTTCTGATCTTTTTGACTCAAGGTCAAAGTAAAAGAATAGATTCTTGCAAATAAGAGGGGCCGTGGTCCCCCCTCTATTCAGTGGGCATTTGTAGAAAATAGATACTGTTTTTGGTTTTGGAGCTACAAAGATGAATTAGACATGGGCCTTGCCCAGGGGAAGTTGTCCAACAGGGACAGAGAAAGGATGCGCGACTCAACCGTGTTGCAGTGGCCCGCGGAACTCCCACATGGAGAAGGCGCTTTGTGGTAGGGTCATTGCTGTATGATCTGAGTCAGCCTTATTGTTGGTTTCTGTCTTGTTTAATAGACAAACTGGGACTCAACTCAGTCTCCCTCCGTCTCACAGTGTGAGTAGGCGGCTGGAGCTCGGACTGCTCAGGGAGCCCTGGAGTGAGAAGCAGAAGGGGCAGGTGGTGCCTGTGGGTAGTGAGTATATGGACATGCCTGGTATCCTGTCTAGAGGTCGAGATGGCCCCTGATACGGCATCATGGACAGGAAGGAATGGCAACAGGATGGGCATGAGGGGGGAACGTGCTGGACAGCAAGCTCAGTGACGTCTGGAGAGCAGAGGAAGCGGGAACAATGGGTTATCTGTCCCATAGGCAGCACAGTTTCCTGGTTTCTGAGCTAAACTGCTCTGAATTATAGCATCCCTTTGTCGTCGACTAGCCCTGTGGCCTTGAACCACCATCTCGCTTCCCTTCCCAGTTGGAGCCTCAATGTGCCCATAAAACACTGGCACACCACATAGGGCACTTGTGGTGGGCAGCAAATGAAAACAATTTCAGTCGTCAGTGGGTTGAGCAGTGCACTGGCCCAGGTGCACCCAGGATTCCTCGGGCTGTTGAGCGGGGCACTCATCTCTCTCTCATTGGTTCTGTGTTCTAGGAATAGAGCTGTGCCCCCCTGGAAAACGGTTCATGATTACGATGGTGGCGAGCTTCGTGGCCATGGCGGGCCAGTTCCTCATGCCCGGGCTAGCCGCCCTGTGCCGGGACTGGCAGGTGCTGCAGGCCCTCATCATCTGCCCCTTCCTGCTCATGCTGCTCTACTGGTCGTGAGTATCCTCTGCACAGCGCGCTGGGCTGGCGCGTCTGCACGTGCTTCCTGAAGGCCCAGCCCCGGGCAGGACACAGGATCCCCACACTTCCCGCTAGTTTCAGCTTGTGGTTCTGTCTGAGAAGGTTTTCCTCTCTTTTTAAAAAATGTTATTTTTTGAACTTTCTGTCTTGGAAAAATGTTCAAATATACACAAAAATAGACAGAAGAGTGGAATGAGTCCCCCGTGCCCTTCACCCAGCTCCAAAAATCTGCAAATCCACTGGCCAGTCTGGCTTTATAACTACTGGCTACCCACCCCACAGGGTTATTCTGACATGAATTTTTATGAATGGATTTGCAGGGAGGTGGGGGTCTTGTGTTAGGAGGGGGGAATTTGGAGATAATAAAAGAGTGATTTAGAAAAGCCTCCCTATTTCTTCTAGGTGAGGGGTGGGCAACCTTCAGCCTGTGGGTCACATTGGGCCCACTGTCTGTTTTTGTAAATAAAGTTTTATTGGAACACAGCCATGCTCGTGTGTTTACATGGCTATACACAGTTATTCTGGCTATCCACAGAGTTGAGTGGATGCAGCAGGATGGTATTATATAAAGCTGAAAATATTTACTATCTGGTCCTTTACAAAAAAATAGCTTGCCCACCCTGCTCAGTATCAGTCCAATATGCCTTTTTGAACTATGGGTAACCTTAAGTCTTTTGAGTTGCTGGCTTCCGAGCAGGGGGCAGGGGGGAAGGCACTAAACACACTGGTAAAGGGGGTTTGACCTGGGCCACTAGGTTTTTAAAAGAACTCTCCAGGGAATTAATGTTGAGTCAAGACTGAAAACCACTGCTCCATGGATAGAGCAATGTTTACCCTGAAAATGATTGTTTTCCCCTTTTGTAAATGCTGTTTCTCTTCCTTTCCCAAACTTCCTTCCCATCCCCCTCCATGCTGATACTCTCACCTTACCTATAAGTAGATTATGGATGTGACCCTGTGTTGCTACTGTTTAGTCAACAATGAAAACCAAATTTCTGGCCATGCAGTCAGTCTTATCCTTGCTTTAAGGGTTCAGGGGAGCTGAGCGTCCTTTGCTCAGGTGCCTGGAAGGGAAGGGGAAGAAAGCACCTATCTTTTGGCTTAGTGGTACTGCCTCCCCGCCCCTGCCCTGGTAGTAGATGCCCCGCGAGGGTGCGTGTGTGGGTAGTAGAGTCACCGCGAGGGTGCGTGTGTGGGTAGTAGATGCCCCGCGAGGATGCGGGCGCGGGTAGTAGAATCCCCGCGAGGGTGCGGGCGCGGGTAGTAGATGCCCCGCGAGGGTGCGGGCGCGGGTAGTAGAGTCACCACGAGGGTGCGGGCGCGGGTAGTAGAGTCACCGCGAGGGTGCGGGCGCGGGTAGTAGAGTCACTGCGAGGGTGCGGGCGCGGGTAGTAGATGCCCCGCGAGGGTGCGGGCGCGGGTAGTAGATGCCCCGCGAGGGTGCGGGCGCGGGTAGTAGATGCCCCGCGAGGGTGCGGGCGCGGGTAGTAGAGTCACCGCGAGGGTGCGGGCGCGCGTAGTAGAGTCACCGCGAGGGTGCGGGCGCGGGTAGTAGATGCCCCGCGAGGGTGCGGGTGTGCCCCGCGAGGGTGCGGGTGCGGGTAGTAGATGCCCCGCGAGGGTGCGGGTGTGGGTAGTAGAGTCACGGCGAGGGTGCGTGTGCGGGTAGGGGATGCCCCGCGAGGGTGCAGGTGTGGGTAGTAGATGCCCCACGAGGGTGCGGGTGTGGGTAGTAGAGTCACCGCGAGGGTGCGGGGGTGGGTAGTGGATGCCCCGCGAGGGTGCGGGCGTGGGTAGTAGATGCCCCACGAGGGTGCGTGTGTGGGTAGTAGAGTCACCGCGAGGGTGCGGGTGTGGGTAGTAGAGTCACCGCGAGGGTGCGGGGGTGGGTAGTAGATGCCCCGCGAGGGTGTGGGTGTGGGTAGTAGATGCCCCGCGAGGGTGCGTGTGTGGGTAGTAGATGCCCCACGAGGGTGCAGGTGTGGGTAGGAGATGCCCCACGAGGGTGCGGGTGTGGGTAGGAGATGCCCCACGAGGGTGCGTGTGTGGGTAGTAGAGTCACCGCGAGGGTGCGTGTGCGGGTAGTGGATGCCCCGCGAGGGTGCAGGTGTGGGTAGTGGATGCCCCACGAGGGTGCGGGTGTGGGTAGTAGATGCCCCACGAGGGTGCGGGTGTGGGTAGTAGAGTCCCCGCGAGGGTGCGGGTGTAGGTAGTAGATGCCCCGCGAGGGTGCGGGTGTGGGTAGTAGATGCCCCGCGAGGGTGCGGGTGTGGGTAGTCCGCGTACCACGAGGGTGCGGGTGTGGGTAGTAGATGTACCGCGAGGGTGCGGGCGTGGTTTCCCAAGAGGCTGGTTCTTGCCGACTGTGTCATGAGGACCTCGGCAGCAGCAGGGGCCAGCAATAGCAGATAGAAAAGGCCACCTGCCGGAGACGCCATTCAGCAGCCACCGCTGCCAGAACTGAGCTCCTCTGCTGGGGCTACCTCCAGCTCTTGTCCCAGAGTGGGATGTTCAAACCCCTCCCACAGCACAAGCGCGTTCCGGGACAGCCCTCCTGCCCCAGCAGGGCGTTAAGGAGCAGAGAATGAGCAGTGGTTTGTCTGGAGAAGGATGGAGTGGCAGCTTTCTTCCTTTTATCTCCTAAGGAAGCCTTTCTGCTCCCTCCCTTGTGGCAGCCTTTGCTGGGCGTAGCTGTTTCGGAGTTCAAGGGTGCTGATTTGTCTAACAAATGCTTCTCTGTGCTTCCCACTGTACCAGTCACAGATGGCAAGCACTTTGCAATAGTAAATGGTTCCACCCTCATATCTCAGCAGCCCATCCTATAGAGGACAGAACTGCGGTCCCCTGACCCCCACTGGCTCATGTCAGAGCCTGGACCTGAAGTGGCCGACTCTTGCCACACCTGGTTCCTGTCTTCCCCTGCCTGGCCCCTGTTCCTTGTTTGCTCTTTAGAGATACGGTACTCCAAAGCACCACGTAGGCTGCTGGGCACCCTGGTGCACGCAATAAATACTTGCTCGTTAAAGGAAAACAAGCAACTCTCAATATTTTGCTACCAAAAGCTGGTCATACGGGTTGGTGCCACAGCTCACCCCCTCTACCCAGCAGGCCCCTGTCTTCCCTCAGCTTCCATCCTGCGTCCCCACCCCTGCAGATTCTCTCTGCCACTTCCTCTGCTGCTAGCCTGCACCGGTGTTCTCTCCTACACTAGGAGAACAGGGCACAGCCTCCTGGCGACTCATACTCCTGAGAGCAGAGGTCAGACAGGGTTGTTTCCCTCACCCCAGGCTCTGCTCCCACCTGTCGCAGGCAGGAGGACACCTGACAAGGGAGAAGTGGCAGAGGAGGTCTTTCCAGAGCAGCCGCAGTTATGCAGGTATGCAGGTATGTGGTTATGCAGTTATGCAGGTATGCAGGCTGACCCATGTGAGAAGGGCCAGGTTTTTGTTTTTTTTTTTTCATTTTAGAAACATACTGAGGTTTAGTGATAGGCAAGGTAAGGCATTCATTTATTTAAATACACTCTAAAACCTCAGAAAAATTCTTTGAAATACGCAGTTTTAAAAACAAATTATATAGCTTTTGAAAAGACATCCAGGGGACTTGCAGAAGTAAACATGTGTGCATGTGTGTGCGTGTATGTGCATGTGTGTGCATGAGGACAGTGGTCCTGAGGTGCTCTGCCTCCCGCTCACAGCTCCAGCTCTGCAGTCTGGGTAGAGCTGGCCCAGCGACTGGCTGTGCTGCCTCCAGCCCGCTTCACACCTCTCTGAGCCCGCATTTTCTCATGTCTGTAAAAAGCGGGTCATAATAGTTCTTATTTCGTGGGGTTATTTTGAAGACTGAAATAACGCACGGAAAAGATATGCATGGAGGGGCAGTCTGAAGGGAGGCTCGGACACGGAGCCTGGACCTCTGCTACTTAATAGCTGTGTGACCCTGAGCAAGTCATTTAATCTCTCTGTGCCTCAGGTTCACCAGCTGTGAGTCATCATGGTCAATAATGGGGTTGGAAGGAATCAGTGAATTAACGTATGAGACATTTAGAACGGTGCCTGGCACTTAGTGCCATATGTATGTTAACTGCCATAATAATCATAATTATTTTCATATTTATATTACTATTAAGGTGGTTAGTACATGTCTGCTCTGTAAGTACTCATAAATATTAAATATTAGTCACTATTATTATTATTATTGCATCCTCTTAATATATGTAGGAGTCTGGGTGTTATGGGAGCAGGTTAAAAAATTGGTGGTGAGAAATGTAAACCACCTTTGCTTACCAGCCTTGAAAGGCTCCACTAGAATTATTGGCTTTAAAAGCCAATAATTGCCTACCCTTTTTTATCATCTTCCTCCCATCTGCTGCAGTGGGCTCTGTTGTTTGACAGGATGTGAAGTGGCCGGCTGGGGAGAGGGGGTGAGCTGTAGCACCAGCCAGCATGACCAGCTGTTGGTAGCAAAATATTGAAGGTTGCTTGCTTTCCTTTAATGAACAAGTATTTATTGCATGCACCAGGGTGCCCAGCAGCGTGCTTGGTGCTTTGGAGTGCTGTATCTCTGAAGAGCAGACGGGGGAGCACGTACATTAGCAAGGACTAGAAACCAAGCTGCACGAGGCACCGTCCCCAAGGGGCTGCTTCTTGGGGTAGGGGTAGTAAAGACAAACGTATGGGGACTGGCCAGAAGGAATCTTCTGGTTGAGCTGGTAGACTGAACAGACGTGGACCCCGCCACACACACACATAAATGCTGGATAAAATACAGCATTTTTTAGAAGTACAAGGCTGAGCTCCAGTGCAAGAAAGGGAAGTTCCCGGGGTCAAACCCAGGAGGGAGTCCCAGCAGGAGCAGACACAGAGGCAGCTCCCGGGCATCTGAACCAGAGAGAAGTGTGAGGAGCCTGGCTTTCAACACCTGCGCGGGGGCTAGAGCTGAGCTCCCAGGCCTCTGATGCAGTTAGAACTGAGCTCCTTCAGTCAAGCCAGGAGTCAAAACTGTCAATGGCCACAGGACTGGGAGATCTTTGCCTGCCACAGGGACTCAGCCCAGAGCTGGCGGACTGCCTTGGACCGTGAGCAGAAAAAGATTCACCCCGAAGAAATTGGAGCCTTGAAGTCTGCACCACCCAGGGCTGTGTGTTCCAAGTTCCAGCTGCTCCCTGAGGCTGAGATATCAGTGTAAGAACCAGTGAAGCGCATTGGACCCCTCAGGGTCCAAAACACAGCCTCCCACAGAGGCATTCAGGACTCAGAGGAAGAAAATTCTCGTTAAAGAAGAGCTCACAGGCAAAGGTCACAGATCCATGGGGAATCCACTAAGAGGGCCCAAACCTATAGACTGGGGAGTGTGCATCTCAGCAACTGTGGAAAATAGAGGAATCCGAAAGGGCAGTGAAGGGAGCTGGTATTTGTTAAGCAGCCACACTGCCTCATGCCAATGCTGTCGCCGGTGCCAGGTATTCTAGATACATCTCCAGAGCAAGCCTCTGATCACCTGAAAAGCACATTGCGTGGCAGAGGCGGGCGGGAGCCTGAAGAACCCAGACACACGTGAGGAACATGCTTTTGAATAGTGCTGTGTACCGAGTAGGGTGGTCAGGAGAGACCCCTCTGAGGGGCTGATGTTCGTGCTAAAGCCTGAATGTTTGGAAAGAGGAAGTCAAACAAACTTCTGGGTGGAAAAGTGTTCTAGGCAAAGGGGAACAGACAAGGCAAAAGCTGGCTTCCGCTCGGCTTCTCCCGGATCCGAGAGAGGAAGTCCAGTGTGGTTGGAGCATGGTGGACAAGAGAGGACAGAAGGTGACTTGGAAAGGCAGGTGGGGTCAGGCACTATGGGGTCTGAGGAGCACGGGCTTATTCTACAAAGACATAAAGACGCACTGGAGGGTCTTGAGCAGGGGACTCCTGTGCCCCAGATTGTGCTCTGTGAGGACCCATCTGTCTGCTTGGTGGAGAAGGCGTGGCGCCGGGCGAGGGCCAGGACAGAGGCAGCACACACACTGGCCTGTGTGACATCCCGGTGCCTGCACTGGGGAAGGCTGGGTGTCACCTGCAGAGGGCTGATTCGAGAGATGCTTTGAGAGTGGCCCGGGTGAGACTTGCTGATGGATCTGAGGTGACTCTTAAAGGTGAGAGAGGAGGCAGTGATGGCAACTGGGTCCGTTTCCTGAGATGGGGAGGCCAGAGCTTTAAGAAACATGGAAGCTCAGGAGGGTTGGAGGCTGAAGCCCTGTCCTGCCATCCTCCTATGGAGGGTGACAAGATGAGGTGACCAAGAGACTTGACTGAGGCCGAGCCTGTGTTAAGTTGTGAGTTTTATTATGATCCAGGTATAGTGAGGTCAGCAGGCCAGGACACAATTGCCATTGGAAGATCATTTGTTACTCTCAGTTCCCAGGAGGAGGGGGTAGATGGGGCCACACAAGGCCTCCTGGGAAGCACCAGGGTGGGTCAGGAGGCAGACAGGGAGGCGAAAACGTGGGCAAGAGCCTTTATTGTGGTTTCTGCAGGAGGAGCAGGTGGGGCAGGCTGTGCAGGTTGAGTTTTGGTAGTTTGATCATTTCTGCAGCTCGTGGGCATAGGGCCGCCCCTAGCTGTCTGGAAGCTGGCCCCAGGGTGACTGAGGCAGGCGGATGGTGGCCCACGAGTGAGAGCCCGACACCGGAAGTGGTTGGGGTATCGGCTCTGGATGGGTTGGTTTGTGTGTGAAAAGTACACTTGCAGGTGAATCTTTTACTCTGTCTAGGAATTAGCGAACCCTGGGAGGAGCAGCCTCTCTAGAATCAGCAAGGCTCCAGATGTGAAAACATTAGGAAATACAGAAAATACAAAGGCTTGGTTAATATGCGGCAGCTGCAGAGTTCCAGAGTTCTGGAATGAAGTGACCGCAAGGGTGGAGACGCTGGCCAGGAAGAGGTGGCAGCGGCAGCAGCATGATGCACCCAGAGACTGGGCAGGGACTTGGCGGGGGTGCAGTGAGCACAGGAGGAGTCTCTGGTGACGTGGGGAAGATGGGACGTGTGAATGATTTATGCCCCAGCAAGTGGAGCCAAGATAGGTGAGCGATGGCATTGCACGAGCTGCCTGGGGATGTTTATAATATGTTGAGCCTTCTGGGCCGTGGCAGGACCAGCTGGGCTTTAGGTGAAGAAAGAGCTGCAGCAGCTGGTGGCCAGAGAACGGGAGGGTCCGCTCACTTGGTACTCTCGTGTGCTTTGCAGAGTCACACTTGAGCACTCGGTTGTGAAGGAGGAGCAGCAGAAGAGAGCACTTGTGTTTTTCACCCGAAAGTAAACCCTGTCAAAGCGCTAGGTCGTTCCACTGATGGACGCAGATGCCTGAAGAGAAATGCATCTTTAGTCATTTTGCTCAGGCATACAGCAGGGCTTTAGTGCTCATCTAGAAGGCAGTCATACTGACTGATCCTTCTTCCAGAAAAAACATGAAATCTTTCCAGGGTCACAGCCAACAACCGAGGGGTTGGGGGGGAAGATGCATGATCCAAACCACAAGAAGAAGGGAGTAGTATCTAGGAGCATCTAGGAGGAATCCCGCTTCGATGCGCTGGGAAGACAGGAGGTGCCAGAATGGAAGAGGGAGCTGGGTGCAAGAGCTGCTCTGAAATTGTACACACTGGGGAAAGGTGCCCCTGCCAGGTGGCTACAGCCTGCACTGGGCGCATAGCTTAATGACAGAGCTCCTTCCTCAGCTGGGAGCCCTTGTGCAAGACACAGCCTGGTCTTGTATTTGGAGGTCCAGGTCTACGTTACATTAGAACATCCTAGAAAACCGCAGCATGGAAGATCAGGAAGGTAATATGTGGGACAGGCTGACATCAGGTTTCCTGCCCAGGAATTCACTGTTGAGGAATGACAAGAGAAGGAGAAGGCTGTTGGAGAGGTTGCCCACATGGTGTTTATCTAAAGTGGTTTGGAGGAAGTCACAGGAAGTAAGGACTTCTGGAGATAATGGAGATGTGAGTGCCACTCTCCCAAAACATTGGTGCATGCCATCACCATTCCTCATCAGGTAAATTAAGGGTACTGAGTACACATTATCATTTATAATGCAAAATTTGCAGCTGGGCATGGTGGCTCATGGCTGTACCCAACACTTTGGGAGGCTGAGGCAGCAAGATCACTTGAGCACAGCAATTCGAGACCAGCCTGGGCAACAAAGTGAGACCCCATCTCTACCATAAATTTAAAAAACTGGCCACACATGGGAGCATGCAGCTATAGCCCAGCTACTCAGGAGGCTGAGGTGAGAGGATCACTTGAGCCCAGGAGTTCAAGGCTGCAGTGAACTATGATTGCAACACTTCAAGGCAGCCTGGGTGGCAGAACAAGAGCCTATCTCTTAAAAAACAATGTGCTCGTCTGCTCTAAGAGCAGGTGTAGAATGTTGATGCTAATTCAACAAGCTCCCCAGTGAGGGCTCTCAGCCCAACATGTGAGTGCTTAAAACAGTGTTCTCCAGGGATGGAGGTGTCATCGTAAGCAAGACAGACAGTCCTGCCCTCATGGAACAGAGGGGCAAAGAAAGAAAACATTGCACTTGACGTCTTACGCCTCCCTCGTGGCAGACACATGCACTGTGATGTTTGCTGATTGTGTCTTCACATTTTAGAAATATGCTTTTCTTCAGATCAGTTGCACACTTCTTACATGTGAAAATATATTAACCATAGTACTCACGGATTCCTTAGCTCTTCCTGGATCCAAGGAACCAGAGATTGGTAGATTTATTCCTATTTGTAGGTGGGGAAACCAAGAAATGAAAAAAGCTTCACCAAATCACTCACAAATGTGGGAAAAGCATTCAAAACTGATTTTCAAATGTCAGTGGTTCTCAAAGTGCAGTCCCTGGGCCAGCAGCATCAGCATCACTTGGGAACTTACTAGAAACACAGATCTCAGGCCCAGCCCCAGCCCCAGCCCCAGGCCTGCTGAATAAAAACGCCTGCAGTGGGCCTGGCAGCCTGTGTTTTGAGAAGGGCTCCGGAGACGCTGCTGAGCCCTGCTGTTTGGGAAGCACACAGAAGACTTAACATATTTTGAAAAAGGATGATAAGAAGTTGCAAAAGAAGATCCTGTGCCGGGCGCAGTGGCTCACACCTGTAATCCCAGCACTTTGGGAGGCCGAGGTGGGCGAATCACGAGGTCAGGAGATCAAGACCATCCTGGCGAACACGGTGAAACCCCGTCTCTACTAAAAATACAAAAAATTAGCCGGGCGTGGTGGCGGGCGCCTGTAGTCCCAGCTACTCAGGAGGCTGAGGCAGGAGAATGACGGGAACCTGGGAGGCAGAGCTTGCAGTGAGCCGAGATCGCACCACTGAGCTCCAGCCTGGGTGACAGAGCGAGACTCCGTCTCAAAAAAAAAAAAAAAAAAAAAAAGAAGAAGATCCTATGAGTCAACTGCATGGAACACACTTTTCTTTTTTCTTTTTTTCTTTTTTTTTTTTTTTTTTTTTTTTTGAGATGGAGTCTCGCTCTGTCGCCCAGGCTGGAGTGCAGTGGCATCATCTCTGCTCACTGCAAGCTCCGCCTTCTGGGTTCACACCATTCTCCTGCCTCAGCCTCCTGAGTATCTGGGACTACAGGCACCCTCCACCTATGCCTGGCTAATTTTTTTGTATTTTTAGTAGAGACGGGGTTTCACCGTGTTAGCCAGGATGGTCTCGGTCTCCTGACCTAGTGATCCGCCTGCCTCAGCCTCCCAAAGTGCTGGGATTACAGGCATGAGCCACCACGCCCGGTGGAACACACACTGTTCATACATAAAAGAGGATTCGAGATTGTGTAGTGAAATGAAACAGATGCCATCCTCGAAGGGCCTGTGAGATCTGATGGTCCTGTCCAATTCCATGAAGAGAGCAGATATCTTGACCATCTTGGACAGCAGAAGTCATCAGTATTCCTGGAAGTGATGAAAGAAAGTAAAACAAGCTTGGTGCTGGCTCTATGCATTTCCCCTGCACTGTGGGGACCCGCACGCATGCAGGCACGTTGAGGAGTCTTCAGTCACGGCAGTGTTCCAGGTTCACGAGCAGGGAAGGTCTCCCCAGCCCGCTCCCCCGACCTCCCCGCAGGCACAGACAGGGCATCTTGCTGGCAAAGTGCTTTCCACACCCAAACCCATCCCTCCAACCCCGCGGGAAGCAAGTGTGTGCAGTTTTCTTGCTCTTTCCCCCAAGACTTCTAATCAGGTCCACACCTAGTAGAAAAATATTCTCACCTCGAGCCCACCTAACGTGTGTGTTTTGCATGAAATGCGTGGAGACAGAAACGCAAAGGGCCGAATGTGTGAAGCTGGTGAATTAGAGGAAAGAGCTGCTGGCAATCAGCGCGATCATCAAAAGCATCTGGGAAAGCAATAAGAAGCTAATAAGCAGTATGGGAAATAATGAGGAAATTAGAGAAGGATCACGCTGCACTGCGTAACATTGGAGAGTAAGGAACAGAACCGATTCCCCAAATGAAGAGGTAAACTGTAGCGCAGAGGCCGTGAGTGTGCTGCGGTAAAGGACACTGGCTGGGAGAAGACACTCCAGAGGCTGGCCATGCAGAAACCTTTAGGAAAAAAATGGACATGCTACACGGAGTTTTAATTTTTTTAATTTCATGAAGAAAGCTATTATAAAACATTTAAATGACCTCAGGTTAAATAAATGCCTCATTTTAAAAAACACACACACACAATTCCAATATGTAAATAGTCCTAATTTTTTGGCTCTTTTATATATCATTAAAATTATTTTGGTCAGAATAATACTGATTTT
Source organism: Chlorocebus sabaeus (assembly GCF_047675955.1). Classification (NCBI taxonomy): domain Eukaryota; kingdom Metazoa; phylum Chordata; class Mammalia; order Primates; family Cercopithecidae; genus Chlorocebus; species Chlorocebus sabaeus. Next base: position 3,182,492 of record NC_132920.1, on the reverse strand, counting down.
TAATATCTCTTGAGGTTTGTTTCTTAGACTCTGCTAAGCACTTTACATAACTTAGCTCCTTAAATCTTCCTGAAGACCCTCTGAGGTAGAGACCAGGACGGCCTCCAGTGCAGATGAGGAAACTGAGGCACAGAGAGATGCGGTGTTGCTGAGGCCCCATGGCTAGTAAGTGGGGCTGGGGTCTGAATTCCAGCAGGTGGACTCCAGAGCCACAGGGACCACCACCTGCTGCTCCGCCCAGTCACACATGCCGAGCCGGGGTGCTGTGGCCCAGGGACCCGGAACGCCGGCAAGCGGAGGGCCCTGGGCTGCTGAGAGCAGCATTTACTTGGCAGAGCTACACTTCTGGGAGGAATCCTCAGTGCCCTCTTTCTTATTTAAGTACATTGTTTAACATTGACAAAAACATTTCTTAAAATTACTGGGTTATCAGTACCTGCCCTAATAGGGGTTCAATAAAAATGGGTTAAGCTGATCAATTAGTTTTCCTTCTTGTTATCATTGAAATGATTTTTAAAAGACCATTTAAGAATTTTTTTTTTGAGACAGAGTTCTGCTCTTGTCACCCAGGCTGGAGTGCAGCGGCACAATCTCGGCTCACAGCAACCTCCACCTCGTGGGTTCAAGCAGTTCTCCTGCCTCAGCCTCCCCCGTAGCTGGGATTACCGGCGTGCACCACCACGCCCGGCTAATTTTGTGGAGACCGGGTTTTTCAGCAGAGACAGGGTTTCTCCATATTTCTCAGGCTGGTCTCGAACTCCCAGCCTCAGGTGATCCGCCCACATTGGCCTCCCAAAATGCTGGGATTACAGGCATGAGCCACCACGCCCGGCCAAGAATTTTTATACAGACATAATCCAGCAGGTATCAGCCTTTTTTTCTTGCCCAAACACACTTGACAGGCACAACAACTTCTACTAAAAACAGTTTTATTTCAAAAGGGGGGCAAAATTCAGCTTTAAACAAAGAGACTGTATTACAGATAAAATAAGTGCTATGGGTTCCCTGCATGAGAGGAGGGAAACTGAATTCAGTTACAGCAACAGTTAAGCACACAGGAAAATGCTTTCTTCAAAGGAAACTGGAAGCGGTAAGTCACGAAAACCACACAGTCTCCGGGAGCTTGAATCAATAGGCAATAATTATTTTTACAAGTTATCCAATAATCAATTTGAGAGATCGATAGGAAACATTTAAAAAAAATTCTTGGTCAAATCTGTTTTGCCTACAAACTATCTAAATGGGAGAAAGATTGGTTAATACTGACAAAAGGCAGATGTGGAAATAAAATGGTAACCTATATTTCCATCATAAAAATGGAGCAATTAAAAGTGAGATTGAAATGCTTTCTGTAAGTGGGTATTTTGGGATTTGCTGATGGCATGGATTTTAGGGAGCCCTCAGGCAACACTCCACAGAGATTGTGTAAGACAGTAGGAACCCCTGCGTCAACACAAATGCCTGCGAGTAGAAGCGGAGAGACTCCTGCGGAGGGGAAAGTGACCACTGAGCTTCTGCTGTGGAGGCCAGTGTGGCTATCCCCAGTGCCAGCCTTCGTCCTATCCCCAGTGCCAGCCTTCATCCTTCCTGTCCCCCATGCTAGGATGTGCCCCAAGAGTACATCTCACCACCCTGCTCCCACCGGGAAGCTGGGGTTGCTCCAGGCCAGTTTGAGATGCACATGCGCGCACTTTGTGGGGTGGTGGGGCTGGGCTGTTGGCAACTGACAGAGACCAAGTGGGTGGGCCTCTGGTGACAGGTGTCCAGGGTCTGTTGCTAGGGTGTTGCCATGCTGGCATCTGGCAAACGTCTACATGGTGGCTGGAATGAAGGCAAGGGGACCCAGCCGCCCATCTGCTTGACCCTGGGGACTCTGGCAGACCACACGGCCAGTACTAAAGAGTGGCAGTCCTGAGTGTCATTCGGACAGCCTCACTCAGCCATCAGAACTGGCTAAGGTGTTGTGACTCGCTTCATTGGGAGGTGAAGCCGCTAACATAGAGGTGTCGATAAAATTCTGCTTAGGAGCAGAAGCAACCGAGTCCCCTTATTCCTCTGCCCACTTACCTCCTCACATTGTTGTACAGCATCAGACTTCTTAAAAATCATTTGCAAAAATGCCAAAGTAATCCCCCTGCCACATTCTGTTTTGAAGGCTCTGTGTGCCTTATATTTTCTGTAGCCTCATAATTGCTTCTATGGATAAACAAGTGAAAGGTGCAGACAGAGGGAGAAGGTTAACCCAGCTACATGGAAGGTTATAGATTGTAGATGAATCTGTAACTGGACTCCAAGTATTCATCTGCCTCTAATATGAACTGAGGGATGTTTTAAATGTATGCCAATTGTTATCCATTCAGAGCTGGTTAATCATGAAAAATCTGACTCCAAAGGCGTTTTAGGCACTGACTTCATTTGGTCTGGCAAAAACCTAAAGAAGCATAAGCACATTTATTCAGTGTGTTGTCAGGAGCAGCATCTTCTTCACCTTCCAGAAGGAGGCGACAGTGAGCGTTAGCCCTTAGTCTAGATGGAGAGTGTTGAAGCCAGGCCAGACCTTGATGCTGTTCCACTCCCCGGTCTACAGGTGTGGGGAAACTGAGGCCCGAAGGAATAAGGTGACTTGCCCAGGGCTACAAAATTGGCACACAAACCCAGGGCTCCCAAGAGATTTCCACCATAATTTTTCTAGAGCAGAATTTTGGAGCCTCAGTGTATATCACTTCAAAAGATGAGACACAAGGTTGTGAGCTTTTGTAACAGATGAATTAGCAGCATAGTCATTTAAATTATGAATGCACTTTTTCTCCCAAGAGATTTTCAAGGAATTCCTTTGCCTTAGGAAAACCTTGGGTCTAACTATCCTCAGAGCCAGTCTTTGTTCGATTTCATGATACTCATCCCTTCTCTCAAAATTCTGAAGTTTAATGAAAGCCCCCTTATTGTTTTAATACCAAACAGAACTAACGTTTAAAAAATCCAAGTGGAAGAGTATGTACAGAATCCAAGCTTATATTTTTTGCGAAAGTTTTGATGCTTATATTTTTTGCAAAAGAAGCTAAAGATACTCCCCAAACTGGTACTTAATTCAACTTTAGCCTTTAATTTATTATTATTTTTAGAACCTCTTCAGAATCTCATAATACTCTGATACTTGGCAACACCCCAAAGCATCAGTGGCTAGAATCACCCCTTTAGATCAGAAGCACCCTCGCTGCCGCCTACAGCCCTTCTCACATCACATTCAGGGAAACCTTATCTCCACGATGCCTTTTGAGATTCTCCTCCCTCCCCCCAGTCCCTGCTCTGTGTCCCCCACTCTGTGATGGGAAAGCCTATTTGATAGAAGTTCCTCCTTTATTAGGCATTTATTAATTTACACATTTTTCCCGAACTAGACAGTGAGCTCCTTGGGGCCCAGACACTGTGTGTGTTTCATCTCCAGGCCAGCCCGTCCACAGCAGGGGGATGGTACTCGGTGCATGTTTAGCCCATGAATGGCGTCATGTGGAACCACAGACAGGAAGGCACGCCTGTCTGCACAGGTATCGCCCTACAATTAAATATTTCGAAAAACAAATGAATGACTTGAGGGTAAAATTAATTTAATAAGCATGGGCAGTTCATCTTATTTCCTTCCTGTATTTTCTTTGTGAGTAAATGTGCTAGTACAGCACGTTAAAGAGGGTAGATGTGCGTCTCATATAATTGCCAAGCTGGCATTTCATCAGAGCGGGTGTTAAGTGAACTGGCAAGAAGGCAGCCAACATAGTATACTTGTCTATGTCAGAGTCTCCAACTGGATAGAGGAATAATTTATTTTATTTTTAGATGTCAAGGAAAAATGATCAACCTTACAGGGTTTCACAGTATTGAGTTTTAATTACAGATTCTACTGAGCAATTACTCAGGTTACAGGGACTAAGATGTAAAACAGATCCATGAAATGTAAATCAGACGGGCTTGAGACTTAGCCACATCTCCACTCCGGAAAAGAGGACAGAGACGGGGATGTGGACCACAAGCAACACGCCGCTGTTAAATCATCAGTTACCCTGCAGTGCATCGGGTGCCAGAGGAGAGACAGGGCGCTGCCACTTGAACTGCGTGCCGACACTCAGCTTTGAGGAGTGCCGATGTGGTGGTATTAAGGAAACATGGAGAAATTTTCCTGCCTTGATACAGTAACATCATATACATGATACCACTGGGGAAAAGTTCCACAGAAATACATTTACCATATAAATCTCTAAGAACCAGCATTTCCGCATAGCTAATTTGGGTGGGACTCTTTGTAGAACACATTTTTCCTGCTGTAGAAGCAATACTGCAATCATGGCATGATGTAGGAAAACTCCACTGGCCTAGGGGCCTTAAGCCCCAGGTTCCAGGCCTGCCTCTGCCATTCATGAAGCCCCGGGCAGGGCATTAGCATGGCCAGGCCCAGGTCACCTGCCATGCAGTGAGGGGCTGGGTTAAGTGCAACCCGGAGACCCCCTTCTGACTGTAGTTCCGTTTTGTAATGTTGCCTGTCCCTGCTGAGCAATTGGAGAGCCATCCCTGTGGCGGCAGGTACTAATGTGTGACTGTGGTGTAATCCTTCAGAAGCATCTGTGTGTGAAGCTCCTGTACCCCCAAGGAGGCTGGAATGCCTGTGTACAGCTGGCCCGCTGCCTCCTGCCACCTGCTTGTCAGCCCGCAGTCCTTATTACAGTCAGGTGCCACCCTGCTCTGAGGCCTCTGCCCAGCGCTAGTGGCCTGGGGCTTTCCCAGCTAGGATTCAGTTGTCTAAGTGAAGACCCTGGGCGCGCCTCTGTGAAGCAAGTCTGTGTTTTCAGTGAGTGGACTGAGTTACCTCTGCATTCAATCAGAGACCCCTTTTACCTAATTTCAGATTCTTGGCTCTTTTCTTGTTTGTTTTTATTTTCATTTGGAGACAGGGTCTCACTCTGTTGCCCAGACTGGAGTGCAGTGACACGACCTTGGTCCACTGCAACCTCTGCCTCCCGGGTTCAAGCGATTCTCCTGTCATCCTCCTGAGTAGCTGGGATTACAGGCGACCGCCACCGTGCCTGGCTAATGTTTGTATTTTTGGTAGAGATAGGGTTTTGCCATGTTGGACAGGCTGGTCTTGAACTCCTGGCCTCGAGTGATCCGCCCGCCTTCGCCTCCCAAAGTGCCCAGCCCTTGGCTCTTTTTAGATTAATTGAAGCCATAGGATAAGGGACCTGCCGATCCACACTGTGGGTTTGTTTTGTTTTGTTTTTTGGTTTGTTTTTTGGTTTTTTGGGTTTTTTTTGTTTGTTTTGGTTTGGTTTTGGTTTTTTGGGTTTTTTTGGGGGGGGGGGTTGTTTGTTTGTTTGTTTGATTGTTTGTTTGTTTTTTGAGACAGAGTCTTGCTCTATCGCCCAGGCTGGAGTGCAGTGGCATGATCTTGGCTCACTGCAACCTCCGCCTCCCTGGTTCAAGCAATTCTCCTGCCTCAGCCTCCTGGGTAGCTGGAATTACAGGCCCGTGCCACCACACCCAGCTAATTTTTGCATTTTTAGTAGAGACAGGGTTTCACCATGTTGATCAGGCTGGTCTCGAACTCCTGACCTCATGATCTGCCTGCCTTGGCCTCCCAAAGTACTGGGATTACAGGTGTGAGCCACCATGCCCAGCCCATGCTGTGGTTTTTTGTTAGGTTTTCTGTCCCAAGTACATTTTGGAAAATGGCATGGTTCACGTTTTTGTGAGGTTCGATCGGCCTTGAGTTAGTGCCTTCTCCTCACGAGTAGGAATTAATGTGCTTTTATTCAAGACCTCAGGAGACGAGACATTGTGCACACCTGGGGACCTGTCTCTGAGCACCAGGTGGGCAAATGTGTGCCAATCTAAAAGGAAGGGAATGTTTGGAGTGAGACTGGCATTTTTCACTGAGATATGGGGGCAGTGTGCCATAGTGGAGGAGGTACCTGGAGATGCAGGCACGTGTCGGTGCCCTGAATACGATTGGGAAGGACACGTGCCCAGCCAGGGAGGGCTTAGCCCTGTAGGATGGGAGGGTGAGTGCAGGGGCACTGGGATTGGGGTGAGTGGTATCGGGGGGAGCTTTTGTCTTCTAATATTTTCTTTAATTGTGGTAAAATACACATAACATAAATTTTTCCACTGAAACCATTTTTAAGTGTACAACTCAGTGACCACATCCACAGTGTTGTGCAACCATCTCCACTATCCATTTCTAGAACTTTTTCCCGTTCCCAAACAGAAACTGGTTGCCCATTAACCACTAGCTCCCCCTTCCCCTATCCCAGGTCCTGGCAGCCTCTACTCTACTTTCCGTGAATTTGACTCCTCCAGTGCCTCATGTGAGTGGAACGTCAAGGTGTTCCTCCCTGTGCAACTGGCTTATTGCACAGAGCACGGTGTCCTCCAGGTTCCCCCAGGCCGTAGCAGGTGTCAGATCCCTTCTGTTTAAGGCCAAATCATACTCCATTGCACAGGTGGACCACATTTTGTTATCCATTCATCCATTGATGGAATCTGTAATATTTTAGTTTTTAAGTAGAGAATGGGTTTATCTGTGATTTGCTTAATTAATTCCATAGCCAGACTCAACCCTGGCATCCTCCATTGTAACTCACAGACGGTCACCGCTTCCAGCTGCTGTGGACAGTGTCGCGAAGGGGGCTGTCTCAGCAGGTGTGCCCAGCACGCACCGTGGTGTGGTTCCTGCGCAGCTCTCGCTGATCCGAGATACGTCCATGTTGGACGCCAGCAGGGCCTGGGCCTCAGTCTGTCATCCAGCATGTGACTATCCTGCAGTGGAACATCTGCAGGGCTCTGTGAGGAGGGACAAGTGAAGGCTAAAGGCATTGGTATCCCAGTTGTGTTCTGCCTGCATTGAGTTCAGGCCAGTTCAGGTATTATGACCAGAATGCTTTGGGGGTTCCAGAATCATTAATGAAGATTGTGGACATTCTAACCATCCCAAAGGGGTTTCTGGAAAGGGCTGGGGTCCAATCTGTCATTGACCTTTAGACGAGAGATCCGCTAGATGTGTCGTCAGGAGGAAAGAGCCGTCTCCGCCGTCCCTGAGTTCTGCTGGAATGCGGGAGGTCCGAGCGTCGAGATGCTGAGACCTGGAGCCAGTGAGGACACCTGCCCGGACGTGCCGCTGAGAACGCGGGCTTTGTGCCTACCCTCAGCTCATCAGTAACCAAGTGCCACCTGTGCATGGCATAGCGCTGCTGTATGCCATCCGCTTAGCATGTTCATGGCCCATCAGCGAACATTTGCTGTGAGATCCTCCAAGTTAGCAAGCCTCCTACTTACCCTAGAGGAGGAATCCTTGTGCCCCTCCATTGCTGTATCCACACCACGCTGGGGGTGCTGACGCCTGCTTAGTGGGGAGGCAGCTATCTGCCTCTCTCTACCCTGGGGGGCTGCATACACGCACAACCCAGCAGTGCCTCTGCCCACTCCTTCCTGGTCCTGGGTGACCTCAGCTTGAACATTCTGCTCTAGACAGCATCCTTGTCCTGAACGGCTCTTCAGAAGCAAAGAGGAAAATACTCTCCACTCTCTGTTCTTCTCTGCTTCTCACTCCCCACATGGGGTTTAGGGCTTGGAGGGTGAGTGGAGACTTTTAGTTCTGCCCGCGTCCTTCCCACAGAAGCACTGGGGGTCCGTGAGCCAGCCAGCTTAGAGCAATCACTTGTTAGGTGTGAAGACTGGGCTCCTCTAGGTCTTCCCAGCCTGACAGTCTGTCCAGCCAGGCTGTCTGGGTTTAAATCCCAGCTCTGCCATTGAATTGCTGTGTAATCCTGGGCAATGTATTTGAACATTCTTTGCCTGAGTTTTCCCATCTATAAAATGGGGATAATGATAGTACCACCACAGAGTAAAGACTTAAATACTTACAGCTTTAGAAACTTCCTGTTCCACACCTGTGGTTTCAAGCAAGGCCTTTGCTGCATGAACCAAATCCTTTTTCCCTTACCTGGGTGATACAGTTTGTTCATGAGTCCCTTCCAAATCCCGTGTTGAAATCTGACCCCCAGTGTTGGAGGTGGGGCCTGGTGGGAGGTATTGGGTCACGGGGGTGAATCACTTGGGCTTGGTGCCCTCCCCACGGTAGTGAGTGAGCTCTCTCTATTAGGCCATTCAAGGGGTGGTTGTTTGAAAGAGCCTGTCACCTCCCCCCTCTCTTGCCCCCTTTCTCACCCCATGACATGCCAGCTCCCCTTGCCCTCCACCATGAGTAAAAGCTTCATGAGGCCTCACCAGAAGCAGGGCAGATGTTGGTGCCATGCTTCCTGTACAGCCTGCAGAACCGTGAGCCAAATAAACCTCTTTTCTTTCTAAATTACACAGCCTCCAGAGCCTCCAGTGTTCCTTGATAGCAACACAAACAGACTTAAGATAGTGGGACTTCTCCAGCTTGCACCTCTCCTCTTGCACTGCCATCCTGGTCACAGCCACTCTGAGAGCCAACTTCAAGGCTTTCTCCCAGGGAAGCTGCTGTGGTTTTAATGCCTGGTTGTGTTTTATGGTTGCAGAAGTCATCCTCAAGGTCGCTTTTTGGTCATCTACACGTGAGGATGCACCAGGCAGATGTGGCTCCAGCTACCCACCGTGCTTCCTGATTTTTTGTTGAAAGTGATCAATTTCTCTGAGGCTCAGTTCTGTTCCTCCCAAGTCCTGAGCCCTTGGCTGGCTTTTTAATTTGCATGGCGTTATTACATTATGTACTTGTCAGCAGAGATTTCATTAAGTTCCCATAATATGGCCACGCTGCACATTATTCCAAACTAAAACAGCCATCTCTGGGCTTGCTCAGAGGCTGACAGGCCAATGAATTCTTAATGATTTTGCAGCAAATTTAAATTCATGGAGTGCCTCATAAAACTTAAGTATTCCCTACACATACCGTTTGGGCTTGTGGCATTCCAGAATGCCTGAGGACGCGTCTCTGGACCGGTACTTCCCAACTTCAGTCACTGGAGTGCCATCCAAGCAATACAGGTTTGCTGCTGTGCTTTGTCCACAGAGGTTAAGGGTGTGGGCTATCTCATCAGACTGCCTGGGTTCACATCCCAGCTCTGCCATTGAATAACTGTGTAATCCTGGGCAATGTACTTGAACTCTCTTGGCCTGAATTTTGCCATCTGTAAAATGGGGGTAATTATAGTGCCACTATATAATGGACTTGCAAGCATCAGACACAGGGGAAACTGGTGGAACAGTGCCTGTTAGTCGTAAATCCCATCGGGGGAAGGTGGTGAGCAGTGCTGCCTCCCAGTGGAGACAGTCGTGTAGCTAAGGGGAGCCTGTCCCTTGCCTCGCACCCCAGTCTCCTGGGGAGTGCTGTGTCTTTTACTTCAGTCCACTCCAGTCCCGTGGCTGCTGCTCTTCAGAGCCCATAACACTTAGGATCTTCCACTACCTGGGCCCTGCGTCCCTCTCCTCCTTGTGTCTTCTCACCTCATTCCTAGCATTCGGGTGTATCAGCTTGCAGCTCTCTGAACACAACAAACGCACCATCCCACACCCCTGGGCCTTACCTCTGGATCCTGCCCCACTCACCTCCAGCAGTACGAGGGGATGCAGGGCCTGCCCCGCAGCTGCTCATCTTCCAAGACGGCCCAAGCAGAGCCCGGCCTCTCCAGAGCCTCCCGTGACCAGCCCCTGGACCAACTGCCTAGGACTGGCCCCCATATAACCCATACCATACAGGCTTCCATCCAACGCGATCCATGGATTCGTCACTACATCTGAAAAAAATGGATTTCAGATGGATTTGTAGTGACAATGGTCAGTACGTATAAGAATAAAAACAATTTGGGGACCCATTGAAAGCTTGGGCTCCCAAAGAGGCCCATACCCACTTCTTAAATCCTCACACCACGCCTTTGTAAACAGTAATATCCTTGAAATCTTTTCTATGAGCTTTGCAATTCTCAGAGACTCTCTAGAAAGGGGACTTGCTCATCATCACTTCTCATAAAGACATTTATTTGTTGTTGTCAGTTTGTAGGTATCCAAAGTGTGTCATCTTTAGACCCAGTTGGAGGATGACAAAGACGAGGGAGTGGTCACTGAGGAGCAGCCAGAGTCTCAGAGGCCTGTCTGCCCTTGCACCGCTGGGCTGCACACACGCCCTCCTGCCTCAGGCCTGGTCTGCGCCTGTGGCTTTGAAGTCTGAGACAAGGAGAGACTTTTCTCCTGAAGGGCAAGGGCTGTGTGGGCCCAGATAAGAAAGGGGAACAAGCAGAATTGAATCCTCTCTAGGATTCAGTGCCTGGACTGATGGGATTCCAATAGCGTCAATGTCTGCCTGGTATGCGTAATGCAGGGCTTTATCTTTGTAACGGCATCTGTTCAATTGACACATCAGAATTGTACATATTTACAGGGTACATAGTGATGTTACCCTGCGTTAAATGTATAGTGGTCATATCACAGCATGCAGCATGTCCATTCTCTCAAATGTTTATCATTTCTTTGTGTTGGGAACATTCAATATTTGAAACTATATGATATGTTATTAACTATAGTCATCCTACAGTGGTACAGAACACTAGAACATATTCCTCCTATCTCTTGTAATTTTGTATCCTTTAATCAATCTCTCCCTATTCCTCTTCCCCCTACCCTTCCTAGGATACTCTGTTCTACTTTTCACTTCCATGGGATCATCTTTTTTTGAGCTTCCACATGAGTGAGAACATGTAGCATGTAATTTTCTGTATCTGGCTTATTTCACTTAACATAATGTCTTTCAGTTCCATCCATGATGCCACAAATGACAGGATTTCATTCTTTTTTTTACAACTGAATAGTATTCCATTGTGTGTATATACCACATTTTCTTTTTCCTGTCATCTGTGTTAGACACCTAGGTTGATTCCATATCTTACCTACTGCAAATAATGCTGCAGTAAACTCACGGTGCAGATGTCTCTTTGACTGATTTCCTTTCCTTTGGATAAATGCCTGTAGTGGGATTCCTGGATCATGAGGTGGTTGTTTGTAGTTTTCCAGGAACCTCTGTACTGTTCTCCATAGTGGCTGTACTAGTTTCCATTCCCACCAACATCATATAAGAGTTCCCTTTCTCCACATCATTGCCAGCATTTTTTTTTTTTTTTTTTTGGTCTTTTTGATAATAGCCGTCCTAACTGGGGTGAGTTGATACCTCGTTGTGGTTTTGATTTGCATTCCCCTGATGATTAGTGATGTTGAACTTTTTTAAATATATATTTGTTGGCCATTTGTGTCTTCTTCTGAGAAATGTCTATTCAGATTGTTGCCCATTTTTAAAATCAGGTTGTTTCTTTTTTTGCTGTTGAGGTGTTTGAGTTCGTCATATGTTCTAGATGTTAATCCCCTGTCAGATGAATAGTTTGCAAAGATTTCCTCTCATTCTGTAGGTTTTCAGTCTGTTGATTGTTTCCTTTGCTGTGCAGAAGGTTTTAGTTTCTCCAGGATCAGCTGTATGGTAGAACACAAAACAAGTCTCAAAAACATTTTAAAAATCAAAATCATGCCAAGTATCCTATGTGACCGTAATGGACTAAAACTAGAAATCGGATTACAAGAGGAACGTTCAAAACTGTACAAATACATGGAAATTGAACAACATACTCATGAACAATCAACGGGTGAAGGAAGAAATTAAGAAAGAAACTAAAAAATTTCTTGATACAAATGAACATAGAAACACAATATATTAAAACCTATGGGACACAGCAAAAGCAGTATTAACAGGCAAGTTTATGGCAACCAATGCCTACATTAAAAAACTAGAGAGATTTCATATAAACAACCCAATAATGTATTTCAAGGTACTAGAAAAGCAAAAACAAGCCAAACTCAAAAGTAGAAGGAAAGAAATAATAAAGATCAGAGCAGTCATACATGAAATTGAGACTAACAAAACCACAGAGACGATCAATGAAACAAAAAGTTGGTTTTCTTGAAAAGATTTTTAAAATGCATAAACCATTAGGTAGATTAAGAAAAAGACAGAGAAGACCCAAATAAATAACATCAGAAACAAAAAAGACATCACAACAGATACCACAGAAATACAAAGAATCATCAGAGACTACTATGAATACCTATATGCCAATAAATTCAAAAACCTAAAGGAAATGGATAAATTCCTGACACATACAACCTCCGTGATTGAGCCAAGAAGAAATAGAAAGGCTGAACAGACCAATAACAAGTAATGAGATTGAATCAGTCATAAAAAGTCTTCCAAAAAAGAAAAGTCCGGGACCAGAGGGCTTCACTGCTGAATTCTCCTGAAACTTTAAAATTTTAATACCAACTCTTTTCAAACTATTCCCCCAAAAAATGAAACAGAAGGAATTCTTCCAACTCATTTTACAAGGGCTTTATCTTGAAGGCAAAATGGCACCACTCAAATGTCCATACTCAAATATGCCGCATTTTGGATCTTCCCTGAGCTGTCACCTCCTATCCTGACTTCAAAACTGTGTGAAGTGAGCACGTCTCCACGGTTCTCCCCTCCCTGTGGGTAACACTTGAGGATAAATCAAGGAAGAGGACTTGAGATTGCCGGGGGCAATGAAAAAGTTATGTCCTCTTGTGGAAGCTCTGCCCTGCTCGTTCACACCACCTGTGCCCTCAGCCCTGGGCAGTGGCGCTTGGGGGTCCTGGCCCTGGGGGTTGGAAGGTGGGGCTACAGCTCCTCCTCTGTTGTGTCATCTGGGCCTTGTTCTTCATTTATGGTCTCGATTTTCAAAATCCATTTCCTGCCATGGAGTTCCACAAGCATTTGATATAAATTTTAATTATTTTGAAAGGACACAAATTTCCACGTTGTAGGCCCTATTTTAAGACTGCAGAGACTGCCTGCAAAATCGCTTGTGCTGTCATATTACCATATTTATATATATTCATATATTGTTTCTTAGGTAGGCAAAAATTCTCATAGAAATCACAAAATATTTAGAATCAAATCACAAATGTATTACAAATGATAATACTTAGACAAATTTTGAAGTCTTCAATACACTTATGAGAAAAATTAATAATAATGACCTCTGTGTCTATCCCGACAAATTAGAAAAAGATATGAAACCCGAATGCATCAGAAAGATGGAAATACTATAGATCAGAACTTAAACTACGGGGAGTTGGCATTTGTGTTGTTATTTTATTATAAAGAAAAGATCTGATTTTTAAAATACAGCAAAATGTGAATACTATATCATATTAATGTCAAGTATCTGAGGTTTCTATTTGCTTGTATTATGTTATTCAAAATTAATTTTTATAGCTAGAGGCCAGTAAAACAAACATTAACTTTGAGTATTTTAAAAAAAAAAATCAGTGCCTGCAAATGCATTTGGGACTTCTTGTGAGATGACTGGAGACCTTCTGTCCATTCCACACGGCCGTCCTGCATTCCGTGCACCTGCGCAGTAGGACAGCTTTTAACTCTTCAGGAAGCTCCCAGAATGAGTTACCATTCAGGTCAGACCATCCCAAAGGTACCACCGAATGGTACCACCGAATTCAGGGGGAACCACCTCATCATGTAAAACGCAGTCACAAACAAATAGAAAGTTGGACTTTTTTCAAATAGGTAAAGAGGAGGCAGTAGTTATTAGATATCAATAATGATATGACTTTGAAATAAAAATTTTCTGCTTCTCACAGTCTGTTCCTGCTGCTTCAACAAAACACCTTAGCCTGGATGATTTATAAACAACAGAAATGTATTGCGCACAGTTCTGGAGGCTGAGATGTCCAGGGTGAAGGCACCAGCAGATTCGGTGTCTGGCAAGCGTGTGTTGCTCATAGATGGAGCCTCTTCTATATGTCCTCACATGAGGCAAGGGGCAAGGCACCTCTCTTCAGCCTCCCGTTCTCATGACTTAATCACCCCTAAAGGCCCTATCTCTTAATACTATCACATTGGGGTTTAGTTTCCAATATATGAATTTGGGCCGGGGTGAGGGAAGCACCATTAATACTTTTTCTACTGTTAGATTCATTTTAAAACTCTCCTGAGGCCGGGCACGGTGGCTCACGCCTGTAATCCCAGCATTTTGGGAGGCAGAGGCAGGTGGATCACGAGGTCAAGAGTTTGAGACCAGCCTGACCAACACGATAAAACCCCGTCTGTACTAAAAATACAAAAATTAGCCAAGCATGGTGGTGTGCGCCTATAATCCCAGCTACAAGGGAGGCTGAGGCAGGAGAATCGCTTGAACCTGGGAGGCGGAGGTTGCAGTGAGCTGAGATCACGCCACTGCACTCCAGCCTAGCGTGCAGCAAGATTTCATCTCAAAAAAAAAAGAACTATCCTGAGTTTGAGTTTGCAAAGCAGATGTTCGGTAGTTACAATAACCTCTTCTTTTTTTTTTTTTTTTTTTTTTGAGACAGAGTCTCGCTCTGTCGCCCAGACTGGAGTGCAGTGGCCGGATCTCGGCTCACTGCAAGCTCCGCCTCCCAGGTTTACGCCATTCTCCTGCCTCAGCCTCCCGAGTAGCTGGGACTACAGGTGCCCGCCACCTCGCCCGGCTAGTTTTTTTTGTATTTTTTAGTAGAGACAGGGTTTCACCGTGTTAGCCAGGATGGTCTTGATCTCCTGACCTTGTGATCCGCCCATCTCGGCCTCCCAAAGTGCTGGGATTACAGGCTTAAGCCACTGCGCCCGGCCACAATAACTTCTTACCAGCATCCGTGGTGACTTTCCTGACACAATTTTAACTAAAATAGAGTGAAGTGATAACTAGAACACTGAGGGCTACAAGAAGCTAGGACTGTCATCTTGAGCTTTGATTTCTACTTTTTGTCTCTCCCAAACAGTCAAGGGTCAGCTGCCTGTTTTGCAATAAAGTATTATTAGCCCATAGCCACACCCACTCCCGTACATCCACCCTCAGGCCACAACGCCAAGATGAGGAGAGACCATTTCACCCTTAAAGTCTAAAATATTGATGACGTGGACTTTTGCAGAGATAGTATGCCAGCTCCTGCTCTGTGCAGTCACGGTGTTCTCTTTGAGCAGCTTGTAAATATTGTCATAAATATAAATTTATAAAATTAATTGATAATAAAACGCTGGTTTTTTTGTATTAGGGTGCCTCACAAGATTCCGTCTTTTAAAAAAAAACATAGATTCTGTTGCTTTGGTAAAACTTGAAAACCACTGTGATGTGGCATTGTCTGAGGGCAAAGTGACCTGCAGTTAGCAGTAACATGTGAATAGCTCTGAAGGAAAACCCCGGGAGACTGAGCCTTCATGTTCCACAACTGAAAATAACTGCAGGTTGGTCATATTTGGAAGTAATTTTTTAAACGTAAAATCATTCTATTACTATTTATTGTGACAAAATACAACCAAAGCAGCAGCCTTCCGTGAGTTGTTTCTCCATGCGTTACTTTGAAAGGTATACACTGATTTCTTGACACAACTGGTACGAATGTTGTTCATATCTGCTACTCTGTGACATTGTTTAAATTATTTTTTATTTTTGTAATTGATACGTAGTAATTGTACATATTTATGGGGTATACAGTGATGGTGCAATGCGTAGAATGTAAAATGATCAGATCAGGGTAATTATCGTGCCCATCATCGCAAATATCACTTTTTCGTGTTGGGAACATTTAACATCTTCCTTCTAGCTATGTGAAACTGTATATTATTAGTAGCTATGGTCATCCTGCAGTGGCATAGAACATTAGAACTTGTTCCTCCTACCTAGCTATAATTTTGTAACCTTCAACCAACCTCCCCCTATCCCATTTCCCCTGACCTTTCCCAGCCTCTAGTATCCTCTGTTCTACTTTTTACTTCTATGAGATCACCTTTTTTTAAGCTTCCGTATGTGGGTGAGAACATGTGCTTTTTAACTTTTGTTAAGCATTTTAAGGTCTCGATTTTTACACTTTGGGAAAGAAAATTGGGAATGTTTCAGTGCCCTGGGTTTCATCTCCCCTGATGAGGCTGATGCCTAGCTGGAGACTGACCGCCACCTGCCTGGGAAGCTCCCGGGCCACACCTAAGCCACACTTCCCGGTGCCGTGCAGAATCGGAAGACATACACCGATCCCTTTGTGTCTTTAAAGGATATTCCCCGAGTCCCTCCGGTGGCTGATGGCCACCCAGCAGTTTGAGTCTGCAAAGAGGCTGATCCTCCACTTCACACAGAAGAACCGTATGAACCCTGAGGGCGACATCAAGGGTGTGATGCCAGGTGAGTACACCACAGGCTGGCCAGGGCAGGAGGTCATGCAAGGCTCAGAGAGGCTCCACGGGGCAGGTCCCTGACACCTGGGCTGGTTTTATTGCACAAGCAGCTGTTTTAACCAGCTGTGCAATTCTCCTCTGACCTTTTGGCCTGCACAAGGGCAATGTAGCAGCCTTGACATTCTCTCCACTTTCTAGGTATTGGTTTCTTTCATGATCAAGTACAGCACACTCTGGATCTCCTCCTCTCCTGCCTAAATCCAGAAGCGAGCCATGAGCCCAGTATACACTGTTCAAGGGAATATCTGACTATCTGGCCCATAGCCTGCCAGGTCTAAACACTGCCAGAGTGCTGGTTCAGGGTGTAGATGGGCCCCATGACCTCACCTTTCCTAAGCATGACCTTCAAAGAGCCACCACTGTCTTTACCTGGCCATGACCTATTTGTTGGGCAGCTGAAGACAGGAAAGGTGAAGTGTTTTTGGATAGTCGTTCAGATCCATAGAACTCCTGTGTGTCAGAAGCGTTACCACAGCTAGGTGGGGGTTCTCAACCTGAGGATCCACATTTCACCGGGAGGTTGTTAAAATCCAGATTCCTGGGCCTCTCCCTGGAACCCAGAGATTCTGACCTATTTGATTTGGGATAAGCCCTGAGAACTTGCATTTCTAATAAGCACTAGAAGAGATTCTGACGCAAGTGGTATACGGATCTCCGTTTGAAGGTCACTGGTGGGCTCCACGCTCTGACTCACTGCCCTCACTGAAGACCTGGGATAGACAGTTGTTATAAAATTCCCTGGGAAAATAACCTCCAGGCCATTGTCCAAGAGAGAATGTGCTCATTTTCCCCCATGACCAGAAATGCTTGTGATGACGATTCATTCATTGAATCAGCAGGTGTTTACTAAATGCCTGCTGTGTTTCAGAGCAGAGAAGACACAGGCAAAGCCTTGCTCTCATGGAGCTTGCAGGCAGGTGGGGCACGCAGACAGGGAGCTACGCGTGCCTACGTCAGGAGGAATGAAACAGCAGGGCCGCGGGATAGAGGGTGCCAGGGAGGGACTGCAGTCAGAGTGGCTGCGGAAGCTTCGCTCTCAGGGCGCAGGTACAGGAACCTGAGTGAGGTGGGAGAATGTGCCCTGCAGGTATCCATTTACGATGGGAAGGGATGCACAGGAACCCCAAATCAGAGAAGCCCTTGGTGCCTGGACAGGCCTCTCGTTAGACTCCCAATCCAGAAGATCGGGGACGGTAGGTCACTAGAAGCTCCTTGGTGCTGCCGTAGCTCAGCCAGGCTGTCATCCTCTGCCTCGACTTGTGCAGTGACCTGAGAGTCAGGACAGCCAGGCTGGACCTGGGCGGGGCGGGGTGGGGCCTAACCAGGGACACCCGAAGCTTTTGCTTCGCTGGACCAAAGAAGGATGTTTGCCGGGTCTGGTTGACATGAAGGGTGCTGAGTGTTGGTGTATCTGTGGTCCCTTTTTAATCCAGGGACAGTGACGAGAAACAAGATGACACTCACATGGCACTTACATGTCAGCTACTTTTCTAAGTGATTTGCAAATATTAACTCATATTTAATATTTAGTCCCAAGCCCTTCACGTGTGTTATTTCTCCATGACAGCCTATGAGAAAGGCACTATAATTAGCCCCATTTGCCGATGAGGAAACGAGAGCATAGAGAGGCTAAGTAGCTTCCAGAGGTCACACAGCTGCTAAGAAGCTGAGCGAGGATTTGACCTGCCAAGTCCAGCGGGGTGGCTTTGCCACGCTGCTGTAACATGAGGGAGAGCTCCGGGTAGATACGAACGTCCCTGCACTGAGCAGTGAGTGCTCAGCCAAGGTGTCTCCAGCGGGGCCGTGCTTGCTGGTTTTGGACGGTCCAGATGGCTTTCCCAGATTTCCCCAGACCTCACTCGTTAGCAGGTTAATGCTCTTAGGCTTACAGTACAATTTGTTTGTGGCATTTCCCTAATTAAGCCATCACACTCCGCTTCTTTCACGTTAAAATATTGTCTGGGAATAGCTTGTTTTCTCAATCCTAATTACATTGATTCATTTCCCTCCTATATTTGGAAAGTAGTATTAGATCCTTTTTAAAAATTTATTCCTTTGCTCATGAGTTTTGCTGGTCCTTATTTCCGTTCCAGAGTCCCAGGCAGGAGGCTGGGTGAGAGGTAGTTGGTGACATGTGACTTAAGAAAGAGGACAGAGGCTTCACCTCCATGGGGAGCGGTCCTCCGGCGGTCGCTCTGCCCTGCAGCCCTTCACGGCGGCCTCTGCTCTCTGCCGCCCCCGGCTGTCAGATGTGTTGATGGCAGCACCATGGCGGGGCTGCTGAGTGCTGGGGGAAGGCAGCGTGTCTTTCAGCTGCTACGTCTCCCACTTCCGGCTTCCTCCACCCAGACTCAGTTTTCTGCATGGAATCTTCCTCCCATCACCCCATCTAATCCCACAGCCAACACCCGCTCCGAGCCTCGTGTCTGTCACCCTCTCGTACCCTGGCCGACTGGCTGGGCTCCCAGCTTTGTTCCTTCCTCCCTGCCACCAGGTCACACAGGATCTGATCACATCACCACCGGCTTCAAGCCTCTCCAGTGCCTCCCAGTGCGTTTCGGGTAGACCTCAGGTCCTCCAGGTCACTGTAGAGGCCCTCTCTGGTCTCTGCCTCCCGCCGCCTCACACCCTGGCCTTCATTTGGCTCCCAGGACACACCACCATCTTCCTCTCCACAGGGCCTCCCCGTGCACACTCCCTGCCCTCTCAGCTCCCACTCTTGCCTTGGCCAGCTCCTCAGACACCAAGTCCGCCCTCCAGTTATTCACTGTTACAGCTTCAGCACTTCTCCCCGCTTCCCCTCATCCCAGCTATGACGAGTAATTGCAGGGTTCCTTATTAATGCCTGTCACCCCTGCAGAGCGGCAAGGCCAGGCGAGGCATGGCCTCTGTCTGTAGAGCCAGACACTTCTGTACCCCCAGCAGCAGCCCAGCCGAAGGCCTGACACGTAGCAGGCGTGCCATGAATATTTATGGGCTGAACGAACCCAGGACTCCTGTGGTAAGGAAGGGTTAGGACTGTGGTTGCATCGTCTCTGGGTAGGTGAGCGTCTCGGGCCTGGCTGGAGGTATATGTAGGGGTCCAGCGGGGCTGCTCGCTGCCCCGTCCGTACATCCTAACCTTGGATTTATGCCAGGGAAAAACCTGGTGTTCCCAAATTTCTTATTTCCTTTTCTCTTTTAAAGCTGTCCTTGGTTTATCTTCTAGCAAGTCTGACGTTCTCAGTGGCCTGTGTAGCTGAGTTACTTTAGATGTGTGGGTGTGTTCCTGAGCATCAGTCTCTCAACGTCAGTCCTGCAACCTTCATATCACAGAACGTGCCCAAGTGCTGGCAGCACTCCCGTGTCATAATTCCTGAGGTTTCCAGCATTTCTAGCAGGAGTAAAAGACCCGCTGGTTCCCAGTGTGGCTGTGTGGTCAGCAACCTAATGCAAAAACGAGACCCAGGATGAGTGCCACACACAAGACTGTGCCTTCAGTTCTGCAGGCTGAGCATCCCTTATCCAGAATGCTTGGGACCAGAAGGGTTTCGGGGATTGGATGTTTTGGGATTTGGGGATATTTGTATTATACTTACTTTAGGTTGAGCTTTCCAAATCCAAAAATCCCAAATCTAAATGCTCCAATGAGCATTTCCTTTGAGAATCATGTGGGTGCTCAAAAGATCCTCAATTTTAGAGCATTTCAGGCTTCGGATTTTGGGATGTAGAATGCTCAGCTGGTGGTAAGATAAGCAAAAAGTCACTGGACAGCAACTGCCAGGCATGGGAGGAAGCGCTTCATGTGCATGTCATCTGCATCTGAGCTTCACAGGGGAGAGGAGCCATTCTCCTGCTTTACAGCTCAGAAAGAGGCTGAGCACTGGGGAACAGTAACTCCATGATCCCTCTCAGGGTCAGGCTAGCCCCAGAGGAAGGACAGCAAATGTGCTCCTGTGTTCTCTCCTTGTGGGGAGCCACGTGCAGGGTGCAGGCATCCTCTGTCCTCAGCATCAGTCCTCTCCGGCAGCCTCACACCTTACCCCCGAGAAGCCAACCTGCCCAGCATTGCCAGGATGCACGGCTGAGTCTGTGTGATCCGAGTGTCCCCATCTTAGCCCCGTGTGGGGCTCCCTGCTGCCCTTAGCAATGACAGAGCTCGGGTTTTGTCCTGACCTGCCTCACTGTGCCTTAACAATCTGTTCAGATCCTGAGATGACAAGAGGGTGGATGTGTCAGGCCACCTCCACGTTCCACACTAGGTACCTTACCCAAGTCACACCATCCATAAGTGATGAAAGCAAGATCTGACCCCAGGCAGGCTGCACGGGGCCCTCGCTCCGCAGACGACCGCCACGGCTCACTCAGAGGGCTCGGGTTAGGTGGAGCCCGGGTCTGGGCAGACGAGGACAGAGATGACAGAGGTCGGCGGTGCCAGGTCAGTTGCCGAAGGCTTGGCTAGACGTTGAAGACTGTGCTGTCTGAGGTGACTTCGTGATAAGATTCCTATGGATGCTTATCTTCCACTTGCTTTCAAAGCACAGTTATTCAAGCGGCCGAGTGGCGCCATCTCAATCCGTCCCGGAGGGGAGGAGGGCTGCGTGGAAGGGGCAGCAGCTGCTTTTTCTACTTCCCAACACGGGCGTGGGGCTCAGAGCTGCCTCCTTGGAGCGTTTAGTGTGCTTTTTTAATGACTCTTGTGGCAGAGATGGCAGCATCCCTTCTTCCCCTTCCTTTTCTCTTTTTCTCCTCCTCCTGCTCCTTGTCTTCCTCCTCTTTCTTTTCTTGCTTTCTGTCTCTATAACTCATGTTTTTCCAATTTCACCCCTAATGCACTAGCATCGTCCACTAGGATGACAACGAAGCCGGTTTATCTCACACCCCCACGCAAGCCAATTCCAGTTCTCCTCTGCGTGTTTTCCCTGCTCCTCCAAGCCTCGTCTTGGGCAAGGGGCCACTGCCTCCTCTGCTGTCCTCGGAGGCCTGATTTACCTCTCACACCAGACGGCCAAATGTGGAGAGGCCATGCCCTCCTCCCAGCGAGTCAGCAGGGTCGTCAGGGCCTCCTTTCCCTTCCTGTGTGGTGAAGAGAAGGTGGGAGATGTTGGGTTCACTGAGCCCGGGGCAGGAGGACATGTGCTCCCCGAGTGCTCCCGGAGGCCGCACTGAGTTCTCTCCTCCGGCCAGGCAGCGCTTCATCCTACTTCACAGATGAGCAGCTGGGCTCAGAGCAAGGACAGCGTAGCTTTTCCAAGGAGCCAGCCAGAAGTGCAGAAGCTGTGTTCCTGCCCGGGCTCATCGGGCCCAGACCTCAGCCCCGACCACACGAGGATCCGTGAAAATGCGGAGGCACTGGGGCTGCAGGGTGGAGCTGGACAACAAAATTCAGTAGGCTCGACGTGGGTTTTGGTTGGAAAATTTTCTGATGGCTCTAAGTTGAGCAGGCCAATGTGTCCTCCACCTCCTCCTCTGTCTCGAGGAGCGCACGGGAGCCGGGTGCTCACAGCAGCAAATCCTGGGTGCCAGTGCCCCACAGCCTGGCCGGGCTCCCTGTTGCCCATTCATTTCCATGTGTGAGGAGTTCAGAGAAGTCCCTAGATGTCCATCTGATGTCTGGACAGACAAAAAGGCCTCTTGGATTCAGCTGCTGGTGTCAGAGCCATCTGAAGTGTCCTGTAACATAGAGCTTGTGGATTTGGGGCCCAGAAGAACAGACGATGCTGCAGAAGCTTCATGTTCTTGTTGACAGGCTGGTGATGTGAGTAACTGGTAGTAAGATAAGCAAAAAGTCGCTGGACAGTGACTGCCAGGCATGGGAGGAAGCACTTCATGTGCTTCCTGACAACATATCAATAGCCCTGGAAAGGTTAATCTAATTCCACTTAGAAGAATTCAGTTACCTCTGCAGACTACAGTCAATTTTTTAGACTGGGTTCTAGGTTTAATTTTATTTAAAAAGCTCAGGTCATAATGCAATTGTTATTGCTTCTTTAACATCATACTTCATAAACAATAACATATCAGGAGTTCAGTTTGGGGTATATATTTTTTAAACTTTAAACTTATATGGACTTGCTAATGGACATTTAAATTTTCTTCTCGGAAGTCATCCATGGTGATAAAACGTAGCTATTAGAGTTGGTGTCTGATGAGGTCTGTAATAGCAAAGATACTCAGATCATCGGATCCAAGGTTTTCTGTTAACCATGATATTTTCAAGCTCTTTACAAAATTAGTTTTTTTAACCATAGAGAAACTGTGCCTGTAGTCAAAGTAGCCCATTTTTGCTAAGGAAAAATAATGGTCAGGAGACCTTGGGAGCTGAGAGGGTCCGTGGACCAGCAGCTGAAATGCCGGCCCTGTGGGCTTGCATACAGACCTCAATCTTTGCACCTAAGTATGGGAAGGAAGAAAGTTCTGGAAACTCAGCAGACATGATACCCCTCAGACAAGGGAAAGGTTTCTCCTTCTCCCTTCTGTGGCCTGGCTGGTGACACTGAGTTCAAAAACAATGTTTGAATAAAAAGTTCCTAAATCCCTAGGATTTAGCAACACATTTTTTCTTTAAACTATAACGAAGGAGCTTTGTGACCCTCCTGCCGCTGGATGGCAGGAAGGAGGTGGAAGAGGAAGGTGGAACCTGAGCCATCTCGGGTTCAGGGTGGCCCTCGGAAGCACAGGGCTGGGGTCCTGGAGACACAGCCCCCGAGGGAGCAGGAGGGCTCCTCCAGAGGCAACTCCCAGCACTGAAGCCTTCCTCAGTAGACAGAGGCCTCCCCATCTCCACTGCTTTTCTTATTTTATGAATATATTATTCGGGGATAATTTTAGATGTACAGGAAAGCTGCTGAGATAGTACAGAATCTCCGTATACCCCTCACTCGGCTTCCCAGATTGCTAATGTCTGATATTGTCATGATACTATTGTCAAAACTAACAAAGTGACATTGGAACACTGCTATTCACCAAACCCCAGCCTTTATCTGATGCCTCCCATCATCGTGCTTTCCACGATGCCTCCTCCCGCCCCGGGATGCCGCCCAGGACTGCGTCTCGTTCTCCCCTCTCCCTAGTCTCCTGGTCTGACAGCTGCTCAGTCTTTCTTGTTTCTCGTGACCTTGACAGTCTTGAAGAGTCCTGGTTCCCCTCCGCTTCGGGAAGTCTCCTTTTTCTTTTTTAGCTCCCCAGTAGGGGATGATTCCATGAAGACATGCCAGGCTAGGAAGGCAGAGAGGCAACAGAAGGCTGCGAGTGGCATTCCTGCTCCCAGACGTGCAGGCAGACAGCTCCTGGAGGCCAGTGCCTCTGCCGCATTCTGAATCTTCCCTGTAACTTGCCAAATCGACGCCAGCGCCTCTGCAGGCCCCTGTAACACTGCGCTGGTGGACTCCCTCCAGAAGGGCTCTCAGAGCTGCTGGGGCCGCACAAGAAACCCAGTCTCATGACTTTATGGTTGCTCACATCCCTTGGAGCCAAAACATTGTCCAGCTCCCAAGGACTTCCATTAACTAAAACGTGCACACGTATACACATGCGTATGAATGCGTGCATGTATGCGTGTATACACATACATGCAGATGTATTCACTTATGTGTTTGTCTTTCAAAGATTCATGTGTCCTAAGGGCAGTTTCAGCAGAAGTAGCTACAGCCATGGTAAGTTCCACCCCACAAGGCTAAGGAGCATATCTGCATGTGGCCTTCCCAGTGTCCGAGCCGGGGGTGACACAGGCAGATGCAGAGGGGACAGAAAAGAACTGCTTGTTTAGATTTGCCCAGGGCCTAATGAGTGCCTCAGCCACCTAGAATATCATCGCTGGGCTCTGTCCTCAGACAAAAGTGAACTGAGTCGACACTGTTTGTTTACTTGTGTGTACTCTGCCTGGTTCCACAAAAAGGGTTTGTGATGGAAACTTCTGCTGACGGTGCACCTTGTGCCCTCTCAGGCACCCGAGGGAAACCAGAACTGCAGAGCTGGAGTCTTCTGAGTGCCTTTCTGTCCTGGAAACCTAGACCCTCTCCACTGGCAAAGAAAAAAAAAAAAAAAAGCCTTTCTCTCTCTTCCGTGGTGCCCAGACTGGGGAACCAGGACTGTGCCTGCAGCTGCTGTGCCATCCTCCATGGCGGCCTGCCCAGGGCTCACAGGGTCTGTTTCTTTGCAGAGCTGGAGAAGGAGCTTTCCCGGAGGCCCAAGAAGGTCTGCATCGTGAAGGTGGTGGGGACCCGGAACCTGTGGAAGAACATTGTGGTCCTGTGTGTGAACTCGTGAGTCACAGAGACAAGTGCCAGCCGGGTGGGAGGGGGCCAGGGAAGAAGGCGGGCAGCGGTGAAGCCCAGGGCCCTACTCCCCACCCCACTGAACTTGGAATCCTAAGGGTGTGTGTGAAAAGTGACACGGGCTAGAAGATACTGGCCTCCCCCTCCCGGAAGCCTCAAGCAGCCGGTGCCCCCAGTCCAGGCGTGTAAATCCTGTGAGCAGAGCCTCCCCATGTGCCCATGAGGTCCAGGGAACCAAGATGCACATGAACGCACCTCCTCAGGGGCACAGTGGGGACTGCTACAAGGCTGGGACTTCTGGGCCCTGTCTCGGGACAGGGGATTTGAGACCCATGAGACCTTGGCTGCAAAGTGGCCGTGGCCCCTGTGTGTAGCCGGCCCCGCCCTTCCTGAACCTGCAGCCAGTCTGGCCAGAGGCGCCAGGATGACCGCGGGAGGAGGCAGGTGGGCCTGAGCCAGGCCAGTGAGCCCAAACCTCCTCCCAGGGCCCTCACCGGCCCTGGTCACCCCACCTGCTGGGTCCTGCAAGGGCTGGGGACATCGTTCACGCAGGTTCTTCGCAGCCCAGTCCCTGGGCTTGGTGTGTACCTGGAAGGTCACTCCTGTCTTGACTGACAGCTCAGTGGCCCTGACTGCGCAAGGCGGTCCCTTGTTCAGGGTCAGAGGTCACCAAGGTGGCGGAGGGGAGGGATTCGACTCATTTGGGTTAGGGGTCATCTGGGGTGTGGCACTCCTTTGGGAAGGGTCTCGAGCTGCCACAGGTAAAGACGGAGGCCCAGGGTGAGGGCTCAGGGCCAGGGTGACCGCTCAGGGTGACCGCTCTTGTGCCCACACCTGTCTACTAAAGCCACGGCAGAGGAGCATGAGCGTGGACCCCCACCAGAAGGAGCATTCCGTATTTCTCTCACGTCTCCTCGTTTGCATTTGCTCTGGAATCTGCTCGGGGTTCGGTCATGGCGGGCTTTTCTATGACACATTGAGTTGCTTCTTCATCTCCTGGTCACCTGACACCATAAGCTCCCGGGAAACGGCACAGCCCCTGGCATGGGGGCCGCCCACCCACCACCGCTCGGCGTGTCTCCACAGGCTGACGGGGTACGGGATCCACCACTGCTTTGCCAGGAGCATGATGGGCCACGAGGTGAAGGTGCCGCTCCTGGAGAACTTCTACGCTGACTACTACACCACGGCCAGCATCGCGCTGGTGTCCTGCCTGGCCATGTGCGTGGTGGTCCGGTTCCTCGGGCGCAGGGGAGGCCTGCTGCTCTTCATGATCCTCACCGCCCTGGCCTCGCTCCTGCAGCTCGGCCTCCTCAACCGTGAGTGGGCCGGGGAGGTGGGCTGTGTGCAGGGAGGGGGGCTGGCAGACCCCCAAAGGCATTGGAAAGGGCTGGGTAAAACTCCAGCAGCCACTCTGAAATCTACCGCTGGAAGGAGCTGCTTCGGGGAGGACAGAGCTTCCGTGAGAGCATCTGTGGATCCCGCCTCGGAGGGCCCTGGGCCTCCCCTCCTCCCCCTGCCCCAGCCCGGGCTGTGCCGTGATTCCGTCCGAGTCCTGGTGGCCGGGTCTTCACTAATGGGGCAGACTGCTTCTGTGTATGACAAAGAAGAACAAAGGATTGTTTCTTTCTAGTGACATGAAAGGGGAAATAAATCTGTTTTGTCACCCTCGCATTAGGGCCCTGCTTTTCAGCAGATGTTCCCCAGTTCATCAGCTTCTCTTTGGACCAAAGAATTTCTCAGTAAAGGTTAAACATAATCTGGCCAGATGCGGTGCCTCACCTCTATAATCCCAGCACTTTGGGAGACCGAGGCAGGCGGATCACAAGGTCAGGAGTTCAAACCAGCTTGGCCAATATGGTGAAACCCCATCTCTACTAAAAATACACAAAATAATTAGCTGGGCTTGGTGGCACATGCCTGTAGTCCCAGCTACTCGGGAGGCTGAGGCAGAAGAATCACTTGAACCTGGGAGGCAGAGATTGCAGTAAGCTGAGATTGTACCACTGCACTCCAGCCTGGGTGACAGAGCAAGACTCTGTCTCAAAAAAAAATAATAATAATCTAAGGCAAAGCTAGAGAGTCCGTCTGGCCCTCCAGCAAGCTCTGTATAGCTCCTCACCAACAGATACCCCCGTGTGTGGACAAACCACCACAGCACCTCCGTGGCCGGCCCAGGGCACGACATGAACAGGCAGAGCCGCTGAACCTCCTCTCCCGCCCTGGCACGGTCCTCCTGGGACAGGCTCGGGACACTGTGGGAACATCGACCCCACAGAGCTCCCCTGTCTTTACAAAGAAAATGAACGCAGGCTCTCAGAACTAGATGCCAGGGCTGTCCACCACTCCCAGGTCAGAGCGGCCTTGTCGTGCAGCCTGGGTTAGAGAGGGCTCACTTCCAACTCAGGAGCGGCCCTCTAGCTTGGACAGTTCCTGTGCAATCTGTACCTTGCTGGGAGACTGCTGGTACGCTTAGCTAATGGAATACACACGTGGTGCCTGTCTCCCTCCATCCCCGTTCCCCAGCTGCCCTTCCGGGGAGCCTCTGCCCTGCTCACACAATTGGGGCAGAAGTGGCGGAGTGCCTTGGCCACCAGGTGTTGCCATGCCCCTTTGGCCCTGAGCAGGAATGCACAGGAGCTCCAAGTGAACACCAGGCAGCCGTGAGGAACAGAGCTGGGGCCAGCAGGGGTGCCCCACAGTGCTTGATGCTGCTTGAGTGCAGACCGCAGTGGCCAGTGGGCGACTTTATATGCAAGGAAGCTCACCCTTTGCACCTGCTAGGGTCTCGCTGTGAAGGTTCCATTTTCTCCCCAGGCTCTGAGGTCAGCGGGACCTTACCCCTGTCTTCCTAACAAAAAGATCTTTGTTTAGTGCAGTATGAACTCCACTGCCCTGGCAGCCAGCGCCATCCCAAAAACGGAAGGGAGTTTGCTTGAACCAAGTCACATGGGAACACACTGAGCTAATTCCACACCTAACGTGCTCTCTCCTCTCTCCTCACTTGCTTTGCCCTTGTCTGTGTGGGTGCGATCATGTCCGCGGGCCCAGTGATTGGAAAGTACAGCCAGCACCCAGACTCAGGTGAGTCCCAAGCGCGTGGGCTGTGCTTCCTCATCTTGTATTACATCTAAACGGGCGTTTTCTCCAAGACTCACGGACCTGTGGTTTCCATTTCCTCTCTTTCTCCCCCTTGCCCTCCAAGAACTGCAGCTGAAGTTGGCCGTAGGTTGGACACTATACGGATACATTTGTATTCTCCCTCTTGCCTCTAGAAAGAGCGACTGGTGCTTCCCTGTTTCTGTGCTGCTTGGCACGCATGCCCCGCCCCTTCCCCTGGCACCGGGCTCAGCACAGGCCCTGGCCCGGCGCCAGCTTGCTTTGTCTTATGGACAGCATATGGGTGGGGGAGAAAGGCCGGGAGTGCTGGGGCCCGGCCATCTGTGCTGCCAGGGGAAGCCGCTGTCCCCCTTTGACCCATGTAAGCTTGCTGCCCTCCAGCTCTGGGGACAGCAGAGTGCCGCCCTGCACCTTGAAGCTGCTGCTGCTCCCGCCTGGCCTGCCCCAGCCCTCGCCCATGTCCCTGGGGAGTGCTTGCCCTCTCTGCAGCCTTGGGGGAGCTGAGCTGAGCCCCAGCTGTGTGGCCCTGACAGCATGTCCATGCACGGTGCCAGACACGGCCCTGGTTCGAGGTGGGTCTCCGGTGCCATTCACGAGGGTTTTGATGGGTTGAACACTTTCCTTCTGGGCCCATAAATTCTGTGGCTTGAGTTTTTGTTTCCTTAACCCTTACTCAGCTCCCCTGTCCCACGTGTTGGGCACATCAGACCTGACTGGAGCAAACGTAGGCCAGGACAGAGGGATGTTGCTGTGGCACCGGGGACATGCCAGCCTGCCCTCCCACCAGGCATGGCTCCCGGCTGAGGAATGCCAATAGAGGCTGCCATGAGCTCCAGCATGCTTGATGCACAGGGACTCACAGGAGCCCCACAAAACCTACTGCGGGGACTCTGGGCGTCTAGTCCTTGAGGGGCTTGGTTCCCAGAGGGAACTGCACACCCATCCATGCCGCACGCTGGGCACTGGGGAGGAGCCGTGCCGTGCAGCCCCGGGCCTCCCTCCCACCCTGGCCTGGCTTCCTCTCTTCCCTCACCATCCCCTTCTTCTGACCCTCCCTCAGGGATGAGTGACAGCGTCAAGGACAAATTTTCCATCGCGTTTTCCATCGTGGGCATGTTTGCCTCCCACGCAGTGGGGAGCCTCAGCGTGTTCTTCTGTGCGGAGATCACCCCGACGGTGATAAGGTGCGTAATGGGAGACACCCCGGGGAACGCCGGCTTCTCGGGACTCAAAGACAAGTCCCTGGCTCCAGGCTGGTGTGGGATTAACCAGCATCAGCTCTGTCTCTGGCTCTGGGCACATTGGCTTCATGGTTCACAGCCGAGGTGGCTGTTGTACCCAACCCCGAGGCGCCCGAGAGTCACAGAACGTGGCCCTGGGGTCCTGTCCAGGCAGCAGCAGGAGGAAGGGGGAACAGGGAGCTACTCTGGTCCCAGGAAATATGTCAGTGACTGGCAAGGGGGGAATTTAGTGGATCACTCATGCCGCACTTCCACCAGAACCTGTGCCGCCAACTCTGCTAAGAGACCTCACGGCACAGCTATTGCAGAATGTTTTAAAAAGTAGAAAGAGCCTTTCCCCCCCCTCCCCCAAGATGGAGTTTTGCTCTTGTTGCCCAGCCTGGAGTGCAATGGCATGATCTTGTGTCACTGCAACCTCTGCCTCATGGGTTCAGGCGATTCTCCTGCCTCAGCCTCCCGAGTAGCTGGGATTACAGGTGCCCACCACCACGCCCAGCTAGTTTTTGCATTTTTAGTAGAGACGCAGTTTCACCACGTTGGCCAGGCTGGTCCTGAACTCCTGACCTCAGGTGATCCCCCCCACCCCAGCCTCCCAAAGTGCTAGGATTACAGGCATGAGCGACTGTGCCAGGCTGAAAGAGCCTTATTTTATACTGACCTGAGAAGTTGATGTCATGAATCCAAAGAGAGAAAGCCCAGCAAGTGAGATCATTGACTCATGTAAGAAACATGGATGGAGAGCCCGCTGCGTGCCAGACACTAGGCCCAGAAATCACAACAGCACAGTCCTGCCCTCGTGGAGTCTGTGGCCATTTCACACCTCCCGAAAAGGTGTGACTCACTTGTGCTCAGCCACTTTTGTTTTAGTTCAGAAAGTGAGGCTGACCCCTTCCTGGTGCCGTCTCTGTCGCTGGGTCGTGGTTCCTGGGTGCTACACACCATTTACTGTCGCCATGCGTATAGGTTAAGAAAAAGGCATGCCTCCACTAAAAGAGCATCCCTCAGCTGCAGTCATTTTCCTGCACTGTTTGTGACTTACTGAGGAGCTTAGCTTGAGTTATACCACACTGAACTTCTTAAAGGAGTGTCATTAGCATTTCTCATGCATGTGCCTTCATGAAACAGAACTTGAGAGTAAGGCCAATAGTTCAGCCGTGAGTCAAAACCCAGGTGTCCGAATAGTGACACCCTTGGGAAAATCCAGTAGAGGCCACCCCAGTCCAAGGTGGGCTATGTGGACACTAATGATTTCAGCCCCTCTGCTGCTGGGGAAGGCTTTGGGAGCAAGTAGGCAAGTCCGTGGACTTTCTTACTTTCCACGTTTCCAGTAGCCATGCTAACAACAGCATCTTCACATCCACACTTTGATTCATTCTCTTGGATCTGTATCATACAGGCCCAGCCTGACAGCTACTGGGTACCTGGACAGAAATGCCGAGGTATTGTATGATTAAGCACCACAGAACTCATCCTGTCCCTACCTTCTGCATAAGCCACAGGGGAGAGATGAGTCAGGAGCTTTTTTAGTGCTTGCAGTTGCAAGATACCTCAGGCAGACCGCAGGCTCACTCCCTGTCTAAAGGGGGGCCAGTGAAATTTCCCTCCTTTATCAAAGAAAACAGCAAAGGCGAGTCTTTCAATAGACCAGAAGCCGCAGTCAGACCTTCTGGGTTTCCAGCTGGTCTCTTGCGCCTTTGCGTGATTATGCATTTGGTGGGGGGAGGGGTGGCTAGCAGGGACCCCTTAACTCTGGCAGTTGGTAGGATTATTATTCTCTGTTAGATTTGGCTTAGCAAGCTAGACTGAAGGAAATGCTGTATCCTTTTCCTCTTTGATGCAAACCTGGAAAGATTTGGGGATAGAAATTCAACAAACATGTTCTCAGATTCAGCTTGCCAAGATGACAAACTGGAAAAAATATGTGACCCTTGGTGATGTTTTTGTGCCTGCGGAGGATGAAAGGAAATTGAGTCCAAAGGGGGTCCCTGGGCCAGGCTGGGAGAATGTCTAGCGTTCCTGATAAATCCCTCTTCTCGCTGGGAGCCCTTTTCACCTGTGCCATCGGGAGGCCGCAGCTCTTTCTTGCAAATGCACTCAGGAACGATTCCCATGGAGGCGCTAGGATAGAAGTGGACTCCCCTGCCATCCCCCCACTTCACAGAGAGAAATCCACGATAAGCCGGGATGGACGGCCTGGGGCCCATGAGCTCCAGCGTAGCACAGAACTAGCCTTTCCCTGTGACACTCAACTACAGACAAGCGTCCTGGCAGCAAAGGGTAAGGGGCCACCAGGATGGACTGCCTGGAAGCAAATATGAGGTTATGAAATTTTCTGCAAAAAGTTCAAAAAATGCTTTTATACTTTTCATACTTGTTCCACAACAAAAAGCAACAAAGGCTTGCAGAAATCTATTGCCCCAAGGATGACAGAGGCCAAGTAACCTAAATATTGTTTCATGAGGTTCTGTCCAGACCTCACATCGACAGAACCAGCTACCCGCTCAGGCCACACCAGGTGGTAGTTCTCATCAGCCAGTGCACAGCTCATCAGATTCATTGGTAAGACGTTGGGAGTTGGATGACTTTGCAAGTGTATCTGACTGTGTCCACCTCCCAGCTTGACATGGGCAGAAGTGGCCTGGGGTCTTGGGTGGATCTGGAAGCAGCTGCTGGCTGTGCTGGGGCTGATCTTTTCTATCCACTGTCCATCTGGATGTTCCAGGTGGGTTCCAAGGCTTCCTTTGCCCTCACACGGGGGTCCAGGTGGAGAGGACGCAGGCGCTGGGGATCATGACACCCGCCTGTTTTCTCCTGCTCTGCCCACTCCGGCGGCCCTGGCCCTTTCTAGGTCATAAGCCGGACGGGCCTCCCTGAGACCCTCCCTGACTGACGACTCCCTGACATCTGTCCTCTGCTTTAATGCTGCCTCAAGAATAGGCACCGAGGGCCAGGATGACCTGGGATTAAGGGAGCATCAGAGTCTGTTCAACTTCTTTAAAAAGTTGTATCTTAAAGGCCAGGGGCGGTGGCTCACGCCTGTAATCCCAGCACTTTGGGAGGCCGAGGCGGGTGGATCACGAGGTCAGGAGATCGAGACCATCCTGGCTATCATGGTGAAACCCCGTCTCTACAAAAAACACAAAAAATTAGCCGGGCGTGGTGGTGGCGCCTGTAGTCCCAGCTACTCAGGAGGCTGAGGCAGGAGAATGGCGTGAACCCGGGAGACGGAGCTTGCAGTGAGCCGAGATCATGCCACTGCACTCCAGCCTGGGCGACAGAGCAAGACTCCATCTCAAAAAAAAAAAAAAAAAAAAGTACAAATATTTGCTCATCCTCGACTTCACAGAAATGTAGTCAAGTCACATTAAGTAATATAAAAGAGGAGGTGGAACGGGAGGCTCACCTCCGGTGTTTCAACGCGAGATGGTAACGTCACATGGCTAACAGCAATTTGATTCTGGAATCCTTAATTCAATGAAGTTTACCATTTCTAATAAGAAGTCGGCCTGCATATCAGTCTACTTTATTTAGATCCTATTGCTAGTAAAATAAAGATATCCCGTGGATATTACAATTTTGTGCTCCTAAAGCACAAGGAGGCAGTGCCTGCCCTTCGTTCTCTGTCCATAAATGAAGCAGCTCTGACTTGTCAACACGGGCCTATGCTGCCCTCTACTGACAACCTAGAGAAAAGCAGAAAAGGCACAGGCAGAGCCCACATTTCAGGGGCAGGAAATGAACCTTAAAACCAAGGACGTAACAATCTCTTTCTCTAATCTGAGATTTCAAGAGAGAAAAACAAAGCCAAAAATGGCATCCCAACTTCTGCCACAGTTTTTCCTAATCGTACTGAATAATGTCAAGGAATCTTTTTTTTTTTTTTTTTGAGACGGAGTCTTGCTCTGTCGCCAGGCTGGAATATGGTGGCGTGATCTTGGCTCACTGCAACCTCCATCTCCCTGGTTCAAGCAATTCTGCCTCAGCCTCCCGAGTAGCTGGGATCACAGGCACGTGCCACCACGCCCAGCTAATTTTTGTATTTTTAGTAAAGATGAGGTTTCACCTGTTGGTTACGATGGTCTCGATCTTCTGACCTCATGATCTGCCCATCTCGGCCTCCCAAAGTGCTGGGATTACAGGCGTGAGCTACCATGCCCGGCTATGTCAAGGAATCTTTGCTAGAAAACCAGATAATTGCTTCCGTAGAAAAAAATAAAAAGATATATTCCATATTCTATATGCATGTGTATATTTGTTGCATATTATGTATACACATATATGTAGACATTTTTCTAATGATCTGTAAATTAAGTATATTTCATTTCATTTTATTTGGCATGGTTAACAAGATAGATCAGTATGATGTGGTTCACCAGGCACAATGCAAGGCTTTTGCTGCATGCAGTTTGCCCTTTCACAGTGGCCCTGTGCCCACCCCTCCTGGGGGTCTGTACTCTGCACTCCTGCATGTGACTCCCATGTGAGTAAGGGGAGTCCTCTCACTGCTTGTCAGTGCCGTCCACATTTAATGCCGGGAAGGTCAGGCAGAAACCTGGGAGGTTTCTGAGAAAATGATGTCCCCATTAAGATCCTGTCCATTATCCCTAGCATCTGATATGCCCTGTGGCTTCCTGAAAGAGCCAGGTCTACCAGAAAGACTTAATTGGCTATTTTAGGTGTTCAGTCTTCATCTTACAGAAGGATTTTATCTTACTGCTCATTGCAGTGGTCATCTATATTTAACCTGTCCCATTCATCTGGGTGAGCTGACCTTCCTACTCAGGAAGCCAGTGTGATCTGCAAGCATCCAGTATTTATTAAACACAAACAACACGTGCCTGTTGATGTCCTAGAAAATAATTCTTGCCCTTGAGGGGCTCAGAGACTAGTAAGGCGACAGGCACGTGAACACATACTGACAGAAAGATGCAGTGTCTTTGAATGGTGGTCTGGGACCCTCAGCCTGAAAAGAGTGTATCTGGGAGACATCCCCTAGATTCTTGCTCTTCCTCATCCATATCCCCCATAAACTATGAAGCACAGTGGTGTGGCTATTCCTGCAACTCTTTCAGCCTCTCCCCGGGAAGGGCTCTCTAATGTGAAGTGCTGATGACTGTCATAGCCTGCATGAGAGGTGGCTGTCAATCTCCCTCCGTGGCTAAGGCTGGGGAATCTGTCACTCACAGAGTATCTTGGTTTTCTATTGCTGCATAACCAATGGCTCCGAAACAGGGGCCTGAAGCAGCATGCATCCAGTGTCTCATGGTTTCCATGGCTCCAGAGTCTGGGCATGGCCTGGCTGGGTCCTCTGCTCCGGGTCTCTCACAGGCTACCATCAGTGGGTAGGGTCCACCACTAAACCAAGTCAGGCACTGGTAGGCTCTGCTTCCTCACGGGCTGTGGGGCTGGCAGCCTCAGCTCCTCGCTGGCTGTTGGCCACAGTCACAAGGCAGCTCACTTGGTCAAAGCTAGCAAGAGTCTGCTAGAATCCGCCTTTTGGAACCTTGTTGTGGAAGGGACAGCTCACTATCCCGGCTCTATTTTATTGCTAAAAAGTAAGTTATCTGTACCTTGTACCTCGAGGCCCAGCGCACACTCAAGGCACAAGGGTGGGAATTGCTGGGGCCAGTCTAGAAACCCGACTATGGTGCTGAGTAGATGCCCAGGTGCCAGCCAGGTCTCAGTGGCTGGGCAGGTGCTGGGGACAGCACATGGAGTGGAGCCTGGTCCTGCCCTGGTGACATCTCATGTCTATTAGAGACACACGGACACGCAATGCACATGTGTCTTTGGGCTACACAAGTGTCCTGAGGATTCAAGGGAAGCACCCAAGAGAGCCTGCTCAGCCTGGACTCAGGAAGGGTGGCTGGGACTGAGGATTCCCGGGGTGTGGACTGGAGCACCGCACATAGCGGCTCTAGAGGGGATGTGTGTGCGGCACGTGCACAGCGGCAGGAGGAGGCGAGGCAGGATTCCCAGGGCTCGGGGAGCAGGAACAGAGGTTCCTGAAAGGCTGAGGGTAGGCGAGTATGAAGCGGCTTGAGGAGGCAGTGTTTGCAGAGCTTGGTGCCTCACTGAGAGGAGGGCCAGGGCGGAGGAGAAGAATCCCAGTGGCACAGCCCCCTCTGCCAACTTTTAGGACTCCATTCCATGCCTGGGGGCTTTAGGCCCATGGGGGAGGCCCATCCTGTTCGCCTCCCAGTTCTTGAACCTGTCCAGCTCTGGTTCCTCTACACCCAGCTGCCCCCTAGACCCTGAAGGACTTGGGTGGCCCCTCCCCAGCACTCAGTGGATCTTCCTGTCCCCGTGCTAGTCACATTCATGCTTTAACCTCCACCACATTTGGACGTTGGAGCTTTTCTCATCCCCATTTTACAGATGCAGACCGAGGCTTCGGGAGGTGAAGCTGGTGGATGGGGGTCCAGGATTCTAGTTCAAGCTCATGGGCTCCAGAACTCCTGCTCCCAGCCATGGCACTCACACCTTTGTGGCAGCAGAAGTCTGTTCTGTAGCTCACGTTGGGCTGGTCCTTTGTATGTGGGTTTACTCAAGGCTTGAAGGCTAATGGCCGATGTCCTGGTCTTGACAATAATCTAATGGAACAAACATTAACAAAGCCCCTGTACCGGAAGGCAGTACTTCCTCCAGACGTGCACAGACGGCGCCCTACCCAGGTAGCCCGTGGGAGCTCGGCTGAGCCAGCATAGGTGAACCTCACAGAGCGAGCACTGGACAGAGCTGAGGGACCCGGCGCTGTGAGCAGTGAGACTGAAAGGGAGAGGACAGGATGAAGAGGTGGGGCCCCCAGGATCTGTGCATCACCTTGCAGGCAGGAGGGAGCCACTGGAGGACTCTGAGCAGCCAGGTGACATGATTAGCTCTGTGTTCTAGGAAAAGTGGTTTGGCAATAGTGAGGAAACAAAGTCCAGGGGGTGCAGAAGATGCAGCAGGGAGGAGCGCAGACCCAGGCGGCCTGGAGTGGACGCCCTGAGGACTTGGTCATGGCTGGACAAGCAGCAGCTGGGAAAGGGAAGAATCCAGCAACTCTTTATCCCCTAGGGCTGCAAGCCTGGCAAGGCTGCCCCTGGGCCTATGGTGGATGCAGATAGGTGGACTGCAACCTACAGAGAGGCGGCCATTTCTACATTAGAGGGAGAGAAGGGAGAGAGAAGTGTCTTCTATTCTTTTGTTATAAAATAGGACAAACCCCCCCCAACACACACACGCATACACACACACAATATCACCATGCTTCCATTGCATTCTGAGAAAAAGGCTCCGAAGCTGCAATTCTTCCTGGGGTTATTAGCATAGACCTGTGTATGTCTGGTTTACGAGGGCCACCTGGGAACCCTAGGACTCCCATCCTCCCTGCCCAGGTCACCCCTGCCCAAGCCTCCTCCATTCACGTCCCCCCATGTCAACGCAGGTCATCCTGAGAGGGTCTGTGGGAGCAGGCATCAGGTCACAAAGGCAGGGATGCTCTCCCGGTCTGAGCAGCAAAGCCTGAGAAGACGCCAGCACGAGGGAGCTGCTGCTCAGTGCTGCTCAGTGCTGCTCAGTGCTGCTCGGTGCTGCCCGGTGCTCCTCGGTGCTCCTCGGTGCTCCTCGGTGCTGCTCAGTGCTGCTCCTCAGTGCTGCTCAGTGCCACAGGGGGCAGAGCAGAGCAGAAACCCTGGCCACAGGTGGCGGTGGAAAGGGGAGTCATGGCTGGTCTCTTAGTTCCTGGAAAGAAGAGGCAAGGCCTGGGTGCCTGCCCAGAACTAAAAGCTTTAGAGATTTGTAGCAGCAGGGGGAGCAGCCCCCACAACAGGAAGTTTTGTTGTTTTAAAACAAAACAAAAAAACAGCTTTATTGAGGCATAATTCACAGGACCATAAAATTCATCCATTTTAAGTAAACAATTCAATGAATGATTTTTAGTAAATTGACAGCGCCATGCAACCACTGGCACAATGCAGTTATGGAACATTTCTTTCTCCCCACAAAATCCCCTTGTCCTCCTCTGAAGTCCATCCCTACTCCCAGCCCAAGCTACCATGAATCTGCTTTCTGCCTCTACACATTTGCTTTTTTTTTTTTTTTTTTTTTTTGGAGACAGAGTCTTGCTCTGTTGCCCAGGCTGGAGTGCAATGGCACGTACTCGGCTCAGTGCAACCTCCGCCTCCCAGGTTCAAGCAATTCTCCTGTCTCAGCCTCCTGAGTAGCTGGGATTACAGGCTCCTGCCACCGCACCCAGCTAATTTTTCTATTTCAGTAGAGATGGAGTTTCACCATGCTGGCCAAGCTGGTCTTGAGTTCCTGACCTCAGGTGATCTGCCCACCTCAGCCTCTCAAGGTGCTGGGATTCCAAGCCTTTTTGACTTTTCATATAAATGGATTTATACCATCAGTTAGCATTTGTATAAATGTAAACATTTATACAATGTTTTTGAGTCCATGTTGTAGCACGTGTCAGTACTTAATTCCTTTTTATGGCTAATATTCCATTTATATGATGGGCTGCATTTTGTTTTTCTGTTCACCAGTTGATGGCCATTTGTGTGCTTTCAATTTTTTTTTTTTTTAATAGAAATGGGGTGTTATTGCCTATGCTGGTCTCAAGTGCCTGGCCTCAAGTGATCCTCCCGCCTTGGCCTCCCAAAGCGCTGGGATTACAGACATGAGCCGCCGTGTCTGGCCTGCTCATCTTTTTACTGGATTTTCTGTCTTCTTTTTGAGTTGTAAGAGTTGCGTGGTGGCTCATGCCTATAATCCCAGCAATTTGGGAGGCCAAGGCGGGTGGATCATGAGGTCAGGAGACCAAGACCATCCTGGCTAGCACGGTGAAACCCCGTCTCTACTAAAAATACAAAAAATTAGCCGGGCATGGTAGCACGCGCCTATAGTCCCAGCTACTCGGGGGACTGAGCCAGGAGAATTGCTTGAACCCCGAAGGCGGAGCTTGCAGTGAGCCGAGATGGTGCCATTGCACTCCAGCCTGTGTGACACTCTCAAAAAAAAAAAAAAAAAAGAGTTATTTATATATTCTAGTTACAAGTCCTTTATCTGATATATGCTTCACAAATATTTTCTCCCAGTCTGTGGTCCTTTTCTTAAACATGTAACTTTTGAAGGGTAGGAGTTTCTAATCCTAATGAAGTCCAGTTGATCAGCTTCAGCTTTTTCTTTTATGGATCCTACTTTTGATGTTATGTGAGAAATCTTGGCCTAACACAAGCTCATAAAGCGTTTCTCTTGTTTTCTTCTAGAAGCGTTATAGTTTGAGCTAAGTTAAGCACTTAGATTTTGTTATCCACTTTGAGTTCATTTTTTTACATGATGCGAAGGGTCAACATCATTCTTTTGCATGTGAATATCCTGTTGTCCCAGCACCACCTGCTGAAAAAACTATCCCTTCCCCCTCACTGGATTTACCTCCATCTACAGTCAGTTGACCATAAATGTGAAGGTTAGTTTCTGAACTCCCAGTTCTGTTCCATTGATCTATTGATATATACACCAATACCAAACTGCCTTAAGTCGTATGGCTTTATAGTTTTGAAACTGGGAAGGCAAGCCTTCTAACTTTGTTCTTTTCCAAAATTGTTTTGGACTACTCTGAGTCCTTTGCATTTCCACACAAATTTTAGGATCGGCTCACTGTTTTCTCAAAAAAAAAAAGTCACCTGGAATTTTCATAGGGATTATGTGGAATAGATAGATTAATTTGGGAAAAATTACCATCTTTACAATATTGAGTCTTCTAATTCATGAACATGGAATGTCACTCCATTTATTTTTATCTTTTTAACTTTCAGCAATGTTTTCTCTTTTTCAGCATACAAGTCTTGCATTCCTTGTGTTATTTATTTCTAAACATTTTACTCGTTGGATGTTATTGTGAATGGAATTTTCTTAACTTCATTTTTGGGTGTTTTGTTGCTAGCATGTAGACATATAATTGACTTTTGTATGTTGATCTTGTATCTTGTGACCTTGTAGGACAGTCTTTTGGTGAGTTAGGAGCTACCTATAGTGCCAACCAAGAGAACCACAGACTGGTCAAGAGCTGGAGTTATATACCTGCCTCCTACCTGTCGCAGGACCTCCCTTTCAGCCCACTCAGCCTCAGCAGTTCCAAGGACAAAGGTCTCTTCACTTCAGGGAGTGCCTAACACTTGAGCAGCCCCACTAGAAAGCTTCCCCAAACCAAAGGGCCACTCTTCCCGCTGCCCTGGGGCCTGGCAGACAACTCCACGCCCCGTTCTCGGGACAAGGCCACCTCTGCCTGCCCGCTTCAA
Organism: Chlorocebus sabaeus; assembly: GCF_047675955.1. NCBI lineage: Eukaryota > Metazoa > Chordata > Mammalia > Primates > Cercopithecidae > Chlorocebus > Chlorocebus sabaeus. The sequence goes on along the minus strand of NC_132920.1, from coordinate 3,143,308 downwards.
TGAGGCCCCAGAACTGGGGACCAGGCAGCCCTCTCTAGCCTGGTCTGTCACCTGAGCGCCACGGTCCCATTGCAGCCTGGCACAGCACTGCTTTCTCAGGGGCCACAGAACACCTTTGTCCCCGTAATGTGTTTTTAGGTCAAAGTGGAGAGGTTTGAGGGATAGGGGTTTTGTAAGTGTTGTGTATCTACTAATCCCTGGGACTCTTGGCCGCTCCCGTACAAGGCAGGGAGTGGAGATCAATGGCTGGCCTTCTGGACTTTGGCTGTCCTGAGCTCAGAGCTGCAGTGAGTTATTCTCTGTCAGTGCACAGCTTCATTTGGAGGACCCTTCAGGCACAGTCTTCAGAGATGGAACCGTTTCCACTGGTGGTACGCGATCAATTTTAGGAGACATGGGGGCCATCCACTCACAGTGAGGAAATTACTCTTTTAAAGTATCTTGCTATCTCTCCAGTTACGACAAAGAAAAAGTCTCTGTTCGTGCTGATATGTCCTTAGTACCCTCTTTAACCCTTGGTGATCCCCCAGGTCTTGGGGAAATGGCATAATTTCGTTACCTTTTATTTTTCCTTGTATATTACTTATGGCAAGTAATACCGGCTTCCCATTTACAGTAGTATTATATAAAGCTGCCTTTCAAAATAAAGTTCTCATGGTCCCCCAGCCCTGAAAAAACAATAAAAATAGGAAACAGATTAAAGAAAAAGATAATGTAAGTAAAAGCTTTTGAACTGATGAGGAAAAATGGCCACTGCCTCAGAGTAGCCCTGAACAGATGCAGCCGGGGTGCAGGTGATATGGGATGTGTGAGATCGGGGTACACTGGGCAGTGCCCAGGGCAGCAGGGCCCCTGCAGAGGCGGCTTCCTGGTCCACCCCGAGCTCTTCCAGGATCCAGCCACTAGGCCACGGCAGCTCACCCAGTGCTTGCCTCCTCCTGCAGGTGCGGCGGGCTGGGGCTGGTGCTGGCCAGCGCGGGCTTCGGCATGCTGACGGCACCCATCATCGAGCTGCACAACCAGAAAGGCTACTTCCTGCACCACATCATCTTTGCCTGCTGCACGCTCATCTGCATCATCTGCATCCTCCTGCTGCCCGAGAGCAGGGACCAGAACCTGCCTGAGAACATTTCCAACGGGGAGCACTACACGCGCCAGCCGCTGCTGCCGCACAAGAAGGGGGAGCAGCCGCTGCTGCTCACCAACGCCGAGCTCAAGGACTACTCGGGCCTCCACGATGCCGCAGCCTCGGGTGACACACTGCCCGAGGGTGCCACGGCCAATGGCATGAAGGCCATGTAGCCTGGTCCGCAGCACCCGGGGCTCAAGGGTTTGGGGCCGCTCGGGCACAGGTTTACAGACCAGGGACCGAACGCATGGCCCGGAGGGGGAAGCTGCCCCACCCAAGCCGAGCCTCTCGAGGGTGTGGGGAAATCCTGTCTTTCCAAAAGTCCAAGGAGCACGGGTCGGAGGAGACGAACTCTTTGGAAATAACCCTTCCAAGACTTTCTTTTCTGCCATTCAATGTTTGTATTTATTTTGGTCATTTTTACGAGAAGCACTTTATTCCCTCCCCCTCACTGATCACAAATGGAATCACCTCTTTCGGCAGCGAGATGCAGTCACTCTGGGAAGATGCCGCAGTGACCATGGTCGCGGCCGGTTCCTCTCGGGAGACGGGACACGGCTCCTCGCAACACCCAGGAGCCCCCCAGGCTGCCTGCCTGTGTGCAGAGGCAGGACACGCCCGTGGAGCGTTTCCAGGACTGCATTTTAGATACAGTGAAATGTACATGAATTTGGCTTTTGCTAGAGAGTCTGTGTGCGGTTTTTTAAGGTCCTTTTTCCCTTTCCATTTGCAAGGTAAGAGCTTCTATTCCGTGTGCAGGGAAAGCAGCTCACAGACGCCATTAAAACCAGCTTCATCTTTCCTTCAGGATCATCCTTTTGTACTTGATGCTGGACGCTCTTGGAGAAAAAGCTTAAACATTTCACCAGAAATCTTAATTGAGCAGCGGTCATATCGCCATAGCTTTGTGAGTACACAGCTAACAGATGCGTCGAGGCCTGAGATGTGCTCGTTTTTATTCTTCCTCTCCCAGATTGGCTCCAGCAGAAAAGCCCCCCGTGCACAGCCAGCTCTTGTGCCGGCACTACTTGAAAACACGGCCACTTTCTAAGCTACAAACAATGAGAAAATAACTCGAAAAGATGGCAGAGGCAAATCCACAGAACGGGGGACTGCCCTCCACACGCGCCCGTCACCCACACGTCGAGCACACACCAGGAAGAGCACCAGCTTGGATGGCCGTCACCTCAGACATCACTCCAGGAAGCACCCGCAGGAGCTGGGCCCCCCACGCCTGCCTTCCTGGGCCAGCTTCCTGCTTGTAGTCACTCGCTTAGCACAGAGGCGGGGCTTCCAGCAGGGAGCGGAGATTCCTCATAGGTGAGTCCAAATGACCTCCAGCCTCTCGAAGGCATCAAGACAAATTGAAAGAAAGCAATAACTCACCAAAGCTCAACGCTGCCCCTGCCCCGACTTCCAAGGGTTTCTTCGTGTTCCTCGTTTCACCCCAGAAAGTAAAGGTTTCCTCTTGGCATTTTCGGAGGAAATTTGTAGGACACCCAAGGCCACTAAGAGACAGCCTCCTTGGCAAGGGCAGGCACCACTTTGTAGCAACTTGGGCACCAGCTTTTCTGGACAGCCTGGCTTCTTACTGGGATTGTCCAACTCATCCCTTCTTGAAGCGTGTCTTTGCCATGGACTGTGTCCTTCCAGGGAAATCGTGGTCTCGGGCCTGGGTGACACAATGAAGTGACTTCCAACCGACATTGCTAGAATTCACAGGGCAGAAAAGGGGTTGACCTTCTCCCTTTCCAGCTTTCCACCCAGCCTGCTGTTTGCTGTCTCCACCCATGTCTCCTCCACATGTGGTCCACACATCAGTAGGAGCCTGGTGATGTGTGAAGACACAGCAAGGGGCAAGCAGACTCATGGCCACGTGTTTCCAGTGGCTGGACCACGCCGACACCTGGGATCTTGAGGTACCCAGGAAGGGAGGCTGTCTGGCCGGCCTCTCCCCACCTCCCCTTGCAACACGTCCAGCTCATCCTCCCTCTTTTTTAAAGTCACGTTTCCATGTTTCAACATTAGTTTGCATTCACCTTTACAAAGGCCTTTCTTTAGATCTTGTGCAGCCTTTGCGTGCCAAACTTGTGAAATTCCTTTTACCTTTTTTGGAGTACTTGCTACAAAGCCACCTGTCCACAAACCCCCGTTACGTACAGAATAGGACCTGTCCAGTAGCCAGGCCCGTAGGCAGTTGGGGAAGGTGGGAAGGATCCAGCGAGGCCCCTGAGCCCGCACCTGGACAGGTGTACGTCTGCACCCATCACCCCCAGCACCAGGCCACCTGCAGTGCAGTCCACGTACTGTACCGTGTTGCGGAAGGATTCGCTAAGTGATGAAAGTTGCAAGCAGCCTCACGCTGGTCATGTAAACTTTTTTTTTTTTTTTTTTTTTTGGGAAATTGAAGCTGTGGAGTGCTGCCCGAAATCTCTAGGAAGGTGGTGGCAAGGGACAGTACTCACACTCTTCTGGTCATGGTCTCTGATCTCCACCTCAAATGACAATAAAAAACCGGTCCAATGAAGACAGTGCTCAGCACTTCAGCCATCAGGACTAATCCATCAGTGACTGGAAAAGAGGCTAGCGCTGAGGCCTGGGCTCCTGGGACCAGAGTCCAGAGGGTGTGAGTGAGGCTGACTTGCCGACGGCCAGCAGGGGATGTCTCTCAGCCGGCAAGGCGGTCCCACAGCTGTCCTCCCACGGCAGCCTCAGGAGGAGGCTGGGTGCCTGTTCTGTGGCAGCTTCAGCCCAGGGATATCAAGCTGTCGAGGAACACCTTTATGAAATGTTGCCAGAGCAGCAACACTTCCCGCTGAGCACAGCCCCGGGAAATCTGGTACCAAGTGAGCAAGGCGGCAGGGTCCACCCAAGCCCGCCATGCGTCTGGCCCACCTGGCTCTGCAGGGGAGGCTGCTACGGCTGCCCACTTCCCAGCACAGTCTGTCGCGCTTGAACCCCTCAGTCCTGTTCCCTTCCTGGCTAATAGGGAGACCCTTCTCAGGCACCCACTGTTCCAACTTGACCCTCCCACCCCCTGCTCCTCCACACACCCCTGCGTCCTGCTAGCCTACCCTGTCAGCTTTTCAATAAACGTGATGCACAAATGTGGACACCTGAGATGGAGATGAACATTTCTTCACTTTGTTCTTTTCCTGAAGTCAAACTCTTATCAAATACTCTAATTATTACCACCCAAGAGAAACAGGAAAAAGGTTTCAATGCTTTTGTTTACTGCGAGTAAGAGCACCTGCATCTGGAAGATGGGCTGGTAAGTTGGTTTGGCTACAGAACAGAAAGAAAACAAAAACAAACCTCGTAGGGGAAGTATTGCACTCAGACACCACCACTTCCTAGAGCCAAATGAGCGATCCCAAACTGGAAGTGCCATAAGCGGGCCTGCGACATCATACCGCCTGGCCCCAGGTATCGCATGTCCTCTTGTCTAGAAGGCACCACCTCACTTTCGTGTACCGTGTGTTTTGGAAAATCAGTATGGTGTGTCATGTCTAGTGGCGAACACTTCCCTCCCTCTGTCCTTGAGGTTGTAATATAAAACCCGTGTTTCTGTACGTGTGGGTGGGGCTTCTCTGACGGTGCTCGTTCATAGCACAAGCTTACACTGAGTTCTGAACTCGTTCACAGCTGCGTGTCTGCATGGTGTCGCATCTGTTGTACCTTTGGGGAAAATTTGTATGTAAATGTACAGAAATAAAAATGTTGCCCCATTAACAGATTTCCTCTGGAATGTCTTCCCTACCTCACCTGATGGTATCCAACAAAGGGCATTTCACTACCATTAACGATGAGTAATAAAATCCTCTGTGTTCATTCAGACCTCGCTGCGTCACTACTTTTCATGCCTCTGTAAGCTGTGTCTGCACTCGCCCCGAGGTGGGTGGAGGGAGGCCTCTCACTCTGCTTCGGGTCCTGGTCTTAAAGGTAGTCAGAGGCAGAGGCTGGATTAAACACAAACTGTTTACCAAGTGCCACTCTCAGACCACCTGGGAGATGGGGGCCATCAGTAAAATTAAGAGGAATTTTTTTCCCTTGTTCGTTTATGTTCTGCTGATCCATGGCCTGAAGGTTCCTAGAGACGTCAAGAAATGAGTATCTTACACTGTGATTCTGTGAGGAAAGACTGGTAACCCAAAACTCTCTTCTCTAATGTAGTATTTTTTAATGAAAATGACAATATTTCTTTAATAAAGTATTTATACCAAACTCTTCTCTCCATAGCCCTGATTTTGTGTCACTCGCTATTATATTCCTAGAGGTGTCCACTCAGCTTTGCAAGCTGTGATGAGGCTGGCCGGGGCCTTGAGGTTAGCACGGAAAGTCTGCAAAGGAGGGAAGCACCTGCAACCACAGACTCACTCCTCTGACGTGCCTTTCCATCCTGGCCAGGGTCACCACCTTCACTTGCCTGCTGCCGGCTCAATGCAAGACTTTTGCCTCTGGATGAACAAAAAGGGTTCTGATGGACCCCAAAGGTTAGAAAGTTTTTTGCCAGTGGTCCTCAATCTTGCCTGCACAGAGGTACCAGGGGAGCTTGCAATCCTGCCAAAGCCTGGGCCCCAGACCGTCTGAACCTCTGGAGAAGGCCCAAGACTGCAACCCACTTCAAGCGGTAGCATTAAAGATTAAAGGCTAAGGAGTACAAATGACCAAAGCAGGTACCTGAGGTACTCTGGATTTGAGATAGAAGAGAGGGGAGAAGGGAAGATGATGAAATAACAGGAAGAGCAAGAAGGACCTGAAGCCTTTGAATCCATAAAAAGGAAGGAGATAAAACCATAATTGACATCTAACTGCCATGGTACTTATAGTTTGCAAAGCATTGCTATCTACCTACTTAATCCTAACAAGAACCTATCAAGGTGGGGATTACTCCAACTTTATAAATGAGGAGACAGAGCCTAGAAGTCAGACTTCACAAGACCACAAATGTAGTAATGGGGCAATGTAGGGAGGTGCTCAAATGTAGGCCCAAGAGAGAACACAGCACAAAAGGAGTGCCCAGAGGAAGGGTTTAGGGAGAACACAGCAAGAAGAGAAGTGCCCTGGGGTTTCACTGCAATGAGAAGGAGATAAATGCATCAATTCACAAGACAGAATTCTGAGGAATGCACACACAAACCTAAAGCATATTTACACATCACTTTAATTCTAACTGAGGATGCACATGAGACAGTCATGTCTGACTGAAACCCTTAGATTAGATTACAGCCTTCAATCCCAACAGAAATCCCATTTCGTCCCTCTATCACTCACAGCCAAATGAGGAAGTGTGTACTGTCCACTTTGCCTCTCCTTCACCAGGTGGGTCAGTGTGAGCCTTTTGGTCCACACACTGCTGAGAAGGAAGCTCAAAAGATTAACCCCTTAAAAACAAAACGGGAACGCGGCCTGACAACAAACTGAAATTCAATCCATTTATTTACATGTACATTGTACATAAGTTAACAAATTCTCACTTCTGCCACTCAGCTAGAACTTTTCGGGGAAAGCCTCCATCTCTTCCTTGATCCTGTTTTCTACAAGTAATGCGAAGTTACTGTCTGTGTTTTGAAGGTTATAGCTGACAAACACCTGTTTGTTGGTCTTCCTGGCTAAAAAGAGAAAACACATTGATACAGCCACTCCTGAAATACAGCAGACCCCGTGTTCCTCACACCCACAAGCCGCTGGGAAATGCTCAGAAAGAGGATGGGGTTGTAGGGAGAGAATAAAGCTCTGTTCGCGCCTCTCTTCAGACAGGTGCTGCAAAGGCAGACGAGTCACTCAGGCCTCTCCCAGTCTCTCCACCAGACCGGAGTTCCGAAGGGCAGGCCCCACCTCAGCAGCCTCCCTGGAACTTGTTCGAGAGGCAGCTCCTGGGCCCCACCCAGCCGTCCTGACCCAGAAAGCCAGGATGGGGGGCCAGCTGTCTGCGGGAACAGCCCTGCACCTGCCTGCACTGCTTAAGAACCTCTGCTCTGCACAGAGGCGTTTCTGGTGTTCTGATTTTTTTAAAAAATTTTTTTAAACACAAAAAATAAAGTATTTAAAATAAGGCCAGGCGCGGTGGCTCAAGCCTGTAATCCCAGCACTTTGGGAGGCCAAGACGGGCGGATCACGAGGTCAGGAGATCGAGACTATCCTGGCCAACACAGTGAAACCTCGTCTCTACTAAAAAAATACAAAAAAAAAAAAACTAGCCGGGCAAGGTGGCGGGCGCCTGTAGTCCCAGCTACTCAGGAGGCTGAGGCAGGAGAATGGTGTGAACCCGGGAGGCGGAGCTTGCAGTGAGCTGAGATCCGGCCACTGCACTCCAGCCTGGGCCACAGAGCGAGACTCCGTCTCAAAAAAACAAAACAAAACAAAACAAAACAAAAAGTATTTAAAATATTAAAGTTCTCCTTCAGCACCACCCCACCCCTAACCAGTTCCACCTCCCTCCCTCCTACATTTCCATGCATTTGCATACATGTGTACACACACAAACATATTCACGTGTGTGTGTGTGCGCGCGCATATACAGATAGGCATATATATGGACAGACATGTAATTTTCTACTGAATGTAAGTTTTAGTCCCTTTCTACAGAATCGGTAATAAATGGTTGAGGTGCGCACTGGGTCAACTGCAAAAATCAAGTAGAGTCACATACCCGGCAGCTAAAAGCCGATATCCTGAAAACAAGTGGGCAAGAAGGCTACGGCAGTTCCATGCTGCCTGCCCCACTGCGGGGCCTCCTTTAGCCTCACCCACACGCAGGGCCAGTGCAGAACTACTCACCCCTGGAGAGGCACTGACCCGCCCCCACCTCAACATACGGTGACCATGTCCTGAGCCTCATCACCAAAAGGCTGAAAGGTGGTGCAGTGAGGCTGAGGGGCACCAGGCCACCCGCACCATTACTAAAGCCCGACTTAGAACACACGTCACAGGATCTCACCTGGGCGGCAATTCTGTCCTTTCCGTTGCTGCTGTCTGAGCTACGGTCCCACCAAGAACCCTGAGAGGCAGTGTGGCTCGGGGGCACAGGCACAGGCACAGGCCCCACTGAGGCCTAGAAACCTCTTCCAGCTTCGTTTGTAAATTGAGAAAGGGTAGAGCCCAGGACCCCAAAGGCCTGTTTTCAGCTGTATAAGGCTGTGTGATCTTTAGGGCTGGAAGGGTCTTGGGTATTATTTAACTGACTGTCCTTACAAGGCAGCCAACGCACCTATAAGAAAGCAAGACGACGAGCACAGCCTCCACCTGAGGACAGCTGCTGAATTGTATGGTGCGTGTTTACATCTCGGGAAATCTTTTTTTAATTAAAAAAAAGGAATGTGTCTGGACAAAGGCAGCTGTTAGGTTATTCCAAGAGCCGGTGTTTAAAGAACAGCTTTTACAGTACTTAGCAGAGAGCCTCCCACCAGCGTGCTGGGTGCAGGGTGCCCCCGAGGCAGACAGCTGTGCCCAGTTATCTGCTCAACCCTGTGGGGGGTGAGGAAGCCTCTTACGCTTCCCCGACCACGAGGGACCAAACTCATCCTTTCCTAGCTGCGTTAGGCAGGCTGGGACCACTCATGCAGAGGGTGATATGAAGGCAGGCAGTGTGGTAGGAAGCTGGGGCTCACCAAGGCTGGCCAGGAGGAGCCCAGAAGTCACACCCTCTCCCAGGGGCAGGAACATCCCCTTTACCCCAAGGAAGCCCCCTGGGATTCCAACTGCTCTAAGTGCAGCGATAGGACTTCCGGGGAACAAAGCTGTGTCCGGAGGCACTGTCCCCCTCAGACCCAAGCTGTGCCCTCCAGAGCCATAGGAGGTTGGGTCCCCTTGGCCACACCAACTCCTGCGACGCTTCCAGAGCTACTGAGAACCCCCCAGGCCTTCTCTTTCCCTACTTGCTTTCATCTCTCATATAAGATGCTGATTCAGGACACCTCTCCCTTTTCATTTTAGTGCATTAATAGTGCACTTTCAACTTTAGGGCCCAGACCCAGGCTGGAGACAACTGGCACAGCACAGGATTTTGTTGGAAAACCCCTTCTTGGTCTGAGCTCTGCAGCACCAGTCCCTTCAGAGATGCTGGAAGTCACAGCATACCCTTGACTTGTCAAGATACTGAGAACCCCTCTTTTTTTGCATATAGATACTAGGCCTCCATCTCATAGATATTCTGGAGCCGAATTTACCTTATTGATCTAAAAGTTATTCACGGCCTGCAAGACACGCTCACATCACCTTCTCTATTGGAGTGTGCCTTGGCAATCCCACCCAGCTTTCTGTCTGTATAAATATGAATACCTTCCTGTGCCTTCTCCCACCAGGCACGGGCACACAGTAACCTGTTCCACATAAGTGTGCTACCCCTTACCTAGTCACAAACACAAAGTGACACAGAGACACAAAAGGGGGCTTTTACCTTCATGTGGCTCAGAAAAAAAAGATGTAAACACAAAGAGGGAAGGATGGCAAGTGGGAAATCGGGGCGAAAGCTAAGCAGGAATTCTATCTTCTTTGCAACTTTTCTGTGAATTTTAAATTATTTCCTAGTTAAAAATTACCAAAGTAACTTACAAGTCAGGTCTCTACCTCCAAGGGAGAGAAAAAGAATCCTGCGAGTTCCTGAAACCCTGACCTGTGCCCTCCCTGACCTCTGTCCTAACCACACACTGCCGTGGGCCTGCTGGTGACACTCCACCCTGCCCTGCCTTGCCCCTGGGCCACGTGCCCCGCTGTTCGTGTGCATGTGCCTCAGTGTGACTGACCCAGAGGTTCCTGCTTGTCAGGGACCAGGTCCTTCTCTGCCTGAGACACAGAGAGGCTCCGTGACTAACTCCAGAGCTGAAGCAGCTGGGCCTGCTGGAGAACGCCTGACAGGCATCCCGTGCACACCAGCCACAGGCACTGGGGCTGGGGTTGGGGGTCATAGAGCACATGGAATCCTTACCTGGCCCACAGGAAATATGTGTTGGGGTGTGGGAGGCGTGGAGCCTTCAATCTCATGACCTTTGCTGAATCCCCACTCTACGCCACACTCACAGGCCAGGCCAGTCTTCCCTCTGAGCCCTGAAGAGCATCACACTGTGAGTGAAGGACAGTCCTTCCTGCACAGAGGTGACACCTGCTCTACCAGCTGCACTGACTCCTCCAAAGGCCCAGGAGGCTACCTTGAGCCACTGGCCATAGGGGCTGTAGGCACTTCTCACTCTCTTCTCCCAGAAGGAGGTGATGCACTTACAGAAGGGAACTAAATCAGCTCATGGACTCAAGGACACAACCAAGGACAAGGTGGGAGTCCTTTGGGAACAGGCCGGCCCTGGGACGGTGGTGGTGACAGGCAAGCATGGATGTGCCCTTTAAAGAAGACCCCACGTGCAAAGGTCTGTGCTTCCCAGCAGCAATGAGGTGACGGTTCTTAGCATAAAGATTCTTTACTTCCAAAGGGACTTGCTTCATACTTCCATTAAAGAGTGGGGCTCCCGCCTGGCTGGCCATGCAGCACCAGCTGTGGGTACGTACCTAGGCGCTGGGCAAGGCCAGTAGAGGTCGTGTCGGAAGTGTCTCCGAGGAGGGAGGTAGACACGGGGATGGAGTCCTAAAAGAAAAGCAAAGGGCACACTGCGGCTTCTCCACCCACCGCAGGCCACACTTCTGGCTGCGGGGCTTCTGATCCTTCACGAGGATGGCAGTGGCAGGGTCTGAGAGGACAGACGCAGGTGCCGAGGGAAAGAGGGGGTGGCATTCATCAACAACCAAGTAGGTGGACCCCATGTCACATATGAGGTCGGTAGAGCTGGGAAAGATGAAGTTGGAACCACAGTGCTGTTAATAAGTTCTAGGACCAGTTTCACACGAAGGCTCGTTTTAGTGTCTGAAACTCCAAAGCATGCTGAAAGGCAACATTACAACCAAAAGGGAAGCAAACAAGATCATGAAGGCCACAGCAAGAAGCAAGTGACTCACAGTCTGGGCACCTGTGCCCCAGTGCCTCGTGCCCCACAGCTGGCTCAGAGGCAGGACGCCTAATCTCCCCATCTCAGCCTGTGAGGCGGCGTGCTGCTCCAGCCCCTGCGGGCTCCTCGGGGTCGGCGAGTGCCCTGTGACTTTGAGAAAGGGCACCAGCCACCAGCATCCAAACAGGGAGCATAACAACGTCTGAACAAGCTTGGCCAACCTCATTTCGGACCAGAAGCAATAAGGTGAAACAAGCAGTACAAATGATGCTCAGATCAACAAATGGGCCCTTCGGAGATGTAGGCGTAACTGCTCCCAACGACTTGGGGAGTAAAATCTCACCATGAAAAATGTCTAGCTAGTCCCGTAATCCCAGCACTTTGGGAGCCTGTGGGGGGAGGACTGCTTGAGACCAGGAGTTGGAGACTCACCTAGGCAATGAAGTGAGACCCTGTCTCTACATTTTTATTCAAAAAAAAAAGTAAAGTAAAAAGGTCTAGCTTAAAAAAAAAAAAAAAAAAACTTATTGGTAATATGGCCAAATTGCTTTTATAAAACTAGCAGATTTCGAGGAGAAGCGGCCTGGCTACAGAGGTCTGAGAATCTCGGGAAGTGGCAACATTTACAGAGGTACAGAGACTTTGGGGTTTGGTCCCCCTGCCGCCAACTGTCCTAGCGGGGACAAGTGAACTGAACAAACAGCTACTACGTGCCGGACAGCATGGCAGGGCACAGAGCACAGGCGCTGCTCATCTCCTAAAGGTTCAAAGCCACTTCCACAAAAGACAGTAAAAGGCAGGAGATCAAAAAACATAGGAGAAGAATGAAAGCGTTTACTGTATGCTTTTCATTAAAAATGATACAAAAATATCATCTTACTGAGCCTGCTGTTTACAGATTCCTCAAGTTCAACATTTAGCTGCATGGTAACAGTATTTACAGTTAAACCTTCTAGAAAACAGAAAATCTACCTTAGCTAGGGTGGCCTTTTTCTACCAAAAGTAAAACGTAAAGCCCCATTGTGTTACTCTTAAGAGTTCATAACTTTTAAAACCACACTAGGACTGTGGTCTCCCAGCAGATGCATGCCCAGAGAGTTTTCCTGCAGCTGAAGCACCACCTTCCACTCCTAGAAGCCAGCTGGGGGGCCCAAGAATCCCTGAGCAGGCAGGGGCCCAGGTCCCAGGCCAGCTTCCCTCAAGCTGGTAGGACTCAGTGTCACTAGCCCTGCAGGCTCTCTGGGCACCAAAAATCCCTGCTGAACTCAAGGTCGGCCAGCTCGGGGTGCATGGTGTCTGTTCTCTACAGTCTGACACGTGGGGGTTTAGGGAAGCAGGAGTGAGGAGAGCTCACAGACTGGTGCCAGTCTCCACGCGTGGGCTGGCAAAACTCCCGACAGGGACCAGACAATAACTAGTTCAGGCTTTATGGGTTACAAAGTCTCTATTACAACCGCTCAGCCCTGCCACCAAAGTACAAGAGCTCCACAGACTCTACCTGCGTGGACGGGAGATGGAAGGCCAGCCCACGGGTCACAGGAACCTTGGGCTTCCTGCCTTAAGCTATGGCCTGCACCTCTTTTCCCCGGCTGGCTCAGCCCTCTGCCCCTGGAAGGAACATCCAGGCACACTGTGGCCAGGGAGTGGGACTGGACTTCCGACAGGTCAGGTCACTCAGTCGGTCCCCTGTTCCTTCTCCTGCCTGGCCTTGCTGGAGGCGCACTTTCCAGATGAGAAAACACACCCCACTGGGAGCTGTGACCACCATGGGACTGGGTGCCCAAAGCCACCCACAGGACGAGCCTACTTCTTCCACACTCACTAGCCCAAACCAGCACTGCACAAAGGGGCACAAGGCAGTGACACCAGAGCTGACCAGTGCCCAAAGCCTTGCCCACTATGACCAAAGCCTTGGGATAAGGAAAGAATGCGAGGTGGCACAGAGCACACAGCCCCACCCGTCACCCCTGGTCCCCCAGGCCTCTTCTGCTGCCGCCTGCTCAAAGGCCCACTGTCAGGACCCTCCAGAAAAGAAAAAAATAAAAAAGGAAACACCGAGGGAAAAAAAAGCAAGAAAGGAATCCAGATGCCATCTCCTTCCTGAGGTCTTTCCCGGTGCTGTTGTGCACAGGGAAAGGGCTCGCCCAGGACTTCCCGCCCCCAGCACCCTCAGTCATCACTGCCTCACTGGCTTCAGAAGAGTCTCACTGACGGGGCCTCACTCATTCATTCCACAGGGACTTAGAGAGTGGTGCATCAGGAGCTCGAGATACACACGCTCACCCTGGGCAAGCAGACAAACCTCACCGTGAAACACTCAACGGCTGAGAGAGGGAGCTAACGCAGCTGGGAGACCAGCATTGCCAAGCTGGAGGACAGGGAGGAGCCGTAAGAGGTAACAGAGCCTGAAGGTCACCGGAGTCTTTGGGTGCTCTGAGTTCACCTCGTGAAAAGTTTTGAGCAGAGAAATGAAAATATCCAACTTAAGTTCTTAAAACTATCATTCTGTTGCGCTGGTTACAAGGCAGTGTTGTGGCTCGAATTGTGTCCCCGCAAAAAATACGTTGAAGTCCTAACCTCTGGGTACCTGTGAATGTGACCTTGTTTGGAAACGGGGTCTCTGCAGATGTAATTAAGATGTAATTTAGGCCGGGCACGGGTGGATCACGCCTGTAATCCCAGCACTTTAGGATAAAGATTAGCATAAAGATTCTTTACTTCCAGAGGGACTTGCTTCCCTTTGGGAGGCAGAGGCAGGCAGATCATGAGGTCAGAAGTTCGAGATCAGCCTGGCCAACATAATGAAACCTCAGCTCCACTAAAAATACAAAAATTAACCCGGCGTGATGGCTCGCACCCGTAATCCCAGCTACTCAGGAGGCTGAGGCAGAACTGCTTGAACCCAGGAGGCAGAGGTTGCAGTGAGCCGAGACCACGCCATTGCACTCCAGCCTGGATGACAGAGCAAGCCTTCATCTCAAAAAAAAAAAAAAAAAAAAAAGATGTAATTTAAGACAAGGTTATACTGGAGTAGGGTGGGCCCTTAATCCAACATTACTGATGTCCTTATGAGAAAAGAGTCGGGCTCACTTTGGGAGACTGAATAAGGAGGATCATCACTTGAGGCCAGGAGTTCAAGAACAGCCTGGGCAAAATAGTGAGACCCCCATCTCTACAAAAAAGACAATTAGCCAGGTACGGTGGCACATGTCTAGTCCTAGCAACTCAGGAGGCTGAGGAAGGAGGATCACTTGAGCCCAGGAGTTTGAGGTGACAGTGAGCTCTAAGAATGCCACTGTACCCCAGCCTGGGTGACAGAGAGAGACCTTGTCTACAGAACTTTTGAGAATAAACCTCTGTTGTTTTAAGCCACGCGGTCTGTGGCACTTTCTTACAGCAGCCTCAGGAAACCAGGGGAAATCCAGGCGGCGACGCGCAAAGCCAGAAAGGCGGGAGAGGAGGGGAAATGGTTAATGTCCCAGGCTTGGCCCAGCGTGGCAGGGTGAAGGAGGTGAGGGCGGCTTGGGTTTTGTCTGCTGTGACTGGCGGCAGTGCCTAGGGACTCAACGCGTGGAGAGCTGAGAAAGAGGAGTGTGAAGAAAGAGGAATCCAAGACGACTGCGAGGCTCCGAGCACACAGCCAGGAGGACGGAGCTGCCATCCCAGCGCCGGGCAGGCGGAGGAGGGGGCAGGCTTGGGGAGAGGGCCTGATGTATGCCCTAAGAGGGCCTAGTGCGAAATGCCTGAGACAGCAGGTGGAGACGCAGGAGTCCCCAAAATATGATCAGTGTGCTCAAAATCCACACGGCACGAGAGCTTCGAGGTAGACGCGTCCCCCAGCGCGCGTGTGGCGAGGAGGGGCCCAGGACATTCCGACCTACAGAGACCAGGGCGGGACGCAGCTGCGGGCGGCGGGGCAGGGAGAGGGGCTCGGGGCCCGCGCGCAGCTCCCGGGTGGTGCAGGCCCGGGCGCCCGGGGGTTCCCAAAGACACCCCGCGGGAGGGCTTCGGGGGAGTCGGGCGCCCCGTGGACCCAAGAGAGGCCTGGGGGGCGGCAGCTCGCGCAGGCCCCGCGCCCCCGCCCCGCCCCGCCGCCCGCACCCGCCCGGCACTCACGTAGCGGCTGCACATGGCCACGGCCAGGTTGCGCAGGTGCGGCGTGGCCCCCACCCACAGGAACAGCGAGTCCGTCAGCCGCATGACGTGGAAGTGGACCAGCTGCTCCCACAGCCTGGCGCTGAAGTTGTGCAGGGAGACGTCCCCGCCGGCGGCGGCAACCAGCCCCTCCATGCCGCCCCACGGCTCCCGGCGCTGCACCCGGGTCCTCGCCGCTGCCGGCCCAGCCAGACCCGATGGAGCGAGCACCGAGACACCGAACGCGCTTCCGCTTTCGGCCCCGGAGGGGCGGGGATGAGGGGCGTGGTCGGGGAGGGGCGGGGTGAGGGGCGTGATCGGGGAGGGGCGGGGTGAGGGGCGTGGTCGGGGAGGGGCGGGGTGAGGGGCGTGGTCGGGGAGGGGCAATCCGGGCTTGGGTTGGGGGCGTGGTCGAGGCGGGGCGGCTGCCGGCCCTGGGCGGAGTACTTGTCCCGGGTGGTCCTGCCGGCCTCTCCCGCGCTGCAGCACCTCTCTAGACTGGGAAAACCCACTTTAGTCGCAGAGTCCGACAGTGACCTCTAGGAGCCCACGGGCGCCCGGCAGAACTCGCCCTCGCTTTGTTTCCTTCCACACCCTAATTATTATTGACGTGGGGCATTCAAGGGCTGAAGCCAGCGGCACGGTCCTCCCAGGCCGTGACACTTCGCCCGACAGACTTTCACTTTTAATTAGTTCTTTAAGCACTCTGAAAACGGCCACCTTCCGTCCCACCTCCTCCTCCTAGCAGCCCTTTAACTCCAGGGAGGCTTCGACTGCACCTAGCCCTAATTAAGAATGGCAACGGTACTGGCAGAAAGCCTTTAGAAAGGAAAATTGTGTCAACTAAGTTGGCAGGAGGGTGAGCAGGCACCCTTTTGGACGCCGAGCCCCGAGCTGCAGTCATGTACATGGCCTCGGGCTACCCCTTTAACCTCTCTGAGACTCAGTTTCCTCATCTGCAAAATGCAAATAAGAACAGGAGCCTTTCCGAGACGTGGAAAGGATGGCAAGAGAGTTTCATGGGAAGCACCATGAATCATCCCATTGTCATACCTATGGAGAGACCCCCAGTAACGAAGGCTTCAATGGGTTAAGAGAGAAGGTGGTAAAAGAAAACAGCCCATTTTGTCAGATTCTGTTACAACTGACTTTAGGGATTTAACTTGGAACTATCAAAGGTCTGCTTTTTAAACCTCTAATAGATCTAATTGAAATTTAAAAGGACATTTTCCATAGTTTCGTTCTATTCACTAATTATCGATGATTCAATAATACAGTTAATTTTCAGGTCACTATTTTAACAGCTTTATTAAAATGTGATTAACATACAATAACTGCACGCATACAAAGTGTACAAACTGAAGTCCTGACACGTTATAACCAGTGAAATCATCATCACAATCCACAGACTGGACGCATCCAGTACCCCTCCTGCCCTCCGTAATCACTCCTGCCCCCAACCACTGATCTGCTTCTGGCCACATAGATTAGCTTGCATTTTCCGGAGTTTTATATCAGTGGAATCACACAGTAAGTACTGTTTTTTGTCCGGCTTCTTTCCTTCATCATAATTATCTTGGGTTCATCTGTGTGCGTGTCAATAGCTTGTGTCCTTGTATTGCTTAGCGGTGTTCCATTGTATGGCTATCCATGGTTGTTTATCCCTTTACATTGTGATCTGAGAGACCAAAACAGATGGCTCTTCATCAGCTAGGAGGACCCAAAGATTAAGGAAACAAAGTTACCTACTGGTGGAGAGTTCGAAGCCTGGCTGGCATGGCAAATTTCTAAATCTGGATTGTAAGGATGGTTTCACTGGCTATACATGTGTCAAAACTTCAGTGCTCCGCTCTCTCTCCAGCTTTGCTCTGTCACTGCTGGGGAAACACACAGGAGAGGGTCACAGCCAGTCATGCCCAACATCAGCGGCCCTGGCACACTGCCCTGCAGTCGCGGGACAGCGTCCTCTCTCACTCCCCTTGACTATGCCCCCCAGGCTGCGGGACAGCGTCCTCTCTCACTCCCCTTGACTATGCCCCCCAGGCTCCGAGCTGACCCAAACCCAGGTTGAGCAGACGCCCTTGCTTCTGATGGTATGAAGAAAATAGAGGTGACAAGGCCGGATCTTCCCAGCCCCTGGTCCCTCTCCTAAAACGCTTGTCTTCATTGGACCCTATCTTTCCTCCTGCTCTCTCTGTGATGGTGAAAGATAAAGACATCCCTCCTTGCACTGAAGGTCAATCCATCCACCTGTGCTTTGACCCTGTCCTTTCATGTCCTCAAGAACCTCCCTCATTATCTGTGATGGCGTCTCCAAAGAGCCTGCGTGTGCCACCTAGGTCCACTTCAAGAAAGGACTTGTCCCAACTGCTAGAAATCCTACCTTCTGCCATGGCCTCCTTCAGAGCCTGCACACCCTCCCCAGGGCAGCCCATATCCAGTAACTGATGAGGCAGAGTATGAAAGCCAGGCCAGTTTGGCCCAGTGCAGGTCAACTCACAACTCTGAGGGGCCATTTTGGCTCTGGAG
This sequence comes from Chlorocebus sabaeus, assembly GCF_047675955.1. Classification (NCBI taxonomy): domain Eukaryota; kingdom Metazoa; phylum Chordata; class Mammalia; order Primates; family Cercopithecidae; genus Chlorocebus; species Chlorocebus sabaeus. Next base: position 3,125,584 of record NC_132920.1, on the reverse strand, counting down.
TGCCCATGGAGTCAGCCAAGCCTGCATACTGCAAGGGCGGTATTTACCTTACACCATCAAAAGAAATCAAGGATGGATGGTCAAGTGGCTGAATGTAGTCACCCCCCAAAAATATTATGATGCCTTGCTCAGTTCCTGGGCCTGGAACCCAACAATTAGAGAGGTGACCAGGTCCCCTGCACCACCATGTGCCATAACAACTGCCCCAGCCATTCCCTCAATGACCAACTGAGTGGCTGGCCACACATCAGAGAAAGAGGAAGATGCAAACATTTCAAGGGTTAGAGCTGGATTGAGATCCAGGGGCCTGAAGTGTCATCACAGTCCCTCTTTCGAGTGGGCAACCATCCATACAGGAACAAAAAATAAATGGAGTCCCAGCCAAAGGTCCACTGGGTCTGTGGACACGTCAGGGGTCATTTATCTGGTCCTCAAATATATAATTGGGATATATATACCTAGAGATTGGCCCAGCACCCACATTGGATCTGTGGCCTATAGGGTTTAGGAGCTATCATAGTGGAGAAAGCCAAATGGAAGCTTCTAAAATTATGGCCCTTCCCCCCAGCCAAGCAAGCAAGTCAAAAACAGTATTGCATCCTGGGGTGAAAATCAGTGCCACTCTTCAGGAGCCAAAAGATGCAGTGGTGGTAGACTTTGTGTCTCTATTTAATTCAGCAGTCAAGTCCCGGAAGATTGCAACTGACTTCCATAAACCCAACTAAGAAGCAATCCCAATTATGGCTGCCACAGCGGATGTGGGATCTTTGCTAGAGTGGTGTGATAAGGCCTCAGGTACGTGGTATGTGGCCAAGGATGCAGCAAATGCGTTCTTTTCTATCCCAATCAGAAAAGAGGAAGAGAAACAGTTTGCATTCCCGTGAGATGGACAATATTCATTTACAGTTTTGCCCACGATTCTGTCAAATCTCTGCCCTCTGTCTGAAAAGATTGGGACTGTCTGGACATTCCACGGAATATTACATTGGTGCATTTGCCATTGCCACCTCTGTTTTATCAGTGCCCCTTCTTCAGTTCATGCTCTTGGCCACATGGGGGATCTCATAGGAATCGCTTAAGGTTCTTGGATGGGTCAGTGTGTGGGCGCAAGCTACAAATGGATTGACAGTTGCACTATGGCCTCACTCAGGCAGTGGGTCTGGATATCCATTTCATGTGGACAGAGCAGTGGCCCAAGGTTGAAGTCTATACAGACTCATGGGCAGTGGGGAATGACCTGGCTGGGCTGGTCAGGGACCTTTGGGGAGAAAGACTGGAAGATAAAAGGGAAAGAGGTCTGGGAAGGGGCAGTGGATGGAGTGTCCATGAAGTGTGAAAATGCTTGTGTCATGTTATCACTCAGCAAACAACATCCACCACAGAAGAGAGATTAAGCAACTACGTAGACAGAATGACTGGGCCAGTTGCTGTTAGTCAGTCTCATCTGCCACTGTCCCAGGATGGGCACGATGGGCCCGTAAACAAAACAGCCATGGTGGCAGAGATCATGCGTGAACCCAACAGCAGGTTGGTGGAATTCTGCTCACCAGGGTTGATTTTACTCCTGCTGCCACCAAACATCCTAACTACCACCAGCAGAGAGCTCAGCTAAGGCTTCAGTATGGTCCTACTCCTCAAAGAGAATGACCGAGCACGTGGCAGGAATTTGGTGACGTTGGGCTCCTTCTACCCAGAGGAGTCAGCAATGTTCTTACAGGAATAGAAGCACATTCCAGGAGTGAGTTTGTTTTTCCTGTCCACAGGGCATCAGATAGCGCCCTTCTCCCAGGGCTGCCACATGGAAGTGGGTGAAGGCCGTGGGATCCATGGCCACATCACATGCTCCACACCACTCAGAGGCTGCTGCCCACTGAGGGCATGGCTGAAGCACCAGCTCAGAGATGGTAACTATAAGGATGGGGAGTCATCCTCCAGCCTCTTGTATGTCCCCTGAATTAAAGTATTTTCTAAGGTGCTGTGTCCCCAGTGAAAAGACCACATGAATCAGGGAACCGAGGAGTGGAAGCAGGAATGGCCGTCACTTCCACAGTCCACTGAGGACACTGGGCTTCCTGAACCCGCACCTGTGGACTGCGGGATTAGAAGCCCCATTTCCCGAGGGGAGAATACTTCCACCTGGGACACAGCAAGGGCCCCACTAAGCAGTAAGCCATGGCTGCTGCAGGGCACTCTGGGCTCCTTGGTGAGCTGAAAACAGTCACCATCCTGGCAGGGGAGATCCACCCTGGTCATCAGGAGGAGGAGGGCTGTTGACACCCTGTGGGAGGAGCAAGGAAGGTGTTTGGTAACCAGCTGAGCTACTTGGGTGCTGCAGGGGACTCCCTCGCCCAACTGTGACAGTAAATGGAGGAAACAGCAACTCCAGCCTAGGAAGGGCAGATCCCCTTGTCAGGGAAGAATTGTCACCCAGCTCCTGGGGGCACAGGGCCCTCGAGTGTCATCCCCCGTAGGGATTTCTTCAGCTACTGAGAACTGCCTTGTCCAAGGTCCTTCCTGTGGGGACTTTCTGATGAAGACAATGGATAAAAGACATGGCCACTGGAGCCCAATGTGCATGGTCAATTCTGACAGCCATTTTCGCCCTTTCTGGCTGATTTTGTTCCTCACCTAATCTCTAAAGTGTGAATCTGTGGCCAGCATTGCTCTCAGAGCCACAGGCACACCCAGCCGCCTGCAGGCGTTCCCACCTGACTCTTTCACAGCACCAGCCCCTCGGCACAACCACACAGAGCTCCTCCTCCCTTCCCGTCCCTCTGTCCTACCCCCAGGCCAGCTTGCCTGACTGTGGTCCGGACAGTGGGGCGCATACCAGACGCACTCATTTCCCACCTATAAACATGAGACTCTTCCCGGTTACTGCAGCAGCGTTGCCTGCTCGCATCTCCCAGGCTGGCCTGCACTGCTGCTGTGACATCCTATTGTTTCCTTGCTTCTTGTTGCACTGGCTTCCAATTTTTCTTTCTCACTATCGCCAGAGAGATCTATCAAACCAATACGTCTGATGATGCTACGCCCTGTAATAAAAATTCTTTGGTGATGTGTAGCCCAAACACCTTTGCAGACACACCAGGCCCCTCACCTAGCTGCTGGTCCCCTTCATGTCTGTCCCTGATGTCACACTCAGGCGATGACTTCACAGTTCAGTATCTGCCCCGTGCACCACCACACACACGGCGCCACTGGACCTGGGCCTGCCCTACCTTACCTGCCTGACAGACTACTCCTCCTGAACTTCACCCCAACACCATCCCCCAGGGAAGCCTTCCCTGGCTCCAGGCAGGCTGGCGGCAGCTTCTCTAGGCCTTCACTTTTACCTCCATAGAGCAATCATTGTATACAATGTAAAATAAGATGCATTTGATGTGATGGTCTTTCTGCATGCCAGGAAGCTCCTAAGGATAGCGACAGGGGCTTTCCTCTGCAGTGCAGTGCACAGCCTTGGACCCTGCGTGTAAGGCAGATAGCAAAAGTTGACTGAATGGCTGAGTGAGAGAACACAGAAGGGCCTCACTGCAGGCCTCATCAGGGTCTTAGGCTCTAGTCCTAGCTCCACCACTAATTATCTCTATGCCTTTATTCTAGGTCTCTGTTACCTTAGCTGTAAATTGAGAAGATTGGCTTAGATCGTTTCTAAGGCGCCTTCGCGAGCTAATACCCTGTGAAGACCAGATAAGAGAGCCGAATGGTAACTGGAGCCCTTCACTGCCGCCCATGTCATTCTGCAGGGGGCCACTAGGTGGCAGGTGGGAAGGAAGCGGGCAGGGTGAGAGCTGCTTTTGCTTTCAGAAAGCGATGGGAGTTCTTGGATTCTTACTCCTGCAGATCTTCAGCCAGGACAGTTTTTTTCTCCAGGTTCTGCAATTGCAGAACGCTCAGATGAAGCACGGGGGTCCAGGTCCCTGGGTAGGCCACAGCCCACAAATGCAAAACCACCCAGCAGCAGAAGGCGAAAGAGGCCACTTGGAAGAGAAAAGGCAAGGTTGCCTACGGTGTTTGATCCACACCCCCTCCTCTTTCTGTGACCAGGTTAGATTGTGAGCCTTTGTCTGGCATGAATTCCATTAAGAACAAAGATCCAAAGATGATGGATAAGAAAACTGCTCTGTGACCAGCTGGGCAAGGTGGCTCACCTCTGTAATCCCAGTGCTTTGGGAGGCCGAGGTGGGAGGACTACACGAGGTCAGGAGTTTGAGGCCAGCCTGGGCAACATAGAGAGACCTTGTCTCTACAAAAAATGAAAAACTAGCCAGGCGTGGTGGTGTGCACCTGTAGACCCAGCTACTTTGGAGGCTGAGGTGAGAGGATCACTTGAGTCCAGGAGTTCCAGGCTTCAGTGAGCTATGATTGTACCACTGCACTCCAGCCTGGGCGATAGAATGAGATCCTGTCTCAAATCAGCAACCAAAATCCCCCTTCGATCATACATTCCCTCTGATTACCTCCCCAGATCTCTGCTTCCCTCTACAGCAAAACTCCTGGAAAAAGGCTTCATGTGTGCTGTCTCCAGTGCCTCTCTTCCCTTGCTCTTGTGAACTCGCTTCTTTCCTGACACTTCACTAAACTGCTTCCACCAAGGTCACTGCGCTACATCTTGGTCTCTTCCTGGCTCAGTGGGCAGCATTTGACTTCCAGGGCGCTGCTCTGTCTTGGTGCCTCGTCCCTCCAGGTCCCTCCTCCTCAGGCTCCTTGGCTGGTTCTTCGTCGTAGCCCCGCCTGTGCAGCAGAAGCATCCAGCGTCCTGTTCTCTCCAGCTCCCCAGCCCATGGCTTAATTCCTTCTGCACGCGGATGACTCCCACACTGGCTTCTCCGGAGCCAACCTCTCGCCTGAGCCCCAGTGCGGATGGTCAGCTGCCTACTCAGCATCTCCATCAGAAACCTCCAACTTACTGTGGGATTTCCTTCCCAGCCTGCTCTCCCACAGCCTTCCCATCTCAGAAAGCAGCACCTGCATTCTTGCAGGCGTGGGTCCCAGCTGTCCCCACTCACCCTTCACAAGCACAGACAAAACACTTTGGCCAGCAGCAGCCATTTCCCAGCACACAAAAGAAGAAGCTTTGCCCAAGTTCTGATGTCATCAGGCCCCGGTTCAAAAGGAAAAATCGGATAATCCTGTTTGGTCCAGAGGGAAAAAGGCTTAAAGTGGATGGAAACAAGTTAAGCCTCACATCACTGTGATTCACAGGCAGAATCAACCAGGATGAGATTTTTCTACAACTCTTCCTAAAATGCCAATACAGTTTTCTTAACTGAGCAAACGTCAATACAGCCCTGCCCTACGCAGAGGACAGCTCTGGCCTTAGACCCTGGACAACCCTACGAAGGGCATTAAGGAGGCACCCTGTCTTCACTCCACCCGACCCCTGCCGCTGGGGGGGCCCGGGTAGCAGGAGCCCACATTTTACCTTCCCCACCCCTGCCCCTGCGGTATAGAGCCCGCCCTGGGCTGTGGCTCATGAGGAACCATGAGTGATGAATAAAAAGATTCCTCCCCATCAGGCTAGGCCTGGGGAGCAGCCCAGCTTTTTCACCTACTTGCTTTAGGGAAGAGCAGTGACAAGATGGCAGATTAAGCACAGCAAAGCAGAAAAGAGCTTTCCAGCATGAGAGCAGTTGGGTAGCTGGTCCTCACCTTGCTGACCCTTTCTTCCAGCAGCTTTTCCATGCACTGAGCTCCAAGCACACTATTGTGTACTTGATTGGCTCTCCAGGCACAGACAGCTTGTTGCAGAGACAAGACCAGCAAACGCAGAATGATAATCAACAGTAGAAGACGGGCAGCATTTGATTTCCATTTGATTTCCAGGGCGCTGCTCTGTCTTGGTGCCTCATCCCTCCAGGTCCCTCCTTCTCAGGCCCCTTGGCTGGTTCTTGAAGGTTCATGAAACACCACACAGTTCAGGTGTAAGAAGGGGCTGAGCCAGGCTGGTCAGATAGCTGGGCCTGGGATGTCAGGGTGAGTTAGGCTAAAGGAAGAGAAGAGTGTGTGCTGGGCAGGGGAAACAGGGGTGAGCAGTGCCCTAGGGCAGCATGGGACCGGGGGTAGAGTAGCCCAGTGGGGTAAGAGTCAGCTCATATATTTGAAGAGCCTCACAGAAATCCCAGGAAAGCCAAACATAGTGGCATACACCTGTAGTCCCAGCTACTCAGGAGGCTCAGGTGGGAGGATCGATTGAGCCCAGGAGTCAGAGGCTGCAGTGAGCTATGATCCCACCACTGCACTCCAGCCTGGGCTGGACCCTGTCTCTAAATAAATTAATTAAATAAAATAAAAATTAAAAATAAAATACAAGTCCCCAGGCAGCAGGTATTATGACTCACTTTTCTTTTTTTCTTTCTCTTCTTTTGTTTTGTGTGTGTGTGTGTGTGTGTGTGTGTGTGTGTGTGTTTTTGTTTTGTTTTGAGACGGAGTTTAGCACTTGTTTCCCAGGCTGGAGTGCAATGCGCGACGTCGGCTCACTGCAACCTCCACCTCCTGGGTTCAAGCAATTCTCCTGACTCAGCCTCCCAAGTAGCTGGAATTACAGCCACGCGCCACCATGCCTGGCTAATTTTGTATTTTTAGTAGAGACGGGGTTTTGTCATGTTGGTCAGGCTAGTCTCGAACTCCTGACCTCAGGTGATGCACCCGCCTCAGCCTCCCAAAGTGCTGGGATTGCAGACATGAGTCACCGCACCCAGCCATGACTCACTTTTCAAAAAAGGAACTGAACAGTGAATAAATAAAGAGCCCACAAGGCACTTAGTCACTGAGAGTGGAGCTGAGGCTTGGATCCTGGACCACCTCCCCGCACCTCTCACCAGGTGGAACAGTGAGGACCCGGGGCAGGATGGAGGGTGAGGATCCATGCGGAGCTATGGGGTACGGAACCCAGGACCTGAATTTAAGTGAACACACAGCAGGCAAGGTCAGGCAGCATGCACACAGTGGCGAGGAGTGTGGCCACCACCCCTCCCCAAGTCAGCTCCAAACAGGTCCTGCAGGTGGACAGCAGTCCTGGGGCCATATCACCAAAGCCAGTGGGAACTCTTCCACCTGCTCACTCTGGGTTTCTTATCCCAGACCTCAAAATCTCCAGCACAACCCCAAGGTCCAATGTTTCCATCAAAATGTAGGTCTCAATGTGATTGTATTTTGTGACTGTTAATGCTTTTTAGCTAAACGAATTCACGCATGTGGGAAGGGGGAATCCCTCCCCAGATGGTGTGTACCCTCATTTGGGTTGGAAAATATGTGGTTGCACATATGTGTGATTGTGGAGGGGGCTATCTGACAGCTCTGGAACGCACGCATGATCCATGGGGCACAGTGAGACTCCCCAGGGATGAGCAAAGACACAACTCTCCCGTCCCACGAAAGAGCATTTATATCCTGGGTCCAAATCATGCCTAGTAAAAGAGCACCTTGTCTTCCGGGTAAAGCTTCCGATGTTTTATTAGAATCCTCAGCCTGACTTCATAGCCTTGTGCCTACGATACGCAATCATGGAGGTTGGCAGAACAAAAGGCTGTTTCTCTCTTTCTGTCTCTCTCCTGCTGAAACGGATCATGTGATGCAGAAGCAGATCCATCTGCAAGGCCCTGCGTGGGTGGGAGGGGCAGGTGGGCTCGCCTTGAGGTTTTGCTGAGAACGTCAAAGCCCTTTTCCCGCACCGGTGCCCAGACGCTGCATGAGTCACCGCCTGCCTGCAAGCCCAGAGCTCGCCCCCCTGCCCCGTCCCACAGGCTGTGACCCTCCACCCAGCCGTAGCCGGCTCTGCTCTTGGCACAAAGGAGGGCTTCTTAGCCCGGAATATGGCCGCTCGGGAGGGGCGACTTCTGTGCTTGTTTTTCCTTCCTGGCACTGAAAACAAGCACATCCACCCAACAAATAAAGACGCGGTCAATGAAAGCAGCTGTGTTTCAAGGGGAGACAGGGAGCAAGCCAAGGAATACATGAAAAGACCCAGTGACAAAATGCCCATTCATCGAGTTCACTCGGCAAACATTTACTGAAGCATCTGTGTGCCAGGCACTGTCCTGAGTGCTGGGAAGACACAAAGATGCCCTTGAGAACGACGACCCCCGCCTCTCCCTCTGCTGGAAGCGGGAAGCAGACGCACACATAAATAGGACACAGTGAACCAGCCACAGCTCACAGCATCTCAAGGAACCAGGAATGCACGGGATGCTTATGGAATGTGCGATAACACGGGTGAATCTCACAAAAAGAATGGTATGTGCACGGAGTACATACTGTCGGATTCCATTTCTATCAAGTCCTGAAGCCGGCAGAACTAATACCTACTGCTGGAAGGCAAGGCAGTAGCTGCTTGTTGGGGTAGGAGATGAGGAGAACACCAAGTGGGCTTCTGGAATGCCGGACACCTGTGGTCAGAGCACCTTTTTTAAAAAAATTCAGACAGGATCTCACTCTGTCATCCAGGCTAGAGTGCAGTGGTGTGATCATAGCTCACTATAGCCTTGACCTCCTGGAAGCAAGCAATCCTCCAGTTCAGCCTCCTAAGTGGCTGCGACTACCAGTACATGCCACCACACCTGGCTACTTTTTTTTTTTTTTTTTTTTTTTTTGAGCCGGAGTCTTGCTTTGTCTCCCAGGCTGGAGTGCAGTGGCGCGATCTCGGCTCACTGCAAGCTCCATCCCCCAGGTTCACGCCATTCTCCTGCCTCAGCCTCCCAAGTAGCTGGGACTACAGGCGCCCGCCACCACGCCCGGCTAGTTTTTTGTATTTTTAGTAGAGATGGGGTTTCACCGTTGTAGCCAGGATAGTCTCGATCTCCTGACCTCGTGATCCACCCACCTCGGCCTTCAAAGGGATTACAAGTGTGAGCCACCGCGCCAGGCCAAATTTTGTTTATTTTTTGTAGAGACAAAGTCTCACTATGTTCCCAGGCTGATCCCCAACTCCTGAGCTCAAGCCAGTCACCAGCCTCGGCCTCCCAAAGTGCTGGGATTATAGGCGTGAGCCCAGATGAACGGGTGAGAGACACAGGCAGCTCTGGGAACTGCAAGGTGATCAGAAGATGGGGGCAAGACTGAGCACAGAGGCAGGGGAGCACAGGATGGAGCAGGTTAGGAAGCTGGTACAGGAATCAGGACAGCGATGCCAAGGTAAGGAAGGCATCGGGGATACAGGAAAAGGCAGAACTAAATTCAGCAAAATGTAGCCAGTTGACCAGATCCTATGGAAAAACCCTCAGCTAAACGCCTGAGGCGCCCACTTACAAAGGCATTCTTATCTTATAAAGAGAGGAAATTCTGACCCAGGCCACAGCAGGGATGAACCTTGAGGACATTTGCTAAATGAGAGACAAAAAAGGGCAAATACTGTCTGAATCCACTCATAGGCGGTGGCTAGAGTAATTAAATTCACAAAAAAACAGAAAGTAGAATGGGAGTGGCCAAGGGCTGCGGAAAAGGCAAGTTGGTATTTAATGGGGACAGAGTTTTAGTTTGGGGAGATGAAAAGTTCTGGAATGGATGGTGATGACAGTTGCACAACCATGCTTCATGCCACTGAACTGTGCACTTGGAAATGGTTAACATGGCAAAGTTTTATGCTATGTGATTTTTATCACAATGAAATTTTTAAAAATTTAAAAAGTTGGGGCCAGGCGCAGTGAATCATGCCTGTAATCCTAGCACTTTGGGAGCCAGAGGCAGGCGGATCACTTGAGGCCAGGAGTTCGAGACCAGCCTGGCCAACATGGCGAAACCCTGTCCCTACTAAAAGTACAAAATTTAGCTGGGCGTGGTGGTGGATGCCTGTAATCCCAGCTACTTGAGAAGCTGAAGCAGGAGAATCGCTTGAACCCAGGAGGTGGAAATTCCAGTGAGCGAAGATCACACCGCCGCATTCCAGCCTGAGTGACAGAGCAAGACTCCGTCTCAAAAATAAATAAATAAATAAAAACATTTTAAAAAATAAATGAAAAGCAACCCTGGCCTGGAAGGTCAGTCATCTTAGGTACGTTTTTAACCAAGAAATCCCATCACCCTAATGAGGTTCTATATACTTTGCTGCCCAAACCATAACAGGTCCTCCTCCAATAACCCAAAATAATTCACAAATTGTTACTGACTCTATAAAGATCCTATTTCATAATTTTTTGGTCTTATGAATCAATTTCTTTTCCAAGAGCCCTGTTGGGTAAGCAGTCCAATTTCTGAACACTCCTCTCTTGAAGCTGCTGCTAAGAACCCACCATCCCCAGCTTCTCAGCATGGTAGGAACCATGACTTAGCTATTGCCTCCTCTATGACTAGTACTATCCTAGGTCCTTCTTTAAACCATTTCTAGCCCTGACAGCAACCCCGTAAGGAAGATATTATTTCACAGTCAGGCTGAGGAGGCCAAACATCAGACCGGTTGTGTAACTTGCCCCCAGGCCTATGCAGTGGGTTGAGAGTGAAACCAGGCCGGATTCCTGGCATAAAGTCTATGCTTTTCCCACTCATTCCACATAGCTCCCAGTGCTTTCTTCCATGGCGATGGCATTGAAGTGCCGATCCCTCTTCTCAGTTCTGACTCCTAGACTTTCCCAGCAACTCCCAAGGTGATGGGATAAAGAGTAGGGCCTTTGGGAAGTTATGCTCTTATCAAAAAGGCCCCAGGCCAGGTACGGTAGCTCACGCCTATACTCCCAGCACTTTGGGAGGCTGAGACAGGTAGATCAACTGAGGTCAGGAGTTCAAGACCAGCCTGGACAACATGGTGAATCCCCATCTCTACCAATAATACAAAAATTAGCCGCGCATGGTGGCACTCACCTATAGTCCCAGCTACTTGGGAGGCTGAGGCAGGAGAATCGCTTGAACCCAGGAGGTGGAGATTGCAGTAAGCCGAGATTGCATAACTGGACTCCACCCTGGGTGACAGAGCAAGATTCTATCTCCAAAAAAACAAAAACAAAACAAAACAAAACAAAGTAAAAGGCCCCAGAGAGCTGCTTTCTCCTTCAGCCACATGAGGACACAACAAAAAGGTGCCATGAAGCAAAGAGCTCTCACCAGACATGGAATCTGCTAGCACTTGATCTTGGACTTCGCAACCTCCAGAACTATGAGCGATAAATTTCTGTTGCTTGTAAGTCTAAGATACTTTGTTATAGCAGCCTAAACGGACTAAGACAGTCACTCATTCTATAATATAACACTGATGATAATTGTTCCAATCACTGGGCACCTACCCTGTGTCAGGAACTACATTATGAGCTTTAGGTGTTGACATTAACCATATCGGGAGGTATTAATATTCCTTGTTTCCACCATTTCTTAGTGTGCCATTTGATTCCAAATGCAATGCTCTTCCCACTTGGCTCTTCTGTTTTGTTTGTGCAATCTGGGTTCACCTCGGAAGTGTGTATTTAAGTGTGTATCTAACCTAGAGAGAATGTGGCAGCATGCCTGACGATGTCACCCACTGCTTCTCTTATACCCCGCCCAGCTTACCCCTTCCCTCTGGGCCTTTTATAGGACCTTGTGTTTAGTCCAACAACAACAATAGCATCAACACCCATAAAGAAAACACCTCTGCATATAATACAATGTGCTTGCCTACTTGCTGACTGAAAGAGCTCCCATAGCTTCCCAGGTGCTGCCATGCACCTGGAGCAAAGCCCATCTGAGGCTGAAGAAAGGCTGAAGAACAAATAAGTCACCACCTGAATCCTGCCCTCCAGCCAGCTCTCTTCATCATGGAAATTCTTGGAGAAGAGTGGAAGGGAACCTGAGAGGAGAGGTGGCACCTTCACGGATTCCTCCTTTATCTTTCCAGACTTCATGGCTGAGACAGAGCTGACAGCAGAGAAAACAGGCTCATCAAATCCTGGCAGAATCTTTCAATTCTAATAGGCAGGTTGGGGTGTGGTGGTTCATGCCTGTAATCCTAGCCCTTCGGGAGGCTGAGGCAGCAGGACCACTTGAGTTCAAGACCAGCCTGGGCAACATAGTGAGACCCTGTCTCTACAAAAAATAATGTAAAAAAAGTTGGCCAGGCATCATGGCATGCACCTGTAGTCCCAGCTGTTCGGAAGGCTGAGGTGGGAGGATCACTTGAGACCAGCAGGTTGAGGTTGCAGTGAGCTGAGATGGCGTCACTGCACTCCAGTGTGGGCAACAGTGGGAGACCGTATCTCAAAAAACAAGCAAACTCTAATAACTGTTAAAGTTAAATAGTCTACAGTCTGGCTTTGCGCTAAGGTAAACTGTCTTCTCACAGTTAGAAATGAAAATTCCCTATAGTAGTTGGAGAGCTCCCAACCCCCAGCCTCCCAACCTACCACACTCCAACCTTGTCTATGCCCCCCCATGCACACTTTTCTAGAAGAGACCCCTTCTGCTGCCCCACATTTGCCACAGTGGGCTCCTCAAAGTGCTCATCCAGGAGACTGAAGATTCCAAGTTTCCAGCCCCGAGACTGGAGCCAACAGAATCCCTTTTTAAGGACTTAGCATTTGGGACTCACAGAGATTTCCTCTCCCTCAGTGGGTGACTGGGCTATAATAGTGGGCTTCAAAGTGAAGCTAGCAGATTAGGGACATGAAGACGTTGGAGGGGTGCAGAGTCATGAATAGCTGTCAAGGATTGGTTTCCAGATCTAAAACTGACACCTATACTCTTTCCGATACAGACATGCTCTGCTGGCGAGTGTTCTGGTTCTGAGAGCTTGTCTTCCTTTTTCAACCACCCTTTCAAGCTCAGGCTTCCCCTACTGCACAGGAGAAACACAACAAGTCTCTTCCCTTCTGGAATTGCACCATGCACACTGCTCCAGGGCGTGGAAACTCTCTGATACCAAACAAGGGACAATTCAAGAATAACTGGCACCTGAGTCCCAGGAGAGCAAAGCAGAGTGAAAAAAGAATGAGTGAGTGATGTGGAAAGGCCAACATCCTTTCACCCCAGAGTAAAGCCCTGGCAAGCCTCCAGGCCTCAGCGCTCCCTCTGCCTTAGAGCGCAAGAACACCTTTTGTGGATGGGAAAGGACTCGAGGTGTGACCAGATTGGCTGCTGAGAGTATTATAGGGAAGTGCTGGATGCTGGATAGGTTCATGGAAAGAAGTATACACAGATGAGGAACAGCAGAAAGGCATGGTAGATGGAAATCACTGGAAAAAGTAGAAATCATCATCACTTATTAACGAAGAATTGAGTTGAATTATGTGTAGAAACATGGAGGGGTGATAGTATTGAATTTTACATTCACTTATTTTCGCAGTATAATTTAAGGTGACAATTTTTCAAAAGGATGGACAACGCAAACATCTCATATACATAAGAAGGAGAAAGGGCTGGGCACGGTGGCTCAAGCCTGTAATCCCAGCACTTTGGGAGGCCGAGGTCAGTGGATCACCTGAGGTCAGGAGTTCAAGATCAGCCTGGCCAACATGGTGAAACCCCATCTCGACTAAATACAAAAAAAATTAGCTGGGAGTGGTGGCACAAGCCTGTAATCTGTAATCCCAGATACTTGGGGGAGCTGAGGCAGGAGGATTGCTTGAACCCGGGAGGCAGAGGTTGCAGTGAGCCAAGATTGCACCACTGCACTCTAGCCTGGGCAACGAGAGGGAAACTCCACCTCAAAAAAAAAAAAAAAAAAAAAAGGAGAAAGATTGGACAGGCATCTCCAGGGCAGAAGACAGGCCTGGGGTCGGTGAAGTGAAGGCAGCCACGTGTAGCTTACTGGTTACACACACGCACACACACACACCAGTGTACCCCCACATACTCAACCACCTGCCAAAGGCACAGAAATAGGCCTGCAACTACCCTTGGTCTTACTTGGTCTTTTTAAGAGTACTTTCAATGGTTAGGCTAACCACACTTAAGAATAATTTTTGACCAACCAAAATGCCCATCAATGATAGACTGGATAAAGAAAATGTGGCACATATACACCATGGAATACTGCGCAGCCATAAAAAAGAATGAGGTCATGTCCTTTGCAGGGACATGGATGAAACTGGAAGCCATCATTCTCAGCAAACTAATGCAGGAACAGAAAACCAAACACCACATGTTCTCAGTCATAAGTGGGAATTGAACAGTGAGAACACATGGACACAATGAGAACACATGGACACAGGGAGGGGAACATCACACACCAGGGCTTGTTGTGGGGTGGAGGGCAAGGGGAGGGAGAGCATTAGGACAAATATCTAATGCATATGGGCCTTAAAACCTAGATGATGGGTTGATGGGTGCAGCAAACCACCATGGGACACGTATACCTACGTAACAAACCTGCATGTCCAGCACATGTATCCCAGAACTTAAAGTACGATAAAAATAAAAATAAAAAATAATTTTTGGAGAAACTAGATAGATTCAAGAAATGGGGAAAGGAAGAGGAGGAAGGAGAGGCAAAGCAAAGAAAGAAAGTCAAGTAAGTAAGCACCCAGAGAACAAGCAGCAAGGTGAGGGAGCAACACCCATGTCCTAGAGATAGAAGATTTACAAAGTCTGTGACCATTTATTTTAAATATTTGAGAACCCAAACACTGGAAGATAATATTGGGGTTGGGAAACTGAGGCATGAAGTAACTTAAAATGAAAATATTTCCCAAAAATGACACATATATCAAAGAAAGAAAATGATTTAAAACAAAGGCAGGGTGGTGGTGGTGGGGAGGACATCGGATATCTGAAATCTGGAATGTTACAGTTATGGAGCTTGGACCCATGACGACAATGAGAATAAGATAAGGGCATCCAGGGCTTACCATCTGACATGAGGACGTGCGATAGGATGGGCAAGGCCACACATGGCAGCGGCCTATCCCATCTCTTCTCACAGCTCCCCAGTGTTGGGGGAAAGGAGGAAGCATGTTATTATTCCCGTTTACAGGTGCGAGGCAGGGACAGGACGGACATTGTGTCCAAAGCCTCTTAGCTCAAGTCTGCAAAAGGCAGAAGAAGCAAATTTGGGTGGGCAACTCCTCTTCTGAGTGAATTAAGCTGCCTCCTGCTGCCTTCTAAATTAAAATTGTTGTTGTAGAAACAGTGACCCGCCAAGAGGCCTGCCATCCAAACCTCCCCCTGGCTAACCCGACAATGGACCTGTAAGTTTGGAAAAATAAGTTCGCCTTCGTCCTTCTGTGCAGTATTTCTGCAGTGGAATGACAAGTGGAGGAGAGCCCGGGGGTAAAATTCATTTCTCATCGAAGCTTTAGTTTTTCCTGTAGTGTAGGAATAAAGGAGTAATTTTTGGTTGTTACAGGTGGCTAGCACTGTTTAGTTTGGGTTTTCCAACACAATTTGGCTTTTGATTTAGAGATCACCTTGGTGAGGATCCCACAATGACTAAAGACATGAGTTTTTAGGCTGAGAGTTTGTTTATTTGTTTGTTTTTTTGTTTTTTTCTGCAGAATCAGTTACTTATTTTCCTGTGCCAGGTAATCTACAATCACTGAGAGAGAGAAAGAGAGAACAAAAGGGGGTGAGGAAGGGAAGTCAGGTCAGGGATGGAACAGTGTCATTATTGAAAGTGTCACTGTGACTCAAAGAACCTTGATGGCACTTGGTCTAATAAGCCGTCACAGACTCTTTTCATTACGCTGTCATCAAAGTCATCTGCAGCCTTTAATTACTCAGTCTCACCACACTCTATTTAACAGGGAAAAGAGGAAGGTATGGAAAAGAGTGAAACTGGCATTAAAAATCCAATAAAGGGCAACGAGGAGGAAACAACAAAACACTGGGAAACTGCAGACCTGAGGAATCGTGCTTTTCTAACGGTACAGCTTCACCTGCCGTGTTTGCTCATGGAGGACAGAGACTTTCGTCTGATTCACCTGCTGCTGTCTTCCCGATGCCTAGAACACTGCCTGATGCACAGGAAGTATTTGTGGGATACATTCCATGGCTTCTAATGCCATTTGCAAGGATGAAAGCTGGGTGTGCCTGGCTGTATGACAATACTTCCAAATGCCTGCAGGACTCCCCAGCGAGTGTCCCGTTCACCAGGAGGAGGACTGCAGCCACCCGCATTGTCCTGGGAAGGTCAGCCAGGCCTTCTCCCAATGTCCGTCTGGGAAAAGCCCCGGTGTAGTCTGCTCGGTCCTACACCCAGAATCATGCGGGCTTCAGGAGCCAGCATTGTGAAGCAAGGGGTAGCTTCTCCCCTTCACCTCCCACTCAGCAGAACGCACTAGCCCTGTGCTCTTCTGATCCTGAAGGAAGCTGAGTCTGAAAAGTTCCTGTGCCTTTAAAAGCACTAGAGGCAATGTGTTGCCCACTCAGGTACTGCGTGACTTAAATAGGTTTCTAGGATAAAGGCAACTCGTAGCACAAAGGAACAAGTCCCAGGGAGTGGCATCCCAGATCATTTGATTCCTGAGCAAAGGAATTATTATGATGTGGAGGTGGGGACCTCCTTATTACACTTCAAATTACAATAAGGTTGTAAGGGTTTTTTCTTCCATTTTGAAGTACTTTGACAATATTTTTGAACTTCAAAAATGTTTATTAAAGGTGTTTTCACAGCAGTTTCATCATGTTTAAATTCTTAATTACTGGAATTGATGCTAAATAAAGCACGCAAGTAATACTTCAGATGGCTTCATCTTCAGAGTCTTCTTCATTCGTGACTCAAAATGCACAATTTTGGCCGGGTGCAGGGGCTCATGCCTGTAATTCCAGCACTTTGGGAGGCTGAGGCGGGTGGATCACCTGAGGTCAGGAGTTCGAGACCAGTTTGGCCAACATGGTGAAACCCCATCTCTACTAAAAATACAAAAATTAGATGGGCGTGGTGGTGTGTGCCTGTAGTCCCCGCAGCTTGGGAAGCTGAGGCAGGAGAATTGCTTGAACCCAGGAGGCAAAGGTTGCAGTGAGCCGAGATCCCACCATGGCACTCCAGCCTGGGCAACAAGAGCGAAATTCTGTCTCAAAAAAAAAAAAAAAAAAAAAAGCACAATTTCAGGACAGCTTAAGCAAATACAAAATGGGAAAATGGAAATGGATTTGAAGCATGGGGGACGTTCCACTCACTGTCACACTGAAGGAATGGTAGAGCCTGAGTCCTCCTGTGAGCCGCCGCTAGAGAAACTAGAGAAGGGGCAGCTCTGGAGCCTGACGACGTTCTCCTATCTTGCATAAGGTGGAGACAAACAGTCCTTCTGTGCTGGGACAGGATGAGGGTGAAGTGGTGATTTCAGGTCAGAAGCAGAGCCTTGGGGACTGATTTTAAAGGGTGAGCGCTCTCCAGAACCCCAAGAGATGGCCCTGACTGCATGGGAAAGCGTGTCTCACCAGTGCAATGTGTTCTCTAAGTCTGGAGGAGGAGGAGCCCAGTGGGAATGAGAGGCAGAAGGCAAGGAGGCCCAGAAGCCCCGCATGGCGAGGATGCATCCAAGTGTATTCTGTAGGAGTGACCAGTGGCCGCGTGGGTGGTGAGCAGGGCTTATTTTCCTCCAATACCAGCGTACAGAGCAGGGGAGCCTGGTGAAGGTTTCTCTCTGAAATCATGGGTTCAGTTGTATTAGTTTCTATCCAAGGCTGGCATAGCTCACCTTCCATTCCAGCAAGGACAGCGGGCCAGCTGTCATGAGCCTTCTCACCACGAGGAATGGTCTGGGGTGGTGTGAGATCTCGCTGTTGGCCATAATTCATTCAACATTTCTTCACTTCTCTGCTTGTAAGTTTTCATTTCCTCTGCAGCTGGTAGCTTCTGTCATTTCTTTTCCTATTTATACTAGTCCTGAATCAGCTTCTTTTTCAGAACCATGCACTTCCCTCAGTAGAGGTCGTTAAGAATCTCTCCACTTTCTGCTGCAAGATTTTTTCTTTCGTTTTCTGGCAGAATTTTGGTTGACTGTCATGCCTACATGACCCCTCATCAGTCAGTGTATGTTGGAAACAAAGGATTTGGCAAACATTTGTCCATCAGCTCTTCATCCTCCTCCTTCTCTGATTTATTTAAAAAAGAAAAAGAGGCCGGGCATGGTGGCTAAGGCCTGTAATCCCAGCACTTTGGGAGACTGAGGCAGGCGGATCACTTGAGGTCGGGAGTTTGAAGTCAGCCTGACCAACATGGAGAAATCCCGTCTCTACTAAAAATACACAATTACCAGGGAGTGATGGCGCATGCCTGTAATCCCAGTTACCGGGGAGGCTGAGGCAGGAGAATCGCTTGAACCCAGGAGGCAGAGGTTGCAGTGAGCCGAGATCGTGCTATTGCACTCCAGCCTGGGCAACAAGAGTGAAACTATGTCTCCAAAAAACAACAACAACAACAGCAACAAAAATTCTTACTCCAGTGATCTGCTTCAACTATAAAATGCAATGTTTTAAAACTTTAATTTCCTTCTCTCTGCAAGCAGGAGTTTCTTATGTATCTTTCAAAGATTTCACATATGATTTTGTTAGTTCCCTGAGTTCAGTGTATTTCTTATTCCAATCATCTTTCCCCAGTATTTGTTCCATGCACCTCTGAAATTTGGTTATTTTTTTCTTATGCTTGTTGGAACTTGGCATTTTTTTTTAACTTAGCCTTTATTGTGACATATTTTTCCCTCTGAAAATTTAACACAAGCTATATTAAAACGTGTACTTTTTCCAGAGAGTATTGGCTTTTTTTTTTTTTTTAAAGACGGAGTCTCGTTCTATCGCCAGGCTGGAGTGCAGTGATGCATTCTCGGCTCACTGCAACCTCTGCCTCCCAGATTCAAGTGATTCTCCTGCCTCAGCCTTCTGAGTAGCTGAGACCACAGGCACGCTCCACCACGCCCAGCTAATTTTTATATTTTAGTAGAGATGGGATTTCACCATGTTGGCCAGATGGTCTTGATCTCTTGACTTCATGATCCCGCACCTCAGCCTCCCAGAGTGCTAAGATTACAGGCATGAGCCACCGCGCCCAGCCCAGAGTTTTGGCTTTCCAGTAGTTTGTCCTGTTTCTTTACATGACATTTGTCCTTAGCAGCAAAAATAAGAGTGGCTTTTCTCCAGGAATCCCATTCCCTTCTTTAGGCCCCCTGACCGTCTCATCCTGCTCGCCTCAAACACAGTTGTGGTCTGTACCCTGAGTTCCTAAGAAAATGCTTTGCAGCTTTGATCTCTGCCTAAAATCTCACAATTGTTTAAGAGTCAGTGTTTTCCTGTGGTAGTGTAGTTCTATGCAGTCCGTTGTTCCATCCCTTGATGTCTTCTATTCTTTGCAGCAGGAAGAGCTTCCAGAATAAACTGACGAACAGCCAGGTAATAATTCCAACCTCCAGGGAACATGGCAGACCCCCAGCAGCACCTTGAAAGAGCATGTCAACATCCTTCCTGAAGGCACGGAGCTTTCCACAGCGAGGGACTTCTGCATTTGTCTCTAGGCCATTTCAGAGGCACCTCCTGCCTTAGTTCACAGGCTGTCACACAGGCTCTGCCAGTGCCTACAAGCCTCCGTATGGCACTTTCATTCTGAGACCTACTTCTACATTCTCTGGGGTCCTTTTATCCGCCCTACACAGGACTCACAAGAACAATTTTTTTAGTTCTTCTATGTTCAAAAATATACGTTACCTTTAAAATTAAAAGGCAATGTAACTGGATATAAAAAATCCTTGGGCACATTTTCCTTGAAAATGTTATACAAATTGTTTTCTTATCTTCTAGCATTGACTATTGTTTTGGAAAAGTTTCAAACAACCCTGATTTCCCCACCCCACTTACAAGAGTGACTTGATCTTTTTTCTAGCTTGCCCGGAAGATCCTTTCTTTATCAAAGAGCTCCAGGAATTTGATACTTCTTATCTTTCCTCAATTTCCTAAAATATGGGGTTTGTGTTTCTGTTCTCCTCCATTGGGTGACTTCTGAGAGAAGCAGAAAGTTTACTTGGTTCTGTCTTCTCCAGACCTCATCACCAAGACAGCAGTCTGTTTCACACCCTTGATTTGCACGCCAAGAAAGAGGGTGCAGACTAGTGGACCAGTTGAGGTGGCTCACACGTGTAATCTCAGCACATTCGGAGGCCAGGCAGGAGGATAGCTTGAGCCCAGGAGTTTGAGACCAGCCTGAGCAATATAGGGAGAACTAGTCTCTAAGAAAATAAAATATAGGCCAGGCGCGGTGGCTCACCCCTGTAATCTCAGCATTTTGGGAGGCCAAGGCAGGCGGATCACAAGGTTAGGAGATCGAGACCAGCCTGACCAACACGGTGAAGCCCTGTCTCTACTAAAAATACAAAAATTATCCAGGCGTGGTGGTGCGCGCCTGAAATCCCAGCTACTCAGGAAGCTGAGGCAGGAGAATCACTTGAACCCGGGAGGCAGAGGCTGCACTGCTATCATGCCACTGCACTCCAGCCTGGGTGACAGAGCGAGACTCCATCTCAAAAAAAAGAACAAAGAAAAAGAAGAAAAAAAAGAAAATATAAAAAACAAACAAATAAACAAACAAAAAAAAAGTGCAGGGGCCCGGGCCCAGTGGCTCACGCCTGTAATTGCAGCACTTTGGGAGGCCGAGGCGGGTGGTCAGGCGTTCGGGACCAGCCTGGCCAACATGGTGAAACCCCCTCTCTACTAAAAATACAAAAATCAGCCAGGCATAGTGGTGGGCACCTGTAGTCCCAGTTACTCAGGAGGCTGAGGCAGGACAATTGCTTGAAACCAGAAGACAGAGGTTGCAGTGAGCCAAAATCACGCCACTGCACTCTAGCCTGGGTGAAAGAGCGAAACTGTGTCTCAAAAAAAAAAAAAAGAGAAAAGAAAGTGCAAACTAGTAATTCAACTCTGATTCCTGAGGAAGTATTTCCTTCTCTCCTTCCATTCTGTCTTAACCAGAAATCTTAGTTATGCATTACCAATATAGACAAACAAGGGTAAAAATGCAGGTGCAGGAAAATGGCTGTAGGGAAGTGAAAGATAATGCAGAGGAGGACACATCATCAGGGGCCCACCGCAACCACCACAGCCAGGAGCCACAGAGTCTGGGAAGCATGGGATGTGGGCTGGACCTGGCCAAGAGGTAATTATGGAGAAAGAGGAGGAAGGTTTCTTTGTACTTATCTCAGAACAATCTGCTCCTGCTTCAGGTTAGAAGTTCCTGGGGGCTTTTCGTAATTGCCTATATTTGTGATTTTTTTTCACCCAAGTTCTGTTGTTATTTGCCCATACTTAGTTTCAGGCAATGTGGAAGGCATAAAGGCCAATGAACTCACTCTAATCCAATTGGGAGGTCTCAGAATGGGGCAGGCAAGAGCCTCTGTTGGAGCATGGGAAGAAACTCAGAATTTCTGTTTGTTTCATATAAAAATAAAGAAATTATGCTTTAGGTAGTTAGAGTTCAAAATGACACAGGTGCCCTCACAGGATGCTTATGTTTTGTGGTCATGTGTCGTGAATTGTTCCCTGGAAAGGGAGATCCACAAAGGAGGAACTGTAGCTGGGTTTGCTGAGCATATTATCTCCTGTTTGCTCCCCTGACTCACACAACTGGCAAGCGACTTTAAAGCCTACAGCAAAGAAACTGGAAAATGAAGATGACATTAGTGATATGAACACACACACAAAAATAAGAAAATGGCCAAGTTGACACTCTGCTCTTTTATATAAGCTCTTTGTCAAGCCCATTTCAGGGTAAGAAAGTCATGAGGAACCCCAAGTCTGCCTATAACTGGAAGTTGTAGAAAAGTTGGAAATATTAATATCTGATGCCATTAACAATGTACCTCATACTAAGTTTATTGTGCCTTGGGATATTAGCTTATAAGAATAAATATATATAATTTATGAATAAATAAATATACACATATTGGGAATGTATACCCTCCTTTTTCTTTTGTTAGTAGAGATATACAATGAAACTCATTACACCACTGCTCTGATGCAATAAATGCAAAACCTGTACCAGCCCTATGATGCAAACTTGGGGCATAGAGCATAGGCCGTCCATTTTTCCTGGCAATTAGTGGGATATATCGCAGATAGATGAGCTGCATCATGAAGAATGAGTGAGATGCCCTGGGTGAAGAAGCACAGAGGGTCATTCTGGATAATGGATTAGTGTGAGCAGAGACTCAGAGACTTCAGAGAGCATGTCCTTTTTGGAGATCAGCAGGCAGGTTAATGTCTCCTGGAACGGACTGCATATAACAGATGGGTGGCAAATAACACTGGAAAGGTAGGTAATGTCCAGATTGAAGGACTTGAATTCTATGCTAAGTATTTGGACCACACACTATAAGCACTACAGAGTTGATAGAGATGTATGAACAACCTACAAAAAGGGAGAAAATATTAGCAATATGCCGCAGACAAAGGACTAATATCCAGAATTTATAAGGAACTTAAATCAACAAGAAAAGAATCAATAACCCCGTTAAAAAGAGAGCAAAGGATATGAACAGACATTTTCAAAAGAAGACATACAGTGGCCAACAAACATGGAAAAAATGCTCAACATACTAATCATTAGAGAAATGTAAATCAAAATCACAATGAGATACCGCTTCACAGCAGTCATTATTATTAAAAAGTAAAAAACAAAACAAACAAACAGAAAAACAGATATTGGCAAGGCTGCAGAGAAGAAGGAATGCTCGTTTGCTGTTGGTACGAATGTAAATTAGTTCAGCCACTGTGGAAAGCAGTTTGGAGATTTCTCAAAGAACTAAAAATAGAACTACCATTCAACCCAGCAATCCCATTACTGGGTATATACCCCCCAAAAATAAATCATTCTACCAAAAAGCACTATTCACAATAGCAAAGACATGGAATCAACCTTGGTGCCCATCAATGGTAGAATGGATTAAGAAAATGTGGTACATATACACCATGGAACACTACACAGCCATTAAAAACAAAAAAGAATAAAATCATGTCCTTGGCAGCAACATGGATGCAGCTGAAGGTCATTATCCTAAGCGAATTAATATGGAAACGGAAAACTAAATATTGCATGTTCTCACTTACAAGTGGGAGCTAAATATTGGGTGCACACGGACAAGAAGATGGGAACAATAGACGCTGAGGACTCCAAAAGGAGAGAGGGAAGGAGGAGAGCAAGGCCTGAAAATCTCCCTATTGGGTACTATATTCACCATCTGGGTAACCAGGTCAATAGAAGCCCAAGCGCTCAGCAAGACGCAATAGACTCTTGTAACAAACCTGAACATGGACTCCCTAACTCTAAAATTAAAATAGAAATTTTTAAAAAGAAGCAGGCTGGGCGTGTGAAGCCCAAAGAACTCCGTCTGAAGACTGTTCAGCTGTTTCTGCAGTGTGGCTACAGTCACTGCCCACCAAGTATCTAGAGCCCAGAGGCACGAGCGTTGCGGTAAGGATGTGTCCGCCTGGATACACACGGTTTCAATTCATTTAAATGGCAAACAAAGGTCTTGGGCAGATTTCGAAGAGAAGCGGTGAGCTGCGAGACATTTCCGAGCAAGAGCTGATGTGGAGGGTTTCCAGGGCCGGGTGAGGGTCCCGCAGCCACAGCCATGTTTTAGCCTCCACGGTGGAACTCAGAGGCTCCCCCGCCACAGCCTCCCGCGTGCGCTCATGCGCTTCCTCCAGGCCTTATTTGTAAGTCTGTTGATTTCGCAGACCGCACCTTGCAAGGAGCACACGGTCCGTCTTATATTTCATAATCGTTTCTTCTCTTTTTGTTTTCTACCCGGCCTGGCTCTGTGTCTAGGACTCAGCGTGCCTTCCCGGGGCTCGGCCTGCCCCGCCTGCCTAAGAATCTCACAAATCATTGACGGCATGGGGGAGGGGAGAAGGGGAGACGGCCTGTAGCGGGGAAATGGTGCCCTGGAAGCCAGGGTTCTACTCCCTCCGCCGATTTGTAGGACAAAGAAGGCAAAGCTCACGCGTGGAAGCTCGGCCCTCTCAGCCCCGACCGAGGCCGTTATAACTCAAATTCACGACCTCCGGGGATGGAAAACACCCGGCCTTACCGAGGAACAAAGGGCAAGTGTTCCCGCACTGCGCCGCGTTCGTGGGCTCGGGGTTTCCGCTGCTGGTTCCAGCTTTTTGTTACCTTGCTTGGCTGGTCCCTGCGGGGCCCACGGCTGCGGAAGGACAGGGCTCCGGGGCTGCCACCCCACAGCCCCTGCCATTCAAGAGTGCCGGGCAGCTCCGCCGGGGCCGCTCGCTTCCCAGGAGGAGGAGGGAAGGCCTGGGGGGAAGGGGGAGGGCAGTGGAATAGAAACTGGGGAGTGACAAAGCTGAGAAGGCGCAGATTTTGGCGGATTCCGGGAGCCTCCTCCACTGTGTCCTTTCCGCAGTCACATATGGGGCTGCGACCGCTTCCTAGCCCCCATGCCCCGGGCATTTGGCTCTTTCACATAAATGTTAGGATTGGTAGCTTTCCAATATTTCTAAATGGAGAGCTATGAGAAGAGGTGGTGTGTGTGTGTGTGTGTGTGTGTGTGAAGGAAATAATGATGGATTTGCAGTCTCTTTCTTTCAACTCCTCTTCATTCATTGGCTAAGTGTTGGTTGCCTAGGAAACCGCGTGCATCTCGACTGCAGAGCCTGCTATGGGGGCTGCAGGCTGGGTTTTTTGGGTTTCAACCGGTGAATCCCGGCAAGCAGTGAAGAACCCTAATGCTAAATGTCTAGTAATTTCAACAACTGTGTCAAAAATATATATTGCATTATGAAAACAATGCTTTAAAAATTTACTACTATGTAAAGCCTCCTTTCTATCAGACTTCTTCAAACAATGACTTGTGTGTGTAATAGAGAAATGCAAATTCACTTGAGGACGTGCCGTTGAAAATAATCTGAAAATTGTGAAAGCAAATATTAATTTTAATAGTTTAAGGGATATCTTGCTCACTTCAGTTGCACAATAGGTTATGTGTAAAACAAATGTTGAATTGTATTTTATGCAGCGATATTTCTACAATTGTCTCTGGAAGGGAAAATTTTAAAATGTGAATACATCATTAAGACTAACATTAAGAGATCATGAAATATGTTGCCCCCAAATCTTCGTGCCTGATATACGATGACCTAGATTGAGAAGCACTGCATATAATGAATAGACATAAATGCTGGGGACCCAACTAAGAACGACTTTTTTTTTTCTTTGAAAGCCGGGTACCAGTCTCTTCCTGCGAACTACATGGATTAAGAATGATTTTTTTAAAAAATTTAAGGGTTATCAGATAAACTTAAAGACTTTAGGGAAAGGTGTGACTGTTGTCAACATTTTAACACAAAATCAGCTTCTTGTGAAAATAAAAATGTGCAGCATCACAATTCCAGTGGGGGTGGGGTGGGATGCAGACCGGTTAACAAGAATGGCTGCCCGGAAGGGGCGGGGGTGTGGGGACAATTCAAGCAAAATGCTTGAAAGGAAAGCAGAGCTTGGGCCAAAAGTGTCCCCAAGGGCACTCTGGGCTTTCAGAAGGATGATTTCCAGTCTCACCCTATCCCAAACCTCTCCCTTTAAAAGAAACCTGAGAGGAAAGGGTCTTTTCATCTATCTATATGATCTTGAACACGCGTTTTCACCCGAGCACTCAGTGGAGTGGCTCTGAAACAGAAGCTAAGAAATGAAATAGTTAGATGAAGGAGGCAGGCGGCCAGCTCAAGTTACTCAGCATGGAGCTGAGCGCCCCTCATCCCCACCCCGCCGCGCTGAGCATCAGGGTTGCTCCTGGGAGCTCGCAGCGAGGTGGTGACCGCTCTGAGTGTGTCTACACTCGCAGCGCGGGTGCCGCCCTCGCTCTGTTCCTTCCGGCGCAGCTTGGTCCCACCAGATCCGCCACTCAAGGCTGACACCTGCCACAGCCCTTTTGGCCGAAATGCGGTCACTTTCCCTGAGGTTTGGTGTGCCCAAAAGACGAGATTCCAGCCCAAGCCCTGTCCTTCACTTGCTGTGTGACCTTGGGAACTGCTAGCCCTCGACGTTTCGGCGTCTGGAGGGATCTGGATTAGAAACTCGGAGGTCAGGCCGCGAGACCTTGGAACCTGGAGAGTGGGGCATGTGGACAGAGCCTGCGCTGATCTCTGCCTGTCCCCAGACCCCACCCTAACCCAGGCAAGCCGGCCGCGTCTGGAATACCGGCCCGCGAGCTCCAGTCTGGGCGCCCTGGATGTTTGGGGGCGCCTGGGCTTTTGTTCTTGCTACTTCTCTTTGTACATTGGAATCGACTTGAGTCCCCCACCCCCCAGCCCACAGCGGGAAAGGGAGGCGGTGACAGCTTGCTGATAGTTCTGGGAGGGTCTCGCTCGACAGCTGCAGGCTCCGCTCCGCCGCGGGAGCCCGGGTCTTTCGGCCTCTCTCCCCACGGGATGAAAGAGGTCACGTCACCTCGCCAACGGCCCTTCCCAAGTGTGGAAGTGTGGGGCGGCGCGCTTCAGTCATCGAATTGCAGGGAACAGGTTGTGCAGTGAGCGTTTCTGACACCCTATCCCCTCCCGCCCTCAAACGCACGCAGGATTAGTTTCTCTCTCTCTCTCTCTCCCTCTCTCTAGCTCTCTCTCTCTCTCCCTCCCTCCCTTCTTCTCTCTCTCTCTCACACACACACACACACACACACACACACACGCGAAAAGTAACAAAGAGACCAGTTCCTGTCTGGGTACCTAGAGACTGCGGATTTGAAGGGAGGGTCGGTGCTCCAGGTCTGTGCACGCGCTCGTGCGAGTATGCGTGGGTCTTGGGTCGTCTCGCGCGCGCGGGGCCGCAGTTTTTAGTCGTATTCCCCACCCTTCAACCGCAGCACGAAGCCTCGGACCTCCAGGTCTCCGCGATGGAAGACAAGAAAGTTCATGACTCGGGCGTGGGTCACCCTTGGAACCCACCCTCTTACTTGACAATAGATGAACCGAATCCGAGGGCGGGGGCGGGAGGGGGGCGCCTGTCGTGTGATTTTAAATACTCGGTTGCAGAGCGTATCCCACGCTTCTGAGAGCCCTTTGTTCCGCCGACAGCCCCGCCCCCGGGACCCCACCCTCTTTCTGCCCTCCGGACGGTCAGTGCTGCGCTACCGGCCACTCCCACTCCATCACTCGCGAGGAACAAAAGTCAACCCTCGGGGCAGAGGAGTCCTGGGTACCAGCAGGGGTGTTGTGCACTCCCGGAGAGGGTCGGGCAGGGCTGAGGGGCTCCGAGGTCGCTTCACTCGTGGATGCTGCTGCTCAGTGAGAGGAGCTACCAGCCCTAGACAGACAAAGGAGAAAGCAGGCCCACGCTGGGGCGGGGGCGGAGGCCGCGCTGGTGTTCATGGGCTGCAGGTGTCCCGGGTCGCCGTCACGCACGACTTCCTTCTGGGGCCACCTGTCCTCCCCCAGGCCTCTATGAGACGGAGCGCCGCCTGGGCAGTCGCTGGCCTCCGGGGTTGAGGGAAAGGACAGTGGTCTCACGAGGGGCGGTTGGCTGGAGGGACTCTGGCCAATGGCCGAGTAGGAGCTGCAATTCGAGGTGGCGGAGCAGCCTGTGCCACCTCAACCCTCCCACCTGCCGGCACCGGAGCACCTGACGGCCTCTCCACCTGCTCCAGTCCTCCATCGTTCCCATCCGATGCCAGCTCTGCCCCCACCCGGTTCAGACCGCGCTGGTGGCCCTCTCCTCGCCGCCCTCTCACCCTCCTTTTCTTCACCCTTCCCCCATAGTCCCATACCCAGACCCCCACTACAGCCGCAGACAATGCTCACACCCCAACCCTACTCCCGGGGGCCCCCACCCCTCTCCCGGTCCGCGCGCCCGCTCTGATTGGCCGCGGGCCGGTGGTCCAGCCCCCCGGACGGTCCCTGGGGCTCGGAGCATTACGTCAGCCAGGCTTGGAGAGCGCCAGCGCGAAGGGGACTGGGGGGCTTGGGCTGGGGGCGCGGCCTGCGTCAGCCGCCCCACCCTCCTTGCATAAAAGCCGGAGCCCGCGGGGCCGGCGCTCTCAGCCCGTCGGTTCCCGAGCGCCTTCCCGGAGACCCCGCAGTGGGTGTGTGAGGGGAGGACGGACAGACCCACCAGACGCCGCCGGACCAGGAGGACGCTGACGAGGCACCATGCGTGAGATCGTGCACATCCAGGCGGGCCAGTGCGGCAACCAGATCGGCGCCAAGGTGGGCGCGCCGCCGCGGAGGGGGTCGATGGGGGCGGGAACCTGGGCCGAGAGCCCCTCGGGGTCCCCAGGCGCGGTCCCGGGAAGGCCTGGGGATCGCCAAGTGAGCCGCCGAGTGTGGCGTGGGCTGGGAGGCGACTTTCGCCGACGGAGGGGGCACCTCTCTTTTCTGCTGTAACTCGTTTGGAGTCCCCGTCACCCCGCGGGCTGCTTGGCAGGCACGCGCGCCTGGAGAAGACGAGGGTGTGTCCGCGAGGCTGTGCGCGGCGTTCCGCGCGAGGGGCTGGGACACGAGGCGGGTTAATTTTACTCGTTTGAACCGGAGTCCAGCCGCCGGGGGAGGGGAGAAGAGCGATTGTCTTGCGGTCTCAGGACGTGCTTTGAATCTAAAACCGCGGTCCTTTAGCTCCTTCGCGTTCCTCTTTCCCCGCCCACCCGCTCCTCGCGGGCTGCAGTCCCTGTGCCCTCGCCTCCTGCCGCTGCCTGGGGCTGCGACCCGTGCGCCGAGCTCCGCCACTGCCCGGCTTTGGCTGGTCCTTCCCCCCCTCGACCCCTACCTCCCGCCGCGAGCAGCAGCTGTTCGCCTGGGAAACGCCCAGTTTCGACTTTCTAACCCTGCAAAACACAAGCCCCGCGGCTGTGCCGGGGTCACGCCGCCCTTTAAACCTTCAAGCTCCTGAAATGTTGGGTTGTCGGAACTGAGTCGGGCACATTTCATTGTGAGCTTTGGCGTTTCTGGCGGATCGTGCATGGCTAAATGCAGCCTTTCTGTCTCAGTTTTGGGAGGTCATCAGTGATGAACATGGCATTGACCCCACTGGCAGTTACCATGGAGACAGTGATTTGCAGCTGGAGAGAATCAATGTTTACTACAATGAAGCCACTGGTAATCGCCCTTGCCCCACCCCCACTGCCTTCAGTTTTTCTACCCCTCTCCCCTTTCCTTGCGTGGGACCCCAGGGGTGTGGCCCTGGGAGAGGGTGGACCATTCAATTGAGGACCTCCGCTCCTTCCCTGCAGTCTTTCATTGGGCTTCCTTATGTCCACAGAGCCCTTTGAGAACCTGATGGTGGGTCTCCCTTTGTTTGGGGGAACATCTGCCTCATGGCAGCAGGCGCCAAGCCCTTCTTTGCAGAGGTCCTTGCCTGAGAGTCTTAAGTCACTGTTGTTCCTTGCAGGTAACAAATATGTTCCGCGGGCCATCCTTGTGGATCTGGAGCCAGGCACGATGGATTCGGTTAGGTCTGGACCATTCGGCCAGATCTTCAGACCAGACAATTTCGTGTTTGGTGAGTGCCTGGTGTGACTGAGAGCATGAGGGACTCATTTTACACTGGGCAGCTGAGGCTGGAGAGGTGTGACTGCCAGAGGGAAAGCGTGAAGAACATCCACTGTGTGCCAGCTTAGCTTTAATATAGGGTAAAATTGTTTGCCTTTCAACTGCTAAGAGCTCGGCGTCCTGGCCTTCCTTGTTTATGATATATTCATGAACAAATATTTTAATGTTTGGCCATTTTGGTGATAATCTGAAATAGTCTTATCTGAGCATTGACTCATTGATCTATACTAAGGGGTTTGAGGCAAGGTATTTAATACAATCACCAGTGACTCAAGATTTCTCTTTCCCTCTGGCAGGCCAGAGCGGAGCTGGGAATAACTGGGCCAAGGGCCACTACACAGAGGGAGCCGAGCTGGTCGACTCGGTCCTGGACGTGGTGAGGAAGGAGTCAGAGAGCTGTGACTGTCTCCAGGGCTTCCAGCTGACCCACTCTCTGGGGGGTGGCACCGGGTCCGGGATGGGCACCCTGCTCATCAGCAAGATCCGGGAAGAGTACCCAGACCGCATCATGAACACCTTCAGCGTCATGCCCTCACCCAAGGTGTCAGACACGGTGGTGGAGCCCTACAACGCCACCCTCTCTGTCCACCAGCTGGTGGAAAACACAGATGAAACCTACTGCATTGATAACGAGGCCCTGTACGACATCTGCTTCCGCACCCTGAAGCTGACCACCCCCACCTACGGGGACCTCAACCACCTGGTGTCGGCCACCATGAGCGGGGTCACCACCTGCCTGCGCTTCCCGGGCCAGCTGAACGCAGACCTGCGCAAGCTGGCGGTGAACATGGTGCCCTTCCCGCGCCTGCACTTCTTCATGCCCGGCTTCGCGCCCCTCACCAGCCGGGGCAGCCAGCAGTACCGCGCGCTCACGGTGCCCGAGCTCACCCAGCAGATGTTCGACTCCAAGAACATGATGGCCGCCTGCGACCCGCGCCACGGCCGCTACCTGACGGTGGCTGCCATCTTCCGGGGCCGCATGTCCATGAAGGAGGTGGACGAGCAGATGCTCAACGTGCAGAACAAGAACAGCAGCTACTTCGTGGAGTGGATCCCCAACAACGTGAAGACGGCCGTGTGCGACATCCCGCCCCGCGGCCTGAAGATGTCGGCCACCTTCATCGGCAACAGCACGGCCATCCAGGAGCTGTTCAAGCGCATCTCGGAGCAGTTCACGGCCATGTTCCGGCGCAAGGCCTTCCTGCACTGGTACACGGGCGAGGGCATGGACGAGATGGAGTTCACCGAGGCCGAGAGCAACATGAACGACCTGGTGTCTGAGTACCAGCAGTACCAGGACGCCACGGCCGACGAACAGGGGGAGTTCGAGGAGGAGGAGGGCGAGGACGAGGCGTAGACGCCCCACGAGGCGGGTTAGGGGAAGCGGAGGAGGAAAGCGAGGGGGTGGGGGGCTTCCCGGGACGGTACCCTGGCAGTCGAAGGAAAGAAGCATGGTCTACTTTAGGTGTGCGCTGGGTCTCTGGTGCTCTTCACTGTTGCCTGTCACTTTTTTCCCTTTTTTGTAATATTGATGACATCAATGTAACATTTGAGATATTTCTGAATTACTGTTGTAATGGCTAAAATCACATAAACGTTTGTGTCGGAATGGTGTCCTCTCTTCTTTCTCTTCCTTTTTCTCTTTATTAACGATTCAAATGTAACTTTCTGAACACATTGCATTAAATTCTTCCTTTAACAAAAAGCAAAGACGTAGGTAAAAGCTCAAATGAATTTATTCTTTGGGTATGGTAAAATTGAACCAATCACAGTTAAGATGAGAGATCAACCTGAGTTTTAAAATACCTTTAATAAATATTAGTTGAAAAAATGTCCACTTGAAAACACGCTGTGTGTCTTCATGTGCAATTCCTACTATGCCTTTATCTCCTTTACAAAAAAAAAAAAAAAAAAAAAAGCATTTCTAGAATAGTTCCTACATACAGTACAAAATTCTGAGGAGTGGAAAGTGAGTGTCTCTTTTTCCTGTATTCCTTGATACAGTTTCCTGCCTGGAGGGAAACCTTTCTAATCATGGTTATCTTTGTTACATCCTTGCAGAAATATTCCATATATTTTCAAACCCATGTAGGATATTTCCTTTTTTTCTTCACACACATGATGTGATACTAACACAATTCTGCAGCCTTCTTCACTGAACAGTGTATCTTGAACCTACAGAGAGCTTCCCTCCTTTAAATGGATATGTGGCGTCCATATGTGCTGTTTTATTTAGCCAGTTCCCTACCAATGGACATTTAGGTTTATACTTACAGCATAGTGTCACAATGAATAATTTTGTTCATTTATCAGTGTGCATATGAGAACAGTAAATTTCCACAAATGGAATTTTTTGTCAAAGGCATATATATATCTTTTTAAGTTATATCACCTGCACTTAGGAATAGCTATAGAGTTATACACAGTTAATAGGCTCATCCTCAATTCTCAAGCAACTTTTTCTCCAGGCAATAGTATTTATACCATAGTATTACAAACTGTTTGTACTTGTTTTAACATCATTTGAGTTTAGATGGAATTACAAATTCTGAATTGTTGGGGAATTTTACTTTAAGTAGGCAATCCAGAATAATCTTCAGCCTACTGCATTTATTTCTTCCTTGCAGAAGTAGGATTTGGGATTTGAACCCAAGTCTGACTCTGGACTTGAACTCAACCACTAAAGAAGCTACGGGATTTCAGTAATGGATTTTCAGTTAAGATGTTCCTATGGGATAAATTATGCCTTGTCAAAATAGTGCTGATACTCTGCTTTAATCTGACCTAGTTAGTTTCCCATCTTGAGAAGAGAAAAAGAGTGTGAGTTATAAGCAAATGTATAAAACTTATTTGCACACCCCTATAGAAAGAAAGGATCATGAAAACTAGGTTTAAGATTTTTCTAATTTTCACACAAACTCGAAATTAGAAAAAATATGACTTTAAACCTGACTTCATATTTATTTTATTCTGCTTGGTCCTACTGTTACTTAAATTTTAAGAAAGAAAAAAAAAGGATAGATACAAGATTTTCATTATTTAAAAGGCTGAAATATATTTGAAAATAGTTCCGGCTGGGCGCGGTGGTCAAGCCTGTAATCCCAGCGCTTTGGGAGGCCGAGGCGGGGGGATTACGAGGTCAGGAGATCGAGACTATCCTGACTAATATGGTGAAGCCCCGTCTCTACTAAAAATAAAAAAAAATAAAAATAATTTAAAAAAACTAGCCGGGCGTGGTAGCGGGCACCTGTAGTCCCAGCTACTTGGGAGGCTGAGGCAGGAGAATGGCGTGAACTCGGGAGGCGGAGCTTGCAGTGAGCCGACATCGGGCCACTGCACTCCAGCCTGGGCGACACAGCGAGACTGCGTCTCAACAAAAAAAAAAAGAAAGAAAGAAAATAGTTGCAAAGAAAACTATAAGCAGTATAATTCCAAATAGTGTGAAAATAAGTTAATCCTGCCACATGGCTCCCATAAAAGAAAAAGAGCACAGTTCTCTTTACCAAGCATTATGCATCTCTAAAACTTGACTGAGTGGTGAGTAGGGTCAGACAGGTGTCTGGAGCCAGAGGCTTCAGCTCGGTTTTCTATATTTAACTGCAGACTGACAGATGTGATTCCTGCTGAGCTGGTGTAAAGCTTCCAACCACTGAATTGAAGGGTGGCATTAGCTTTAAATGCCCCAAACACCCAGGGCAGCTGCCAAGGCCTCCTGGATCTACCCCTGGGCATGCGATCCCTACAACCTGTCAGGCATGCGTTGAGCACCCTCAGAGACTAGTGGGATCACATCCAAGGGCCTCTTGGCATACTGGATGTGTGGTACTTCTCTTCGACCTGGTGAGAAGGGAACAGGCAGGCACCAGCAGGCCAGTTTGCCAGCCTGTCAGTACAAGCACGTCTGCACTGTTATAGCTTATTTTGGCATGATTAGAATAGTGCGTGCCACACTGACCTGTCAAGCAGATCTTCTGGGGCCTAATACAGACTTTAAATGCATACATTAAAACAAGTTCAAAATGAGGAAAGTGCTCAGATTAATACCTGGATGAAGATACTATTTGGGAGCTATTAGTTTTGTTTGTTACATTACCATTATGTGGTGGGATTTGGTGGTGCTGATGGTGGTGGTGGTGGTGATGGTGGTGATGGTAGTGATGGTGGTGGTAGTGATGATGGTGGTGTTGACGATGGTGATGTTAGTAACAGTGATAGTGATGATCGCAGTGATGGTAGTGGTGGTAGTTTAGTGGTGGTGGTGGTGGTGATGAGAATGGTGGTAGTGATGGTGGTCATAAAAGCAGTAATGATGGTGATGGTGATGATGGTGGTTATGGTAGTGGTGGTGGTAGTAGTGGTGGTGATGGTAACAGTGATGGTGGCAGTAGTGTTGGTGGTGGTGGTAGTGGTGGTGATGATAGTGATACTGGTGGTGGTGGTGATGATGGTGGCGGTGGTGGTAGTGGTGGTGGTGGTGATGTGGTAGTGTTGTGGTGGTGATGGCAGTAGTGATGGTGATGTTAGTGATGGTAGTGGTGGTCATGATAGTGGTAGTGTTATGGTAGTGTTGTGGTGATGGTGGTGGTGGTGGTGGTGATGGTGGTATTAGTGATGGTGGTGGTGGTAGTAGTGGTGATTGTGGTGGTAGTGGTAGTGATGGTAGTGGTGGTGATGTGGTAGTGTTGTGTTCATTGTGGTGGTGGTGGTAGTGGTGATGATGGTGGTAGTGGCAATGGTGGTAGTGATGATGATGATGGTGGTGGTGGTGGTGATGGTGGTGGTAGTGATGGTGGTGGTGGTGATGTGGTAGTGTTGTGGTGGTAGTGGTGGTGGTGGTGATAATGGTGGTAGTGGTGGTGATGGTAGTGGTGATGATGGTGGTACTGGTGGTGATGGTGTGGTGATGATGGTGGTACTGGTGGTGGTGGTGGTGATGTGGTAGTGTTGTCATGGTCATGGTAGTGGTGGTAGTGGTAGTGGTGATGATGGTGGTAGTGGTGGTGGTGGTAGTGGTGGTGATGGTGATGGTGGTGGTAGTGGTGGTGGTGGTGATGTGGTAGTGTTGTGATGGTGGTGGTGGTGGTAGTGGTGATGATGGTGGTAGTGGTGGTGGTGATGGTGGTGATGATGATGGTGGTGGTGGTGGTGATGTGGTAGTGATGATGGTGGTAGTGGTGATGATGGTGGTAGTGGTGGTGATGGTGGTGGTGGTGGTGATGGTGGTGGTGATGGTGATGGTGATGGTGGTGGTGATGGTGATGGTGGTGGTGATGGTGGTGGTGGTGGTGATGTGGTAGTGTTGTCATGGTGGTGGTGGTGATGGTGATGGTGGTGGTAGTGATGGTGGTGGTGATGGTGGTGGTGATGATGATGGTGGTGGTGATGTGGTAGTGTTGTCATGGTGGTGGTGGTGATGGTGATGGTGGTGGTAGTGATGGTGGTGGTGGTGGTGATGTGGCAGTGTTGTGATGGTGGTGGTGGTGATGGTGATGGTGGTGGTGATGGTGGTGGTGGTGGTGGTGATGTGGCGGTGTTGTCATGGTGGTGGTGGTGATGGTGATGGTGGTGGTAGTGATGGTGGTGGTGGTGGTGATGTGGTAGTGTTGTGATGGTCGTGGTGGTGGTGGTGGTCGTGGTGGTGGTGGTGGTAGTGGTGGTGATGGTGGTGGTGATGTGGTAGTGTTGTGGTGGTTGTGGTAGTGATGGTGATGGTGGTGGTGATGATGGTGGTAGTGGTGGTGTTGATGGTGGTGATGGTGATGGTGATGGTGGTGGTGATGGTGATGGTGGTAGTGATGGTGGTGGTGGTGGTGATGTGGTAGTGTTGTCATGGTGGTGGTGGTGATGGTAATGGTGGTGGTAGTGATGGTGGTGGTGGTGGTGATGTGGTAGTGTTGTCATGGTCGTGGTAGTGGTGGTGGTGGTGTGGTGATGATGGTGGTAGTGGTGGTGATGGTGGTGGTGATGATGATGGTGGTGGTGGTGATGTGGTAGTGTTGTGATGATCGTGGTAGTGGTGATGGTGGTGGTGGTGATGATGGTGGTAGTGGTGGTGATGGTGGTGGTAGTGGTGATGGTGATGGTGGTAGTGATGGTGGTGGTGGTGGTGATGTGGTAGTGTTGTCATGGTGGTGGTGGTGATGGTGATGGTGGTGGTAGTGATGGTGGTGGTGGTGGTGATGTGGTAGTGTTGTGATGGTCCTGGTAGTGGTGGTGGTGGTAGTGGTGATGATGGTGGTAGTGGTGGTGATGGTGGTGGTGATGATGATGATGGTGGTGGTGGTGATGGTGATGGTGGTGGTAGTGATGGTGGTGGTGGTGGTGATGTGGTAGTGTTGTCATGGTCGTGGTAGTGGTGGTAGTGGTAGTGGTGGTGATGGTGGTGGTGATGATGATGGTGGTGGTGGTGGTGATGTGGTAGTGTTGTGATGATCGTGGTAGTGGTGATGGTGGTAGTGGTGATGGTGGTAGTGGTGATGATGGTGGTAGTGGTGGTGATGGTGGTGGTGATGGTGATGGTGGTGGTTATGTGGTAGTGTTGTGATGGTGGTGGTGGTGATGGTGGTGGTAGTGATGGTGGTGGTGGTGGTGATGGTGGTGGTGATGGTGATGGTGGTGGTGATGGTGGTGGTGGTGGTGATGTGGTAGTGTTGTCATGGTGGTGGTGGTGATGGTGATGGTGGTGGTAGTGATGGTGATGGTGATGGTGGTAGTGATGGTGGTGGTGGTGGTGATGTGGTAGTGTTGTCATGGTGGTGGTGGTGATGGTAATGGTGGTGGTAGTGATGGTGGTGGTGGTGGTGATGTGGTAGTGTTGTCATGGTCGTGGTAGTGGTGGTGGTGGTGTGGTGATGATGGTGGTAGTGGTGGTGGTAGTAGTGGTGATGATGATGGTGGTGGTGGTGGTGATGTAGTAGTGTTGCGGTGGTGGTGGTAGTAGTGGTGTGTATCTCTTTTCAACACTTCCCGAAAGAAACGTTTTATCCCTCCTTGATGTGCCCTGAGGAGGAAATTTACTTCCAAGCAGACACAATATCCAAACTGCAAGACCCACTGAGATGTGATGCATGATCCAGAGATTGGGGCTTGGGGAGGGGAGCTGAAGTCACCCTGAGGTCATTCAGAGAGTCTGAGAAGGAACTGAAACCTCAATGTGCCTACATCTGCTCCTCTACATCAGCCTCAGAGATGATCTAAGACTACGGTAGATTTTCCATTTTATCACCGAAGTGATTGATATTAGATTGATAGCAATTTGAACAAAAATTACCTTAAGAGATCATCTCATTTGCCCTCCTTGATTATGTAAGTAGGGAAACTGAGGATCAGAGAATTATCTAAGATCCCAGAACACTTTCTGTACAGATTGGGTCTTACACCCAGTGCTGACCTCACTGCAGCTGCGTGGCTCAGGTTCTGTTGTATACAAAGCCACATGAGGATCATGAAGAAGGGAAAGATGATTTCCCCGGCATCAAGGAAAACCTGAACGTGTGCCTAGGTCCCACTCAACTTTCCCAGATGGGTTGGGCACAGACATAGTGCCAGCCTTTTGTCTGTAATGAGGTCACTGACAGGTGATGTTGAATTGCCTGGTTTTAAAACACCACATACACAATGCTCTAATGCAAACATGGTTGCAAAAGGGAATATTCTACCAGGGGTTAGTTATTGTGAAAAAAAAAAAAAAGTAGGAAATTAAGGAGGACTGGAGTGGCCCTTTTTTCAAATCCTCATTTTAGTTAAGATGTGGCTTGGCAAACTGCTATGAGGCTAATTTCTTTCTGGTGTGTAAAAGATGTCCTATTGAGAGGTCATGCTTTTCTAAATGCACATCAAAGTCGAGCCATTCCCTTGAAAAGAGACTCTTCCATACTTCTGTTTTTTAATCACCCTGCCTTCCTGCCTCCCCACCCCTCGTGTTTCTCTGCAGGTGTGCTTGCCGACACACAGTCAAGGAAGCTTATTTTGGTGCATTTCTGTTTCATTCAAAACATTTCACAGTCATTTTTTTGTCTTTCAGTTGAGACAAAATTTGCATACCATAAAATTCACCACTTAAAAGACTGAGTCGGTGGGTTTTAGTATATTCACAGAGTTGTGTGACTATCATCGCCATCTAATTCCAGAATATTTTCGTCACCCACAAAAGAAATCCCCATACCTATGTCAGTCACTTCCCATACCCCTTTCCCCAGTCTTCCCCACCACTCCAAGCCTGGGAAATCACTACGCTTTCTGTTTTTATGGATTTGCCTATTCTGGACATTTCATATAAATGAATTCATTCTATCTGTGGTGCTTTGTGTCCGGCTGGGCTTTTTTTCTTAGCATATGTTTTCAAGGGTCATCCCATGTTGTAGCAGGTATCAGCACTTCATTCTGTTACAGTTGAATAATATGCCATTGTATGGATAGACCATCCTTTGTTTACTCATTCTTCTGTTGATGGATATT